>NC_066582.1:235411541-236737859 GCF_024323335.1 Lathyrus oleraceus
CTTGATTAGGCTTGCATGCCATGAGCCTTAAGTAATAGAAAATGATGAGAGGAGATATTCCCTACCCTTTTCTAGAATATATCTGAGCACATGATGCAATCCCTAGCTTCTCAGAGTATTCATTTTTATTCATAAACTTTAGTGGAATTCCAGTCAATTTGCTGACAAGTCTGTAACTAGCCATGTGGCTCCTTTCATCTCTCTTTTTGGTTTAAACACCATTGCAAACACTTTCCTTTCCTTTAAGGTTGACACCTTCATGGTTATTCCCTGGGTTGACACCTTCATGGTTATTCACTGGGTTGACACCTTCATGGTTATTCCCACTTTCTTTTAGGGTTGACACATTCATGTTTATTCCCTGGGTTAACACCTTCATGGTTATTCCCACTTTCTTTTAGGGTTGACATCTTCATGGTTATTCCCTAGGTTAACACCTTCATGGTTATTCCCCTTTCTTGGTTTAAACACCTCTTCTATACCATGTTAGACCCAGTGCTTTGGTAAGACCCTTTTCATTTGAGTCTCAGGCTTCGACAAGTTCTTGTTTTTCTTCCTTACCATGTTAGATCCAGTGCTTTGGTAAGACACTTGTCATATGAGTCTTAGGCTTTGATAAGTTCCTACTTTTATTCCTTACCATGTTAGACCCAATGCTTTGGTAAGACCCTTGTCATATGAGTCTCAGGCTTTTACAAGTTCCTACTTTTCTTTCCTTACCATGTTAGTCCCAGTGCTTTGGTAAAACCCTTGTCATGCGAGTCTCTGACTTTGACAAGTTTCCTTTTTTCTTTTGGTTCAAACACCACCCCATATCATATCTCTCTTTCAGTTTTTGTCCTCTGAACTATGGAGCTATGACTTCCTTATTGAATTATGAGGATACGTTGGTACAAGGATCCGAATCCTTGGCGAGCACCCTTATCCATCATTCTTTCCTCTTCCCTTTTTTCTTTCTCTTGTTCCACGAACTACGAGGCTCTGACTTTTCCATTTCACCATGAGAATACGTAGGCATGAGGGCCACAATCCTCCTCGAGCACTCCTTTCCTTTCCTTTTTTCTGTTTTGCAGGTACATGAAGATAGTAATACCCATCCAAGCAAGAGCACTCAAAACGGTTCCCATGGAGTACCATATATGTGAGGGGTGCTAATACCTTTCCCCTGCATAACCGATTCCCTTACCCATTTCTCTGTTTTCCCCTTGGGTTTTATCAATATTTTCCCTTCCCTCTTTTAGGATAAATAAAGTTCGATATTGACTCTATTGTACCTTCGAGCCTACGAAGCATTCGGTGGGCATATTTCAGCTAGCTTCAGTTGGCGACTCTGTTGGGCATTGTAACCTAGTTGCTAAGAGGAGTCGAAATTAATTTTGTTTGTTTTTGTTTGCTTGGGTATTTATGTTCGTGTTTGCTTGCTTTTAGCTTTTATGTTGTTTATTGCTTTAGATTTTCATATTTTTGGTAACCATGTTCTATGTATTTCTGTTGTACTCTCTGTGGGTGGGGGCTGATGTTCCATGAGAAAAGCTATGTACCTGAGCTTGATTATAAACATAGGATAACATCGTGATTATATTCGTGGAGACCTACTTGGAGTTAGTCCTTGTTTATGGTTGAGATGAGACGTCACACCTAGAGTAGATCCTTTTGAGAGCATCATTGTCCGACGAGTCATTCGTTTTAGGCAATAGTTTCTTAATGGGGATCCATGACTCTAGGGGCCTTTTTAGGGTTACCTTTGAAGATTAGTTCACACTTGTAAGTGGGATATTGGGTTCTTTTGCAGGAAAATAAGACCTTGTTGTCATACGGTGAACTGGACTTTTTGTTTTTTAATCGCGATGTCGCGGTTAGCAAGAGTCGCCACCGACTTTTCTTTTATCCCATAAGGAAAGGTGGAAAAGAACAGGAAAGACCTTAATTTAGATTCTTAGGTTCGGGAGGTACTTTATACAAAGGGAAGGTATTAGCACCCTTTATATCCATGGTTATCCATGGGCTCTTAATTGCTCAATCATTTATGTTTTCTAGTTTGAAAAAGGTGGTTGAGAAATGTGTGAAGGATGTTTTGAAAAGGGAGAATTTAACTTTGTGATGATTCTTGCATGAATGTATACAAAGTGGTTATCTCGTTTAGTGTTTTGAAAGTAGTTTAGAAAAATATAACTCGGCAATGATCCTAGTACGGATGTATGCTAAGTGGTGATTTTCCAAAAGGATGTTTGAAAGGTGTGAGGTGTGAAAAGTATTTTTTAGGTTATGAATGAGCAATTAAGGTTATACCTGTCCGAGGTCTTTCCGGGCATTTCCTATCCTTATGAGGGTAAAACTGTCCTTACTATTGAGAAGTAAGTAGTTTATCCTTTGGATGTTAAAGGGTCATCGTAGGGTCATCGATTGGTCATTGAAGGCAATAGTTGTGAGGATACCTTAGCATTCGAAGGGACTATCATCATTTAACCGTAGGCTGCACCGAAGGGTCATCGAGGGACAAAATCGTATTTCCGAAGGCAACATCCGAGGGACCATGATTTATTTTATGATGATTTAATCGAAGGGCCATTGCTAAGTGTATCCCCACATTCGCGGGACATGACCGTATTACGTAATCGTGGGGTAATAAAGAGAGGTCCGGTATGGTTTATTTAAAGTCCATATTTTAAGTTCATTAGGTAATTATGATGATTCCGCATTAAATCGATACATTAAAATCAATACATTAAGAATCAATACATTAAAATTGGTTAGGCAATCAATATGAATTTTCACGTTAAAGTGAAATAATTTAGAATCCATCTCCATGAAAGTCTTCCACACATAAAGTGGAGTACCTAGCCAGCCACTTCCTTGAGAATATGCGAGCTTTAACACAAATTAAACACACGGGTGAGAATACCAAGTTAAAGTGCAATTGAAAATTGCACTACAGAATGAACATGATAGTCACAAGGCCAAATAATGCATGATTACAATAAGACAAACATAAAACGAAACATGAGAACAGCTACTGGTACGTTCGCCTCTGCTTCGCCTAGCGAAGGCTTAGCGAATATTCGCTCCAGGCTCGCTTAGCGATGTGCTAGCGAGCGGCCACAGATTTTGAGTTTTGGCAATCGTACCGTCTCCGGAACCTTGAATTATGACATTAAATTACAGGCACAGCATGGATAGCATTCATGATGTTCAAGCATACTTAAATTTGCATGTGAAATCAGGTTACATATCAAAATTTAATCATGATGCATTATGTAGGTAACGGTTATCAATTGGAAGAATATAACAGCGATAATACGCAAACCTGTTTGCAATTGCTATGTTGAACTGATCACTCTAGGTATCGGATTGAGCTGGGCGGTGGTAGCTTCGAGGCGGGTGAGCGGTCAGCAGGGTTTCTGTGTTTCTCCCTCTGGGTCTGTGTGTCTTTTTCGTGGCTGAGGAGCTGGTATTTATAGTAGTAGTGGTGGTGACCTAATGGGCTTAAAATGAGGTCCAAAACTTCAGATTTTCGCAAGCTTCGCTAGGCGAAGGAATTGCTCGCCTAGCGAGCAAGCTAGTTCTGGGCTTTTTCCTGGATCTGATGCTTCGCTGGGCGAGTGTCATGATGAAATGTTCGCTAGGCGAAGGGACTGCTCGCCTAGCGAGCAAGCTATTTTGGGCCGCCTTTGGATTGGGCCTATTGTGAGCTGGGCTTTTGTCCATTCGATATCAGTGCCTTGCAGAGCAAGTCAGAGGGTATTGAGGAATGCTTTGAAATATCGACGGGCAAATTTTTGGGTATGACAGCTGCCCCTGTTCAATATTCTTGAACCGAGAGAGTAGAATGGTATGTGTCGTTCGTGGTCTGGAGGTGAAAGATTATTGAACACTAGAATGCCCCAAAAATTTGCGCCTATCCATTAGTCTTGATGGGGATGGGCTTAGAGATGCCATCCAGGAAGTTTGATGACGAGCTTTCGATTGTGTCGTACATTAGACGATGTCTGAAGACATGGATGTCATACCGGGTCATACGCTAGACCGTATAATGAATCATCCATCATGCTGTTGCCTTCGCTGGGGAGTCAGCGTGTGCTATATACTGCTGGGGATGAGGGATCAGAAATGTACCTGTCCGAAGGTAGCATCTGAGTAACAGAATGTGCCGTTCATTAGGCTGAATCTGCTTTAAAAGGGAGTAGTCGTATACTAGACTACCATTCAGAAATGAACCTGTCCGAAGGTAGCATCTGAGTAACAGAATGAGCCGTCCGTTAGGCTGTACCTGCTTTAAAGGGAGTAGTCGCATACTAGACTACCATTCAGAAATGTACCTGTCCGAAGGTAGCATCTGAGGGGATGAAGGTCTAACTTGGTCGTACATTAAACCATATCTGAGCAGAATGAGCCGTCCGTTAGGCTGAATCTGCTGAAAAGGGAGTAGTCGTATACTAAACTACCATTCAGAAATGCACCTGTCCGAAGGTAGCATCTGAGTAAGGGAGTAGCCGTATACTAGACCACCATTCAGAAATGTACCTGTCCGAAGGTAGCATCTGAGGAGATGAAAGTTTAACTTGGTCGTACATTAAACCATATCTGAGCAGAATGAGCCGTCCGTTAGGCTGAATCTGCTGAAAAGGGAGTAGTCGTATACTAAACTACCATTCAGAAATGTACCTGTCCGAAGGTAGCATCTGAGTAAGGGAGTAGCCGTATACTAGACCACCATTCAGAAATGTACCTGTCCGAAGGTAGCATCTGAGGAGATGAAAGTTTAACTTGGTCGTACATTAAACCATATCTGAGCAGAATGAGCCGTCCGTTAGGCTGAATCTGCTGAAAAGGGAGTAGTCGTATACTAAACTACCATTCAGAAATGTACCTGTCCGAAGGTAGCATCTGAGTAAGGGAGTAGCCGTATACTAGACCACCATTCAGAAATGTACCTGTCCGAAGGTAGCATCTGAGTAAGGGAGTAGCCGTATACTAGACCACCATTCAGAAATGTACCTGTCCGAAGGTAGCATCTGAGTAAGGGAGTAGCCGTATACTAGACTACCATTCAGAAATGTACCTGTCCGAAGGTAGCATCTGAGGAGATAAAGGTCTAACTTGGTCGTACATTAAACCTTACTTGAGTTGTTGAAGATCAGAGTGGATCGTACGTTAGATCGTATCTGAGCTGGAGGTCCAAATGGGTCGTACGTTAGACCGTATTGGAGTTGCAGAATGAGCCGTACGTTAGGCTGTATCTGAAGAAGAAAGTAGTCGTACGCTAGACTACACCCCGGAATATACCGTACGCTAGGCAGCATCCGAGGATTTGAAGGTCCAAATGGGTCGTACGTTAGACCGTGTTGGAGTTGCTAAAAGCCAGAATGGATCGTACGTTAGATCGTATCTGAGCTGAAGGAGTCATATGTTGGGCTGAATCAGAATGAACCGTATGTTAGGCTGTATCTGATAATATTTGTTGTATTTGCAGTGAATATCTGGGGTGGGCTTAGAGATGCCACCATTGGGAAGATGTCAGAACGTTCGTCAGATGGATTATATCTGAGAGCTGTATTCGAATCTTGAATGCGATCAGAAAGATAATCAGCCTGAAAAATAAAGTTAGTTTCATGCAATGTCATGATGCATGCGTGTGCCGTGATATGATGTGATGGATGAATTATGCGTCCGGAATAAATGCGGGCATTGTATGCATGTATATGTTATGAAATGATGCGGAATGAAAATTGTATGTAGGTGTGTAATATGAAATGATGTAATGAATGCATTAGGCGTCTGAACATTCTTCTAGGGAACACTACTGGGGAGATAAATCTCAGTCTGCCGGTCGGAGACATTGGTATTGATGACCCTGTCTCGGCTGGGGGATGCTTGATTTCTGTCTGACGGTGAAAACACTCCACAGAGCCTGGCTGGGGATGGAAAAGATGACCCATTTGTCTAGTAATGCCACTCTCTTCTGGGGAATAATTGGCATTGCCGGGGAATCGAATTAGCAACGGATTCATTGGAAAGCATGGTTAGACCTTCTCCTTGGTCCTGAAGTCTCGTAGTAATTGCAATTTCCATTTTAGGCATGTATTTTTGATAAACATTGATCATATTCAAATGCATATATCAATTCAAATTAAATCAATGGACGTTTATGCAAACAAAACAGAAAAGTAAAATAACAACATTTTTTCCGAAATGAAATGGTATTGATTTTGAAAGAGGGCCTATAAACAGGCAATTTGTGTACAAGGAGACAGAAATCCTAGTAAGAGGAAATTGTCAAGAAAACAAAGAGAAAGCTATGCAGAAAAAGTCCTATTGATTCTAATTCCACTACTGTCATCATGTCTTCAGGCATCTCATCTCCTGCTGTCGGATAGAGGTGATTGGCTTGTTCAGTCCCTTGAACTTGGTTGAAGCTGACAGAAAACGGGACATAGTCATACGCTTTAATCCCTAATTTTTGCCTGGACCGCCTTTTCAGGTTTTCAGTCCACCGGGATACCCCTTTTTGCCCAAGCCGCCTTTTCAGGTTTTCGACTTGCCGGGTGCACGTCTTTATATGTTTATCCCTAATTTTTGCCCGAACCCTTTTGGTTCGCCGGGATGCCCTTACTTTTGCCTAGGTACGTCGACCTAGCGGGTCTCTGTTATGCGTAGTATTTTTTAACTATGTCCGCGTTCACAGGATGCGGGAAGTCTTCGCCATCCATTGTAGCAAGTATCATGGCTCCACCGGAGAATACCTTCTTAACCACAAATGGCCCTTCGTATGTGGGAGTCCACTTGCCTCTGGGATCACCCTGTGGTAGCATGATACGCTTTATCACCAAGTCGCCAATTTGATACCTCTGTCTCTTGACTCTTTTGTTAAATGCCTGAGTCATGCGCTTCTGATACATCTGCCCGTGACAAACAGCCGCAAGTCTCTTCTCATCAATCAAATTTATCTGATCGAGTCGAGTCTGAATCCATTCGTCCTCGTCTAAACCCGCCTCTTTCATGATCCTTAGAGAGGGAATCTGAACTTCCACTGGTAAAACGGCTTCCGTTCCGTAGACTAAAGAGAAAGGAGTTGCCCCTGTCGAAGTGCGTACTGAAGTGCGATAACCGTGGAGGGCAAACGGTAACATCTCATGCCAGTCTTTGTACGTTACTGTCATCTTTTGTATGATCTTCTTGATGTTCTTATTAGCAGCCTCTACGGCGCCATTCATCTTTGGCCGGTACGGGAAGAGTTATGGTGTTTAATTTTGAACTGCGTGCAGAGTTCAATGATCATCTTGTTGTTCAAATTAGTACCATTGTCAGTGATAATCCTTTCAGGGATGCCGTATCGACAAATAAGGCTATTCTTGACGAAACGTGCCACCACATTCTTGGTGACAGAAGCGAATGAGGCTGCCTCTACCCACTTGGTGAAGTAATCAATAGCGACGAGAATGAAGCGATGTCCATTAGAAGCCGTGGGTTTAATCTCTCCAATCATATCGATGCCCCACATTGCAAAGGGCCAAGGCGCTGTTAACACGTTCAATGGAGCAGGAGGCATATGTACTTTGTCCGAATAGATCTGACACTTATGACAGGTTCTGGAATGATGGTGGCAATCAGCTTCCATGGTAGACCAATAATACCCTGATCTCAGAATCTTCTTGGCCATTGTATGTCCATTAGAATGAGTCCCAAAAATACCGTCATGCATGTCTTCCATAATCTTTTCTGCTTCCTTTTTATCCATACAGCGAAGCAGAGTCGAGTCATGATTACGTTTGTATAACACTCCCTTACTCAGAAAGAATTTAGCGGAGAACTTCCTCAGGAATTTCCTGTCATTGATGGATGCCCCTTCAGGGTATTCCTGAGCTTCTAAATATCTTTTTACGTCGTGGAACCAAGGTTTTTCCCGTACTCCCTCAGTGTTAAGTTCGTAACAGTATGCCGGTTCATCTAGTCGCTCAATGGTAATCCTGGGGGCTTCCCCGTCCCATCTGACTCTGAACATAGATGACATGGTAGCTAATGCGTCTGCTAACTGATTCTCTTCTCGTGGAATATGTTCAAATGTAATCTCTTCAAAGTATGGGATTAATGTCATTACCTGCTCTCGATAAGGGATGAGATTTGGATGTTTAGTATCCCATTCTCCTTTGATCTGACTGATTACCAAGGCCGAATCTCCGTATACGCTCAAAAACTTGATTCGCCAATCTATAGCAGCTTTGAGTCCAAAAATACATGCTTCATACTCAGCCATATTATTGGTACAATGAAAACATAGTCTAGCTGTGAAAGGCGTATGGTAACCCTCGGGAGAAATGAGTACAACCCCAACACCATGGCCCAATGCATTAGAAGATCCATCAAAGACCATAGTCCATCGGGATCCCCATTCGGGTCCTTCATCTGGTTTAGGTTTTCCATTATCAGTAACAAGCATGACATCCTCATCTGGGAACTCAAAATTCATAGATTGGTAATCGTCCACCGCTTGATGAGCCAAATGATCAGCTAGCACGCTTCCTTTGATTGCTTTCTGGGTAGTATACTGGATATCGTATTCCGTTAAGATCATCTGCCATCTCGCTATTCTTCCGGAGAGGGCAGGCTTCTCGAACATGTATTTGATGGGATCCATCCTAGAAATCAACAAAGTGGTATGATTCAACATATACTGTCTTAGTCGGCGAGCAGCCCAGGCCAAAGCACAGCAAGTTCTCTCGAGCAGTGAGTATCTTGTTTCACAGTCGGTAAACTTTTTGCTCAGGTAGTATATGGCATGCTCTTTTCGACCAGACTCGTCATGTTGCCCCAATACACACCCCATTGAACTTTCTAACACGGTCAAATACATGATTAGAGGTCTTCCTTCGACTGGTGGTATCAGAATTGGAGGTTCCTGGAGATATTTCTTGATTTTGTCAAAGGCTTCTTGGCATTCGTCATTCCATATCATCTCTTGATTCCTCCTCAGTAATTTGAAGAGGGGTCTACAGGCAGCGGTCAAGTGGGAGATAAATCGGGCAATGTAGTTCAAGCGTCCCAAGAAACCTCTGACCTCTTTCTCCGTACGGGGAACTGGCATTTCTTGAATAGCCTTCACTTTAGCCGGGTCAACCTCAATTCCTTTACCACTGACAATAAAGCCCAAGAGTTTACCGGATCTTACTCCAAAAGTGCATTTGTTCGGGTTCAATCTCAACTTGTATTTCTTCAACCTCTCAAACAGTTTGTATAAATGATCGAGATGTTCCTCTTCAGTATGAGATCTAGCTATCATGTCATCCACATATACTTCTATCTCACGATGAATCATATCATGGAACAAAACCACCATAGCACGCTGGTACGTTGCCCCTGCATTCTTTAAACCAAATGGCATTACTTTATAACAGAACGTGCCCCATTGCGTCACAAACGTAGTTTTCTCCATGTCCTCAGGCGCCATCTTAATCTGGTTGTAACCTGAGAATCCATCCATGAATGAGAACACCTTGTGTTGAGCGGTGTTATCTACCAGAACATCAATGTGCGGGAGTGGAAAGTCATCCTTGGGACTCGCTTTATTCAGGTCTCGGTAATCTACGCACATTCGCACCTTACCATCCTTCTTTGGCACTGGTACCACATTAGCAACCCATTGAGGATAAGAAGTAACAGCCAGAAAACCTGCATCAAATTGTTTCATCACCTCGGCTTTGATTTTCTCAGACATTTCAGGACGCATGCGACGAACCTTTTGCTTAACAGGACGACATTCTTCCCTCGTTGGCAGTCGATGCACTACTATATCGGTATCCAGTCCTGGCATGTCTTCATAAGACCAAGCAAAAATCTCTACATAGTCATGCAACATCTGAATCAACCTTCTCTTGACACTGTTTTCCAAGCCTGCTCCTATTTTGACTTCTTTCTTGTTTACTTCAGTGCCCAGATTTACAGTCTCAACTGACTCCTCGTGTGGCTGTATAGTCCTTTCTTCCTGCAGTAACAGTCTGGCAAGTTCTCCAGGTACTTCACAATCTTCCTCACTTCCATCCTCGGCTTGGTAGATCGGATTTTCAAAGTCATAATGAACAGTAGTAGAACTATTGTCAACAGGATCCAGAGTGGGTATGGATCTGCAATTCGTTACGTGAGTGTGTGTAAGAAAACATAGCTCGTTTGGAAGATGATAGAAAAGATAAAGAGCGCAATATTTGAATGCAAAAAGTCCATTGATTTATTGAATATGAATATGCTTATGAAGATGACAAAACCCTTAACAAATTAGCTATTGTGCCCCGGGCATAGACACAACGCTTGGAGAAGTTCAATTGTAAAAAAACAAAAATTTGCAATACTAAATGGACAATAACAATTACTCCTGACTAAAGGAAATCGGGATAGTGTCTTCAGCTTTCCAATTATTGAGTCCGTCGCCAATTGTTGGGAAAATCCAGCTATCCAGGTCGCAATCACTGTCAGCATCTTCTACAGCATTGATTTGATCTTTGACCATCTTTTCCGAGCTAAATCCCAGACCAGATTTATCAGACTTGTAGGGTATGTTGATCAGTTGACCCCAACCAGTACAGCCACCATCTTCAACCACAGCTTGAGCGTCCTTCAGGGAGACCATGGCAGGAGGAGCTCGAATAACCTCGGGCACAAGGGGAGTTGGCTTAAGGACAGGACTAGGCGGAGGAACCACTTCAAATGACTGGGACGGGGTCTCGAAGAATTCACCATCCATCTCAACGTATCTGAAGGTATGCACACTACTGACAATGTATTCTTCTTCCCCACACACAGTGATGATCTTACCCTCTATTGGATACCTCAGCTTTTGATGGAGAGACGAAGCTACAGCACCTGCCTCATGAATCCAAGGGCGTCCCAGTAAGCAGGAGTAGGCAGGACGAATGTTCATTACATAAAAGGTAGTGTTGAAGACTTGAGGTCCTATCTTGATAGGGAGAACAACTTCGCCGTGGACAACACTCTTTGCACCATCGTAAGCCCGCACCACAATGTCACTAGGCTTCAGTTCAACGCTCTTGCAGTCAAGTTTATCGAGCACGGCTTTCGGTAGCACATTCAAAGAAGAGCCATTATCGATCAACACATGGGACAAGGTGATCCCTTTACACTCAATAGAAATATGCAGGGCTTTATTGTGATTCTTCCCTGCCGGTGTCAGGTCAGCATTGGAAAAACCTAGGCCATCGTCAACAGTCAGGTTAGCAACATAGTTTTCAAACTGATCGACGGAGGTCTCCTGAGGTACATGGGCAGTCTTCAGGAATTTTGTCAAGGCATTGGCATGAGATTCAGAAGATAACAGCAAGGACAACATCGAGATCTTAGACGGGGTATGCCCCAACTGTTCTACCACATCAAAATCACTCTTGCGGATGATTTTCAGCACTTCTTCCATTTCTCGTTTGGCAACGTCTTCAGTAGTAGCTTCGATCGGTGCCCCTGACGGGGAAGGGTTGACCGGTTCCTTTCCTCGGTTTTCGAGAACTGGAGGTGAGATCTCTGGAGAGAAGATCCTTCCGCTTCGAGTAACTTTACTAGTCCCAACAATGTCATTAGGATTAGCAGAATCACCAACTTGCTTTACGCCATGGATGTAAACATCACCTCCATAGTTCCACGGAATGGCTTTGCTTGAAGAATACGGTACTGGGCCAGGGGCAGTGATGATTAGAGGAGCTACCCTGGGCTCAACAATAATCTTCACAGGTATTCTGGGAGCAGTAATCTTCACTGGAACCTTGGACCTCGCAATCACAGATACTTCTTCAATAGGGTTTTCCGTCTTAGAAACCCTTTCAAAGAGAATTGTACGATCCTCCATCAGCCGTTGAATACCATTCTTCAATTTCAAACAGTCCTTGGGCCAGAGTATGCAAAGATTGCAATCTTCAGTACAACCTGGAAATAAACCAGCTTGCAATAAATTCCTCTTTATGATCGGGAGAGGAGATGTTAAGTCCGCCACAGCAGTGATGAGAGAATCGTCATCGAGAGCATTAACAGCCTTGTCATGATTAGGCATAGGAGCAGTGATGACATTAGGAGTCTCCGGAGGCTCGAACTCAATTTCCCCAGCGTCGATCATGTCCTGAATCTTATTCTTCAACAGCCAACAATCGTTTGTATCATGCCCGGGGCTATCGGAGTGATATGCACACCTGGCATTGGGATTATAACGAGGCGAAGCAGTGTTGACATTTGCAGGAGGACCTCTGAGAGTGATTAAATTTACCTTCAGCATGCTTTGCAGTGCTTGTGCTAAAGTCATATTGAGCTTGGTAAACTGCCTTCTTGGTCTGTCTTATCTTTGCTGGAAGTTTTGAGCTGGCGGGGCTGCGATTGTCACTGCTCCAACGGCGTGGTCACCATTTTTCTTACTATGGTTCTTTTGACCATACACAGCATTCGATTCATTCTTCCCATGGTAGGACTTTTTACTGCTTGTAGAAGTAGCCGCCTGTAACTTTCCACTTCGAATGCCGCTCTCCACCCGTTCACCTGTCAGTATAAGTTCAGTGAAACCTGATGAAGAACTCCCCAGTAAGTGGCTGTAGAATGGGCCAGTCAGGGTACCCATGAACAGGTCTACTAATTCTCGGTCCGTCATAGGGGGTTTGACCCTGCCGGCCAAATCTCTCCATTTCTGAGCATACTCTTTGAAGCTTTCTTTAGATCCCATGGCCATATTCTACAACTGTAGCCGAGTAGGTGCTAATTCAGAATTGTACTGGTACTGCTTATAGAAAGTTGTTGCTAAATCAGTCCAGGTGCGGATGTCAGAGCTCTCGAGCTGATAATACCATTCCAACTGTGTGCCAGACAGGCTCTCTTGGAAGAAATGAATCCACAGCTTCCTATCAGTGGTATGCGGCTGAATCTTTCTCACATAAGCCCTTAGATGTATCTGAGGACAAGACGCACCATCGTACTTAGTGAAAGTGGGGATTTTGAATTTGCGGGGAACGGTCACATCGGAGACCAGACCCAAACTTTCGAAATCCAGACCAGGTGTCTTCTGACCCTCCATGGCTAGCATGCGTTCCTCCAGCAATTTATACTTATCATCCCTTGGAGAGTACTGTTCATTTTCATACTCTTCATCGTCATCCTCAGGGTTAGAGAAATCAGCATTCTCCTCCTCTGAATCATTTTCCGCCCCCTCTTCTGGGCCATTCGGGATTCCAAATTTGATTCCCGTAGCCTGTCCTTTGCGCCTTCTTCCCGGGTTAATGAAACTCACAACTTTCTTGTCTTTCCTCTTTTCGACCAAAAGAGCCTTCAGTTCCTCCTGCCCCTTGGATAAGCTTAGCATCATCTCCTTGAATTGAGCATTCTGAGTCTGGAGATCTTTGACAGTTTGTTCGAGATCCATTTTTCTGTTTAAGAGGCAGACCGTGAGAATATGGTCCTTTAGAATACCTGTTATGCAATGTTATGTTATGCTATGCAACGTATGAAATGTTTTCAAGGACTTTTGAAATTTAACTTTGCGTAAATCACCAATAAGAGAGAAATGTTTATTGCTAACTTTTTTTTGATCAATGTTCATTACAAAAGGAACAATACTAAGATACAATGAAAGCTCAAGTCTCCCAGGGGCGACTTCTTTTTGGGCGAAGATATGCATTGAGTCTTCGTTCCTCATTAAGCTGACTGGTGAGCTCTAGTACTTTCTTCCTTTCTGCATTGAACTGAGCTTCGAAAGTATCTCTCTCCTCCCTCAACTGGGTCCAGGATCTTTTCAATTCCTCAACATCAGTAGGCATATCTGGATAAGGAATGATCTGGGAAGTACCTCCTTCGACCTCTGATTCAACAATCAATGGTCCGACTGCAAGATATGGCATGACAAGTTCACGAGCTCTGGCGCGTACCCATCTGAGATAAGGCTCCATAGGAATAGAATTTTTCTTTCCTAAATTGCTTCTTTTCACCATGCCCCAAGCTCGTACAAACTTTTGACGGAGATTTTGAGGGTCATTGTCATAGTCGAACACTGTACCTTGAACAATCATTTCATGTGGACCATCCCTTCGAGCATACCCAAACTGACGTAGGGCTAAGGCAGGATTATAAGTAATACCTCCTCTTATCCCCATGAGTGGTACATTAGGGAATTCTCCACAACGGTCGATGATGATAACATTTTCTCTGAGGTTAGAACACCACCGGATGTCTGAATGAGAGAGTGCCATTATCCTTTGAGACCATTTCAGATTTTGATCATTCTTCAAGACTGATTGAGGAAGGTGCGAAATAAACCACCTAGACAGTAAAGGTATGCAGCACATGAGAGTCCCTTGCCTTTTCATAGTACGAGTGTGAAGGGAATGCAAGATGTCTCCAAGCAAGGTAGGCACAGGGTTATGAGTGAGGAATATCTTAATAGCATTCACGTCTATGAATCGGTCCGGATTAGGGAATAGCACCAAACCATAGATTAGCAATGCTAGAACGTCTTCAAAAGCATGGACATTCATAACTTTTAGGAATTCTCGGGCCTTACCTACCAGAAATTTGGCAAGTAAGCCCTTAACTCCACTCCTTGTTACCCAGTTGGTCTCAATGTCAGACTTCGTCATGTGTAGAGCTGCGGCAACTTCTTCAGACTTTGGCATCTTTTCCAGACCACTGAAAGGTATTTGATCAAGGATAGGTATCCCAAGCAGCTTGGAAAACTCTTCTAATGTGGGTACCAACTGATAATCTGGGAAAGTGAAGCAATGATGCTTAGGATCGAAGAACTGGAATAGGACTCTCATCATATCTTCTTTGAAACCAGTGGTAACCAAATTGAGGAGATGACCATGTTTCTTGTTGAACTGAGCATGATCGGGGAGTTCTGACACCAAATCCTTGAGTTGAGGAGAGATCGTTACAAGATTGATCCGGATAGTCTTCCTGGAAGCCATAACCTGTTCAACAGAGCAAAGCTAAATTCCTAAGTCCTTGAAATGGTTAGTATGATGCCATGATGTTATGATGTTATGATGTTATGATGTTATGCAAACACAAGCATGTCACACAACAATTATTCCTAGGTTTTAAGGCTTGCATGAGTTCTATAGGTGAATACCCTCCCCACTGAAGTTTGGTTGGTTCAACCTGTCCTAGAATAGTAACCGGGTTCTAGAAGGATCTCCAATCATCGACCTTTCTTTAAGTCCACTTCAGTGCAATATCAAGTGATTGACCGAAGCTTCCCTAAAGTCCAATCTCAAAGAGTGTAGCATCGAGTATCAACCAACCTCAGTCGGAACCGAAATCAGTTATCTCACTACTTTCTAATGGCTAGGATAAGTCAATTAGGGTTCTAAAGGTCTGGTTAATGCTTTGATGACACCACGCGAATGCCAAATTTCTCCTCAAGTGAACATGAGGAACATCAGGACATCCAAAGTGTCACATTAACCGTAGCTATCATTTTAACCATTCCAGTATACGCCGGATAGTCGCGATGATCTATTGCTACTTACCTAAGGTACACTAGATCCGGGTGTAGGATCTTTCACTCAACAATTCCCTTAAACGAAAGAACAATTAGGAAAACATAAATGATTTTTTTTTTTAAGGTGGACCTCTCTTTATATTCCCCAGCAGAGTCGCCAGTTCTGTCATACGGTGAACTGGACTTTTTGTTTTTTAATCGCGATGTCGCGGTTAGCAAGAGTCGCCACTGACTTTTCTTTTATCCCATAAGGAAAGGTGAAAAAGAACAGGAAAGACCTTAATTTAGATTCTTAGGTTCGGGAGGTACTTTATACAAAGGGAAGGTATTAGCACCCTTTATATCCATGGTTATCCATGGGCTCTTAATTGCTCAATCATTTATGTTTTCTAGTTTGAAAAAGGTGGTTGAGAAATGTGTGAAGGATGTTTTGAAAAGGGAGAATTTAACTTTGTGATGATTCTTGCATGAATGTATACAAAGTGGTTATCTCGTTTAGTGTTTTGAAAGTAGTTTAGAAAAATATAACTCGGCAATGATCCTAGTACGGATGTATGCTAAGTGGTGATTTTCCAAAAGGATGTTTGAAAGGTGTGAGGTGTGAAAAGTATTTTTTAGGTTATGAATGAGCAATTAAGGTTATACCTGTCCGAGGTCTTTCCGGGCATTTCCTATCCTTATGAGGGTAAAACTGTCCTTACTATTGAGAAGTAAGTAGTTTATCCTTTGGATGTTAAAGGATCATCGTAGGGTCATCGATTGGTCATTGAAGGCAACAGTTGTGAGGATACCTTAGCATTCGAAGGGACTATCATCATTTAACCGTAGGCTGCACCGAAGGGTCATCGAGGGACAAAATCGTATTTCCGAAGGCAACATCCGAGGGACCATGATTTATTTTATGATGATTTAATCGAAGGGCCATTGCTAAGTGTATCCCCACATTCGCGGGACATGACCGTATTACGTAATCGTGGGGTAATAAAGAGAGGTCCGGTATGGTTTATTTAAAGTCCATATTTTAAGTTCATTAGGTAATTATGATGATTCCGCATTAAATCGATACATTAAAATCAATACATTAAGAATCAATACATTAAAATTGGTTAGGCAATCAATATGAATTTTCACGTTAAAGTGAAATAATTTAGAATCCATCTCCATGAAAGTCTTCCACACATAAAGTGGAGTACCTAGCCAGCCACTTCCTTGAGAATATGCGAGCTTTAACACAAATTAAACACACGGGTGAGAATACCAAGTTAAAGTGCAATTGAAAATTGCACTACAGAATGAACATGATAGTCACAAGGCCAAATAATGCATGATTACAATAAGACAAACATAAAACGAAACATGAGAACAGCTACTGGTACGTTCGCCTCTGCTTCGCCTAGCGAAGGCTTAGCGAATATTCGCTCCAGGCTCGCTTAGCGATGTGCTAGCGAGCGGCCACAGATTTTGAATTTTGGCAATCGTACCGTCTCCGGAACCTTGAATTATGACATTAAATTACAGGCACAACATGGATAGCATTCATGATGTTCAAGCATACTTAAATTTGCATGTGAAATCAGGTTACATATCAAAATTTAATCATGATGCATTATGTAGGTAACGGTTATCAATTGGAAGCATATAACAGCGATAATACGCAAACCTGTTTGCAATTGCTATGTTGAACTGATCACTCTAGGTATCGGATTGAGCTGGGCGGTGGTAGCTTCGAGGCGGGTGAGCGGCCTTCAGGGTTTCCGTCTTCCGAATTCTCTGGATCAGCAGGGTTTCTGTGTTTCTCCCTCTGGGTCTGTGTGTCTTTTTCGTGGCTGAGGAGCTGGTATTTATAGTAGTAGTGGTGGTGACCTAATGGGCTTAAAATGAGGTCCAAAACTTCAGATTTTCGCAAGCTTCGCTAGGCGAAGGAATTGCTCTCCTAGCGAGCAAGCTAGTTCTGGGCTTTTTCCTGGATCTGATGCTTCGCTGGGCGAGTGTCATGATGAAATGTTCGCTAGGCGAAGGGACTGCTCGCCTAGCGAGCAAGCTATTTTGGGCCGCCTTTGGATTGGGCCTGTTGTGAGCTGGGCTTTTGTCCATTTGATATCAGTGCCTTGCAGAGCAAGTCAGAGGGTATTGAGGAATGCTTTGAAATATCGACGGGCAAATTTTGGGGTATGACACTTGTATACTTCTTTTCTCATATACCATCAGACTTTTGAACCTGTGCAGAGTAATATTTACCATTTATCCAGAACATGTGGCACCTGTGAATCCATAATGCTTGCATTATCATTACATCATATTTAAATTAATTTTAGCATATGCATTTTAAGGAGACCATCAGTTTGTCGCTTGAGATAGTAAATTCAGTTATGGAGAAATCTGACCAAAGGAATATATATCAGTACAAACTCAGAGAGTCTAAGTTTGATGAGCTTAAGAAGCTTGGTTCCCTTTTGGTGGGTGAGCAGAAGGATATCTTCAAAAGGGCCTATGGTAATCTGTTGGGTGTCCTGATAACCAAGGTAGATCCAGGGTTGATCCTTACCTTTGCCTAGTCCTATGATCTCACACTGCATTATTTCACGTTCCAGGATTTTCTCTTAGCTCCTACTTTAGAGGAGTTTGCTCATATTGTCCATATCCCGATTAGAGATCGGGTTCCTTACATGGTTTATGTTTGATTTCCAGAGGTTGCTTTGGTGGCTCAAGCTCTTCATCTCGAGAAGAATCTAGTTGAATCTGATCTTCGTACAAAGGGAAACACAAGGGTTTTACTTCAAAATTACTATTCGAGAAGGCCATTTTTTTGCTAGTAGTGGAATTTAGGATGCATTTTCTCCTATTTTTGCTCTCCTTACTTATGGGTTGGTGCTCTTTCCAAACATTGAGGGGTTCATCGAAAAAATTGTTGTCACTATTTTCATCTCTAGAAATTCGATGCCTATTCTCTTGGTTGATGTTTTCTTTTCCTTCCACTGAAGAAATCAGAAAAGAGATGGGACGGTTAATTGTTGCATTCCTTTGCTTTACAAGTGGATTTTGACTCACTTTCCAAGAAGGGAACCTTTTGCAGACAATGTGGGAGCTTTTAAGTGGTCTCCGAGGTTGATGTCTTTGGATTCTGAGGATGTTGTTTGGTATTGTCATGACTATGATAGGGTGGAGCTTATTTACAATTGTGGATATTTTCATAATGTTCCTCTTATTAGTACTAGAGGTAGAGTCATCAATTGTAATCATGTTCTTTCATTACGTCAGTTGGGTTATCAGTTGACGGAATAGCCCAAAGCCAAACTGTTAGAGGAGTTTCTTATAGTCGAAGAGGTTGAGGATGCATATATGATGAAGAGGATATGTCGATCTTGTGATAAAGTTCATCGTATAAGGAAGAAGGAGTTGGGCAAATAGAACTGTACCGTCGTAGAGTCATATACTAAATGGGTAAGATCTAGAGCTAAAAGTATCAAGCTCTCATATCCATGGGAACCTTCCATAAGTTTTAAGGAACCCAAGCCTTTGTTGTTGTTATTCCTGAGGAAAATGTTCTATGGGAGACTATCAAGAACCTAGAGAAAGAGAACATTGATCTCCGATCTAGTCTTGGTAGGCTTACGAGATAGAAAGAAGACTTGGAGTTTAACTTCAACCAGAAGAGGATTAGGACATCCCAAGCAGTGGAGGAAGCCCGAGAGGAGAAGTTCAAAAGGACGAAGGTAGGTGATGCTTTGAAGGGGACTATTGACAGTTTGTTCATCAAGAATAAATAGCTCGTCGACACCCAGTATCAAGCCTACAAGAGGGATATCAGTTGCTAAGACCAGCTTAAGAAGTTTCGAGAACAGCTAGAGGGTTGCAAAAAGGAGTATTTATATTAATACTTGACCAGCGGTTTGAGGAGATTCGAGGGTTGAAGGATCAAGCACACCAAAGCCGGGAAGAGAATGATCAACTTCAGCAAGAGGCCACACATTGGGAAAGGAACAATCGTCACTTGCAGGTTCTTTTAGATCAGAAAGAGGTTGTGTTGTAGAAACTATTGGAGGAATCTGGTTGTATCCTATAGATCTCTTTATCCAGTGCTATTTGTTGCTTTGTATTTAGATTTAAGGCCAACTTCATGTAGCTCATTGAGCAGACTCCTGAGTTATACTATTTTCTATTTGAATGGAAAATATTCATTATTTTATTTCCCGTAATTGAATTACTATTGTAAAACTGATGGTTTCATTGAAATTAAATCTTTACATACATATCATTCATTCATTTATACATACATTTTTATCTAGAGAACCGAAATTGCAAAAAGCTTATACCCGTCTTCGTCCTCTTCAGAAAGACGAAGACTCACCGGTACTTCACCAGATCTAGAAAATAGAGGATTATGTATGATTTTGAACAAGAGAACGCTGCAAAAAGGGAGGTTGTATCTCAACTCCAAGGACAGGTGGGTACCATTCTGGAACATCTACAGACTCTGAGAGACAACGTTGTTGTTATCAATCAAGTTGATGCTACTATGGTGACTTCTGTTGCTGATACAACTCTGGTTGTGATGGATCTTATTGATCCTGTTGTTCAACCTACTACTGTTAGATAACCTTTGTCTTAAGATGATCCTAGTAGGTTTGTTGTTGCCTACCCATGGAATGTGTCATAATTACAATCCCCAATTTGCTACTGGACATCTATTCATGTCGTACTAGTCCTTTGTTGTTGCTCTTGCCAATGTGGATTCTGCTGCCTTCCCGCGGGGGATGCCCAATCATTACTCTGCTCAAGGGGTTCAAATAGAAGAGAGGTCTGATGTGAATGTTGATGGGGCTAAAGACCAGGAACCCGAGTAGGGGTCCTCATCTCAATTTCCATATCTCTCCTCCACATGTTCAGCCAAATCTGCATACTTCTGCTGCTATGGTCCCACCATTGCCGAACAATGTTGCACTTCAGTATTCCTATTCTGGGGCACCTCTTGCTCCAAATGTGCAGCCAGAGGGAAAAATTGCTCAGGAGGGCACTCCCACTGCCTTGACTTTGAATCTGACTATGATGTATCAGATGTTTCCTCAATTTATGCCGCCAATAATGCCTACTCAGAATGTTGTTCAACCTCCTCCTAGTTTTTTACTCAAAGGGTACCTGGGATTAATCCACCTATGTCTGCTGAATATCAACTCTTAGAGGAGCGAATCCGTGCTATTGAAGGTTTATGTGCTTTCAGTTTGAACGCAAGAGAACTATGCTTAGTACCCAATGTTGTGCTCCCTCAAAAGTTCAAAGTACCTGATCTACCTAAGTACAACGGCTTAAGTTGTCTGTGCAATCACATTACCATGCATTGCAGGAAGGTGGCCTCTTACGTTAATAATGATGAGTTTTTAATCCATTGCTTCCAAGACGGCCTATCTGGGCATCTTTGGATTGGTATATGAATCTAGAGCCAGAGAAGATAAGGTCCTTGAAGGAGTTTTCTGATGCTTTTTTCAACCAGTACAAGTACAATATGGACATGGATCCTACCAGATTATAGCTTCAGAACCAAGCCCAGTGGTCTAATGAGACTTTTAAAGAGTATGCACAAAGGTGACGTGAAATGGCTTCAAGGGTTAGGCCTACCTTGACAGATACCGAGTTAGTGGACATTTTCATGGGGACGCTCCAAAGTTTATACTATGAAAAGATGGTTGGAAGTTCATCTTCCAACTTTGCTGATCTAGTCGTAATTGGGGAGAGGATTGAAAGTGGTATCAAGACAAGGAAGATTCCTGGTGGTAGTAACCAAGAGTCTGCAGTGAGAAGACCTTCTAGTGGGTCTACCAAGAAGAAAGAAGGAGAGACGAATGTCGTGACAACAAGTGTTCCACAGTATCCAACTCCCATGGTTCCTCCACCATACTATTCTTATCCATATGTGGCAGCAACCCTGTTCCAACAACTGTTTAATTATCAACCACAATATCAACAACCTCCTCAGGCACAACAACCACAACAATAACAACCTCAAAGACAAGCTCCCAAAGGAAGAACACAAACAACAAAGAACCGAATAATAATCATCGTAGGAATCAGGGGCAGAATCAGAACCAGAATCAGAATCGGAATCAGAGGCGCCCCCAATATACCAGAATTCTAGTACCATACTCTAATTTGTCCCCTTATCTTGTGCATGTAAGAGCAATTGTTCCTAAGGAGATCCCACTAGTATTATATCCATTTGACCCACACCACAACCCCAATGTATCATGTACCTTCCAAGCAGGTTATATTGGGCATACACTCGAGGATTGTATTGTGTTTAAAAACAAAGTACAAGACCTCATTGATTAGAATATTTTGTCCTTCACCGAAGAAAAGCCGAATGTAAAGGATAATCTATTGCCTAATCATGGTAGTCAGATAATGAATGCAATTATTGAAGAGGATAGTAAATAGGTGGTCCGTTTGGTAGATGATATGAATACTCCATGGTCGAGTATTTCTATGAGTATGCAGAAGCATGGTATGC
The DNA here is from genome assembly GCF_024323335.1 of Lathyrus oleraceus. Taxonomy (NCBI): domain Eukaryota; kingdom Viridiplantae; phylum Streptophyta; class Magnoliopsida; order Fabales; family Fabaceae; genus Lathyrus; species Lathyrus oleraceus. The sequence continues at coordinate 235,433,510 of NC_066582.1, forward strand.
TGGCAGGTGTGCATGATAATTGTGAAGTGTGCAAGACTGAGCCAGAAAGATGTGAAGAACTCAAGGATTGTATCCAAGAGTTGATGAATCAAGGTGTCTTGCAGTTTTCAAGAGATAGAACCTTGGGGCAAGTTTCTGTTATCAAGCCAATTGAGATTGTTTATCGCAAGAAACAGATAGAAGCTTCGATAAAGAAAGTTCAGCCCATTGTCTTTCATGTTCCCTCACCTTTTCCTTATCATAATTCTAAGGCTATGCCTTGGAAATACAATGCAATTGTTTCAATTGATGGTGAAGAAGTTCAGGTTCCTAATGTAGAGATTGTTAATATATCCGGTCCAAGGGGGATGACTTGCAATGGTCGTGTGTTTGCACCAAAATATATTCCAAAAGTGGTTCCTACGCCAGTTCCTACTCCTACTCCTCAGGCAGGGGCATATGTTTGTGTTTCTACCACTCCGGTTGGGGAACCTTATTCTTCTATGACGAAAGGTACCTTTGGTATTTTAGCAGAGGTAGAAACTTAAAGGGGGAAGGAATTGATTAATGAGAAAGAGAAAGCTAAGAAGATCATTACTGCAGGAGAAGGGAGCAAGTTCTTAAATTTGATTAAAAGGAGTGATTTCAAGATTGTCGACCAACTGGGTCAGACTCCATCGAAGATCTCAATCTTATCATTATTGTTCAGTTTTGAAGCACGTCGGAAGGCTCTTTTGAAAGTTCTCAACACGGTCCATGTGATGCAGGATATCACGGTAGACCAGTTTGATGATGTGGTGGCCAATATTACACTGAGCAGGTACTTGTATTTCAATGAGGCAGAGTTGACCACTGAAGGGAATAATCACAACAAAACTCTACACATTTCTGTGACTTGTTGTTGCACCCCAAAATTTGCCCTCTATTTTTAACTCTAACCAATTTTTTGTTTCACATTCATTTGCATCATCCTCATAGCATAACATTTTTTTCTGTCTTAATATTAGCCGAAATAATTTCTCGGAATTTACAAACAGACTGGTCAAATTAACTTATTAACTGTGCCTAAAATTAGTCAACGAAAAAATGTCAAGTTTAAGTTTGCAAATGTCGGTAACATTAATCTGCGGTTCACGTGGTTTAATTTGACATGCTAAAAATATTTTTACGACTACTTTTGGTCATATGTTGATTAGTCTGAGCGGTTTAAACGGTCATAATTTTTATTTCAAAATCCGACCAAACGCTGTATTTTTCCGAGTCATTTATTTCGCACTGATTATTTTGACGTGTTCATTTTATTTTTTCGAGCATTTTGGTGCCCGACTTTTATTTTTTTTGAGTCTATTTATTTTTATATTGGGTCTAGAATAAATAAATAGGTTAATTAGTTTTTATTTTAATTTTAACTATTTTAATTATTTAACTTTATTCAGTTTTTAATTTAATATTGGGTCTAGAATAAATAAATAGGTTAATTAGTTTTTATTTTAATTTTAACTATTTTAATTATTTAACTTTATTCAGTTTTTAATTTAATATTGGGTTTCAAAATAAACTTAGGCCCATTATCATTAACCTAATTTGTTCCTATATATATTTACTAGCATGACTGATAGAGAGACGCCAAAAGACAGAACAAAAAAGAGAAACTGAGAGTGGCTGATCTATACTATCGTACACACAGTTTGGTAATAGTTTATATATGATATATACTTTATCTATTTTGTTGATATATTTGATTATGTTTTCGGATCGGATCGTGTCAATACGCCGTTTTCACATATACGTGTATGAGGCGTGACATTTGTGTTATCCGATCCAGTTGCGATGATCGCAATTTTGCGCTAGCAACGCCGTTGTTTTTTTAATTCATTTTTTTTATATATATACATATATTTAGATCTGCACATTTTTTTCATAACTAACTACCCTGATTTTTCCTAAACCCTGACAATTTCGCCACAAACTCTAAATTTCAAACCTAAAACTTTAACCGTGTTGTTTCCTCTAAACCATAAACCTTTTCTTAAACCTTAACAAACCTTATTATTATTTCCTATTTTTGCTCATATTTATGTTATTCATACACTGTAACTGCTTCGCCCTTGTAATATTTTTAAGTTTTAACTTGTAATATTTTCAGTTTTACTTTTCGCCATCTTTATTATGTAACTGCACCAAAGCGTTGTAATAATTAGGGTTTTATTTTCTGCCATTGATTTTCTGCCATTTTATTTTTCTGCCATTTATTTTTCTGCCATTTAAATTCCTGCAATTGATCCTATATTAACTGCGTGGTTTAGTAATGTAGGGCGTGAAAACCTACTAAATTAATTATTTAATATTTTTCTATAACCTTTATTTTTTTTATTTTTTTTGTAAATAAATAATAAATACTAACTATTTTAATAACTTTTTTTTATTACTTACTTATAATAATAAATCCTTATATATTTTGTAAATAAAATCTAATTGACCATTTTTCTAATTGAATAATAATAATAAACCTATTAATCTAATAATTTGATATTTTCTATAATCTTTATTTATTTTGTAAATAACTAACTTAATATTTTTCATATAACTCTTTTATTTTATAATTTGTACATTAATATATTTTAAATTCTTTTATTATTACTAATTTATTTTAAACTCATATTTTTCTAATAACTTCTAAAAAAATCTAACTTGTTTAACCTAAAATAATTTCTTTTAAAATTCTAACCTTTTTATTATCACTTTATTATTATTGTTATTTTATTATTGCTTTATTACCATTGTTTATTTATTATTTTATTATTATTTGCTTTTATCTATTCTATTTTTGCTTCATTATTTTCCTTATCTTAATTTTGTTTTATTTATAATATTAGGAACAAATGTATAGGTTGTAAATTTATTCTTTCTCGCCTGATTATTATGTATCTGTCCCATAGCCATGTAATAGTTTAGGAATTTATTTTTCTTGCTTTTATTTTTGTAAATATTTATTGCGTGGTTAGTAATTTAGGGAGTGCAAAAAACTAACTGTAAATAATTGAACTTAGAAAATTAAATTCAAGACAAATATCTGAAAAATAACACTCACACACGTAAGTCGATCTTTGATCGCCATCTGTACTTCCTAGGGTATTCCTCTTGGTTGCCTTCTTTAAATGGTCAAGTCCCTCGAAAATAGGGGTGTCTTAAGCAAAGTCCCTTCAAACAGAAAAATCATCAAGTCCCTATAAACTTAAAAGATCAAGTCCCTACGAGGTTGCCTACGATATAATGATCTTGTCCCTTCGGTAAATATGATGATAGTCCCTACGAGTTGCTAAAGACACCCCTTATGTTGCCTTCATTGACCATACGATGACCCTATGCCCGTCCCTTAAACACATCCAAGGTAATGACTACCTATTCCTTAATAATAGGGACAGTCTTACCATGGAAAGAATATACGAGAACACGAAAGACTTAATCTAGGGTAGGTATCTCATAGTTACTTGCTCACCCTTTTCAAAATTACTTTTACACCTCACAATTTCTAAACTAGGCTTTGTATACACCCATACGAGGGTCATTACAAAGTACTTAAAGAAATTTTTCTAATCACACACTACACTCTTGCAAACAAACAAAGTGAGCTAAGTAACTAAGAGCCCATGGATAACCATGGATATAAAGGGTGCTAATACCTTCCCTTTGTATAACCTACCCCCCGAACTCAAAATCTTTTTTAAGGTCTTTCCTGTTCTTTTATGTCCTTTCCTTTTGGATAAAATAAAAGTCGGTGGCGACTCTTGCTATCCGCAACATTTAGCTAAAGTCAGTTCTCCCACCGTGTTACAGAACTGGCGACTCTGCTGGGGACTTAATAAAAGAGGGGTACCCTTGGGAATTAGATCACTTTAAAATTGTTTGCCTTGTTTGCTTTATACTTATCTGTTGGGTGCTCTTATGTGTGAAAGACCCTAACCCGGATCTAGTGTACCTTAGGTAAATGGCAATAGACCGAGGAAACTGTACGGCGTATATCGATATGGTTGATCTGGTGGCCATAGTTAGTGTGACTTCTTGGTTGGTGCTTATGTTCCTTAAGCAAGTTGAGGATAATATGAGGCTGCCATATGTTGTCAATACACTAACTGACTTTTAGAACCCTAGTCATCCCATCTTGGCCTTTAGAAAGTAGTGAGATAACCGACTTTGGTGAAGACTGAAGTTGGTTGATACTCGATACTACACTCATTGAGATCCTAAACTTGGAGGGTTTTGGTTGGCAAGTAAGCTGACTACTGAACAACCACCCTTGTGAAGGATCAATGATTTTGAGATCCCTTAGAACCTGGTTACTTTTGTAGGACAGGATGAATCAACTAAACTTCAGGGGAGGGTACTTACCTTTAAACCTCATGCAAGCCTTCAAACCTAGGGCTATTGTGTGACTTGTTTGTGTGTGCCACATGTTTGTGATTGAGCATAACATCATAGCATCATCATGCATCATAAGCATAGCATTTTCACTAACCATTTCAAGGACCAAAGGATTTATCTTTGTTGCAGGTCATGGCTTCTGCTCGTAGGAATACTATCCGGATCAACTTTGTAAGAATACCTCCTAAGCTTAAGGAATTGGTCTCTCAAGTTTCTGAAAACTCCCAGTTCATCAAGAGGCATGGTCACCTACTGGATCTAGTCACTTCAGGGTTCAATGAAGACATGATGAGTGTCCTATTTCAGTTCTTTGACCCTAAACATCATTGCTTCACATTTCCTGACTATCAGCTGGTTCCTACAATGGAAGAGTTCTCCAAGCTTCTGGGTATACCTATTCTTGATCAGAAACCCTTCACAGGCTTGGAAAAAGAGCCTAAACCTGAAGTCGTTGCTGCAGCCTTACATTTAAAGAAATCAGACATTGTCCTAGAAACAAGGAGTGGAGTTAAGGGTATTCTTGCTAAGGTATTGGTGGAGAAAGCTAAAGTATTCCTGAAGGCTATGAGTTATGATGCTTTTGAGGAGATCTTAGCCCTATTGATTTATGGCTTAGTACTGTTCCCCAATCCAGACCAGTGCATAGACGTACACGCCATCAACATATTTCTGACTCGCAATCCAGTGCCTACATTACTTCGAGACATCTTACACTCTCTTCATACCCATACTACGAAGGCACGAGGAACTCTGATGTGTTGCATACCTCTATTATCTAGGTGGTTTATTTCTCACCTTCCTCGATCAGTGATGAAGAATGAACAAGGGTTCAGGTGGTCCAAGAGGATTATGTCACTTTCTCATTCAGATATTCATTGGTGCTCTAGATCTATGGAGAATGTTACCATCATTGACCGTTGTGGGGAGTTCCCTAATGTGCCACTCCTTGGCATAAGAGGGGGCATTACCTACAACCCTTCTTTAGCTCTACGTCAGTTTGGTTACGCTCGGACTGATGGTCCTCATGACATGCTTATTCAGGGTATTGTGTTCGACTACGACAACGATCTTCAAGGTTACCGTCAAAGGTTCATACGAGCATGGGGTAAAGTGAACAAGGTTGACAGCAAGACTCTGGAACCCAAGTACACTATTCCTATGGAACCATATCTCAGATGGGTACGATCTCGTGCTCAGACTCTTATGATGCCATATCCTGCTATCCTGCCAGTTACCATGGAGCCTGTTGCTGAAGGAGATACTTCTTACATCATTCTTCATCCAGACATGCCCACTGACATGGAAGAGTTACAGAGGTCCTGGATCCAGTTGAAGGAGCAAAGATATACTCTTGAGACTCATTACAAGGCAAGTCAGGAAAGAATCCTGGAGCTAACAAAACAACTTCACGAGGAGCGGAATCTCAACTCATACCTCAACACAAAGAGGAAACGTCCATGGGAGACTTAAAACCCCATTTTTTGTATTCATTTCATTTTTATTGTAAGCCCAAGGGGCAAACAAGTTTATTATAAAAGTTTACTTTTTGGTGGTTTAAACAAATTTAAATCCTACGGTCCTTGAAAACATTGCATAAGCATCTACATACCATATTATTGCATCACAGGTTTCTTATGAACAGGTATCTTATCTTCTCGCTGTTTATTTCAGCAGAAATGGCTCTTGAACAGACTATCAAGATCACTTCCAAGGGTCCTATCAAAATTACTGCTAAAGGCCTGGTGAAGACTGTTGCTGAAGTTAGAGTGCCTCCCATGATTATTACCACTCCTGGCCCTATTCCTTATACTTCTGATAAAGCTATACCCTGGAATTACGGTTCTGATGTTTATATCCACGGTGTTAAGCAGGAACCTTTGACTGATACACCTGTTACTGATGATAACCTTGATGTTGATAATATTGCTGGGTCTAGTAAGATCACCAGAAGTGGAAGAATTTTCTCTCCTCCAGCTACCTCAAAAAATACAGTTCTTCCAACTACTACCTCCACTTCTGAGCCAAGTACTGATGCTCGAGGCAAAGGTCCTGTGGTTGAACCTGTGCAAGCTGAAGCACCGACTGCTGAAAATCTCTCTAAACAGATGGAAGAAGTGTTGAAGATCATTCGTAAGAGTGATTATGATATTGTTGACCAGTTGGGGCATACTCCCTCCAAAATTTCCATGTTGTCTTTGTTGCTGTGTTCTGAGGCTCATACTAAAGCCTTGATCAAATTCTTAAGGACTGCTCATGTACCAAATGAAATTTCTGTGGATCAATTTGAAAATTGTGTTGCACATCTGACTTATGATAATGGGTTAGGTTTTTCTGATGCTGACTTGACTCCTGCCAAAAGAAACCATAACAGAGCTTTACATATCTCCATTGAATGTAGGGGCACTACCTTGTCTCATGTGTTGATAGACAATGGCTCTTCATTGAATGTACTTCCCAAAGAGGTTCTGAACAAGCTCAATCCTGAAGATGTTGTGTTAAGATCAAGTAATATAGTGGTGAGAGCCTTTGATGGTTCAAGAAGAGTGGTGCATGGAGAAATAGATCTCCCGATCAAAGTAGGCTCTCAAGTCTTCGATTCTACCTTCTATGTAATGGATATTCGTCCTGCGTACTCTTGTTTGCTTGGGCGCCCCTGGATCCACGGGGCAGGTGCTGTGACCTCCACTCTACATCAGAAGTTGAGATATCCAGTGAAGGGAAAGATCGTAACTGTTTATGGAGAGGAAGAATATATGGTCAGTCATGTGAATACATTTAAGTATGTTGAAGTGGAAGGTGAATATGTTGGGACTCCTTGCCAGACATTTGAAGTAGTTCCTTGGGTCGTTCCCGCTACTGAAGCTCCTCCTGTGGTTAAAAGAGTTCCTGTGGTTACCAGAGTACCTCCTACAATGGCTTCCCTCAAAGATACTAGAGCTGTGGCTGAAGAAGGTGGTTGTACTATTTGGGGTCAGCTTCCCGACATTTCTTACAAGTCTGACAAGTTTGGTCTGGGTTTCACTGCAGAGTCCCAGAAGGTTGTTCGTCATGCTCGTGTTGTTCGTATCACCAATCCAGGGAACATGAAAGATCAAATCAATGTTGTGAGTGACTATAATGAAGACTATAATCTGGATAACTGGATTTTTCCTACTGTGGGTGATGGGCTCAACAATTGGAAGACTGAAGACGTTATTCCTATCTCCTTTAGTCAGGAGTAAATACTATTACTGTGTTGAACAATTAAACTTTTAAGCCTTGTGCCTTACCCGGGGCACAATGGTATGCTTGTTTCGGGATGTCATTTCATTTGCATACTTCATTCAATAAAAAATCAATGGACGTTTCATTTTCGTAAATATTGGGCTCTTTGTTTTTCTTTTATTTTATTTTCATCAGCTATGTGTTCTTACACACACCCACATCACTAAAATGCAGATCCTCATCCACTCTGGATCCTGTTGATAACAGTTCTACTATTGCCAATTATAATTTCGAGAATCCGATCTATCAAGCTGAAGATGGAAAGGATGAAGATTGTGAAGTACCTGTAGAGCTGGCTAGGTTAGTACAACAAGAAGAGAAAGCTATACAGCCGCATGAGGAATCAATTGAGGTTGTAAATCTGGGTACTGAAGTAGACAAGAAAGAAGTCAAAATAGGAGCAGGCTTGGAAAACAGTGTCAAAGAAAGATTGAGTCGGATGTTACGTGACTATGTAGAGGTTTTCGCTGGAAAAATCAAGAGATGATATGGAATGATGAATGTCAAGAAGCTTTTGACAAAATCAAGCAGTATCTCCAAGAACCAGTAAATCTGATGCCACCAGTTGAAGGAAGACCTCTAATCATGTATTTGACCGTGTTAGAAAATTCAATAGGGTGTGTGTTGGGGCAACATGACGAGTCTGGTCGAAAAGAGTATGCAATATACTACCTTAGCAAAAGGTACCAACTGTGAAACAAGATACTCACAGCTCGAGAAAGCTTGCTATGCTTTGGCTTAGGCTGCTCGCCGACTAAGACAGTATATGTTGAATCATACCACTTTATTGATTTCTAAGATGGATCTTATCAAATATACATCTGAGAAACCTGCTCTCTCCGGAAGAACAACAAGATGATTGCTGAACTCTACACGCAGTTCAAAATAAAACACCATAACTCTTCTCCGTACCGGCCAAAGATGAATGGCGCCGTGGAGGCCGCTAATAAGAATATTAAGAAGATCATACAAAAGATGACAGTAACATACAAAGACCGACATGAGATGTTACCCTTTGCTCTTCATGGTTATCGCACTTCAGTGCGCACTTCGACAGGGGCAACTCCTTTCTCTTTGGTCTACGGAATGGAAGCAGTTCTGCCCATTGAAGTTCAGATCCCTTCCTTAAGAATCATGAAGGATGCAGGCTTGGATGAAGATGAGTGGATTCAGACTCGACTCGACCAGATAAATTTGATTGATGAGAAGAGGTTGGCAGCTGTTTGTCATGGTCAGATGCACCAGAAACGGATGATCAAAGCTTTCAATAAGAAGGTTAAGCCAAAGGTATATCAGGTTGGTGACTTGGTAATCAAGCGTATCATACTACCACAGGGTGATCCTAGGGGCAAGTGGACTCCTACATATGAAGGACCATTTGTGGTCAAAAGAGTATTCTCAGGAGGTGCCATGATGCTTACTACTATGGATGGTGAAGACTTTCCACAGCCTGTAAACGCAGACATAGTTAAAAAATACTACGCATAAAAATAGACCCGCTAGGTTGACTGGCCTAGACAAAAATAAGGGCATCCCGGCAAACCAAAAGGGTTCGGGCAAAAATTAGGGATATATATAAAAAAAATGTACACCCGGCAAGTCGAAAACCTGAAAAGGCGGCTTGGGCAAAAAAGGGTATCCCGGTGGATTGAAAACCTGAAAGGGCAATCCAGGCAAAAGTTAGGGATTAAAGCGTATGACTATGTCTCATTTGGATCACTCATGTAACTTCAACTGATGGTGCTACCTAAATCAAGTTCAAACAGATAAAGATCAATCCAATCGTTTCTGTCTCAACAGCAGAAGATGAGATATTTGAAGATAATGGCAATAGTAGAATTGAAACTCAATAGGATCATTTTTCACATAGCTGTTTTCTTTGTTTTATAAAAAATTTACGACGAATTCCTCTTACTAGGATTTCTGTCTCCCTGTACAAACTTGCCTATGTATAGGTCACTTTGTGATATAAATAAAATTTCATCTTTGAATCCAGATTTACTTTTACTCCATTTACATAAGCGAAAACGTCCATTGGTTGTGTTTGAATGTATGTATGCTTTTGAATACGATTGATGTCTACCAGAAATGCATAAAATGCAGTAATAGTATTTACTAAGGACGAACGAGGGTAGTAATTCAACGAAGCTTCGCCGGTTCATCCCCACTACAAATCCCCAGTAGATGAAATCTATCTTTATAGATGCTTCGAATTACGTCTCCCCTTGAATTTATGTCCATCTCTTTTATCCTCAGTCGGGATACTCAGGAACTTATTCCTTCAATAGAAGTACGACGAACGAATACGGGAAGTGACAAATACTATACTATCAAACAAGACAGGAACGAGTTCCTCATATTCTCCAGCAACGAATCGGGATTTATTTTCCCTAGCCAGCAGTTGTTATACAAAGATATCCGGACGCTTCAGGCCACATGATTCATACATATCATTTACATCATACCATGGCATATCCATAAGTGCATAATACATTTACTTAGATGCACCATGCCATGCATGCATACATATTGCATAAACTAACCTTTTCCTTGCAGGATGGTTATATACAGATAAAATACTATCAACAATTCACAACAGGTCAGAAACGATCTATACGAAGATCTAGTGCTGATACTTAATCATTACTCAAGGTGTCCTTGGATAGTAGGCAAACGGTCTATACGAAGATCTATTCCCTAGTCCATAATATTTTCAGGAGATTTCATCCTGATATTCTTTGGTTCTTGGATAGTAGGCAAACGGTCTATACGAAGATCTATTCCCTAGTCCATGATATTTTCAGGAGATTTCATCCTAATATTCTTTTGTTCTTGGATAGTAGGCAAACGGTCTATACGAAGATCTATTCCCTAGTCCAGGATATTTTCAGAAGATTTAATCCTGATATTCTTTTGTTCTTGGATAGTAGGCAAACGGTTTATACGAAGATCTATTCCCTAATCCAGGATATTTCCAGAAGAGATAATCATCACGAAGATTTATTTCTACTGGTCTATTCAACAATTCAAAACAGTTCAGAGACGATCTATACGAAGGTCTAGTGCTGATACTTAATTCAGAAAGAAATCGCCACGAAGATTTGGTTCTGACACTTAAATTAAAAGTATGTTCTTAGATACGATTCAGAGACGGCCTATACGAAGACCTAGTACTGATATCCAGTATCAACATCAAGATATTATCACCTCCTGATATTATGGATGGCGTCTATAAGCCCATCTCCAGTTCTTCCAAGTGGCATCTTCAAGCCCACTGAAGCATATACAACTAGTCATCAGTGTTACTTTACGCACCGGCGAGTGCAAATTTTTGGGCTTTTGTGTTCAATCCCCTTCAACCTTCCAAGTCACGAATGGCACACAGGCCAATCTAACTCCTCAAGTTTCAGAAAATTGAACAGGGGCAGCTGTTGCACCCCAAAATTTGCCCTCTATTTTTAACTCTAACCAATTTTTTGTTTCACATTCATTTGCATCATCCTCATAGCATAACATTTTTTTCTGTCTTAATATTAGCCGGAATAATTTCTCAGAATTTACAAACAGACGGTCAAATTAACTTTTTAACTGTGCCTAAAATTAGTCAACGAAAAAATGTCAAGTTTAAGTTTGCAAATGTCGGTAACATTAATCTGCGGTTCACGTGGTTTAATTTGACATGCTAAAACTATTTTTACGATTATTTTTGGTCATATGTTGATCAGTCTGAGCGGTTTAAACGGTCATAATTTTTATTTCAAAATCCGACCAAACGCTGTATTTTTCCGAGTCATTTATTTCGCGCTGATTATTTTGACGTGTTCATTTTATTTTTTCGAGCATTTTGGTGCCCGACTTTTATTTTTTTTAGTCTATTTATTTTTATATTGGGTCTAGAATAAATAAATAGGTTAATTAGTTTTTATTTTAATTTTAACTATTTTAATTATTTAACTTTATTCAGTTTTTAATTTAATATTGGGTCTAGAATAAATAAATAGGTTAATTAGTTTTTATTTTAATTTTAACTATTTAAATTATTTAACTTTATTCAGTTTTTAATTTAATATTGGGTTTCAAAATAAACTTAGGCCCATTATCATTAACCTAATTTGTTCCTATATATATTTATTAGCATGACTAATAGAGAGAGGCCAAAAGACAGAACAAAAAAGAGAAACTGAGAGTGGCTGATCTATACTATCGTACACACAGTTTGGTAATAGTTTATATATGATATATACTTTATCTATTTTGTTGATATATTTGATTATGTTTTCGGATCGGATCATGTCAATACGCCGTTTTCACATATACGTGTATGAGGCGTGACATTTGTGTTATCCGATCCAGTTGCGATGATCGCAATTTTGCGCTAGCAACGCCGTTGTTTTTTTAATTTATTTTTTTTATATATATACATATATTTAGATCTGCACATTTTTTTCATAACTAACTACCCTGATTTTTCCTAAACCCTGACAATTTCGCCACAAACTCTAAATTTCAAACCTAAAACTTTAACCGTGTTGTTTCCTCTAAACCATAAACCTTTTCTTAAACCTTAACAAACCTTATTATTATTTCCTATTTTCGCTCATATTTATGTTATTCATACACTGTAACTGCTTCGCCCTTGTAATATTTTAAGTTTTAACTTGTAATATTTTCAGTTTTACTTTTCGCCATCTTTATTATGTAACTGCACCAAAGCATTGTAATAATTAGGGTTTTATTTTCTGCCATTGATTTTCTGCCATTTTATTTTTCTGCCATTTATTTTTCTGCCATTTAAATTCCTGCCATTGATCCTATATTAATTGCGTGGTTTAGTAATGTAGGGCGTGAAAACCTACTAAATTAATTATTTAATATTTTTCTATAACCTTTATTTTTATTTTTTTGTAAATAAATAATAAATACTAACTATTTTAATAACTTTTTGTTATTACTTACTTATAATAATAAATCCTTATATATTTTATAAATAAAATCTAATTGACCATTTTTCTAATTGAATAATAATAATAAACCTATTAATCTAATAATTTGATATTTTCTATAATCTTTATTTATTTTGTAAATAACTAACTTAATATTTTTCATATAACTCTTTTATTTTATAATTTGTACATTAATATATTTTAAATTCTTTTATTATTACTAATTTATTTTAAACTCATATTTTTCTAATAACTTCTAAAAAAATCTAACTTGTTTAACCTAAAATAATTTCTTTTAAAATTCTAACCTTTTTATTATCACTTTATTATTATTGTTATTTTATTATTGTTTTATTACTATTGTTTATTTATTATTTTATTATTATTTGCTTTTATCTATTCTATTTTTGCTTCATTATTTTCCTTATCTTAATTTTGTTTTATTTATAATATTAGGAACAAATGTATAGGTTGTAAATTTATTCTTTCTCGCCTAATTATTATGTATCTGTCCCATAGCCATGTAATAGTTTAGGAATTTATTTTTCTTGCTTTTATTTTTGTAAATATTTATTGCGTGGTTAGTAATTTAGGGAGTGCAAAAAACTAACCGTAAATAATTGAACTTAGAAAATTAAATTCAAGACAAATATCTGAAAAATAACACTCACACACGTAAGTCGATCTTTGATCGCCATCTGTACTTCCTAGGGTATTCCTCTTGGTTGCCTTCTTTAAATGGTCAAGTCCCTCGAAAATAGGGGTGTCTTAAGCAAAGTCCCTTCAAACAGAAAAATCATCAAGTCCCTATAAACTTAAAAGATCAAGTCCCTACGAGGTTGCCTACGATATAATGATCTTGTCCCTTCGGTAAATATGATGATAGTCCCTACGAGTTGCTAAAGACACCCCTTATGTTGCCTTCATTGACCATACGATAACCCTACGCCCGTCCCTTAAACACATCCAAGGTAATGACTACCTATTCCTTAATAATAGGGACAGTCTTACCATGGAAAGAATATACGAGAACACGAAAGACTTAATCTAGGGTAGGTATCTCAGAGTTACTTGCTCACACTTTTCAAAATTACTTTTACACCTCACAATTTCTAAACTAGGCTTTGTATACACCCATACGAGGGTCATCACACACTACACTCTTGCAAACAAACAAAGTGAGCTAAGTAACTAAGAGCCCATGGATAACCATGGATATAAAGGGTGCTAATACCTTCCCTTTGTATAACCTACCCCCCGAACTCAAAATCTTTTTTAAGGTCTTTCCTGTTCTTTTATGTCCTTTCCTTTTGGATAAAATAAAAGTCGGTGGCGACTCTTGTTATCCGCAACATTTAGCTAAAGTCAGTTCTCCCACCGTGTTACACTTGTGCATACACTTTAATATCTAGGGTCCTAGTTGACACTGGCTCTTCGCTTAATGTGTTTCCTAAAAGCATATTAAGTCAATTGTAGTTTGAGGGACCGGAGATGAGAGCAAGTGCTTTGGTTGTTCGTGCTTTTGATGGATCTCAGAGGGAGGTCATTGGGGAAATAGATTTGTCGATTTGTATGGGTCCCCACCAGTTTATCATCACTTTCCAAGTCATGGATATCCACCCTTCCTATAGTTTCCTATTAGGGAGACCATGGATCCATGTAGTCGGTGCCGTAACTTTTACTCTGCATCAGAAATTGAAGTTCTTATTTGAAGACAAGCTTGTCATCGTCTGCAACGAGGAGGATTCTATAATCAGTGAGTTATCTTCCTTCAGATATGTAAAAACTAAGGAAGGAATAACTGAGGTTCCTTTCTAGGGTTTAGATTTTGAAGAAGTTAGCCCCGCCTCTGCCAATCAGAGCCAGTCAACAACAATGGTGTTGTCATCGGCCAAGAGTGCCAAGCAAACTTTGGAGAATGGTCTTCTCTCGGGTTGGGGCCAAATTACGAGAGTCTCTGAGAAGCATGACCGCTTTGGTCTTGATTATCGTCCTACTTCCTTATATCCAGCTGTGAGGGGAGATAAGAAGTTTAACCCATTCAAGTTCCATAGCGTAGGCTACCAGTTTGGTTCTTTTGTAGTAGTAGTGGATGGGGAAAGCTCCAGCCAGCGTGCAGTCTCTTGTCTTGTCCGCAAGTGTCCTCCGGGATTCAAGCTTGACAACTAGACCTCTACTGTAGTTCTTGTGGTTTTCTCGAAGAAATGTAATGCATTTTTTTTCTTATCCCTTGCCTTCGCTTGAGGCATGTGGATAGCTTGTAAGGGTCTCCTTTATTTTAAAAACATTATTCAATCAATGAAAGGCAGTTTTTGCACTCAAAATCATGATCCATTTTATTTCTGTTATTTTAATTTTTCAATAAAAAAAATAAATGGAAAATGTTTATTTTATTTTATTTTTCACATCTTTTTCAAAAAACCATTCTAAAAATAAGCTCATAAGATGATTCCACTGAGAGTAACATTGCTGAAGTTCGCTATAAATCTTGGTTTCCAATTAACCAAGCCGAAGACATCGGTGAGGGAGATTGTGAAGTATCACCTGAGCTTGCAAGAATTTTTGATCATGAAGAAAAGGAGATTCATTCGCACCTAGCACAGTTATAAGTGATCAATATAGGTTCTGAGGAAGTCAGAAGAGAGGTCAAGATTGGGGCATCCCTTGCCGAGCATGTACACCGTGAGTTGGTAGAGCTACTTCATGAGTATGTTGGTCTCTTCTCATAGTATTATCAAGACATGTATGGGTTGGATACCAATATTTTTGAACATTTCCTTCCGCTCAAGCCCGAATGTCCTCTAGTTAAGCAAAAGCTTCGCAAAACTAGACCCGACATGGAATTAAAGATCAAAGAAGAGGTTAAGAAGCAGTTTGATGTTGGTTTCCTAGCTATCGTTGAATATGCTCAATGGGTTTCCAATACTGTTCCAGTTCTGAAGAAGGATGGAAAGGTTCGAATGTGTGTGGACTATCATGATCTTAACAAAGCGAGCCCAAAGGATGACTTTCCTTTGCCCCATATTGATGTTTTGGTAGTCAAAACAGCTCAACACTCAGTCTTTTCTTTCATGGACGGTTTTTCAGGGTATAATCAAATCAAGATGGCTCTAGATGATATGGAGAATACAACTTTCATCACACCCCAGGGAACTTGCTGCTATAAAGTCATACCTTTTGGTTTCAAAAATGCAGGTGCAACGTATCAGCGCACTATGATGAGTCTTTTTCGCGACATGATCCACAAGGAGATTGAGGTGTATGTAGAGAATATAAATGCTAAGTCCAGGACTGAAGATGGCCACTTGGACCATCTGAGAAATCTATTTTCCAGACTCCGAAAATTCCAATTGAGGTTGGATTCTACTAAACGCACCTTAGGGGTCTGTTCCGGAAAGATGTTGGGGTTCATCGTGAGTCAGAAAGGTATTGAGGTTGATCCAGAAAAAGTCCGAGCCATTCAAGATATTCCATCTCCCAAAATAGATAAATAAGTTCAAGGCTTCCTTGGACGGATTAATTACATATCCCGGTTCATCTCTCATTTGACAGCTACCTATGAACCGATATTCAAATTGTTAAGAAAGAATCAAGCGATCGTGTGGAATGGTGATTGTCAAGAGGCATTTAACAAGATAAAAAAGTATTTGCAAGAACCACCGATCTTGAGACCACCTATTCCTGGTAGGCCACTAATCATGTATCTCACCGTACTAGATGAATCAATGGGGTGTGTATTTGGTCAACATGACGACACTGGCCATAATGAACATGTAATATATTACTTGAGCAAGAAGTTTACTGAATGTGAGACCAGATACTTACTGTTGGGGAAGCCTTATTATGCTTTAGCTTGGGCAGCTTGATGCCCGAGATAGTATATGATTTGCCACACAACTTTGTTGATATCCAAAATGGATCCAATAAAGTACATTTTGAGAAGCCTGTTGTTAATGTAAGGATTTCCCGGTGGCAAATGGTGTTAACTGAGTATGACATCTAGTATATGACTCAGAAAACCATCAAGGGGAGTGTCTTGTCTGACTATCTTGCCCATTAACCTGTGAAGGGTTACCAGCCGATCAAGTTTGACTTTCCCTCCGAGGACATCATATTCATTAGAGACTGCAATATTCTAGGCCCAGATGAAGGACCCAATCCAGGAGCGTGATGGATACTCGTGTTCGACGGTGCCTTTAATGCTAAAGGACGTGGAATATGAGAAATTATTACATCTCTGACTGGTTTTCATATTCCATTCACCGACAGATTATGCTTTGGCTGCACTAACAATATGGCATAATATGAAACATTCATCTACGGTATTGAAGCAACCATCTGTAAGACCACAACTTTGACCCTAAGATCTCTCATGTTATCTCATCATATGCATTGGCTTTGGGATCACAACTTGGTATCCTCCTTACCCCCCTCATTCATTGGATGGTCATTAGGGGAGATCATCAAGCACTTTTGACTGTATCATACTTTGTTTTTCTTTATTTACTAACCAAAATGCCAAAAATATGTCCATGTATAGTTTTACTTCTTTTGTAGGTAGTGTGTGCATCCACTAAGGCCTCACCAAGCTCATATCTAGGGTTTGAGATCCTTAATGCAAGGAGATCAATCAAGAGATGGTTCACATTGTTTCTATACATCATATATGGGTCCCCATGATATTCATTTATCATTTTGATCAAGAAATCATCAAGAGTTTGAAGCTTGTTTGCCTTGGAGACCCTAATTCATCTGGGTATCTTGTGTGACTTCCTCAGCAAGTCTCTTCAACATTTGATCAAATATTTTAAAGTATACTTCATATTACATCATCTTATATATATATGATCCTCCATGAGTCCGAAACATCAAGAGAACTTCAAGTTTGCAAGTTGGTTCATGGTGGTTGACCAGAGAAAGTCAACTAGTCAAAACTGGGGTCCCCTAGACCCTATCTCCTATAATATTTGACATATAAAAATTATTCCAATATAAACATTACTCCTTATGACATTCCAAACAACTTTCATGTTGAGGTTAAGAGCTAGTTTTGCCTGGAAAGTCATTTTTTATGGTGAAAGATTATAGGTCATTTTGTATGAACCCTAGTTTGGAGGTCAACTTCCAAGGACTATAACTTGCTCAATTTTTATGATATGAAGGCCATTCAAGTTTCATGATCAAACTCAAGAAGTCCTATCCAACTTTGGTTCTTTGATAAATGTCAAATTTAACTTACAAAGGCGTGTTCCAAGAGGAAATATTATAGGTTATTTTGGGCCATTACCATTGAACAAGAGATTTTCCTCAACTTCTAAAATGCATAACTCCTTCATGCCAAATACAAATAAGGTCAAATTTGTGACCAAATTGAAGAGGTTTGAAAGAGCTACAACTTTGATGAAGTAACTTTTTCAATTTGAAGCCCATAGCAAATGTTATTCAAGGTGGAAGGAATAAACATTTGACTTGGGACTTAGAAAAAATTCATTTATGTTTGATTTCCCAAACTTCAAACTCAAAATTCATCATGATCCAAGCTTCAAATGGAAAAATGTTAAACATGAAAGTTGTTTACCTTGATCTCACCTTTCCTAAAATCCCAATATCACCTCATTTGGCCAAGAATTGAGGGACTTGCGCATGAGTTCTTCACAAGGTTCCATTTGGTAAGGTTTATGTTCAACATTCATTTCCTTTATGCATGTCTATGTGACATCATTTCAGGTTGGATAACACATAATTATGGATTATCTGATGGGCCTATCACACGCCCATGTATCCATGCAAGTGAGATTTCTATTTTTGGAATTTTGAATGAAATATGTGAAAAGCAAATGCATAGCCTATAAATAAGACCCATCATGCTCAGAATTGGGGACACATTGCCCAAGCTTTGAACCTGCAATCCAAACCCTCACCATTAGAGGATAAACTTGAAGGTTTTCAATTGAAAATCGAGTTTCAATTTCACTTCAGTTTTGAAGTTGAAACTCCAAGAATCCAAGCCTTTCCTTGATCCATTTCACTTCATACGAGCATCTAAAGTCAAGCCAAGGCCAATTGGAAGCAAGATCAAGCAAGATTCAAGCTCCCTCGAAGGTGATTTTTCAGAAACTTCATCTCTTCGATTCTCTCTCAATTCTGCACCATTCTCTTTGATTTTTGGTTGGCTGAAGTCCTATCAATGTAGGTAACAAGATTGAGTTGCTTTGAGGTTAAATCGAAGTAACTCGATTCATGATCCTCAAAATTCAAATTCCTGTATCTTTTGATATACTTGGAATTGGAGAAAATTGAGGCTAAATTTGAGATCCTGAGCATTTTCTCTTTGAAATAGTGTCCTTGTTTTTCATTTTTCATTGAGATGAAGTTGGACCAGTCCGGTGAGGTTCACCGGAGAAGATGACCGGAGTCCTAGCTCCGGTGGTGTGTTGGCACGCCTCCTGGCCATATGATCTTGTTTGAACGTTTTAATATGAGCCATTGCTTTTGCATACCATCCATATGACGCGTTGACTGAGGTGAATGGTGTGAAGCGCGCGCGTGGTCATCAGATTTGCCACCTCAATTAATGAGGGAGATCTGATGGCCTTTGTTTTTTCTATTTTCTTTTTATTTTCTGATTTTTAATTTAATCCATTTATATTATTTAATTCATAGAAATTTCATTTTTAATCCAAAAAATATGGAACTTTCACCAAAAATATTTAAATAATTTTCTCTTCCATACTCTGAATTAAAATCATTTTTTGGATTAGTTTTGATATTTTTCATGAATTAAATGTTTTTGTGCATATTTTTAATTGTTTAAAAATACTTCTGGCTTTTGAAAAATAGTGAAATTTTTTTTCTAAGGTCTTTTGACCTTGTTTGACCTAGGATAAATCCCTTGGCCATTTATTTGGTGTTTTGAAGGGATTTTAGGTTTTGACCAAATTAAAATGTATTTTAATTTACTTTTAATTGAATTTTTAATTGTTTAATTGTTTAAAAATTATGTTGAGCCACTCTTATGGTCTTGTGATGTTTGACTTTCTGTTTGGGCCTTGGTCAAGGTTGATTTGACTTTTGTTGGATCAAAACCATTGGATTTAGGGGATTGATGAAATGTACATTTCATCTCCCAAAATGAATGGATGGTTTTGATTTGATGAAAATCCTCCCTTGGTCAATTTGTGTTTCTATCTTCCACTCCCTCTTCATCTTCATCCATATTCTTTCCCATTCCCTCATTTGACCAATGAAATCTCTAATGTCTAAAGGCTAATTGGTTCATCAATGACTTTGTGTCAGATGAACCAATACAAGTATGACTGAGATTGGTCCCTCCCTTTTGATCTTTTCTTTTAATGTGTGGTATGTTTTAGGAGTTTGGTTCTTCATACCAAATTTCTAACATGCATTAACACCTAATATTTTATTGTCCGACCTCAGATAGTTGTGACTTCTATATAAGTCTAATTATGACTGCTTAACATAGAGCTAAATTTGACCCTTAAGGCATAGCATTTTAGTAAGTGGGATTGTAAGTCTCCCATTTTTCATGGTATTGTTTGGAGACTTGACCTTTTTTTCCTTTCATGGGAGCTAGTGACATACTTGTTAAATTATCCAAGTTGGAGCCCTTCTCATGGAAGATGTCTTGGTTCAAGGATCCATACTTGTGAATGAATGGTTGAGTGTTCTCTAAAGAATGACTTAAACAATTAAAAATCACCATTTACACTTGACTAACCTTTACTAACATTTGACTAATTCTTGTTAATATTGCTTTACTTTCAAGTCATTTACTTTATGCAATTTAAATTTCAGTCATTTATCATTCATTTGCCATCTACGTTTCATTTAACTTGTTTATGTTTATGTCATTTTCACTTTGCTCATTTGAGCCATATCTTGTGATTGCATATGTTGTTTGTGTATTTTGGTTTTGTTTGTGGTCTTAGGACCTTAAAATACTTAATAACAACAAAAACACTAAAAAAACATTTGGTGGACTGTTGATCTTGATCTGAACTTCTGGACTTAGGATTAGGCAACATTCCCTATGCAAAAGAACTTGGCCAATGCCAACATTATGAGACTGAGCTATTGTGAACTGAGCCTTCATTTGATGCAAACCCTGGGATTTGTCTGAATTCATCTACTACTCTTTCTTTGTGTTTAATTTTTATTTTGATCTTGTGTCTAATGCTTTGCTCTGAGTTGATCAAGGAATAATTCATCCGATACACGAGAAGACAAAGAAGACTGCTAGCTATGAGATTTTCTTGCTTGGATGTGGCTATCTTTATTTGATGCCTTAATCTTCAGGATGCCTGGATATTTCTATTTGCTTAATGATTATTGCTTGATTCAAAGTCCAAAGGAAAAATGGGTTTCTATATGACATTCTTGCCTGTTGGATTGCATCCCATTGGTTAGATCTTTTCAACACTTAACTTTTAAATTTGTGCTTAGGATAGCCTCTTCATCTCCTCCTACTTCTTAAATTTCAAATCCCCCCCCCCCCCTTTTTTAAAACCTTCTTTGCTTGTGATATCAAACTTAGACATATTTTAATGATTAGAAACTTTGGTCTTATGCCAATGAAATTTCAAACTCTTTTCTTAAATCAAATTTGTAAATGAACTTAACCATATTGACTTAAATTTTAAAAGAAAAAAAAGAACTAATAACTTCATTCAAACTTTTGGCCCTTTGTGCCTTTTTTATTAAACTTTTGTTAAAAGCAATCCACCAACTCATTTAAATTTTTTACCACGAGCTACAAGGTTTTCATCCCTCATTTTTTATATTGGTACGTAGGTAAGAGACCTAAGGTCTTGTCAAACACAAAAATATAATCAATGAATTCTTTTCTCACCCTCACACTCTATTTTTTCTCAAACATCTTTTATATCAAACACATATGCACACATAAAAAAGGCTCCCTAGGAGTACCTAGGACACTTTGGGTGCTAACACCTTCCCTCTGTGTAACCAACCCCCTTACCTATAATCTCTGGCATTTTATTAGTTTTGATTTGAAAACTTCTTATCTTTGGGTTTTGTTCGTACTTTTCCCTTTTCCTTTGGAAATAATAAAAGCGTGATGGCGACTCTGGTTTTATTGACGTCAAGTTTATCCATAGCTTGATAGTCATGAATTTACTGCTACACCATCGACTTAAGAATCAACATTCTTGAAGTGTTTGGAAATTCTACTTTGGTAATTAATCAAGTCCGAGGAGATTGGGAAACTCGGGATAAGAAGTTGGTTCTGTAAAGAGAACACATCATAAAACTGATTCCCTATTTTGATGAAATCACTTTTCATCCATGTTTAAAGTAAAGTGGAGGAATGAAACACCATTTATCCGCATTGACCACTTGGATGAACCAGCGCACTGTCTAGTAATAGAGAATGAATCTGAGGATAAGCCTTGGTTCTACGACATTAAGAGATATATGGAAAGACTGGAATATCTCGAGAAAGCATCCATCATAGATAAGAAAGATTTGAGAAGATTTTCCTCTAAGTTTTTCTTGAATATGGATGTTTTATACAAGTGCAATTATGATTCCGTGTAGCTCAGATGCATGGATAGACACAAGGCAAGCATGATCATAAAATCCATACATGAGAACTATGAAGATGTACATGCTAAGGGGCCTGATATGGCCAAGAAAATTCTTCGGGATGGATACTATTGGACAATAATGGAGGATGACTGTTACACCTTCGTCAAGAGATGTCACAAGTGCAAAAAATTTGGTGACAAGATTCATGTTCCTCCAACTCCATTGAACGTCTTGAATTCTCCTTGGCCTTTCTCTATATGGGGGCATTGACATGATTGATATGATCGAGCTGAAATCTTCTAACAGTCATTGTTTCATTACAGTTTCCATTGACTACTTCACAAAGTGGGTGAAATTTTCTTCCTATACAAACGTCACGAGATAAGTGGTTACACGATTCATCAAGAAAGAGATAATCTGTCGATATGGTGTTCCTAGAAATATTATTACTGACAACACCAATAACCTCAACAACAAGATGATGAGTGAATTGTGCTAAGAGTTTAAGATCGAGCATTACAACTCTTCACCATACCGGCCCAAGATGAATGGTGTCGTGGAAGCAGCTAACAAGAATATTGAAAGAATCGTCTAGAAGATGGCCAAGACGTACAAGGATTGGCATGAGATGCTTCCATTTGCTCTACATGACTACTTAACTTCAGTTCATACTTCTATAGGGGCAACTCCTTATTCGCTAGTATATGGAATGGAGGTTGTTCTTCCTATTGAAGTTGAAATCCCCTCTCTAAGGGTTATCATGGAAGCAGACCTCAACGAATCTGAATGGGTGCAGTCCAGATATGATCAGCTAAATGTCATTTAAGATAAGTGCTTGACGACCATTTACCATTGTCAGTTGTACCAATGACGCCTCAAAAGAGCTTTTGATGAGAAGATTCTTCCTTTCTCATTCTAAGTCGGCGAGCTTTTACTCAAGATACTTTCTCCTATACACTTAGATCCTCGGGGAAAGTGGACTCCCAATTATGAAGGACCCTTTATTGTCAAAAAGGCCTTCTCAATTGGGGCTCTCATTCTCACCACAATGGATGGGGATGACTTGCCGATGTCGGTAAACTCAGATATAGTCAAAAAAATATTATACCTAAAAAAACGAATACAAAGCTCGCTAGATTGGTACTCGTCATAACCACTCTAGGAAATAATGGCTATCCCGATGGACCAAAAAAAAGATATACAAGCCCGCTAAGTTGAAAACCCGAAAGGGCGACTTAGGAAAAAATGGCATCTCGGTGGATAAAAGAATAAAAAATTCCACATAAAAGTTAGGGATAAAGGCATTTGACTATATCTTGACGTTGTCTTTTGAACATGTTCTCACCATCAGCTTGACCTCAGGCGGCATCAAATCAATTCAATCACCGTCAATAGAAGCAAAGTATTGGAGCTCAGTTCTACAGCGGATGACAACCAATATTGTGATCAATGGAAAGTCAAACAAATTTCCCATTGCCATTTAATTTGTTTTTCAATTTGTTCAAATTACTCTTCAAGGACTTTTGCATCCTTCTACACACTCTACATGTACATAATTTTCCATAATCAATAAAATTAAGTCGTTATTTAGTAATTCTCATCTTTTTATTTTCCCGTATTTTTGTTTGCAAAATAACTGCCAATCTTGATTGGATAATGCCATAAAAGTTTGAGAATAATAAAAAGATAAATCAAAAGGAAAAATCTATGCATTACTTAGATTGTTGAAAACACCCTAGTGTATTATCAGTAGTCTATAGTAAGCACTTGATATATGCTTGTATTTCAACTACTGCTCAGTCAGGTCATGCATCTTTTTTCCCCAAGAAGGTCCAGATGGTAGTCCTTAGCCAAATAACTTTCCCCAACAACATTGGTAACTAGGAAGCTCTGCAGATTCTCTGATGTGGATACCGGTGAGTCGAAGCCTATCTTTCACTAGAATAAGCTTACCTTTCTATCCAATATCACATTGCATATTCATCATAAATAAACAACCATACATTGCAATCATACAATCATGCATATTAAGCATTCATTTTACAACTGATCTATCTCTCCAACGAAATATTTCAGTTTATCCCCAGCAGATCAAACCAACCAGTTTATCTGTTTCTCTTTGCAATTCCCTTTTCACGGGTAAATATTCGGTTACTTTTGTATTTACTCCTCTTCCACCTGAACACCCGAAAGCTAATGCAATCTGCATCTAGGTTAAAGATGATTAAGTATGGGCAACTATCATACCCCAAAATTTACCCTCCCTTTTCCTCTTTTGCATATCCCATTTGCATACATCAAATCATATCATGCATGACCATTGCATTTGGTCATGGGATCACAAGCATGGTCACATTGTGTATTGTATCTTAACACTAGAGTTTCATATTGTTTTGCTTTCCAACTAACCCTAACTTCATTGAGAGATGGTAATTATTATTCTTGTTAATCATGTAGTTAATCATGCTTCAAAGTAAGGCAAGACAAAGGTCTTTTGATCAAGGGGAATACAACTTTGCTTCACGTGATTCAAAGGTGGATCATGTGTTTATTACCATGCAACATCACTCAATCTTCAAGCTATCTTCAAGATCACTCAAGCCCTAATCAAGTGTTCATCAAGGGATACTTATTCCATCAGCATCATGGCTTGAAATGCAAGAAAATATCAAGTTTTCACAAAGGGGTACAAGTTGGTTTGACCTAATTTGCAAGTATGCCATGCCTTTGGTCCAAACTCCATAACTTCTTCAATATTCACCCAAATTCCAAGCTTCTTTGAGACAAATGTGACTTTTGGGGTCCTCTACAACTTTGATTCAAGGTTCAAACATCAATTCATTCATTGAGGAACTCATTTGTGCAAAAGACCATGTTGCCAAAATGGGCCAAAACCTTGCCATGACCCCTACTTTTCACCCTTGCCATTTTCATATCAAGCACTCTTTTGTTCCCATTATTTTTGTATATTGGTAAGCTTGTGTCAAAGATCATTTATCCCAAGTTTGACTCAAAATTCACGAGGGAATCAAAAGTTATGGTGCCATGAACTTGGAGCCTCAAAATGACCAAACATGCCTCAAATTGCTTGACCAATTGCCCAACTTAAAAACTCAGGTCATGACCTCAACTTCACAAGCATGTAACTTTCACCTCAAAGCTTCTTTTCAATTGATTATTTTGTAATCATGTTCTACTCCATGAAGTGATCATTTGGCTCAAAGAAAATTGGAAAACGCACGCGTGAATTGAATTTGGCCTAAGCATGAACATGGTGACCTAAACTTTGTTTTGCACCGCGACCTATAATGTAGAATCATGCTAAAATCAACTTGGGACCACTTCTCACATGTGTATACTTGTTTCTCGTGACCAGACACATCTGACCATAACATGAAACGAGTTGTAAAGCTCAAAAATCACGAGTTTGGTGCCAAATTTTCACACGGTTTGGATTTGAAAATTTTCAAGTTGTTTCACACGAATTAAGATCCATTCCACACGTATTTGAATTCCAACACGTTCCATATAAATATATGAATCTTTTTCCTTTATTTGCAAGCTTTGAAAGCCAAAGAAACTCTGAAACCATTGGAGCCTGATACCTTAAATAACCAGTCACTCTCTTTTTCGATTCAAGTCCTTTTGCTTCCATTTCTTTGCCCATAATCCTTCATCTGCATCATCTGGAGATGTCTGAAGCATTGTCGTGGTCTGAATCCTCCTACAACCTTGCTTCCAGATCCACCATTATTGACTTTTGAAGCTCCAATCATAAAGGTAGATACGAGTTACAACTTCAAGCAAACAAGTTACTACACTCTTTGCCTTGTTCCACTGATCAAAAGACCTATCCTAATTGAGATTTATATGTTGATTTAGTCATTTAATTTTACTTTGAAGAACTAGGGTTCTTCACGAGTTTGAGCAAATTCTCCCTGCTCAAAGCCAATCAATGACTCTGATGGGATGTTTAGCAACTGAACTCATGCTTGATTCGTGTTAAAAAAAAAGTTCATGAAGTTGCAAAATTGAAAATCTGGAGATTGAAGATGAAGTTATTCGCGCGCTTCAGAGGGAAATTCAAACTCCCTATCCAATCAGGACGCGCTACATGACCTAGCTGTTATATTCAAATGTTTTAATTTTATTTATTTATTTAATTTCCTTTTCTTCCAAAATTAATTTTAAATAACTATATTTTTTTAGTCCAACTTTTTTTTATAATTTCATAAAAATATTTTCTATCACATACAATTTTTGCATAATTTTTAAAACTAATTTTGCATTTAATTCATCTTTTCTATTATTTTTCATTTAATTTTCTTTTAAAAATTTTCTTTTAATCATTTTTAAACATTTTCGATCCCAACTTTTGAGGTCAACTCATTTATATTTTTGTTGACCTTGTCCATTTTTCTTGGACTTTTATTTGATGTTTTGATGCCTCTTTGACATTTTCTCTTTTATTTTCTTTTATTAATCATTATTAAATCATTTTAATAATTTTTTTATTTTCACTTGATGTTTTGAATTGAGTTGATTGCTTAGTTGACGAATTGTTCCACATCTTTAATCATTGATCGATGGACTTGAGGTTGATTCAACCTTCTTTGATCCAAAACTATTGATAGATGATCATGAATCATCTTCAATACTTTGCATCAATGATAAGTTAATCCTCGATGCTCCATATTTTGAGTCCTTTGATTTGGGGATAGAATGATCCCTATGTGATTGCCTTGACTCTCCTGTTCACTCTTTCTATCTTCATCCCCTATCTTCTTTTGCTTTGATAATTGTGTTACATATTGTAGGAGATTAAATTTGTGTTATTTCTCTAACATGTCTGACACATACATTGTTATTGACCGAGCTGCTCAGAGTATTCATTTCTATTCATTTCTATGGTGACCTAACTTCATCCCCTAGCTGCTCAGAGTATTCATTTCTATTCATAGACTTTAGTGTAATTCCAGTCAATTCACTCACAAGTCTGCAACTAGCCTTGTGGCTCCTTTCATCTCTCCTTTTGGTTTAAACACCATTACAATCACTTTCCTTTCCTTTAGGGTTGCCACCTTCATGGTTATTCCAACTTTCTTTTAGGGTTGACACTTTCATGGTTATTCCCTAGGTTGACACCTTCAAGGTTATTCCCACTTTCTTTTAGAGTTGATACCATCATGGTTATTCCCCGGGTTGATACCATCATGGTTATTCTCCTTTCTTGGTTTAAACACCTCTTCTAGTGCTTTGGTAAGACCCTTGTCATGTGAGTCTCAGGCTTTGACAAGTTCCTACTTTTCTTCCTTACCATGTTAGACCCAATGCTTTGGTAAGACCCTTGTCATTTGAGTCTCATGCTTTGACAAGTTCCTGTTTATCTTCCTTACCATGTTAGACCCAGTGCTTTGGTATGACCCTTGTAATGTGAGTCTTAGGCTTTGACAAGTTCTTACTTTCCTTTCCTTACCATGTTACTCCAAGTGCTTTGGTAAAACCCTTGTCATGTGAGTCTCCGGCTTTGACAAGTTTCCTTTTCCTTTTGGTTCAAACACCACCCCTAATCATATCTCTCTTTCAGTCTTTTCCTTTGAACTACGGAGCTCTGACTTCCTTATTGCACTTTGAGGATATGTAGGCACAAGGATGCGAATCCTTGGCGAGCACCCTTCTCCAACCTTCTTTCCTCTTCTCCCCTTTCTTTCTCTGGTTCCATGAACTATGAGGCTCTTACTTTCTCATTGCACATGAGAATACGTAGGCATGAGGGCCACAATCTTCCTCGAGCACTTTTTTCCTAACCTTTTTTCTATTTTGCAGGTACGTGAAGATAGAAACACCCATCCAAGCAAGAGAATTCAAAATGGTTCCCATGGAGTACCATGGATGTGAGGGGTACTAATACCTTCCCCTTGCATAACCAATTTCCTTACCCGTTTATCTGTTTTCCCCTTGGGTTTTATCGATATTTTATCTTCCCTCTTTTTGGATAAATAAAGTTTGATGGAGACTCTGTTGTACCTTCGAGCATATGATGCGTTCGGTGAGCATATTTTAGCTAGCTTCAGCGAGTATCATCAAAATGACAGTCCTCCCATTCCGGACTCTAAACGGTTTAGCCGGACAGATTTAACAAAGTATTCATGTTTAATTTAATGTGCATGCCAAATAAGTTTCTAAACATAATAATATAACAGTGATAATGAGAAGTAATAAAAAGTAGCATGCAAATAACCACAAAACTAATACAGTACGTGTGTATGTGAATTGGTGCTAATAAGATACTATAATAGTATAAGCAATTGAAATTTAACACTGATAAAACAATTAAAATTCTCAATTCCAATATCAAAACAGAAGTACAATAAGATACAAAAAATTAAAATAGAAAATACTTACGAAAAATAAACACAGTGCAGAATTTAAGACCAGAATATTTGAACGGAAAAAATTCTGGAATTAAAAACCAACATTCATTAATAATGGATGATCCAAGTACAAGCAGAGAATCCCAAATTCTGAAACAGTGGTTTGCTTATTGCCTAGTATGAACAATTAAGCACTTTACAAAGTGAAATTATCTGCCTACTTGATACTAGAAAACTTGCATCCTAAAAACCAAAAAAATTCAACTTATATATAGTGTATCATAGGCTGAATATGGGTTGAAGTCATGTAGAGTTTGGTTGAGAGAATTAAGTGGGAGTAGGAGAAGACTGGGCAGCTTCTGTTGCTAAAATTCTGCACACGATGTTCATGGCGAGCGTCATGGCCTCATGGCAAACGCTATGAGTTCAAAATAGGGGACGTGGAAAGTGAAGGGTCCATGGCAAGCGCCACGCCTCTTTGGCGAGCTCCATAAGCTAAAAACGTCCCTTTTTAACTTTCTTCATGTTGATACGTCCTTTTCTCCACTTTTGGCCAATTTTTCTTCACTTTCTCTTGTGTTAACTCCTACTTGGAGAGTATCTGCAACACAAACATAATACCAATATAACACTACATATAGAAATGAAATGGATAAAAATGCATGCGTATCAAGTCGAAAAATGCTATAAGTTTCATGGTCATCAAATACGCGCACTGAACATTCATCAATGCTCACACTCAGAAAACATCTAGAAAATAATAAGAATTGTTTCTTACACTTATACACTTAGAACATAAACTCATTTAATATTCTTGTTAAGTGTAATACTTGACTGTAAACTTGTGTATCTGCTTATCTGAAGCATCTATAAATACAAAACTCGTTATTAAAACTTTGATTATAATCCTCAAGCAACCAAGTTAGGTAAGGCTCTTGAGAAGTCAATAACAAGTTGTTATTGAGGTTGAAATCTTCTTAAGCGACCGAGTAGGCAGGATCTTAAGGAGTCAGTGACCCTCAAATTTCTTAAGCG
The DNA here is from genome assembly GCF_024323335.1 of Lathyrus oleraceus. NCBI lineage: Eukaryota > Viridiplantae > Streptophyta > Magnoliopsida > Fabales > Fabaceae > Lathyrus > Lathyrus oleraceus. Next base: position 235,463,094 of record NC_066582.1, read on the forward strand.
ACCAGGTACGCCAGGCTCTTAAGAAATTAGTGGCAGGTTGTCACTACATTTGCAATCAATGTTGGTTATTGGATTAAGTCCTCGTCTAAGGAAAAATCACTCAGATGGGTGTATTGGAAGTAGCCTTATTAACGGTGAACCAGGATAAAATCCTTGAGTACTTTATCATTGTTTTTATTGCTTTAAGCTTTTGTTTTAGGTTATGAAAAATTGTCATACTCGAAACCCAATTCAAACCCTCATTTCTTGTATTTCTTGAACCTTCACCCATAGTTAAGAGGGTTTGACTTGGAGCAGTATTTGGATGGGTGATCTTCTGGAAAGTTTCTCGAAAAGCGTATGAGTGAAAACTTTGTTTTTCTTCTACCTTTTTAAGACCTTTTTAGTTTCTTGTATAATGTTGAAAATAAGCATGTTTCTTTAGGTTATGGTAGTATGAAATAATGAGTTAGTTCTATCTTTTGGAGACAATTCAAAAATGTCACATCACAAAGTTTGGGTAGAAAAGTGTTTAGTTATTTAATTAAATAATTAGATTATTAAATAATATTAAAATTAAAGAGCAAATAGAGGTTTTGAATGAGAGATAGAAACTATGAGGAAAATAAGATAAGTGGTGAGAATTATAATAAGTTGGGGTCAAGGTACAATTATTAGAAGATTAAATTAGTTTTTTTTTAATAAAAAAGGGATTAGAAACCTAAGAGTGGTCAATGCGTATTATTTTGAGACCAGAGGAAAGAGGAAAAGTGAGAGTAAGTGAGAACATGGGTTTGAAAGGAAATCAACATAACCAAAGCTTAGAGTTGTTGCTGGAAATCCAAGGTAAGGGGAATTACTCTAAATATGGTGTTAATTGCATGATAGGTATGGAAAAGTCCTTAATCTCCATTAGGTTTTTCCATATTTTCTTACATTGATTTAATGTTGGATGTTATGGATGAAATTATTAAGATAACATGATGTGATTGTTGTAATTATCCTAAAATTCGTATGCTGAATTATCATGAAAGTTAGATGTTTGTATTCATAAAAGTGGTATGAGTTGTGTTCATATGGTAGACATGAATATGATGAATAAAATGTTTAAAATTATGATTAATTGATGAAATTACGTGTTAATCGATAGGTATATGACGTTGTAATGATAACATGTTATTTCTCTGATGTTTATGATCAATTGGAGGGTATGGGTGGAAAATCAAAGTTATGAACTGAACTCTATAGCAGAACACAAACTAAGCTTTTGTAACAAAGGTGACGAGCGTCACCTAGGTGACGACTTGGCCGTCTTGCAACGTAGGACACTGATGGGCGTTAGTGATAATGATGGGGAGACCGTCATGGTCTCCAAGCAAGCGTTGAGCCTTTCTAGTTGTCACAGGGGTGACGGTTGGGGGATAAGGGTGATGACGAGCGTCATTCAGGTGACGGTTGCCCGTCGTCATGTTAGTGGTTATGTTTTGGCCTGCTGAGTTGAATTTTTGGTGTTATTTTGTCATGTGGTCGACATTTGGCTATTGTTTGGTGTGGTTTTGATGAATTTTAGTTGTTTAATTAAATTGTTTTATTAATCTAATGATATTGAATTGTGTTGATGGTGAGATAATTATGTGATGAACATATAGTTGAGATTGTGGTGGGTAGTCCAACTGTGGAGACCACTTGTTGGTTTTATTTACAGTTAGATGTGGAACTGTAAATCTGTTATTTAGTTGTTGTGGTTGTGAATTATATTGTACATACATCATATGTTGTTGTTGTGAAAGAGGCGAGTCACAAGTGATTTATCAGGAGCTTAGATAAGGGGGCCCAAGGTTCAAATGTTAGAACCCAGTTCATATGAAGAAACTTTGTTGAGTTGGTACTACATGCATGAGTTAATTCGTTGTTGCATTGCGTTACATAAAGGTTGTGTGAATGAGTTATTTTGAGTGTTGTTGAGTAACTATTGTGTGGATTTATGTAATTGAAATGTATGAAAGTTGATGTCTTGCCTTTAGGCTACCCTTGCATTCATTTGCATCACTATATATTGTGAGCGCATTCTCACCCCTTTGATTTGTTGTGGTGTTATGTGCTCCTTCTTGAGATACAGACAAACAGGTAGATGAGTAACTGCTTTAGAGCTGAAGGATGTGAAGGTGTGAAAAACACAAGAAATGGGGGGTTTGAATTGGGTTTTACAAGCAAAAGCTTTTTCCAAAAAAAGAACACCACTAGCAAGTTAATAATGAAGAGATAAAAACACAAGTATTATTATCCTGGTTCGCTTGAAACTCAAAGTTCATTCAGTCCACCCGCCAAGGTGATTTTCCTTATACACAGGGACTTAATCCACTATAATCAATAAATTACAACAAACATAAAGAATAACCTTCTTTGTCTTCTCAAGGATCCAACTAAACCTTAGTCTCCTCAAGGATTCACAAAGAACAACTTTCTTTGTCTTCTAAAGGATAACCTCCTTAAGGAATCAAACAAATAGTTTGAAGAATATATTGTGTGTTATAAGATGCTTCTGCAGAAGCAGATTTTACACAAATGAATAGCAAACACTTAAAAAAAATTGTATATAAAGAATGATAGCTTTTCATAAAGAAAATAACTTGTCAAAAATATTTATGCAACCAACGTTTTCTTCAAGTCTCCAATGTATGCTTATATAACATAAGCATGTGAGCGTTGGAGGGTAAAATAAGGAAAGCTCCTTTTAGTGGTTGTCCATTGTTGGATGGGAAATGAATGATATTGCGTACTGTCCTTTCTCCCATAAAAGCAGTGACATGTGTGATGTATAGTATTGTCCTTGCCCTTGAAATCAGGTGGTGGAAAGGTTGTTCATTTTGTACCATGTACTATTTGATCACATTCCCATTTTGATCTTAGCTTAAAATTCATTGGCTTCTGATGAAAGCTAATGATGAATAAAGTGAAGAAATAGAGAGATGGATTCAAAAACTTCAGAACCTTTGGTCAGAACCTTGACAACGTCAGTAGTCTAGCTTGAGGTCTTCAATATCTTCAAAATCCTTAATCAGAACCTTGATAACTTAAATCGTCTGGCTTGAGATCTTCAAAATCTTCAGCTTCATAACATAACTTCAGAAGCTTTCCATTCTTTAGAAGTTTGGTTATCAGAGTCTCATCCAGAAGCACGAACTGAGAGAACATTGCAGCAGCAACATAGTGTCTCCTCAGAAGCTTCTGATGAGTAAAATAACAAAGAAGCAGAAAGAATATTACAGCAGAAATATTGACATCTTTTAGAACTTCTAATAACTTGCGCAGAAGTGGATTTAGAACACATAATTCAGAAATTGATGATGTTGCACATCATATATTCAGAATCAGAACTGGTTGTTAATGAAGGAGAATTGTCATCCAAGGTGCAGCGGAATTTAAAATTTTCTCCATTTAGTGATCCTTACGAATGGGTATGATCAGTGATAGAATCGTTACCTCTTGTGGCGATTCAAACCTTTGGTGCAGATCTCTTATAACGATCAAAACCTTGGATACAAATCCACTGAGCGATCATGAACGTTGAACGGTGACAACGTCTCTACTCAGTCCACACGAACGGATTCCTTCAATCTCAGTGCTAGCTGGTACGAATGAAGGCTTTGAGTGAGAGAGAGAGAGAAACGAAACTCCAAGTCTTCACTTGAGTTTGAGTCTGAGTGGAGTGACAATGCTTCTACCCAAGGGTTCTATTTATAGAACCACTTGTGTGGGCTTCAAGCTAAAAAGCCCACTTAAGTGTATTTTGGCCCATATCTCATAATATGCCAAAATCACTTAAGTATTTGGTACCTTACCATATTTCGTATTCCACTTAAGTGCATCGTACCTTACGATGTTCCTTAGTTACTCTATCTCTCATCAATCCGTCCTTTGTGTGTTTCCCAGTAGGTTTTCGCGACGTTGGCAATTATATTAAATCACGCATTTAACATAATAAACAGTTAGCGGTATCTAACAACACGTCACTGCTATCCAAGTCACGAAAATATCATGTGATCTGACAAAACCTCCTGTGATAATAATTATGTGTATAATTACCCCTTTGCCCTTATGTCTATATTGAACACAAGGTATAGACCGTGTCATCCTTGTCCAGTTCAATATTGGGCCCATGGACATTTATCCTGTTACGCAGGATGGGCAAATTCCATCTAGGACACTCATGTCCCTCGGCATGCTTTGTGGAGTACCCATCAATTGTCTTTATGGTTATCTAGTTACGGACAACGTTGGATCAACAATAAAGCACTCGACTCTACATCTAGGATCCATAGTGGTTTCAGGTCGAAGAGTGGTATACACTATTATCACCATGAGAATAACTTATGACACTTTGCATAACTTTCTATATAGTATTCTCATAGCGGGTCAATCCAGTATAAATATTACTCCTAATATTCATACCTATGTTTAAGACTTGATAACTCTTTATCCATGATCCATGAGATGTGATCATCAGTCTACAAACATAATAGTCTTAATGCTTTAATGTTATCCCACTTCACACTAAAGCTCGACTACGGATACTTTAAGAATAGTGTCCTTATGTTTAATGTGCTCTCATGATTAAGTCACACTTAATACATTAAACGGACTATCTATTCCAGGGACTTTATTAATCAACCATAATAAAGAAAATGCCTTTTATTATTAATAAATAATTTGATACAAGTACCAAAATTATTGGCCTCTAGGGCTTACACCAACAATCTCCCACTAGCACTAGAGCCAATTAGGCATACCCTTTATGCCCATTGATCTAGTATGGCCATCATGCTTCTGCTGCGCAAGAGGCTTTGTCAGTGGGTCAACAATATTATCAAGTGTAGGTACTTTACATATTTTCACATCTCCTCTATCTATTATCTCTCGAATGAGATGATAACGCCTAAGTATGTGTTTGGATCGTTGGTGAGATCTAGGCTCCTTAGCTTGTGCGATAGCACCATTGTTATCACAATAGAGACCAATGGGATCCACAACGCTAGGGACTATGCCAAGTTCACTAATGAACTTCCTGATCCAAACAGCTTCCTTTGCTGCACTTGAGGCAGCAATATACTCGGCCTCGGTTGTAGAATTAGCAACTGTATCTTGCTTTGAACCTTTCTAGCTCACAGCGCCACCATTTAAGCAAAACACATAACCATTGGAACCATTAAAGCGTCTCAGCACTTTGTCTATGTACTCTAACTTAGGCCAAGCATTTTATGATCTATCTCTATAGATTCTGATTCCTAATATATAGGCTGCTTCACCTAGGTCCTTCATAGAAAAGCATTTCCCCAACCAAGACTTTTCTTGTTACAGGGTAGGGATATCGTTTCCAATGAGTAATATGTCATCTACATGTAATACCAGGAATACGATCATGCTCTCACTAACCTTCTTGTAGACACAAGGCTCATCTTCGTTCTTGATGAATCCATACTGTTTTACTGTTTCATCAAAACGAAGATTCCATGAGTAGGTCACAGGCTCATCTTGATCCATGAGTAATACATCACCTTGATCAGATATCCATATATCTCAGGTAGGTGACGTATCCTGCCTGACCTACGTTGGTCTTGTTCTACTTGAGCAGGTTGCTCTTACACAACTACTTGCGTTTCCTTCTCTAATTCCTCCATAGGTGTATCGATGCTTTGTGATTCTTGAATTTCTTCAAGCTCTACTTTCCTCCCACTGGCTCCTTTGGAAATAAAATCCTTTTCTAGGAAAACTCCAGTTCGAGTGACAAACATTTTTCCCTCAGAAGGATTGTAGAAGTAATACCCTCTTGTTTCTTTAGGATACCTCACAAATAAGCATTTGTCAGATTTGGGCTCAAGCTTAGTTGAAATTTGTCGTTTCACATAAACTTCGCAACCCCAAATCTTCATGTAAGACATATGTGGTTTCTTACCACTCCATATCTCATATGGTGTCTTCTCAACCTTTTGGATGGAACACGGTTAAGTGTGTAAGCTGCTGTCAATAATGCATGTCCTCAAAAGGAGTTTGGAAGATCGGCGTGACACATCATGGATCAGACCATGTCCAACAAGGTTCGATTTCTTCTCTCAGATACACCATTCCATTGGGGTGTTCCAGGAGGAGTGAGTTGGGATAGGATCCCACACTCTTTCAGATGGTCATCAAACTCTAGGCTTAAATATTCACCACCTCGATCTGATCGAAGAGTTTTAATATTCTTACCTAGTTGGTTTTGTACTTCATTCTTGAATTCCTTTAACTTTTCAAAGGACTCTGATTTGTGTTTCATTAACTACACATAACCATATCTATTGAAATCATCAGTGAATGTGATGAAGTACTGAAAACCTCCTCTGGCTGGTATGTTCAGTGGTCCACATACATCAGTATGTATGAGGGCCAAAAGATCATTAGCTCTTTCACCTTTTCCTGTGAATGGAGACTTTGTCATCTTTCCAATTAAACAAGATTTGCATGTCTCATATGATTCATAATCAAAAGAGTCCAACAGTCCATCTTTATGGAGTTTGGAAAGGCGTTTCTCATTTATGTGGCCTAATCGACAATGCCAAAGGTAAGTTGGATTTAACTCATTAGGTTTCATCCTTTTAGTATTAACGTTATAAATTGGCATTTCAAGATCAAGGACATATAGTCCATTGTTCATTTGTGCAGTAGCATAGAATATATCATTCAGATAAATTGAGCAACAATTGTTTTTTATTATGAATGAAAACCAAACTTGTCCAAACAAGAAACGAAATTAATATTCGTGCTAATTGCAGGTCAAAATAACAGTTCTCTAACTGAATTATTAAACCACTATGTAAAGTCAATACATAAGTTCCTACGGCTAAAGCAACAACCTTTGCTCCATAGCCAACTCGTAGATCGACTTCACCTTTTGCCAAATCTCTACTCCTTTTCAGCCCCTGCACATTTGTACAAATGTGAGAACCGCATCCAGTATCTAATACCCATGATGCAGAAGTAGATGAATTAATAAAAAAAATACCTGAAGTTGAAGTCTCTACTCCATTCTTCTTATCTTCCAGGTACTTTGGGCAGTTTCTCTTCCAGTGTCCGGTCTTACCGCAATGGAAGCAGGTGCCTTCTTTTGCTATGCCTCCACTAGGCTTTAAAGCAGCAACGGTGGGTTTGGGTTTGGCAACTTCCTTGCCTTTCCCTTTATCACCCTGCTTAGTGGGCCTTTTGTCCTGTCTCTTTCCATTTCCGATCATTAGAATGGACTTCCCTTTTGACTTCAGATTCTGCTCGGCAGTTCTTAACATGGCGAGCAGTTCAGGAAGCGATTTGTCAATATCATTCATATTGAAATTTAGGACAAATTGACTGAACCCATCTGGCAACGATTGCAAGATCAAATCAGTCGCAAGTTCCTTTCCGAGGGGAAAACCCAATCTTTCAAGGTTTTCCACATACCCAATCATCTTGAGTACATGGGGACCTACAGGGGCTCCCTCAGCTAACTTGCCTTGAAAAAGGGCTTTTGAAACTTCAAACCTCTCATGCCTTTCTTGCTCTTGATAGAGCAACTTCAGGTGTTCGATCATATCGAACGCTGACATGTTCTCATGTTGCTTTTGCAATTCTGAGTTCATGGTAGCTAGCATGAGACAAGCAGTTTCATTGGCATCATCGACATGCTTCTTATAAGCATCTCTTTTTGCCTTAGGTGCAGAACTAGGAGGTTCCTCTTCAGGAATAGGTGTCTCCAAGACATACAGCTTTTTATCATGTTTGAGGACAATCCTCGGGTTTCGGTGCCAATCCAGAAAATTTGTCCCAGACAATTTTTCCTTATCAAGGATTGATCGCAGGATGTTGTTAGAGGTGTTTGTTGTCATGGTAATCTACATAAGGATTAATGAAAATATAAGTATCATTGACATATTTAATTAGGCCTTTAATTAAATATGCTCCCACTATTTTATTCAAAACAAATGACCCTCATCATTTGATTCGGAAAATCCCGTTGGAAGATTTTCTAGTGGGTCGAGATCCATATTTCACTTTGTTCTAAGTCCGCGTAGGCGGATTACACAAAACTAGGTTATTTAGGTAGGAACTCCTTCCAATTGTATCTCATACAACTCTCGAAAATTTCAGTTGGGTGAATAACTCCTTATTCCAATCCATCAGATGAATCATTCCCAACTCTTGCTTCTAAACATATATATAATCTTATTATAATTTGTTTAGTTCAGTTTGACCCATTGTTTTAACAGTTGGATATTACAATTATCCCATCGCACCTTACTAATATAGAACATGCACCTCGCGTAGGCGAAACCTACATTATTCGATACTAGTCTTGATGAGTGTTAAAACTTGGAAAGCATAAACTTAATATTTAATTTGAGGGAATTGCAATTTTTCTGATCTCACCGGCTTGTTTATCATATAAACCGTCTCTCACATGCATCAACATACATTCACATGCATCAACATACATACAAATATAATAAAACAGTTATGGCCCCTAGCGCAATTGTTCTCCCAAGCCAATGAGAGAACCTAAGCTAACCTAACAACGATCTAAGCTTCTCCAAGCAAGATCTTCAAGGTTGTCCTCCTTTGGCACTGGCTTCTTTGCTTTCTTCATATCATTACATTACAAAAAGAAACTCGTTTTACATACGAGGGAGTGAGATGAGAAAAGAAGTTACATTTGGGAGATAAAGAGAGAGGCACGACACACAGGTCGTATTTTAAAACCCAAAGCAGAATAAAGGAAAACTAAGGCCATAACCGATCACCACAAGACAATAATAAACACTTTATTATTATTATTATTAATTCCTTTAATTAACTAAAATAAAATTAAATCTCGACGACCGATCACCACATTTTAATGAACAATTCATTTAAAATCAATGTCGCTTTTCGCATCAACACTTGATACTTTTAAAGCACTGAGTTAGCCGAACGGGTGAATTTTGCCTTGCGTTAACCGGTTAACCATATGCGTTAACCGGTTAACACTGTTTGAAATCTGTTCAAAAATTGTTTTCTGCCTCGCGTTAACCGGTTAACCAAATGCGTTAACCGGTTAACACTGTCGGAAATGTCTTGGAAAACTGTTTTCCGTCTTGCGTTAACCGGTTAACCAAATGCGTTAACCGGTTAACACTGTTTGAAAAAAAAAATTATTTCGTATTGCGTTAACCGGTTAACCATATGCGTTAACCGGTTAACACTGTTCCAAAAAGTGTTTTAGAAAGCACAACTCTTGTGCAGTCATAACCCCAATCGCATAACTCTCTAACAACACAACCCTTGTGCCGTCACTAACCCTGATGCACCAATTTCAGACCGTCAAACACATCTCGATTGTTGATTCAATATGATTGATCAATACGTCATTGCTTCACCATACTAATGTCGGATCAAGAAGCAAATGACCATTGATCGCTCAAAGGAAAACAACCATTGAGTGTTTGAATGAACGAAACGAGAACACTATATCATATATAATGTATTTGCATCAAGACTACATATATCACATATATGACTTGATCGATCTGAATTTAATCTTTGATTCATTCTATCTTTAATCATATTAATACAGAACAAAAACAGTTATCAGATTCATGGTTTCGTAAGTGGCTCTGATACCACTGAAGGAGAATTGCCATCCAAGGCGCAGCGGAATTTAAAATTTTCTCCATTTAGTGATCCTTACGAATGGGCATGATCAGTGATAGAATCGTTACCTCTTGTGGCGATTCAAACCTTTGGTGCAGATCTCTTGTAACTATCAAAACCTTGGATACAAATCCACAGAGCGATCACGAATGTTGAACGATGACAACGTCTCTACTCAGTCCACACGAACGGATTCCTTCAATCTCAGTGCTAGCTGGTACGAATGAAGGCTTTGAGTGAGAGAGAGAGAGAGGGAAACGAAACTCCAAGTCTTCACTTGAGTTTGAGTCTAAGTGGAGTGACAATGCTTCTACCCAAGGGTTCAATTTATAGAACCACTTGTGTGGGCTTCAAGCTAAAAAGCCCACTTAAGTGTATTTTGGCCCATATCTCATAATATGCCAAAATCACTTAAGTATTTGGTACCTTACCATATTTCGTATTCCACTTAAGTGCACCGTACCTTACGATGTTCCTTAGTTACTCTATCTCTCATCAATCCGTCCTTTGTGTGTGACCCTGTAGGTTTTCGCGACGTTGGCAATTATATTAAATCACGCATTTAACATAATAAACAGTGAGCAGTATCTAGCAACACATCACTGCTACCCAAATCACGAAAATGTCATGTGATCTGACAAAACCTCCTGTGATAATAATTATGTGTATAATTACCCCTTTGCCCTTATGTCTATATTGAACACAAGGTATAGACCGTGTCATCCTTGTCCAGTTCAATATTGGGCCCATAGACATTTATCCTATTACGCAGGATGGGCAAATTCCATCTAGGACACTCATGTCCCTCGGCATGCTTTGTGGAGTACCCATCAACTGTCTTTATGGTTATCCAGTTACGGACAACGTTGGATCAGCAATAAAGCACTCGACTCTACATCTAGGATCCATAGTGGTTTCAGGTCGAAGAGTGGTATACACTATTATCACCATGAGAATAACTTATGACACTTTGCATAACTTTCTATATAGTATTCTCATAGCGGGTCAATCCGGTATAAATATTACTCCTAATATTCATACCTATGTTTAAGACTTGATAACTCTTTATCCATGATCTATGAGATGTGATCATCAGTCTACAAACATAATAGTATTAATGCTTTAATGTTATCCCACTTCACACTAAAGCTCGACTATAGATACTTTAAGAATAGTGTGCTTATGTTTAATGTGCTCTCATGATTAAGTCACACTTAATACATTAAACGGACTATCTATTCCAGAGGCTTTATTAATCAACCATAATAAAGAAAATGCCTTTTATTATTAATAAATAATTCGATACAAGTACCAAAAGTATTGGCCTCTAGGGCTTACACCAACAGTTAAAGATACACAATAAAAAACCATTAGGATACTAAAATTGTTCTCACACAAATGCAATATTGTTATCATTAAAACTCAAGGTATAGATGCAAATCCAAATCTTGTTCTAACAATCTCCCGCTTTTTGATGATGACAAAACATGTATTTTGATGAACAATTTAGTATAGGGTAATCACAGAAGAATACATATTTCAAAAGCACAAAGATCCCCATGAGATGTATAATCCTATAAAGATAAAATCAGAATGAAAGAACACTTTCCTGATTAACCTTTTTGAAATACCAGAGTGAGTATTCTGTCAAAATATGGTTTATCTTCAGAAATTAGTTGATGTTGTCCAGCTCACTGGTTGATAACATCATCATTCTGACCGACTACACTTCAGAAGCTTTTAAAGGAGCCGGTTTTCTTATTGGAACCTTGACTTTCCAAGTCAGATTACTCTAGAAGAAAATCTCTCTTACCTAGATTCCGAATCCATGATTTTCAGAAAGAACATGTTCATAACCATTCTGATTCTTGAGAAATAACCCTGCACAACATTTAACAAACTCTTTTTCGAAGTAGTAGTTGTTAGCAGAAAACATTAATTCTTCCACTTTAAAACATAAACGTTTGGGTTTTTAATTAAGGAATTTAGATATCAAAATAAACTCCAACTCTTATCCTTTAGAACATTAACCTTTGTCGTAAATAAAAAAGACATAAGACAAAAAATAAATTAAGAGAAACAAAACATTTTTCATCGAAACTTGCCAAAAGGCAGTGTAAAGTACAACTTGATAAAAAAAACAAGAAATAAATTTTCAAGAAAGCAAATGATAAAAACTAAGGGTTCTCGGAGGAGGTGGATGAGGAGGAGGAGGAAGAAGCCTTGAAAGAATCAGCTGAAACATGACATCTTGTTTGTTTAGACGCTCATTGACCTTTGCATTATCAACCTTGATTTCCTTGATTGTCCTCAGAAGAGAAACGAGACTAGGCTGAGAGGCAGAAGCTTCTGAGACAACCATCTGAGTAGTAGCTACTTCCATAACAGAATCTTGATGTTCAGAAGCATCAACAACTTCTGGAGCAGACTCAATATGCTTAAAAGTCTCTGTTTCTAGAGCAGCTTCTGCTTCCATAGCCTCAGGAGTTACTTCCTTGATTTTTGGAGCTGGAAGGCAGAGTTGAGAATTTCTTAGCTTCCAGAGTTCCATTAAGGAAACGAACCCAGACCAAAATTGACTCTCAGCAAGAGTATACCAAAGATCCTTTAGCTTATAAATCTTGGAGTTTATCCAGCTTCTGTAAGCTTCCCATGCTACATCATTCGCAACAAGATTTGTTGAAGAACGACTGACAATCATTGCTTCATGCAAACGACTTTTAGATTCAGATTCAAATTTCCTTAGAACCTTACCAAAGTTAGGGGAGGATTTTGTTGGTTGTTTTGGGTATTTGACTGTAAGGTTGATTCTGGACTTATCAAAGTCAGGACCATATACAGAAGGATGTGATGGTAAAATAATAGGGGGTGATTCAGGTGGAATGGGTTCTGGTTCAAAATTGAACATTCCCTCAGAAGTTCCATCAGAAACGTATCTGTCAGAAACTCTTGAGGGAGATGTTCTAGGAGTTGTTATATTTGGATTTGTTGGTTGGGGGGCATTAATATTTGGTGTTGAGATGGGTGAATTTTGTAATTGTGGAGGAGATGATGGTGGTGGAATATGTTGTTGTTCTAGCAAAGGAGAAGAAACCAAAGGAGTTTCTGTGATAGGCGTTTCTATAATAGGAGTTTCTATGATGGGATTTTCTATGATAGGATTGATAAAAGTTGATTGAGGTGGTGGAAGTGGGGTTAGTTCAGAAACAGTGGATTGAGATGGAGGAGGGATTGGTAATATCCTTTCAGAAGAAATTGAATTAGAATTAAAATGAGAGCTATTAGAAGGAAGCTTACCAGATGCTATATCAGAAGCTCTTGAAGAAGACTGGATTACTTCAGAAGTATCCTTCAGAATCATTGCCTTCTGGCGCTCACTTAGAGGCACCTCATCTTTATCCTAAAAGATAGAAATCTTCTTCTTCTTCTAAGCCCTAGAAGATCCTTCACCTTTGAATTCCTTCTTTCTCTTACCATGAACATCAGGGAAAGTGTCTAGAAGGTTAAAATGACCAACCAATGGCTAAAGTCCATCCTTCAGACAACTTTCCAAATAAGCCATCAGAACCTGTGGAGGATCAATTTTGGTGAATAGTGGGTAGTCATCAATGGGATTCCTTGTACCACAGATATCATCCTTAGACATAATGAAATATGGCCTTAGAATTCTGGAGATGATACCTATACTCTTCATATTCTTCCCCCAGAAGACTTTTCCAACATCCTTCGCCAGCTCTTCTGTCAAACCACTAACTAGAAGGTCATCCACTAAACCATATTCCACAAGAATATCAGAAATTTATCTGCCGTTGGGAATGAATTTTCTCTATGTCTTCTTGGAAGAGTCACCATTTTTGGATTCTCTGATAGAATCCCTCATGAACTTAAACAAAATTGAAGGAAGTCCCAGCTTGACACCCTTCTCCAGACAGAATAACATGAATTTTTGATGCATGTTGATATAGTCAGAACTATTTGTACTTGGCCTGTGGTGAACACAAAACAAAATAATCTTGAACCAAACTCTTAGGTTCCTTGTTAATTCCTTAGCACTAGGACCTTTTTCATCACAAAGTTGGTTTCTTCCTTGAAGATAACAGGAAAGATGACAACTTTTCTCTTAGCAGTGATCTTAGCACTGTGAATCCTTTTCCCTTTACCATCATGATCGATGAGATCAGCTATGGACTTCTCAGTAATGACTACTTTCCTATTCATGACATAGGAAGTGATAGTTTCCTTCTCAGCAGTTGTATGAACCCAAAACTACTTCACTAACACGGGGTAAACTAGGCCTGTGACTCTCTCAAAGAAAGTTTTCCAGCCTTGAATATCCAAAGCTTAAGTGAAATCAAAACTATTTTCCTTTAGGTTTTTGAAATCAATAATGGTTTCACATAACACCATTAACTCATTTATTGGAGTATGAAGGGTTAACTCTGGAATCCCTTTCAAAATGGTGTTGCTTTCAGTTGATTCTGAAGAGCTTGGAGATTGTTGTTATTGATCATCCATTTGAAGAAGATGAAGATGAAGAACAGTTGCGAGAGAAAATGGTTGTTTTTAGGTTGAAAAACTGAAAGTGTGGGAGTAATGTGTGCGTAGTGTGAAAATGTGAGTGAAGTGGATTTATATAGTAAAATTTTACAATGATGACAAAAAGGGAATACACGGCCATAGGGGGAAGCATGCGAGTTTAAACATAATTCCAAGAATTTATAAACCCAACGTGTCACGCTTTTATCACGCATGCTAAGAAAATGGGACAGTTGTCGCCACTAAGAACCACATGAAATCAAACGATAAGACAACCATTTAATATAGCGACTGTTCAGAATCAGGAAGACAAACCGATAAGATTGCTTCTGATCAGAACCTTTCTGATTTATGAAAACTTCCTTACTTCAGAAGGCTCATGTTTTAGAGTCAGAAAGAATAACAATCTCAGAATCTAATATAGAGTTCTGAAGAATTTGAAATTCTGAAATACATCTTTTCATTCTGGACATAATTTCATAAATAGGTTTTTCAGAATGAACACGAATCTATCTTCAGCAAGGGGTTTTGTAAAGATATCAGCCCATTGATGGTATGTATCAACAAATTTCAAGTGAAAAATTCCCTTCTGAACATAGTCACGTAAAAAGTGATGTTTCATTTCAATATGCTTTGCCCTAGAATGCAAGATAGGATTCTTAGAGAGACAAATATCAGAAGTATTATCATAGAGAAGAGGAATGTTACTCTTAAATATATGATAATCTTCCAGCTAACTCTTCACCCAGAGTATCTGAGTGCTGCATCCAGAAGTTGCAATGTATTCAGCTTCAGCTGTTAAAAGTGCAATTGTTGATTGTCTCTTGCTGGACCATGAGATTAAGTTATCTTCCAGAAATTAGCAACTTCCAGAAGTGCTTTTTCTTTCGATTCTGTCTCCAGCATAGTCAGCGTCACAATAGCCTACTAATTTATATTCACTTGATTTTCTATAAAATAAACCAAGGTTAGTAATACCTTTCAGATACCTAAAGTTTCTCTTAATAGCAGTTAAGTGAGTTTCCCTAGGATCTGATTGGAAGCGAGCACATAAGTAGACACTGAATAAGATATCAGGTCTAGAAGTGGTTAGATATAAAAGAGAACCTATCACACCTCTGAATAGCTTCTGATTTACCTTACTGCTTACCTCTTCTTTCTCCAGAATACATGTAGGATGCATTGTAGTCTTTGCTTGCTTGCATTCTGATAAGTTAAACTTCTTCAGAAGTTCCTTTGTGTATTTTCTCTGATGAATATAAGTGCCTTCTGATCTCTGATCAATCTGGATTCCCAGAAAGAACTTAAGTTCTCCCATCAGACTCATTTCGAATTCTGCCTGCATAGACTTAGCAAAATCCTTGCACAACAACGCATTAGCAGAACCAAAAATAATATCAGCAACATATATTTGCATAACCAAAATGTCATTATTGAAGGTTTTGCAAAAGAGAGTTGTGTCCACTTTCCCTTTGGTAAAATCATTTTCCAAAAGAAAGTTGCTTAGTCTATCATACCAAGCTCTGGGAGCTTTCTTTAGACCATACAAAGATTTTTTCAGTTTAAAAACAAAATTAGGATTTTGAGAACTTTCACAAACCAGGGGGTTGATGCACATATACTTCTTCAGAAATAAATCCATTCAAAAGTTCACTCTTAATATCCATCTAATAAAGGATGATGTTATGACTGTCTGCAAAAGAAATTAAAAGACGAATAGACTCTAACCTGGAAACTGGAGCAAAGGTTTATGTACAGTCTATACCTTCTTTATGACTATAACCTTGTGCAACTAGTAGAGATTTGTTTTTTACAACTTCGCCTTTCTCATTCATCTTGTTTCTGAAGACCCATCCGATTCCAAATACATGGAAGCCTTTTGGTTTCTGAACAAGATCACAACCATCATTTCTGGTGAATTGATTAAGTTCTTCTTCCATGGCCAGAATCCATTCATTTTCTAGAAGAGCTTCATCAATTGATGTGGGTTCTATCAGAGACACCAAACCTCAAATAGTCTCTTTAGAAGGTTTGAATGAAGATCTAGTTCTGACTGGAGCATTCTTGTCTCCCAGGATCAGTTCTTCAGAATGAGAAGTTCTTAATCTACTCTTCTTCTGATGAGTTGGATCAATGATTGCTTCTGGTTGAGTCAATTCTTCAGATTCTTTAGCTTTGCCTTATGAGTCTTTCTTTAGAGACAGTATCTTTGGATTCTGAAAGATTGATCTTCATATCTGCAAATTTCTCAACTAGATTTGACTTTTCAGGGTCAAGCTTATCATTGAATCTAACATTAATTGATTCCTCAATAATTCTTGTTTCTGTGTTAAGAATTTTGTAGCCTTTAGAGCGTTCAAAATATTCTAACAGTAAACACTTTTGTGCTTTAGAGTCAAACTTGCCAAGATTCTCTTTAGTATTTAACATAAAACATTCACATCCAAAAGGATGAAAGTAGGAAATGTTGGGATTTATGTTCTTCCACAATTCGTAAGGATTCTTACCCTGAATAGGTCGGATACAAATCCTGTTTTGAATGTAACATGTTGTGTTAACTGCTTCTGCCCAGAAATGCTTAGCCATGTCAGTTTCTTGGATCATGGTGTGAGCCATTTCTTGTAAAGTCCTATTCTTTCGTTCTACAAATCCATTTTGCTGTGGAGTTCTAGGACAGGAGAAATCATGGGAAATACCATTTGAATCAAAAAGATTTTCAAAATGTTTATTTTCAAATTCGCCACCATGATCACTTCTGACTTTGACTATTTTGCAATTCATTTCTGTTTGCACTAGTGAGCAGAAGGTAGAAAACACAAAATGTGACTCATCCTTGTGCTTTAAGAACTTTACTGATGTCCAACGACTGTAGTCATCAACTAGACCAATCCATACTTCTTTCCATTGATAGAAGCAGTTTTTGTGAGGGAAAAGATTCTTAGTCCTGTTTTAATGATGTCAAACCTTTTTAGTTGCTCATAATGTGTACTTTGGACGGTGTCATCATATCATAGCATGCATTCATCTTCTAACATGCTCAAAGTATAAGTTCAATGTGTCCATGCATATCGGAGCATATCATAGATATGAATAATGCATTTGATCATCGTTGGTACCTTAGGTTCATAAGAGAATGGTTTAAATTGATCAAAATACATCTCAAAAGCTCATTTTTGATAGTTTAAGAACTTTGAGTCAACTCATGACTTGGACCAGTAGAACTGTGAGTCGACTCATGACTTGGAGTGGTCGACTCATTTATGCATATCCCATTTTGTGTAACTCTAGGGTCTGAACAGGTCGAGTCATAGGTCGACTCAATCCAACTTTGAGTCGACTCATGACTTGGAGCGATCGACTCATTTATGCATATCCCATTCTGTGTAACTCTCGGGTCTGAACAGGTCGAGTCATAGGTCGACTCAACTTTGGAAAAACCTGTTTGAGTCGACTCATCCCCTGTTTGAGTCGACTCATCGCCTGTTTCACTTGAGTAATTTTGTTGCGGGTCTGATCAGGTCGAGTGACCTGTGTGAACATGTCGAGTGGTCGATGTTATTACTCAATTTTATGCTGTGTATTTTTGCAAAAACGTTATGTTGTGTTTGTGACTTGGTTCATGCATCATATATATATATATATATATATATATATATATATATATATATATATATATATATATATATATATATATATATATATATATATATATATATATATATATATATATATATATATATATATATATATATATATATATATATATATATATATATATATATATTCTAGAGTCTCTTTTTCAACTGTTAACAAGAAAAGTGAAAGATATACACTAAAGCTCATATTCATCTTCATTCTTCATTGCATTTTTCAACAACTACACATAATAATTTGTGTTGATCATAGTGCGTTGCTGTGGTGATAACGTACAAATAGGATTGTGTAATACTAGTTTGGGTAGAGGCTTTGAGTGAGTTTTTCTTGAATAAAACCATTGGGGTTTTGTCCTCCAAGAATTGGGTTTTTTTTTGCATAAATCTTTGCTTCATAGATTCAGCCGAGTGAAAGGTTTGAAGAATGGTGGGTTCGTTCAAACAAGTAACGATAACCGGAGGATTGTGAAGAAAGGTTTGGGTTCAAACGTCTTGCGATTGAAGTCAAACGAGCTAGAATTTTGGAGAACGTGGAGTTCTTGCAATAAGGTAGCTACAACCAGAGGTTTCACGCATATCTGATCAAAATCAGTCGAGCTAGAGTTTTAGAGAACATGGAGTTCTTGGAATAAGGTAGCTACAACCGAAGGTTTGTTCGAAACGCATGAAGGACTTGGTTCTACTCGAATCAAGGGGAGAGAAGTGAATAGGATCTGCAACAACACTTGAGGTTGGTTGGTGGTGATCATTTCTTCTCTTGTATAAACTTTGCAACTTGATAATAAATATATCAATTCTAGTTTTAGAATTAGGGGCAGACGTACCCTAAGCGAGGACGAAAGGGGAATTGCCTATAAAAATCTAATGTTGTTCTCTCTTTCTCTAAACTCTTTAAATTCTGCATAAATTGAGTCTTGTGTGAAATTGATTATAAAATTAATCTCGCTTAATTATTGGGCATTGAAGTTGTTAGATAAATTGGTACAATCACTTTGATTGCAACTAAGGAAAATTATGCACAGTCAAATTGACTGAAATTGAGACTTAGTAAGAAGTGTACACCAAGTGTTTGATAAAATTAACCCCACACAAGTGTATCAATATTTTACGTGTTCTCTTATCGTGTTAACTCATCATTAGCGGTAACTATATCAAGGATTGGTTTAATTAATCGATTAATTAAGATATTTGTTGATTATCTTTATCTTAGTCATTCCATTTGGTTTCACGCATATCCGATCTTTCCATTAACAGATCGTTTAGACGATTGTAGTCTAGGGAGCTTTCGCAACCTTTGATTTTTTTTTAAAACACGCTAAATTGTAAATATTGATATATTCAACCCCCCTTCTAGATCGGTACTATCGTCTAACAGTTTTCACTAGTCCAAACAAATCAATGTGTATAAGTTCTAACTGTCTAGAGGTAGAAACAACGGTTTTTTCGTTGAAAGAAGTTTTATAAAACTTGCCTTTATGACATGCTTCACAAAGAGCATCTGAAGCAAACTTCAGTTTGGGTAGACCTCTGACTAATTAAAGCTTATTTAGTTGAGAAATCCTTCTCATGCTAACATGGCCCAAATGTTAATGCCAGACCCATTGCTCCTTATTAATAGACATTAGACATTTTAAATTTTGATCTTCAAGACCAGAGAGTCTAATTTTATAAATGCTGTTTTTCCTCTTTCCGTTAAAAAGGATTGTACCATCTTTCTGACTAACAGCCTTACAAGACTTTTGATTAAAGATGATATCATAATCATTGTCACTAAGTTGGCTAATAGACAACAGGTTATGCATCAGACCATCAACGAAAAGAACATTAGTAATATAAGGAAGTTTACCATTACCAATGGTTCCAGAGCCAATGATCTTTTCTTTCTGGTTTCATCTGAAACCAACGAAGCCTCCAGGCTTAAGTTCCAAATCTTAGAACATAAACCTTCTTACCATCATGTGTCACGAACATCCACTATCCAGGTACTAAGACTGGTGTCTCAACTGAGTTGTTAAGGATGTCTACAACAAAAAATATTTTATCCTTAGGTACCCATTTTTTGGGTCCTCTTTTGTTAGTTTTCCCATAGTTTCTTACAACTTTGGGTCTTTTAGAATAAGGATAATCATCATAGATTTGTGCATGATACTTAGGTTTCAGAACATAGTTCCTATCCTTAGTATGCTTCTGTGTCTGTGCAGAAGTATCAAGCTCAGTGCCAGCAAGCACGAAATGCACATAGAGAGCTTTTGGTCTGACCTTATGACTTTCGTCAGGTTTTATAGATTCTGGACAACCTAAACTTTTCCTTCCATATCTGCTAACTCTATAGATCAAGGAAGCCATTTTGCTTCTATCTATGCTTTTAGCCATAAAATACTTGAATGCTCTGTCATATCTGATGATGCAATCAATACCAGAAGCTTCTGAAGTTATTTCCTCCTTTAGTTTTAAAATTTTGATTTTCAAAGAAGAGTTGTTATTTTCTAAAGAAAATACTTTTTCATTTAGAGAGGAAATATCTTCTCAAGCTCTTTCTGAGTTTCAGAAGCAGTTACTTGGACTTGTTTAAGGTCCTTGTATTTACTATGAAGACTCTAGTACTTTTCCAGCATTTCAGAGAGACATGATTCAATATCAGAATGAGATAGGTTAGAAAATACCTCTTCAGAATCTGAGTCAGATTTTGATTCTGATAATACCTTATCTTCTGGTTCCTCATAGCTTATGGGATCCTCAGTAGTTGCCATCAGTGCAACGTTGGCTTTTTCTTCGTCAGAATATTCTTCTTGAGATTCTAAATCATCCCAGGTAGCCATTAGCCCCTTCTTGACTTTGGAGAAGTTCTTCTTGGGCCTTTTGTCCTTCTTCAGCTTAGGACAATCATTTTTGTATTGTCCTGACTCCTTGCACTCGAATTAGATAACTTCTTTTTATCACAATCAGACCCGTAGCTCTGATACCAATTGAAGGTGTGAAAAACACAATAAAATGGGGTTTGAATTGGGTTTTACAAGAAAAAGTTTTTTCCAAAACAAGCACACCACCAACAAGTTAATAATAAAGAGATAAAAACACAAGTATTTTTATCCTGGTTCGCTTGAAACTCAAAGCTAATCCAGTCCATCCGCCAAGGTGATTTTCCTTATACACAAGGACTTAATCCATTATAATCAACAAATTACGAAAAACACAAAGAATAACCTTCTTTATCTTCTCCAGGATCCAACTAAACCTAGTCTCCTCAAGGATTCACAAAGAACAACTTTATTTGCCTTCTCAAGGATAACCTCCTTAAGGAATCAAACAAATAGTTTGAAGAATATATTGTGTGTTATAAGATGCTTCTGCAGACGCAGATTTTACACAAATGAATAGAAAACACTTAAAGAAAACTGTATATAAAGAATGATAGCTTTTCATAAAGAAAATAACTCGTCAAAAATATTTGTGCAACCAACATTTTCTTCAAGTCTCCAATGTGTGCTTATATAGCATAAGCATGTGATTGTTGGAGGGTAAAATAGGGAAAACTCCTTTGAGTGGTTGTCCGTTGTTGGATGGAAAAGGAATGTATTTGTGTATTGTCTTTTCTCCCATAAAAGCAGTGACAGATGTGATGTATAGTACTGTCCTTGCCCACGAAATCAGGTAGTGGAAAGGTTGTTCATTTTGTATCATGTACTATTTGATCATGTTCCCATTTTGATCTTATCTTCAAATTCATTGACTTCTGATGAAAGTTGATGAAGCATGAAGTGAAGAAATAGAGAACTGGATTCAGAAACTTTACAATCTTGGGTCAGAACCTTGACAACGTCAGTAGTCTGGCTTGAGGTCTTCAGTATCTTCATAATCTTCAGAGTCTTCGGAATCCTCAGTCAGAACCTTGATAACTTCAACCGTATGGCTTGAGATCTTCAGAATCTTCAGCTTCATAACATAACTTCAGAAGCTTGTCATTCTTCATATGTTTGGTTATCAGATTCTCGTCCAGAAGCACGAACTGTGAGAACATTGCAGCAGCAACCTAGTGTTTCCTCAGAAGCTTCCGATGAGTGAAATAACACAGAAGCAGAAAGAACATTGCAGCAAAAATATTGACGTCTTTCAGACCTTCTAATAACTTGCGCGGAAGCGGATTTAGAACACATAGTTCAGAAACTGATTATGTTGCACATCATATATTCAGAATCAAAACTGGTCGTTAAAGCTACACATTAACAAATCATTAGAGTACTAAAATTATTCTCACACAAATACAATATTGTTATCATCAAAACTCAAGATATATATGCAGAACCAACTCTTAACAGGATGACGTTGAGGTTATTCTTCCTTTTTATTTTGATGCATTTTAGATTATCGTTGTCCTGATCTGTAACACTGTGCAGACGAACGTTATGTTTTGCTTTATTCAGGGTTATTATTGTGAGACTAAATGTTATAACTCCTGATTTTTTAGTTGCTTTGATGTTGAAGGCATATTGCCTTGATTGAGTTTAATTTTAAATAAAAATTATATTTGAACTTATTTGATTGAGTAGTCGTTTTTAACGATTAATTCCGTTGCGATGAGCATGAGTAAATGCGAGCATATAATGACAGATGCTTTGAATTAAATATTTTATTGTAATAAGTGTTACATAGCAGGTTAAATATGGAGATCGTGTGACATCCTATGTGAAATAGTTGATTATAATGGATTTATTCTCTATACTTTCGAGTGGGGATTTTAAAGTTTTACAGTCAATGCTATCACTAGAAATGCTTGCATCTAACTCGGAAAATCAAAGTTGTCAGGGTTAATTTTGAAGAGGTCAAAGTCGTGAAAATTTTCAGAGATGCTATGCTAGCAATGTGTGGTCTAAATTTCAGAGGAGAAAAAGCCGAGTTTAATGATTGTCCTAATTTTCTTTATAATGTTTTACCAGGGAATATTAGAGATATTGGTGATTGTTTTATTTCTTTCGCACCTTTGGAAAAATATAGGTAACTTCATTAATGACCATAATGAACTAGATCAGTAAACCAAGATTAAATTAAAGAATCTCATATATAATTAAAACAAAAAGAATAGAGAGGGAGAGAAAATTCATTCACAAATCAATGAAAATATGTAATTTTGCAAGTAGAGTAAGATTTATGAAAAATTATAGACATAGTCTGAATTAAATTAAACTATTTTTATTAGAATTTAATTGAAACTAAAAGAAAACTGGTTAAAAACACTTTAATTTAAGGTTGCATTTAATAAGATTTATCCATAAATATTTAAAGTTACACGCATTTTCCTCAAAAAATAACATAAAAGTATTCCAAAAAAAAGCTTATTTGTTTTAGATAAAACAAGAAAAGAAATACACAATATTTATATTTAGATAAATTAGATTTGCCGGTGGATATATTCTATGAACATGCATGTAGAACATTCTCAATAAAAAAAAATCAAATAATTGATTGTACTTGTTTGTTCCTCCTCACTTCCTCTTTGTCTATTTTGTTACCTATCGCAATTGTCTCCTAAAGAAATAAAATAAAATATGTCTTTTACTATTTTTTTGTCTAAGAAAATATCAATCTCAACCACTAACTTTAATGCTTCACTATTTAACCTTGAATATTTCTGATAACCTAGCCTTTCAATCTCTCTCAGTCTCTCTCTCCTTTCTTTCTTACAAACCTTGCCTTTTAATTCAAATTCCACAATTTGAATAGAATGCTTCTCAATTAAGGATAACGAAACTTTTAACATTAGCAAGACTAAAGAGTAAGACCGAATTCAACAAATGAAAATTAAGGTTTTTTTTAACTATTTACAAAAAAAAATAGGATAACACTATTATGTTCGAAAATTGAATCACACAAATGTAACAAAAATACTATGTTTAAGTATGATATATATAAGCTTTTTTAACTTATTTCTTTAAATTAAATCTAATTTAATAGTTAAATTAACTTTTTTATTTAATTAACCATTATGGTATATATATATATAATTTTTGATAAAAAAGAAAATAATAGTTAATAAAATGTCGAGTAATTATAGCTCTGATGATTTATAACATATACTTTATAGATGTTCATCAGTAATAGATAATTGATTATTGATAGTTGATAATTTTATTAAAATATCAATTGTAGTAGTTGATTAATATAAAATAATATAAAATTATCAATTTAGCTCGACTAGACACCAATTCTAACAAAATTTCACTTTACGTAATAAATCTTTATCAATGAATAAATGATAAGCTACGCTAGAATTGAAATACCTAAGCATGAAACATCCTACGGAAATTAAATGCAAGAGTAATCGAGAGAGAGTACATCAGAATTTATAGTGCTTCGACGTTTGTCATCGCTTTGCTTACGTGCACTTTTCAATGGTTTCCCATTAGAATCTGCATTGTGCCTTTTTATTTTGACAAATATTGAAAGTGTCCATACAATCACTAATCCACAGTAATGCTGAGAAAAATAAATCTTCTATCTGGATCTTGACTTGTATACAACGTAATGCCATACTCTTCTACATAATCTTTAGTCGATTAAGGCTTCTTAAATCTTTCAATATGCACCAATCTGCTCCAAGCCTTAATGCGTAGCAATCACCCCCTTGATCCTACCGATTCCTTGAGCGATGAAATGTCTGAAAATTTGAGAAGAAATTTGTCTTGTCCGTAGCCTTCCACACAGTCAGTAACAAGGCAATCTAGAGAAAAAAACCTCCTTCTTTTCACTGGAATTTGTCAACACCAATGACAACAACCTCAATTTTGTAAGCTACCTGTAAATCTCAATAAAATCTTCAAAATGATTAGTCTCAAGACAAAGTCTCCCTTAATCAATTACAAATCTCTGATGATCAAGATCTGAAATTAAATTTGAGGTTGAAGATGTAAGAGTTTTGTTGCAAGAGTTCTTTAAATTTAAAAAACAAAGGGTGTTAATTTTCTTCACACAATTACAATGTAAAATTTGTGTAAAAATGTAAAGGTTGTTACGAGAAAGAGATGACAAAAATATTTTGTATGTCCTTGAGATTAAGCACACAAATGAATGGAAAAGTTAGTTAGATTCAAATCAAGAGCATTTCATGTTTTGAGTCAAATGAGCAAGTGAAGTGGAATGAGAAGGAAAAGTGATTTTGACCTATTTCTCATCTGATTCGAATCAAGTGTATTGTTTGATTCGAATCAAGTGAAAAATATGATTCAAATCAATTCAAACAAAGCTAAAAGAGAAATGTGGAAAGATCTTGTTTGATTCAAATGAGGTGAAAAGTCTGTGTAATATCCCATATACTCTTAAATGCTCTAAAAGTTGTCAGTTGGAACAAATAGAGTAATCAGTGGACTCATAAGAGATTAATCATTATTAAAAGAGACTGACCATTATTAATTAGTACAAGAAGAAACATTAATAATTGGTCAATTGATCTAGTAGTAAAAAATGTCAAAGAAGATATATATATGGTGGTAAGAGAAAGGGTGAAGTGGATAAGACCAAGAAAGAAAAGAAGAAAAACCAGTAAAAAGAGAAAGAAAGAAGGGAATAGAAAGAGAAGACGAGCTTGGAAGGAAGAAGAAGAAAACCATGGAAATCATCATCATCACCACCAAATCATCTCAATTTTTTTCACCGTCTTCATTATTCAAGGTGAGTTCCTAGTTAGATTAACCTTAGTTGGGAGAAATCCATGTGTGGGAAACTAGGGTTTTGTGTTGTTGTTGTTTGATCATGCCATGATGATGTTGCTTCTTTGTTGTTGTTGTTGTCTTTGATTCCATGGTTGCATATGTGTGTTGTTCCTTGAAGTTATACCTCATAATCACTTGATTAGTGTGGATTTATGTTTTGGAATGGTTTAGTATGGTTGTTGTTTGAAGAGGAGATGTTTGGAAGTGAGATTGGTGAAGAATAACATGAACCAATCGATTGGGTCAGTGGTATTTTTGTGAAAAATTAAAATAGAGGATTCAAGCAATGGATTGGTTATATGCCTTTCTATCAAGCAATCGATTGGTTCCGGGTAAAAATTGAAAACATTCTCATGTCAATCGATTGACATGATAGACCAATCGATTGGTCCTGGCAAAATGATGAAAAATGCTTAATATAAACTTTATGCAATCGATTGGCTCCCACAACAATCGATTGGTCTCTCCTTGTTTTGCCTAAAACCGCTTGTTTCATATTCCTAAACCACCTTGGATGTCCTATAACTTATACTATGATGTGTATGCATTAGATTAACACTAATCTGTCGAATTACATGAATTTATGCGTGTTTTAATCTAGAATCTCGATTAGGTTAAAATGATTGGTTAATGAGTTTCGTAACTCGTAATGAGGTACGAACAGATGCGTTAGGAAGCTAACATATAGAACTATCATATAGAGAGAATTATTTATAATTTATTCCACTATGTTTTCCCTTTGAGTCCGGTTAACCCCACCATAGGAGGAAGTGGATAGGAATAAGAAAGAAAAGAAGAAAAACCCAGTAAAAAGAGAAAGAGAAAGCAAGAAGAGAAAGAAAAAAGGGAAGAAAAAGAGAAGAAGAGCTTGGAAGGAAGAAGAAGAAGAAGAAAACCATAGAAATCATCTTCATCACCACCAAATAATCTCAATTTTCTTCATCATCTTCATTATTCAAGGTTAGTTCCTAGTTAGATTAGCCTTGAGTGGGAAAAATCCATGTGTGGGAAACTAGGGTTTTGTGTTGTTGTTGTTTGATCATGACATGATGGTATTGCTTATATATTTTTGTTGTTGACTTTGATTCCATGGTTGCATATGTGTGTTATTCCTTGAAGTTATACCTCATAATATCTTGATTAGTGTGATTTATGTTTTGGAATGGTTTATTATGGTTATTGTTGGAAGAAAAGTTGTTTGGAAATGAGATTGGTGAAGAAGAACATGAACCAATCATTTGTTATGGGCTTCTCTTCCAGACCAATCGACTGGTTAGGCTTATTTTTAGTGAAGAAATTGATTTTACTCACTATGACAATCGATTGGCTCCAAGTAGGAATTAATTGGTTCAATGGTATTTTTGTGAAAAATTGAAACAGAGGATTCAAGTAATCGATTAGTTTTAGGCCTTTCTATCAAGCAATCCATTGGTTTTGAGCGAAAACTAAAAACTTACTCGTGTCAATTGATTGACATCATAGACCAATTGATTGGTCCTAGAAAAATGATGAAAAATGCTTAATAGAAACTCTATGCAATTGATTGGCTTCCACAACAATCGATTTGTCCCTCATTATTTTGCCTAAAACCACTTGTTTCATGTTTCTAAACCACTTTGGATATCCTATAACTTGTACCATGATGTGTATGCATTATATTAACATTAATCAGTCGAATTACATGTGTTTGGGTGTGCTTTAACCTAGAATCTCAATTAGGTTAAAATGATTGGTTAGTGAGTTTCGTAACTCGTAATGAGGTACGAACGAATGTGTTAGGAAGCTAACATATAGAAATATAATATAGAGAGAAGTCTCTATAAGTTATTCCACTATGTTTTCCCTTTGAGTCCGATTAACCCCACTATATGATGAATTGACGGACACTTACCATATGGCGTTCAAGTGAATAAGATAGATTGAGGCGGCTTGTGTGATAGCGTTGCCTATGGTTGTTGTAACATGTTATACTATCATGTGTGCTTTATGTGTGTTATGAATCATATTATGATGTATTCCTTGAATTATATTGTTTTTTTTGTTGATTATGTAATAATATGACTAAAATCCTATGATAATGAGTGAGGAAACCTAGGAGTACAACTAGGTGAATGACTTTGAAAGATAATCTAGATTATGGAAATGCGTTATGTGGTGATGCTTGGACGTAAAGGTACCTCAGTGTGTATCACAGATGAGTATTCGCTTGATTAATGAATTAATATGCTTTGTATGGAACATGTGGAAATATCATGTGAATGGATGGATATGACCACCTAATATTTGATAAATGATATGAGAATTGATGAATGTGATCACCTAGTGATTGATGAGAGCAATCACGATGTTATGGAACCTAATCACGTATTCATATATTTTCTCTTGATTGTGCACATATCATTTGATATAATTATATAAAGTAGAAAATGGGGATGTGGCATCAATAATTCGTACCTCAATTGGGTTTGAGTCCCAACCATGGCAGAGTATGGGGGAGAGGCGGACATCTAAGTGGGTTTGAGTCCCATACAGTGAAAGATACTCAAAGTGGATTCGAGTCCCGTATGAGTGACAATTTTTAAAGTGGTTTCAAGTTCCATAGAGAACCTGACATCCATACGAAAGTCAAATCATACGAGTATGCATGAACTGAGCCTTGCCCTAGACGTAGGCCTGGTTGGAGATCGATGTTTCGTGAATCCGAATAGTGATTTATTTGAGTTATGTGAAGTCAAGTGACATGTCTCCATACATTGCGAGTATCCCTTAGATACTTAAGTCCTAGTTACATGGTGTGAGTGATACATAAGTAACGAAAGATGAAGACTTGAGATAGGAATCGATTAGAAACCCTGTAGATCCGAGTGGACCCATATGATAGGGGAACTCACTGAGATTATCATCTCGTCCCATTATTATTGTTGTTTTTCACATGTTATTTATAGGTTATATGCAAGAGAAGTTATTTGTAGATGTTTCAAAGGATTCTGACTATGGTGATCTTCCGTTATGGATTACGTACAATGAAGATATTGCACATAGATCTTAGTTTTTATTTTAGGCACTATTGTATGTCATGTGCCATATACTTTTTATTTTATTTATGGACATGTATATAATAATTTCGTTAGGCACTCATGTTGTATCATTACTAAATTAATATCTTGTATAATATATTTTCTAGATGTATATTATACGGGGTATTACAGTCTGATTTGAATCAAATGAACCAAAGGTGATCCAGATCAGTCTAATTCAAATCAAGTGAAACATGTGATTCGAATCACAAAGCTTCCTGATTCAAATCAAGTTAAAAGCCTTATTTGAGTTAGAGATTTTGATTTTTTTTATTTGCCTCTGTTTAATTTGATTCGAGTCAGGATATGTACTTGATTCGAATCATGTACATAAAATCTCAAATTTTCATGGTTTTCAAAATACTCTAAGATTTTTCTTTCCATCTAACTTGAATCAATAACACAAATGGTTTTTTATTCCAATAACTCATGCAATTGACTAAAAGCATCGTGATCAAGTTTAAACATGCTAAAAATAAATCATTTTAAAACTTGATTAAGAGAAGATGTGCAATTATGAATGAGACTCAATAACGAAAGTAAATGAAAACGAAAGGGATAAGACAAGCAATAAAACCATCGTATCAAGGTACTCCCCTTGAATGTATTAGGGATATTCAACTACAATTTCTATAATTGGTCATCCCTATAGTATTAAAAATAAATAAAATACATATTAGATGAGTTCAGTTGGGTTCGATTTCCAGCGGATCGAAAATAATTATCTGAGCTTGATCGAAGCAACCCTATACTACCCAAATTAAACAACTTGATCAACCTGACACCGATCCGATCCGTAATTTGCACAAAAAATATAATGGGTCAGTCGGATTTAATCGGACAGATCAAATTTGTCCACCTCTAACATTGACAATGTAAATAAATTTTACATTCAATTAATTACAACCATTGATTAGTTTGAAATCTTTGACTTATATTTTAACTTCGTTTAAAGTAAGAATTTAATTTGTATGCACCTACACTGTGAAGAGATTTTACACCGTCGATTAATTGTGACCATTAGATTTGTACTCATGTTTGACTTTTAATTTAATCATCTCTAAAGTAATGTTTATGAATCGTTATGATGCATTGATCATGTAAGATATTTTACACTGACAGTCAATGCATAACAATTAATCTCAAAGTAATACTATTGAATAGTTATGATGCATGTAAGTTTTTTTACACTCGGAACGGTGAAGAATAGATTTGATGTTGACAACCCAATGAAGGATCACGAGAAGGAAGCCATGAAAAGGATTGATCGCCTGACACGATTATCAAAGAGATCACAGGGCCCTGATTTCACGTTGGAAAGCGTGTGATGTTACATGTAGACAAAATGCATTCTGACGCATACACCAAATATTTTATCTTTTTTTATCTTTATTTTTCTTCTATTTTATTTGAGATTAAAAATAGTGTACTTATCATTCAATAAATATTCATCATTCGATAAATATTCATCATTCAACCATGTCACACAATTAATTTAAAAATATAAAGGTGATCTGATAAAATACATAATGATGATTAATTAACTGTATAAAATTAATTTAAAGTATTAATATATATTCTTTTTTCTTATTTTATTTTGAAAGTGACATTACTAACGATTGTGAAATTACATTAATGTTTCGAAAGCACACGAAGAAGAAATTGACAAGCATGTGCCTTCCACCAAGGTCGGAAACGACAACATATGCATCAAAGAAACCGAATGGCGGCATTTAGTTATGTGTACAAAAAAGAATACAAAAACTTTTTAAGAAAAATTAATAAATAGTTTTTTAATAGACAATCAATCATAATTTTTTATTAATTAAAAAAATCTCTTATAATCACCACCTATAATTCCAATTTTCTTTTTAAAATTTTAAATAAATTTAAATTTAAATTTAAAATAAATTTAAATTTAAATTTAAAATAGCAACACTTTATTGATTGCTTCTAAAATATTATGTAGTCAAAACCATTCTCAGCATCTTTAATAGAGAGTGACCAATACAAGTAAAAAAAAGAAAAGATTAATATTGACAGAAATGTAGCACTGAGAGTGACACTTTCCTTAATTTCATTTGTTAACAAAACATTTGCAAAAAATTTCTTTGCTTGATTGTTGCCAAGATTGCAAGCCTCATTTGTCCACATGGTTCATATAAGAGTCCTTGTTTTTAATTAACTTAGATTAAAATACATTTTTGGTACCTTCTTTCTTTTATTAATTCATACTTCACATTTTTAATTAACATAAAAATAGACATGGAATATAATAAATATTAAAAAAAAATATTATTATTATTATTATTTAAATTGTGCTTCAAATTCACTTCAACTTGTTGAACTACATTAATAGCATGCAACCCTGCCACCAATGAAGCCAAAAGACATTTTCTTCTCTCTACCTAATACATAATTCAACAATTAATACACACGTTTTTGAAGACACCATTTTCCTTTTCCCTTGTCATGTAAAGTTCTTATCTTTGTCACATTTTAAACAACCAGATCATCATTTTGTTTCTAAAAGACTCAATATTTTATTGTGTTTTTTTTGTTTTGACTATGTTTGTGTCAAACTACAAACAAAGGTTGTCTGTTTTTGTAGTTTCATTGTCATGGATGTCCAATGGAAGTGTGGTTATGGCTTCCCATGAGAGTAGTGAGAGTATTAAAGACCTCGATCAAACACCAACATGGGCTGTTGCTTCTGTTTGCACTGTTTTTATTTTGATTTCTATAATCCTTGAGAAATCTCTCCACAAAATAGGAACGGTATGCTCTACTCATTTGAAATTTTTTCTTTGTTTCTTTGTTTTTTTCATTTGTTTTATGTTGTTTCCGTACATGCTTTCTTTCTATTTTTGCTTTGTTTTGTTGAAATTGTGTCATAATTACTGAACTCTTATATATTTTATTTTGAAGTTGAGGAGTTTCTTTGGATTATTGAGTTCTTTAAAATCGTTAGTTGATGGATTCATAATTCACGCGTCTTTTGTATATTTTTAGTGGCTGCGAGAAAGGCACAAGAAGCCTTTGCTTGAAGCTCTTGAAAAGGTCAAGGCGGGTAAGATTTTTGTAAAAAAGTTTATAGTCATCAAAGTATGATTTATGTTGTCTGATACATGTCTTTTTTGTTACCAACGTTTTTCAATCGTGTCCGTTGTTTGTGTCTGTCTTTCGTATTTCAAAACAATTTGACACTTTGACTCGTGTTACTTAATTTTCTCTCATTTTTCTCTAATCAATGTTGAAATTGTTTTTTCTTTTTCTTTTTCAGAATTGATGATTTTAGGCTTCATATCATTGCTTTTGACATTTGGGCAGACCTATATTGTTAGAATATGCATTCCTGCAAATGTGGCACACAAATTTTTGCCATGTCCATATAATAGTACCCAACATGAAAACAATGATGAAGAGGAACATCATAGGAAACTTCTCCTTTATCAACACAGGTATTTATCAGAAGAAGCTACCCATTTCCAATGCAAGGAGGTAAACTACATTGCCATTCTTTATTCTTTTCACCGCAATATCGAAGGTTCCTTTTGCTTTAATCCATAGTTGCAAAACTAATTGTTGTTTGTTTGTTATAGGGTAAAGAGCCTCTTATATCTGAAGAAGGATTGCACCAATTACACATCCTCATATTCTTCTTAGCATTTCTCCATGTTCTATATAGTGCTGTCACAATGCTTCTCGGAAGACTAAAGGTCCGCGCGTTTTTCTTTTTCGGTTGGTTATTGTGGTAATTAGAATTAGAAAAAAGGTTGTTAGAAAAGTAGAGTAGAGATGTATATGTAAGTTGAAGATTGTATGTAATGATGAAGGTTCGTTAACTTGACGATGAAGAAACATGTCACAAGCCATTTATCACAAACATTTAACTTGTTAGGTGAAAACACATGGAATCGTGATTTAATCGAGAGTTTTAGTAACTTATAGTTAGTGATTGAGAATTTCTTTTACGTAGATACGAGGATGGAAGGCGTGGGAGGCGGAGACTTTGTCTCTGGGATACGAGTTCGCGAATGGTATGACGCCCAATGATGTATATAAGTGTTTTTCTTCTTTGATTACAACAGACTTTTACATTTTCAAATGGTGTTATATGCAATTTCATGGCTTTGTTTGATGTGCATTTATCGCGTAGATCCTTCAAGATTCCGGCTTACACACGAAACATCGTTTGTTAGACAGCATTTCACTTTTTGGACTAAAAATCCAATTTTCTTCTATATAGTAAGACCAACTTCACTAATATGCAGTTTTTTTCATTCTATCATGTCCTTCGACGAAACATTTAACCATTCTATCAATTTCAGAGTTGCTTCTTTAGACAGTTTTATAGATCGGTTGATAAGCCCGACTATCTGACTCTGCGCAATGGATTTATCGCTGTGAGTCCTACTCCGCAATATACCTTTTAATATTCACATTCACGTTCATTTCTTGACATGCATCGCGCGCGTGTAGGTTCATCTGTCACCGGGAAGTAAATTTAACTTCCGAAAATATATCAAAAGATCGTTGGAAGATGACTTCAAGGTCGTTGTCGGAGTTAGGTAACATCTTTATACTATACATTTGAAACATTACTTTTTATCTTTCAGACGATAACTGGTTCGAAAGTCATACTTACCAAGTGTTTTTTATCTGTTATCGACAGTCCGGTCCTTTGGGCATCATTTGTTTTCTATTTACTCCTAAATGTTAATGGTAACTTTTTCCTCAATCGATTCCTATCGATTTTACTTTTCTGTATTTGAATATTCAATTGGTTAATTCTATTTATTTTTCAGGATGGCATGCTATAGTTTGGGCATCCTTGATTCCTGTTGTTGTAAGTATTCTATTCTCTCTTAAAAATTTGCATATTGATTCCAATCACGGTTACATTTCGATTCAAAATTTGGATGTAATTTGATAACCATGGTTCAAAATTCAGAGAAGTACTATATAAACTATTTAAATGGCTGCAGATAATTTTAATTGTTGGAACAAAACTTCAAGCCACATTGTCAAAGATGGCCATTGAAATCACAGAAAAACATGCAGTTATCCAAGGGATTCCTCTTGTTCAAGGCTCGGACAGATATTTTTGGTTCGGTCGGCCTCAGTTAGTTCTTCATCTTATCCATTTCGCTCTATTCCAGGTATTCAATCAATGAGAGAAGTATTTTTGAGGCGTTTTTAATTTTGTAGTGGTTTATAATTGTAACTAACTTAAACTTTTCTCTTGCAGAATGCCTTTCAAATAACATATATCTTGTGGATATGGGTACAAAAGCATCTTTTCATCACTCTTCATAGTCTTTTTGTAATCTATATAGTATAGATAATGATGAATGAATAATAGTTATTATGACATTTTTAATTTGCAGTATTCTTTTGGGCGCGAAAATTGTTTCCATGCCGATAGAAGTATTGCAATAGTCAAATTAGGTTTAGGGTAAGTTTGATTTGAAATTTTCTTTAGTTAACTTAGCTTTAGTATGATTGAAGCATTAGCACTATAAACTAATATGATGAACTCTCATATTGGTTTTGAAGGGTTGGGGTGCTATGTCTTTGCAGCTACATTACCCTTCCACTATATGCTCTTGTTACTCAGGTACTAGGAGTTTCCATTTTCTCGAATTGTTATTACTCGATGATTAGAGTCATTCTAAGGCAAGCTTTTATTTTGGATGGACTAATGTTACTAAGATTTTAAGGTTGTTGAAACATTTGCAGATGGGATCAAGAATGAAAAAATCAATATTTGATGAACAAACATCAAGAGCCTTGAAAAAATGGCACAATGCTGTGAAAAAGAAGCACGGATTGAAGCTAGGAAAGTCGAGTGTGCGAACCATGGATGGAAGCACTTCAACAATGCAGTCTACTAGTACTAGCCCAACACTACACCGTCACAATACCACGAGTCACTCAACTCGCACCGTTTCAGCCTATGATGATGACCGAGATCTTTACCAATCTGATATTGAATTGTCTCCGACGTCACCAACATCGAACTTATTTGCAGTACGGGTTGATCACGTTGAGAAAGTTGAGCAAGATGCAAAAGAAAATGAACAGAAAAGTGCGGTAGAAATGGTTGAACAAGAACCAGCGATAAGAGGTAGTAGCTTCTCATTTGTCAGGTCAGATCATCCGAAAAGATGTTTGAATTGAAAAGGAATCACCAGTTACTTTATTCAACAATTTTTTGTTATAGCTTGTTCATATATTATATATGCTTAGATATTTATAGATATTGGTATATACTTAAATTAGATTTAGTAAGTTTTGTACATTCTTTTTCTTATAGAACACTTGTCTGCTATGTAAACTTTACCGTTTGCTCTAAATCATGGTTATAGTTAAAGCCTTGTAATGATAAAACTTAATTCTAGTTTTAGTTTTTCAAGTAATGGATATATCTTTAAGTAGGGTATGCATGGTTCATTAAGATCTCCACAGATATGATATATGTGTACTTCAATGGCGGTCAAGTGTGTAAGCAATGGCATGGTAGCACATCATACTAGAGTGACTAATTCGATGGATTTAAAGGCTAGTAAGAGGAAAGGGTCATATAGGAGGAACCAAGTCTTACCAAGTAGCAACACCCTTCATTTAAGTTTGGAGGAATTGCATATCCCTGCCTTGAGCACAAGAGAGAATTTTAAGGGGTGCTATTCGATTAGAGTAGACCTAAGGGTCAAGAGTTTTAGACCTCACAATTTTGTAAGTCTAAGATAGGGATTCATTTGAAATTTTTGTATAAGTTTTAGAGTCTTTTTGAAAATTTTAAAAATATGGAGACCAACTTAGAATATTTAAAAATTAATAACAAAATTACATTCATATTGTGTAGAGAGAGTGAGAGATTGATTTTAAATTATTTATGTTCATGTATAATTCATGTATCAATTGGAATTCTTTAAATTTAGGAGAAGACTTAGATATAATTTTTTAGGTGTGGTTCTATTTACTGTGAAAATTGGTGAACAACCGTTGATCTTCCAAATTACTAAATTTTGATCACTTACAGAATCGATCAGATTGATCCTAGGACATGTGCTAATTGTTTAAAGTGAATTCTAGTAAATACGAATACTTCGACAATATTGTGATGATGGTAATGAGTGAAACTACTTAGGCAATAAAAGACTAACACAAATTAAAGAGAGAGACCGTAAAAGAAATGTAGATAACTAGCAGCAAAGATGAATATTTGAAAACAAAGAAGTGCTTCTAGAAAAATAAAGATAAATTGTATTACTTCAAAGTAACTGACAATGGTGTAAAACATTTATGGTTCCTCTTCACACGGGTACTTGGTAAATTTTACAGACTCTGTACACATTTGACACACTTTGATCCTAACACTAAAATCTTTTATTTATACTAATAAAAATAACTGTTTTCAATGGCCTCTTAATCACGTTGAGACAAATGGCATTTTGCATGGATGCAACTATCCACTATGCTCCACGTGTACCTTCAGCAGTTTCAGATAAGAACAAAGATCCCTCCTTTATTTGAATTTTTGAATCTCTAGTCGAATTTGTCTTCAAAACACCAAAGAATATTTCTAAGTCCTAACTGCACACTGGCCCTTCTCATCCAAGGACTTTCGACTAGAGCTCCCTAATATCAGATTCAGTCGAAAACATCTTCACATGAAATTTCCATTTTGTAACTCTAAAATGGACGTCGAAATTAGGAGCTAACAAATTGCCCCCCAAAAAGGTTATTTTCAACACATAGAAGAAAAATACATTTTTTGAGAATATGCTTCGACGCCTTGTACAACACTAGCATATTGTCAAATGTTCCAATGTTGCAAAAAATTTCAGTTTCTCCCAGCTGTCTGGTAACGTCAGAGTCATCATTACCTTTTCCTAACCACGTCTCTTCAGCCCACAACCGAATATTTTCAATCATCACGTTTCCTAGACTCTAGGAGATAGTGGGTTTAGACATAATTACCACCTCTCTATCACACTATCCAAAGAAGAGACATGTCCCACTAACTTATCAACCATTAATGTTGATTTGAAACGTTCTTTCTCCCAAGCATGCTTATAAAAGCCACAAACTTACCAATTTCACTTTTTACGCTTTCTGAACTTCCAAACACTTTATCTATTCATCCTCTAACAATCTTTAACCAAAACCCTGATTATCTTTTCTTCTTCCAACTTTCAACAACGATGGGAACCTCAAGCAAAACCCCCAAAGAAGTGAGAAAAGCTATCAAGACCACGACTGTCAAATCAAAAGCTCCCAAGAAGATTTCAGAACTCCCTCCTTTCACCACATTACCTGATCCAGTAATGGTGGGTAATCAATAATACATCCCAGAAACCAAAACGGAGGAACAACACAGGATCTATGCTTCTCAGGTACTTATCCCTATTTCTGTTTCTAGCAAAACGCATGCATTATCTGGGTATTTGACTGATTTAGACACTGATTTTAGAAAACTTAGAGAATACTTTCCCTCTTACCATAAATGTAAACCCATAGGGCAAGCGAAAAAATATAGGGTTGAACTAACCGCTGTTGAAAATCCAAACACTAATGAAACCATAGATTTGAGATTTATGAATAATGGATTTAGAGTTTTTCGCGCTACTCCCTCATTCAAAGACCCAACAGATTATTTGGAATGGCTAAAGAAAATCGAAAAAACCAAAGCCCAAAACTGGAAAGACATGGGAATTTACGACCTGATAATGTTATCGAAGGTAGGATTGGAGTATAGTGCATCCATGTTGGTTTCTTCACTGTATTTATGGGATAATACACATTACACTATTCACCTTCCATGTGGCATGGCCACACCAACACTTTTCGACTTAGCTGTTATCACATGGCTAAAACCCACTTGACACACGTATGACCCTGAGATTGATTCTAAAGACAGCATAGCTTTTTCAACCTCTAGAGCAACGTATTCAACTCACATTGCACACTATCATGACAAAGACACCAAAATCGTCTCTGATGTGGAACACATAACTTTCTTAGATATGTGGTTGTCTCATTCTGTATTTTGCTCGAAGTCTCTACAAGTTGCCAAAAGTACCTCACCCTGGCGAACCAATTACATGTTGGACATGGTGTTTGCCTAAGTGAAATGATACTGGCCAAACTTTATGAATCATTGAGTGATGGAGTCACTCAATTAAGAACTTGGGTGAAAAAGGGAATATCCTCCTCTCTGGTCCCTTTTGGCTATTACAACTCTGGCTTAATGCCACGTTCGAGGCAAGTCTACCGAATAAAGGTCTCGTTGATGAAGAAGTTGAGGAAGTAAAAAACAGAGGGATCAAAGGTATTTGACTGGCCCACCTGACTCCCAATGACGAAGGACAAGCCCTTCGACCAACTTTCATGGGCTATATAATGATGTTTTCCAAGCGTCATGTATTTACTTCGAGCATGGCCCCCTTTGTTTCCAGAAAGTATGGTTCATAATGGTTTACAAGGCCTTTCCCATCTCCCTCCAAAAAATGAGAGACAGAATCCCTGCTGATTTGGGAAGCCTTTTTGGCCCCTAGGATCTTAACCCTTCGACTAAACCCCTCGAAGGTTTATGTTACTTTGATCGCCTATCAACCCAACCATGTTGCTCGACAATTTGGGTTAATTCAGGCTCTCCCGAAGTGCCTGTATGATAAAAAGGGTAGCCTCCTTCTCTACAACGCGGTCCATAATGAAACCACCGCTCTTAAGCAGATAGCCATATATACTGGCAGGACCCAACTTACTCCTATCAACTTCGAGCCTAACTTCCTCTGCACTCGAGATTTTGAGAGATGGTGGAACATATACTATACTGAAGAGTTCTATGATGTCTATTCCTTTATCCAATATTTTGACAAAGTTTTTCTTCTTGTGCAGGAAAGAACCAAAAAAGGTACTTATACGCTTATCAAAGAAATCCAAGCTTTCCAAAATTACTTTTAAACTGCTTATAGGCCTGATGATCTTAGTCGAACCATCAGTGAAGCAGCTGTCACACTCAAAGATTTTTTTTTAAAGAAAATGGAAACTCTGAAAATCCCTTCGTATGTTCCTCACGAGAAACGCTACGAAATGGCTTTCAAATTGTTTTCCCCAAAATTTCCTCCACTGCCTAATGCTGACTTTGGAGTGGCCGTGGCCCCTCCATTTCCAAACTGGTTTATCTGTGGGGACTCCATTAAGATCCTTCGACAGTAGTCCCAGAAAAAAGCCTAGCGGATGGTTGCGGCTAAGCATACTCTAGACAGTTTCAAAGGGCATCTTCATATAGGGATTGAAGGTGTTCGCATCGAATCGGACATATATGAAGGTGTGACATGTAAGGTTTTTTTTTGAATCATACCCCTCTATCAAGATATTTACCCTTAGCTTACACTAATTTCTCTATGTTATTTTCTTTTAGCCACCAGGGTCCCACCCAAGAAACCAACAATCAGAAGGTCATTCGAATCGAAGACTGAGGGAGGCAGCAAGCCCACAAAGGTATATCTTCGTCTTGCCATTTTTAACTCTTTGTTATGTTTAATGGTACTGACACTCCAATACCAAATTCAGGCTGCTCGAAAACCTCCTATAACCCCCATAAAAATCCAAAACAAACCCACAGAAACCCCTGTCATAATAGATTCTGACGAAGAGGATTTGTCACCTGTGCTCGAACTATCTTTCAGGAAGAGAAAACAACAACCATAGATCACCGACGCTTTGAGCGATCCTCCAACAAAACTTTCCAAGAAAAGGCCTTCTACATTAACCATCCAAGAGCCTACCCCTGAAGACATGGCGAAGATAGCAGCGGCTCAGAGTGAAGGTGATAAGTCCAGCCTTGGGGTCGAAGGAGATAGGGTAAAACAAACCTCACTCTACCTTGATTAGTTGGTTTACTGTCTTTCACCACTCATTTTTTGATTGTTCTAGTTTCAGGATGGTGCAGGCACTGCCACTCGATCAAAAGCTACAACTTCCTCTGCGCCAGCTTCCATAGCAGATGTCCTAAATAGTTCTAGCGAACTCACCTACTGACCGTCATCTGAAAAAAGCTCCATGAATGAAATCAATCAGCCCATTTCTGGTGAGCTTGATACTTCACCACCAAAGACCACTACCCAACACTCTTACACCAGCGGTTCCGATCATGAAGCTAATTCAAACGAAGAGGACGACACTAGAGTGAACCAAGATACCATGGTGGTGGATGAAGAAGTTCAAGTTGGAGACAATCCTGGAGACGGTTCACGCAACATCGAAGGCACATTCAATCCCCAGCAAGAGGGTAAAGATGGCGAAGACACTACGATGGAGGAAGAGGACGAAGGTAACCAGACCCCAATCCATGTTAGTGACGATGATGGAGGCTTTGAAGAAGGGGACAATAGTGAAGAGGGGGCCAAGACATAGGCGAAGGACAGGCTAAGAGTCAAACTCTTGCCACTCCAACCATTTCAGCTATTCCAGCAGGAAGATTTTCGACAAGTAGTATTGGGGGTCTCTCTGTAGAAGAACTGGCTATTCTGAAACGAAGCCAACCCCTTGAATATCTGAAAGCTATGTTAAGTTGCAGGGAAAGTTCTTCTAAGAAAATCCTAAGCACTGCTTCGGCATCTGACGATCAACCTTCGAGTACACCTGCAGGTGAAGTGTGTCATACGGTGAACTGACTTTTGGGTGTTTTGCTTTTTATCGCAATGTCGCGGATAGCAAGAGTCACCACCGACTTTTCTTTTATCCAATAAGGAAAGGTGGAAAAGAACAGGAAAGACCTCAATAGATTTTGGGTTCGGGAGGTACATTATACAAAGGGAAGGTGTTAGCACCCTTTGTATCCATGGTTATCCATGGGCTCTTAATTGCTGGATCACTTATATTTTTGTCTGAAAAGTGTCGGTGAATTGCTTAAAAAATGTTTGAAAGAGAGTTTAACTTTGTAATGATTCTCGTATGAATGTATACAAAGTATTTATCTCATTTGATTTTGAAAATGGTTTAGAAAAATATAACTCGGTAATGATTCTAGTATGAATGTATACCAAGTGGTGATTTTCTAGGATTTGTAAAGTGTAAAGTGTGAGGGGTGGAAAATGTTTTAGGTTATGATCCAGTAATTGAGAGTTATACCTTCCTGAGGTCGTTATGGGCATCTCCTATCCTTATGAGGGTAAAACTGTCCTTACTATTGAGAAGTAAGTAATCTTACCCTTTGGATGTAAAAGGGTCATCGTAGGGTCATCGATCGGTCATTGAAGGCAACAGTTGTAAGGATACCTTAGCATTCGAAGGGACGATCATCATTTAACCGTAGGCTACACCGAAGGGTCATCGAGGGACAAAATCGTATTTTCGAAGGCAACATCCGAGGGACCATGATTTATTTTAACCGAAGGGTCTTTGCTAAGGGTATCCCCATATTCGCTGGACATGACCGTTATACCGTAATACCGTAAGGCAGCAAAGAGAGGTCCAAGATCACTTATTTAAAGGCAATATTTTAAAGTCAATTAGGTAATTAGGACGAGCCTCCATATTAAAATCAATACATTAAAATTAATACATTAAAATTAATACATTAAAATTAACACATTAAAATTAATTAAGTAATTTAGGATGAGTCTCCACAAGGGTATCCCACAAATAAAGTGGAAGACCTAATGGCAATCTTTTCCTGGGACATGTGAACCTTGGCAAAATTCAGCAAACGGGTTAGAATACCAAATCGGGGTGTAATCGAAGATTACACCGCAAAAGAAAATACAGCAGCATGAATGTCAGGCAAAACAATGTATAATTAACATAGAATAGATCAGATACGCATAGGACATAACAAACAAAATATTAGCGACTGTCCCGTTCGCCTCTGCCTCGCTTAGCGAGGGCCTAGCGAATACTCGCTACATGCTCGCTTAGCAATGTGCTAGCGAGCGGCTGCGGGTTTTGAATTTCAGAACAGTATGACTTCAACCTGCGGCATGGCTTATGGCATCCAACACATAATTATATGGTTCAGCATTCACAATATTCAGGCACACTTAAATTCACATGCAAAACCTCAAATATGTTTATGAATTCAATTATAATATCACATGCAAGTTAAGAACATAAAGCGGTATCACATGCAAATTAAGAAAATAAAGCGATAATAGTAATGCAAACCTGTTTGCAATCGAATTGTAACCTTGAGTTGGCCGATCGGATCGAATTGAGCGGAAGTGACCTTGCTGCCGTCGACTTTTCCTTCAGGGTTTCCTTTAGGGTTTTCCGTCTGTGAGCGCTAGGGTTTGCTTGCTAGTTCTCCTTTCCTCTTTTTCGTCCCTCTTTTCGTCCTCTCTTTCATTACTGAAGTGCTGGTATTTATAATGCCCTTTTTCATGACCTAATGGGCTCAGAACGAAGCCCGAAATTTTTTGTTGTCTGTTAGCCTCGCTAGGCGAGCTGGTAGCGAACGTTTGCTTCGCTAGGCGAGCGTGTAGCGAACGTTCGCTAGGCGAGCGTGTAGCGAACGTAACGTTCGCTAGGCGAGCGTGTAGCGAACAGGCCAGTTTGGGCCATTTTCTGGATTGGGCCATTCGTGAGCTGGGCCTTTGTCCCTTTAAGATCAGTGCCATAAAATGAGTCGGAATGCCCCTGAAAAATGTCTTGAACTATTGATGGGAAAATTTTGGGGTATGACAGCTGCCCCTGTTCAATATTCTTGAACCGAGAGAGTAGAATGGTATGTGCCGTTCGTGGTCTGGAGGTGAAAGATTATTGAACACTAGAATGCCCCGAAAATTTGCACTTGTCAATTAGGAGCTAGTCTTGATGGAGATGGGCTTAGAGATGCCATCCAGGAAGTTTGATGACGAGCTTCCGATTGCGTCGTACGTTAGACGATGTCTGAAGACATGGATGTCATACCGGGTCATACGCTAGACCGTATAGTGAATCATCCATCATGCTGTTGACTTCGCTGGGGAGTCAGAGTATGCTATATACTGCTGGGGATAAGGGATCAGAATGGATCACACGCTAGATCATATCTGAGTACCAGAGTGAGCTGTTCGTTAGGCGGATGACTTTGATGGGGATGAAAGATCAGAATGGATCGTACGCTAGATCGTCTCTGAGTTGCAGAATGAGCCGTCCATTAGGCTGAATCTGCTGAAAAGGGAGTAGTCGTACACTAGACTACCATTCAGAAATGTACCTTGTAACACCCCGATAATAATATAATAATTATTTAAATTAAGTTAATAATATGTTTATTAATTTAATTTGATAATTGAATTATTATTATTATTATTTTGGAATAATAATTATTGGGATAATTATTTATTGGAATAAAATAAGTTGGAATAATAAAAAGTCCTATTTTTGGTAAAAAGGGTTTGCACGTGAAAAGGAAAACACAGAGAAGCGGTTGAAAGTGGAAAAAGGGCAAAAAGGCAGAGCAAGAGAAGAGGAAAAGCTTGGAGCTCAGAGATTGCTGGATTAACTCAGGTAAGGGGGGTTTATCATCGGTTAAAGGGCATTATGTGATAATATGTACTGGGTAGTGATAACCATTGTTTTACCTCTGATTAGATTGATGCATGATGAATTGTGAACTTTTTGGGTAAACGAAATTGGGGTATAATTGAGAAAGAATTCGTAGGAATTAGATGTAAAAGTGTCAGATTTTGTGTAATCGAATAAGATATGAATTGTGTTGAAAATATGAACGATTCCTGTGTAGAAATTGGACTGTGGAAGGTTGGATTGGGTAGATCTCGTAGCAGAGAAAACCATTGCAGATCTGGAAATCTGGTTTCTGGTCATACGCGTATGGCACTAGGCAATACGCGTATGAGATGGCTGGTACGCGTATGGCACTAGGCAATACGCGTATGGATGAGAAAGATGATGTTTTGAACGTGTTTTGGTCTCTGGTGGTACGCGTATGGGGAAGTGATACGCGTAGCATACGCGTATGGGAATGGCCAGTACGCGTATGGACTTGGTCAGGTTTGGGCAATACGCGTATGGGCATAGGCAATACGCGTATGGGCAGAATTGTGATTTTCTGTGCTGTTGTTGTGCAGTTTTTGGTTGTTTAGGCTGAGTGATGTACTTAGCTGATGTATGATGTAGCAGGGATCATTTCCCGTTGTTTTGAGTAGTATAGGTATTAGTAGAATGTGCTAATACTGTATTTGATTATGTGGCATGATGTGATATGCTTTTGTGATAAAATGTATTAATGATGTGTGATGATAAGCATGATGCTGTGAATGTATCAGCTATGTATGCATTGTGAATAGACTGTTTTATGGCTTAGAGTGTGAGCTTATGTCTATTATTGAATTGTTGCTGTCGTTGTTGCATTGCTAGGTGATTAGCATGCATATTCTAGCCTTTGGGGCTGTAGCTAATTCCCATGGTGAGGAATTAGTGAGTGAATCATTGTGGATTTGTTGTTGATGTTTGCATGCTAGATGATTAGCTTGCATAGTCTAGCCTTCGGGGCTGTAGCTAATTCCCACGGTGAGGAATTAGTGAGTGAGTCATTAGATCTCAAATGAGTGGGACTAGTGAGCTTAGTAGCCGTATCTGGATTTGATCGGTGAGCTTGGACTGTATGTTCAAGGATAGTCGGTACCGCATGTGTGGAGTCTCATTGCATAATGAATGTATGGCATATAATATGAATGGATGTATTCCAGTATTATATGTGTGTTGTGTGTTGTGTTGTTGATGTTGAGTATGGTTGAGATTATACATATGCTATATGTTACTGTTGAATATGATGTTTGAACGGATATTGCCGTTGCTGAGTGCGTAGTCTGATTAGGGTGAATTGATGTGTTATTTACTTAGCATTACATGTTGTTCTATAATGCTTATTATATTGATTGAGGAACTCACCCTTACATCTATTTTTTAGGTAACGAGCAGTGAGTTGAGTAGAAGCTAGTGCCATGGAGTCTAGTGTCGTCCTTAGTGGGTCATGCTCTGG
Source organism: Lathyrus oleraceus (assembly GCF_024323335.1). NCBI lineage: Eukaryota > Viridiplantae > Streptophyta > Magnoliopsida > Fabales > Fabaceae > Lathyrus > Lathyrus oleraceus. The sequence goes on from NC_066582.1 coordinate 235,507,732, forward strand.
TAGATGTAACATCGGGAGGGAATGTTTGACTATGTTTTAATTTAGTTGTTGATTCAACTTTACATGTAATGTAGTACATGATTTGAATGTCGATGTTTTATAACCGCTGCGGATTATGCAAAAGAGTCTTATTTTGATTTAATAAATGAGCATGACAGGATATTTTGATAATTGTTGTGAAATGATTGTGTGACACCCTTCGGGGCATAATTACTCTGATTGATATGTTATTATTTTAATTAAATATTTTGGGGTATTTAGAAGGGTGTTACATTAGTGGTATCAGAGCATAGTCGGTCGAGTCGAGTCGAAATTATTTTGTTCCCCTGTACGGGATAGGTGTTGAGTAACCCTATCAGTACTTATTGTTTTAGTTTGTTGGGTTTTCAGAATAGAGATGGCTGGAAGAGGTAGAGACGATGCTGCAATTGCTGAGGCTCTGGGTATGCTAGCTGGAGTACTTGGAGGAAATCAGAATGTTGTGGGAATGGGAGCTGCTCGTCAACTGAGTGAGTTCCAGAAGAACAATCCTCCAATGTTTAAGGGAGCATACGATCCAGATGGCGCTCAGAAGTGGTTGAAGGAGATCGAGAGAATCTTCCGAGTAACTGAGTGTGCCGAGAACCAGAAGGTCAGGTTCGGTACGCATATGCTGTCAGAGGAAGCTGATGATTGGTGGGTTGCTACCCGCACTGAGTTGGAATCTGCTGGAAATGCTGAGATCACTTGGGCTGTGTTCAGAGAGAGATTCCTGAGGAAGTATTTTCCAGAGGATGTTAGAGGGAAGAAAGAGATAGAATTTTTGGAATTGAAGCAGGGTAACAAGTCTGTTACTGAGTATGCTGCTAAGTTCACAGAGCTGTCAAAGTATTATACTCCCTATAGTGAGGCTGCTGGAGAATTTTCGAAGTGTGTGAAGTTTGAGAACGGGTTGCGTCCCGAGATCAAGCAGGCGATTGGATATCAGCGGATCAGGGTGTTTTCTGATTTGGTTGACTGTTGCAGGATTTTCGAACAGGATTCCAAGGCTAGAGCAGAGAGCTATCAGCAAAGGGTTGATAGGAAAGGTAAGAATCAGATTGATCGTGGAAGACCGTACGCAGCTGGCAAAGGTTTCCAGCGGCAGAGTGGGATGAAGAGGCCTAGTGGGGGAGACTCTAGTGCTCCTGTTAAGTGTTATAGATGTGGTCGGGCTGGGCATCGTGTTCATGAGTGTACCAGTGCTGAGATGAAGTGTTTCAAGTGTGGAAAAGGTGGTCATTTGGCTGCAGAGTGTCGGTTGAAGACTGTGACTTGTTTCAACTGTGGAGAGTTGGGTCATATCAGTCCACAGTGTCCTAAGCCGAAGAAAGAGAATCAGTCAGGAGGCAAGGTCTTTGCTTTATCGGGTTCTGAGACTTCTGCAGATGATCGTTTGATCCGAGGTACGTGTTATATTAATGGCTTTCCTCTTGTAGCTATTATTGACACAGGTGCTACTCATTCTTTTATATCCTTGGATTGTGCTGTGAAACTTAAGTTAGAGATATCTGAAATGCTTGGAAGTATGGTGATTGATACTCCTGCGAAGGGTTCAGTAACTACTACTTCAGTTTGTCTAAGTTGTCCCTTGAGTATTTTTGGTAGAGACTTTGGGATAGACCTTGTGTGTCTTCCACTAGTACAGGTTGATGTTATCCTGGGTATGAACTGGTTAGTGTTTAACCGAGTCTATATCAACTGTTTTGATAAGACTGTGATTTTTCCTGAGATTGAGGAAGGGAAGAATTTGTTCCTATCTGCAAGACAGGTGAATGAGGCAGTAGTAGATGGGGCAGAGTTGTTTATGCTGTTGGCGACTATGGAAGCTAAAGATAAACTGGTGATTGGTGATCTAGCTGTGGTGTGTGATTTTCCTGATGTGTTTCCGGAAGAGGTGAATGAATTGCCGCCAGAGCGTGAAGTTGAGTTCTCGATTGATTTGGTACCTGGTACTAGACCGATATCGATGGCTCCGTACCGTATGTCTGCTGTTGAGTTAGCTGAATTGAAGAGTCAGCTGGAAGATCTGTTGGATAAGAAATTTATTCGTCCGAGAGTGTCACCGTGGGGTGCGCCAGTGTTATTGGTCAAGAAGAAAGAAGGTACTATGAGGTTGTGTGTGGACTACAGGCAACTGAATAAAGTGACGATCAAGAATCGGTATCCTTTGCCGAGGATCGATGATTTGATGGATCAATTGGTTGGTGCGAGTGTGTTCAGCAAAATAGATTTGAGATCTGGGTATCATCAGATACGTGTGAAAACTGAAGATATTCAGAAGACTGCTTTCAGAACAAGGTATGGACATTATGAGTATTCTGTGATGCCTTTTGGTGTGACTAATGCGCCTGGAGTATTTATGGAGTATATGAATAGGATTTTCCATCCGTATCTAGATCAGTTTGTTGTGGTGTTTATTGATGACATTTTGGTGTATTCGAAATCTGAAGAAGAGCATGCTGAGCATTTGAGAGTGGTTTTAGAAGTTCTAAGAGAAAAGAGGTTATTTGCTAAACTGTCCAAATGTGAATTTTGGTTAGAAGAGGTGAGTTTTCTTGGTCATGTAATTTCAAGAGGTGGTGTTGCTGTTGATCCTTCTAAGATAGAAGCGGTGTCTAAGTGGGAAGCTCCTAAGTCTGTTGCTGAGATTCGAAGTTTTCTTGGGTTGGCTGGTTATTATAGGAAGTTCATTGAGGGATTTTCTAAGTTGGCGTTACCGTTGACGATGTTGACTAGAAAGGGGCAAGCATTTGTTTGGGACTCAAAATGTGAAGAAGGTTTCCAAGAGTTAAAGAGAAGGTTGACTACTGCTCCTATTCTGATATTACCGAGTTCGTCGGAATCATTTGAGGTTTACTGTGACGCTTCATTGTTGGGTTTGGGTGGTGTGTTGATGCAGAATAAGCAGGTTATAGCTTATGCTTCGAGACAGCTGAGGGTTCATGAGAGGAACTATCCGACACACGATTTAGAGTTGGCAACTGTGGTATTTGTTCTGAAGTTATGGAGGCATTATTTGTACGGATCAAGATTTGAGGTTTTCAGTGATCATAAAAGTTTGAAGTATTTGTTTGATCAGAAAGAGCTAAATATGAGACAGAGGAGATGGTTAGAATTTCTGAAGGATTATGATTTTGGTTTGAATTACCATCCGGGTAAAGCAAATGTAGTGGCTGATGCATTGAGTCGGAAATCATTGCATATGTCTATGTTAATGGTTAAAGAGTTAGATTTAATTGAACAGTTTAGAGATTTGAGTTTGGTGTGTGAGAGTACTCCCAATAGTGTTAAATTGGGAATGTTGAAGTTGACGAGTAATATTTTGGATGAGATCAGAGAGGGTCAGAAATCCGATATGCTTTTGGTTGATAAGTTGACTTTAGTGAATCAAGGTCAAGGTGGTGAATTCAGAGTTGATGAGAATGGTGTTTTGAGATTTGGTAATCGGGTGTGTATTCCGGATGTTACTGAGCTTAAGAAGAGCATTCTTGAAGAAGGACATCGTAGTGGTTTGAGTATTCATCCTGGAGCTACGAAGATGTATCATGATTTGAAAAAGTTATTTTGGTGGCCGGGAATGAAGAAAGAAATTGCGAGTTTTGTTTATTCCTGTTTGACTTGTCAGAAGTCAAAGATTGAGCATCAGAAGCCGTCTGGGCTAATGCAACCGTTGGCTATTCCAGAGTGGAAGTGGGATAGTATCAGTATGGATTTTGTTTCTGGTTTGCCGAGGACAAGTAAGAATTTTGAGGCTATATGGGTAATTGTTGATAGATTGACGAAGTCGGCTCATTTCATTCCGATCAGAATGGATTATCCGTTAGAAAGATTAGCCGAGTTGTATATTGAGAAGATTGTAAGTTTGCATGGTATTCCGTCGAGTATCGTTTCGGACAGAGATCCTAGATTTACATCGAGGTTTTGGGAAGGTTTGCAGGGAGCTTTAGGAACTAAGCTGAGATTGAGTTCTGCATACCATCCGCAGACTGATGGTCAGACTGAGAGGACGATTCAGTCATTAGAGGATCTTTTGAGAGCTTGTGTTTTGGAAAAGGGAGGTGCTTGGGATTGTTATTTGCCTTTGATTGAGTTTACCTACAACAATAGTTTTCATTCGAGCATCGGTATGGCACCGTTTGAAGCTTTGTATGGTAGGAGATGTCGGACACCGTTATGTTGGCATGAGTCCGGCGAGAGTGTTGTGGTTGGACCGGAGATTGTTCAACAAACTACGGAAAAGATTAAGATGATTCAGGAGAAGATGAGAATTGCTCAGAGTCGTCAGAAGAGTTATCATGATAAGAGGAGGAAGTCACTTGAGTTCCAAGAGGGAGATCATGTGTTTCTTCGTGTTACTCCGATAACTGGTGTTGGTCGAGCTTTGAAGTCGAAGAAGTTGACACCTCGTTTTATTGGTCCTTATCAGATTTTGGAGAGGATAGGAGAGGTAGCCTATCGTGTCGCTTTACCGCCGTCGCTTGCGAATTTGCATGAGGTTTTTCATGTGTCTCAGTTGAGGAGGTACATTCATGATCCGTCGCATGTAGTCCAAGTAGATGATGTACAGGTGAGAGATAACCTGACTGTTGAGACATCACCTATGAGGATCGAGGATCGAGAGTTGAAGCAGTTGCGGGGTAAAGAGATTGCCTTGGTGAAGGTAGCTTGGGGAGGACCAGCAGGTGGCAATGTGACTTGGGAACTGGAGAGTAAGATGAAGGAGTCTTATCCGGAGTTGTTCGCTTGAGGTATGTTTTCGAGGATGAAAACTCTTTTAGTGGGGGAGAGTTGTAACACCCCGATAATAATATAATAATTATTTAAATTAAGTTAATAATATGTTTATTAATTTAATTTGATAATTGAATTATTATTATTATTATTTTGGAATAATAATTATTGGGATAATTATTTATTGGAATAAAATAAGTTGGAATAATAAAAAGTCCTATTTTTGGTAAAAAGGGTTTGCACGTGAAAAGGAAAACACAGAGAAGCGGTTGAAAGTGGAAAAAGGGCAAAAAGGCAGAGCAAGAGAAGAGGAAAAGCTTGGAGCTCAGAGATTGCTGGATTAACTCAGGTAAGGGGGGTTTATCATCGGTTAAAGGGCATTATGTGATAATATGTACTGGGTAGTGATAACCATTGTTTTACCTCTGATTAGATTGATGCATGATGAATTGTGAACTTTTTGGGTAAACGAAATTGGGGTATAATTGAGAAAGAATTCGTAGGAATTAGATGTAAAAGTGTCAGATTTTGTGTAATCGAATAAGATATGAATTGTGTTGAAAATATGAACGATTCCTGTGTAGAAATTGGACTGTGGAAGGTTGGATTGGGTAGATCTCGTAGCAGAGAAAACCATTGTAGATCTGGAAATCTGGTTTCTGGTCATACGCGTATGGCACTAGGCAATACGCGTATGAGATGGCTGGTACGCGTATGGCACTAGGCAATACGCGTATGGATGAGAAAGATGATGTTTTGAACGTGTTTTGGTCTCTGGTGGTACGCGTATGGGGAAGTGATACGCGTAGCATACGCGTATGGGAATGGCCAGTACGCGTATGGACTTGGTCAGGTTTGGGCAATACGCGTATGGGCATAGGCAATACGCGTATGGGCAGAATTGTGATTTTCTGTGCTGTTGTTGTGCAGTTTTTGGTTGTTTAGGCTGAGTGATGTACTTAGCTGATGTATGATGTAGCAGGGATCATTTCCCGTTGTTTTGAGTAGTATAGGTATTAGTAGAATGTGCTAATACTGTATTTGATTATGTGGCATGATGTGATATGCTTTTGTGATAAAATGTATTAATGATGTGTGATGATAAGCATGATGCTGTGAATGTATCAGCTATGTATGCATTGTGAATAGACTGTTTTATGGCTTAGAGTGTGAGCTTATGTCTATTATTGAATTGTTGCTGTCGTTGTTGCATTGCTAGGTGATTAGCATGCATATTCTAGCCTTTGGGGCTGTAGCTAATTCCCATGGTGAGGAATTAGTGAGTGAATCATTGTGGATTTGTTGTTGATGTTTGCATGCTAGATGATTAGCTTGCATAGTCTAGCCTTCGGGGCTGTAGCTAATTCCCACGGTGAGGAATTAGTGAGTGAGTCATTAGATCTCAAATGAGTGGGACTAGTGAGCTTAGTAGCCGTATCTGGATTTGATCGGTGAGCTTAGACTGTATGTTCAAGGATAGTCGGTACCGCATGTGTGGAGTCTCATTGCATAATGAATGTATGGCATATAATATGAATGGATGTATTCCAGTATTATATGTGTGTTGTGTGTTGTGTTGTTGATGTTGAGTATGGTTGAGATTATACATATGCTATATGTTACTGTTGAATATGATGTTTGAACGGATATTGCCGTTGCTGAGTGCGTAGTCTGATTAGGGTGAATTGATGTGTTATTTACTTAGCATTACATGTTGTTCTATAATGCTTATTATATTGATTGAGGAACTCACCCTTACATCTATTTTTCAGGTAACGAGCAGTGAGTTGAGTAGAAGCTAGTGCCATGGAGTCTAGTGTCGTCCTTAGTGGGTCATGCTCTGGTAGATGTAACATCGGGAGGGAATGTTTGACTATGTTTTAATTTAGTTGTTGATTCAACTTTACATGTAATGTAGTACATGATTTGAATGTCGATGTTTTATAACCGCTGCGGATTATGCAAAAGAGTCTTATTTTGATTTAATAAATGAGCATGACAGGATATTTTGATAATTGTTGTGAAATGATTGTGTGACACCCTTCGGGGCATAATTACTCTGATTGATATGTTATTATTTAATTAAATATTTTGGGGTATTTAGAAGGGTGTTACATACCTGTCCGAAGGTAGCATCTGAGAAGATGAAGGTTTAACTTGGTCGTACATTAAACCATATCTGAGCAAAATGAGCCGTCCATTAGGCTGAATCTGCTGAAAAGGGAGTAGTCGTACACTAGACTACCATTCAGAAATGTACCTGTCCGAAGGTAGCATCTGAGAAGATGAAGGTTTAACTTGGTCGTACATTAAACCATATCTGAGCAGAATGAGCCGTCCATTAGGCTGAATCTGCTGAAAAGGGAGTAGTCGTATACTAGACTACCATTCAGAAATGTACATGTCCGAAGGTAGCATCTGAGTAAGGGAGTAGCCGTATACTAGACTACCATTCAGAAATGTACCTGTCCGAAGGTAGCATCTGAGTAAGGGAGTAGCCGTATACTAGACTACCATTCAGAAATGTACCTGTCCGAAGGTAGCATCTGAGTAAGGGAGTAGCCGTATAGTAGACTACCATTCAGAAATGTACCTGTCCGAAGGTAGCATCTGAGGAGATGAAGGTTTAACTTGGTCGTACATTAAACCATATCTGAGCCGAACGAGCCGTCCGTTAGGCTGAATCTGCTGAAAAGGGAGTAGTCGTATACTAGACTACCATTCAGAAATGTACCTGTCCGAAGGTAGCATCTGAGTAAGGGAGTAGCCGTATACTAGACTACCATTCAGAAATGTACCTGTCCGAAGGTAGCATCTGAGTAAGGGAGTAGCCGTATACTAGACTACCATTCAGAAATGTACCTGTCCGAAGGTAGCATCTGAGTAAGGGAGTAGCCGTATACTAGACTACTATTCAGAAATGTACCTGTCCGAAGGTAGCATCTGAGTAAGGGAGTAGCCGTATACTAGACTACCATTCAGAAATGTACCTGTCCGAAGGTAGCATCTGAGTAAGGGAGTAGCCGTATACTAGACTACCATTCAGGAATGTACCTGTCCGAAGGTAGCACCTGAGCAAGGGGAGTAGCCGTATACCAGACTACCATTCAGGAATGTACCTGTCCGAAGGTAGCACCTGAGCAAGGGGAGTAGCCGTATACCAGACTACCATTCAGGAATGTACCTGTCCGAAGGTAGCACCTGAGCAAGGGGAGTAGCCGTATACCAGACTACTATTCAGGAATGTACCTGTCCGAAGGTAGCACCTGAGCAAGGGGAGTAGCCGTATACCAGACTACCATTCAGGAATGTACCTGTCCGAAGGTAGCACCTGAGCAAGGGGAGTAGCCGTATACCAGACTACCATTCAGGAATGTACCTATCCGAAGGTAGCACCTGAGCAAGGGGAGTAGCCGTATACCAGACTACCATTCAGGAATGTACTTGTCCGAAGGTAGCACCTGAGCAAGGGGAGTAGCCGTATACCAGACTACTATTCAGGAATGTACCTGTCCGAAGGTAGCACCTGAGCAAGGGGAGTAGCCGTATACCAGACTACCATTCAGGAATGTACCTGTCCGAAGGTAGCACCTGAGCAAGGGGAGTAGCCGTATACCAGACTACCATTCAGGAATGTACCTGTCCGAAGGTAGCACCTGAGCAAGGGGAGTAGCCGTATACCAGACTACCATTCAGGAATGTACTTGTCCGAAGGTAGCACCTGAGCAAGGGGAGTAGCCGTATACCAGACTACTATTCAGGAATATACCTGTCCGAAGGTAGCACCTGAGCAAGGGGAGTAGCCGTATACCAGACTACCATTCAGGAATGTACCTGTCCGAAGGTAGCACCTGAGCAAGGGATGAGGGTCTAACTTGGTCGTACATTAGACTGTATTTGAGCAGCATCTGGTCTAACTTGGTCGTACATTAGACTGTATTCGAGTTGAAGAAGGTCAGAATGGATCGTACGCTAGATCGTATCTGAGTTGTTGAAGGTCCAACTGGGTCATACATTAGACCGTGTTGGGAGTAGTTGAAGATCAGAATGGATCGTCCGTTAGATCGTATCTGAGTGGAAGGAGTTATATGATGAGCCGAATCAGAACGAACCGTACGCTAGGCTATATCTGCTAGTATTTGTATATGTTGTATTTGCAATGAATATTTGGGATGGGCTTATAGATGCCATCGTTAGGAGGATGTCAGAATGGATGTTGACATGGAGCAGATCTGGAAGATGTATCTGAAGACGAAAGTAGTCGTACGCTAGACTACACCTCGGAATGTACCATATGCTAGGCAGTATCTGAGGGATATAGTTGAATCTTGAATGTAATTGATAAAGATGTCCGTCTGAATGGACCTTTGTGTTGGTTGTATCAAGAGGATAATTAACCTGAAAAATAAAGTTAGCTTCATGCCATGTCATGATGCATGAGATGCAAATGTTGTATGCATGCATGTGCTGTGAAGTGATGTAATGAGTGAATTATGCGTCTGGAATGAATGCGAGCTTTGTATGCATGTATATGTTATGAAATGATGTAATGTATATGATGCGGAATGAAAATTGTATGTAGGTATGTGATGTGAAATGATGTAATGAATGCACTATGCGTCTGAAACGTTCTTCCAGGGGACTCTACTGGGGGAATAAATCTCGGTCTTCTGGTCGGTGATATTTGTATTGATGACCCTTTCTTAGCTGGGGGATACTTGATTTCGGTCTGACGATGGAACCACTCAACAGAGCCTGGCTGGGGATGGAAGAGATGATCAATCTGTCTGATGATATCGACTTCTTCTGGGGAATAGCTGGCTTTGCCCGGGGAATCGAATTAGCAACAGATTCATTGGGAAGCATGGTTAGACCTTCTCCTTGGTCCTGAAGTCTCGTAGTAATTGTTATTTCCATTTTAGGCATGTATTTTTGATAAACATAGATCATATTCAAATGCATATATCAATTCACATTAAATCAATGGACGTTTACGCAAACAAAACAGAGAAAGTAAGACAAAAGCAACTTTTTGGGAATGAAATTGTATTGATTTTGAAAGAGGGCCCATGAGCAGGCAAATCGTGTACAAGGAGACAGAAATCCTAGTAAGAGGAAATTGCCGAGAAAACAAAGAAAAAGCTATGCAGGAAAAGTCCTGTTGATTTTAAATCCACTACCGTCATTATGTCTTCAAGCATCTCATCTCCTGCTGTCGGATAGAAGCGATTGGCTTGTTCAGTCCCTTGAACTTGGTTGGAGCAGACAGAGAACGGGGCATAGTCATACGCTTTAATCCCTAATTTTTGCCTGGACCGCCTTTTCAGGTTTTCAGTCCACCGGGATACCCTTTTTTGCCCAAGCCGCCTTTTCAGGTTTTCGACTTGCCGGGTGTACGTCTTTATATGTTTATCCCTAATTTTTGCCCGAACCCTTTTGGTTCGCCGGGATGCCCTTACTTTTGCCTAGGTACGTCGACCTAGCGGGTCTCTTTTATGCGTAGTATTTTTTAACTATGTCAGCGTTCACAGGATGCGGGAACTCTTCGCCATCCATTGTAGCAAGCATCATGGCTCCACCAGAGAATACCTTCTTAACTACAAATGGCCCTTCGTGTGTGGGAGTCCATTTGCCTCTGGGATCACCTTGTGGTAGAATGATACGCTTGACCACCAAGGCGCCAAGTTGGTACACCTGTCTCTTGACCTTTTTGTTAAATGCTTGGGTCATGCGCTTCTGATATATCTGCCTATGACAAACAGCCGCAAGTCTCTTTTCATCAATCAGATTTATCTGATCGAGTCGAGTTTGAATCCATTCATCCTCATCTAAGCCTGCATCTTTCGCAATTCTTAGAGAGGGAATCTGAACTTCCACTGGTAAAACGGCTTCCATTCCATAGACTAAAGAGAAAGGGGTTGCCCCTGTCGAAGTGCGGTAACCATGAAGAGCAAAAGGTAACATCTCCTGCCGGTCTTTGTATGTTACTGTTATATTCTTGATATTGTTAGCAGCCTCCACGGCGCCGTTCGTCTTTGGCCGGTACGGAGAAGAGTTATGGTGCTTTATTTTGAACTGCGTGTAGAGTTCAGTTTAGTACCATTATCAGTGATAACTCTCTCGGGAGACAGCAGGTTTCTCAAGTAGATATTTGATAGAATCCATCTTAGAAATCAATAAAGTGGTATGATTCAACATATACTGTCTTAGTCGGCGAGCAACCTAGGCCAAAGCGTAGCAAGCTTTCTCGAGCTGTGAGTATCTTGTTTCACAGTCGGTACCTTTTGCTAAGGCAGTGTATGACATGCTCTTTTCGACCAGACTCGTCGTGTTGCCCCAGCACACCCTATTGAATTTTCTAACACGGTCAAATACATGATTAGAGGTCTTCCTTCAACTGGTAGCATTAGAATTGGAGGTTCTTGGAGATATTTCTTGATTTTGTCATTCATCATTCCATACCATCTCTTGATTTTGTCATAAGCTTCTTGGCATTCATCATTCCATACCATCTCTTGATTTTTCTTTTTTAGTAATTTGAAGATGGGTTTGCAGGTAGCAGTCAAGTGTGGAACGAATCGGGCAATGTAATTCGAGTGCCCCAAGAAACTTCTGACTTCTCTCTTGTTTATTTCAGTACCCAGATTTACAATTTCAATTGATTCCTCATGCGGCTGTATAGTCTTTTGTAGTACCAGTCTGGCAAGTTCTCTAGGGACTTCACAATCTTCCTCACTTCCATCCTCGGCTTGGTAGATCGGATTTTCAAAGTCATAATGAATAGTAGCAGAGTCATTACCAACAGGATCCAGAGTGGATATGGATCGGCAAATTGTTACGTGAGTGTGTGCAAGAAAACATAGCTTGTTTGAAAAATGACAGGAAAGATAAAGAGCGCAATATTTGAATGCAAAAAGTCCATTGATTTATTGAATATGAATATGCTTATGAAAATGACAAACCCTTAAAATTAGCTATTATGCCCCGGGTATAGACATAATGCTTTTGAAATACTAAAATAGCAATAACAATTACTCTCGACTAAAGGAAATCGGGATAGTGTCTTCAGCCTCCCAATTGTCGAGTCCGTCACCAATTGTTGGGGAAAATCCAGCTATCCAAGTCATAATCGTCATCAGTATCTTCCACAGCATTGACAGTCTCATCTTGATTAGGCAGAGGGGCAGTGATGACATTAGGCGTCTCAGGCGGATCAAATTCAAATTCTCCGGCGTCGATCATATCCTGAATTTTGTTCTTCAACGACCAACAATTGTTTGTATCATGCCCGGGGCTATCGGAGTGATATGCACACCTGGCATTGGGATTATAACGAGGAGAAGTAGTGTTGGGTTTTGCAGGAGGATCTCTGAGGGTAATTAAATTTGCTTTTAGCATACCCTGCAGTGCCTGTGCTAAAGTCATATTGATCTTCGTAAACTGCCTTCTTCCCGGGTTAGTGTGCCTCACAGATTTCTTGTCTTTTTTCTTCTCGAGCAAGAGAGCCTTCAGTTCCTTCTGCCCCCTGGATAAGTTCAAGATTATCTTCTGGAGTTGAGCATTCTGAGCCTGGAGGTCTTTGACAATTTGTTCGAGGTCCATTTTTCTGTTTGGAGGAAAACCGTGAGAACACTGATCCCTTTAGAGTACCTGTTATGCTATGTTATGCTATGCAATGCATGAAATGTTTTCAAGGCCTTTTGGAATTTAACTTTGCATAAACTACCGAAAAGGGAAACTTTTTTTTTTTGTTTTTTTTTTTTTTTGTTTTTTTTTTTTGTTTTTTTTTTTTCATACAAAACAGAGCAAAGTTAAATCCCTAAGTCCTTGAAATGGTTAGTTCAATGTTATGATGTCATGATGTTATGATGTTATGATGTTATGAGGTTAAATAAATAACAAGCACAAGCAAGTCACACAACCATCATTCCTAGGTTTTAAGGCTTGCATGAGTTCCATAGGTAAGTACCCTCCCCACTGAAGTTTAGTTGGTTCAACCTGTCCTAGAATAGTAACCGGGTTCTAGAAGGATCTCCAATCATTGACCTTCTTTTAAGTCCACTTCAGTGCAACCCCAAGTGGTTGACCAAAGCCTCCCTAAAGTCCAATCTCAAAGAGTGTAGTATCGAGTCTCAACCAACCCCAGTCGGAACCGAAGTCAGTTATCTCACTACTTTCTAATGGCTAGGATGAGTCAATTAGGGTTCTAAAGGTCTGGTTAATGCTTTGATGACACCACGCAGATGCCAAATTTTTCCTCAAGTAAACATGAGGAACATCAGGACATCCAAAGTGTCACATTAACCGTAGCCATCATTTTAACCATTCCGGTATACGCCGGATAGTCGCGATGATCTATTGCTACTTACCTAAGGTACACTAGATCCGGGTGTAGGATCTTTCACTCAAGCATAGGATACCCAAGCAATCCCTTAAAAGTAAATCAAACAATTCAAATAAGTGATCTTATTTTTTAAGGTAACCTCTCTTTTTAAGTTTCCCCAGCAGAGTCGCCAGTTCTGTCATACGGTGAACTGACTTTTGGGTGTTTTGCTTTTTATCGCAATGTCGCGGATAGCAAGAGTCGCCACCGACTTTTCTTTTATCCAATAAGGAAAGGTGGAAAAGAACAGGAAAGACCTCAATAGATTTTGGGTTCGGGAGGTACATTATACAAAGGGAAGGTGTTAGCACCCTTTGTATCCATGGTTATCCATGGGCTCTTAATTGCTGGATGACTTATATTTTTGTCTGAAAAGTGTCGGTGAATTGCTTAAAAAATGTTTGAAAGAGAGTTTAACTTTGTAATGATTCTCGTATGAGTGTATACAAAGTATTTATCTCATTTGATTTTGAAAATGGTTTAGAAAAATATAACTCGGTAATGATTCTAGTATGAATGTATACCAAGTGGTGATTTTCTAGGATTTGTAAAGTGTAAAGTGTGAGGGGTGGAAAATGTTTTAGGTTATGATCCAGTAATTGAGAGTTATACCTTCCTGAGGTCGTTATGGGCATCTCCTATCCTTATGAGGGTAAAACTGTCCTTACTATTGAGAAGTAAGTAATCTTACCCTTTGGATGTAAAAGGGTCATCGTAGGGTCATCGATCGGTCATTGAAGGCAACAGTTGTAAGGATACCTTAGCATTCGAAGGGACGATCATCATTTAACCGTAGGCTACACCGAAGGGTCATCGAGGGACAAAATCGTATTTTCGAAGGCAACATCCGAGGGACCATGATTTATTTTAACCGAAGGGTCTTTGCTAAGGGTATCCCCACATTCGCGGGACATGACCGTTATACCGTAATACTGTAAGGCAGCAAAGAGAGGTCCAAGATCACTTATTTAAAGGCAATATTTTAAAGTCAATTAGGTAATTAGGACGAGCCTCCATATTAAAATCAATACATTAAAATTAATACATTAAAATTAATACATTAAAATTAACACATTAAAATTAATTAAGTAATTTAGGATGAGTCTCCACAAGGGTATCCCACAAATAAAGTGGAAGACCTAATGGCAATCTTTTCCTAGGACATGTGAACCTTGGCAAAATTCAGCAAACGGGTTAGAATACCAAATCGGGGTGTAATCGAAGATTACACCGCAAAAGAAAATACAACAGCATGAATGTCAGGCAAAACAGTGCATAATTAACATAGAATAGATCAGATACGCATAGGACATAACAAACAAAATATTAGCGACTGTCCCGTTCGCCTCTGCCTCGCTTAGCGAGGGCCTAGCGAATACTCGCTACATGCTCGCTTAGCGATGTGCTAGCGAGCGGCTGCGGGTTTTGAATTTCAGAACAGTATGACTTCAACCTGCGGCATGGCTTATGGCATCCAACACATAATTATATGGTTCAGCATTCACAATATTCAGGCACACTTAAATTCACATGCAAAACCTCAAATATGTTTATGAATTCAATTATAATATCACATGCAAGTTAAGAACATAAAGCGGTATCACATGCAAATTAAGAAAATAAAGCGATAATAGTAATGCAAACCTGTTTGCAATCGAATTGTAACCTTGAGTTGGCCGATCGGATCGAATTGAGCGGAAGTGACCTTGCTGCCGTCGGCTTTTCCTTCAGGGTTTCCTTTAGGGTTTTCCGTCTGTGAGCGCTAGGGTTTGCTTGCTAGTTCTCCTTTCCTCTTTTTCGTCCCTCTTTTCGTCCTCTCTTTCATTACTGAAGTGCTGGTATTTATAATGCCCTTTTTCATGACCTAATGGGCTCAGAACGAAGCCCGAAATTTTTTGTTGTCTGTCAGCCTCGCTAGGCGAGCTGGTAGCGAACGTTTGCTTCGCTAGGCGAGCGTGTAGCGAACGTTCGCTAGGCGAGCGTGTAGCGAACGTTCGCTAGGCGAGCGTGTAGCGAACGTAACGTTCGCTAGGCGAGCGTGTAGCGAACAGGCTAGTTTGGGCCATTTTCTGGATTGGGCCATTCGTGAGCTAGGCCTTTGTCCCTTTAAGATCAGTGCCATAAAATGAGTCGGAATGCCCCTGAAAAATGTCTTGAACTATTGATGGGCAAATTTTGGGGTATGACAAAGTGCTTTCAAAACTTAAGGAAAAAATCTTTAAGGGTGACTTGTTCCTGATCCTGTTGGTTGATCCCTCTTCCCCATTAACCTTAAGTTCCCTTCTTAATCAAGTTAATCTTCTAAAAGCTTCCTCTGAAGTAGCCAATGTTATCTTGGAGGTATGCATTATGATCGACCAAGCTGTCGAAGATTATAAGCTACTACATTAGCTAACAGAGGAGATCGAAAAGAAGGTTGGCTCTGAGGCAGCTGCCTAGGATTCCGCCACTGAGTCGACCAACAAGGCAATGGAACTGGAGCATATGAAACAAAAGAATAAAGAGAATATTGAAGGTCATTATCATGACATTGCTTCGTGGAGAAAACAAATAGAAGAACTACAGGAAAAAATCTCTGAAGTCGAAAGAAGCAAAAGTGAAGTTCTGGAGTTCGATGATGCCCTGATGGCTAAAGAACTAGAATTCGGCATGAAGTTGGTCGAAAAAGCACGAAAACTTGAATCTGAAATCAAACTTCTCCGGTCGAAAAGGTCTTTATGTGAGAAACGTTTAGAACTTCTCAAAGCAAAGTACCTCCAGATCAAGATCAATCTTCCTTTTTAGTTCTATTCTCCTTTATGTTTTTTCCTATTTTGATATAATGAGTATAAGTCTTGATTGTAATGAATATTATCCTTTTGGGCCTTTAAATCAAATTTAAACCATTTTGGCACCTTTTACCATATTGGCTCTGCTTAACTTATACACAATTACTCATTTCTTATTTTTATTTCTTGGAGTGCTGGCCTATAATTTTTTGAATATTTACCATTTACTCTCAAGATTCTTTTGTCTTCATTAAGTTCCTCAATCTCATAGGAACCATTAGAGAACACTTGCAAAATTTGAAAAGGGTCTTCCCACTTGGGAGACCACTTCCCTAAGGTCTTATCCTTTCGATCCATTGGAAGGACCACTTTCCAGACCAAGTCTCCAGATGAAAATGTTTTAAATTTTACCTTCTTATTATAAGAGTTCTCTACTCTCTTCTTCCGTCGTTTTAATAACTCCAAGGCATTTATTCTTTCTTCATCTAGATTAACTAGTTCATCCAACATCATGTTCCAATATGACTCTGATGGAATTTCATGATGTCTTTGAATTCTTGTGGATCGTAGGTAAATTTCTATTGGTAGAACTGCATCATGACCAAAGGTCAGTCGAAATGGGGTCGAATTGTTGGCTTCCTTGGGAGAAGTACGACATGCCCACAAAATCTGATATAAAGTTTTGTGCCAATTTCTAGGCTTCTTCCCCACATGCTTCTTAATCAAAATAATAATCACCTTATTAGCAACTTCGACCTGTCCATTAGCCTGAGCATAATATGGTGTCGAAGTTAACATTTTAAAGCCCATTTCTTTAGAAAATTCTTGCATCTTTCGACCAGTGAATACCGACCCTTGATCTGTTGTGACAGTCTCTGGAATTCAAAATCTATAAATAATATGTTTCTGGGTAAAATCGATCACATCTTCCGGGCTCACATTTGGTAAAGGTATAGCTTCAACCCATTTCGTAAAATAATTAATGCCCACCAAGATATACCTATGATTCTTAGATGATGGTGATCGAATTTTCCCAATTAGATCCAAATCCCAACCTCTAAATGGCCAAGGTTTGATTATAAAGTGCAATTCACTCTCAGGGACATGTTGTATGCTTGCGTGTACCTGACATTCTTGACATCCTTTTGCAAATTCGATGCAATCTTTCAGCATGGTAGGCCAATATATCCCTTGGCGAAATAAAAGCCATTTCATCTTATGGACAACTTGGTGTGCCTCACATGCCCCACTATGGACAATCGAAAGGGCTAAATATGCCTCTGACTCACTAAGGCACTTAAGCAAAACTCCCTTAGGAGTCTTCTTGAACAACTTCATCCCCAAAAGAAAATAACTTAACGCTAGATACTTGGTTTTTCGATCAGCAGATGCCGTTGGATTCTGTAGATATTACACTATTGGTTTCCTCCAATCTCCGTCTGTCAGATTGTCTATTTCCAATATTTCAAAGTTTTCTTCATCAGCGTATCCCAACTTTGTCTTTTCTAAGTCTGATGGGGCTAATCTAGTTGATATAACTTTTCCTATGACTTCGATGACTTTTTGCAGTTTTTCTTTTGAAATTTTATACCCAAATGCAATTTGAGCCAAATCATTAGCCACTTGATTTTCCAATCGAGGTATATATCTAATTTTAGTCATCTCAAATCTCTTTAGAAATCGATTGGCTATTATGAAGTACATAATTAAATTCTCCTTGATACATTTGTACTCTTTTGTGATCTATTTTATAACTAACTCTGAGTCACCCATTATTTCGACTCGAGTTGCCCCAAATTCCAACAATATTTCAAGTTCAGCTATGAGGGCTTCATATTCAGCTTCATTATTCGAGAAGAGGCCCTCTACTTTATACTTGAGTTTTGTTGGAATTTCATTAGGAGAAATGATTAAAACTCCTATGCTTGTTCCATCTTTGTGACTAGACCCGTCGAAGTACAACTTCCAAGGTTCTAATTCGAGATAGTCCAGTGCATTCGCAGCTATGGAGTGGTCGACTATAAAATCTGCTACCACTTGTCCCTTAACAGCCTTTAATAGCATATACGTTAAGGAATATTCGGTTAAAGCTAATGCCCATTTTCCAACTCGACTGTGCAAAATTGGTTTGGACAACATATGTTTAATAATGTCGAAATGAGATGAAACATAAACATCAACATGTTTTATATAATGCTTAAACTTTGTACAAGAGAAATACAAGCATAAACACAATTTTTCAACTATGTTATACCTAGTTTCTGCATCATTTAAGACCCTACTGAGGTAGTAGATGGCTCTTTCGACGCCATTATCATCCTCTTGAGCCAACATGCTCCCTAAAGTCTTGTTAGATGCAGTTATGTACAATATCATACTCCTATTTCTACAAGGTGGTGTCAGGATTGGTGGATGACTCAAGTATTCTTTAATTTTATCGAATGCTTCTTGTTGAGCCTGCCCCCATTCGAATCCTTATTTGTTTAGTCGAAGTAATGGCGAAAAAGCTTGCGCCTTCCCACTAAGGTTTGAGATTAATCTCCTCAGGAAATTGATCTTGCTCAGTAGTGATTGCAATTCTTTGTTTGTTGACGGCGTTTTCGCCTCCATTATAGTCTTGGTCTTATTCTGGTTTATTTCAATTCTCTTTTTATGGACCACAAAGCCTAAGAAATCCCATTCCTGCACATAAAAAGCGCATTGAGAGGATTCATTTCCAGACCATGTCTTCTCATCCTTTCGAAGGACCGTCGAAGATGGTCTATATGGCTCTCCCTGAAATAGACTTAATGACAATATCATATATGTAAATTTGCATAAAAGTCTCTATGAAATCATGGAAGATTGAATTCATTGCTCTCTGGTATGTTTCCCTAGCATTTTTCAAACCAAAAGGCATTACCACCCATTCATAGGTGCCTAAGGCTCCAGGGCATCAAAATGCAGTTTTTGGGACATCCTCTTCCGCAATAAATATTTGATTATATCCAGAATATCCATCGAGCATGCTAAGATACTTATGGCCTGCAGCGGAATCGACTAGCATTTCTGCCACCGACATTGAATATTCATCTTTTGGGGTTGCAGTATTTAAATCTCTAAAGTCTATGCAAACCCTCAAAGTACCATTATTTTTAATAACAAGCACAATATTAGCTAACCATTCGACATACCTGGTTGTACGAATGAAGTTACAGCGAAGAATCCTTTCGACCTCCTCTTTGATCTTCAAGAGTATTGCAGGTGCGAATCGCCTTGGGTTCTGCTTGATAGGCTTCTTTTCAGGCTTGATTGGCAGCTTCAATTCGACTAGATCTCTGCTCAAATCAGGCATCTCATCATAGTTCCACGCGAAACAATCTTTGAACTCCTTCAACAACTGGACTACTTCGATTTTGAGAGTAGGGTTGATATTGACGCTAATGTAAATTGGCCTTTTTATCAATCCCCCTCCCAAGTCTATTTCCTCAAGTGGATCTTGAGCCAACATTTTAACATTTGTTGCTAGTGGATCCTTCTCGAAACCCAAAGGCTCATCATCATAGATAACATCGAACCTCTGGCCTTAATCTTCATTTTGAACCTTATCAAGTGGAATTGGATCAAAGTCCTTTCCAGGACCTATTTGATGAAAGTCTTTACTGGCTTCAACAACCATGTTTTTTACTTCGGCCTCCAAGGTCGATTGCTGCTTGTTTTCGGCTATGTAAGCCGAAATCCTTTTTAGCGCTTCGAACTCAGTCATCAACACTAAATTTGCTTCCCTAACTCGTGGGTTCAATTCATGCCGCTCCTAGGTATCCAAAGTCATCTTCACCCACCACTTCTCTGTCCTAGCGAAATCCATTGTAAGGGTGTAACGATAAGGAATAATAGGCATTGTCGTCTGGAGTGAATGCAAAATTGACCGAATCACACAGAGCAATATTAGCCAAATGCTTATCGAACTGACATATGTTGGCATGGTTGATAGGGGTCTTGAAGTAACCTTGGTCTGCTTCTATATTCTCCATAATACCATCTAGACTCCATATGATGATTTGCTGGTGCATTAAGGATGACACAGCCCCGACCCCATGTATCCATTCTCTTCCAAGTAACAGATTATAGTTGGCCTTCGTCTCCATAATGTGTATCTTGTGATTGTTCCTACGGTTAACTCGACCTGGATGACACCAAGGGTAGAACCCACTTTACCCTCATAATTGGAAAGCATCATATTGTGAGGTTTGGCATCTGTGTCGTACTTGCCAATTTTTCTCAGCATGTGATGCAGTATCAAATTCACTGTTGCGCCGCAGTCCACTAAGATTTTATTAATGGGGACATCTTCGATCTTCCTTGTAATTAAGAGAGGCTTAAGATGACTCTTCATAGCCTCATTGGGTCTCTCGAAGAAGGCATTTTGCTCCTCGATGTAACAATTATTCATCACGTAGTAGCATACTGGCTTATGAGCAGCCATTTCTCTTTCCGTATTGCTGTCGGTATCTTTGACCTCTGTGATTTGGTCGAACTCCCTGGGAATCACAGACACCCCATCGACTAAAATATCCAAAGAAGCCTCTGATCCTGATTCGAAATTATCTGTCAACATTTCGTCTTCAGAAGCCACTCTATCGTATTTTTCTCTAGCCGCCTCTGCCGAAGTATTAAATTTTCTTTTGTCAAATCCTAAGTCCTCCTTTTTCTTTGCAGGCACGTTGGTGCTAGACTTAGCTTTTTCTTTTTCGCCAACATCCCTCTGGAATTTCCTCCACCTCTATTCCCTTCTCCATTGAGACCTTATCATGAGGTTTTTCCCTTTATAATTTTCAGAGATATAAGAGGTTTTTTTGTCAGCCTGAAACTCCCTACGGTATGCTAATGATGAACCTCTATCGACTTTAAAGTTCTGCCATTTTCCTTGGCCATGTTTCCTTCCATCTACTGGCTTTACCCACTTCCCATTTGAAGCTTCAGCGTTAGGTTTGAAAGAAATGGGTTTAGTAGCGGGACCCTTTCGCTTTGCTTCACTAAGCTTCACCATAGGCCGTCTTGGATCATAGTACCTCCTTGGGTCAAAAGCCCTTATTGGTATCTTGCAAAGCTTTGTGACCCCCTTGGTGTTTCTCCCTTCTTACTCCCTCGAGGTTTTAGGCCTCCTTCTTGTCGAACACAACGCTGCATCGAGGGCACAACATGACTTCCGATTGCTTCTTCTAGCACATCCGGAGGAAATCAGACAATGTTTCGTCTTCTTGGGGGAAGGCTATTTTATTATATTCTTCCTGTTGACATTCATTGTCAACTTCCATGGAGGTCTCATGGGATATTTCGACCATATTAACCTCCATGTTGACATCTTTAGTGATGTCCAACTTCTGAAATTGCAATTGAAGGACCTTAGTGGCCTTATCTATCTGTACGAAACCATCGGCAGTTTCCTTGGTGACTATCATCAGGTTGGAATCTTCAGTAATTCCAGTGTCGAAAACATCAGTGCTCTTGTTGGTGGCATCTCCCACAACTTCCTAAATGACTTCATTAAAGAATTCATGATCCAGACATTCAGAAATCCTAACCATGACAGGTTCGTTGATGAAGTCCTCAGTGACTTCGGTCATGTCGAAATCGTCTGTGACTTCGACCATGTTCACTTCCTTTGGCTCCGTATAATGGGCATCAGCCACTTGCAGAGGATTGAAGTCGATCTTCATCTGGATCCTAGGTTTGTCTTCAAACTTGAGTCTCCCTTCTTGGATGGCATTCTGCACAAGATCCCTGAAAAGAAAATATTGAGATGTTTTATGACCCAGAAAACTATGGTACTTGCAAAATCCTATTTTCTTTCTTTGTTCTAAAGGAGGCACTTTAGCACCCGTGGGTACTGTCATTTGACCATCCTTAACTAACAAATCGAATATTCCGTCATATTTTGTAACGTCGAAAGTGTAAGTTTTCTTAGAAAATTTATCATTCTTTTCTGGTTCAATAGGGTTTTTTCCATTCGACGGGGCTAAATCCTTGCACGCGTAACGTGGCCCTTGCTTCAACTCAGCAAGGTCGATTTCATTTTTGTCGAAGTCTAAAGGCCCATTATAGGATCCTTCGTCATCATTGCTGAAATCGACATAGGCTAATCTTTTATTTTTATTTGCTCTAAACTTTTTCTTCCTTCAAGCGTTCTAACAGTCGAACCCTATCATCCAGTTGGGCCATATCTCTCAAATACTGGGTATCTAACTTCTTCCTGATAGAATAGTCAAGTCCCCTAGCGGCCATTTTGACCAGTTCATGCTCTGGCACTTGCATAAATCACCTAACTTTGAGTAATCGAAACCTATTCAGATAGTCATCAATTGGCTCAGTAAACTTTCGTTTAATACTAGCTAATTCCTTCAGACTTATCTTTGTTTGTCCCATGTAAAACTGCTCATGGAACATTCTCTCTAACTGATTCTAAGTATGAATCGAACTTTATGGCAAAGTAGTGAACCACGTGAAGGCATTCTTTGGGAGAGAACTTGGGAAAAACTTTATCCTAAGGCTTTCGTTGTTCGAAATGTCTCCTGCCTCTATTAAATATCTAGCCACATGTTCAATAGTGGATTCAGTAGTATCCCTAGAAAACTTAGTGAACTTGGGGATTTTTGTTCTAGGGGGTGTTTTTGCTTGTAGGATATATTATGACAAAGGTGATGTATAATTTGGCCTTTGAAGGCCAAAGTTTACCCCATTTCAAACCATAATCCTTTCGACCATGGATGTTAGACTATTATTTGTTGCCATTTCGTTATGTCGAATCTGCCGTATGACATTATCGATGTTTTGGTTTTTATTTACCATTACTATCCTTGGCTCCCTTTCTCTGGGAATTTTTTGTTCGATCCTAGAGGGCCCGACTCCTACTTCCTGATTCACCATCTCTGGTTGCGGTTGATTTTGTGGGATTTGGTTGATAGTAGGGTCTTCTTCGAAGGTTTCCCCCTGGTTTTCTCTTACCCAATCCCTCATAGGGTGTCGATGAGGCTGTGGTACACCCAGGAACTCAGACATTCGCGCCATCTGCATTGTCATATGTTATTTGACTGATCCGTATTTTGAATCAAAGGATTCAATACGATGGTCAATGTTTAAGTAAGAATTTGGACCATCTCATGGTTGCTTTCGTCCATCTGTTATCTCCACACTGCAGAATTATTGGTAAGGCTAGGTATTTGTGTTTGGTGTCTCAAACCTGAAGATTGGTTGTTTTGACCCACGTTAACCCCAAACCCTTGTACTAGGGAGTTTATGTTAACTATTGGTTCTGAGTAGGTCGAAACAGCGTTATATAAACTTGCCATCACTGAAGTTGGCATTCCATACGGCTGTTCTCGACCACCAAATGGTATAGAGAAACTAGGGGGTATCAAAGGCCGATTTAGAACATTTCCAATAGGTGGGTGGGGGAGGGGTGGGGAGGCCCCCTAGGCCCAATGTAAGTTAAAATTGGTTCAGTATGGGGAATCGAATGCGTTGGCATCAAACTTGCCATAGATGGAACCATTTAAGAAACTTGCATTGTGGTTGTGTTCGCCCCTATCGAAGAAGAAGGGGTGGTATATTGCTGGTTGATGGACTTTGAGAATTTTGGTTATTTGGCGCATTTACATTCGCCATTCTCGTAGTGTATTTTCCCCTTGGTATGTGTTTGTTGGTTGTGGCTACTTTACCAATCATTAATAACATAGAACGAATTCTTTCGAAAAGGAGAAAATGAATGAATAACCAGAATAAGGAAAAACAATGTCAATTTTCTAAAAACGTTAGCACTGTCCTACTGGCGTGCCAATTTTTTTACCGTGAAAATTGGTAAGCAACCGTTGATCTTCCAAATTACTTAATTTGGTCACTTACAGGATCGATCGGATTGATCCTAGGACATGCGCTAATTGTTCAAAGTGAATTCTAGTAAATACGAATACTTCGACAATATTGTGATGATGATAATGAGTGAAACTACTTAGGCAATAAAAGACTAACAAAATTAAAGAGAGAGATTGTAAAAGAAATGTAGATAATTAGCAGCAAAGATGAATATTTGAAAACAAAGAAGTGCTTCTAGAAAAATAAAGATAAATTGTATTACTTCAAAGTAACCGCCAATAGTGTAAAACGAATGTACATTTCTTAATTTACGGTTCGTCTTCACACGGGTACTTGGTAAATTTTACAGACACTGTACACACTTTTTCACACTTTAATCCTAACACTAAGACCTTCTATTTATACTAATCGAAATAACTGTTTCCAACGGCCTCTTAATCACGTTGAGACAAATGACACTTTGAATGGATGCAACTATCCACTATGTTCCACGTGTACCTTCAACAATTTCAGATAAGAACAAAGTTCCCACCTTTATTTGAATTTTTGAATCTCTATTCGAAACCGTCTTCAAAACACCAAATAATATTTCTAAGTCCTAACTACACACTGACCCTTCTCATCCAGGGACTTTCGACTAGAGCTCCCTAATATCAGATTCAGTCAAAAACATCTTCACATGGAATTTCTATTTTGTAACTCTAAAATGGGCGTCGAAATTAGGAGCTAACATGTTCCCCATTAAAATAAAGACTTTTTCAATGGCGAACGATTTCTGCATTGTTGGACTAACTACCGTTTGCTCGCTTATACAGCTGGACAAAGCTATCAGCATGTTCCCTCCTTTGATGGGAAACATCTAATGGCTTGATGAAGTTAGTCATGCAAATGTTAGTAATGTTAGCACATCCACAATCAGAAACATGAGAAAACAACTAGGACAACACCCAAGGATACACAACCATTAGATCTAATAAGTTCAAATAGGCTAAAGAGCCTTTACAAATCCAAACAAAATGGGCCAGATATAAGAGTCAGAACAGAAAACTTGAAACATCCTTCAGACTACATCACTATAGCAACCACTTGGCTCCAGAAAGGTAACATAGTCTTCATCATCATCTGAGTCTGAATTATGAGTTTGAGCAGGTTGCTTATTTGAGACCTTCATTTTAGTAACTTAAGTCTTACCAAGTACATTTGCTCCAGTTGATGATCCACTATATTGAACTTCAACACTTGCATGAGAAGAGTAGTCAACTTCCTTGTTATTCTTCTACTTGTCCTCTATAGTTCTCTCATTAGACTTTCCATGAGCATTTACTATCTTGGTGGCATCTTTCTTAGCTTTTTCTTGGTTCTGACTCATCTTGAGTAGCAAACACCTTTGCAGGAAAGACGAAGGTGAGACCTTTTCAAAGCAAGATAAGGCTAATAGATCCTTTTTTCTTGCCTATATCAATAATCTAGATATAAGGAGTGATTGGAGCAAGATAAATAACCCTTAATAAACATGCACCATAGAGAGAAGGAGAGAGATGTTGACTTAGTTTCCTTGCATGTTTCCCAATCTTTAGTTGCTATAGGATCTCCGATATGCACACCCAAGTGTACTTCTTAACTTTTCAAAGCGGACAACATCCAATAATTTGGTGAAAATATATGTCAGTTGCTTCTCAGCATAGTGTTTACTATTTTTTAAAATTAAATTTAAGGAGAAAACTTGGATACAATTCATTAGGTGTGATTCTTACTATTTTTTAATGAAATATGGCAAATGTATCATTTCCTACTACACATATACAATTTCCTTGTACTTTCACTCCATAACTTGATATTTAAGTACCCTTGTCATCTTTTCATTAGAAAATAATAAAAACCACACCTAAAGAATTGTATATAAGTTTTCTCCTTAAATTTAATTTAAAAAATTAAAAATTAAAATTATTAAATGTAATTTTTTATTTTTTATCCAAACAAATAAATTATATCTAATTTTTTTTCAAAAATTACTTTCTCTAATTTAAAATATCTATCAAAACAAAATTTTAAAAAAATCATTGAATTAGTTAGGTTTCTATCACGCACCGAACGACCATGAATTTTTATTAAAAAGATAACCCATACCATGAACTTTCATCTTAGAAATCTTGTCTGAAACACGGTTCAAGCAACTCACAAGATCTATGTTAACGTCTCTCTAATAGCTATGTGTCAGGTGGACATATTCTTCTCATTATTTCATTGTAGGTCCCTTGAAATTTCTAAATCAAATTTAAAAATGTGCTAAAAAAATATGAGGGGGAAGTATTCACATTTGATCAAACACTCATCTAAAGATTAAAGGCTCATCTAAACAAATAAAAATAACACCACATATTCATCCAAAACCTTAAGGTGATAGGTGTATGAATCTTCTCACTTATAAAATCACTTATAAAGGGCTCAACCTCCACTTTTCTAAGCGATGTGAGACTAACAACTCACACTTATTTCATCCACATATTTGTACCGCCGTTGAAAAACCCCTCACCACGTCACATACACTTCAACGAGACATGACGTTTGACCACCACCATGATAGTAAGAATTTTGATACAAGGAATCAGTCTCCTACTCGAACCATCAACTCTGATACCACTGATGACACATCACTAGGGAGAAACACTTACCTAAAGGTCAAAGATTCACTTAAACAAGTGAGAGGGACATCACATATTCACCTAAATTCTTAAAGTGATAGATGTATGAGTCATCTAACTTATAAAGTGCTCAACCTCCACTTTTTCAAGCAATATGGGGCTAACAACCCACACTTGTTTCTCAATAATCTCCCCCCTCAAGTGTGAGTTCATCAACTTCGATCTCTCTCAAGCAGAAACTCTTTCATCCATATGCTTGTACTGTTGTTGGCAGACACCCTTACCACGTCACGGGTACTTCAATGGGACACGCCGTCTACTCACCAACATGCCAGTAAGACTTTCAATACAAGAAGTCGATCTCTTGCTCGAAGCATCGACTCTGATACCACTGATGGTTCATCATGAAGAGGAAACATTTATAGAGTCAAACACTCACCTAAATGTCAAATACTCATCCAAATACTCACCCTTAAAGTGATAGGTGTATGAATCCTCTCACTTATAAAAGACTTAACCTCCATTTTTTCAAGCAATGTAAAACTAACAACTCACACTTGTTTCTCAACATCACTTAAATAACCCCACATATGAAATATTTGTTTACTTCAAAATTAGAGAAATTGAAGGATGTTTTTTCTTACAAGTCTTTATATTAAAGGGAAGAAGAGAATACCATCGTATCTTAGATTTTGTTTTGGAGTTCGGAGATAAGAGTAAGAAAGAACTTTAGAGGAAGAAGAATGGGGTAATTTTTTTTTGAAATAATGATTTTGTATAAATTGTTAAATAAGAGTTTGTAATTAATATATTTATTACTAATATATTATTAATATTTAGAGAATTATAATAACATTTATTTCTGAGTAATTTATAAAAATATTTCAAAGTTCTTTTTTTATAATACTTTGAATTATTTCATTTTTGTGAAATTTTGAAGAATGTATTGAAACAAGTTTTTTTAGGATTTTAAAAAATTTATATGATTTTTTAAGTTTAACCTATGTTGTTATAATGGTTTTAAAATTAAAAATAGATTAATGATAAATATAATTTATTATTCTTTAGAAAAACATATTTTAAATGATTTTTTTCTTCTATTTTCTATTTTTTATTTTTGTTCTCTCCCTCTAAAGCTCTCTTTTCCATTTTCTCTAAATTTTTAAACAAAATTTTAATGGCGTATTTAGATTAGAGTCGTCAAAATGAGATAATTTGTATGAGTCGGCTCGAAAAGTCTAATAAAACATAGAGTTTGACTCTTAAAATTAAAGGGATTTCTTTTTCCACCCTTATACTTTCTCACATATTCTTGGTAAAAATCCAAAAATATTTCTAGAATTGGGAGATGCATCTCCGGAGACACCTATTTCATAAAATTGAATGCAAACGAGTTATCCAAGTCTATTATACTTAATTTCGAAATGCATATGTGGATGCAACATTTTTTAACGAAAAATGGTGCTTTCAGATACGCATATCTGTAAAGTGTCATGTTGTGTTTTTATAAAATTTAGTATGACGTATATGCGGATAGACATACCTAATAGTCATGTATCAGCAATGCAACAAATGTGTAAATACCAACAATATTCCTAGTAAGTAAAACAATTGAAAAATAGAAAAACGATTAAAATAAAATTATAAAAAAAACTAAAAATACAACTACAAATCAAATAAAATCAAATTAAGAGTCTATAAGTATTTTCGAAAATATAAAAATAAAAAATAAATCAAATAAAATAAGAAAACAAGGAATTTCGAGTTTTTAGAATGGTTTCTCGTATTTAGGAACTAAATACGCCGTATGTAGTTCCTAAATACAAAACTTTGATCCCTGATTTTTTGATGAAATGGAATGGTAAAAAAATTTATTCATAGTTGATTTTAAAAAAAATGAGTTTTTCACGCGAGATCGCAAAAAGGCCAGAAACACATGGCGTAAACGCTATGACACAATTCCTATGACTCTAATATTTGTTAAAATCGATAGGGAGTCTTCGACAACGGCGCCAATTTCAATGAAAATGTGTAGTAACTGGGGTTTGAGGTTTTCAGAGATGCATCTCCGAATTCACCCCTGAAATTTTCAGAGATGCATCTTCAGACTAAATTTTAACAAAAATGTGACAGCTGCTGGATTTACAAAGGATGAGGTCATTCAACGTGCGTCCAGATGCCCATTTCCAAAAATTTCTAAGGACAATTTCGGGTTTTCAGAGGTGTGAGTCACACCACAAGGATGAGAAAAGAAATTGCCAAAATTAAAGTCCAAATTTTATAAGAACTTTTTTAGTCGGACCTTAAAAAGTCGGTTACTTATTAGAGTTGTCCCATATGGGTTGCGAATAGACTGTTTGATATGTTGTTTCACTAAAAAAAAATATATTAATTGAGTTGTTTTTTATATTACATTGGAAGTTTACAAGTAAAATATTATACATTAATAAGATTAAATTAATATTTAGTTATTTCAGGTTACATTTTATAACTTTCTCGTATTAATTTGTGTTATGATGAATATTTTGTATAATTTTAAACAATTTAAAATTTGTATTCTATCTCAAAACATGTTAGATTATTTTTAAAATATAATATAATATCCAAAAATATATTATATTTAAAGTAATATAATAAAAAATTTGGGATTTTTTATTTTACTTTTTTATAAAAATAATAAATAAATGATTTGTCTATGGTCGGATATGCTATCTAGGTCCCGACTCGGATAGTATATTTTAAATTCATATTTTTTTTTTATAAATCATCCAGCTCTACAAATTTAAAACTAGTTAGAAACAAAATATCCTATTTTAACTGTTCTAGTTTAGATAAAGTTATTCAAATTTTTTATAAAATTAGAATTTTAGTAATTCAAATGCTTTGATTGAATTCTCTTTATTTTCTAATTGTTTTGTTTGAATAGAATATTAAAATTATTAAATATTAATTTTTTTGATAATTTATATAAAATTTAAAAGTTGTGGGTCACATTTAAAGCTTAAAAATAGGGATTAGTTTACAATTTCTTAAAATGTAAAGGGACTTGTAAAATTTGAAAGTTATTAAAAATTGATTTGAATTTTTTGAATTTTTTTTAGTCATTTTGAAAGTTCCAAAATATGAACCAATTTGTAATTATTTAAAAATTAATTACAACCGAGTTGAAATTCATAGTGGAAGATGAATTTCAAATTATTTTCTTATGAGTCATTAAATTTTTTTAAATTTAACTTGAATATAATATTTTATATATTCACATCATTTTAACGATTTTTAAATGTCTTTTATTCAAATAACAAAGATGGACATTTTTTTTATCGTTATTTCATTATAACTCGCTTACTTGGAATTCCACGATGAAATTTACAAATGTGCTAAAAAAAACATCTTTGATTGGAGGGTTGAGTCTAACTCATCATCCTCTTGATTCATCTATTAGATTTCTCTTGACTCCTTAGCGCCATATTGTCCCTTTTGTGTATATCCATGATCTTGATCTTACTATGAAATAATTAGTTTGTTTATAGAAGCTACAATGAGAGTCATACCCAATCAGGATATGGCGCGATCATCTGCAACGCCTCAAGTACTTGGTGGTAATTAGGTTTTATGGAAACATTCTAATCTCTTCAGAAATTCTTCATGTAGAACTTCATTCCGTCTATTGGATCCTTTCCATTGCTTGAACTCTTATGTCTCCTACACATATTGAGATTTATCCATGTGTATCAAAAGACCCCATTAACAAATACCATAGATATGGAATGAAGGAAATGTTGCGTAATAATGACCAACTCAGGATTGCTCACACTCTTCGTAAAGGCAACCAATTAATGTATTGATCTCATAGAAAAACTTAACATCTCTTCCATCTAGGTCTCCTAGTCCACATTTCTTCTCTCAAAAACCTCTCAGCACATGGGAATTACCTTCTTGGTTATGACAAATGATCTCAAATGCAAGTATATCAAATAACTATTTGCAATGCACTCCTAACAAATAGCGAGTTCGTTATTTCCTTGTCTATATATAGAGAAGGCGCCAATTGAGGTAACAATTTTTAAACTCAATTTCACTTCACTTTGTTTCGTCACATGCTGACTTGAGCGCTCGAGTACTAACCTTGTAGGTCCCCCTACTCCACTGCATCGTAAGTTTGACCCACGATCGCCACTGCTTCCTAGCTCATTCCTAGTTCTTGAACGAAATAGTGGTGTCGGCAGTGTGAAATGACTTATGATTCATGTAATCTCCATAGTTTCACGTACGCTCTCTGATTCATCAACTCGTTACCTTCTCGGATCACCGAGTCAAAGAGAATTTTGAATCGAACTCAAAGATCCACCGCATTTCGATCAATCGAGCATCATCTCAATTGTAACTCCTCAAATTTATATATCTCTAGTGTGTACGACTTGAAATGATGGATGGATCTAAAGCTACTATATCTACTGCCATGCGTGAAGCTGTCACAGCTGTTCTAGCAACGATCAATCAACTACCTTTACCTCATTCGCAAGGTGTCCAAATCACGCGGAAAACCATCTACCATCAGCGTTGACCTAGAAAGGGCAAAGAGAATCTACCAAGCCCTACATAAATATCAAGGAGAGGGCGTGGCCATGAAGATCAATACAACTTCCCTAACTGAAAAACTCAAAAGGATGAGTATCCATCCTCCCAAAAGTGGCTAGACCAACAGAGGCTCAAAAGGGAAATAAGCGGTGGCTAGTTTGCCTGGTTATGTTTTCTCTACCTCACCTTTATTAATTAATGTGATATTATACGACCTACATGCTCGAGGAATATTTTACGATTATAAATGAAATATGTCATTTCCTGAAATGTTTGTTTCTTTCTATTTGTGCATGTTGGCAACAAGTCATAAATACGACTTACATGCTTGAGACCAAGTTCATCGAAAGTCAGGGGTGCTGCGGGAGACACTTTATATATCCGACTACAACAATGATTCCCCACTGAAACTCAGGGGTGCTACCAGAGATACTTTACACGTCCGACTATAACAATTAATTCCCCATCGAAAGTCAGGGATGCTACCAGAGACACTTTGTATGTACGACTATATTATTGAATTCTCCACCGAAATTCAAGGGTACTGCTGGAGACACTTTGTACATCCAACTACAACAATCAATTTCCCATAGGCAATAACAGTCCACCCCCTATGGTAGCTAGTCACTTTAGAGACCGTAGTGGGTTGGCCACATGTCTACTTCTGACCGAGTGTTCATTTGGTAGGGGGAAAGGGAACCGACCTTTGGTCGGGAAAGACCCTAGTGACATCTAATTAACTTTGAGGGAAGACCTCATAAGTTCACAAAAGATCCAGAGCTACGCACTCAAGATCCTATAAATGCACCTTTAACAAGTAAAAAAAATATTTCAATGCAAAAATAACAGTATATACATATATATGCTTCCATTACAGGTACTCCACATACAATATAATAAAAAAATATGTCGACAAGGCTACTTCCGCAGAGAAACAATCTTCTCATCTTTGACTACTTGATCAACCATATTTAGTCCCTGGAGATAGTAAAAGGAAGGTAAAAATGATCCATTTACCGCAAAGAGATCTCAAACGACTGCAAAACTACCTCAAGGGTAGCATTCATATAGTCAGTCAATTGTTGAGTCAATGAAGGGTTATAAGGGCGTAAGGACTCGAATTCCTTTTGAGCAGATGTCAGGATGCCCCGAATAGAAGTAAGAGTCTGAGTCCTCTTCTCTACGATCTTTACCTGGTGAGTTACCTGGTCGAAGAGAGAACAACGAGATTTAGGGAAAGAAAAGCATTCCTCACCCCAAGTAAGAGAGATGGCAACCTTCTTTATTTCCTGCAGGTATTTATTCCGCTGAAGCTTTAGATCATAAATTCTCTCTTTCATTTGTTGCTTCTCAGCACGGTGTTGGTCAGACCAAAGAGCTTCCCATCGGCCAACTTCACCAAGCTCCAAAGTAGTAGAGTCATGTTGAGTATACCGAGCTAGAGTATCCAGTTCCTCTTCTAGAGCAGGCCTAGATAAATTTTCCAAATAAGAGTAGTCTCCATCCAAATGAGGGGTTCAACGGTCTTCAGTAGAGTAATTAGAGTTAGACCCTGTCAATAGTAGACAGGCAGTCAGACCACTGATAGTTGGGAAAGTTGACAGACTCTCCATAATAGCGTCACTCCTAGTCAGTTGTATTCCTCACCTTATGAGTAGGAGTTGTACTTCATTATTCATATACTATGTAGACAATTACAAGTAAAACAAACACTTTATGGATAGAAATATTAAATATAAAAGTGCATAGAGGTTCCATAACTTACCAAAGATGATCCTTCTCTCCTCCTGAGAACGGGATCTTATCAGTAACTAAATGTCAATAAGTCACTGCAAACATTTCTTTTCAACTTCTTCCACGGGGGCACCTCCTATGAGGTGTCCTAGATTATGGATAAAATTCATCAACCGACCTTTCTGGTACCAAGCCTTATTAGAAATATTTCCTTCCATGTACATACAAAGGAGGATCCTCAAAAGAAAGTGGCTCTCCGTCTAGTACTTAGGAAATAACTCAACATATCTTCCTTCTACTCCATCTCCAATGGCACAACCTATAGCATTCTCTTCGGAGCTAATGGAAGCGACCAGAAATAACCGATCTTTGAAAGGTTGCAGCTCCAAAAGTGGCTCAAAGTCGTGCACTGTCGGCTCCGAATAGACTAAATTCCTACCACTAGTCTAAAATTGATCACGAAAGGATTCCAGTTTAAATGTTCACACCAATGCTTCAGAACTTCTGTCTCAAAGGCAGAGAAGGGGATACAAAGACCCACAATGGAAAAGTACACTCATAAAAGGGAATGGTGCAATCATCATACATATCACATATTCTTTCATCCTCGGTGGAACTAAAGATTCCTCAGTAAGAAGATGAGCCAACTTCAGTAAAGGCATCATCAAGACCACCCACCTTCACGAAAGTAGAAATAGTGGAGGAGTAAACATCCATCAAAGAAGATGGAACATCCTTCTAGGACTTATGAGTACTCTTCTGTGATTTTTTACTCATAATGAACTAACTTTTCAGATATAAGAAAGTGAGAACACCAAAGAAGATGATGATTCTAAAACATAGAAAGTAAATAAAAAAAGTAGCGCAAATTATTCAAAGACAACTATTTATCATGAATACGACTCCACCAAATGTGTTAAATTACTCACACACAACACTCGAGTGTTTCAATTTCCAAGAGTTTCAATGATGGTACTTTCAAAAGGACGTTTGAAGTATAGAGCATTGAATGCACGAATTCCCAAGAAAGTAAAATGTTACTCCTTCCCTCGACCAAAGGGACTTACGGATTTGTCGGCATATGAGGCTAACATACCAAAACCCCGCCTTACTACGCATGAACAAGGGTTTAGGGGGAAACTGTTCTGGGCCAGTCATATCGACCCCGACCGATGATGACCATTCAACAAGTGTATCGATAATGTCAAAGTAATAATTAAAAAGATCGTCTCCACGAGGATTGTAATTTAACAAAGGAATTATATGCGAATTAAAATAGTAACAATTGGGGTTTTATTTTATTTTATCTCGTTCTAAGACAAGAACGAGAAAACTAAGAGAAAAAAACTCAAAATAAGAAAAAAGATTAGGTCTTTTATATTGAATCCCCTTACTTTTACATGTTGATGAACTATGTATTTATTGACTTTCAATTAATTATCATCTCACTGCGAACTAACAAGACCACTGCACCCAATTCTTTGGTGTGCAACTCACTGATTTATACGATAATTCTCTATTTTTTTAGGCTAATTCAAAGTTAAATTAGGCGATCTAAGTGTGTTAATTCAAAATCAACGACTTATAATTAATTATCCCTAGTTTTTTACAAAGTCGAATAAATTCCCTAGATCAGATAAGTAGACTAACAGTCAGAAATCCCTAAGTATCTATATCGATTTGTACGTAGTAAGTGAACAAAAATCATTAAGCTCAAGAATAATTAAATAAGATAATAACAATAAAAGTATTCAATAAATCTCAAAAAGACATATTGAAAATTCTGGTACGTGGATATTAGATGTCGTATGCGATGTCACGACACTAATATCAGGACTTCATACAACAATAATAGTAAGCAGATAACAAATGTCGTATACGATGTCACGAACCAGGATCAAGACATGTCACACCAGAAACAATTATGCAGATAACAGATGTTGTATATGATGTCACGACACCAGGTTCGGGACATGTCACACCAGATATAATTATGCAGATAACATATGTTGTATACGATGTCACGACACCATGTTCAAGACATGTGACACTAGAAATAGTAACAGTGTAAAAAGTAGGAAGAAAACAACACAAGTCAATTGTTGACCCAGTTCAGTGCAATGTCACCTATATCTGAGGGCATCTAAGCCAGGAAGGAAATCCACTATAACAATATTAGTTTGAAGTTCTAAACAATCTATGGTTTTATAAACTTTTCACATAATCACTACCCGTGGAATTTCTATCTAAGACTCTCCTAGATATGAGACATTTCTCACTTCCCTTCAATCACACAACAATGATAACAACTGAAAAACAATCAAAGAACATAATACATACTTCCAATGAAATAGAATGCACTCTTCCTTAAAAGCTCATGAGTGATTCACAATTACAACTCAATAAACTCAATCCAATTCAAGTATCAAAGAGATACTAGAATGACTCGCAATCTTCTACATAACTAAATCACATTTGATCTAATGTTTCCTTAAAATGTTTCAACATCCCTTTTTATGAAACAAGTGCACACTGGAAACGAAACAAGAGTTCCTAAAGTAAACCTTCTTGGACAGTCAAATATGATAGCTAAATATTTAGAGAATATTCAGATATGTCATAATAAAATAAGTCTTCCAAGAATTAAAATAAAGCATGCAAAGATGTATGGTTAACATGTCACGACATCTTGCTCAACATCTTGCTGTGATACAAGTTTTAACAAAATTGCTGCCAATCATAAAAACACAGAACTAACAATCTCACCCTTTGGAAAGTTTTGGCTAAAACAACCTTTGAATCATATAGTTGGAGGAAAGATAAAATAACAACAATAAGCACAAGCACAGAAACCAAACACTTGGTATAACACCAAGACATATCAGAGGCACACTCAACATAAATAATTAGTAGAAACCCAGCCTCACTAAAAGACATAGAGAGAAATGAACTCTCATACTTCAAGCCTCCTTCAGAAACAAAATGTCAAGACATTTTGTCTGACACCACAACAAGCACACAACAGCCTAAGCACAAACATAATTCTCTGAAACAAAATGTGTGGACATTCTGTCTGATATCACAACAAGTACACAACAACCTAAGCACAAACAGAATTCTCTAAAATAAAATGTCAAGACATTCTGTCTGACATCACAGCAAGTACACAACAACCTTGGTACAAACAAATCAAACTCCCCCTGAATGTCATGATCAGCAATACAAAAATAACTCCCCTATCACACAGGAAAAATACTCCCACTCAGAGAAACAACCTTCATAGAGAATACAAAAAAATCAAGAGCATAACTAGACATTTGTACACTATCTACTCCCCCTTTTTATCCAAAATATGACAAACCAAGCAGACCTTCATCAATGGTAACAAAATAATAGAGAAAAGCAGTAGAAGAACATGCGAGTTAGAGGCACAGACCATGGCATAAAGAGGTACAATAATAAGAGAAAAGGCCCACAAAAAACATGCAAAATCAAACAGAAACACAAACAACTCAGATGTCAGCAAAAGCATATGATTCATTCCTTGCTGGCTCAATGTTTTCTATATTTTCTAAAGCATCAGTCTGCTCAGATGATGTTCCAACATCTTCATCGACACCAGTCCCTTTTTACAATAGTTGAATCATCAACCACAATATTAATGGATTCCATCACGCCCTTGGTTATAGAGTTAAATACTCTGTAAGCTCTACTGTTTGTAGATTAATCAAGAGATATTCCTTAGAGATTCAGATGTCCAAGCTTCTGGTGCCACAACTTGACTTCACCTTCCTTGGACATTAGACATGTGGAAGAACAAGTTATTTCATGTGGAAAAACCTTAGGTTTCCACTCCTTTCTAGTTTTAATCATTACATGATTAGCCCTAGGATGTGTTGGATGTTTTGGATAACCATGCAGTCTATAGCAGAAAGGCTTTATATGTCCATATTTACCACAGTAATGACATTTCCAAGGCAAAAACATGACTTTAGTTTGAGTTTTCTGATGTTTGGCAGAATGTTGTAACATTTGGTCGGACATCATGGGCTCATACTTCCTTTCTGGAGGAATAAATATTGTCATAGGGGGTTTTCCTTGTTTATTTTGATATTGGTAATTAAAACCTATACCTTTTAATTTTTAGCCTCTTTTCCAACTTGAAGAATTTCATCTAGCATATCAGACCCATTGTTCAAGATTCTTATGGATTTAGTCATGCTTTCAAGTTTAGAGGACAATATAGTTGCCTCATTTTCAAGATCAGTTACAGTAGATAAAAGTTTCTCTTTTTCATCTTGTAGTTGAGCTATGATTCTCTTCTGCTCTTCTCCTGTCTTACACACCTCTTCACTTCTGCCACAAGGCTCTTTGTAGGAAGCAACCATTTCTTCATAAGAGACATCCTCATCACAAGAACCTTCATCATATTCATATCTACCAGTGAAAGCTGAAACATGCTTAGCAGTTTCATCATCAGTTTCACCTTCAGAATCATCAGACGGAGAAACAGATAAGCCATTCTTTTATTTCTTGAGATACGTGGGAAATTCTGATCTAATGTGACCAAAACCCTCACATTCATGACATTGAATACCTTTTCCTTGATTAGGCTTTTCTTCTGTTCTTTCTTTTCTCTGGGAATAACTATTCTTGCTGATGTCAGCTGAGATGTTCTTGACATTTGGTCTCAACTTCCTGTCCATTCCCTTCAGCACCTTGTTGAATTGTCTCTTAAGCAGTACAATAACATTATACTTTCCCTCATCAGTATCCAAGTCACATTGGGCCTCTTCATCTTCAGTGTTGTATACACAAGCTATGCTTTTGTTCTTCTTTTTTGATAGGTTACTAATACCCAATTCAATAGGTTGGAGTGACCCAACAAGTTTATCTACTCTCATGTTGCTGATGTCTTGGGCTTCTTTAATGGTTATGACATTCATGTCGAATTTCTTAGGGACCTAAGAATTTTTCTAACCAGCTTTTCTTCTGACATGTTCTCTCACAAGGCACTAGATAAATTTGCAATTTCAAGAACATTCATCTGAAAATCATGAATACTTTTATCATCTTTCATCTTTAGATTCTCAAATCTGGTAGTGAGAAGCTGAAGTATAGATATTTTCACTTTATATGTGCCTTCATGGGTGGTTATGAGAATTCCTCATGCATCTTTGGCCACAGTATAAGTGTTTATTAAGATGAATATGTTTTTGTCAACTCCATTGAATAGAGCATTCAAAGCTTTGGAGTTTCCAAGATCCAGTTCATCTTCTTCTTTAGACCAGTCCTCTTTAGGCTTCAAGTCAGTAGTAGCCTTCCCATCTTTGTCCTTCATAACAAGATGTTCCCAACCCTTGATGACAGCTTTCCAAGTCTTGATATCCATCTATTTTAGGAATTCCACCATACATGCCTTCCAATAGTCATAGTTGGTGCCACCTAAGATGTGTGGTATGTTAACAAATCCTCCTTCCATGGTACCAGAAAATATATTCCCCGGATCTCAGCCAGACACAGAGTAAGATGCCCGCTCTGATACCAATTGAAAATTATGGTACGCAGATATCATATGTAGTATGCGATGTCACGACACCAGGATCAGGACATGTCACATAAAAAATAATTATGCATAAAACAAATGTTGTATATGATGTCACAACACTAGGTTCAGGACATGTCACACCAGAAATAATTATGCAGATAACAAATGTTGTATACGATGTCACAACACCAGGTTCTGGACATGTCACACCAGAAACAATAATAGTGTAAAAAGCAAGAAGAAAATAACACAGGTCAATTGTTAATCCAGTTAGGTGCAACGTCACCTACATCTGGGTGCATCCAAGCCAAGAAGGAAATCCATTATAACAGTATTAGTTTGAAGTTCTAAACAATCTCTGGTTTTACAAACTTCTCACCTAATCACAACCCGTGGAATTTCTATCTAAGACTTTCCTAGATATGAGACCCTTATCACTTCCCTTTAATCACGCAACAGTGATAACAACTGAAAAACAATCAAAGAACATAAGACACACTTCCAATGAAACATAATGCACTCTTTCTTAAAATCTCATGAGTGATTCACAATTACAACTCAATAAACTCAGTCCAATTCAAGTATCAAAGAGATACTAGAATGACTCACAAACAACAATGACAACTAAACCCTAACAATAAAAATTTCCAATGCACCTCTCTCTTCTGTACATTGGGTTTAGTAACATCCTCTTTAAATATCCTTTGGTAGGCATGGGCTTAGGCATAAAAAATTCAGCAGATCCAAAAC
Organism: Lathyrus oleraceus; assembly: GCF_024323335.1. NCBI lineage: Eukaryota > Viridiplantae > Streptophyta > Magnoliopsida > Fabales > Fabaceae > Lathyrus > Lathyrus oleraceus. The sequence continues at coordinate 235,546,738 of NC_066582.1, forward strand.
AAATCAAATCAAATTTGATGTCTCATTAAATGTTTTAGCATCTGTCTACATAATCAAATCAAATGTTTCCTTAAATGTTTCGACATCCATTATGCACAATCTTCTACATAATCAAATCAAATATGATATAATGTTTCCTTAAAATGTCTCAATATCCCTTTTTATGAAACAAGTGCACAGTTGGAAACGAAATAAGAGTTCCTAAAATAAACCTTCTTGGACAGTCATATATGATAGCTAAATATTCATAGAATATTCAGATATCTCATAATAAAATAAGTCTTCCAAGAAGTAAAATAAAACATGCAAAGATGTCTGATCAACATGTCACGACATCTTACTCAACATCTTGCTGTGATACAAGTTTTAACAAAATTGCTGCCAATCATAAAAACACATAACTAACACATATGATCCAATAGAGTAATAATAAGGTTCATCTCAAAAAGACATAATTTAGAGAAACTTATCTACTCATTAATAGATTAACAAATACCATGAGTTGGTAAGTCATCATCATTATCAAATATATGGAAGAATAACTCTTCAATGACTTCAATACTCTCAAAATTCTCCCCTTGAATATTCCTAGCCACCGCTTTATCTCTAGGATTCAGAACTCCCAAAAGGTTAGTGAGAAGGCCTTTAAATAGCAATTTTGCATGTCAGTAAAAAACATGTCATTAAACTACGATGCAAGCCTCATCGCGCCACAATGCGATGCATCGCGCCCGCGATAAATTCAAAGGAAATATGATTTATTTTCTTCACTTTTTCTTAAATATTATCACAAGTATTTATTTCTTCATTGTGATAGATTTTTTCTTAATTCTTCACACTTTGGCATGACGCTTTCTCGTTAATCTTCTGATTTCATCCGAATTTTCTCGTGAAAATCAGGCAATAGCGACTATTATCATAACCCTAAACTTAATATGTTAATTAACCTCAAGTAACTTATCTACACACTGGAAATTTTGTCAAAATTAAAATACTTACTTACCAATGATCATCACATTTTCTCTGATCCACACTTTGGTTCCCTGCTTTAATCCAATAAACTCGAAAAAGTTCTTCCGAACATACAAGTACTCAACTTATGTCTCATATGACATATATGCATTCAATTTGACAAGTTAATCACTCAATCAACATACAAAAGTATTTAACAATTAATTTTTAAAGGTTCTAATTGAATCAATCAAAGTCATATCTAAATACACGCTTTTGAGGTCTTTTTAAAGTTTGTAACGTGGCTTATGTCAGGGGTAGGATTGTCTGGGAAAGTATGCTTAAGCCTTTATAGTTAAGTGCCTATTTTTTCTGATATTATATGATTCCTTTCATATCACTCTTTTCCTATTCACCCAGTACCAGAGAATGCATAAAGTTAGTCCTTTTCTTCTTTTTTTTCACAATTTTTTTTGAAGAATTTATCATAACTTCTTGTCATTTCTTTTCTTTTTATTTTGACTAATTTCTATAGTACCCCAACCCTAAACTTATTCATTTCTAACTTCCAAGAGCCATCTCAAACGTATTCTTTTATATCAGACAAGTAAAAAAAAATTTTCTACCTAACTCCAAAGAGGATGGAAATAATTTATTTTTCAATTAAAATACCTATATAATAAGGGTTGTGTCACAAAAAAAATGGTTTAGGCTCAAAGTGGTTAAACAACGGATATAATCATATTCAAACAAGTTCACTTAAAAGGCTTAGAGTTTTCACAAATAACTTTCTCAATGTGTTTTTATCAGACCAAAAGACTCAAATTAGAAATAATGCAAATTCTAGAAATTGAATAATGTACGAATACTCTCATAAGAAGAAAAATAAACAGTGGAAATATTTGGCTCGAACCTTACTAGCTGAGACGTATGGAGATTAAGTACAAGTAGTCGATTTCCCTTTTCATTGTCAACTTTTAATCTGCAAAGGAACTTCAATGTCGATCTCTTTCATTCTTTTTCTGGTGATTTTTTCTTTTCTATTTTTCATACTGGCACTTGGTAAGGTAACAAAATTAAAACTGAAAAAAAAAACATAAGCAAACAAGTTCGTTATGTTAGAACAAGAATTGGTTCTGCATCTATACCTTGAGTTCTGATGATAACAATGTTGTATTTGTGTGAGGATGATTTTGGTACCCAAATGGTTTGCTATTGTGTAGCTTTAACAACCTGTTTTGTTTCTAAGTATATGACGTGCAACGTCATCAGTTTCTGAATATTGTGTTCCAATTTTGCTTATGCGTCAGTCATGAGAAGTTCTGAAAGATGTTCAAAGTTGTTGCTGCAATGATCTTTCTGCTTATATGCTGATTCACTCCTGAGAAGCTTCTGAGGAGACGCTATGTTGCTGCTGTAACATTCTCTCAATTTATGCTTCTGGACGTGACTCTGATCATTAAGCTTTTGAAGAATTGAAAGCTTTTGAAATTGTGTTACTAGATGAATATTATGAAGATCTCAAGCCAGACGTTGAAGTTATCAAGGTCCTGACTGAAGAGACTGAAGATACTGAAGATCTCAAGCCAGACTACTGACGTTGTCAACGTTCTAACCTAAGATTCTGAAGTTTAGGAATCCGACTTTATGTTTCTTCATTTCATGCTTCATCAACTTTCATCAGAAGCCAATAAACTTGAAGATAAGATCAAATGGATACGTGATCAAATAATACATAGTACAAATCAAATATTCTTTCCACTACCTGATTTCCTGGGCAAGGACAATACTATACATCACACCTGTCACTGAATTTGTGGGTGAAGGACAGTATGCAGTATCACTCCTTTCACCATCCAACAGTGAATAACCGCTCTATTTGGTTTCTCCATTTTGCCCTCCAACATTTTTCTCCTTATTCTATATAAGTGGGACTTTGAGACTTGAATAAATATAGAATATTGAAGTGCTACAAAACTTGAAAAAGTTTAATTATGAAAAGCTATAAATTTTCAATATAGTTTTTCTTTAAGTATTTGTTTATCATTTGTGTAAAACTAGTTTGTGTAGAAGCAACTTGTAACATACAAAATATTATTCAAACTGTTTGTTTTATTCCTTAAGGAGACTATGGTATAGTCAAATTCTTAAGAAGACAAAGAAAGTTATTCTTTGTGAGTCCTTAAGGAGACTAGGGTATAGTAGGATCCTTGAGAAGATAAAAAAGATTATTATTTGTGATTATCGTAATCAGTTGATTATAGTGGATTAAGTCCTTGTGTATAAGGAAAAATAACCTTGGCGGGTGGATTGGAGTAACTTTCAGTTTTAAGCGAACTAGGATAAGAATACTTGTGTTTTTATCTCTTTGTTATTAACATTTTAATGGTGTTCTTGAGTTGGTAAATTTTTTTTTTATAAATCCAATTCACCCCTCCCCCTTCTTGTGTTTTTCACACCTTCACATTACATTTAAACAAAGAAAAGTACAAGGGAAAGAGATTCCAAAGATCTAGGTAGTATTCTTCTTTGGATCATAGTATAAAAGGGAAATAAAAAAACTACAACTGAAAAATCCTAAGTGACATTGTACCGAAGTTGAAGTAGTTGTTGAGAAAGAGAGAGAGAGAGATAAATATATATATATATATATATATATATATATATATATATATATATATATATATATATATATATATATATATATATATATATATATATATATATATATATATATATATATATATATATATATATATATATATATATATATATATATATATATATATATATATATATATGAGAGAGAGAGAGAGATGGATAGATAGATAGAAACAGAGAGAGAGAGAGAGAGAGAGAGAGAGGTGAAATATGTCTCATATTGTCATGGCCCATAGATTCCTCATTTCAGCTCTCCTATTGTCCAAAGTTTGATTTTTCTTGGAGAAATAGGTTGCCAAAGTTTCAGCTGTGGTAAAACGCTTCCGCAAGTTCTAGGCTAACATGTGCTATATTTTCTCCTCATAGAAAGCCTGGTAATTTGGTTCAAATCTAGGAAGGTTAGCGTATAAGTTGGGTGAGTTTTCATTTGCCCAATTCTTCATTCCTATTGCATACTCCTTAAGCCTTTGAAAGTGGTCAAGTACTTGCTACTATTGTTAGACTCCTTCTGGTTGTTTGATTTTAGGACAATACACTTGTTCATGATCTTCATGTTATGCTTCTCCTCGTGTTGGATTTTTTGGGATTCTTCTCAATTTGGTCTTATTAATTGGCTGCATTAGGCTTACCATGACATCCTCAGGTTGAGCAAGCACTCCAACTAACTTTAACAATTAATTAGTAATACATAAATGTCCACACATTCTCTGTGGAGCGTCAACCATGTATTTGATGTTTTATACAATCAACAATCCAACATTAATATGCTCATGGTTCAAAACTTCCATCAGAGTGTGGAACCTATTCACTATGAACTAAGTTTGGTTGGAAGAAGCCTCTAATGTTTGAAAAATAAAGGATGCATAAGCTCTAGGTATTGGACGCATATCCCTAATGTGCAACCTCAACATTTTCCCATTAGAAATAACGCATTGAGACTCAAGGTGACATAATTCTTCCAACATTGTTTCCCTCATTCTCTTAGTTAAAGTATGACTTACCCTATTTTTAATACCACAACTAGAAGGAGGTTGAAGATGAAGAAATAATTAATTCTAGCAAGGCTATAGTCAATACTCTTACCTCATAGGATTTGTATTCTTGAATGGACAATGAGCGGCGTTTGCATAAAACTGGAGCCCAATAGATTGGTTGGCCTCTTGGATCAAGCTATTGAATCAGGTCCACCATCTTTCTTCTAACACAGCAACCAACTCCTCATATCCTTCCAAGTTGTCAAATTCAAACTCTCTCTCCTTTACTACATTGTAGTTTCTGACTATGACATATTTTTCTTAGTGCTTTTCAGTAGCAAACAAATATGTTGGAAAGGCTGGGGCGTTTGGTGCAGGTATATTAGATGATGAAGCTGTTTGTGTTTGTCAAATTTTGTTGGGTGCCATATGCACAAGCTCACACAACAAAAACAACAAAAGTATTATAATAAAATTAGTCGAGAATAAGTAGAAAAGAGTAGAAAATAGAAGGTGAACATATGAAATTGCAAAAAATGGTAATTTATGAGATCTGATTGCGCCACATCACACATGTGTTGCATGCCATCACGGTGCGATGATCAACAATCAGGCCAACATCTCTTTCTCAATATCCATATTGCGTTTGCATTATGATGCATCGCGGTGTGATACAAGTCATTGTGACCACAACGTTCACATGTTCATTCTAGTAGCCAACTCTTCATTTTTCTTCAATTTTTTTCTCATTTTTTCTTTTCCACTTCTTTCCTTTTTCTCTTTTCATTATTTTTCCTTCCTCTTGAATAACATGCTACATAATGAACACACAATTAAACAGAACATGTAATCCGTTGTCGCACACGGGTCAAAAACGAGTAATAATATATAGTAAACGGAAAGCGACACCTCGAGTATCGTATCGCAAGGACTCTTGACAAATTAACCAAGTATGAAAACAAAATATGGGGGTTTCGATTCGATTTAGAATAAGTGATTATGAAAAGTGATTCAAAAAAGTGATTAAAATAAGCGATTATAAAATAAGTCAATCTACTATTTCCGGTTTCCGGCTAATTATTGGTTTTTACCTACCAATTCCCTAAGCGGCTTCGATCTCTATTCAATTCAATTTCGATTGACAAGCGCAATAGATATATGACAGATTTATATTCCTATATTCCGAATTAAGCAAACGGATAAATACAATCGTGAATTAACCAAACACGATTTACAAACGCAATTTAACGACAAAGCGACGAAAACGACGATTAATAGTTAGGAATGCAATCATATGAATTTACTCAAAACCATTCTATAAAATACAGATTAAGCATATGAATTTTCATAGAATAGAATTGAAATAGAAACGAAATTAAATTAATAGGATAAAAACCTCAAAGCCTTGGAAATTCGGTTACAGCAAATTGACTCTAGAAGATTAGTTCCTCTTCATGATCGCACAAAAGCAAAAAGTTATCGTGAATAATGTGTATTTTCTACCGTACCGCGGCTACCATTTTAAACAGAATAAGGGTTTCACTAATAATTCAAACTGGGCCGGAAAACCTAAATCCGGCCCAACAAATGGCCCAAAAGAAAATATATCCTAAAGTACGAAACTTCAACGAATTAATTTAGACGTATTCACTCCGAATAAGATTTTGTCTTCAACATAAAAGTTGTAGCTCTTTCTCTTAGCTTTCCAACGACTGGTAGCACGCCTTGATCCGATACTCCTAGCTCCAGTTATGAATTTATTCGTGCAGACTGCTAATGCTGAAAATAAACTGCGAAAAACAAATAAGTGTAAAAATAAGATAAATTATAAAAACACATTAAAAGGGAAAAATAATCAAACTAAAACATGAAAATGCATAAGTATAAATATAGAAGAATGTGCATCAAAATGCACTGATCAACATGATAAATGAAAATTTAACTATATAAAATTTTAAATTACTATGAAAATAAAAATGATGGGTTGCCCCATATTAAGCGCTTGTTTAAGGTCACTAGCTTGACTCTGTTGTCTAAGGCCCAACGAGCATCAGAGAAACCTTCCCTGATGCGTTTTTACTTCCTCCATAGGTTCTCAATTTCTCTCCTTTCACAACAAAGATGTGCGCATCTCCTGGATCGATTATTTCAACTGCAACACCTGCAAAAAACTTCACTTACAATAAAAGGACCAAAATTTCTAGCCTTCCACTTACCTAGCAATCCTTTTCCAACGAGACTTATATACAACACAACTTTCAGGCCTACCTGGAATTATTTTCTTACCATTTTTTTCCATGGATATTTTTTGGTTTTTCTTTCACCATGCTTACCTGGTAACACTGAGTATTTCTCTTGTGGTGCTTCAGTGCTTCAAACATGTTGAAGATGATTTTTTCTTCATTAAATCTCAGTATAAATTCTCCTAGTGCTACATCAATAAGAGCTTTACCTGTTGCCAAAAATTGTCTTCCTAATAGTAATGTTGTTTCTGAGTCTTTAAGCATGTCAAGAATTACCAAATCAACTGAAAATAACAACCCATCAACCCTAACAAGGACATCTTTAAGCACTCTGTATGGATATGTAATTGAGCGATCATCTAGTGTCAACGTCATTTGTGTTGGCTTGGTTTGCGACACTTCTAATTTATCAGCATGAATAACGACATCATATTGATGCTAGCTCATAAGTAACATATTACATGACTATTGGTTAGTGAACTAATGGAACAAGGGATAGTAAGCCTACCTGGATCAATGAGTTTTGGTGGAAGCTTACTCTGGATGATTTCACTACACTCTTCCGCCAAAGCCATGTTTTTATCATGCTTCAAAATCCACTTTCCCAATAAGAGCACTTTCATGAACTTCGCATAAACAAGCATCTCTTCTGTGAATACGATCTTTTCCAACATTATGTTTTGATGAAGACAACTTAAAATCTCTCAAAGCAATATGCATATATCAAAGGATAAGCAAAAGTATCATAAATCAAAACTATGGAATCAAGACTTGCATCTCAAGCAATTTTGTCAAGATAAACTTGGACCTCTTTGGATCTTGATCATCATCTTTAGGTACAAGTTACAATTCCATTATATGCTATACTATAGTGCTCAGAAAAATCATGACAAATTCATTCACATACATAACATATGTTTAACACTTAATGAATTTTGCATTCAAACTGATTTTTAAGGCATTTTTCAATTTTATAACAGGTGTAACCAATTACACTATTTGGGTAACCGGTTATACAAACGTAAAAATTATTTTTCTAGAAGATTGCTTCAAACGTTCTGTTTTTGGTATATTATGTCAATTGAAACCGCCGTAACATGCATAACTGCCATAATTTGCATCAGTACGTCAAAATGTAAAAATACCTTAGTTTTTGACAATGTATCAGGTGTAACCAGTTACACCATTTATGGTAATTGGTTACACATGCGAAAAATTCAATTTTTAAACTTTGCTTCAGCTAATAATGACATTTTTTCATGAAAAAATCTGATTCAAATGTATTTTGTTGTTATACCATCAAACATTGCATTGATTGATCATAATAAAATCTTTCAAAATAGTGTGATACATGTAACACCCTTCTAAAAATACCCCAAATATTTAATTAAAATAATAAAATATCAATCAGAGTAATTATGCCCTGAAGGGTGTCACACAATCATTTCACACCAATCATCAAAATATCCTGTCATGCTCATTTATTTAACCTAAATAAGACATTTTTGCATAATTCGCAGCGGATACAAAAATAACAACATTCAAATCATGTACTACATTACATGCAAAGTTGTTCAACAACTGAAAGAAAACATAGTAAAACATCCCATCCCGATGTTACATCTACCAGAGCATGACCCACTAAGGACTACACTAGACGCCAAGGACTAGCTTCTATTCAATCACTGCTCGTTACCTGAAAACATAGTTGTAAGGGTGAGTTCCTCAATCGATATAATAAGCATTATAAAATATCATGTAATGCTAAGTAATATAACACATATCATCACCCTAATCAGATTACACATATTCATGCAACGGCAATATCAACTCATAATCATCACCATCATCATACTCAAACTCAAAACAACCATAAAACACACGTATAATATTGGAACACATCCATTCATATTATACGCCATACATACATATATTATGCGATGAGACTCCATGCATGCGGTACCGACTACTCGTGAACATATAGTTCAACCTCACCGACCAAATCCAGGTACGGCTACCAAGCTCACTAGTCCCACTCATTTGAGACCTAGTGACTCACATCACTAATTCCTCACCATGGGAATTAGCTACCACCCCAAGGGCTATGCTATGCACGCTAAATCACCTAGCATGCAAACATCAACAACAATCCACAATAACTCATCACTAATTCCTCACCATGGGAATTAGCTACCACCATAAAGGCCACAACATGCATGCTAATCACCTAGCAATGCTACATCATCAACAACAATTCAAGAATAGATATATGCTCACACTCTAAGCCATAAAACAGTCTATTCACAAATGCACACATAACTGATACATTCACAGTATCATGCATACCATCACACATCAGCAGTATTTTATCACATAAGCATATCATATCATGCCAAATAACAACCACAGTATTAGCACACTCTACTAATACCTATACTACTCAAAACAACGGGAAATGATCCCTAATATATCGTACATCAGCTAAATCACATTACCCAGCTGAATAACCAAAAACTGCACAACAACAGCACAGGAAAAATCACAATCCTGCCCATACGCGTATTGCCTAACCCCATACGCGTATGGCCCATCTCCTGACAAAATCCCATACGCGTAACACCATCCCATACGCGTATGCTACGCGTACCACATCCCCATACGCGTACCAACAGAGACCAATCTACGTTCAAAACATCATCTTCCTCATCCATACGCGTATTGCCTAGTGCCATACGCGTACCATGCCATCTCATACGCGTATTGCCTAGTGCCATACGCGTATGACCAGAAACCAGAATTCCAGATCTGCTATGGCTTTCTCTGCTACGAGATCTATCCAATTCAACCTTCTACAGTCCAATTTTACACATTATTCGTTCATATCCTCTAACACAAATCATACCCTATTCGATTTCACAAAATCTAACATTTTTACATCAAATTCCTACGAATTCCTCTCAATTATAATCCAAATTCGTTCATCCAATATTTCACAATTTCATCATAATCATCCAATTCAGAGGTAAATCAATGGTTTATCACTACCCAGTACATATTATCCCATAATACCCATTAAACGATGATAAACCCCCCTTACCTGAGTTAATCCGGCAATCCCGCAGCTTCAAGCTCTTCCTCTCTTCAACCCTTGTTCTCTGGCTCTTTTTGCCCTTTTCCACTTTTCTGTCCCTTTTTCCTTTTCACGTGAAAATAACCCTTTTATCAAATGGGACCTTTTCTAAATTCCAACTTTTATATTTTCCAATAATTATTATTCCAATAATAATAATAATAATAATAATCCAATTATTTAATTAAATTAATAAATATATTATTAACTCAATTTAAATAATTATCTTATTTTATCGGGGTGTTACAACTCTCCCCCACTAAAAGAGTTTTCGTCCTCGAAAACATACCTCAAGTGAATAACTCAGGATAAGACTCTTTCATCTGATTCTCAAGTTCCCAAGTCACATTGCCACCTGCTGGTCCTCCCCAAGCTACCTTTACCAAAGCAATCTCTTTACCCCGCAACTGCTTCAACTCTCGATCCTCGATCCTCATAGGTGATGTTTCAACAGTCAGGTTATCTCTCACCTGTACATCATCTACTTGGACTACATGCGACGGATCAGGAATGTACCTCCTCAACTGAGACACATGAAAAACCTCATGCAAATTCGCAAGTGACGGCGGTAAAGCGATACGATAGGCTACCTCCCCTATCCTCTCCAAAATCTGATAAGGACCAATAAATCGAGGTGTCAACTTCTTCGACTTCAAAGCTCGACCAACCCCAGTTATCGGAGTAACACGAAGAAACACATGATCTCCCTCTTGAAACTCAAGTGACTTCCTCCTCTTGTCGTGATAACTCTTCTGACGACTCTGAGCAATCCTCATCTTCTCCTGAATCATCTTAATCCTTTCCGTAGTTTGTTGAACAATCTCCGGTCCAACCACAGCACTCTCACCGGACTCATACCAATATAAAGGTGTCCGACATCTCCTACCATACAAAGCTTCAAACGGTGCCATACCAATGCTCGAATGAAAACTATTGTTGTAGGTAAACTCAATCAAAGGTAAATAACAATCCCAAGAACCTCCCTTTTCCAAAACACAAGCCCTCAAAAGATCCTCTAGTGACTGAATCGTCCTCTCAGTCTGACCATCAGTCTGCGGATGATATGCAGAACTCAATCTCAGCTTAGTTCCCAAAGCCTTCTGCAAACCTTCCCAAAACCTCGATGTAAATCTAGGATCTCTGTCCGAAACAATACTCGACGGAATACCATGCAAACTTACAATTTTCTCAATATACAACTCAGCTAATCTCTCTAACGGATAATCCATCCTGATCGGAATGAAATGAGCCGATTTCGTCAATCTGTCAACAATCACCCAAATGGCTTCAAAATTCTTACTTGTCCTCGGTAAACCAGAAACAAAATCCATACTGATACTATCCCACTTCCACTCTGGAATAGCCAACGGTTGCATTAGCCCAGACGGCTTCTGATGCTCAATCTTTGACTTCTGACAAGTCAAACAAGAATAAACAAAACTCACAATTTCAATTTCTTTTCATTCCCGGCCACCAAAATAACTTTTTCAAATCATGATACATCTTCGTAGCTCCAGGATGAATACTCAGGCCACTACGATGTCCTTCCTCCAGAATACTCTTCTTAAGTTCGGTAACAACCGGAATACACACCCGATTACCAAATTTCAAAACACCATTCTCATCCACTCTGAATTCACCACCTTGACCTTGATTCACTAGAGTCAACTTATCAACCAAAAACACATCGGATTTCTGACCTTCTCTAATCTCATCCAGAATACTACTTGTTAACTTCAACATTCCCAATTTAACACTATTGTGAGTACTCTCACACACCAAACTCAAGTCTCTAAACTGCTCAATTAAATCCAATTCCTTAACCATTAACATAGACATATGCAATGATTTCCGACTCAATGCATCAGCCACTACGTTTGCTTTACCCGGATGGTAATTCAAACCAAAGTCATAATCCTTCAAAAACTCTAACCATCTTCTCTGCCTCATATTCAGCTCTTTCTGATCAAACAAATACTTTAAACTTTTATGGTCACTGAAAACCTCAAATCTTGACCCGTACAAGTAATGCCTCCATAACTTCAGAACAAATACCACAGCCGCCAACTCTAAATCGTGCGTCGGATAGTTCCTCTCATGAACCCTCAGCTGTCTCGAAGCATAAGTTATAACCTGCTTATTCTGCATCAGCGCACCACCCAAACCCAACAATGAAGCATCACAGAAAACCTCAAATAGTTCTGACGGACTCGGTAATATCAAAATAGGAGCAGTAGTTAACCTTCTCTTTAACTCTTGGAAACCTTCTTCACATTTTGAGTCCCAAACAAACGCTTGCCCCTTTCTAGTCAACATCGTCAACGGTAACGCCAACTTAGAAAATCCCTCAATGAACTTCCTATAATAACCTGCAAGTCCAAGAAAACTCCTTATCTCAGAAACTGACTTCGGAGCTTCCCATTTAGATACCGCTTCTATCTTAGAAGGATCAACAGCAACACCACCTCTTGAAATCACATGTCCAAGAAAACTAACCTCTTCTAACCAAAATTCACACTTGGATAGTTTAGCAAATAACTTCTTTTCTCGTAGAACTCCTAACACCACTCTCAAATGCTCAGCATGCTCTTCTTCAGATTTCGAATACACCAAAATGTCATCAATAAACACCACAACAAACTTGTCTAGGTACGGATGGAAAATCCTATTCATATACTCCATAAATACTCCAGGCGCATTAGTCACACCAAAAGGCATTACAGAATACTCATAATGTCCATATCTTGTTCTGAAAGCAGTCTTCTGAATATCCTCAGTTTTCACACGTATCTGATGATACCCAGATCTCAAATCTATTTTGCTGAACACACTCGCACCAACCAACTGATCCATCAAATCATCAATCCTCGGCAAAGGATACCGATTCTTGATCGTCACTTTATTCAGTTGCCTGTAGTCTACACACAACCTCATAGTACCTTCTTTCTTCTTAACCAATAACACTGGTGCACCCCACGATGACACACTCGGACGAATAAATTTCTTATCCAACAGATCTTCCAACTGACTCTTCAATTCAGTTAACTCAACAGCAGACATACGGTACGGAGCCATCGACATCGGCCTAGTACTAGGTACCAAATCAATCGAGAACTCAACTTCACGCTCTGGTGGCAATTCATTCACTTCTTCCGGAAACACATCAGGAAAATCACACACCACAGCTAGATCGCCAATCACCAGTTTATCTTTAGCCTCCAAAGTCGCTAACAGCATAAACAACTCTGCCCCATCTGCTACTTCCTCATTCACCTGCCTTGCAGATAGAAACAAACTCTTCCCTTCCTCAATCTCAGGAAAAATCACAGTCTTATCAAAACAATTGATATAGACTCGGTTAAACACCAACCAGTTCATACCCAGAATAACATCAATCTGCACTAGTGGAAGACACACTAGGTCCATTCCAAAGTCTCTACCAAAAATACTCAAGGGCAATTTAAACAAACTGAAGTAGTAGTCACTGAACCCTTCGCAGGAGTATCAATCACCATACTTCCATGCATCTCAGATATCTCTAACTTAAGTTTCACAGCACAATCCAAAGATATAAAGGAATGAGTCGCACCTGTGTCAATAATAGCTACAAGAGGAAAGCCATTAATATAACACGTACCTCGGATCAACCGATCATCTGCAGCAGTCTCAGAATCCGATAAAGCAAAGACCTTGCCTCCCGACTGATTCTCTTTCTTCGGCTTAGGACACTGTGGGCTGATATGACCCACCTCTCCGCAGTTGAAACAAGTCATAGTCTTCAACCGGCACTCTGCAGCCAAGTGACCACCTTTTCCACACTTGAAACACTTCTTCTCAGCACTGGTACACTCATGGAAACGATGTCCAGCCTGACCACATCTGTAACACTTAGCAGGGGCACTGGAGTCTCCCCCACTAGACCTCTTCATCCCACTCTGTCTCTAGAAACCTTTGCCAGCTGCATACGGCTTCCCACGATCAGTCTGATTCTTGCCTTTCCTATCAACCCTTTGCTGATAGCTCTCTGCTCTGGCCTTGGAATCCTGTTCAAAAATCCTGCAACAGTCAACCAAATCAGAAAACACTCTGATCCGCTGATACCCAATAGCCTGCTTGATCTCGGGACGCAACCCGTTCTCAAACTTCACACACTTTGAAAATTCCCCAGTAGCCTCGTTATAGGGAGTATAATACTTCGACAGCTCTGTGAACTTAGCAGCATACTCAGTAACAGACCGATTGCCCTGCTTCAATTCTAAGAACTCTATCTCTTTCTTTCCTCTAACATCCTCTGGAAAATACTTCCTCAGGAATCTCTCTCTGAACACTGCCCAAGTAATCTCAGCATTCCCAGCAGATTCCAACTCAGTGCGGATAGCAACCCACCAATCATTTGCTTCTTCTGACAGCATATGCGTACCGAACCTGACCTTCTGGTTATCGGCACACTCAGTCACTCGGAAGATCCTCTCAATCTCCTTCAACCACTTCTGAGCACCATCTGGATCGTATGCTCCCTTAAACATTGGAGGATTGTTCTTCTGGAACTCACTCAGTTGACGAGCAACTCCCATTCCCACAACATTCGGATTCCCTCCAAGTACTCCAGCTAGCATACCCAGAGCCTCAGCAATCGCAGCATCATCTCTACCTCTTCCAGCCATCTCTATTCTGAAAACCCAACAAGCTAAACAATAAGTACTGATAGGGTTACACAACACCTATCCCGTACAGGGGAACAGGATAATTACGACTCGACTCGACCGACGATGCTCTGATACCACTAATGTAACACCCTTCTAAAAATACCCCAAATATTTAATTAAAATAATAAAATATCAATCAGAGTAATTATGCCCTGAAGGGTGTCACACAATCATTTCACACCAATCATCAAATATCCTGTCATGCTCATTTATTTAATCTAAATAAACATTTTTGCATAATTCGCAGCGGATACAAAATAACAACATTCAAATCATGTACTACATTACATGCAAAGTTGTTCAACAACTGAAAGAAAACATAGTAAAACATCCCATCCCGATGTTACATCTACCAGAGCATGACCCACTAAGGACTACACTAGACGCCAAGGACTAGCTTCTATTCAATCACTGCTCGTTACCTGAAAACATAGTTGTAAGGGTGAGTTCCTCAATCGATATAATAAGCATTATAAAATATCATGTAATGCTAAGTAATATAACACATATCATCACCCTAATCAGATTACACATATTCATGCAACGGCAATATCAACTCATAATCATCACCATCATCATACTCAAACTCAAAACAACCATAAAACACACGTATAATATTGGAATACATCCATTCATATTATACGCCATACATACATATATTATGCGATGAGACTCCATGCATGCGGTACCGACTACTCGTGAACATATAGTTCAACCTCACCGACCAAATCCAGGTACGGCTACCAAGCTCACTAGTCCCACTCATTTGAGACCTAGTGACTCACATCACTAATTCCTCACCATGGGAATTAGCTACCACCCCAAGGGCTATGCTATGCACGCTAAATCACCTAGCATGCAAACATCAACAACAATCCACAATAACTCATCACTAATTCCTCACCATGGGAATTAGCTACCACCATAAAGGCCACAACATGCATGCTAATCACCTAGCAATGCTACATCATCAACAACAATTCAAGAATAGATATATGCTCACACTCTAAGCCATAAAACAGTCTATTCACAAATGCACACATAACTGATACATTCACAGTATCATGCATACCATCACACATCAGCAGTATTTTATCACATAAGCATATCATATCATGCCAAATAACAACCACAGTATTAGCACACTCTACTAATACCTATATTACTCAAAACAACGGGAAATAATCCCTAATATATCGTACATCAGCTAAATCACATTACCCAGCTGAATAACCAAAAACTGCACAACAACAGCACAGGAAAAATCACAATCCTGCCCATACGCGTATTGCCTAACCCCATACGCGTATGGCCCATCTCCTGACAAAATCCCATACGCGTAACACCATCCCATACGCGTATGCTACGCGTACCACATCCCCATACGCGTACCAACAGAGACCAATCTACGTTCAAAACATCATCTTCCTCATCCATACGCGTATTGCCTAGTGCCATACGCGTACCATGCCATCTCATACGCGTATGACCAGAAACCAGAATTCCAGATCTGCTATGGCTTTCTCTGCTACGAGATCTATCCAATTCAACCTTCTACAGTCCAATTTTACACATTATTCGTTCATATCCTCTAACACAAAATCATACCCTATTCGATTTCACAAAATCTAACATTTTTACATCAAATTCCTACGAATTCCTCTCAATTATAATCCAAATTCGTTCATCCAATATTTCACAATTTCATCATAATCATCCAATTCAGAGGTAAATCAATGGTTTATCACTACCCAGTACATATTATCCCATAATACCCATTAAACGATGATAAACCCCCCTTACCTGAGTTAATCCGGCAATCCCGCAGCTTCAAGCTCTTCCTCTCTTCAACCCTTGTTCTCTGGCTCTTTTTGCCCTTTTCCACTTTTCTGTCCCTTTTTTCCTTTTCACGTGAAAATAACCCTTTTATCAAATGGGACCTTTTCTAAATTCCAACTTTTATATTTTCCAATAATTATTATTCCAATAATAATAATAATAATAATCCAATTATTTAATTAAATTAATAAATATATTATTAACTCAATTTAAATAATTATCTTATTTTATCGGGGTGTTACAACTCTCCCCCACTAAAAGAGTTTTCGTCCTCGAAAACATACCTCAAGTGAATAACTCAGGATAAGACTCTTTCATCTGACTCTCAAGTTCCCAAGTCACATTGCCACCTGCTGGTCCTCCCCAAGCTACCTTACCAAAGCAATCTCTTTACCCCGCAACTGCTTCAACTCTCGATCCTCGATCCTCATAGGTGATGTTTCAACAGTCAGGTTATCTCTCACCTGTACATCATCTACTTGGACTACATGCGACGGATCAGGAATGTACCTCCTCAACTGAGACACATGAAAAACCTCATGCAAATTCGCAAGTGACGGCGGTAAAGCGATACGATAGGCTACCTCCCCTATCCTCTCCAAAATCTGATAAGGACCAATAAATCGAGGTGTCAACTTCTTCGACTTCAAAGCTCGACCAACCCCAGTTATCGGAGTAACACGAAGAAACACATGATCTCCCTCTTGAAACTCAAGTGACTTCCTCCTCTTGTCGTGATAACTCTTCTGACGACTCTGAGCAATCCTCATCTTCTCCTGAATCATCTTAATCCTTTCCGTAGTTTGTTGAACAATCTCCGGTCCAACCACAACACTCTCACCGGACTCATACCAACATAAAGGTGTCCGACATCTCCTACCATACAAAGCTTCAAACGGTGCCATACCAATGCTCGAATGAAAACTATTGTTGTAGGTAAACTCAATCAAAGGTAAATAACAATCCCAAGAACCTCCCTTTTCCAAAACACAAGCCCTCAAAAGATCCTCTAGTGACTGAATCGTCCTCTCAGTCTGACCATCAGTCTGCGGATGATATGCAGAACTCAATCTCAGCTTAGTTCCCAAAGCCTTCTGCAAACCTTCCCAAACTTCGATGTAAATCTAGGATCTCTGTCCGAAACAATACTCGACGGAATACCATGCAAACTTACAATTTTCTCAATATACAACTCAGCTAATCTCTCTAACGGATAATCCATCCTGATCGGAATGAAATGAGCCGATTTCGTCAATCTGTCAACAATCACCCAAATGGCTTCAAAATTCTTACTTGTCCTCGGTAAACCAGAAACAAAATCCATACTGATACTATCCCACTTCCACTCTGGAATAGCCAACGGTTGCATTAGCCCAGACGGCTTCTGATGCTCAATCTTTGACTTCTGACAAGTCAAACAAGAATAAACAAAACTCACAATTTCTCTTTTCATTCCCGGCCACCAAAATAACTTTTTCAAATCATGATACATCTTCGTAGCTCCAGGATGAATACTCAGGCCACTACGATGTCCTTCCTCCAGAATACTCTTCTTAAGTTCGGTAACATCCGGAATACACACCCGATTACCAAATTTCAAAACACCATTCTCATCCACTCTGAATTCACCACCTTGACCTTGATTCACTAGAGTCAACTTATCAACCAAAAGCACATCGGATTTCTGACCCTTCTCTAATCTCATCCAGAATACCACTTGTTAACTTCAACATTCCCAATTTAACACTATTGTGAGTACTCTCACACACCAAACTCAAGTCTCTAAACTGCTCAATTAAATCCAATTCCTTAACCATTAACATAGACATATGCAATGATTTCCGACTCAATGCATCAGCCACTACGTTTGCTTTACCCGGATGGTAATTCAAACCAAAGTCATAATCCTTCAGAAACTCTAACCATCTCTCTCTGCCTCATATTCAGCTCTTTCTGATCAAACAAATACTTTAAACTTTTATGGTCACTGAAAACCTCAAATCTTGACCCGTACAAGTAATGCCTCCATAACTTCAGAACAAATACCACAGCTGCCAACTCTAAATCGTGCGTCGGATAGTTCCTCTCATGAACCCTCAGCTGTCTCGAAGCATAAGCTATAACCTGCTTATTCTGCATCAACACACCACCCAAACCCAACAATGAAGCATCACAGTAAACCTCAAATAGTTCTGACGGACTCGGTAATATCAAAATAGGAGCAGTAGTTAACCTTCTCTTTAACTCTTGGAAACCTTCTTCACATTTTGAGTCCCAAACAAACGCTTGCCCCTTTCTAGTCAACATCGTCAACGGTAACGCCAACTTAGAAAATCCCTCAATGAACTTCCTATAATAACCTGCAAGTCCAAGAAAACTCCTTATCTCAGAAACTGACTTCGGAGCTTCCCACTTAGATACCGCTTCTATCTTAGAAGGATCAACAGCAACACCACCTCTTGAAATCACATGACCAAGAAAACTAACCTCTTCTAACCAAAATTCACACTTGGATAGTTTAGCAAATAACTTCTTTTCTCGTAGAACTCCTAACACCACTCTCAAATGCTCAGCATGCTCTTCTTCAGATTTCGAATACACCAAAATGTCATCAATAAACACCACAACAAACTTGTCTAGGTACGGATGGAAAATCCTATTCATATACTCCATAAATACTCCAGGCGCATTAGTCACACCAAAAGGCATTACAGAATACTCATAATGTCCATACCTTGTTCTGAAAGCAGTCTTCTGAATATCCTCAGTTTTCACACGTATCTGATGATACCCAGATCTCAAATCTATTTTGCTGAACACACTCGCACCAACCAACTGATCCATCAAATCATCAATCCTCGGCAAAGGATACCGATTCTTGATCGTCACTTTATTCAGTTGCCTGTAGTCCACACACAACCTCATAGTACCTTCTTTCTTCTTAACCAATAACACTGGTGCACCCCACGGTGACACACTCGGACGAATAAATTTCTTATCCAACAGATCTTCCAACTGACTCTTCAATTCAGTTAACTCAACAGCAGACATACGGTACGGAGCCATCGACATCGGCCTAGTACCAGGTACCAAATCAATCGAGAACTCAACTTCACGCTCTGGCGGCAATTCATTCACTTCTTCCGGAAACACATCAGGAAAATCACACACCACAGCTAGATCGCCAATCACCAGTTTATCTTTAGCCTCCAAAGTCGCTAACAGCATAAACAACTCTGCCCCATCTGCTACTTCCTCATTCACCTGCCTTGCTGATAGAAACAAACTCTTCCCTTCCTCAATCTCAGGAAAAATCACAGTCTTATCAAAACAATTGATATAAACTCGGTTAAACACCAACCAGTTCATACCCAGAATAACATCAATCTGCACTAGTGGAAGACACACTAGGTCCATTCCAAAGTCTCTACCAAAAATACTCAAAGGACAATTTAAACAAACTGAAGTAGTAGTCACTGAACCCTTCGCAGGAGTATCAATCACCATACTTCCATGCATCTCAGATATCTCTAACTTAAGTTTCACAGCACAATCCAAAGATATAAAGGAATGAGTCGCACCTGTGTCAATAATAGCTACAAGAGGAAAGCCATTAATATAACACGTACCTCGGATCAACCGATCATCTGCAGCAGTCTCAGAACCCGATAAAGCAAAGACCTTGCCTCCCGACTGATTCTCTTTCTTCGGCTTAGGACACTGTGGGCTGATATGACCCACCTCTCCACAGTTGAAACAAGTCATAGTCTTCAACCGGCACTCTGCAGCCAAGTGACCACCTTTTCCACACTTGAAACACTTCTTCTCAGCACTGGTACACTCATGGAAACGATGTCCAGCCTGACCACATCTGTAACACTTAGCAGGGGCACTGGAGTCTCCCCCACTAGGCCTCTTCATCCCACTCTGTCTCTGGAAACCTTTGCCAGCTGCATACGGCTTCCCACGATCATTCTGATTCTTGCCTTTCCTATCAACCCTTTGCTGATAGCTCTCTGCTCTGGCCTTGGAATCCTGTTCAAAAATCCTGCAACAGTCAACCAAATCAGAAAACACTCTGATCCGCTGATACCCAATAGCCTGCTTGATCTCGGGACGCAACCCGTTCTCAAACTTCACACACTTTGAAAATTCCCCAGTAGCCTCGTTATAGGGAGTATAATACTTCGACAGCTCTGTGAACTTAGCAGCATACTCAGTAACAGACCGATTGCCCTGCTTCAATTCTAAGAACTCTATCTCTTTCTTTCCTCTGACATCCTCTGGAAAATACTTCCTCAGGAATCTCTCTCTGAACACTGCCCAAGTGATCTCAGCATTCCCAGCAGATTCCAACTCAGTGCGGGTAGCAACCCACCAATCATCTGCTTCTTCTGACAGCATATGCGTACCGAACCTGACCTTCTGGTTATCGGCACACTCAGTCACTCGGAAGATCCTCTCAATCTCCTTCAACCACTTCTGAGCACCATCTGGATCGTATGCTCCCTTGAACATTGGAGGATTGTTCTTCTGGAACTCACTCAGTTGACGAGCAGCTCCCATTCCCACAACATTCGGATTCCCTCCAAGTACTCCAGCTAGCATACCCAGAGCCTCAGCAATCGCAGCATCATCTCTACCTCTTCCAGCCATCTCTATTCTGAAAACCCAACAAGCTAAACAATAAGTACTGATAGGGTTACACAACACCTATCCCGTACAGGGGAACAGAATAATTACGACTCGACTCGACCGACGATGCTCTGATACCACTAATGTAACACCCTTCTAAAAATACCCCAAATATTTAATTAAAATAATAAAATATCAATCAGAGTAATTATGCCCTGAAGGGTGTCACACAATCATTTCACACCAATCATCAAAATATCCTGTCATGCTCATTTATTTAATCTAAATAAGACATTTTTGCATAATTCGCAGCGGATACAAAAATAACAACATTCAAATCATGTACTACATTACATGCAAAGTTGTTCAACAACTGAAAGAAAACATAGTAAAACATCCCATCCCGATGTTACATCTACCAGAGCATGACCCACTAAGGATTACACTAGACTCCAAGGACTAGCTTCTATTCAATCACTGCTCGTTACCTGAAAACATAGTTGTAAGGGTGAGTTCCTCAATCGATATAATAAGCATTATAAAATATCATGTAATGCTAAGTAATATAACACATATCATCACCCTAATCAGATTACACATATTCATGCAACGGCAATATCAACTCATAATCATCACCATCATCATACTCAAACTCAAAACAACCAAAAACACACGTATAATATTGGAATACATCCATTCATATTATACGCCATACATACATATATTATGCAATGAGACTCCATGCATGCGGTACCGACTACTCGTGAACATATAGTTCAACCTCACCGACCAAATCCAGGTACGGCTACCAAGCTCACTAGTCCCACTCATTTGAGACCTAGTGACTCACATCACTAATTCCTCACCATGGGAATTAGCTACCACCCCAAGGGCTATGCTATGCACGCTAAATCACCTAGCATGCAAACATCAACAACAATCCACAATAACTCATCACTAATTCCTCACCATGGGAATTAGCTACCACCATAAAGGCCACAACATGCATGCTAATCACCTAGCAATGCTACATCATCAACAACAATTCAAGAATAGATATATGCTCACACTCTAAGCCATAAAACAGTCTATTCACAAATGCACACATAACTGATACATTCACAGTATCATGCATACCATCACACATCAGCAGTATTTTATCACATAAGCATATCATATCATGCCAAATAACAACCACAGTATTAGCACACTCTACTAATACCTATATTACTCAAAACAACGGGAAATAATCCCTAATATATCGTACATCAGCTAAATCACATTACCCAGCTGAATAACCAAAAACTGCACAACAACAGCACAGGAAAAATCACAATCCTGCCCATACGCGTATTGCCTAACCCCATACGCGTATGGCCCATCTCCTGACAAAATCCCATACGCGTAACACCATCCCATACGCGTATGCTACGCGTACCACATCCCTATACGCGTACCAACAGAGACCAATCTACGTTCAAAACATCATCTTCCTCATCCATACGCGTATTGCCTAGTGCCATACGCGTACCATGCCATCTCATACGCGTATTGCCTAGTGCCATACGCGTATGACCAGAAACCAGAATTCCAGATCTGCTATGGCTTTCTCTGCTACGAGATCTATCCAATTCAACCTTCTACAGTTCAATTTTACACATTATTCGTTCATATCCTCTAACACAAATCATACCCTATTCGATTTCACAAAATCTAACATTTTTACATCTAATTCCTACGAATTCCTCTCAATTATAATCCAAATTCGTTCATCCAATATTCACAATTTCATCATAATCATCCATTCAGAGGTAAATCAATGGTTTATCACTACCCAGTACATATTATCCCATAATACCCATTAAACGATGATAAACCCCCCTTACCTGAGTTAATCCGGCAATCCGCAGCTTCAAGCTCTTCCTCTCTTCAACCCTTGTTCTCTGGCTCTTTTTGCCCTTTTCCACTTTCTGTCCCTTTTTCCTTTTCACGTGAAAATAACCCTTTTATCAAATGGGACCTTTTCTAAATTCCAACTTTTATATTTTCCAATAATTATTATTCCAATAATAATAATAATAATAATCCAATTATTTAATTAAATTAATAAATATATTATTAACTCAATTTAAATAATTATCTTATTTTATCGGGGTGTTACAACTCTCCCCCACTAAAAGAGTTTTCGTCCTCGAAAACATACCTCAAGTGAATAACTCAGGATAAGACTCTTTCATCTGATTCTCAAGTTCCCAAGTCACATTGCCACCTGCTGGTCCTCCCCAAGCTACCTTTACCAAAGCAATCTCTTTACCCCGCAACTGCTTCAACTCTCGATCCTCGATCCTCATAGGTGATGTTTCAACAGTCAGGTTATCTCTCACCTGTACATCATCTACTTGGACTACATGCGACGGATCAGGAATGTACCTCCTCAACTGAGACACATGAAAAACCTCATGCAAATTCGCAAGTGACGGCGGTAAAGCGATACGATAGGCTACCTCCCCTATCCTCTCCAAAATCTGATAAGGACCAATAAATCGAGGTGTCAACTTCTTCGACTTCAAAGCTCGACCAACCCCAGTTATCGGAGTAACACGAAGAAACACATGATCTCCCTCTTGAAACTCAAGTGACTTCCTCCTCTTGTCGTGATAACTCTTCTGACGACTCTGAGCAATCCTCATCTTCTCCTGAATCATCTTAATCCTTTCCGTAGTTTGTTGAACAATCTCTGGTCCAACCACAGCACTCTCACCGGACTCATACCAACATAAAGGTGTCCGACATCTCCTACCATACAAAGCTTCAAATGGTGCCATACCAATGCTCGAATGAAAACTATTGTTGTAGGTAAACTCAATCAAAGGTAAATAACAATCCCAAGAACCTCCCTTTTCCAAAACACAAGCCCTCAAAAGATCCTCTAGTGACTGAATCGTCCTCTCAGTCTGACCATCAGTCTGCGGATGATATGCAGAACTCAATCTCAGCTTAGTTCCCAAAGCCTTCTGCAAACCTTCCCAAAACCTCGATGTAAATCTAGGATCTCTGTCCGAAACAATACTCGACGGAATACCATGCAAACTTACAATTTTCTCAATATACAACTCAGCTAATCTCTCTAACGGATAATCCATCCTGATCGGAATGAAATGAGCCGATTTCGTCAATCTGTCAACAATCACCCAAATGGCTTCAAAATTCTTACTTGTCCTCGGTAAACCAGAAACAAAATCCATACTGATACTATCCCACTTCCACTCTGGAATAGCCAACGGTTGCATTAGCCCAGACGGCTTCTGATGCTCAATCTTTGACTTCTGACAAGTCAAACAAGAATAAACAAAACTCACAATTTCTCTTTTCATTCCCGGCCACCAAAATAACTTTTTCAAATCATGATACATCTTCGTAGCTCCAGGATGAATACTCAGGCCACTACGATGTCCTTCCTCCAGAATACTCTTCTTAAGTTCGGTAACAACCGGAATACACACCCGATTACCAAATTTCAAAACACCATTCTCATCCACTCTGAATTCACCACCTTGACCTTGATTCACTAGAGTCAACTTATCAACCAAAAACACATCGGATTTCTGACCTTCTCTAATCTCATCCAGAATACTACTTGTTAACTTCAACATTCCCAATTTAACACTATTGTGAGTACTCTCACACACCAAACTCAAGTCTCTAAACTGCTCAATTAAATCCAATTCCTTAACCATTAACATAGACATATGCAATGATTTCCGACTCAATGCATCAGCCACTACGTTTGCTTTACCCGGATGGTAATTCAAACCAAAGTCATAATCCTTCAAAACTCTAACCATCTCTCTGCCTCATATTCAGCTCTTTCTGATCAAACAAATACTTTAAACTTTTATGGTCACTGAAAACCTCAAATCTTGACCCGTACAAGTAATGCCTCCATAACTTCAGAACAAATACCACAGCCGCCAACTCTAAATCGTGCGTCGGATAGTTCCTCTCATGAACCCTCAGCTGTCTCGAAGCATAAGTTATAACCTGCTTATTCTGCATCAGCGCACCACCCAAACCCAACAATGAAGCATCACAGAAAACCTCAAATAGTTCTGACGGACTCGGTAATATCAAAATAGGAGCAGTAGTTAACCTTCTCTTTAACTCTTGGAAACCTTCTTCACATTTTGAGTCCCAAACAAACGCTTGCCCCTTTCTAGTCAACATCGTCAACGGTAACGCCAACTTAGAAAATCCCTCAATGAACTTCCTATAATAACCTGCAAGTCCAAGAAAACTCCTTATCTCAGAAACTGACTTCGGAGCTTCCCATTTAGATACCGCTTCTATCTTAGAAGGATCAACAGCAACACCACCTCTTGAAATCACATGTCCAAGAAAACTAACCTCTTCTAACCAAAATTCACACTTGGATAGTTTAGCAAATAACTTCTTTTCTCGTAGAACTCCTAACACCACTCTCAAATGCTCAGCATGCTCTTCTTCAGATTTCGAATACACCAAAATGTCATCAATAAACACCACAACAAACTTGTCTAGGTACGGATGGAAAATCCTATTCATATACTCCATAAATACTCCAGGCGCATTAGTCACACCAAAAGGCATTACAGAATACTCATAATGTCCATATCTTGTTCTGAAAGCAGTCTTCTGAATATCCTCAGTTTTCACACGTATCTGATGATACCCAGATCTCAAATCTATTTTGCTGAACACACTCGCACCAACCAACTGATCCATCAAATCATCAATCCTCGGCAAAGGATACCGATTCTTGATCGTCACTTTATTCAGTTGCCTGTAGTCTACACACAACCTCATAGTACCTTCTTTCTTCTTAACCAATAACACTGGTGCACCCCACGATGACACACTCGGACGAATAAATTTCTTATCCAACAGATCTTCCAACTGACTCTTCAATTCAGTTAACTCAACAGCAGACATACGGTACAGAGCCATCGACATCGGCCTAGTACTAGGTACCAAATCAATCGAGAACTCAACTTCACGCTCTGGTGGCAATTCATTCACTTCTTCCGGAAACACATCAGGAAAATCACACACCACAGCTAGATCGCCAATCACCAGTTTATCTTTAGCCTCCAAAGTCGCTAACAGCATAAACAACTCTGCCCCATCTGCTACTTCCTCATTCACCTGCCTTGCAGATAGAAACAAACTCTTCCCTTCCTCAATCTCAGGAAAAATCACAGTCTTATCAAAACAATTGATATAGACTCGGTTAAACACCAACCAGTTCATACCCAGAATAACATCAATCTGCACTAGTGGAAGACACACTAGGTCCATTCCAAAGTCTCTACCAAAAATACTCAAAGGGCAATTTAAACAAACTGAAGTAGTAGTCACTGAACCCTTCGCAGGAGTATCAATCACCATACTTCCATGCATCTCAGATATCTCTAACTTAAGTTTCACAGCACAATCCAAAGATATAAAGGAATGAGTCGCACCTGTGTCAATAATAGCTACAAGAGGAAAGCCATTAATATAACACGTACCTCGGATCAACCGATCATCTGCAGCAGTCTCAGAACCCGATAAAGCAAAGACCTTGCCTCCCGACTGATTCTCTTTCTTCGGCTTAGGACACTGTGGGCTGATATGACCCACCTCTCCGCAGTTGAAACAAGTCATAGTCTTCAACCGGCACTCTGCAGCCAAGTGACCACCTTTTCCACACTTGAAACACTTCTTCTCAGCACTGGTACACTCATGGAAACGATGTCCAGCCTGACCACATCTGTAACACTTAGCAGGGGCACTGGAGTCTCCCCCACTAGACCTCTTCATCCCACTCTGTCTCTAGAAACCTTTGCCAGCTGCATACGGCTTCCCACGATCAGTCTGATTCTTGCCTTTCCTATCAACCCTTTGCTGATAGCTCTCTGCTCTGGCCTTGGAATCCTGTTCAAAAATCCTGCAACAGTCAACCAAATCAGAAAACACTCTGATCCGCTGATACCCAATAGCCTGCTTGATCTCGGGACGCAACCCGTTCTCAAACTTCACACACTTTGAAAATTCCCCAGTAGCCTCGTTATAGGGAGTATAATACTTCGACAGCTCTGTGAACTTAGCAGCATACTCAGTAACAGACCGATTGCCCTGCTTCAATTCTAAGAACTCTATCTCTTTCTTTCCTCTAACATCCTCTGGAAAATACTTCCTCAGGAATCTCTCTCTGAACACTGCCCAAGTAATCTCAGCATTCCCAGCAGATTCCAACTCAGTGCGGGTAGCAACCCACCAATCATCTGCTTCTTCTGACAGCATATGCGTACCGAACCTGACCTTCTGGTTATCGGCACACTCAGTCACTCGGAAGATCCTCTCAATCTCCTTCAACCACTTCTGAGCACCATCTGGATCGTATGCTCCCTTAAACATTGGAGGATTGTTCTTCTGGAACTCACTCAGTTGACGAGCAGCTCCCATTCCCACAACATTCGGATTCCCTCCAAGTACTCCAGCTAGCATACCCAGAGCCTCAGCAATCGCAGCATCATCTCTACCTCTTCCAGCCATCTCTATTCTGAAAACCCAACAAGCTAAACAATAAGTACTGATAGGGTTACACAACACCTATCCCATACAGGGGAACAGAATAAT
This sequence comes from Lathyrus oleraceus, assembly GCF_024323335.1. Classification (NCBI taxonomy): domain Eukaryota; kingdom Viridiplantae; phylum Streptophyta; class Magnoliopsida; order Fabales; family Fabaceae; genus Lathyrus; species Lathyrus oleraceus. The sequence goes on from NC_066582.1 coordinate 235,574,534, forward strand.
TACGACTCGACTCGACCGACGATGCTCTGATACCACTAATGTAACACCCTTCTAAAAATACCCCAAATATTTAATTAAAATAATAAAATATCAATCAGAGTAATTATGCCCTGAAGGGTGTCACACAATCATTTCACACCAATCATCAAAAATATCCTGTCATGCTCATTTATTTAATCTAAATAAGACATTTTTGCATAATTCGCAGCGGATACAAAAATAACAACATTCAAATCATGTACTACATTACATGCAAAGTTGTTCAACAACTGAAAGAAAACATAGTAAAACATCCCATCCCGATGTTACATCTACCAGAGCATGACCCACTAAGGACTACACTAGACGCCAAGGACTAGCTTCTATTCAATCACTGCTCGTTACCTGAAAACATAGTTGTAAGGGTGAGTTCCTCAATCGATATAATAAGCATTATAAAATATCATGTAATGCTAAGTAATATACACATATCATCACCCTAATCAGATTACACATATTCATGCAACGGCAATATCAACTCATAATCATCACCATCATCATACTCAAACTCAAAACACCATAAAACACACGTATAATATTGGAATACATCCATTCATATTATACGCCATACATACATATATTATGCGATGAGACTCCATGCATGCGGTACCGACTACTCGTGAACATATAGTTCAACCTCACCGACCAAATCCAGGTACGGCTACCAAGCTCACTAGTCCCACTCATTTGAGACCTAGTGACTCACATCACTAATTCCTCACCATGGGAATTAGCTACCACCCCAAGGGCTATGCTATGCACGCTAAATCACCTAGCATGCAAACATCAACAACAATCCACAATAACTCATCACTAATTCCTCACCATGGGAATTAGCTACCACCATAAAGGCCACAACATGCATGCTAATCACCTAGCAATGCTACATCATCAACAACAATTCAAGAATAGATATATGCTCACACTCTAAGCCATAAAACAGTCTATTCACAAATGCACACATAACTGATACATTCACAGTATCATGCATACCATCACACATCAGCAGTATTTTATCACATAAGCATATCATATCATGCCAAATAACAACCACAGTATTAGCACACTCTACTAATACCTATATTACTCAAAACAACGGGAAATAATCCCTAATATATCGTACATTAGCTAAATCACATTACCCAGCTGAATAACCAAAAACTGCACAACAACAGCACAGGAAAAATCATAATCCTGCCCATACGCGTATTGCCTAACCCCATACGCGTATGGCCCATCTCCTGACAAAATCCCATACGCGTAACACCATCCCATACGCGTATGCTACGCGTACCACATCCCCATACGCGTACCAACAGAGACCAATCTACGTTCAAAACATCATCTTCCTCATCCATACGCGTATTGCCTAGTGCCATACGCGTACCATGCCATCTCATACGCGTATTGCCTAGTGCCATACGCGTATGACCAGAAACCAGAATTCCAGATCTGCTATGGCTTTCTCTGCTACGAGATCTATCCAATTCAACCTTCTACAGTCCAATTTTACACATTATTCGTTCATATCCTCTAACACAAATCATACCCTATTCGATTTCACAAATCTAACATTTTTACATCAAATTCCTACGAATTCCTCTCAATTATAATCCAAATTTGTTCATCCAATATTTCACAATTTCATCATAATCATCCAATTCAGAGGTAAATCAATGGTTTATCACTACCCAGTACATATTATCCCATAATACCCATTAAACGATGATAAACCCCCCTTACCTGAGTTAATCCGGCAATCCCGCAGCTTCAAGCTCTTCCTCTCTTCAACCCTTGTTCTCTGGCTCTTTTTGCCCTTTTCCACTTTTCTGTCCCTTTTTCCTTTTCACGTGAAAATAACCCTTTTATCAAATGGGACCTTTTCTAAATTCCAACTTTTATATTTTCCAATAATTATTATTCCAATAATAATAATAATAATAATCCAATTATTTAATTAAATTAATAAATATATTATTAACTCAATTTAAATAATTATCTTATTTTATCGGGGTGTTACAATACACATATAAATATTGCATGTTTTATATTTCAAAATTACACCTCTTTTCATTGCAATTCAAACTCATTACTCTCTCATTTTCAAAACAAGTGTCTTGTCATACATACTTTGGTTGAAACTTACTGCATACATTTTCATTGCATTTCTGAAAGTTTCAACACTATAATATTTGAACACTTGTATAACATATTGTGAATTTCTTACTTGATAGAGAAGATCAATTCTAGTCATTGATATACATTGTTATCAAAATTCAAACTCTTGTATAAAATTCAGATTAGTGTGAGTACCTTACTGTCCAGGATTGTTGGAAGCAAGAGAGGGAAAAAGAGAGGATTGTTCTCTTGTTTCACTTTGTAAAGATCATATGTGGATTGTCCTTATTGATTGGTTTAGGAACTTCTATATAATGGTTAGGATAGGCTTGTACAAATTTATAAATAGATAGTGAAATCTCTTATTGCGTAAGGGGACAGGAGTTCTCTCAAATTGTGAGGGAACCCAGGATACATTGTTGTGTTGTTTACATTTCATCACTTTATCGATTTCTAAGCATCACTAAACCAGAAAGTTAAAGCATAATTTCAATAAACCTAAAATCGATCAAATTACCTAATTCACCCCCTCTTAGGTGCAATCACTACTTACATGTTCAAGGGCTTCACAAAATAGAATACTGACTTATATATTATTCAACATCTCCATAAACTTTTTAAACTGACTCACTTCCTTTTCCTTTTTAGGTGTCTTCTTCAGAATCAAATACGTGGTTTGATGTAATCGGGTAGCTCAAGGTTTGACTCATTCAAGATTTGTTTCTTTGTTCTTCTAAAAGGAAATTTTTTACAATGAATTGGTCTAGAGTGTATCCTTTAACTTCATCTTCACTCTCATGCTCGTTTTTCTCCCACATAACTCTTCTCAACCTCCTTTTCAACCACCACTTATTTTCCTTTCTTCTTCTCAACTTCACTCGATTCTTTCTTCTCCTCAGTAATGATTGGTTCAGAAGGCACCAATATATTTCTCAACTTGATGGACTTGCATGTTTCCTTTTTCGGATTATCTACAATATTACCTATAAATCCTCCACTTGAACTAGCTTGAACTTCCATTTGTCGAGACAATTGTCTGACTTCCATCTCTATGTTCTTTATGGATGCTTCAGTGTTTTTGTTCATTAGGATCTTATTTTGTGCATCTCTTGCTGGGTTTTAACCATGTTATCATGATACTTATTTACTTGCTCGAAACTTGCTTGAAAATCCTTCATGAAATTTTACAACGTATCTTTAAGAGGTGATGGTTTGTGTGGAGGTGCTTGAGGAGCTTTCTGAACACCTTGATTAGCATTTAAATTCTGATTGTTGCTCCACTTGAAGTTCATATGATCTTTCCAACCCGAATTGTATATGTTGGAATAAGGATTATTTTTTTGAAAACTAGCATATTGAACTTCTACACACCTAACCTCTTTTATATAGTTACCATTTGCATGTGCTTCCCTACAAAAATCACACTTAAGTGTTTGAATCTGACTAACATTTTCTTTCATTATTTGGGATGCGACTAACTATTTAGACAATTCCTCTATTTGAGCGAGCAATGGTGTATGAGAATCAACAACATGAATACAATTTGGTTTCACCAATCGACCACTTGAGCGATACTCATTCTAACACATGTTATTGATTAACGCTTTCAACTCTTAATATGTCTTTAAACTGAAGGTATCTCCAATTGAGGTGTCGAGAAGCTCATTTGAACCTTAAGTCCACCGATGAAGTGTGTCAGTTTCTCCTTTGCACTCATATTATAATTTGGGCACTTGTGGAGTAACAACTTGAATCTTTCCCATGTATCGAAGAACGACCCGACCTCTTCTTGCTCAAAATTTGTAATTGTAGCTTTTCCTTCCATGAATTAAGCGTTTGAGTAGTACTAATCTAGAAACTTGTCCTCTAGTTCTTTCCAAGTCAGACTGGTACCATTCAGAATGCATTGTAATCAATCTTTCACACGACATATCAAAGAAAAACCAAACAAACATAAATTTACCTGATCGTCACTGATGTCACCAGATGGCTTTAAATTTTCTCTTCCTTTTAGGGATTTTGTTTTATTGCTTGTCTAATTTATTATAGTTTATCAATTATCGCTTTCGTAATTGAGTCTCATCTAGTTAGATCTTTGCATATATCTTAGAATTGAGTGTATTACTTTTTAAATGGTATTTTGCATTAAATCGTTTTTTGCATGCATAAATCAAAGTGTTTATATTTGAGTATAATCATTATGCTTTAAGTAAATTGGTTGAGTTAATAGAACATGAACCATATTTGAGGTTGGTTCAAGTTATGTAGCAATCAGAATCTCAACCTTTTTCGAAAAACTCAAAAAGTTGAGATTTAATGTGTGTGACATGAATCACTCACAAACCTTGATTAGAATCAAATCAAATAGAGGAGAACATGAAAAAAAATGTGTGTCTGTAACTCGAATCGCATTTTCCACTTGATTCAAATCATGCAACACTGTGATTCAATCACAAGTTGCACATGATTCGAAACATACAAGTCCTATTAGTCACTGCCTAGTTTGATTCAAATCACACTTTACACATGACTCGAATCATACATTTTCACCTTTTCATGTTTAGATCTATCCAATTTGACTTGAATCACAACTTCTACTTGACTCGAATCATGTTTGTTCGTGACTCGAATCACAATTTTAACTTGACTCGAATCACAATTTTAACTTGACTCGAATCATAGGAAATGGGTCACTTTTCTTTATGTTGATCATGTTCTACTCTAATCTTTCACTTGAATCAAATAAAAAAAATGTTCTTGACTTAAATCAAACATATGTTTCCAGTCATTTTGTGCATAATCTTAAGCACCTATATAAATCATATTCCTCTCCCCTTCACGATTAATTTTTCAGATTAATCATTTTTCATTTCTCACCATAATAATGAGAATGATTATTGTGATGATAATTATATCTTTGAAAGTCTTTCTAAAAAGTTGGAAAGCCACTTTCAAAGAAAATATTTTTCACATCTATCTTTAGCATCGGGACTCATGATCAACCTCTAGCAACATTAACATCATTATTGCTTCTCAATTATAGGGATTGTGAGATCTATTGTAGAATAGGTTCATTCATGTTAATGTTTGTGAAGTTCATGAGTTGAAGGTTAAGATTCATATTGTGTGGTGTTGCTGGAGTTTGGCAATCCAGTAGGAAAATGAAGAAGTATTTTCTCTAGGATTACTTCGGTAGAGTTGTATAGAAGCCTACAGACGAAGTCGAAGTATCTATGTTCTTTAGATATGTCATCACTCAAGAAGTCAGTGAGATTAGGGGGATTGCCACATACTTAGAGTAGGTTAATGATTATGGAAGATTTAAGTCAAGATCATGTGGGTCTTACAAGATTGGTGAAGCAGACTCCGTATTCAACAACAGAGTATCAAGATAAGAAAACTAGCTATTTTTAGGAGTATCTTATATCCAGTGGTTATATAACTTCTGTGAAATAATTGTCATATTATCATTATAGTGGAATACTAACAATTTCAAATGGGAAACCATTGAATATCAAATTAATGTCCTGCAAGGACAATAGAGCTGAACCACTATATATCCGGTGTACTCTTATCTTTCCTCCCCTCTCTTTAATTTTTAGCATAGTTTTGCATGTTTAACTTTGTATCTCTTTCATAGAATAATATGTTGTTAGGATTTATCTACTTATAGCGATTTTATGATTAAAGTTTAGGTATGTGATAGATTTATTCATTTGAATATTCTCTCTCACAATTATTTATGTATGAATTTTTGTTGCTAGATTGATAATTCGATTAATCAAATTCAATTTGAGCTTTGTGCGAAAATTGAATTACGATCATTGTTGAATTGCTTGTTTAAGCAAATTCAAATTTCTCAGTTGTTTTGATTATTGATAATCTGAGTTAATTATAAGATCCATTTAATCATATTAACAACTGGCCTTAGAGCTTTTAATCTGTGTAATTGTTTGAAAAACTCTAATTTTATAAAAGGAAAGGTTTTTGAAAATAGTTTTAGGGGAAAGGTCTATTCACCCCCTCTAGAACATTCGACTCACATATCCTCCACCAACAAGTGTGTCATACCCCAAAAATTACCCATCATTTTTCCTAAAAAAAAAAAAAAAAAAAAAAAAAAAAAAAAAACGAAAAAAAAAAAAAAAAAAAAAAACGAAAAAAAAAAAAAAAAGAAAAAAAATTAATTAATTAATTAATTAATTAATTAAATAATTAAAATAAATAAATAAATAAAATATAACAAATTATTTTGGACTTGGGTCTCCCTCATTCCAAGCCCATTACCCACGAAATTAGTCTATAAATACTGAAGTTTCAGTAGGGGAGTGAGACTTGGAGTTTACACTGGGAGATTTACTGGAGAAAGAAGGAAGAGAAGCAAAACACTCTGAGGTTTCCTTGGAACAAAACCTTGAGGAAAAAGAAAGAGAGAGAACAGAGAAGGACGGATAGAAACTTTGGCATAGGAACCCTGCCTACCCGGAGAATTCAGAGTAAAGAAACCCTGAAGGCAGCCCATCTGCACCGAAGCCATCGCCGTCCAATTCCCGCTGCCTAACTTATTCTGATACTACAAGTGGTCAATCCCTTCAACCTTGAATTGGCAAACAGGTTTGCGTATCTCTATTGTTTATACTTTCAATTGGCCATATCTACATATATAATGCATCATGATTAAATGTTGATATATAATTTGCTTTCGTATGGGAATTTAAATATGCCTGAATACCCTGAATGTTTGACCATGTTGTTCCTGTGATAAAATGCCATAAAATTCAAAGTTCCTAACATGGGGCTGTTTTCAAATTCAAAATCCGTGGCCTTCGCTAGGCGAGGCAGAGGCGAACGAGACAGTACCTGATTCTTCTAGTCTGTTTTTTTTTATGTTTTTATCATAGCGATGCATTATTTATCCTATCCTATTTATTGTTGTGATATTTCTCAGGTGTAATCTTCGATTGCACCCTGATTTGGTGTTCTGACATGTTTCTTTTTTTGTTTGAGTTTCGTAAAGGTTCACATATCCCAGGAAAAGGTTATTGGCTAGGTATTCCACTTTATTTGTGGGATACCCTTGTGGAGTTTCACCCTAAATTAATTTTTAATGTATTAATTTCTAATGTATTAATTTTTTAATATATTATTTTTAATAATTTTAATGTGGAGTTTCATCCTAATTATATAATTAATTGTAAAACTTTGCCTTTGAATAAGTGATCTTGGACCTCTCTTTGTTGCCTTACGATTACGATATTACGGTCATGTCCCGCGAACGTGGGGATACCCTTAGCAAAGACCCTTCGGTTAAATCATCATAAAATAAATTATAGTCCCTCGGATGTTGCCTTCGAATATACAACTTTGTCCCTCGATGACCCTCCGATGTTGCCTACGGTTAAATGATGATAGTCCCTTCGAATGCTAAGGTATCCTCATAACTGTTGCCTTCAATGACCAATCGATGACCCTACGATGACCCTTTTACATCCAAAGGATAAAACTACTTATTTCTCAATAATAAGGACAGTTTTACCCTCATAAGGATAGGAAATGCCCGTAAAGACCTTCGGTCGGTATAACTCTTAATTGCTGGCTCACAACTTAAAACATTTTTTTTGCACCCCACACCTTTCAAAATGCCTTTAGAAAATCACCACTTGGTATACATTCATACTAGAATCATTACCGAGTTATATTTTTCTAAACAATTTTCAAAACTAAACGGGATAACCACTTTGTATACATTCATACAAGAATCATTACAAAGTTAAATTCTCTTTTCAAAACAATTTTCCAAACAATTCACAAACACTTTTTTAGACAAAAATAATATAAGTGATCGAGCAATTAAGAGCCCATGGATAACCATGGATACAAAGGGTGCTAACACCTTCCCTTTGTATAATGTACCTCCCGAACCCAAAATCTAAATTAAGGTCTTTCCTGTTCTTTTCCACCTTTCCTTATTGGATAAAAGAAAAGTCGGTGGCGACTCTTGCTAACCGCGACATTGCGATTAAAACCACAAAAAAGTCCAGTTCACCGTATGACAGAACTGGCGACTCTGCTGGGGACCTTAAAAAGAGAGGTTACCTTAAAAACAAGATCACTTATTCAATTTGTCTGATTTATTTTTAAGGGATTGCTTGGGTATGTTATGCTTGAGTGAAAGATCCTACATCCGGATCTAGTGTACCTTAGGTAAGTAGCAAGAGATCATCGCGACTGTCCGGCGTATACTGGAATGGTCAAAATGATGGCTACGGTTAATGTGGCACTTTGGATGTCCTGATGTTCCTCATGTTAGTTGAGGAAATATTTGGCATTCGCGTGGTGTCATAAAAGCATTAACCAGACCTTTAGAACCCTAATTGACTCATCCTGGCCATTAGAAAGTAGTGAGATAACTGGCTTCGGTTCCGACTGGAGTTGGTTGAGACTCGATACTGCACTCTTTGAGATTGGACTTTAGGGAAGCTTCGGTCAACCACTTGGTGTTGCACTGAAGTGGACTTAAGGAAAGGTCAATGATTTGAGATCCTTCTAGAACCCGGTTACTATTCTAAGACAGGTTGAACCAACCAAACTTCAGTGGGGAGGGTATTTACCTATGGAACTCACGCAAGCCTTAAAACCTAGGAATGATTGTTGTGTGACTTGCTTGTGCTTGTTATTTATCTAACAACATGACATCATAACAACATAACATCATAACATCATGGCATTGTACTAACCATTTCAAGGATTTAGGGATTTAACTCTGCTAAAAAAAAAACAGAAAAAAAAAAACAAAAGCAAAAACAAAAGAGAAAGAAAAAAAAAGCTCTTTTTGTTAGTTTATGCAAAGTTAAATCCCGAAAGTCCTTGAAAACATTTCATACATTGCATTGCATCGCATAACAGGTATTCTAAAGGATCAGTGTTCTCACGATTTTCCTATCAAACAGATTCCAGCAGATTCAAACAGATTGAACAATGGCTCTCGAACAAACTGTCAAAGATCTCCAGGCCCAGAATGCTCAATTCCAGGAAATGATGCTGAGCTTATCTAAGGGGCAGGAAGAACTGAAAGCTCTTTTGATGGAGAAGAAGAAGGACCAGAAACCTGTGGGTTACATCAACCCGGGGAGAAGGCTTAAGGGACAGGTTACAGGAGTCAAGATTAGAATTCCGAAGGATTCAGAAGAAGAGACCGAGAATGATTCGGAAGATGAGAATCCTAATCTCGTCAATTCTGAGGACGACGATGAAGATTATGAACATGAACAGTACTCTCCGAAGGATGATAAGTACAAGTTGCTGGAAGAACGTATGCTAGCTATGGAGGGGCAGAAAGTGCCCGGTCTGGATTTCGAAAACTTGGGTCTGGTCTCTGATGTGGTCATTCCCCGCAAATTCAAGGTTCCCATTTTCACTAAGTATGATGGTGCCTCTTATCCTCAGATGCATCTAAGGGCTTATGTGAGAAAGATTCAGCCGCACACTACTGATAAGAAACTGTGGATCCATTTCTTCCAAGAGAGTCTGTCTGGCACACAGTTAGAGTGGTATTATCAGCTTGAGAGCTCTAACATCCGCGCATGGACTGATTTAGCAACAGCTTTCTACAAGCACTACCAGTATAATTCTGAGTTAGCGCCTACTCGGCTACAACTACAAAATATGACTATGGGCTCTAAAGAAAGTTTCAAAGAATATGCTCAAAAGTGGAGAGATTTGGCTGGCAGAGTCAAACCCCCTATGATTGATCGAGAGTTAGTGGACATGTTCATGGGTACACTGACTGGCCCATTCTACAGCCATCTACTGGGAAGTTCCTCGTCAGGTTTCACTGAACTTATCTTGACAGGTGAACGGGTTGAAAGCGGCATTCGAAGTGGAAAGATACAGGCAGCTACTTCTGCAAGCACCAAAAAGTCCTATCAGGGAAAGAGTGAATCAAATGCTGTGTACAGTGAGAGGAAGCATAACAAGAAGAATCGTGACCATACTGTTGGGGCAGTTACAATTGCCGCACCGCCATCTCAGAACTTCCAACACAGACAAGACAGGTCGAGAAGACAGTTTACCAAGATCAATATGACTTTAACCCAAGCACTGCAGAGTATGTTAAAGGCCAATTTGATTACCCTCAGAGGCCCTCCTGCAAATCCCAACACTACTTCTCCTCGTTATAATCCCAACGCCAGGTGTGCCTATCACTCCGATAGCCCCGGGCATGATACGAATGATTGCTGGTTGTTGAAGAACAAGATTCAGGATATGATCGACGCTGGAGAAATTGAATTTGATCCTCCGGCGACCCCCAATGTCATCACAGCACCTATGCCTAATCATGACCAGAATGTTAATGTTGTGGACGACAATTCTCACGTTACTGACGTTGCTGATTTAGCATCTCCTCTCCTGATCGTTAAGAAGAATTTATTGCAAGCTGGTTTATTTCCAGGTTGTGCTGAAGATTGCGATCTCTGTGTACTCCGACCCAATGATTGTTTGAAGTTGAAGAACGGCATTCAACGGCTGATGGATGATCGTACAATTCTATTTGAAAGGGTTCCTAAGGTGGACAACTCTATTGAAGAGGTATCTGTGATTGCTAGGTCCAAAGCTCCAGTGAAGATTACCGCTACTAGAGTGCCTGTGAAGATTACCGCTGAGCCCAAAGTGGCTCCCCTGATTATTACCGCACCTGGCCCCGTGCCATATTCCTCCAGCAAAGCTATTCCGTGGAACTATGGAGGCGACGTTTACATCCATGGCATAAAGCAGGTTGGTAGTTCTGCTAATCCTAATGATATTGTGGGGACTAGTAAAGTTACTCGAAGTGGAAGGATCTACTCCCCAGAAATCTCACCTCCCGCTCCCGAAATTCGAGGAAAAAGACCAGTCAATCCTCCTCAGTCAGAGACATCGGTCGAAGTTACTTCTGAAGATGTTGCCAAACAGGAAATGGAAGAGATGCTGAAAATCATCCGTAAGAGCGATTTTGATGTAGTGGAACAATTGGGGCATACTCCGTCTAAAATCTCAATGTTGTCCTTGTTATTATCCTCTGAATCCCATGCCAATGCATTGATGAAATTCTTGAAGACCGCTCATGTGCCTCAAGAAACATCCGTCGATCAATTCGAACATTATGTTGCTAATTTGACTGTTGACAATGGCCTAGGCTTTTCCGATGCTGACCTGACGCCAGCAGGAAAGAATCACAATAAAGCTCTGCATATCTCCATCGAGTGTGAGGGGATCACCCTGGCTCACGTGTTGATCGACAACGGCTCTTCCTTGAATGTGCTCCCGAAAGCTGTACTCGATAAATTTGACTACAAAGGCATTGAACTGAAACCTAGTGATGTTGTGGTGCGTGCTTACGATGGTGCGAAGAGTGTTGTCTATGGTGAAGTGGTTCTCCCTATCAAGATAGGACCTCAAGTCTTCAACACTACCTTTCACGTGATGGACATTCGTCCCGCCTACTCCTGCTTGTTGGGGCGCCCTTGGATCCATGGGGCAGGTGCGGTAGCTTCGTCGCTTCATCAAAAGCTGAAGTATCCAATAGCAGGCATGGTTGTCACTGTATGTGGAGAAGAAGAGTATATTGTCAGTAGTGTGCAAGCCTTCAAATACGTCGAGATGGATGGTGAATTCTTTGAGACTCCTTCTCAGTCATTTGAAGTGGTTCCTCCACCCAGTCCTGTCCTTAAGCCAACTCCCCTTGTGCCCAAGGTTGTTCGTGCTCCCCCTGTCATGATCTCTCTGAAAGATGCTCAAGCCGCGATTGAAAATGGTGATCGTGCTGGTTGGGGTCAACTGATCAATGTACCGTACAAGTCTGATAAAGCTGGCCTGGGGTTTAACTCTGGAAAGATAGTCAAAAATCAGATTAATGCTATGGAAGATGCTGATAGTGATTGCGACTTGGATAGCTGGATTTTCCCAACAATTGGTGACGGACTCAACAATTGGAAGACTGAAGACATTATCCCGATTTCCTTTAGTCAGGAGTAATTGTTATTGTTTATTCTAGAATTGCAAATTTTAATTTTCTTTTACAATCAAACTTCTTAAAGCATTGTGTCTATGCCCGAGGCACAATGGCTAATTTGTTAGGGGTTTGTCATTTTCATAAGCATATTCATATTCAATAGATCAATGGACTTTTTGCATTCAAATATTGCGCTCTTTATCTTTCCTGTCATTTTTCAAACAAGCTATGTTTCTTGCACACACTCACGTAACAATTTGCCGATCCATATCCACTCTGGATCCTGTTGGTAATGACTCTGCTACTGTTCATTATGACTTTGAAAATCCGATCTACCAAGCCGAGGATGGAAGCGAGGAAGATTGTGAAGTCCCTGGAGAACTTGCCCGACTACTGCAAGAAGAAAAGACTATACAGCCGCATGAGGAATCAATTGAAATTGTAAATCTGGGTACTGAAATAAACAAGAAAGAAGTCAGAGGTTTCTTGGGGCACTCGAATTACATTGCCCGATTCATTCCACACTTGACTGCTACCTGCAAACCCATCTTCAAATTACTGAGACAAAATCAAGAGATGGTATGGAATGATGAATGCCAAGAAGCTTATGACAAAATCAGGAAATATCGCCAAGAACCTCCAGTTCCGATGCCACCAGTTGAAGGAAGACCTTTAATTACGTATTTGACCGTGTTAGAAAATTCAATGAGGTGTGTTGGGGCAACATGACGAGTCTGGTCGAAAAGAGCATGCCATATACTGCCTTAGCAAAAGGTACCGACTGTGAAACAAGATACTCACAGCCCGAGAAAGCTTGCTGTGCTTTGGCCTGGGCTGCTCGCCGACTAAGACAGTATATGTTGAATCATACCACCTTATTGACTTCTAAGATGGATTCTATCAAATACCTATTTGAGAAACCTGCTGTCTCCTGAAAGAGTTATCACTGACAATGGTACTAATTTGAACAACAAGATGATTACTGAACTCTGCACGCAGTTCAAAATAAAACACCATAACTCTTCTCCGTACCGGCCAAAGATGAACGGCGCCGTGGGGACTGCTAACAATATCAAGAAGGTCATGCAAGAAATGATAGTAACATACAAAGACTGGCATGAGATGTTACCCTTTACTCTTTACGGTTATCGCACTTCAGTGCGCACTACGACAGGGGCAACTCCGTTCTCTTTAGTCTATGGAATGGAAGCCATCTTACTAGTGGAAGTTCAGATTCCCTCTCTAAGAATCATGAAAGAGGCGGGCTTAGATGAAGATGAATGGATTCAGACTCGACTCGATCAGATAAATCTGATTGATGAGAAGAGACTTGCGGCTGTTTGTCATGGGCAGATATATCAGAAATGCATGACCCAGGCATTTAACAAAAGGTCAAGAGACAGTGTATCAAATTGGCGACTTGGTAATCAACGCATCATCCTACCACAAACTGACCCCAGAGGCAAATGGACTCCCACATACGAAGGGCCATTTGTAGTTAAGAAGGTATTCTCAGGTGGAGCCATGATACTCGCTACAATGGATGGTGAAGACTTCCCACATCCCGTGAACGCGGACATAGTTAAAAAATACTACGCATAAAAGAGACCCGCTAGATCGACGTATCTAGGCAAAAGTAAGGGCATCCCGGCGAACCAAAAGGGTTCGGGCAAAAATTAGGGATATATAAAAAAAATGTACACCCGGCAAGTCGAAAACCTGAAAAGGCGGCTTGGGCAAAAAAGGGTATCCTGGTGGACTGAAAACCTGAAAAGGCGGTCCAGGCAAAAATTAGGGATTAAAGCGTATGACTATGTCCCGTTCTCAGTCAACTTTCATCCAAGTTCGAGGGACTGACCAAGCCAATCACTTCTATCCGACAGCAAGGGATGAGATGCTCGAAGACATAATGACAGTAGTAGGCTTAAAATCAATAGGACTTCTTCCACATAGCTTTCTCTTTGTTTTCGACAATTTCCTCTTACTAGGATTTCTGTCTCCTTGTACACAAATTGCCTGTTTATAGGCCTCCTTTCAAAATCAATACAACCCTCTTTCAAAAAAAAGATGCTTTTGTTTTTACTTTTCTGTTTTGGTTGCGTAAATGTCCATTGATTTAATTTGAATTAATATGTGCATTTGAATATGACTGATGTTTACCAAAAATACATGCATAGAATAGCAATAGCAATTACTACCCGACTTCAGGATCAAGGAAAAGGTCTAATCATGCTTCCAATGAATCCGCTACCAATTCTCTTCCCCAGCAAGCCTTTTTTTTTTTTTTTTTCCCTCAGAAAATGGCAGTATCCCCAGGCACAGCCAGTTACTCCCCAACAGAGGTCGGCGTCACCAGACAGATTGATCATCTCATCCATCCCCAGCCAGGCTCTGTTGAATATTTCCACCATCAGACAGAAATCAAGCATCCCCAGCCGAGAAAGGGTCATCGACACAAATGTCTCAAATCAGTAGATGGGGATTTATTTTCCCCAGTAGAGTCCCCAAGCAGAACTTCTCATACGCATAACTCATTCATTACATCCTTTCACAGCATACGCATGCATACAACATTCACATTTATTTTAGCATAACACGAAACATCTCATGCATCATGACATAGCATGAAGCTAACTTTTCTTTGCAGGTTAATTATCCTCCTGATATAGTCAAAGTAGAAGGTTCATTCAGACAGACACCTTTATCAATCACATTCAAGATTCAGATACATATTTCAAATACAGTTCATGGGAACATTCATTCTGACAACACTTCGATATCCTCCTAACGATGGCATCTCTAAGCCCATCCCAGACATTTATTGCAAGTACAACATATACAGGTTATCAGATACAGCCTAACGTACGGTTCATTCTGATTCAGCCCAACATATGACTTCTTCAGCAACTCCAATGCGGTCTAACGTACGACCCATTTGGACCTTCAAATCCTCAGATGCTGCCTAGCGTACGGTACATTCAGGGGTGTAGTCTAGCGTACGACTACTTTCTTTTTCAGATGCAGCCTAACGGACGGCTCATTCTGCAACTCAGATACGATCTAACGTACGATCCATTCTGAACTCCAGCAACCCAACGCGGTCTAACGTACGACCCGTTTGGATCTTACAACCCTCAGATGCTACCTAACGTACGGTACATTTCTGAAGTGTAGTCTGGCGTACGACTACCGCTTTCATCATCAGATGCGGCCTAACAGACGACTCATTCTGCGACGGTCTAACGTACGACCCGTTCGGATGTTCATCCCCTCAGATGCTACCTAACATACGGTACATTTCTGAAGTGTAGTCTAACGTACGACTACCCCTTTCGTCATCAGATTCAGCCTAATGTACGACTCATTCTGCAACTCAGATACGATCTAGCGTATGGTCCATTCTGACCCTTTATCCCCAACAGCATATGACACACTCCGACTCCCCAGCGAAGTCGGCAGCCTAATGGATGACTCATTATACGGTCTAACGTACGACCCAGTGTGGCACCCATGTCTTCAAATTGGCCTAATATACGGCGCGATCTGAAGCTTTCGTCATCAAACCTCCCGGATGGCATCTTTAAGCCCATCTCCATCAAGACCAACTGTCGATTCTCAAGTGCAAATTTTTGGGGCATTCTAGTGTTCAATAATCTTCCACCTCCAGACCACGAATGGCATACACGCCATCCTAACTCTCTCGGTTCAAGAATATTGAACAGGGGCAGCTGTCATACCCCAAAAATTACCCATCATTTTTCCTAAAAAAAAAAAAAAAAAAAAAAAAAAAAAAAAAAAAAAAAAAAAAAAAAAAAAAATAATTAATTAATTAATTAATTAAATAATTAAAATAAATAAATAAATAAAATATAACAAATTATTTTGGACTTGGGTCTCCCTCATTCCAAGCCCATTACCCACGAAATTAGTCTATAAATACTGAAGTTTCAGTAGGGGAGTGAGACTTGGAGTTTACACTGGGAGATTTACTGGAGAAAGAAGGAAGAGAAGCAAAACACTCTGAGGTTTCCTTGGAACAAAACCTTGAGGAAAAAGAAAGAGAGAGAACAGAGAAGGACGGATAGAAACTTTGGCATAGGAACCCTGCCTACCCGGAGAATTCAGAGTAAAGAAACCCTGAAGGCAGCCCATCTGCACCGAAGCCATCGCCGTCCAATTCCCGCTGCCTAACTTATTCCGATACTACAAGTGGTCAATCCCTTCAACCTTGAATTGGCAAACAGGTTTGCGTATCTCTATTGTTTATACTTTCAATTGGCCATATCTACATATATAATGCATCATGATTAAATGTTGATATATAATTTGCTTTCGTATGGGAATTTAAATATGCCTGAATACCCTGAATGTTTGACCATGTTATTCCTGTGATAAAATGCCATAAAATTCAAAGTTCCTAACATGGGGCTGTTTTCAAATTCAAAATCCGTGGCCTTCGCTAGGCGAGGCAGAGGCGAACGAGACAGTACCTGATTCTTCTAGTCTGTTTTTTTTTATGTTTTTATCATAGCCATGCATTATTTATCCTATCCTATTTATTGTTGTGATATTTCTCCGGTGTAATCTTCGATTGCACCCTGATTTGGTGTTCTGACATGTTTCTTTTTTTTTGAGTTTCGTAAAGGTTCACATATCCCAGGAAAAGGTTATTGGCTAGGTATTCCACTTTATTTGTGGGATACCCTTGTGGAGTTTCACCCTAAATTAATTTTTAATGTATTAATTTCTAATGTATTATTTTTTAATATATTATTTTTAATAATTTTAATGTGGAGTTTCATCCTAATTATATAATTAATTGTAAAACTTTGCCTTTGAATAAGTGATCTTGGACCTCTCTTTGTTGCCTTACGATTACGATATTACGGTCATGTCCCGCGAACGTGGGGATACCCTTAGCAAAGACCCTTCGGTTAAATCATCATAAAATAAATTATAGTCCCTCGGATGTTGCCTTCGAATATACAACTTTGTCCCTCGATGACCCTCCGATGTTGCCTACGGTTAAATGATGATAGTCCCTTCGAATGCTAAGGTATCCTCATAACTGTTGCCTTCAATGACCAATCGATGACCCTACGATGACCCTTTTACATCCAAAGGATAAAACTACTTATTTCTCAATAATAAGGACAGTTTTACCCTCATAAGGATAGGAAATGCCCGTAAAGACCTTGGGTCGGTATAACTCTTAATTGCTGGCTCACAACTTAAAACATTTTTTTTGCACCCCACACCTTTCAAAATGCCTTTAGAAAATCACCACTTGGTATACATTCATACTAGAATCATTACCGAGTTATATTTTTCTAAACAATTTTCAAAACTAAAACGGGATAACCACTTTGTATACATTCATACAAGAATCATTACAAAGTTAAATTCTCTTTTCAAAACAATTTTCCAAACAATTCACAAACACTTTTTTAGACAAAAATAATATAAGTGATCGAGCAATTAAGAGCCCATGGATAACCATGGATACAAAGGGTGCTAACACCTTCCCTTTGTATAATGTACCTCCCGAACCCAAAATCTAAATTAAGGTCTTTCCTGTTCTTTTCCACCTTTCCTTATTGGATAAAAGAAAAGTCGGTGGCGACTCTTGCTAACCGCGACATTGCGATTAAACCACAAAAAAGTCCAGTTCACCGTATGACAGAACTGGCGACTCTGCTGGGGACCTTAAAAAGAGAGGTTACCTTAAAAACAAGATCACTTATTCAATTTGTCTGATTTATTTTTAAGGGATTGCTTGGGTATGTTATGCTTGAGTGAAAGATCCTACACCCGGATCTAGTGTACCTTAGGTAAGTAGCAAGAGATCATCGCGACTGTCCGGCGTATACTGGAATGGTCAAAATGATGGCTACGGTTAATGTGGCACTTTGGATGTCCTGATGTTCCTCATGTTAGTTGAGGAAATATTTGGCATTCGCGTGGTGTCATAAAAGCATTAACCAGACCTTTAGAACCCTAATTGACTCATCCTGGCCATTAGAAAGTAGTGAGATAACTGGCTTCGGTTCCGACTGGAGTTGGTTGAGACTCGATACTACACTCTTTGAGATTGGACTTTAGGGAAGCTTCGGTCAACCACTTGGTGTTGCACTGAAGTGGACTTAAGGAAAGGTCAATGATTTGAGATCCTTCTAGAACCCGGTTACTATTCTAAGACAGGTTGAACCAACCAAACTTCAGTGGGGAGGGTATTTACCTATGGAACTCACGCAAGCCTTAAAACCTAGGAATGATTGTTGTGTGACTTGCTTGTGCTTGTTATTTATCTAACAACATGACATCATAACAACATAACATCATAACATCATGGCATTGTACTAACCATTTCAAGGATTTAGGGATTTAACTCTGCTAAAAAAAAACAGAAAAAACAAAAACAAAAGCAAAAACAATAGAGAAAAGAAAAAACAAAGCTCTTTTTGTTAGTTTATGCAAAGTTAAATCCCGAAAGTCCTTGAAAACATTTCATACATTGCATTGCATCGCATAACAGGTATTCTAAAGGATCAGTGTTCTCACGATTTTCCTATCAAACAGATTCCAGCAGATTCAAACAGATTGAACAATGGCTCTCGAACAAACTGTCAAAGATCTCCAGGCTCAGAATGCTCAATTCCAGGAAATGATGCTGAGCTTATCTAAGGGGCAGGAAGAACTGAAAGCTCTTTTGATGGAGAAGAAGAAGGACCAGAAACCTGTGGGTTACATCAACCCGGGGAGAAGGCTTAAGGGACAGGTTACAGGAGTCAAGATTAGAATTCCGAAGGATTCAGAAGAAGAGACCGAGAATGATTCGGAAGATGAGAATCCTAATCTCGTCAATTCTGAGGACGACGATGAAGATTATGAACATGAACAGTACTCTCCGAAGGATGATAAGTACAAGTTGCTGGAAGAACGTATGCTAGCTATGGAGGGGCAGAAAGTGCCCGGTCTGGATTTCGAAAACTTGGGTCTGGTCTCTGATGTGGTCATTCCCCGCAAATTCAAGGTTCCCATTTTCACTAAGTATGATGGTGCCTCTTGTCCTCAGATGCATCTAAGGGCTTATGTGAGAAAGATTCAGCCGCACACTACTGATAAGAAACTGTGGATCCATTTCTTCCAAGAGAGTCTGTCTGGCACACAGTTAGAGTGGTATTATCAGCTTGAGAGCTCTAACATCCGCACATGGACTGATTTAGCAACAGCTTTCTACAAGCACTACCAGTATAATTCTGAGTTAGCGCCTACTCGGCTACAGCTACAAAATATGACTATGGGCTCTAAAGAAAGTTTCAAAGAATATGCTCAAAAGTGGAGAGATTTGGCTGGCAGAGTCAAACCCCCTATGACTGATCGAGAGTTAGTGGACATGTTCATGGGTACACTGACTGGCCCATTCTACAGCCATCTACTGGGAAGTTCCTCGTCAGGTTTCACTGAACTTATCTTGACAGGTGAACGGGTTGAAAGCGGCATTCGAAGTGGAAAGATACAGGCAGCTACTTCTGCAAGCACCAAAAAGTCCTATCAGGGAAAGAGTGAATCAAATGCTGTGTACAGTGAGAGGAAGCATAACAAGAAGAATCGTGACCATACTGTTGGGGCAGTTACAATTGCCGCACCGCCATCTCAGAACTTCCAACACAGACAAGACAGGTCGAGAAGACAGTTTACCAAGATCAATATGACTTTAACCCAAGCACTGCAGAGTATGTTAAAGGCCAATTTGATTACCCTCAGAGGCCCTCCTGCAAATCCCAACACTACTTCTCCTCGTTATAATCCCAACGCCAGGTGTGCCTATCACTCCGATAGCCCCGGGCATGATACGAATGATTGCTGGTTGTTGAAGAACAAGATTCAGGATATGATCGACGCTGGAGAAATTGAATTTGATCCTCCGGCGACCCCCAATGTCATCACAGCACCTATGCCTAATCATGACCAGAATGTTAATGTTGTGGACGACAATTCTCACGTTACTGACGTTGCTGATTTAGCATCTCCTCTCCTGATCGTTAAGAAGAATTTATTGCAAGCTGGTTTATTTCCAGGTTGTGCTGAAGATTGCGATCTCTGTGTACTCCGACCCAATGATTGTTTGAAGTTGAAGAACGGCATTCAACGGCTGATGGATGATCGTACAATTCTATTTGAAAGGGTTCCTAAGGTGGACAACTCTATTGAAGAGGTATCTGTGATTGCTAGGTCCAAAGCTCCAGTGAAGATTACCGCTACTAGAGTGCCTGTGAAGATTACCGCTGAGCCCAAAGTGGCTCCCCTGATTATTACCGCACCTGGCCCCGTGCCATATTCCTCCAGCAAAGCTATTCCGTGGAACTATGGAGGCGACGTTTACATCCATGGCATAAAGCAGGTTGGTAGTTCTGCTAATCCTAATGATATTGTGGGGACTAGTAAAGTTACTCGAAGTGGAAGGATCTACTCCCCAGAAATCTCACCTCCCGCTCCCGAAATTCGAGGAAAAAGACCAGTCAATCCTCCTCAGTCAGAGACATCGGTCGAAGTTACTTCTGAAGATGTTGCCAAACAGGAAATGGAAGAGATGCTGAAAATCATCCGTAAGAGCGATTTTGATGTAGTGGAACAATTGGGGCATACTCCGTCTAAAATCTCAATGTTGTCCTTGTTATTATCCTCTGAATCCCATGCCAATGCATTGATGAAATTCTTGAAGACCTCTCATGTGCCTCAAGAAACATCCGTCGATCAATTCGAACATTATGTTGCTAATTTGACTGTTGACAATGGCCTAGGCTTTTCCGATGCTGACCTGACGCCAGCAGGAAAGAATCACAATAAAGCTCTGCATATCTCCATCGAGTGTGAGGGGATCACCCTGGCTCACGTGTTGATCGACAACGGCTCTTCCTTGAATGTGCTCCCGAAAGCTGTACTCGATAAATTTGACTACAAAGGCATTGAACTGAAACCTAGTGATGTTGTGGTGCGTGCTTACGATGGTGCGAAGAGTGTTGTCTATGGTGAAGTGGTTCTCCCTATCAAGATAGGACCTCAAGTCTTCAACACTACCTTTCACGTGATGGACATTCGTCCCGCCTACTCCTGCTTGTTGGGGCGCCCTTGGATCCATGGGGCAGGTGCGGTAGCTTCGTCGCTTCATCAAAAGCTGAAGTATCCAATAGCAGGCATGGTTGTCACTGTATGTGGAGAAGAAGAGTATATTGTCAGTAGTGTGCAAGCCTTCAAATACGTCGAGATGGATGGTGAATTCTTTGAGACTCCTTCTCAGTCATTTGAAGTGGTTCCTCCACCCAGTCCTGTCCTTAAGCCAACTCCCCTTGTGCCCAAGGTTGTTCGTGCTCCCCCTGTCATGATCTCTCTGAAAGATGCTCAAGCCGCGATTGAAAATGGTGATCGTGCTGGTTGGGGTCAACTGATCAATGTACCGTACAAGTCTGATAAAGCTGGCCTGGGGTTTAACTCTGGAAAGATAGTCAAAAATCAGATTAATGCTATGGAAGATGCTGATAGTGATTGCGACTTGGATAGCTGGATTTTCCCAACAATTGGTGACGGACTCAACAATTGGAAGACTGAAGACATTATCCCGATTTCCTTTAGTCAGGAGTAATTGTTATTGTTTATTCTAGAATTGCAAATTTTAATTTTCTTTTACAATCAAACTTCTTAAAGCATTGTGTCTATGCCCGAGGCACAATGGCTAATTTGTTAGGGGTTTGTCATTTTCATAAGCATATTCATATTCAATAGATTAATGGACTTTTTGCATTCAAATATTGCGCTCTTTATCTTTCCTGTCATTTTTCAAACAAGCTATGTTTCTTGCACACACTCACGTAACAATTTGCCGATCCATATCCACTCTGGACCCTGTTGGTAATGACTCTGCTACTGTTCATTATGACTTTGAAAATCCGATCTACCAAGCCGAGGATGGAAGCGAGGAAGATTGTGAAGTCCCTGGAGAACTTGCCCGACTACTGCAAGAAGAAAAGACTATACAGCCGCATGAGGAATCAATTGAAATTGTAAATCTGGGTACTGAAATAAACAAGAAAGAAGTCAGAGGTTTCTTGGGGCACTCGAATTACATTGCCCGATTCATTCCACACTTGACTGCTACCTGCAAACCCATCTTCAAATTACTGAGACAAAATCAAGAGATGGTATGGAATGATGAATGCCAAGAAGCTTATGACAAAATCAGGAAATATCGCCAAGAACCTCCAGTTCCGATGCCACCAGTTGAAGGAAGACCTTTAATTACGTATTTGACCGTGTTAGAAAATTCAATGAGGTGTGTTGGGGCAACATGACGAGTCTGGTCGAAAAGAGCATGCCATATACTGCCTTAGCAAAAGGTACCGACTGTGAAACAAGATACTCACAGCCCGAGAAAGCTTGTTGTGCTTTGGTCTGGGCTGCTCGCCGACTAAGACAGTATATGTTGAATCATACCACCTTATTGACTTCTAAGATGGATTCTATCAAATACCTATTTGAGAAACCTGTTGTCTCCTGAAAGAGTTATCACTGACAATGGTACTAATTTGAACAACAAGATGATTACTGAACTCTGCACGCAGTTCAAAATAAAACACCATAACTCTTCTCCGTACCGGCCAAAGATGAACGGCGCCGTGGGGACTGCTAACAATATCAAGAAGGTCATGCAAGAAATGATAGTAACATACAAAGACTGGCATGAGATGTTACCCTTTACTCTTTACGGTTATCGCACTTCAGTGCGCACTACGACAGGGGCAACTCCGTTCTCTTTAGTCTATGGAATGGAAGCCATCTTACTAGTGGAAGTTCAGATTCCCTCTCTAAGAATCATGAAAGAGGCGGGCTTAGATGAAGATGAATGGATTCAGACTCGACTCGATCAGATAAATCTGATTGATGAGAAGAGACTTGCGGCTGTTTGTCATGGGCAGATATATCAGAAATGCATGACCCAGGCATTTAACAAAAGGTCAAGAGACAAGTGTATCAAATTGGCGACTTGGTAATCAAACGCATCATCCTACCACAAACTGACCCCAGAGGCAAATGGACTCCCACATACGAAGGGCCATTTGTAGTTAAGAAGGTATTCTCAGGTGGAGCCATGATACTCGCTACAATGGATGGTGAAGACTTCCCACATCCCGTGAACGCGGACATAGTTAAAAAATACTACGCATAAAAGAGACCCGCTAGATCGACGTATCTAGGCAAAAGTAAGGGCATCCCGGCGAACCAAAAGGGTTCGGGCAAAAATTAGGGATATATAAAAAAAAATGTACACCCGGCAAGTCGAAAACCTGAAAAGGCGGCTTGGGCAAAAAAGGGTATCCTGGTGGACTGAAAACCTGAAAAGGCGGTCCAGGCAAAAATTAGGGATTAAAGCGTATGACTATGTCCCGTTCTCAGTCAACTTTCATCCAAGTTCGAGGGACTGACCAAGCCAATCACTTCTATCCGACAGCAAGGGATGAGATGCTCGAAGACATAATGACAGTAGTAGGCTTAAAATCAATAGGACTTCTTCCACATAGCTTTCTCTTTGTTTTCGACACTTTCCTCTTACTAGGATTTCTGTCTCCTTGTACACAAATTGCCTGTTTATAGGCCTCCTTTCAAAATCAATACAACCCTCTTTCAAAAAAAAAGATGCTTTTGTTTTTACTTTTCTGTTTTGGTTGCGTAAATGTCCATTGATTTAATTTGAATTAATATGTGCATTTGAATATGACTGATGTTTACCAAAAATACATGCATAGAATAACAATAGCAATTACTACCCGACTTCAGGATCAAGGAAAAGGTCTAATCATGCTTCCAATGAATCCGCTACCAATTCTCTTCCCCAGCAAGCCTTTTTTTTTTTTTTTTCCTCAGAAAATGGCAGTATCCCCAGGCACAGCCAGTTACTCCCCAACAGAGGTCGGCGTCACCAGACAGATTGATCATCTCATCCATCCCCAGCCAGGCTCTGTTGAATATTTCCACCATCAGACAGAAATCAAGCATCCCCATCCGAGAAAGGGTCATCGACACAAATGTCTCAAATCAGTAGATGGGGATTTATTTTCCCCAGTAGAGTCCCCAAGCAGAACTTCTCATACGCATAACTCATTCATTACATCCTTTAACAGCATACGCATGCATACAACATTCACATTTATTTTAGCATAACACGAAACATCTCATGCATCATGACATAGCATGAAGCTAACTTTTTCTTTGCAGGTTAATTATCCTCCTGATATAGTCAAAGTAGAAGGTTCATTCAGACAGACACCTTTATCAATCACATTCAAGATTCAGATACATATTTCAAATACAGTTCATGGGAACATTCATTCTGACAACACTTCGATATCCTCCTAATGATGGCATCTCTAAGCCCATCCCAGACATTTATTGCAAGTACAACATATACAGGTTATCAGATACAGCCTAACGTACGGTTCATTCTGATTCAGCCCAACATATGACTTCTTCAGCAACTCCAATGCGGTCTAACGTACGACCCATTTGGACCTTCAAATCCTCAGATGCTGCCTAGCGTACGGTACATTCAGGGGTGTAGTCTAGCGTACGACTACTTTCTTTTTCAGATGCAGCCTAACGGACGGCTCATTCTGCAACTCAGATACGATCTAGCGTACGATCCATTCTGAACTCCAGCAACTCCAACGCGGTCTAACGTACGACCCGTTTGGATCTTACAACCCTCAGATGCTACCTAACGTACGGTACATTTCTGAAGTGTAGTCTGGCGTACGACTACCGCTTTCATCATCAGATGCGGCCTAACAGACGACTCATTCTGCGACGGTCTAACGTACGACCCGTTCGGATGTCCATCCCCTCAGATGCTACCTAACATACGGTACATTTCTGAAGTGTAGTCTAACGTACGACTACCCCTTTCGTCATCAGATTCAGCCTAATGTACGGCTCATTCTGCAACTCAGATACGATCTAGCGTATGGTCCATTCTGACCCTTTATCCCCAACAGCATATGACACACTCCGACTCCCCAGCGAAGTCGGCAGCCTAATGGATGACTCATTATACGGTCTAACGTACGACCCAGTGTGGCACCCATGTCTTCAAATTGGCCTAATATACGGCGCGATCTGAAGCTTTCGTCATCAAACCTCCCGGATGGCATCTTTAAGCCCATCTCCATCAAGACCAACTGTCGATTCTCAAGTGCAAATTTTTGGGGCATTCTAGTGTTCAATAATCTTCCACCTCCAGACCACGAATGGCATACACGCCATCCTAACTCTCTCGGTTCAAGAATATTGAACAGGGGCAGCTGTCATACCCCAAAAATTACCCATCATTTTTCCTAAAAAAAAAAAAAAAAAAAAAAAAAAAAAAAAAAAAAAAAAAAAAAAAAAAAAAAATTTAATTAATTAATTAATTAATTAATTAATTAATTAAATAATTAAATAAATAATAAATAAATATAACAAATTATTTTGGACTTGGGTCTCCCTCATTCCAAGCCCATTACCCACGAAATTAGTCTATAAATACTGAAGTTTCAGTAGGGGAGTGAGACTTGGAGTTTACACTGGGAGATTTACTGGAGAAAGAAGGAAGAGAAGCAAAACACTCTGAGGTTTCCTTGGAACAAAACCTTGAGGAAAAAGAAAGAGAGAGAACAGAGAAAGACGGATAGAAACTTTGGCATAGGAACCCTGCCTACCCGGAGAATTCAGAGTAAAGAAACCCTGAAGGCAGCCCATCTGCACCGAAGCCATCGCCGTCCAATTCCCGCTGCCTAACTTATTCCGATACTACAAGTGGTCAATCCCTTCAACCTTGAATTGGCAAACAGGTTTGCGTATCTCTATTGTTTATACTTTCAATTGGCCATATCTACATATATAATGCATCATGATTAAATGTTGATATATAATTTGCTTTCGTATGGGAATTTAAATATGCCTGAATACCCTGAATGTTTGACCATGTTGTTCCTGTGATAAAATGCCATAAAATTCAAAGTTCTTAACATGGGGCTGTTTTCAAATTCAAAATCTGTGGCCTTCGCTAGGCGAGGCAGAGGCGAACGAGACAGTACCTGATTCTTCTAGTCTGTTTTTTTTATGTTTTTATCATAGCCATGCATTATTTATCCTATCCTATTTATTGTTGTGATATTTCTCAGGTGTAATCTTCGATTGCACCCTGATTTGGTGTTCTGACATGTTTCTTTTTTTTTTGAGTTTCGTAAAGGTTCACATATCCCAGGAAAAGGTTATTGGCTAGGTATTCCACTTTATTTGTGGGATACCCTTGTGGAGTTTCACCCTAAATTAATTTTTAATGTATTAATTTCTAATGTATTAATTTTTTAATATATTATTTTTAATAATTTTAATGTGGAGTTTCATCCTAATTATATAATTAATTGTAAAACTTTGCCTTTGAATAAGTGATCTTGGACCTCTCTTTGTTGCCTTACGATTACGATATTACGGTCATGTCCCGCGAACGTGGGGATACCCTTAGTAAAGACCCTTCGGTTAAATCATCATAAAATAAATTATAGTCCCTCGGATGTTGCCTTCGAATATACAACTTTGTCCCTCGATGACCCTCCGATGTTGCCTACGGTTAAATGATGATAGTCCCTTCGAATGCTAAGGTATCCTCATAACTGTTGCCTTCAATGACCAATCGATGACCCTACGATGACCCTTTTACATCCAAAGGATAAAACTACTTATTTCTCAATAATAAGGACAGTTTTACCCTCATAAGGATAGGAAATGCCCGTAAAGACCTTCGGTCGGTATAACTCTTAATTGCTGGCTCACAACTTAAAACATTTTTTTTGCACCCCACACCTTTCAAAATGCCTTTAGAAAATCACCACTTGGTATACATTCATACTAGAATCATTACCGAGTTATATTTTTCTAAACAATTTTCAAAACTAAAACGGGATAACCACTTTGTATACATTCATACAAGAATCATTACAAAGTTAAATTCTCTTTTCAAAACAATTTTCCAAACAATTCACAAACACTTTTTTAGACAAAAATAATATAAGTGATCGAGCAATTAAGAGCCCATGGATAACCATGGATACAAAGGGTGCTAACACCTTCCCTTTGTATAATGTACCTCCCGAACCCAAAATCTAAATTAAGGTCTTTCCTGTTCTTTTCCACCTTTCCTTATTGGATAAAAGAAAAGTCGGTGGCGACTCTTGCTAACCGCGACATTGCGATTAAAACCACAAAAAAGTCCAGTTCACCGTATGACAAAGTGGTATTAAAGATGGTCTTTCGATCAAGTCTAAGCGACCCAAAAGTTGAGAATAAGGACTAGAATGATCCAAAGGGTGTGTTTAAGAAAAATCCTAAATTCAAATAGAGAAATCTATATGATTAAATATATATCATGTTTCTTACTTGATTTTAGTTGATTAAATGACTTTGAGTTATGTGGAGCAGTCTAATATCATTATGTTAACAGTTTATATAATCACTAGCTAGAATTTCAATGTGACTTTATCGAACCAAGATTGAGCTTACAAAGTGTTAAGGTACTTGTGCAGGAATGGCCACGTAGTCACATGACTTGAAGACTTTAAATATTTCAATTCTGTTTCAAAATTTGAATTATCATGAAGCTTAAAGAATCTGAATCTAATCAAAAGGAAAGAGAGAGGGATTTCTAGAAGAAATTAGAAGCATCTCCTTGAAGACCTACTCTTCCAGGGTCATCGTGAAGGAAGACGAAGATATTTTTTGTGAAGACGTTGATGTGTTCATTAATTGTTCAACAAGCCTATGAGGAGACTAAAAGTAATAAGCTATGGAGTGAGCCAGAGTACTTTCAAGTGTTTAATGAGTTATCCAAGCTTGTCAACACAAAGTTCATGCAACGAAGTAATTAACCATTGATAGACGGGAAGACACAAGCAAAGATAATCAAAACATGTATCATTTCACTTCATTTGATATCTTGGTAAGAAGTGTATACGAATTCCTCTTTAGATGTGCAAAGAAATACATATCCAATTATATTTTGTTTTTTATCGCATTGTACTTTTGCTTAAAATTTGTGTGCTAACATTACTTGTGCAGCTAGTTAGAGCCTAAATCATCAAATTAGTATGATCGTTCCACTCTACTTAACCTTCTATTAGTGTGCGTTTTTTTTTTTGATATTTGTTTGTTTGATGTATTTTATCATATAATATATAAACAAAATTTCATTCATCCGCATCATTAAAATTGTTATATATAACATATGTTTGCTATGTATGCATGTTATATCGCATTCATTTGTGAATTGTATTGTCATTTGGATCATTTCATTAATTTGATCTTTATGTATTCATATCTACAATGACATCCATTGATACTAAAGTTATTTTCTCATTAAAATACCATGCATCAAACATTTCATTAACTTTATGCATTGAGATTTTGTTATTTATCTGTGCATAGAATTCTTCATTCATCCATGTATAATTTTTTTTCATTTCAAATTAACCCTCTTAGCATATTTATTAAAATTCTTTAGCATTTAAAATCCCCCAGTTACTATTTTTGCAATTTCATAAAAGCTATTTTTCATCCATTTAAACTTTTAAGATTTTTGCTTCATGATTCGAATCATAGGACACCATAATTCGAATCAAGATCTCTTCGTTTTTCTTGAAAAGCTACTGATTCATATGATTTGAATCACACCACCATCTGATTCGAATCACAACTGGCTTCCCATAAAAAATTAAATACTTGATTTAAATCACATGTATACCTCATTCGAATCATAGCTTTCAATTTTGAGTTTTAGTGCATGTCTCTTTAGTTTTCATTCAACAATTTAATTTCGTCATTAAAAACGCTTTAAGAAAAATCTCTCATTTTTTTCATTCATATCATTTAATTGTGTTACATGTGCATATCACATTATTTGCATTTTGATCATTCGTTACTTCTTTTCACCTGCATCAAATTTATTTTCTTCATCTTGAATTTTCAATTTTGGCTCTGTGTTTTTGCATTTAGAATATCTTTAAGTACATCATTTGATTATGTGCATGTTGACATTTTTTGTGTTCTTGAATTATTCATCCATCTTTCAATATGCTTTTATATGTAAATTGACCATTGTATTTTGCTGCTGAATGTTTCATGTCGTTGTTGTGCATATTTATTACATTTGACATGTGCTATCTCTTTATGTATATATGATGTATCCTTCTATTTGTTGTATATTCTTCTTCAGCTATGTTTAGTTTTATTTTTTCTGGATTTTTTTTATTGCTGGTTATTTTGAATTTAGACTCATTAGAATCTATCTCTTTTTGATCTTTTCAAAGAAGGAGAAGTTGTAATATGAACATATATTTAATTTATGCATTTTAATGTAAACTTGATATGGTGCAATGTTTCAGGAGGACCACGAAGGAATGCCTTGATCACACTTTACTTTATTCTCATGTCGACTCAATTAAAATGTAAGTTTGCTAAGCATAAAAAAGGGGGAGACTTAAGTTGTTATGCCCTTTAGGGATTTGGTTTTGTTGATTTGGTTTTTTTGTTTGTCTCGTCTATTATCATTTATCATTTATCGCTTTGGTAGTTGAGTCTTGTTTAGTTAGATCTTTGCATATATCTTAGAATGGAGTGCATTGCTTTTTAAATGGTATTTTTCATTAAATTGTGTTTTGCATGCATAAATCAAAGTGTTTGTATTTGAGTTTGATCATAATGATTTAAGTCAATTGGTTAATTTAATGTAACAAGAACTATATTTGAGGTTGGTCCAAGTTATGTAGCAGGTGAAATCTCAAACTATTTTGAAAAACTTGAAAAATTAATATTCAATGTGTGTGGCTCGAATCACTCATAAACCTTGATTCAAATTAAATAAAATAGAGAAGAACAGGAAAATATGCGTGTCTGTGACTTGAATCACAATTTTCACTTGATTTGAATCATGCAACATTGTGACTCGAATCACAAGTTGCACATGATTTGAATCACACAAGTCTTGTTAGCCACTGCCCAGTTAAATTCAAATCACACTTTACACATAACTCGAATCACACAGTTTTCCACTTTTTCCTTCTTGGCTCTGTCCAATTTGACTCGAATTATAATTTTCGAATAGCATGACCCTTCATGACACGAATCATAGTTTTAAGCTAACTATAATCACAGGAAATGAGTCACTTTCCTTTATGTTGATCTTGTTCCACTATATTTGTTCATTTGACTCAAATCAATAAATATTCTTGACTCGAATCAAACATATTTGTTCACTCGTTTTGTGCATAATCTCAAGTATCTATATAACTCATTTTCCTCTCTCCCTCACCATTAATTTTTAAATTATCATTTTTATTTCTTATAATAATAATGAGAATGATTATTGTGATGATAATCATATATTTGAAAGTCTTTAAAAAAACTTGGAAATCCACTTTCAAATAACACCATTTCACATTTATCTTTAGCATCTGAACTCATCTTCAACCTCTAACAAGACTAGTATTATTATTGCTTCTCATTTCTAGGGACTGTGATATCTATTGTAGAGAAGGTTCATTCATATTGATGTTTGTGAAATTCTTGAGTTGCAGGTCAAGATTCAGAATGTGTGATGTTGCTGGAGTTTGGAAGTCCAGTAGGAAAAAGAAGAAGTCTTTTCTCCGGAATTACTTCGATAGAGTTGTGGGAAGCCTACAAACAAAGTCAGAGTTTCTGTGTTCTTCAGACAAATCATCTCTCCAGAAATTGGCAGGATCAGGGAAATTTCCATATACCAAGACTTGGAGCAGGTTGGTGATTCCGGAAGATTTAAGTCAAGATCATATGGATGTTGTAAGATCGGTGAAGCAGACGCCATATTCAATAAGAGAGTGTCTAGATAAGAATACTAACTATTTTCAGAAGTATCTTGTATCAAGTGGTTGTATAATTTCTATAAAATAATTGTCGTATTATCATTATAGTAGAAAAATAACAATTTTCAATGGAAACCATTGAAAAGTAGATTAAGCTCCTGCTAGGACGATAGAGTTGAACCAATATATATATATATATATATATATATATATATATATATATATATATATATATATATATATATATATATATATATATATATATATATATATATATATATATATATATATATATATATATATATATATATGTTGTACTCCTCTCGTTCATTCTATCTCTTTAATTTTATGCATAGTTTTGCATGCTTAGGTTTGTATCACTTTCATAGAATAATATGTTGTTAAGATTTATCTTCTTATAGTGATTTTGTGATTAAAGTTTAGGCCTGTGATAGAACTATTCATTTGAATATTCCCTCTCACGATTATTTTCATATGAACTCATATGGTTTGATTGATCATTCAGCTAATTAAATTCAATTTGACTGTGAAAATTGAATTCTTGATAATTGTTTAATGACTTGTTTAAGCAAATTCATATTTCTCAGTTGTTTTGATTATTGATAATCTGAGTTAACTCTAATACCCATTTAATCATATGTTTTATAAAATCGCCGCTACCTTTTGCTTCCATTTGTAATTTGTTAATATGATATCAACTATTGACCTCAGAGTTTGTAATATGCACAATTGTTTAGAAAACTTTGATTTTATAAAAGGAAGTGTTTTTGAAAATGTTTTAGGGGAAATGTCTATTCACCCCCTCTAGACCATTTGATCCCCATATCCTCCATCAACATGCTTACACATTAAGCATGTCTCATAGAATTTCACGAGATGCTCCCGAGGATCTCTAATTGCTTGTCTATCAAACGAGTTCTCGTTAAAACCTAAAAGTACATATTGTTAATATCGAAGGTTACCGGATTATACGATTGAAATCCTAAGGATATCTGTCCTGCATTATTCCTCCTTCAATAGTCCCTAAATGTTTGACGTGGTGGAATGACCATATATATTTTATCTTCTTTTACTTCCTCATTAACTTGCATTGCTTTTCATTTTCTCTATGAATTGTACGCGTCGTTCTTTCAATTTCAAGGTCAATCAATATCGACATTGAATTAGTACCTCACAAAAACAAACAAAAAATACCTTAGTAGCACCACACCAAACTTAATAGAATAAAAGTAGAAATTAAAAATGAACACTAAAATTAAAAATTAAATTACGAAATAAAAACCTAAAACTAAAATTAAAATTAAAAAACATAACACTAAAAGCACCGTACTAAATTGTCTGGCTGAAATCAACAATCCTTGGCAACGGCGTGAAAAACTTGATGACCTTTCGGCAAGTGCACCGATAGTGTCAAAGTAATAATTAAAAATATCGTCTCCACGAGGATTGTAATTTAACAAAGGAAATTTGTGTACATTAAAATAGTAATAATTGGGATTTTATTTATTCATTTTATCTGGTTCTAAAACAAGAACGAGAAAATTAAGAGAATAAAAGTCAAATGAGAAAAACGATTAGGTCTTTTATATTGAATCCCCTTATTTTACTTGTTGATGAACTGTGTATTTATTGAGTTTTAATTAAAATATTATCTCATTGCAAACTAATAAGACCACTGCACCCAATTCCTTGGTGTACAACTCACTAATTTATACGATAATTCCCTAACTCCTTAGGCCAATTCAAAGTTAAATTAGATGTTCTAAGTGTGTTAATTCAAAAGCAACGACTTCTAATTATCTATTCCTAGTTAATTACGAATTCGACTAAATGTCATATATCAGATAGGTAGACTAACAGTCAGAAATCGCTATGTATCTATATCAATTTATGTGCTCGTAAACGAACAAAAAACATTAAGCTCAAGATCAATTAAATAAGATAATAACGATAAAAGTATTCAATAAAACTCAAACAGACATATGATTCAACAGAGTAATAACAAGCTTCATCTCAAAAAGTCCTAATATATAGAAACTTAGTTTCTCATTGATAAATTAACAAATATCATGAGATGGTAAGTCTTCATCATCAAAATCTATGCAAGAATAGCTCTCCAATGACCTCAATACTCTCAAAATTCGGCCATTGAATATTCCTAGCAGTGACTTTATCTCCACGTTTCAGAACTCCCCAAAAGTTAGCAAAAATGCCTTTAAATTGTAATTTTGTGTGTCATCAAAAAGCGTTTCATCACGCCACGATGTTGCTATATTACTCTGTGATGCAAGCCTCATCGCGCCACGATAAGATGCATCGCGCGCGAGAGAAATCTAGAGGCAAATGTTTTGTTTTCTTCACTTTTTCTTCAATATTTTCACTAAGTCTTTATTTCTTCCTTGTGATAGATTTTTGCTCAATTCTTCACACTTCGACATGACGTTTGCTCATTAATATTCCGATTTCATCCAAATTTTCTCGTAATAATCACGTAATGACATATGTCATCAATCGACCACAAGGAAGAGACCACACTCTTTCCAGAACCTCTCAACTCATGAGAATTTCCATCTTGGTGATGACAAAGGATATCAACTGCAAGTATATCCAACGACTCTCCATAATTTACTCCAAATAAATAGTGAATTTACTCTCTCTCTCTCACACACACACACACATGCATACGCACACACATGCACATGCATACGCGCGTACACACACGCGCGCGCACACACATATTGACCCTATGAAGAATATCTCCATTGAAACATCACCGAATCGGTTCTTCTGCAAAATCTAAAAAAAATTCAAAGTCCAATCTGGATGTATTCTTAACTCTCCTAGTGATAACACATTTCCTTACTGTGTAACTTTTTATATAATAATTTCTTATTGTGATATTTAATTTTATTTCTTATTGGAAGATTAAAATGGGTAAGATTACTATTATCTAATTCATTTTGCGTAAAGTTACAAATTTTTTAACTATATTTTATTAACTAATCCTTTTTTAATTCTCTCTGGACTATACTAATAAAAATTTATATATATATATATATATATATATATATATATATATATATATATATATATATATATATATATATATATATATATATATATATATATATATATATATATATATATATAACACTTTTTATGACGAAACTTTCATCTCGAACATATTAAAAATCAAGAGTATAGTTTTTGGTAGCATCAAATTAATATTCTGTTATCTCATTTTTCTATAAAATCGAGGGAATATATCTATAAGGCAGTGCTATTTTATTTTTGAGATAATTCATTTTTTTTTAAATCGAGGAAATATAAATATTAGGGAGGTCGCTTCGAATCCCAATTACTTTATTTTTTTATGTTAAATTTTTTTCTAAGTTAATTAGTAAAACTCAAAATCTTTGTTATCATAAAAAAGATTAGACAATAATACGATTGAAAAGGAAATGAAAAATTTCATTGATAATCAATTATAGATTAAAAAAACAGGACAACATATAATTATTCCACATATTCAACCTTCTGACACCACTCAACTTCAACTGTTAATCCCACTCATTTTTACCCTTTTTAATTATTCCTAATTGAGAAAAAAGTTCAGAAAGAACTCTTCCATATGGTACGAGGAAAGTTATTTTCTCACGAGAAGTTACAATCATTTCCATTAAGAAATTAAAAATAGTAAGAGGAAATTTCGACGTTGTGGATAAGGAAGTACAAAATATGTTTCTCATATAAAATAAGTGTTTCTAATTGTTCCTCTCTTGAACTGTATTGACTTAGCATCCTCACCATATTTCAAATTCAATTTCACTCCACTCTTCTTCTTCACATATTGACTTGAGCGTTAGAGTATTAACGTTGTAGGCCCCTCCACTCTCCGCCTCAAAAAATTTGATTCACTATCACCACCGCTTTTCAATTCATTTTTTCCCTAAATGGAACAATATCCATATCATATTCTTATTTAGCTTTATTTAACATCTTAACCACCTATTGAACCTAAAGTTGTCTCATATTTGGATCCTTTATTATTATTATTATTATTATTATTATTATTATTATTATTATTATTATTTATTTTTTTATAATTTTAGTCCTCCATTTTAAAATTATGTTCACCTCCATTTTACTTTTTTTTCTTGAACTTTAATCCCTTCATTTGAATGTTATTTTTTATGACCTGATAATTGAATTGATGAGTTGACATAGATCAATGTTATAATTTAAATTACACCTCATTTAGAATTATTTTTTATTATAGATTATTATATTTAAAAGAAATAAAACAAAAAAAAATCATTTTAATTATATCCTTTCTATTCAAATAATTAATTATAATAATAATAATAATTAACTATTACATTTAAATTTAAAATGTAAAAGAATTAAATTACTATATTTAAAAAAGAAAAAGAAAATTAAATTGAATTTAGTTATAATTATAAATAATCATATTCAATTCACTCATTAAAACTAAATCATTATTATTATAGTGGAAGTTACACAACTTTAGCAGCACCAACACCTAGATACAAAATTGAAGCAAAATGTTTTGTTTTGCCGCTCATCCATCACTTAGCGTTTGGTCATTCTTGGCTACCATAATCACACTAACCTTTATTGCCAAACTTAACTCATTTTAACTTAAAACCCATAAGCACACAATTACCTTTTGTTTCTTCTTGGTGTTTATATTGAAAAAACAGGTTCTGATGTAGGATTAAAATGAAGGTTTATGAATATAAATTGAACATCAAACACAACTCTGATTTATGAATCTAAATCAGAACATGTATCAAACAAATTCAATTTCTCTAACCATCACCATCCTTCACACCACCACCACAATATGATCAATCCATAAACTACTTCTAAGAAAGCATATTACATTAATATATTACAACCATTTACACACAAAAATATTTTCTATGAAAATGTAAGAACAAAAATTTCTTTTTTTTGTATGTTTTTCTCTCTCTCTCTCAAAAGTTCCACAGTATGCAATGTTCACTTAAAAATTATTCTCTTGTTGGTTACTATTCATCTGTTTGTTTATTCTTTCAAAACTCCTTTATATAGATAATAGAAAGATTTGTTGGAGAGCAGAAATGAAAATTTCACAATTAACTGTATTTTTACGTAACGGTTTATGAAAATGGAAGATAAAATATTATAATATTATAATTATTTTTCCACAAAATCAATGTAATAGAAAGAATATTGATTTTATACTATGTACTATTTCCTCACATACAATTTTTGATGTGTGAATTTAAATGTTAATAAAAGACATGTTTTTGCAAAATTCATATTGAATAGATTAGTCAATGATTTCATAATATTAAAACGTGTAGAATACCGCTTTAAAATGTGTAATTGTTTTTAATACATTGTAAAATTTTAAATATATATTATTATTTTAAAAGTGTGCAACCTTAAATTAGGTTTCTGCCTGTCACTCCAGATGAGTGTGGACCAAGGTGTGGAAGGATATGCTTTGAGTGCATATCCACGTAGAGAATGCATGTTTTTGTTTTGTTCTAGAAGTTCTGAACGGAGGCATCATAATTTTGTCTTCAATTTTATCATCCAAGAAATTTAGATCCAGGGTGAATTTTGGATCCAGGCTGTATTATAGCCTAGTTTGTCTCAATTCTTAACATTATCTGCTTGGTCGGATAGTTTGTCTGGTATAAGATGTCAGTTTTGGGTTAACCTAGAGGGATAAGTTTGCAGAATATTGAAGAAACTAATACAACAAATAGAGTTCCTAAAAATATTTATCATCCAACAATGGGAAAGCATTCATAAGATATTTAGATATTTAATGATAAAAGCATGTTGGAAACGATATGATTTTTCAAAAAAAATGTTTATAGGTCTTCTAATCCAATCCTCATTGGATGACAAAATATGGCAATTATAGATATTCAAAATATCAAAATACAAGATATTTATATTCGTCTATCCGTACTCAAATCATAAATAGGTTATGAAAATGATTTGAATGTGTGAATAAGAAAATATATAAAATGACGTGTGATGATTCTATAGTGTGGGGTTCTGGATGATTAAAACTGTTTAGTGTGATTTGACGCCTTATACGGGGGACCATCCAATTATATCTAGTGGCGTGTGATCGTCCAAGGGCGAGAATCGAGTGCGGGTCTCATGGTTGTGGATACCCTTATCTTCAACGTCTTGGTATATGCACGTTCTTGAACTTTTCTATCTTAGAGGCTTGTGGTCGTGATCAGTCACCATTTATATTATAGTTTGTATAATTTTAACAAGTGAACGTATGCGAGTTATTTGCATTTTCCATAAAGATTGAATGATTTATATGTCAGTTTCTTTAGGTTTAGGATTTGTCTGTATTTTAATTATTTCTGGTATTTTTGATCTTTTCGGTAAGATTAACGTATTTTGTAGGTTGGAGGAAGTCAAAGAAATGGTCGGAAAACGAACGCGACGAATTTTCACAAAGTCTATTTTCAGCACATTTTACATCATGATAGGCATGTGGTATTTTAATCATATCTAGAGAATCATAACTCGTAATAACATGGGACCGGCGGCAAATGAAAGCTTACATCCAGGACTACAATATTTATGAAGAAACAAAAGGCTAATTCGAAATTGTCTGCCCATATGCATATCAACTGCTCATACGCGTATCAGATCTGAAAAAATGCATGTTTCTGCCCGTACGCGTATGGTCTGCCCCCATATGTATATGGCCTGAATCCATACGCCCCCATATGCGTATGGGGGCCCAGAATTATAAAAAAAAGTCCAATTTGACGTATTTAAATCCATAAAGTGATTTTTTGAGGTTTGGACTTGATTTTTAACGGCAGAACACGAATTAGGAGTGAGAGAGCACACTCGAAGCAAGGTGGAACTTAATCTTTAAGGATTTTCACCATTGAAGACTTCTTAATCTTGATTCTTTGTGATGTTTCTTTTGATTAGTATGAGTATCTAAGCACCGTAGTGCTAGGGATGAGTATCTGAGATTGACTATGTTGATAATTCTGATTTGAACCTTATATTGGATTATCTTTTATTTTCTAATAGATTTATTTCTTTTCTGAGTTTAATGCTTTCTCTCTCGGACAAATTGAGGATGATTTATAATTATTTGTTAGGCAGGGTTGTCAACAATAACGCTTGATGGAAATATTCTATCTTAGATATCACCTAGGACTAGGGATACCATTTAGAAATATATATGCTTTGATAGACTAAAGTGTATGTTCTTGATAATTGAATGCTTAAATTCATCTATAATTCACTATGAACATATGAGTTAATTTAAATGTTTAAAGGTTTACTCACTAAGGACTTAGGAGTAGATACACTTGAGAACTATAATTTGTGAAGATAAAGTAAGTTTGATACAAGGTCAAGTTAAAATTATTAACAAGTTCATGATCAAACCCTAATTCCTAGAACTCTTTACTCATTCTATTTTCTACTCTATTTTAATTATGTTGTTATTTAATCTTGTTCACTACAAACCCAATTCAAAATCCTTGATTACTTTTGTTCAACTAAAAATAAACACGAACCATATACCGTAAAGTATTCCTTGAGATAGATACTTGGGATTTCTCATTGTTACTATATCGGCATATTAGTACACTTGTTAATTTACTGATCAAGTTTTTGTTGTCGTTGCCGGGGACTGCCAAAGATTATAGAGTTTACAGTTTTATTTTTAGTTGAAATTTTGTTGCTTTACAATAAAATTTTAGTTTAATTTGAATTTTATTTTATTATTAAAAAACAAAAAAAAAAGTTGGATTATTGTTGGTTCATGAATTCTTTTATACTTTGCGACTAATAAAGTGTATGAGTTTTGTAGTCATGAATATTTTTTATACATTGCCACCTGTATCTCTTGCATGTTGGTTGCCTGATTCGGCAATCACTTTGGAAGAGGCGACTAAATTTTTTAAAGCATATAAGAGGGATGTAAGAATCTTATGAATGAATATAAGGAAGCTAACTTATATCCAGATAGGTTTATTTGGTGAGAGTTAAGGTTGGAAGAAGAATGTGCGAAAGAAGAAGAAAAATGCATGACATCATATGAAAAAGATGCATTAAGAATAGAAGAATTTGAGGTAAACAAGAAATATGGGGAAGAGAAAGAAGGAAACTTGAAGATGATCTAGTTTTGGATAAAAATCCAAATTTAACAATTTGTGAAGATGTAGACATCCAACAAGAAAATCTTCAACAAAAGTGTATCCCTAAAAACTATTTTAACAAGGCAAATGAAAGACAAGAAATTAACAAAGTATTGGATGTCATTTATGCCTTGTTCACTAAAATCAAACTGAAAATGATTTGGAAGCAACATCATCAATATCTAAAATTTATGGGATTGCTACCAAACAAAAGAAAGAAAAAACATGATGTGTTATTTGTGTAATATATGCCACCCTAACATGGAATGAGGCGTCAAGCTAATGACGGTAAACGAGCGCGACTTGGAAGGCAATCCAAGGGATGTATTTGTAATTTTTTTTATAGTCTTTAATATTATATTAATTTTTGAGTTTTGTTTGCTTTCAGTTGGTTTGTATTCTAGTTATTTACTTTCATCTAGTAATATGATAATTATAGCTTTAATGGTTGTGTGAAAAAGTACCTATGTTGAATACATGTGTATCCTCTATGAATGCTAACTCACCAAATTGTTTTTTAATTACTTATGAATGATCTGATTGGTTTAATTGAACTATCCTGAAGGTTAAGAAGGTTTACCATAATTAGTTGAGAAGTCTCATCCAATAAAAGGTGTTGTGTAGGCTGTCATCTCTACCCAACATGGTGAGGACAAAAAAAGCCAAACACATTCGTTTATCATGAGAGAGAATTCTAATATGTATCTATTATTTAGAACTTGTGTACGTTCTTTTCTGACAACATTTGCATGATGACACACACTGAGGCACATTGTTTGTTTTAGCCCTGAGTCTTTCAGCCATCCCTATGTAATTGTTTTTATCCCTTGCATGACCCCGTTGAACCAATTTACCTTTTGTTTATTTTTAACCCTATGTGTAACCCTTAGCCTAATCATTTCCCTACCCTACTTGGAGTAGAAACATCATGTCTCAAAGATGTGTTGAATTTAAGTTTGGGATTGTTGTTGGAATAACAACCAATAAGTTTGGGGTATCAATTAGTAATTGAGGGAATCAAATGAATATGAGTGCACATTTTTAACAAAAAGAAGTGAGTTGGAAATCAACAAAATTGAAAAAAAAGAGAAAAAAATAATAAAGTACTCAAATAAAAGTGAAAATCAAAAGCCAAAGAGAACTCAGTTGAAAGAAATACCCTCATTAGTTTTTAATTAGACATTGTCAATGAGAATGATACTCCTTACTCCAAGTCTCAACCTACTCTCAAAATATATCCTACCCGAGCCTAGTCCCATTACAACCTGCAAGACCTCAAAAAATGTGTGTATTGTGCATCTCGCTATCTAATTAGAATTTATTCAAGCATATGGTATAGTGTTGCATACTATGAATTTTGAGTGAAAACACATAAACACCTGAGAGATTTGGTGAAAGTGTGCAATGAGGTGACAAGTGAAGCAGTATCATCAAGTGAAAATGTGGAAGATCAATCGACCACGGT
Organism: Lathyrus oleraceus; assembly: GCF_024323335.1. Taxonomy (NCBI): domain Eukaryota; kingdom Viridiplantae; phylum Streptophyta; class Magnoliopsida; order Fabales; family Fabaceae; genus Lathyrus; species Lathyrus oleraceus. The sequence continues at coordinate 235,615,307 of NC_066582.1, forward strand.
AAACAGGCAAAGCTTAAGGTCATGGTAAAAGAGGACCATAAAAGATCCTATAGTATGGTATTTTAAAAAAATTTAACTTTTTCTGAATTGATATGAGTAGATAGTCTTAAAAGTTCTTGAGGATAAGCAACAAACTACATTTGTGATTGTGATTAGTTACCATTTCTACTATAATTTTTATCATTTTAACAAGTGAAAGTATGCGAGTTATTTGCATTTTCCATAAAGATTGAGTTGTTTATATGTTAGTTTCTTTAGTTTTAGTATTTGAATGTATTTTAATCATTCCTGGTATTTTTGATCTTTTCGGGAAGGTTAATGTTTTTTGTAAGTTGGAGGAAGTCAAAGAAATGACCAGAAAACGAACGCGATGAATTTTCTGAAAGTTTCACAAAGTCTATTTTTCAGCACGTTTTACATCACAATATGCGTGTGGTGTTTTGATCATACCTAGAGCGTCGTAACTCGAAATGACGTGGGACCGGTTGCAAATGAAAGCTAATATCTAGGGCTACAATTTTTATGAAGACACCAAAGGCTGATTTTAAATTGTCTACCCATACGCATATCAACTTGCTCATACGCGTATCAGATCTTAAAAAATGCATGTTTTTGCCCATACGTGTATGTCATGCCCCCTTACGCGTATGGCCTGGTCCCATATGCCCCATACGTCCCCATACGCGTATGGGTGCCCAAAATCATAAAAAATGGTTTGACGTATTTAGAGCCAGAAAGTGTTTTTTTTAGGTTTGGACTTGATCTTTGACGGTAAAACATGAATTAGGAGTGAGGGGACACACTGGAAGCAAGGTGGAGCTTAATCTTTAAGGATTTTCACCAATGAAGACCTCTTTATCTTGATTCTTTGTAAATATTTCTTTTCATTAGTATGAGTAGCTAAGCACCGTAGTGCTAGGGATGAATACCTGAGATTGATTATGTTGATAATTCTGATTTAAACCTTGTATTGAATTATCTTTTATTTTCTAATAGATTTAATTCTCTTCCGAGTTTAATGCTTTCTCTCTCGGATAAATTGAGGATGATTTACAGTTATTTGTTAGGCAGGACTGTCAACAATAACGCTTGATGTAAATATTTTATCTTAGATAACACATAGGAATAGGGATACCATTTAGAAACCTATATGCTTTGATAGACTAAAGTGTGTGTTCTTGATAATTGAATGCCTAAATTAATCTATAATTCAATATGGACACATGAGTTAATTACAAGTGTAAAGATAAAGTAAGCTGATACAAGGTCGAGTTAGAATTATTAACGAGTTCATGATTAAACCCTAATACCTACCACTCTTTACTTATATTGTTTTCTACTCTATTTTAATTCTATTGTTATTTAATTTTGTTCACTAGAAACCCAATTCAAAACCCTTGATTACTTTTTTTCAAGTAAAAAGAAATGTGAACCTTATATCGTCAAGCAACCCTTGAGATCGGTACTTGGGATTTCCCATTATTACTATATCGATAGATTAGTAAACTTGCTAATTTACCAATTAGGTTTCCCTAGAATAATTGTCCCAAGGTCTCTCATTACGTAATAATGGAAAGAGTTTTATATTATTGAGTCGTTGTCCCCCTCAATTATAGTCCTCGTGATAGATTCCTACCTTGCATAAGTGGAAAGGTTTGGATAATGAAAGTGAGTGACCTTAGAAACAAGCACGCTAAATTTAAGTCTTGTCACTCAAACCTTTCACATAATCATTCTTACACGTAGCCTTAGGTCCTTAGGGTAGGGTGTGACACTGCATTTTAGGGTGCTCAAGTGTACTCGAGTGCCATTATGGTCTTGAGATGAATTAATTCGTTGATTTTCATGTGCTTACCTTCCTTCACTTTGGGCCATAGATTTTTCTACCTTGCTAAAATATATAAATGCAAGTTATCCTTTAAGGATAAGTTTCACTCTTTTTGCAAATCGTTTGTTCTCTTTCTTGCCAACTGCGATTATCCCTCAATGAGCTCAAGTGACACCTTACTCTGTCTCTTTCTTTTCCTTTTCAAAATTCACAACTCATTTGGTTTCTCGTGTTTTTAGCGATTTTTCATTATAGCTTTACCTTCACATCTCCAGTTTTTCCGAGTACCATCTCTCTCTCTCTCTCGTTTACCATTGTTGCTTTTTGCTCTCTTTTTTAGCAATGGCCAATTTAGGAGATGAACCTGAAAGCGTTATAGATATATTTTGTGGTGATGCATTAAGTGACATCTCACCTCACATATGAGTGGTAGACCAAGAAATATTGGATATTTCTCATTTGGAAGATATTTATCGTCTTGCCAATCTCATAGTTCTTAGTGATAATTCTGAGTCCATGGGGGTTTATCGAAAGTGGTATTGGACCCATGAATACCTAGTTTGGTGGAAATGCAGATAATCCCGTATTAGAAGTTGGAGGGGGTGAACTTGGAGCATCCCATTAATGGAGAAGTCCACTTTGGTTCGTCATTTTATGTGTTTCATATGGTAGATCTTGATTTTGTTGAAGCGTATTGGAATTACCCAAGGGATCGTTCTTACATTAGAGCCTTTAGGTCCCTGAATGTCTAGGAACCCAACGAAAAGTAAGTTAGGGAACATCTTGATTTCTAGAGTCGTTATAGATTCAATGACAAACATTTTCTTGTTGTTGATAGTGGGTCAAAAATGGTTTGAAAGGACCAGCAAGGCCTTAACTTTCCCTCTGATTTCGCTCAGTAGTTTTGGTTGGATGTGGAATCGGTAGAGACAACTTTTATTTTTGGTAGTGTTCAAAGTTTAGAGAGAGCCCATATGGACATGGGGCTATCCTCTGATTGGTCCTTTTCTCATATCGAGCCCAACAAAGAGGTTATGTAGCTCTTTTGATGGGTGTTTAATGCCTTTCCACGAGTTTCTATTTTCTAGGTTGAGATTTAGGCTTCCATTCAATGATTTTGAAGTAGAGGTATTAAATCACTTGAGAATTACTCCCTCTCAACTGCACCTGGTGGCCAGGGCTTTCATGAAGGTGTTCGAATATTGGTGTGATTACTAGTATGGAGTGTCAACTTTAAAGTTATTCTTCAATGTAAGACATACTATATATATAACATAGAGGGGAAAGTGTTGCTTTTTCTTTGTCAACCGAACAAGGTGTTTGATGCCTATATTGATGTTTGGCAAAATTTTAAAGATCATTACTTTATAATCTTCCTCCAGAGTCAAGAAGCCCATTTCAATTTTTGTGTTATTCTAGGAGGTAACCATTCTCCACCTATACCCTGGTTTGGAGGCGGCTAGATGTTATGATAGATTTCGAAAAGGTTGGACTCGAGACAACTTCTTACAGACTCCAAACTAGTATTTATTTCCATCAGATACTCTAAAAGTGGAAGAATAATTGTTGATGTAAGAATTATTCACTTTCTATGAGAGCCTAGGTTATGAAGATGGAGCAGGCCCCTCAGATGTTCCGCTGACACAACACAAAAGGTAGTACATCGATACACGATCAATGGTAGAAGTGATTGATCTGTTCAATGTTGGAACAATATTGATCATATCTCTTGAGGTTTTGATGACAACAAAGTATTTAAAGAAAAAATGGGCATGCTAACATTTTGTTTAAGTGTGCAGGATCACAAGCATATAACTAATCCTGATTGTTAGTGTAACACCCCATTTTCTACCCACGAGTTATAACAACAAAATCAGAGTCGTAAAATTTTCTATAAATGGAATATTACATGTTCAACTTTAAACAATTCCCACTTTAAGGAATCATAACAATACGTAACACTTTTCTTAATTCGACAAAATAATGTCATTCACTCCAATAATTCAACTTCATAAAATCTTACGCAGCGGATTCATAAAAAAAATTCTTATCATCTTTAAGCAACATAAATACGACTTAACTTAAAGAGTAAACAACTATAATCCTTCAAACAATTTAAATTTTAGTAACAATTAAAAGATCCACAAAGCAGACACGCGACAATCCCCCCGAGTGCTACGTATCAGAGCGACTGCCCACTGACCCGACTAACGGTAACCGGCTACTTCTCAGGATTACCTGCACGTTGTCACATAAGGACAACATTCAACAGAAGGGGTGAGTTACAATAATCATAACCAGTATATGAAAAACAATACAGTAATTAAGAATCGTACACAAACACCACTTCTCAATTAAATTAAATACCCATACAATGAAACAACGAAAATGCAACTCTAATGAGACTCGACTCGTCATGCATGTGGTACCATTCGGAGTAAAACTCCCAACTTAAAATTTGCCGATTTAACGAGGCATCAAGGCTTAAGTCTTCAACTTTCAACTTTTGCCAATCCAGGCCAACGTGGTGTGAGCAAAGCTCCGACTTAATGCATATGAATTTACATGACATACACGACTTTAAAATTCCGACAACATAATAATCACAGCAACACAACAATGTTTCCAACATAATCAACTTATAATCAACTTTGGCTCACCAAGCTTACAACTCGGTATCTTTAACAACTTTCCGTACACGGAATAACTTAACAACTCAGTCATACTTGTATCGACATTCATAACATAAACCCAACAAAATTCCTCATCAAAATTAACTATAATATTACCCGACTCACCCCGACGAACTTCATTAAATTCTGAGCAATTCGATTTTTTTTCACTTTTCCAACATTGTTAACCGGTTAACGCCCTGGGTTAACCGGTTAACGCAACACAGAACACGCTTTCTGGCAAAACTCAACAGTGTTAACCGGTTAACGCCCTGGGTTAACCGGTTAACGCAAGCAGAACAGCAATTTTCACAACTCACAACAGTGTTAACCGGTTAACACCCTGGGTTAACCGGTTAACGCAAGACAGAAAGCTGTTCCTGCGCTAACACGAAGCAGAATGCAGAATTCTCCGCATTTTCCGCCGTTGGAGGACTTTCGGACCTCCGATTCCGATTCCGTAAAAAGCTATACGTTCGGAAATCACTACCCATCCAATTACAGATTCAATTACAGCTTTTACATAGTTTATTCATCACAATTTTTTTCAGCACTCATCATCCCAATTAGGGTCAATTCGACGGTTTATCACTACCCATTACATGTTAACCCATAATACCCATTAAACGACGATAAACCCCCTTACCTTATTATTTTGGATCGAAGGTTGCTCTAAGAATCGGATTCCGGAAGTTTTCTTCTCCTTCCCTCTCGTTCGTACCACAGTTCTCAATTTCCTCTTCTGCTAACTTCTCTCCACTACTGTTTTTTTTTTCTATCCCTTCTTTTATTTTCTCTTTATTAAATTAACTAAATATCCTAATCTCTAATGGCCTAATATAACACCTCTCATTTTACTAAATAGCACACAATGATAAGCCCACTTACTCAAATAACACCACAATTATATTATTATTTCTTATAATAATTTCTACGACTTTCGACTAATTTCCGACTAACCACAATAATTACGTAAATATTAAAAATAACAAATAATTATTTTTGGGCGTTACAACTATCCCCCACTTAGAATATTTTCGTCCTCGAAAATTTACCTGCTTCAAACAGCTCAGGATAGGAGTCTCGCATCTTGCTCTCCAATTCCCATGTCATGCTTTCGCCCGCAGCTCCCAACCAAACGACTTTAACCAACACAATCTCTTTTCCTCGAAGAGTCTTTGTTTCACGATCTTCAACTCGTACAGGCTTTGTCTCCATTGTTAAATTATCCCGCACTTGTACATCATCCATACTAACCACATGAGACGGATCTGAGACATACTTCCGAAGCTGCGACACATGGAATACATCATGCAAATTCGAAAGATTAGGTGGTAATGCCATCCGATAAGCAACTTTTCCAACTCGTTCTAAGATTTGATACGGACCAATGAAGCAAGGAGTGAGCTTTTTAGACTTCAAAGCCCTCCCAACACCGGTCACAGGCGTGACTCTCAAAAACACATGGTCACCAGCTTGAAATTCTAAATCCTTCTTCCGCTTGTCATGGTAACTCTTCTGCCTACTCTGAGAAGCTTTCATCTTCTCTCGGATAAACTTCACTTTCTCGGTAGTTTCTCGAACTAACTCTGGTCCAAGTACTACACCCTCACCAGATTCGTGCCAACACAACGGAGTTCTACATCTACGACCATACAATGCTTCAAAAGGCGCCATTCCGATACTAGAATGGTAACTATTATTATATGTGAACTCGATCAATGGAAGATAAGTGTCCCACGAACCTCCTTGTTCAAGGACACAAGCTCTCAGTAAATCCTCCAATGACTGAATAGTTCTCTCAGTTTGGCCATCAGTTTGAGGATGATATGCCGAACTCAACCTCAACTTAGAGCCCAACGAATCTTGCAGACTTTTCCAAAATCCCGATGTAAACCTCGGATCTCTGTCCGACACAATACACAGAGGAACACCATGCAACTTTACAATTACTCGGATGTAAATCTCTGCCAACTTCGCAATTGGGTAAGTGATGTTAATAGGTATGAAGTGAGCCGACTTCGTGAGCCTATCAACGATCACCCAAATCGAATCATGCCCTCTTAAAGTAGCAGGCAGCCCCGTTACAAAGTCCATAGAAATGCTATCCCATTTCCATTCTGGAACTTCCAACGGTTGCATCAACCCAGCAGGCTTCTGATGCTCAATCTTCGACTTCTGACAAGTTAAGCACGCATACACAAAACGAGCCACATCTTCTTTCATTCCGGGCCACCAAAATATTTTCTTTAAATCCTGATACATTTTAGTAGCTCCTGGATGAATACTCAAACTGCTTCTATGACCCTCTTCTAGAATGCTTCTTTTCAAAATCGCGTCATCAGGAATACAAATTCTTTCCCCTAATTTCAACACACCTCTCGCATCAATCTTAAAGTCACTCTTCTCTGATTGACCACAACGATTAAGGATATCTACTAATTTCACATCCAATTTCTGTGCCTCTCGGATACTATCCATAAAATCATTATTAATCTTTAGCATTCCTAGCATTACACTCTGCGGGGTTACTTCGCAAACCAAACTCATATCACGAAATTGCTTAATTAATTCCAACTCCTTAATCATCATTGCCGACACATGCAAGGTCTTTCTACTTAAAGCATCGGCCACAACATTTGCTTTTCCTGGATGATAATTCAAACCGAAATCATAATCCTTAAGCAATTCTAACCACCTACGTTGTCTCATGTTCAGCTCTTTCTGATCAAATAGATACTTTAAACTTTTATGATCGCTGAAAACTTCAAATCTGGAACCATAAAGGTAATGCCTCCAGATTTTTAGCACAAACACCACAGCAGCAAGTTCAAGATCATGCGTAGGATAGTTCTTTTCATGAATTCTTAACTGTCGCGACGCATAAGCAATTACTTTATTATTTTGCATGAGCACACCTCCTAAACCCATCAATGAAGCATCACAGTAAATTATAAACGGTTCCTCCGGATTTGGCAAAGTCAAAATCGGCGCCGACGTCAATCTCCTTTTTAATTCATTAAAACTCTCTTCGCACTGAACATCCCACACGAAAGCTTTACCTTTACAAGTTATTTTAGTTAACGGAAATGCTAACTTAGAAAATCCTTCAATAAACCTTCTATAATATCCAGCTAATCCCAAAAAGCTTCTAATCTCGGTAGCCGACTTAGGAGTCTCCCATTGCAATACAGCTTCTACCTTGGAAGGATCTACAGCAATACCTTTTCCTGAAATTACATGGCCGAGAAAACTGACTTCTCTTAACCAAAACTCGCACTTGGACAGCTTCGCATACAATTTCTTATCTTTCAAAACATCCAACACTAATCTCAAATGTTCCTTGTGCTCTTCTTCGGACTTAGAGTAAATCAAAATATCATCAATAAATACTACCACAAAATGGTCCAGATAAGTATGGAAAATACGATTCATGTATTCCATAAATACTCCCGGCGCATTAGTCACACCGAAAGGCATCACAGAATACTCATAATGTCCATACCGAGTTCTGAACGCTGTCTTCTGGATGTCTTCATCTTTCACTTCGATCTGGTGATAGCCCGATCTCAAATCAATTTTACTGAACACACAGGCACCCACTAATTGATCCATCAAATCATCTATTCTTGGTAGTGGATACTTATTCTTGATCGTTACTTTATTCAATTGTCTATAATCAATACAAAGTCTCATACTACCATCTTTCTTCTTTACTAGCAACACTGGAGCTCCCCACGGTGACACACTTGGTCTTATAAACTTCTTCTCAAGTAAGTCTTCCAATTTCTTCTTTAATTCATACAATTCAGATGCCGACATTCTATACGGTGCCATCGAAACAGGCCTAGTACCAGGTACCAGATCAATAGTAAATTTAACTTCCCTCTCTAGCGGCACACTAGGAATTTCATCAGGAAAAACTTCAGGGAATTCTTTCACCACTAACAGTTCCTCAATCTTAGCTTTACTCTCAACCGACAACGTCGCCATCAAAGAAAACATCTGAGCTCCCTCTTTCATCAATTTTCGCAATTCTCTGAAAGGTAATAAGTCAACTCCTTCCTCTTCAGGAGTGGAAAACCTCACCGACTTATGATGACAATTTATATAAACATAATTATACTCTAACCAGTTCATACCAAGAATTACATCCATGCCATCCAACGGCAAACATATTAAATCAACATAGAAATCTTTATCGAAGATCGACAAAGGACATTTTAAACATACCAAAGAAGTAGTTATTGATCCCTTAGCTGGGGTCTCAACAATCAATTCCCCATCCAAAGCGGACAATTTTAAACCCAGTCTTCGAGCACAGTTAGCAGAAATAAAACAGTGTGTAGCACCGGTATCAATAATAGTAATTAAAGGAGTACCATTTATGAAACATGTACCTCGGATAAGTCTGTCCTCACTGGAGGTTTGAGTTCCGGTCAATGCGAACACCTTTCCAGTTTGAGATTTCTTTGGCTTCTGACACTGACTTCCAATATGCCCTTCTTCGCCACAATTAAAACAAATCATTTCCTTGTGCTTGCAATCAGCTATTGCATGGCCAGTCTTACCACAGCGAAAACACCTCTTTACTTCAGCAGTGCATACATTACTCTTATGACCAGCCTGACCACATTTGAAGCAAACTATACCAGCAGGAGCACCTCCCCTACTAGTCCTCTGAGCCGGAGCAGCTCCTTGTTTCCCTTTTCCCACTGGAGCATCATACGGCTTGCCACGGTTTTGATGTTGCTTGCCCCTGCGGTCACTGACAATCTTGTAATGAGCATTATTGTCTTCTTCAAATATCCTGCAGCTATCAACCAATTCAGTAAAAATGCGTATCTTCTGATACCCAACAGCCTTCTTAATTTCAGAGCGCAGTCCGTTTTCAAACTTGATGCACTTTGAAAATTCAGCACCAGCACCAGTGTAATGAGGATAAAATTTGGACAACTCCACAAATTTTGCAGCATAATCAGTGACAGACATGTTTCCTTGCTTCAGCTCAAGGAACTCAATTTCTTTCTTACCACGGACATCTTCCGGATAATACTTTCTCATGAATTCCCTACGGAATACATCCCAAGTAATGACTTCACCTGCCACGGTCAACCTCTCGTGAGTCTCTAGCCACCAGTCATCAGCTTCGACTGCTAGCATGTGAGTACCATACCGAACCTTCTGAGCTGGAGTGCAATCCATAACACGGAAGATTCTCTCGATCTCTTTCAACCATCCCAAGGCTGCATCTGGATCATGCTTCCCTTTAAACACCGGCGGATTCTCTCTTTGAAAAGTCGCCAAGCTACGTGATCCAGCATCTCCACCAGCATTTGCCAAGTTCTGCACAGCTTGTGCCATCGCTTGCATTGCGGCAGCCATTGCAGCGTCATTCCTTCCAGCCATTTCAACTTACCACTACAACACAACTTAAAGGTTAGATTAGTAACAATACCCAATTGTTAGACAGTAACGACACGACAACTGGCCGGACAAACCAACCAGGCTCTGATACCACTAATGTAACACCCCATTTTCTACCCACGAGTTATAACAACAAAATCAGAGTCGTAAAATTTTCTATAAATGGAATATTACATGTTCAACTTTAAACAATTCCCACTTTAAGGAATCATAACAATACGTAACACTTTTCTTAATTCGACAAAATAATGTCATTCACTCAAATAATTCAACTTCATAAAATCTTACGCAGCGGATTCATAAAAAAAATTCTTATCATCTTTAAGCAACATAAATACGACTTAACTTAAAGAGTAAACAACTATAATCCTTCAAACAATTTAAATTTTAGTAACAATTAAAAGATCCACAAAGCAGACACGCGACAATCCCCCCGAGTGCTACGTATCAGAGCGACTGCCCACTGACCCGACTAACGGTAACCGGCTACTTCTCAGGATTACCTGCACGTTGTCACATAAGGACAACATTCAACAGAATGGGTGAGTTACAATAATCATAACCAGTATATGAAAAACAATACAGTAATTAAGAATCGTACACAAACACCACTTCTCAATTAAATTAAATACCCATACAATGAAACAACGAAAATGCAACTCTAATGAGACTCGACTCGTCATGCATGTGGTACCATTCGGAGTAAAACTCCCAACTTAAAATTTGCCGATTTAACGAGGCATCAAGGCTTAAGCCTTCAACTTTCAACTTTTGCCAATCCAGGCCAACGTGGTGTGAGCAAAGCTCCGACTTAATGCATATGAATTTACATGACATACACGACTTTAAAATTCCGACAACATAATAATCACAGCAACACAACAATGTTTCCAACATAATCAACTTATAATCAACTTTGGCTCACCAAGCTTACAACTCGGTATCTTTAACAACTTTCCGTACACGGAATAACTTAACAACTCAGTCATACTTGTATCGACATTCATAACATAAACCCAACAAAATTCCTCATCAAAATTAACTATAATATTACCCGACTCACCCCGACGAACTTCATTAAATTCTGAGCAATTCGATTTTTTTTCACTTTTCCAACATTGTTAACCGGTTAACGCCCTGGGTTAACCGGTTAACGCAACACAGAACACGCTTTCTGGCAAAACTCAACAGTGTTAACCGGTTAACGCCCTGGGTTAACCGGTTAACGCAAGCAGAACAGCAATTTTCACAACTCACAACAGTGTTAACCGGTTAACACCCTGGGTTAACCGGTTAACGCAAGACAGAAAGCTGTTCCTGCGCTAACACGAAGCAGAATGCAGAATTCTCCGCATTTTCCGCCGTTGGAGGACTTTCGGACCTCCGATTCCGATTCCGTAAAAAGCTATACGTTCGGAAATCACTACCCATCCAATTACAGATTCAATTACAGCTTTTACATAGTTTATTCATCACAATTTTTTTCAGCACTCATCATCCCAATTAGGGTCAATTCGACGGTTTATCACTACCCATTACATGTTAACCCATAATACCCATTAAACGACGATAAACCCCCTTACCTTATTATTTTGGATCGAAGGTTGCTCTAAGAATCGGATTCCGGAAGTTTTCTTCTCCTTCCCTCTCGTTCGTACCACAGTTCTCAATTTCCTCTTCTGCTAACTTCTCTCCACTACTGTTTTTTTTTTTTTTTTTCTATCCCTTCTTTTATTTTCTCTTTATTAAATTAACTAAATATCCTAATCTCTAATGGCCTAATATAACACCTCTCATTTTACTAAATAGCACACAATGATAAGCCCACTTACTCAAATAACACCACAATTATATTATTATTTCTTATAATAATTTCTACGACTTTCGACTAATTTCCGACTAACCACAATAATTACGTAAATATTAAAAATAACAAATAATTATTTTTGGGCGTTACAGTTAGCATATGTGAATAAGCAATGTTTTCCTAATTCTGATTGATCAAAATCTGAAGTGGTTCATCAGCATTTGAAGGCATCATACTCTGAAGGTTCAGACTTTGGTCTCAAGACTCAACTTTTGATGATAACTCAGACTCTGAAAGGTTGAAGGGATTTTTTTCAATACACTGTACCAAAAGCTGCTTTGTCTTATCAAAGCCCCGAATTTTTGGACAAAGTCAACTAGGGTTTCATTTTGCAAGGCTCAAGAAATAGAGATGTGACATCTTCCGTCTGTTCTACCTTTGGGTAGATACCTAGTAATTCGAAAGATGTTGAGAGCATTGCTATTATTCAGTGGATAAAGCTTCAGACCAGATGCTAGTCTCCAACGTCTCACTTGGCGTACTTCTTCACTAAGTTTGCTCATTATGTTCAAATCCTCCAACGAGTCTTTCTCAGACTCTATAAAAGGAAGCCGAAGACTTAAAGAAAGGTTACAACATCACAATGCATTTTGAAAGATCTTAAGCATAACTTTGAGTTATTATTTCTTGTAACTTTTATTGCCTAAAGATCTTAAGATTTCTTATCTTAGTCTAACTTAGAAATCTTAAGAGTTTGTTAAACCTTTGTGATTATTGCATAATTGTTATACTTTTGATTGTGTATCAAATTATAGTAGTTATCTTTTCTACTAAATTTTTGTTTAAAGTAGAGGAAGTCTCTTAGCTGCGCGCTTGAGCAAGGAAGTCTCTTGTCTAAGGACTCGAGCAATGACGTCTCTTTCTAGGTTGATCGAGCAAGGAAGTCTCTTGTCTAAGGACTTGAGCATAAGTCTCTTTCTAGGTTGATTGAGCATTGAAGTCTCTTGCAAGTGTGCGTGAGCAAATTATAACTTAGTTGGTTATAGTGAAAAGTTCTTGCTGAGGCAAGGGGACTTGACTACTCTCAGTTAAGGAGAGGAACCATGTTAATCTTTGTGTGTTGCTTGCATTTACTTCTGAATATTATATTTCCGATGTTGTGTTTGATTCAGATATCAGAGTCTTAACATTGTTTAGAATATGAACTTGTTGGTTCAAAAGTGAAACGATTTTAAGTATACACCATTCAACCCCCTTTTTCTTGGGTATTTTTCTCACCTTCATTCGAAAGATAAAAGCTTTTTCATAAGAGAGAAGAACCATCTTTGTGTTTGTCTTTAGTTCTCTTTTTAAAATTATATATGATCATTACATTCACTTTTCCTTACATATAACGTGGGGCTAGTTTGTGATATAATGAGGAGGAAGAAGGAACACGTAGTCATTATATTCATGCACTGAATATGTCATGGCTTTATATGTAATTATACTTATGCTTTAATATTGATGAATCTTTAATCTTAATTTTTTTTAGTCTTGCCACCTAAAACATGATTTCATGGTGTAACCTAACATCAAAAGGTGCTTGTCATTACTGAATTTACATGTCTCTAATATATTAATGGGAGAACCCTTAATACGATTTTTTTGCTTGTCTCTTAAGCTTTCGTTTCTTTTATTATTGTTTATTGAGTCTCCTTTTCAATTGCATATCTTTGAATCAAGTTTTGAATCAATTTAGTCTAGCATGTATAATTCAATTGTTTGTATTTGAATATGATCATTATGATTTTAAGTCAATTGCTTGATTTAATGAAACAAGAACCATATTTGAGGTTGATTCAAGTTATGTGGGAAGATAAATCTTAAACTACTTTGAAAAATTATAAAAAGTGAGATTTATTGTGTGTGCCTCGAGTCACTCATAATCTATGACTTGAATCAAATCAAACAGAGAAAAACAGGAAGATACTAGTGTATGTGACCCAAAACACAATTTACGCATGATTCTAATCATGCAACATTGTGACTCGAATCATAAGTTGTACATGAGTCGAATCACATATCACATGTTAGGCACTTCCTAGTTTGATTCGAATCACATATCACATGTTAAACACTTTCTAGTTTGATTCGAATCACACATCCTACATGACTCGAATCACAAATTGTTTCATATTTTCCTGTTTGGTTCTGACCAATTTGATTTGAATTAAGATTTATAAATGGCTCAAATCATAAACTTTCATGACTCAAATAACTACTTTAACTTAACTTGAATCATAGGAAATGAGCCATTTTTCTTTATGTTTATATTGTTCAACTCTACTTGCTAATTTGACTCAAATCAACAAATACTTTTGACTCGAATCTAACAACCATTTTCACCTATTTTTGGGCATAATCTCTACTACATATAAATTCCTTTTTGTTATTTGATTTTCATGAGGCACTTTCATAACCAACATTGTGACTGTGTGAGTTCAACAACCTCCAAAATTTTGAAAACTCAAAATCTCTTGCGAACATAATTTCTTTCATCTTTAACCTCTAGTTTATATTCGGGTATTGATCATGGAGATTTGTAACTGTTGAGGGAGAGGTGTCTTGAAACTAACATTTCTTGAAGGTTTTGTAAATATTTTCTAGAAGCTTGCAAGATGTAGTTGTTGTGACAAGTTCCACTGAAAAGAATGTGATTCTTCTCTCCATGTTGACCTTTGTAGTCTTGTGTGGAAGCCTACAGACATGATAAGAGTTCTTCTCAATCTTCACACAGTTCATTGCTCAAGAAATCAGTGGGATCAAAGGTGATTTCCACACACGAAGACTTGAGCAGATTGATGAAGTTGGAAGATTCAAGAAGCGAGAATCGAGTAAAGATTTTGCAGAGAGTTCAGCGTCAAAGTTGTATATAAGTCAAGATCCATATAGGAGATTTATTTTTCTCAGCATTATTGTGGATTAGTGATTGTATGAACTCGTTTATTCGGGTGTGATCTCTCTCTCTCTCTCTCTCTCTCTCTCTCTCTCTCTCTCTCTCTCTCTCTCTCTCTCTCTCTCTCTCTCTCTCTCTCTCTCTCTCTCTCTCTCTCTCTCTCTCTCTCTCTCTCTCTCTCTCTCTCTCTCTCTCTCTCTCTCTCTCTCTCTCTCTCTCTCTCTCTCTATATATTATATATATATATATATATATATATATATATATATTATATATATATATATATATATATATATATATATATATATATATATATATATATATGCATTTTAATTTTCGTAGGTTATTGCATGTTTAGGTGATCATTTTTTAGTGTAGGTTATCGTTAACTTTTATTGGTAGAGGTTTATTACATAAGTATAGGTTTTATTATAATTGGAATCTATATGTGTTTTAATTCTTATTAAAATCTGCAGATTAGTGGTGTTAGAATTTTGTAGCAATTGTGTTCGTGATTGACTTCCAGTTAAAACATAACGTTTTTATTTTCGCTTTAAGACTTTCGCATTTGAAAAAAAATTGAAATTTCTTTTGAAAATCGATCAATTTTAAAAAGGGTCTATTCACCACCTTCTAGACTGTTTATCTACTCAATATTCTTATCCAACAATAGGCTTCAAAACTGGTCCTTTGATCGGGTTTAAGACTTAAAAGGAATTTCTACAATTTAAATCACAAGCCACCAAATAAGAAATGCGGAATTTATAAGTATGTAAATGAGTTGTCAAACTTATATAGAGATGAAAATCAATTAAGATGAATGCGGTATTCTATTTCAGTAGGATGCTTCAGTATATGTTTGAAAACTTCATATTAAATTGAGCTTTTGAGTTGCCCCCGTGTTAAAAAATTATATGACCTACCCGAAAGATTATGTAATATATTTGAGTTGAGCTGTACCATTTTTTGTCCCCTTTACTCTTACTAAGGGTTAGTGATCAAAGATTCAAAACGTGGGAATGGATAAGGTAATTATTTGGATAAAGAAAATAAGACTTTTTCCTTGAAAATAATTTAGTGACTTCCACATGTTTGATTTTTTCGCCTCAACCCAATGATGGAAGATCACTTTTTCTTGTTTTGAAGCAAAGTGTAAAAGGGCCAACTGCACATGGATTTGTTCACTTTTTGGCTTATCTAAACGAGAAGCACTTGAATAAAATTGCACCAAGACACTAAGTAGCACAATGTTATTCATATCTCAAAGTGAAAGTTGGTAAATGATTGAGAGTAAATTGTGCTTGAAGTAAACAACATATAAATTAAATTTTGATAGAAGTTAGTGATTGCTTCAAAAGCTAAAAGGCCAAAAACGGGTAAAAATATTGGCAAAGATAAATACTTGTAAAGTGAAAAAATCGTAAGTAAATTGTTGAAATGAAATGTTTCAAAAAGTTGAAGATCATAGAATTTACCTAATATATTTGAGTTGTACCATTTTGTCCCTTATACTCTTATCATAGGTTAGTGATCAAAGATTCAAAATGTGGGAATGGATAAGGCAATTATATCGAATAGAGAAGAAAGAGTTTAGTGAGTTCCACTTTTTATTCACTCCTTTTAGTATATAGTACTTTTTTCCAATTTAAGATAAGTGATTTAGTTTATTAATTCATACCAATTTAAAAAGGCGTTGTTGATGATAAAATTTAATAATTTTAATAAATAAACTCGACGATCAATCTTAATTTTGAGTTAAATCCTTTTAAGTCTTAGGTTGACATATTTACAATTTGAATTCTTAAAAATTTCCTTACAAATAAGAATGTGGTACAAGAAATTTGAATAACAAATAGTCAAATGATAGATGAATAAAGTTACTACAGATACTAAGTAAACTAAGAACAATGTTAAAGATGTTGCTTATATTATTAAAATTGAGGTACATACTTTATGTAGACACTGAATTATAATAGGGTGGATCTTTATTTTTTTTAGCAAGTAGAATAGAAGAAATAAACTCCCTAGTTTGGGTTTTAATCTACCTACTTACAGTTAATAAAATAAGATGTATGTTTGACACATATCTTTATCTAAAGAAACTAACTTAATTGTGTCGAATCTTCTTAGGTAAGTTTCTGGAACAATTTGTTGGAATTACGACAAATTTATGATGTGGAATTACACCAAACAAATTTATAGAGAATTTTAAATCAATCTTGACGAAAAAGAATTAGTTTTTTTGATTGATTACTCTTCTTGTTCTTGACTCTTCACTCGAGTGAATCAACCATAACTTGGTTGTAAGTTGACTCCACTGCACAATAATTATTGAAGAAGAAAAGAAAATATGAATTAGGGAAGAAAAGAGAAATTAGGGTTTTCAATGAGAGTAGGAAGAAGAAAAATATTTCTGCAGAGTTTCTCTCTGCCTTTAAACTGAAGTTTATTCAATCTTTCTTTATGCAACTGTATTACAAACAATGGTTGGGTACCTCCATATTTATAGGCTAATATTTCTTGCACATCAAGCAATCTGCAACTAACCTAACTAACTTAGCTAAAACAAACAAATAAAGCTAAGTCAAAATATATATCAAGATACACTTCTTCGATATTTCAACATTTATACATTTCGATAGCTATACATTTCGACTCTGTCGAAATGACACTTTGACACAAAGAATTATACTTTCAACACACCACCTAATTCATTATGTCTAAGTTATCTACATTCATCAAAAATCTTAATTTCTTGAACACTTCGACATGCACTCATTTTGTCATGATGTCTACAATATAATTCTCAGTTCTGTAGTGTTCCAAGTTCACCTTCCCATTTGCTACTCTCTCTTAAAGATAATAGAACCTCATTTTGATGTGTTTTTTTCTTCCATGCGCTATCAGATTCTTCGCTAAATTTATAGCAGACATGCTGTCGATCTTCATGGTAATTGCTCCATGATTCTTCATTGTAATTTCTTCAATCAAATTTTCCACACATGTTGCTTGACATGCATAGAGAGAAGCAACTATGTACTCTGCTTCACACGACAACAATTCCACTACTAGTTCTTTTCTTGAGTTCCAAGCAATTGGTGCACCACATAGCATAAATACATAACCAATTATTGATTTTCTATCATGAACATCACTACACCAACTTGAGTCAGTGTAATCCACTAGCTTGCATTATTTTCCTTCATCAGTTACAGGAAATCAAATGTCATAGTTGAGGGTTCCTTTGAGATACCTTAGTATCCTATTCGTCGCTGCTAGATGTGATATCTTTGGCTTCTACATGAATCTACTCACGATACTGTAGCACCTCAAATTTGCACCTACCTAGTGTACATACATTTTCATCATTAGGTCATTAACATAACATAGTCCATGGCATAACATTGCATTGCCTTTTGCCCAAGTGCAAGTTCAGTTGACAAATTAGGTCAAACTGGTCAGGAGATCAGGTCAAACAAGCAAGCATGTGCTATTTTCATTGAGACAAAGCCCTAGGGTTGATTTATCAAGTTCATATGATTATGTGATCATTTTGAAGTGGTTTGGCCCAAGATTGGATGCTCAAAGCTTAACAGTCAGGCTGAATTTCATCTGGAACCATAGAAAGTCAACTGTGGTCAACTGTGGTCAACTGTGCCTGATTTTATGGATTTGAAGGTGGGAGATGGTTTGAAAGGCTTCATTCATGTCCATACAAGTCTCATTTGACATACCAAAGATCAAGGTTGAAGAAAATAAAGTCAGATCAAAAGTTTCCTAAAATGGCAGGTGACCTGTAATTTCAACTGCCTAAAATGGAAAGTTTTTCTCCTCAAAATTACTTCACCATACAAGCTTCAAATGGAATTTTGTCCAACATGAAAGTTGAAGATCTTGATCTCTCCATTCCAAAAAGTCAAGGAACTTGAAATTCCCATGTGTGGTTGGCAAGATATGGTCCATTCATTTTCAGAAAATGCCTAAATTCAAAGTGCCATAACTTTCACATGGAATGGCCAAATTGGTTGATTTTTATTTGAGCAAACCACATTTAACATGAACTTGCATGGTGCATCATTACATTTTTCCAAAAATCATCATAGCAAAATGGCATTTTTTAAGTGAACTCATTTGAATTTTTGGTGTGAAATAGTGATTTTCAAAAATACAAGCCATATGCACTTGGGACCAATTGCTACACATCCAAAATGTCATTTAGAACTTGCTTGAACTGTTTTTAGACTGATACATTGGCTACACAAGGGAAAGGGCATTTTGGCCAAAATCATAAAAATGCATTTTGTACTAATCATTCCAATTTGCCTAATTGAGATTAACAAGTGGATTAGTGTGAGGTATAAAGTCTTAATTGTAACAGAAACAGATAATGACATTTTCATTTTTTCAGATCCAAAAGAAAAATCTCAAAATTCTCTCAATTTTCTCCACTTTCACATACACTATTTTTCATCATTTCATCAAGAATTCATCAATACTGGTGCGATTTCTTTGTTGATTCTTCATCTGCAGGTCTTTTGTGAGTTCTGTTTGTGGTAATTTGAGGAAGAATCGTGCCAAAACTCACTGTTGCAACCTTGAGTTCATCAATGGCAGCTGGCCAATTCTTCATGATCGTGCCTTGCTGAGCTAAACAATTACCTCCACTCATCTCCTACGTCAATATACTCCATCTGTTTTCACAATTCCAAGCAAAACAAGCACGGATTCCACAACTGCACCTCAAGAAGATTGGAATTCAAACTCTTTAATTCTTGCAATTTCCATGTGGTTTAGGTAGTGCCTTTGACATAGAGTAGAATGAAGCTTGAATCGTGCAATTTCGTTGGATATCCATGGAGAAATCTTGAATTAAAGTTTGTGTGCCAAAACTATTTTCGATTGGATCTTTTTGTGTGTGGAGTTCTGGATGATTTCATGGCCATATTTGTGATGTACGTTGCATGCTGATTCCAACCATATATAGTTTGTACATTTTCGTGCCAATTTGTTCTTGACGAATTCTGGAGTTGAACACGATGAAGTTCTTGAGATTTCTGGAAAAATCGCGTGTTAGATCTTGTTTGCCACGGCCTGAATTTGAATTCGTGTTTCCCTCCGGATCGGACCAATCACGTGCTACCATGCAGTTTAATGGAGCGCAGCGTTTTGGCCCTGGCTGTGAAGAATTACAAAAATGCCATTCGCTGTTTATTTAATTCATAAATTCATTTAAATCATTAAATAATTATTTCATTTCACCAATAAACTTCAAAAAATCATAATTAAATCATGGATTATCCAAATTGAGTGGGAATTTTTGTGTTGATCTCCAAATTTTCTCTAGTTTTTTTTAGGTATGATAGTCAAAGTTGTGCCTGGTGAATTTTTTGACTTTCCTCAATGCCTTTGATATGTATGCTTCATGTGTATGTTTCACCATTTTAACCATGAAATCTTGATGCCTTGGCCAAAATGAATGAAATTTTATAGGCTTGTTCTTGACTCTCTTCTGGTGATTTTTATGTATTGTTTGATGATTTTGAGTTTATGGTTTGAGAGATATGATGTGATCAAGTTGAGTGTGACAATTTGTGTCACACTATGTTATGCCATATTCATGAATTTTGTTTCCATGCTTAGTGAATGTCATTTGCCCTGGATTTTTGCATGTGATTACATCTATATGTCTAATTTCACCATGAGGTTTTGTAGGATTTGTTGATCAATTTCCTATTTGATTGGTATTTTTGTTTGCTGTTTACCATTTTGTGAACTTTTCTTTAGTGATCAACTTACATAGCTTGTGAAATTCTCATACATTATGATATGAAGATGAAATTTGGTGGAGTGATTTTTAACATGTTTAACTTCACTTTGGCTTTGGTCCCATTCATTTCTCATTTGTTTTCACTGTTTTACATTTGCTTGAAATTGACACATGCTTTGTGACCTAATTTGGATTGATTTTTGCATGTCCTGACTTGTTGAATTTAATTTCCCTACTTCCTCTTGTCCAAATAGCATGAAATTTTACATGATGCTCATTGAATGTGTTCTGTTTAGACTTGAATTTTTGTGGAATTTATTGAGCTGTTTTGGTATTTGTTTGAGTGTGATCATTCTGTTTGCTCATATGTGGTTCACACTTGCCTAGTTTGACTTAAATTGTGCATGAAATGAATTTGGGGCATAGTTTTGATATGAGACCAATTGGATTCTCTTCTTAATTGATTTATCTTGGTTTTGATCATTTTTTACTTGCTGTTTTGGATTTTTCATCTCCTTTTGGCCCTAGTCTTGGACTAGTGGTTTGTGATCTCACTTTTGAGTTGTGTTTCAGGTTAATAGCACAAATGGCCTATGCTTGATGATGTGCCTCCATTGGAGTTGACTTGTGACTTGTATATAGCTAATTTTGACTTTGTTTTGTAGGGTTGATATTTGAGTTTGAGCCTTAATGGCTTGCACCTTTGTGCATTGACTTGTGTTTGTCTGTGTATAGCTAACTGTGAACCATTTGCTGTTTGGTTTTGTGATTGGTATACTGATTGTATTTGATTGATTTCAGGTACATTAGGTGCTAAGATTGCTTTGCTTTGCTTGATAAGCAATTTGCAT
Source organism: Lathyrus oleraceus (assembly GCF_024323335.1). Lineage (NCBI taxonomy): Eukaryota > Viridiplantae > Streptophyta > Magnoliopsida > Fabales > Fabaceae > Lathyrus > Lathyrus oleraceus. The sequence continues at coordinate 235,636,597 of NC_066582.1, forward strand.
TGAGGTATAACATTCTTGTCTCCATGTAGTCTGGAAGACCTGGCTTGTTACCTAGCCAGGCACCTGTCTGAAGTCCTCCTTAAGAGGCAATGTTTGTGCTTGTTTATTTTCGTCCCCAAGCAGGTAAAGACCTCTATGAGGCAATTGGCGGATAAGAGAGATATGCAATCTATCTCCCGCTCTTCTGTTGAGTCATCCCTCTGCTCACACCAATGTGTTGATGCATTGAGATACAAACCCAAGATCTTGTACAGTGTACAGTTGTGTCAGTGTCTTGAGCGTAGAAGGGTTCCCACATTCTGAACCCACGCTCCTTTGTCTGAAGCTCTCCCTGGCCAGGGATAAGAGCTGTGAAGTCTTATCTTCACTCTCCTTTCATCAGCTTCACCTTGGCTCTCAATGTCAAGGTTAAGAGCTAACACCACCCCTGTACAGATGACTTGCTCTTGCAGTCTTACCCCTTGATTGAGCCCCACTTGTGTGTATATAGTGTGCGCTACTTGTGAATGCTTGATTTGCTGTTTACCTGTGTTGATTAAGATAGGCTTGCTTCCTGTGCAAGTTAGCTAGAAACCTTAGCTTAGGGATGATTTTGCATGATAACATCTAGGCTCGAGTTAGTCTCCCTAGTTGTGTCTCCCTCTGTTATCTGGTTAGGCTAGCCTTGTGTCCCTTTGTAGGGGAACTACGTCGCCCTGATCCTCATACCAGATGAGGTACGTAGGCAGGAGATAAGCAGATCTCTCCGGGCGCCTGTGTCTTTGTTTTGTCTTGTTGTGTGCTTGGAAGCTGATGTAAGTCTATTGAGTGGCATTCGAGTTCTTGTGTGGGTTTGTTGGTTCGGATGCTGATGTAAGTCCAGTGATTGGCATTCGGGCTCCACGTTTGCCTTCTTATGTGTGTTTTGGTTCGGATGCTGATGTAAGTCCAGTGATTGGCATTCGGGCTCCATGTTTGCCTTTGCTTGTGTTTGTTTGTGTGCGTGTTAGCCGAGCTACGAATGCTCTGATTCTCCTTCGTCCAAAGGAGATACGTATGCATAGGATGCGACATCCTAGCGAGCATGTGTCGTTGCCCCAGTTCGAACTACTTTGACTCTGATGTCTATGCCTGATAGACTAAGTAGGCCCAGGATGCGATATCCTGCCGAGTCAGTCTTGTTTGTTTCCTTGTGTCTCTTTCAGCCAGTGTGTGTATGTTTATGAGCAGTGTTTTAGCAACCATATTCCTTCCTTTTGTGCGTGGATCCCGTCGAGTACGACGAATGCGTAGGGGTGCTAATACCTTCCCTTCGCATAACTGACTCCCGATCCCATTCTCTTTGGTCGCGAGACCATGCTTTTTCCAGGTTTACTCTGAGCGTTTCCTTTCCCTCTTTTGGGATAAATAACGCACGGTGGCGGCTCTGTTGTTCTTGTTTTCCTGCCGGTTTTTCGCGTATTGCGACAGCTGGCGACTCTGCTGGGGACAGAGAAGTTGACCTGTGCTGGTCCATCTTCCCTAAGCGAGTCTCTCCTAGCGCTCTCTAGGTTAGGGCTTTGGTTGCTTTTTGCTGTGTTATTTATTGCATTCATTGTTTATTGTTTGCATGTATTGTTTGCATTAATGTTTGCATTCATTCATATTCATCTGCTGTGCTGGTTGTGCTTCTCTGTTTGGGGTGGGAGTTACTCGAGGTAAAAGGCCCAATACCCAGGCTATGAGTGAAATCTAGGAAACCTAGGAATAGAGTGATTCATGGGAAGCGGGTGGTGTACGCCACTTAGCGGAACATTGATATCACGAGCAGTTCAGACTCTGATGGGGTATTATCGGTGCATACATCTGGTGTGCACACGATGATATTCTTGAAAGGGTTGTTTATCCTGCGTTTCTCTCGACCTTACCCTGGCCTAGATGACACCCGTGAGTGGGGAGGGAATGATCATTTTTACAGGTACTGTAGCTGACTCGCTGGTGACTTGTTGGTGACTCTGGGTACTGATGGTGACTGTGAATTATGGACATTTATTTCTAGGACACCGGAATTCTGTCCGTGGTTTATCAGCGGGTTCCGTTTATTTTGGATCCCCGGGTTGAATTTGAGAGTACCTGTTCAGAGGATCTGGCTGTCATCCGTTCAGCGGATGTTTCTGTAGTAGTGATGTAATCTCCAGTTCCGTTTATTTCGGAACTCCCCAAGTCGGATTTATGGTGACTCGGTTCCCCAGATTTGGGTTCAGATGACAGTTTATCAGTTGACTTTGGGTTTCAGATGAATGGTGGTTCCGAGTTCAAGCCGAAGCGACCTTGTGCCTTGAGATGCACAGCCTGACCAGTCATGTTTGCATCATTTGCATCATAGCATGTTTATTTTTCAAAAAATAATAATAATGCATGAAAACCGAAAAAAGTTAACTCGCATACGCATATCCTTTATCAGGATCATTCATGATAAAATAGCATCCGCATCCGCATCATGCATATCATGCACATATCATCCTGTCATTGCAGACATGTTTGGAGAGACCTCTCACTTGGTTCCTGACTGAGACAGGATTGCTGACCGTCGTCCGCATCGTTACTCAACCAGACTCAATCATCAGAGGATTATGGATCAAGTCCAGACCGAGTTGGCTGAGATGAGGGCGGACATGGCCCAGTTTATGATGATGATGCAAGGGGTTGCGCAAGGTCAGGAGGAGCTTAGAGCCCTGGTTCAGAGACAGGAGACTGTGATTCAGACGTCCAACCGTGTTTCGCCTGTTATTGCACCTGCTTATGAGAATGTCAATGTCGCTGCTCCCACTAACGACTATGCCGTCGGGGATGAGTTGAGAGGAATAAGGATCAATGAACAGCCTCTTGCTGCAGAGGTCAATGCTAGAGCTACCCGGGCTCCTGTTCGCCATCCAGCTCCTATTGTCGACAGACAAGAGGACATGTTCACGATGCTGAGTGAAGATGATGATGTGGTCAGAGTTGAGGATAGGGATCGGAAAGTGGACGCCCTTGCTGAGAAAGTCCGTGCCATGCAATGTCAAAACTCCCTCGGATTTGATGTTACAAATATGGGGCTGGTAGAGGGTTTGAGAATCCCGTACAAGTTCAAAGCACCCTCATTCGAAAAGTACAATGGCACCTCTTGTCCTCGCACCCATGAGCAGGCTTACTTCAGGAAGATCTCCGCATATACTGACGACGAAAAGATGTGGATGTACTTTTTCCAAGATAGTCTATCCGGGGCATCCTTGGACTGGTACATGGACCTGAAAAAAGAATCAGTCAGAAGCTGGAAAGATCTGGGTGAAGCCTTTCTGAGGCAATACAAGCACAACATGGACATGGCACCGAGCCGAACCCAATTGCAGAGCTTGTGTCAGAAGAATGGTGAAAGCTTCAAAGAGTATGCCCAGAGATGGCGCGAGCTAGCCGCAAGAGTGCAACCTCCGATGTTGGAGAGAGAGCTGACTGACATGTTCATTGGAACCCTGCAGGGTGTGTTCATGGACCGCATGGGAAGCTGCCCGTTCAGTAGCTTTTCTGATGTTGTTGTCTGTGGGGAGAGGACTGAGAGTCTTATCAAAGCAGGAAAGATTCAAGATCCTGGCTCTTCAAGTTCTTCGAGTTCTAAGAAGCCATTCTCTGGGGCACCCAGAAGGGGAGAGAGTGAAACAAATGCTGTGCACCGTCGGAGGAGTGCAAACAGAGGACAATATAGTCAGGTTGCTGCTGTGACTATTCCATCAACTCAACAACAGCAGAGAAGACCAACTCAGCAGTATCAACATCAGCAACATCGTCCGCAACAGCCGGCTTACCAGCCTCCCCATGATAATCAAGCCAATACGGGTAATGAGAGGAAGAGGATCATTTTTGACCCGATCCCTATGTCATACTCAGAGTTGTATCCCTCTTTGATAGAGCGGAACTTGATCACTCCCAGAGACCCGCCGGCCGTACCCGTCAACCCTTGGTGGTGGTATAGGCCTGAGCATCATTGTGTGTATCATTCGGGTGCTCTTGGTCATGATGTGGATAGTTGCTTTCAGTTGAAGATGAAGGTTCAAGACCTCGTGAGGTCAGGTATTCTGAACTTTGAGGACTTGGGTCCCCGTGTTAATCAAGCTTGAAGATAACAAGTCCTGGGCTGGCGCCGACTTTTCTTTAAAAGGGTTGTTCAAAAGCAGAGGTTGCTGATGCAAGAGATTCTGACAGTTGTCATCCCTGGGGGGATCTATCACAATTGGGTCACTGTGGGCTTTCCTACAGTTGTTCATAAGTCAGAGTAATAATGACTTTGTTTAAAAACCCTTCTCCCATGCCAAAAGGAGAAGTGATGACATTGTTGGCAATATTTTGTGCAATGATATTTTCATTCAAATAAAAGCATGTTAAAACATTTGTTTTTCCATTTGTTTTCCCTTTTTGCTTTTTACATGAAATTGGTGATCACAAAAAACCCTAAAAACAAGAATAAAAGCAATCTTTTCATCTGCATAACGATTGTCTTGTTTGATTTCCAAAAAGCTTTTCATATCAAAATCATTATGCAGGCTGTTCCTTAAACCCATTGAACATAATGATCCGACGTTATCTTCCAATTCTGAATTCCCTGTATTCGAAGCGGAAGAAGATGATGTTGAAAGGATTCCTGACGAGATTTCCCGACTTCTTGAGCAAGTAAAGAAGATCACTCAGCTGCATCTCGAGAGTCAGCAGAACAGCCAACTGGGGCATTAACGAAAAAGAAAAAAAATGGAAAGAGGAGGGTGCGAAAAGAAATCAATCAAAAGAAATCAAAAGAAATCAAAAGAAAGAAAAAAGAAAGAAAGAAACAAAAGAAATAGCACCCTCAAAGTCCCAAGTTGACTGATGCTGAATGGATTCAGGGTCGTCACGACCAAATGAATCTGATCGAAAAGAAGAGATTAACTGCCATGTGTCATGGTCAGTCATATCAGCAGAAAGTGAAGAAAGCATTCAATAAGAAGGTCAAGCCTCGTGTGTTCCGAGAAGGTGACCTTGTGCTCAAGAAAGTCTTGCCTTTCGCGCTCAATTCCAGGGGCAAGTGAACCCCAAATTATGAATGTCCATATGTTGTCAAGAGAGCCTTTTCAGGCAGTGCTTTGACACTTACAACAATGGATGGAGAAGTTCACTCGTCCTGTGAATACAGATGCAGTCAAGAAATTCTTCGCCTAAAACAAAACAAAAAAACAGAACAACTCGTTAAGTCGAACACCCCAAAGGGCGACTTAGGCAAAAAGGAGCGTCTCGGTGGATTGAGAACCCGAAAGGGCGATCCAGGCAAAAGTTAGAGACATTGAAAAAAGATTTTGCATCCCGCTAGATTGATCACCTCACACTGGGGCAATCTAGGCAAAAATTAGGGATTTGGCAAGTAATTGCATCTTGACAAGACTGTGCTCTATATCTGTCATCCGTCAGGGATTCTCGATTCATCGTCGACTGAAGCTCCGAATACATCGAAAATTCGGAATGGTAGAGGAAAGGTCATTATGTTCAATGTAGCCCTCTCCAATATATATCACCGATTTCAAACTTGTACAGATCTATGGAGTCTCGCCCTTTGCAGACTACCATTCCATCACATCAATTTGAGCTTTTATCCCTTTATTTGCACTCTTATCTGTTTCAACTCAACAAATGTTTTGCATGTTTTAATTGATAAAGTATCATTGTCTTCAAAATAAACAAAATCTTTCACAAAAAATTGTTCTTAAACAAAGTGAATATTCACAATGATGGAAGGATACCTAGGAGACCCGCAGTGCTCTCCCAAGGGTGGTATGGTTACCAACAGGTAAGACATTTGTTCGTATCTCGAGCATAATTGTATCTTTGTCCTGTAGAACCTCTCATGGTCCCTCCTCAGCAAGGTTGCTCAGTGCAGTGTGGGTTGAAGTTGTTCATCTTCATGTCCCCGGCAGTGCAGCATTTTTCCTCCAGGTCCCTATTAGCACCTATGGTGGGGCATCCCCAGTAGAGTGCTGTTTGAGCCCTATCGTGGGGCATCCTTAGCAAGTTTGCTATTTGAACATTATTGTGGGCCAGTTCTCAAGCAGTAGGTGTGCTGAAGACTTCAATTTTCGTCTCTCCAGCAGAGCGGTCTTCTTCTCCCTGGCACGGGTGCTTTTCTGCAACGATTCGGTATTTGGAGGATTGACATCCCAGTATTCCGTCGTTTTCTCGGGTAGGTCCTCAGCAAAGTGGTTGACATGAGGAACTTCATCAATGCCTATCTATTTTCACCAGAGATCTGGTTGATCCTGGATATTTTGTTCTCCAGCATGAGTGAGAAGTCGGTGCTCTCCCTGCAGAGTTTTCCTCAAGCAGATTGCCTCAGCAGAGTCTCCCCACAGAGTTGGAGTATTTGATCAGTGGGCTCCCTAGCGGAGTTATCATTCATTTTGCATTTTGCATGTAGTGATCATTGCATCCTCAAAATGCATAGCATTTCCATTCAATATGGAGCATTACGCCATAGAAAAATTCAAACATATGCATTCATGTGTTAACCCGATCAGACCGTATCCCCGGCAGAGGCAGATTCTTGTTCGACATCTGTACAGCACTTTCGCTACGGTTGTTCCTGACGGCTTTCAGGATTGTTACCCCCAGAGAAGTTTATTTCCTCGTCCGTTGGTGAGAGGAAAACCTGTTTCTTCCCCCCAGTAGCCTCCTAGCAGATGTGGGTGTGTCTGATCTCTCCATGTAGAGTCTACCCCTTAAGCAGAAAGTGTCTACCATTCCTTCTGCGCTCCCCACTGAGATACATCTTCGTGGATGACGGTTGCTTCCGTTCCCTCCCTAATGGGATGGGTTTTCCCTATTGAGGTCTTTCCTCATTAGGATGAGTCCTGATTCAGTCTGCCTTTTTGGATCGATCCCAAATTGGCTTCCTATTGACTGTTTTTCCCTGGGGCATAAATGGATAGTTGCTCCCTAACCGGCACTCATTCATCTTATCCTCAGCGGAATTGGTTGGCCTCTACCTACAAACCGGTAGTTGTAAGTCCTATCTTTGTGGTTTTCTACCTCCTAACTGGTAGTTGTAAAATCCCGCTTTCACCCCCAAGCAAAGTTAACCCTTTGTGCTCATCCTATTGATGACTGGTTACTTTTCCGTGGTTTTCTACCTACAAACCGGTAGATGTAATCCCCTCTTTGCAGTTATCAGTATCCCGTTTGCGGTATTGATATTCTTTTCCCCTCTGGATACTGGCCTTGATCAAGCAGTATTGTCCCCAGTGGGTCTTCCCCTTCCCTTTGGGTATTTGCTCCGAGTTAGCAACTTTATCCCTTTTTGATTGGTCATCTTTTGCATACCTAGTCTGGTACCCTGATGCCTTTCTTTTCGGATTTATCCATTTAACAACCTATGACCCGGTTATGGATAATCTTCCATGCGAGTATGTTATCTACGTTTTGACGGCTATAGGTAATATATCTCATGCACTCTCTGGTCAGTCTTTTGATTGTTTTCTCCAGTTGAGTAAGATTCGTATTCCTTCGTTCAGAATCGAATGTCCATCCTTTAACAAGTTTGCTTTCGCTCTCTTCAGGATGATGTCGGTTGATCTATCCATCTAACAACCTACAACCCGGTTATGGATAATCTTCCATGCGAGTATGTTATCTACGTTTTGACGGCTATAGATAATATGTCTCATGCGCTCTTGGGTCGAAGTTTTGTCCTCCCTAGTCGAGTAAGATTCGTATTCCTCGTGGAATCGAATGTCCATCCTTTAACAAGACTGCTTTTCTAGCCTTCTTCAGGATGATGAGTGTTTTGGAACACAAACCAATTCAAGTTTTGGTCGGCCACCTTTTTCATGCCTACAACCCGGTATCCTTGGTGTTCCTTCCCGTTTGCTCGCTGTTGTGACCTTGATCCCCAGTGAGATCCCCTGCAAGTGTTTAGCCTTGCCTTGACATGTAGATGTCTTTATCCTGTTAACGCCCGCGTGTGTTATTTCTTTGGTATCGGTAAACACCATCTTTCGGTGCTTTCCCAGTCATACGTAAGTGTCTGGTCTTCTTTGGTGTCGGTAAACATCATCTTTCGATGTTCGTAACGTCGTCCTTCTTCCCCAGAAGATTCCTCCTCTCCGTTGGTGTCGATAAACATCGAGTTTTTCCTATGCGTCTGTTGGCGTATAGTTGATATCTTTCCCCACAGGGCCGTCCCCAGAAGAATCCTCCTCTCCGTTGGTGTCGATAAACGTCGAGTTTTTCCTATGCGTCCGATGACGTCTATTTGTTTATTCCCCACGGATCATTTGGTAATACCGGGTGATTTCCCTCAGAATCCTCCTCTCCGTTGGTGTCGATAAACGTCGAGTTTTTCCTATTCGTCCGATGACGTCTAGTTGTACCCTTCCCCATGCGGATTTACCTCTCCGTTGGTTTCGATAAACGTCGAGTTTTTCTCATTCGTCCGTTGACGTCTGATTGTATACCCTGTTCCCAGTCATTCATTAATGTCTGGTTGATTCCCGGCCAGAATCCCCGGTAGACGTCCTATTCGGTTTCTGATTGTGGTGCCTTTCCCTCGTGAAGTGGCTTTCTCCTTCTCCGTTGGTGTCGATAAACGTCGAGCTTCTCCCTTTCGTCCTATGACGTCTGGTCGAGTCTTCCCAGTTCATCCGTCGTCCGTTGATGTCTGGTCTCCTTCTCCATTGGTGTCGATAAACGTCGAGCTTCTCCCTTTCGTCCTATGACGTATGGTCGAGTCTTCCCAGTTCATCCGTCGTCCGTTGATGTCTGGTTACCTCTCCGTTGGTCTCTGTAAACGTCGAGTTTTTCCTGGTCGTCCTCCAGTAGAGTTACCTCTCCGTTGGTTTTGGTAAACGTTGAGTTTTTCCCATGTCGTCCGTTGACGTATGGTGGTATCCCTTCCCAGTCATTCACTAATGCCTGGCTACCTCTCCGTTGGTCTTGGTAAACGTCGAGTTTTTCCTAGTTGTCCGTTGGCATCTAGTTGTGATTTCTGTTCCCATTCATCGTGTTGAGATGTCTGGAGGTGGTTGTGCCTTTAAGGAGAAAAAGAATCAGAAAAATCAAATTCCCAGTAATAAATATCAGATCCCAGTGGACGTTTCCGTTGGTGATTCCCAGCATTGTGCAAATTCTACGGTTCTTGGTATTCAATCCCTGTTTACCCTAAAAGTCTGACAGCCGTTGCTCTCATCCATTCGGGTTCCCAGTTGATTGAATAGGGGCAGCTGTAGCACCTCAAATTTGCACCTACCTAGTGTACATACATTTTCATCATTAGGTCATTAACATAACATAGTCCATGGCATAACATTGCATTGCCTTTTGCCCAAGTGCAAGTTCAGTTGACAAATTAGGTCAAACTGGTCAGGAGATCAGGTCAAACAAGCAAGCATGTGCTATTTTCATTGAGACAAAGCCCCAGGGTTGATTTATCAAGTTCATATGATTATGTGATCATTTTAAAGTGGTTTGGCCAAAGATTGGATGCTCAAAGCTCAACAGTCAGGCTGAATTTCATCTGGAACCATAGAAAGTCAACTGTGGTCAACTGTGCCTGATTTTATGGATTTGAAGGTGGGAGATGGTTTGAAAGGCTTCATTCATGTCCATACAAGTCTCATTTGACATACCAAAGATCAAGGTTGAAGAAAATAAAGTCAGATCAAAAGTTTCCTAAAATGGCAGGTGACCTGTAATTTCAACTGCCTAAAATGGAAAGTTTTTCTCCTCAAAATTACTTCACCATACAAGCTTCAAATGGAATTTTGTCCAACATGAAAGTTGAAGATCTTGATCTCTCCATTCCAAAAAGTCAAGGAACTTGAAATTCCCATGTGTGGTTGGCAAGATATGGTCCATTCATTTTCAGAAAATGCCTAAATTCAAAGTGCCATAACTTTCACATGGAATGGCCAAATTGGTTGATTTTTATTTGAGCAAACCACATTTAACATGAACTTGCATGGTGCATCATTACATTTTTCCAAAAATCATCATAGCAAAATGGCATTTTTTAAGTGAACTCATTTGAATTTTTGGTGTGAAATAGTGATTTTCAAAAATACAAGCCATATGCACTTGGGACCAATTGCTACACATCCAAAATGTCATTTAGAACTTGCTTGAACTGTTTTTAGACTGATACATTGGCTACACAAGGGAAAGGGCATTTTGGCCAAAATCATAAAAATGCATTTTGTACTAATCATTCCAATTTGCCTAATTGAGATTAACAAGTGGATTAGTGTGAGGTATAAAGTCTTAATTGTAACAGAAACAGATAATGACATTTTCATTTTTCAGATCCAAAAGAAAAATCTCAAAATTCTCTCAATTTTCTCCACTTTCACATACACTATTTTTCATCATTTCATCAAGAATTCATCAATACTAGTGCGATTTCTTTGTTGATTCTTCATCTGCAGGTCTTTTGTGAGTTCTGTTTGTGGTAATTTGAGGAAGAATCGTGCCAAAACTCACTGTTGCAACCTTGAGTTCATCAATGGCAGCTGGCCAATTCTTCATGATCGTGCCTTGCTGAGCTAAACAATTACCTCCACTCATCTCCTACGTCAATATACTCCATCTGTTTTCACAATTCCAAGCAAAACAAGCACGGATTCCACAACTGCACCTCAAGAAGATTGGAATTCAAACTCTTTAATTCTTGCAATTTCCATGTGGTTTAGGTAGTGCCTTTGACATAGAGTAGAATGAAGCTTGAATCGTGCAATTTCGTTGGATATCCATGGAGAAATCTTGAATTAAAGTTTGTGTGCCAAAACTATTTTCGATTGGATCTTTTTGTGTGTGGAGTTCTGGATGATTTCATGGCCATATTTGTGATGTACGTTGCATGCTGATTCCAACCATATATAGTTTGTACATTTTCGTGCCAATTTGTTCTTGACGAATTCTGGAGTTGAACACGATGAAGTTCTTGAGATTTCTGGAAAAATCGCGTGTTAGATCTTGTTTGCCACGGCCTGAATTTGAATTCGTGTTTCCCTCCGGATCGGACCAATCACGTGCTACCATGCAGTTTAATGGAGCGCAGCGTTTTGGCCCTGGCTGTGAAGAATTACAAAAATGCCATTCGCTGTTTATTTAATTCATAAATTCATTTAAATCATTAAATAATTATTTCATTTCACCAATAAACTTCAAAAAATCATAATTAAATCATGGATTATCCAAATTGAGTGGGAATTTTTGTGTTGATCTCCAAATTTTCTCTAGTTTTTTTAGGTATGATAGTCAAAGTTGTGCCTGGTGAATTTTTTGACTTTCCTCAATGCCTTTGATATGTATGCTTCATGTGTATGTTTCACCATTTTAACCATGAAATCTTGATGCCTTGGCCAAAATGAATGAAATTTTATAGGCTTGTTCTTGACTCTCTTCTGGTGATTTTTATGTATTGTTTGATGATTTTGAGTTTATGGTTTGAGAGATATGATGTGATCAAGTTGAGTGTGACAATTTGTGTCACACTATGTTATGCCATATTCATGAATTTTGTTTCCATGCTTAGTGAATGTCATTTGCCCTGGATTTTTGCATGTGATTACATCTATATGTCTAATTTCACCATGAGGTTTTGTAGGATTTGTTGATCAATTTCCTATTTGATTGGTATTTTTGTTTGCTGTTTACCATTTTGTGAACTTTTCTTTAGTGATCAACTTACATAGCTTGTGAAATTCTCATACATTATGATATGAAGATGAAATTTGGTGGAGTGATTTTTAACATGTTTAACTTCACTTTGGCTTTGGTCCCATTCATTTCTCATTTGTTTTCACTGTTTTACATTTGCTTGAAATTGACACATGCTTTGTGACCTAATTTGGATTGATTTTTGCATGTCCTGACTTGTTGAATTTAATTTCCCTACTTCCTCTTGTCCAAATAGCATGAAATTTTACATGATGCTCATTGAATGTATTATGTTTAGACTTGAATTTTTGTGGAATTTATTGAGCTGTTTTGGTATTTGTTTGAGTGTGATCATTCTGTTTGCTCATATGTGGTTCACACTTGCCTAGTTTGACTTAAATTGTGCATGAAATGAATTTGGGGCATAGTTTTGATATGAGACCAATTGGATTCTCTTCTTAATTGATTTATCTTGGTTTTGATCATTTTTTACTTGCTGTTTTGGATTTTTCATCTCCTTTTGGCCCTAGTCTTGGACTAGTGGTTTGTGATCTCACTTTTGAGTTGTGTTTCAGGTTAATAGCACAAATGGCCTAGGCTTGATGATGTGCCTCCATTGGAGTTGACTTGTGACTTGTATATAGCTAATTTTGACTTTGTTTTGCAGGGTTGCTATTTGAGTTTGAGCCTTAATGGCTTGCACCTTTGTGCATTGACTTGTGTTTGTCTGTGTATAGCTAACTTTGAACCATTTGCTGTTTGGTTTTGTGATTGGTATACTGATTGTATTTGATTGATTTCAGGTACATTAGTTGCTAAGATTGCTTTGCTTTGCTTGATAAGCAATTTGCATTGAGGTATAACATTCTTGTCTCCATGTAGTCTGGAAGACCTGGCTTGTTACCTAGCCAGGCACCTGTCTGAAGTCCTCCTTAAGAGGCAATGTTTGTGCTTGTTTATTTTCGTCCCCAAGAAGATAAAGACCTCTATGAGGCAATTGGCGGATAAGAGAGATATGCAATCTATCTCCCGCTCTTCTGTTGAGTCATCCCTCTGCTCACACCAATGTGTTGATGCATTGGGATACAAACCCAAGATCTTGTACAGTGTACAGTTGTGCCAGTGTCTTGAGCGTAGAAGGGTTCCCACATTCTGAACCTACACTCCTTTGTCTGAAGCTCTCCCTGGCCAGGGATAAGAGCTGTGAAGTCTTATCTTCACTCTTCTTTCATCAGCTTCACCTTGGCTCTCAATGTCAAGGTTAAGAGCTAACACCACCCCTGTACAGATGACTTGCTCTTGCAGTCTTACCCCTTGATTGAGCCCCACTTGTGTGTATATAGTGTGCGCTACTTGTGAATGCTTGATTTCCTGTTTACCTGTGTTGATTAAGATAGGCTTGCTTCCTGTGCAAGTTAGCTAGAAACCTTAGCTTAGGGATGATTTTGCATGATAACATCTAGGCTCGAGTTAGTCTCCCTAGTTGTGTCTCCCTCTGTTATCTGGTTAGGCTAGCCTTGTGTCCCTTTGTAGGGGAACTACGTCGCCCTGATCCTCATACCAGATGAGGTACGTAGGCAGGAGATGAGCAGATCTCTCCGGGCGCCTGTGTCTTTGTTTTGTCTTGTTGTGTGCTTGGAAGCTGATGTAAGTCCATTGAGTGGCATTCGAGTTCTAGTGTGGGTTTGTTGGTTCGGATGCTGATGTAAGTCCAGTGATTGGCATTCGGGCTCCACGTTTGCCTTCTTATGTGTGTTTTGGTTCGGATGCTGATGTAAGTCCAGTGATTGGCATTCGGGCTCCCTGTTTGCCTTTGCCTGTGTTTGTTTGTGTGCGTGTTAGCCGAGCTACGAATGCTCTGATTCTCCTTCGTTCAAAGGAGATACGTATGCATAGGATGCGACATCCTAGCGAGCATGTGTCATTGCCCCAGTTCGAACTACTTTGACTCTGATGTCTATGCCTGATAGACTAAGTAGGCCCAGGATGCGATATCCTGCCGAGTCAGTCTTGTTTGTTTCCTTGTGTCTCTTTCAGCCAGTGTGTGTATGTTTATGAGCAGTGTTTTAGCAACCATATTCCTTTCTTTTGTGCGTGGATCCCGTCGAGTACGACGGATGCGTAGGGGTGCTAATACCTTCCCTTCGCATAACCGACTCCCGATCCCATTCTCTTTGGTCGCGAGACCATGCTTTTTCCAGGTTTACTCTGAGCGTTTCCTTTCCCTCTTTTGGGATAAATAACGCACGGTGGCGGCTCTGTTGTTCTTGTTTTCCTTCCGGTTTTTCGCGTAATGCGACAGATACCTACACTGTATAATAGATCAGGCTTTGTGTGACAAATGTATCTTAATGATCAAATAAGTCTTTTGTACCGTGTTGGGTCGACATCATCTTCTTTTGAGTCTTTCGAAATTTTCACTCTTAGTTCAGTAGGTGTCGAAGTCGAATTGCAGTGTTCCATCTCAAATATCTCGAGTATCTCATTTGTATATCTTCTTTGATGCATCATCAATCCTCTATTACACTTATAGAATTCGATGGTAAGGAAGTATGAAATGTCACCCAGATCAGACATTTCAAATTCCTTCCTAAGATCACCTTTTAAGTCTTTGATCTCTTTCTTGTAGCTACATATTATTAACAAGTCATCGACATAGAGACATAGTATAATCCATTCACTATTGCTTTTTCTTACATATACTATGTGCTCAGTTGTGCACTTTACAAATTCTTTCTCCATTCAAAAATTATCTATCTTCTTATTCCAAGTTCTTAGAGTCTGTTTAAGTCCATACAGGGCTTTATGCAACTTGTATACCTTGCTTTCTTCTCCTTTTTTCAAAAACCCAATTGGTTATGCAACATAAACTTCTTCATCTAAAGGGCCATTCAGGAATTCACATTCCACATCAATCTGACACAGATGTCAGTTGTTCATATTTCCTAGACCAATAACCAACCTGATTGTTTTGATCCTGAAAACAGGTGAAAAAACTTCGTCGAGGTTGATTCCTTCTTTCTGAAGAAATCCTTTCGCCACAAGTTTTGCCTTATGTCTAGTTACTTCTACTTTGGGATTCAACTTCACCTTGTATACCCACTTCACATTGATTTCCTTCTTGCCTTGAGGAAATTCGACAACTGACCGAATGTTGTTGACTTCGATGGACTTTAGTTCCTCATTCATTGCTTTCATCCACTTCAAATATTTTAATGCCTCAGCTGCATTGACTGGTTTGACCTCTGCATAAAAACAATAATGTACCTGATCACCTTCATCATTGACCATACTATCTGATGTAATCACACATTCTTGCAACCTTGCAGGTATGTGTCTTGTTCTTTGAGGTCTGCTTGTGCTTGCTTGACCTCTGACTTCTTCTTGTCAAACTTATCTTTCGACTTCATTTGTTGTTTCTTCACATAAGATTCTCACTCAATCCTTTTTTATACTTTCAGTCAAATCCCATTCCTTAAGCTCATCTATGATCACGTCCCTACTTATCACTACTTGCTTGCTCACTGGGTCGAACAACTTGTATCCTCCAGACAAATGATATCCTATTAGGATCATTTGACTTGACTTATCATTAAGTTTTCTTCTTAACTGATGAGACACATGTTCATATTATATAGATCCAAATACCTTCAAATGACTTAAGCTAGGCTTGACACCTGTAGATGTTTGATTGGCTGCATTTTATGGTAAAACACTAACTGGACTATAATGTCTTGACTGATGTCATGACATGCTTTGGAGATGTTTGATTGGCTGCAATTTATGTTAGAACATCTAACTGTACTCTGATGTCTTGACTGATGTCATGACATACTTGAGTAGTATGCTACAGGTTTAGCTAATACAGGATTTACTGAATGTCAAACTAGATGTTATGACATTCATCCCTGACAGCGGATACTGAGGTATAGAATAGTTGGTTGTCTGTTATAACTCAGTATTTATTTCAGTCTGTTTATTCAGGAGAATAACAGACCTGGCATAAGGCCTACAGTCTGAATGTCAAACTGGATGTTATGACATTCATCAGTGACAGCATATACTGAATAATAGGCAGGTTGGTTTTTCTGCTTCAGTCCAGTATGTATCTCAGTCTGTTTATCAAGGGAATAACAGACCTGGCATAAGGCCATTGTGTAAATGTCAAACTGGATGTTTTGACATTTATTACTGTAAGTTGATATTAAAGTATAGACTGGTTGGTCTGCTATAGTACAACACTTAGCACAGTCTGTTTTCAGGAAAATAACAGACTTAGCATATGGTATGTGTTCTGGTCGTCAAACTGAATGTTGTGACATTCATTCCTGACAGCATATGCTAAAGTGTAGGATGGTTAGTTTTTCTGTTTCAGCATTTTTCTCAAGCTATTCTTCAGGAGTCCAACAGCTGAGCTAAAATCCAGGAAACTAACAACTAAGCTACAATTAATGAACCTAACAAATAGCCTATTTGTTAGTACCCTAATATGTGGAAATTAGGTTAACTTGCTTAACCTTAATTTTAGGAAATACAAGTACAAGGCCCAAGTGCTGCAATATAAAAGGATGGCAATCCTTCTTTCAGAACTCGTGGGTTTTAGGCGTGAAGATTTTATTGGTCCATCATACTTCACTGCTGTATTTTTGTGTGTGTCTTGTATTAGGTGTATCTTGTAAGCCAAGAAATTATCACTTAGATGATTGCATTGGACTAGGGTGTTCATTAAGTTGTAAGTGTTGTGTCACTCTAAGCTTTTAAGCGTGAGTGCTGTGTATCTTGATTAAAGCTGTTAAGCACAATCAAGAGTTGTTTGAAGTGTGACTTCACCATTAACTTTAATCTAATTAAAGGTTGTAATCACTGAGGTGATTGAGGGGGAGTGAGTAGGAACTCTGATCTTAGTGTAAGATTGAAATTGCATTGGGTAGGTATTAAGTGATAGGATTAAATAGTTGGTTTAAGGTCTAAATTAATACTACTAATAGTGGATTTCCTCCCTGGCTTGGTAGCCCTCAGACGTAGGTGTGTGTGACACCGAACTGGGTAAACAATTCCTTGTGTTATTTACTGCACTTACTTTTTAAGTTCTGCATAATTCTTGTCTGCGCAGAATTGGATGTCATAACATCTCGTGTGACATCGAAAGTCTGTTAACTAGAATTTCAATTGGCATCAGAGCAGGCACCCTGCCTGTTAATTTTTGGGTGAGATCTAGGGAAGTTACTTTCTAGAACCATGGACAAGGATGTAGGATACTCAAATAGACCACCCATGCTGGATGGTTCTAACTATGATGACTGGAAGCCTCGTATGATAGCCTTCTTGAGGTCTCTAGATAGAAAAGTCTGGAGAGCTGTCAACCAAGGATGGGAACATCTAATGAAGACAGGTAAAGATGAAGTCAGTATGCAAATTCCTGAAGAAGAGTGGGACAAGGAGCAAGAGGCATTAGCCCTTTGAAATTCTAAGGCCTTGAATGCATTGTTCAATGGAATAAGTAAGAACATCTTCAGACTGGTGCATCACTGTGAGATGGCTAAGGAAGTTTTGGATACCCTCAAGATAACCCATGAAGATACCTCCAAGGTGAGGATGTCTAAACTTCAGATGCTGACCACCATGTTTGAAAATCTGAGGATGAAAGAGGATGAGACTATTCATGACTTCCACATGAATATTCTTGAAATTGCCAACACTTTTGGTGGCTTAGGTAAGAAAATGGCTGAAGAGAAACTTGTAAGAAAGATTCTCAGATCATTGCCAAAGAGATTTGCCATGAAGGTCACAGCCATAGAAGAGGCTCAAGATATCAGCAATATGAAGGTTGATGAGCTTATTGGTTCTCTCCAAACTTTTGAAATGGGCTTGTGTTAGAATGTTGAAAAGAAGAACAAAAGCATAGCTTTTGTATCAAATACTGAAGAGGAGTCAGAAGAAGGAAGTACTGGAGGTGATGAAAGCATATCAGAAGCCATAGCCATGCTTGGGAGACAGTTCAACAAGTTCATAAAGAAGATTGATCAAAAAGGTAGACCAAATGTCAAAAACATCTCGTCTGACATCAGGAAAAAATCAACTTCTGAAGAAAAGTTCAACCAAGGCAAGGGAATCCAGTGTCATGGATGTGAAGGTTTTGGACACGTTAGAGCTGAATGTCCTACTTACCTCAAGATGCAAAAGAAGGGGCTATCTGTCACCTGGTCTGAAGGAGATTCTGAGAGTGAATCTGAAGGAGAATATGCTAAACATGTCATTGCACTAACTAGTGTCTGTGCATCTGATGATGAATCAAGTGGAGATGAACTGACTTTTGAGGAACTTGCTACATCATATAAAGAGCTATGTGTCAAAAGCGCAGAAGTGCGTGTCCAAGGAGAAAAGCAGAAGAACCTCATCAAGGAGCTGGAGGATGAGAAAAAGAAGCATCTGACAGTCATAGATGGTCTAAATGGTGAGATAACCTTGCTGACCTCCAAGCTAGATCAAATGACAAAATCCATCAGAATGCTAAATAAAGGAACAGACACATTGGAAGAGATCCTAAAGGTGGGACAGAAGCCAGGAGCCATGTCTGGTTTAGGCTTTGTGAAGAAATCCTCAACTGAACTCAAACGCTCAAAGGCTGAAGTTCAGAAATTCAAGCAGAAGTCACAACCAATGTCTCAACATCAGGGAACCAGGATGAGTAACCATCAGAAGAAGAAATTTCAGAGATGGAGATGTCACCATTGTGGTAGATTTGGTCATATAAAAGCCTTCTGCTACAGGTTGCATGGTTATCCTAACCAAACCCCTCATGTCAGACCTAAGCATAAGGCATATAAGCACAATTCACCCATCAAGAAACGACAATGGGTTGCTAGGTTAGCTCACACAGCTCTAAGGGCATCTACCAGAGAAGACTGGTACTTTGATAGTGGCTGCTCAAGACATATGACTGGTATGGAGAATTTATTGGTGGATATACAACCTCACACTACCAATTATGTGACCTTTGGTGATGGTGCTAAAGGAAAAATCAAAGGTGTGGGTAAACTGGACAACTCTGGAGTTCCAGAACTGAATAATGTGCTGTTAGTAAAAGGACTAACCGCTAATCTCATCAGCATAAGCCAGCTGTGTGATCAAGGGTTCTATGTTCAGTTCACTAAGGAGCTATGTGTTGTGACGAATGGAGATAATCAGGAAGTTATGAGAGGATCCATATCCAAAGATAACTGCTATCTATGGGAACCTAAAGTCTCAAACTACTCCACAATTTGCTCCTCAGCCAAGGAAGAACAAGAGGTGAAGTTGTGGCATAGACGTCTTGGTCATCTTCATTTAAGGGGAATGAAAAAGATCATATCCAAGGAAGCAGTTAGAGGAATCCCAAAGCTGCTTATTGATGAAGGAAGAGTCTGTGGAGAATGCCAGGTTGGCAAGCAAACCAAGATGTCACATCCTAAGCTAGGACATCCTACAACATCCAAAACTCTGGAACTTCTGCACATGGACTTAATGGGACCTATGCAGGTTGAAAGTCTGGGTGGAAAGAGATATGCCTATGTGGTTGTTGATGACCATTCCAGATACACTTGGATAAGCTTCATTAGAGAAAAATCAGATGCATTTGACGTCTTTAAGGAACTGTGCATCAGACTTCAAAGGGAAAAGGACAGTTGTGTGGTCCAAATTAGGAGTGACCATGGGGCAGAGTTAAAAAATTCCAAGTTTGATGAATTCTACTCGTCTGAAGGGATAAGTCATGAGTTTTCCTCTCCTATAACTCCTCAGCAAAATGGGATAGTTGAAAGGAAAAACAGAACCATTCAAGAATCTGCCAGAGCTATGATTCATGCAAAGAAGCTTCCTATGCACTTTTGGGCTGAAGCTATGAATACAACTTGCTATGTTCATAATAGAGTTACCTTGAGAAAAGGAACCTCGTCCACTCTGTATGAAATATGGAAAGGCAGAAAACCCACTGTGAAGTACTTTCATATCTTTGGAAGCAGATGCTACATTCTTACAGATCGTGAACAAAGAAGGAAAATGGACCCCAAAAGTGATGAGGGTATATTCCTAGGATACTCAACTAACAGCAGAGCCTACAAAGTATTCAACTCCAGGACCAATGTCCTGATGGAATCCATAAATGTTATTGTGGATGATAAAGAGGAAGGAGTCGATGTCATAGAGGATGTTGGAACATTCCTTGATACTTCAACAGACATACTAGTCAAGTCTGAAGAAGTACAGGAGACTCCTTCTGAATGTGAGGTAGATGCTTCCAACAAAGTGCCGTCTATCAGAATTCAGAAAGACCACCCTAAGGATCTTATCATAGGGGATCCCAATAGTGGTGTGACTACCAGATCAAGGGAAATCAGCTCAAATTCCTGTTTTGTATCCAAGGTTGAACCAAAAAATGTGAAAGAAGCCCTGACTGATGAATATTGGATCAATGCCATGCAAGATGAACTGGAGCAGTTTAAAAGGAATGAAGTATGGGAGCTAGTTCCACGACCTGAAGGGACTAACATCATTGGTACCAAGTGGATTTACAAGAACAAGTCTGATGAGAAAGGAGTAATCACTAGGAATAAAGCAAGACTAGTGGCACAAGGGTATACTCAAGTTGAAGGGGTTGATTTTGATGAGATGTTTGCACCCGTTGCAAGACTTGAGTCAATAAGATTGTTGTTAGGTGTGGCCTGCATTCTGAAGTTCAAATTGTTCCAAATGGATGTGAATAGTGCCTTTTTAAATGGCTACTTGAATGAAGAAGTCTATGTGGAACAACCTAAAGGGTTCTGTGATCCTAACCTGCCTAAACATGTGTACAAGTTGAGGAAAGCTTTGTATGGGTTGAAGCAAGCTCCTAGAGCTTGGTATGAAAGGTTGACTGAATTTCTGACCTCTCATGGGTACATGAAAGGAGGGATAGATAAGACCCTGTTTGTGAAGGATGAAGATGGCAAAATCATGATTGCCCAAATTTATGTGGACGATATTGTCTTTGGTGGAATGTCAGAGCAAATGGTGAAACATTTTGGTCACCAGATGAAATCTGAGTTTGAAATGAGTCTGGTTGGGGAGTTGACTTATTTTCTTAGAATGCAAGTTAACCAAATGGAGGATTCTATGTTTCTCTCCCAAAGCAAATATGCCAAAAACATAGTTAAGAAGTTTGGTATGGATAATGCTAGACACAAAAGAACTCCTGCACCTACTCATTTAAAATTAACCAAAGATGAAGGAGGCCCCAGTGTTGATCAATGCTTGTATAGAAGCATGATAGGTAGTCTACTATATCTAACTACAAGTAGACCTGATATTTCCTATGCAGTTGGAGTGTGTGCTAGATACCAAGCAGAACCCAAAGTGAGCCACTTAAATCAAGTCAAGAGGATTCTCAAGTATGTCAATGGGACTTGTGACTATGGTATGCTATACTCTCATGGCTCTGAGCCTGTCTTATCAGGGTATTGTGATGCTGATTGGGCTGGGAGTGCTGATGACAGAAAAAGCACATCAGGAGGATGTTTCTTCTTGGGAAACAATCTCATATCGTGGTTCAGCAAGAAACAGATCTGTGTATCACTGTCCACTGCAGAGGCTGAGTACATGGCAGCATGAAGAAGTTGTTCCCAACTGGTGTGGATGAAACAGATGCTTACTGAGTACAATGTCTCTCAGAATGTCATGACATTGTTCTGTGACAATCTCAGTGCCATCAATATTTCCAAGAATCCCATCCAACACAGCAGGACCAAACATATTGACATTAGACATCACTTCATCAGAGATCTGGTGGAAGACAAAGTGATTACCTTGGAACATGTAGCCACTGAACTACAACTTGCTGACATATTCACAAAGGCTCTGGATGCTACTCAGTTTGAAAATTTAAGGGGCAAATTGGGGATATGCCTTTCTGAGGATTTATAGCAACCAATGATGTTTGGGATGTATTTTTTAATATCTCAACCTATTAAACAATTGAAAGTGTGCTATGAGTGGACAACAGATCACAGCTATGTTACTTGCTGCAAGTGTGGTAACAAGATGTTAAGGGGATATCCTAACATGAGACAACCTATATGCCTGTTGGACCTCAAGAAAGTGTTCATGCAGGAGTGGTTCAAGATGTCAGACTCAAAGTCATGGCATCTGATATGGGTGTACCTGCTGTAAAGCAAGAATGTGTGACTACTTGATCAAAGTTGTGAAGCAAGATCAAGTGGGTGGTGTCTTGATCAAAGCTGTAAAGCAAGATCAAGAGGGGGTATTCTTTATTGAAACTGTGAAGTAAAATCAAGATTGTGTTTCTGACAAGTGTGTGTAATTCTGTTTATTTTGGTCTGTAATTTAAAGTGTTGCTTTGGCAACATTTTTGACAAAAAAGGGGAGTAACACCTATGATGCCCCAGGACAACAGATTATTTGCTATATGATTAAACAGATATTGAAGATCCTCTAATCCAGAGGTTGTGCTGCAGCCTGATGTTCCACTCCTATGTGTGATGAGTGTGAGTGTGTTATCTATATGTGTGTTGTTGTTTGAAGTTTTTATTTAACTTCTGTATGTGTGTTGCTGTTAGAAGTTTTTATTTAACTTCTATGTGTGTTGAGTGTGTTGCTGCTCTGAGTGTATTAGCTAGGTAAATTTCCCTGCTAGATGTGTGTTTTTCCGCTGTTGTGAACTCTGTTGTGATGCCAAGTTGTTTTAGCCAAAAATTTGCTAACGGGGGAGTTTGTAGATGTTTGATTGGCTGCATTTTGTGGTAAAACACTAACTGGACTATAATGTCTTGACTGATGTCATGACATGCTTTGGAGATATTTGATTGGCTGCATTTTGTGTTAGAACATCTAACTGTACTCTGATGTCTTGACTGATGTCATGACATACTTGAGTAGTATGCTGCAGGTTTAGCTAATACAGGATTTACTGAATGTCAAACTAGATGCTATGACATTCATCCCTGACAGCAGATACTGAGGTATAGAATAGTTGGTTGTCTGTTATAACTCAGTATTTATTTCAGTCTGTTTATTCAGGAGAATAACAGACCTGGCATAAGGCCTACTGTCTGAATGTCAAACTGGATGTTATGACATTCATCAGTGACAACATATACTGAATAATAGGCAGGTTGGTTTTTCTGCTCCAGTTCAGTATGTATCTCAGTCTGTTTATCAAGGGAATAACAGACCTGGCATAAGGCCATTGTGTAAATGTCAAACTGGATGTTTTGATATTTATTACTATAAGTTGATATTGAAGTATAGACTGGTTGGTCTGCTACAGTACAACATTTAGCACAGTCTATTTTCAGGAAAATAACAGACTTAGCATATGGTATGTGTTCTGGTCGTCAAACTGAATGTTGTGACATTCATTCCTGACAACATATGCTAAAGTGTAGGATGGTTAGTTTTTTGTTTCAGCATTTTTCTCAGGCTATTCTTCAGGAGTCCAACAGCTGAGCTAAAATCCAGGAAACTAACAACTAAGCTACAATTAATGAACCTAACAAATAGCCTATTTGTTAGTACCCTAATATGTGGAAATTAGGTTAACTTGCTTAACCTTAATTTTAGGAAATACAAGTACAAGGCCCAAGTGCTGCAATATAAAAGGATGGCAATCCTTCTTTCAGAACTCGTGGGTTTTAGGCGTGAAGATTTTATTGGTCCATCATACTTCACTGCTGTATTTTTGTGTGTGTCTTGTATTAGGTGTATCTTGTAAGCCAAGAAATTATCACTTAGATGATTGCATTGGACTAGGGTGTTCATTGAGTTGTAAGTGTTGGGTCACTCTAAGCTTTTAAGCGTGAGTGCTGTGTATCTTGATTAAAGCTGTTAAGCACAATCAAGAGTTGTTTGAAGTGTGACTTCACCATTAACTTTAATCTAATTAAAGGTTGTAATCACTGAGGTGATTGAGGGGGAGTGAGTAGGAACTCTGATCTTAGTGTAAGATTGAAATTGCATTGGGTAGGTATTAAGTGATAGGATTAAACAGTTGGTTTAAGGTCTGAATTAATACTACTAACAATGGATTTCCTCCCTGGCTTGGTAGCCCCCAGACGTAGGTGTGTGTGACACCGAACTGGGTAAACAATTCCTTGTGTTATTTACTGCACTTACTTTTTAAGTTCTGCATAATTCTTGTCTGCGCAGAATTGGATGTCATAACATCCCGTGTGACATCGAAAGTATGTTAACTAGAATTTCAACACCAGACTGACATTCTTCTAGTATGATTCATCTAGTTTTTTCTTCGGACATCTGTTCAGGATGTATGTTGCAGTTGTTACAACTTCTCCCTATAATTCTTTGGGTAAATGTTTTGTCTTTTAACATACTTCTAACCATATTCATGATAGTTTTGTTCTTTCTTTATGCAATTCCATTCTATTGTGGAGTGTAGGGTGACACCACCTCATGCACAATCCATTCTTTCTCACATCATGTGTCAAAGTCTTTCGACACATATTCTCCACCACCTTCAGTCCTCAGAATCTTGAGCTTTCGACCATAGATTTAAACTTGGAAAATACCTCAATCATTTCACTTTTCTTCTTGATCAGGTAAGTCCATAGCTTTGTACTGAAATAATCTATGAATGTGACAAAGTATTTGTTATCTACAATTGAACCCACTTAGATAGGACCACATACATTAGAGTATATGATTTCAAGAATTGCCTTCGACTTGCTTCTTGCATCCTTGCTGAAGTTGTTCTTATGTTGATTTTCCTTCACACATTCCTCACACACTTCATTTGGAATGTCAATTTCTGGTAACCCTGAAACCATATTTTTTTTCCAGATCTCTAATGTCTTTGAAATTGAGATGGCCAAGTCTATAGCGCCATATTCATTTATCTCTGCTAGCTGCACTTGCAAGGCACTTGTGCTCCATTAGATTAAGTTCAACCTTAAAGGTTTTATTCTGAGACATGGGAGTATTCAAGATTAACCTTCCTCCGGAGTCGGGAACTCTCATAATCTTCTCTTCGATCGACGCTTTGTAATTCTTTTCAACCAACTCCCATATGCTGAGAAATATACTTTTCATGTCTGGTATATACAATACATTGGAAATTATTAACCTTTTTCCATCTTTCCTCATAACCAGGACATCACCAATACCTTCAGCTGCTAGAGTAATGTCATTTGCAAACTTCACCATGTTCTTCATCATTGGTTTTATGTTGACAAACCAATATTTCCTACCAGTCATGTGTGATGAGCATCCTGAGTCCAAGTACCATTGATCCTTGAATCTTTTTTCATCTCTTGTTATGACCATCAACAACATATCTTCTTCATGCTTTGCCAACTTTGCATCATTTTCTTGATTCTTTTGTTTTTAAGGAAATTCACTAAAGTAGTGACCATACTTTTGACAATTGAAACATTGAATGTGACTTTTGTTAGGTTTTTGACCACCACCTCTTCTTCTACTTGCGACACCACCTCCGAGGTTTGCTTTGGTATGAGGGTCTTCTTTGATTCAACAAATTTCCTTTTTGATGGTATCCTGTATCAGTTGAATTGTTGTAGCCTCTTCCACCTTTGTTGTCCAATCAATTCCCTTTGCCTTTCTTTTCTCTTATTGATTACGCCTGCAAAGCCACATCACTTTTCGACTTGCTTGCAGTTCTTTCATCCATTATTTTTTCATAAGATTCAAGCGTCCCTTGAAACTCTTCCTTTGCCAATATTGACAAGTATTTCGATTCTTCTATGGCTATTACCACGTGATCAAACTTTGGAGCCAATGACCTCAAGATATTTGTAATAACTGATCTTGATGGCAACACTTCTCCAGATATATTGATTTGATTCACCAGTTTCGTAACCCTAGTGAAAAAATCAGTTATGCTTTCACTTTCTTCTATCTAAAGTAATTCATACGTCCTTTTGTAAGTTTCTAACCTCACCTCTCTCACCTTCTCAGCGCCTCCAAATGATTTCTCCAAGATTTCTCATGCTTCTTTCGATGATTCTACATCACTGACATTTTCAAAATTATTCGGATCAACGCATTGATGAATCATAAAGAGAGATTTATAATTTTTCTTATTCAATTCTCTGTATGTAGCCTTTTGTTCATCCGTCGCGTTTTCTGCAAGCGACGTCACTCCCTTCTTCACAAGATCCCAAAGATTCTGATAGAAGAAAACAAACTTCATCTGCTTGAACTAATTCTCGTAATTTTGATTCTTCAGAATTGGGAACTCGCCGGAAAGTGTCCATTCAGATGATTCATTGCGCTATGCTTACCAAGAATCACACAACTAGTGCTCTAGATACAAGATGTTGGAATTACGACGAGTTCCCAATGTGGAATTGCACCAAACATATAGAGAAATCTGAATCAATCTTGATGAACAGGAATCAATATTTCTGATTGATTACTCCTCTTGTTCTCTAGTCTTCACTCGAGTGAATCAACCACACCTTGGTTGAAAGATGATTATGTCGCACATTGATTATTGAAGAAGAAAAGAAAATATGAATCGGGGAAGACAAGAGAAATTAGGATTTTCAATTAGAGCAGAAAGAAGAAGAATATTTCTATACAGTTTCTCTCTGCCTTCAAACTGAAGTTTATTCAATCTTTCTCTATGTAACTGCATTACAAACAAAGATAGGGTACCTCCCTATTTATAGGCCGAGATTGCTTGCACACCAAGCAATCTACAACTAACCTAACTAACTTAACTAAAACAAACAAATAAAGCTAAGTCAAAATATATGTCGAGATACACTTCTTCGACATTTCGACATCTATACAATTTAAGAGATATACATTTCGACTCTTTCGAAATGACGTTTTGACACAAAGAATTATACTTTGAACACAATTATCTTTACATTCAAACTTTCCATTTTTTTATTCTCAAATCTTGATACTTTAAGTGTACATTTTTTAAACATTTTTTTATTCACCACATTCCATCTTTGAAGTCGACGTGATGAATATCTTGCTTACTATGTTCGAGTTATACATATCATTGCTCAATTATATCTACATCTCGCTTGAAAGTCACTTTTGTGATCTTTTATTTTAAGTATAATAGAGGCTCTCTAAAATATTACTCCCTCCGTCCCACAATGAGTGACACATTTGAAATAAAATAGTGTCTCAAAATGAATGATTCATTTCAATTTCCAAGGCATATTTTTCAATTTTACTCTCTAATTAATATTACTTTCATCATTCTCAATACATGATAAACATACCTTAGTAAAAATATCATTCTCTCTCTTTCATTTATTCATTTTTCTTAATCTGTGTAAAATGATCAACTGAACCACTCATTGTAGGACGGAGGAAGTAATCAAAAAGGATAAATTCAACATTGATATTTTTACTAACTATTCAAAGATCTTAAAGCTCCTCGAACTTCCTAAAAAAGTATTATTATTTGATAAATCACCATGTTGTATTAGTGAACATAATGATTGATAAAGTAATGATTGAAGAAATAAATATAATAATTTTACAAAATTATCCTTAATTGTTATTGATTACACATGCAGAATGAGATTTAATGTCTTGAGAGTAGTGCAAACAATATTAATAGGGATAAAATTGATACAAATAAATTAATGTTGCATTGAAAAACTAAAACAACATTTATTTTGAGAAAAAAATTTAGACTTAAAAAACACTTATTTTGGAACATAGGGAATATCTTTTTTCTACGTGTTACATAATTCC
The DNA here is from genome assembly GCF_024323335.1 of Lathyrus oleraceus. NCBI lineage: Eukaryota > Viridiplantae > Streptophyta > Magnoliopsida > Fabales > Fabaceae > Lathyrus > Lathyrus oleraceus. The sequence continues at coordinate 235,663,993 of NC_066582.1, forward strand.
TCATATATAATTTCTCTTATATTTGAAGTTTCATTTATTTATAGAATTTGTGTACCCTCACCATCATCGTTTCATATGGCGTGCTATCAGAAACTCTTTATGAAATAGTTGCTATACCGAGGCTTAAGCATGCATGAAGGATATTAACTCATGATTTTGTTACAAGGAGTCACATTGGAGCAACTCTATCTCCTTCTAGTTAACTTCAATTCATAAAGAAATGATGTATAAGATAAAGAGCACATTGCTTTCCTTTTAATTTAAACTCATCACTTTTTTTTTCTTTCTCAAAATTGATTTTCATAGGAAAAATCTCTTCTCTCCTTGCCTAGACATCTTCATGAAGGTCAAAGTGTCAATTTAATCAAACTCTCGTTAGCCCCCGTTTTTCAAATGTTTAGAAAACCTCTATGATACATTTTCATAAAGTCAAGATTATATTTTGAGTGTTTGAAGTATTATTTTTCTACTACATTTATGGTTGATTGGCATTTACTCCCTCTTACCAAAAACCCTACTATCATATTTTCCATTGGAATCCATTATGGCTCCTTTTGTGGCTCAAAGATTAGGGAGTAGATAGTCGACTCGAGTAATTTTTAAAGTCAAACTGTACAGGTTCAAAGTGAATTAGTTGAGGCTCATAGGGAATTTCTAATTGGTAGAATGTTTTACTTTAGTCTCATGGGACATAAGGGAACTAAGGTATTTCCTTATTAACCACAACATGTTTTAAAGAAGTTTGCCATGACTTGAATATTTCCATATTTTCTTATTTTTTTACTCATAAAGATATCCCATCTTCTAGTAAACTATCATGGTCTGCTTACGAGCTAACTTAATTGAGGTAATGCATTAGCAATTATTAATTATCACTAATATAACAACCAGATGGTCTTGGTATGATTAAACCCAATTAGATTGCAGTTGGTGCATCAGGTCTTGCAAGTATTTTAATGGATTAGCCAGGATAGTTCGATAATAACCCTCGTTGCTTTTGAGTAGAGTAATTTGTTCTATTCTCTAAGAATAAAAATAAGTTTTATAAATATTGTATTCGTAGAGACCAGTAGAGAAGGATTTTACAGTTTTTTGATGCTTGATAGTAAATGACAGAAAATAAATGATAGAAAGTAAAAATGGAGATTTCGGTGTTAACTGAAAGAAAACTTGCTAAGGGTAGATTTCATCATTACGTATATATCATGCATAACCATAGACCAGTAATATGTGTTGGAATTAAACTCAAGACTTTGAGTAATTCCGAATCAATCTTGATGAACAAGATTCAATCGCACCGATCGAATTCTCGCTTCTTCTTCACTCAAGTGAATCAATCAACCTTGGTTGCAAGATTGTATCATTGCACAATAGTGATAAAAAGCAAGAAAAGAAGATGAATTTTCTGCAGAGTTCCTCTCTACTTACATACTGTGATTCTTTATTCTTTTACAACTGAAAAACTCAAGTGTTTATAATAATATGGGTTACTCCCTATTTATAGATTTTGCTTGCTTGCTCCCAAAGCAAAGCCCAAAAATAAAAGTCTAAAATATTTAATTCGATCAACACTACAATATTAGGTTTAAAACCAAATCCATGTCGAAGCTAACTCCTCGACACTTCGACACTCATACAATTTTGACACACAACATTTCGACGACAACATACTATGTCAAAAATACTGATTTGACTCAAAAAATTACAATTCAACACACCACCTAATTTATTGTGTCTAAGCTATATATGTTCATAATAAACCTTAACTTCTTGAACACTTTGGCCTGCACTCCTTTCGTCATGATATCCGCAATCTGATTCTCAGTTCTGCAGTGCTCTAAGTTCAGCTTCGCTTCTGCCACTTGCTCTCGAGGATAATGGAACCTCATTTTGATCTGCTTGTTTCATCCATGCGCTATTAGATTCTTCTCAAGATTGATATTAGATATATTGTCGATCTTCATGATAATTGCTCCATGATTCTTCCTTATAATCTCTTCGACCAAATTCACCATATACGTTGCTTGACATGCACAAAGAGAAGAAGCTATGTATTCTTCTTCACATGATGATAGTGTCACTATTGGTTCCTTTCTTGAACTCCAAGCAACTGGTACACCACCTAACATAAACACATAGTCAGCTGTGAATTTTCTATCCTCAACATCACTATACGAACTTGAGTTAGTGTAGCCCACTAACTTTCATTATTTTACTTTATCAGATGCAGAAAACAGAATGCCATAGTCGAGAGTTCCTTTCAAATATCTTAGTATCCTCTTCGTCGCTGCTAGGTGTGATACCTTTGGCTTCTGCATGAATCTGCTTACCATACCTACACTATATGTTATATCAGGCCTTGTTTGACAAAGGTATCGAAGTGATGCAATGAGTCTTATGTATTTTGTTGGACCAACATCATCTTCATCTGTGTCTTTTGACAGTTGCATTCTGGACTCAGTTGGAGTCGAAGTTAGGTTGCAATCTTGCATCTCAAATCTCTTGAGTATTTCACCTGCATATCATCTTTGGTACATCATTAAACCTCTACCACTATTGTAGAGTTTGATTCCAAGGAAATATGAGATATTTCTCAAGTCTGACATTTCAAACTCCTCACGCAGGTCATGTTTGAAATCTTCGATCTCCTTCTTGCAACATCCTGTTATCAACAAGTCATCAACATAGAGACATAGTATAAGCAATTCACTATTGCTTCTTCTTATATATAATACATGCTCAGTTATGCACTTCACAAATTCCTTCTCCCTTAGAAAGCTATATATCTTCTTGTTCCAAGCTCTTGGTGCTTGCTTAAGTCCATACAAGACTTTATGCAACATGTATACCTTTCTTTTTTCACCTTGTTTCACAAACTCAACTGGTTGTCAAACATAAACTTCTTCATCTAAGAGGCCATTCAGGAATGCACATTTCACATCCATATTACATATGTTCCAATTGTTCATGTTTACTACACTAACAACAAACCTGATTGTTTCGGTCCTAGTGACATGTGCAAAAATTTCATCGAAGTCGATTCCTTCTTTCTAAAGAAATCCTTTCGCCACAAGTTTCTCCTTGTATCGAGTTACTTCACCTTTGGGATTCAATTTCACCTTGCATAACCACTTCACATTGATTCCTTCTTGTCTCGAGGCAATTCAACAAGTGACCAAGTATTGTTGACTTCGATGGGCTTTAGTTCCTCATTCATTGCTTTCACCCACTTCGAATCCTTTAATGCCTCAGCTGTATTGACTAGTTCGACATCCACATAGAAAGCATAATGTACCAACTCGCCTTCATCATAGATCACACAATCTAATGTAATCACACATTCTTGCAACCTTGCATGCATGTTTCTTGTTCTTTGAGGTCTTCTTGTGCTTGCTTGACCTCTGACTTCTTCCTGTCGAACTTATCTTTCGACTTCACTTTTCGGTTCTTCACATAAGATTCTCACTGAATCCTTCTTTACATTTTCACTCCAATCCCATTCCTGAAGCTCATATATGATCACGTTCCTGCTAATCACTACTTGCTTGCTCACTAGGTCGAACAACTTGTAACCTCCAATCAAATGATATCCTATTAGGATCATCTGACTTGACTTGTCATCAAGTTTTCTTCTCAACTGATCTGACACATATCTATGTGCTATATATCCAAATACTTTCGGATGACTCAAGCTAGGCTTGACACTAGAACAACATTATTCTGACGTAATTCCTTCTTGCTTCTTTGTCGAACATATGTTCAAAATATATGTAGTTGTCGACACCACTTCTCCCTATAATTCTCTGGGCAGATGCTTGCCTTTCAACATACTTCTCACCATGTTCATGATGGTTCTATTCTTCCTTTCTACCGTTCTATTTTACTATGGAGTGTAGGGTGGCACCACCTCATGCATAATCCCTTCTTTCTCACATAACTTGTCGAAGTCTTTTGACGCATACTCTCCACCACCATCAATCCTTAGAATCTTGAGCTTTCGACCACTTTGTCTTTCGAACATAGATTTAAACTTGGCAAATACCTCTATCACTTCACTTTTTTTCTTGATCAGGTAAGTCCATAGTTTTCTACTGAAATCATCTATGAATGTGACAAAGTATTTGTTACCTCCAATCAAATTCACCTGGATAGGACCACACACATCAGAGTATGTGACTTCAATAATTACCCCAGACTTGCTTCTTGTATCCTTGCTGAAGATGTTCTTGTGCTGCTTCTCCTGCACACATTCTTCACACACTCCATTTGGAATGTCGATTTCTGGTAACCCTGAAACCGTATTTCTTTTTTTCAGATCTTTGATGTCTTTGAAATTGACATAGCCAAGTCTATATTTCCATATCCATTCATCCCTGCTAGTTATAGTTGTAAGACACTTGTGCTCCATCACATTAAGTTCAATCCTGAAGGTTCTATTCTAAGACATAGGTGTCTTCAACATTAACCTTCCACATGAGTCGAGAACTCTCATCATCTTGTCTTTGATCAACATTTTGTAGTTCTTTTCAACCAACTGCTATATGCTGAAAAAATTACTTTTCATGCTTGGTATGTACAGTACATTGGAAATTACTAACCTCTTTCCATCTTTTCTCATAACCAGAACATAACAAATACCTTCAGCTACTAGAGTATTGTCATTTGCAAATTTTACCATGTTCTTCATTGAGGGTTTCATGTTGATAAACCAATATTTCCTACCAGTCATGTGTGATGAGCATCCTGAGTCCAAGTACCATTGGTCCTGGAATCTTTCTTCATCTTTTCTTCTTCATGCTTTGCAAACTTTGCATCAGTTTCCCGATTCTTCTGTTTTTCAGGACAATCACTTGAGTAATTACCATAATTTTTTTAAAATTGAAACAGTGAATGTGACTTTTGTCAGGTTTTCGACCACTGCCTCTTCCTCTACCTACAACACCGCCTCTTTAGTTACTTTGGTGGGAGGGTCTTCTCTGATTTGACTAGCCTCCTTCTTGCTGATTTCTATCAGTCGAATTGTTGTATCCCCATTTACCTTTATTGTCGAGCCACTTCATTTTGCCTTTCTTTTCTCTTGTTGATTGCACCTACAAAGCCACATCACTCTTCAAATTGCCTACAACTCTTTCATCCATTCTTTGTTCATGAGATTCAAGCGTCCCTTGAAGCTCTTCCTTTGTCAATGTTGACAAATCTTTCGACTCTCATAAGGCTACTACCATGTGGTCGAACTTTAGAGCCAATGACCTCAAGATCTTTGAAATAACTGTTCTTGATGTCAACACTTCTCCACATACCTTGATAAATTCACCAGTTTTGTAACCCTAGTGAAAAAATTAGTTATGCTTTCATTGTATTCCATCTGAAGAAATTCATACATTCTTTTGTGAGTTTGTAACCTCACCTCTTTCACCTTCTCTCCTCCAAACGATTTTTAAATAATTTTCATGCTTCTTTCGCTGATTCAACATCACTAACCTTTTCAAAATCATCAGAATCAACACATTTATGGATTATAAATGGAGCTTTATAATCTTTCTTCTTCAATTCTTTGTGTGCAACTTCTTCTTCATCCGTCGCGTTTGTTACAAGCGGTGTCACTCCCTCCTTCACAAGATCCCAAAGATCTTAGGAAAAGACAACCTTTATCTTCTTGCACTAATTCTAGTAATTTTGATTCTTCAAAATTGGGAAACTCGCCAGAAAATGTCAGTTCGGATGATTCATCATGTTATGCTTCCAAGAATCGCTCAGTCAGTGCTCTAGATACCAGATGTTGGAATTAAACCTAAGACTTTTAGTAATTCTGAATCAATCTTAATGAACAAGATTCAATCGCACTGATAGAATTCCCTCTTATTCTTCACTCTTCACTAGAGTGAATCAACCAACCTTGGTTGCAAGACTGTATTGCTGCACAATGGTGATAAAAAGAAGAAAAGAATATTGAATTGAGAAGAAAATAGTTAGGGTTTATCGAGAGAAGGAAGAAAATGAATTTTCTACAGAGTTCCTCTCTGCTTACAAACTGTGATTCTTTATTTTTTTGCAACTGCAAAATTCAAGTATTTACAATAATAGGGGTTACTCCCTATTTATAGATTTTGCTTTCTTTCTCCCTAAGCAAAGCCCAAAAACAAAATCCCAAAAAATATAATTCCTCAAACCCTACAAAATTAGGTTTAAAACCAAATCCATGCATCGAGACTAACTCCTCGATATTTTGAGACTCACACAATTTCGACAACAACAGACTCTGTCGAAAATGCTTCTTTAACACAAAGAATTACAATTCAACAATATGCTCATTTACTAACCTATTAATGTAAATACTTTTTTTCTCTCATTTGTATCTCCTGTCAGTCTCAACATCGTGAGATCAATGCATTACCTAATAATAAATATATCAGTCTATTAACCAACATAACACTTTAAGTTCCAACAGTTATAAAATAGCAAGATTCGATATCGTTCCTACTATAGTACATTAGAATATTGAACCTAATCCTGTGTCTAGGCATTAATATCCAATAGATGATAATCAAGGATCTAGTAAATCTAAAACATGCATTTAGATTAAAGAGTCATCAATATTAAAGCATGAGTAGAGTTATCAGAAATGATGTGCCCTATTTAATACATGAATATAATGACTACATCTAACCTCAAGCAAATAATTTCTTTGCTATGCTTACTCATCGTAGTTGTGTCAGTAATCCCGTGAAGACGAGCTTGGAGTTTAACTGCCTTGTCACTTGGTAAATGCTTCCGCCTTCAATCTCCCTCTATTATTATCCTGTTGTGGACCAATATGAATCTACTATAATTATGTACTACCTCACTCCCTTAAATCTTCCTTTGCAATGAACTAAAGACCCTTATTTAAAGGTGCAAATTCAGAGACCTCGCTAGGCGGTCCGCCCATCCACACTTATTGAGCCTTATTTCTTCTAGGTTAAGCAATGCTCGTTGTCTCACAGGTGGCCCTAACCGCCTTGCTTTGCGGGGTGCACCTCCCCCTCACTTAGCGCATAAACCCCTTTTCACCATAAAGTACTTTATTCTTGAAGTGCCATTTGTCTTCCTGAGCTCGATAGGTGTGCCTATGATCATGTCCTAGCGAGCCTTGATTTGAAAGGAGTTTCTTTGGATTGGTATTTATGTGATGAATTGTGGTTTTCCAGTCCTTTTTACCTTTTTTAGTTAATATATGCAACTAAAGTCCAAACATATGTTCTATCAATTTTTAAAGACAAATTAGGGTTTTTTATATTGATTGCTTGTGTATTAAGTTAATAATTGCCTACGTATTTTTACGTAAATTTGGCACTTATCAATTCTCCCCAACTTATCTTTTTATTTATCCTCAAACAAAATCATTTCAAATGGTTCATAAATCTTTTGAATGCATGTTTTACTAAAAGGTTGGCTGACTCAGGTCATGAATTTTTGAAATTGTTTTTATGGAAGGGTATTCTTTCTAATGCAGGTTTATAGTTAATGTCATGACTATCCATAAGCTATAGCATAAAGATAAATCATTTTCTTGATCAAAGTATGATTTTAAAACATGTTTAAATCAACACTTAATGATTCATTAAAGTCATTATCTCATTGAGTATCTCTGAATGATTAGTGTTTCCCCATACTTAGACAATGCATGAACTAAAGAAACACTTCGCATTTCATCTAAACAGTATCACAAGATATATCATTCAGTCATGAATCACTAAGGTCTTTCTTTTGGTTGTAAGGTAGTTTGACTTGCAAAGTTTTTTGGTTTTTCTTTGGATTCAAAAGCCTATAGATAAGTGAGCATAAACTATTTCTTTCTAAAATTCTCTTTCTTTATGTCCACTTTCTTACAATCATTTTCTTTTTGTTCTTTTTCTTTTGTATGCTTGACTTTTGATTTTTGAATTGTTTATGTCAAAGCATATTATGTTTCTTTCATTTCACCAGTACTACTTGAATTTTATTTTTTCAAAACATGTCATTTTTCCTTTTCTCACCAACTTTTTGTTTTTAAAATATCCTTGCTTTTATTTTCTCTCATATCCTCAAGATATGGTGGCAAATATTTTTTTCTTTCAAATTGGCTAAGGGTTGTAACATTTGAAAAGAACAAAAAATTTCATTTTAAGGCTCAAAGGGGTTTGTCAAAGAATTCACACCCTCACAAGGTAGGGTTTTGAGGTCAAGTAGTTTTTCACTCAATAAAAAACAATGCATTTATCATATCCATGACTTTCAAACATATCAAGTAATAGAAAGACTCATGCAAAGTCTACATAGTTAGCATGCATATCCACTCTCATTATTTATGTAAAACATGAGGTTGCACACATCTTACTTGGGCAGTCTTATGGTTATTGACTTATATCATTATATTTTCATTAGGCAGTAGAAAAGTTAAACTTTGAATAAACAAATAATTTATAATCACGTTATATTTCACAAATACTCAAAACATTAATCATGAATGAAGCATTTAAATAAAACAAAACATTTTCCATGGCATTTGTTCTTTGACCTTTTGTTATCAACCTATCATTTATGATTCCATTGCATATGGATTTTCATGTCATCATTTGAACCTTCTGTAGACAAACTTTATTTTAAAAAGCATTTTTTTTCAAAAAAATTAAAATAATTTGAACAGAGTATAAATCATCAAAATTTCACAGGTATATGCTTAAAAACATCCCTTGATTTCCACCCCTTGCAGAAAATATTTGATTATCCTCAAGCAACAAACAATGATTGTCCTATAGGGATGTCTCTCCTAGCACAAAATCCTTAGGGGTTTCACGCTTAGCCCCATTTTGCACCAAAGTGCTCTAGGCTCACTCGGTGGCTCGCCCATCGAGCTCTCTTCTGCAACACTTGTACATGTGTTTTATTATTCAATTTTCTTATCATGTGCACATCATAATTCAAGGGAGAGAGAGGCAATTATCTTCAAATTATTCATAATATATTGGAAGCTTGTGTTTGTTCATGTACTTATTACAAAATGAACAACACACCCAAGTCCATGGTGGTTGTACATTGTTAGTAAACCTACTACATAAACAAACAACATAAACTAACATAATCTTTTTAGAAAGTAATGAAATGAAATTGATAAAATGGTAATAATTTCACAATGACATAGCAGGTGCAACACTAGTCTAGTCATCACTCTCAGTAGTTGTAACTTCATCATCCTTTTCTTCATCACCTTCCTTTTATTCTTCATCATCTTCAACTTATGTCGGCTCACCTATTGTTCAATTCCCACTTGCACAACCATTTCCTAACTAATAAAAGAATGTCATATTAGTAGACCATTGTAGGTAGCTGATAAATTCATCTAGAGTTAGTATTGGCTCCAATGGAGCACGTAGTTCTTGCATCCTTAGTTGGAGCATGTGCAATGAGTCATTAATACATAACATACCTCAGTGTTATGGCTTAGTAATATCCAAACCATATGACAAACAGGATTTAATAGTAGGATACATGTTATTAAAGTTTGTTGTTCCATATTTGTATTCAGTAGGCACAGTAGGGGGTTCTGATAGTGGTGGATGCATCCTCTCTTTATGGCCTATACAATATCAGGCAATAATGATAATGTCATGTTTTGACATCTGTCGGATAAGATGGTTATCAAGGATGTCTATACCAAAGTGTCTGCACAATCTCATGATCAATCCAAGGAAGCCAATGGCATGTAATTTTGATGAATATACAATATCACAAATTTTGTTGGAGATTACCTTTACTGTGTTTACTTGCTTGCCTTTTATAATATACCATATTAGTTGTGCAGTTTTCAAGGTTGAAGAGGAGGTATCGCTAACAGAAGTAACATTGTGAAGAAGGAAGGTCATCCATATTTGAGCTTGGATGGTCATGTCAGATCTCTTGAAATGGATATGAAGTCCATCTCAGCCCAATTGATTGGTATTTCCTAATTCCCAAATGTCATCAACTATCTCATCATAATTCCAATTTCCTCTTTCTAGTTTCACTACAAATGAATTCAAACTTTTATAGTTTTCCACATAATGGTGTTATATATAAGCATGTATGACATCTATGTCAAATGGGACTCGTCAGGCCTGTACCTAAGAAACCTTTGTTGATGGTGCTTCTTTGGTGGGTTTGACGTTCACATAAAATGCCTTGATTGTGTCGAGGTTGACAATTTCATTAGGTGTAGTTAGAACACCCCAACCCCATGTATTTATTTCTTGCACCACATCAGAGTATTATCTCGGATCCTCCAACTCATTTTTTTCTTGTATCGAATTTTGACTGTCCAACATAGTATATAATTTCTCATGGATATAGCTTCTGAACTTGTATTCATCACACGGTATGGCAGATGAATTAGTGCCTGCAATTTTTTTGTTTCCTTCTGATTGTTGAGATACTTAAAGAAAAGAATGTAGCCCATCTAACGATTACCTTATATAATTTTTTTTCTTAGTATATAATTTCCCATGGATATAGCTTCTGAACTTGTGTTCATCATACATAACTGTATCGGGGTATTCATTACCTTTAGATTTATTGACTAAATCAAAAGTAAATCATACAATTCGAGTCGCCACCGTACTTCTATTTATCCAAAGGAAAGGTTAGAAAGCGAACAAAAACCGAGAAGTTTTATCAAATCAAGAACTAATAAAAATGTCAGAGATCTGGGTAAGGGGGTTGGTTATGCAATGGGAAAGTTTTAAGCACCCAAAACATCCTAGGTACTCCTAGGGAGCCCTTTTCACAATTGTTGTAAGGTAGGTTGGTATTTGTGAAAATTATTTGTGCAAACATGATTGGGGAGATGAGAGAAGAATGTACAAATTATTTACAATTTTGTGTTTGAATGGATAAACCCATTGCCTACGTACCATCTTAAAAAAGATTAGGATCAAAACCTCGTAGTTTGGGGTAAAAAATCTCAAAAGAAATTGGTGAATTGATTGGTCAAAAGCCTTAAGGTCTTTTGTTATCAAAGGGAGAAAGCGCAACCTAAAACCACAAATCCACCATGTGAGGAGAGCTTCAACATGCTAGTGAGGGGTTAACCCTATAATAAGCATGGAAGACTTATTGTCCATCACTAAGGATATAGGTGAGTATTATATCAGCCTCAAGGATAACTCAAACCTAATAGCTAATGTTTATGAAAAGTTTTGGAAAAAGTGGCCATTAAAACCACAAAAACAATTGAGTGAGTTGTATTTACCAATGAAAAGTATTTACAAAGTAAGGCCAAAGTTGACTTAGAATTCAATTCAAAATAAGTGTTATGAAAAGAAGTTTGGAAAATCAAAAGCATAGTGCTTAGGTTTCTAATTTTGAAAACAAATGTTAATATTTGCACAAAAGTTTGGCTTGGGTTAGAGTGGAGGGAAGAAGAAGAATGGCTAAGTCCTAAACATACAAAGATGAAGGAAGAGAAATAAAACCACAATGGAGTTCCCTTCTTGAGATCATAGTGATGATCCAAGTTGTTCCCTTTCCTTTGGAATAGCAATCAATAAGCAAATAACTCAAGCAATCAATCACACAAGCAAGCTCCTAGGAATCTTCCAATGGCTTTTGTATCTTTCACTTTGGATGCTCATGACAATGGTTCTTCTGCTTGGCTCAAGTTAAGATCCCTCGCACAAGAACACACAAATCAAAAAAAATTCACAATACAATAGAAAGAATGGACAAGAGTGAGTTTAGAATTTGGTCCTTTCAATTCATCTTCAACATTAAGCATTCTAAAGGCATGAGGCCTAGTTGCTCTTTGACATTTTATAGCACTCTAAAGGCATGAGGCCTAGTTGCTCTTCAAACTCCATTAGCATAGGGAATGTCCTAAAGTCTAAGTCCTTTTGTCCATTTGCATTTGGTTCACAAAATCAAAACAAAACAAGCACAATAGTATATACACAATAATGTGCTCAAGTGAGCAAAAGGCAAATTGCATTAACATAAACATGAGCTCAAGTGAGCAAAGGGCAAAAGCAAATGAAATAATGTACAAGAATATTAAATTGCATAAAAGTAAATTTCAAGAATTAAAGACTTTAATTAAAAGTTAGTGGTCAATAGTTAATGCTAGTGTGCCATAAGGCAATTTAGCGCTATGTTAAGCAATCGTAAGTGAACTAATGTAGTAGTCACACCTATCTGAGGTCGGTCAGTAAAAATATAGGAAACAAACACAAGTTAGAGACCATGACTAGTAAGCCAAGCTCCTACAACTTGCCATGCCAAAATAAAAGAAGAATGATCTTGTATTGATTTAGGTTTTTTGCTTGACCAAGAAGGAACCTATCCTTAATGCAAAGCCATTCACTTGATCTTTGATTAAGATGAATTAGATTTGAATCAAGGAAGGTTAAGCCCCTCATATGTCAAGGCTAACCATCAATCTTTAACTCATTGATCTGTAATACCTCAAAATTTGCCCCCTCATTCATGCATTCATTTTTAGGTCATTTAACATTTCATATTGCATTTCATCATTTCAATCAGAATTAGATCCAAGAAGCTTGAATATCATCCAAGACACTTTGTGGGTCCTATCTGGGTGATCAGTCAACACAAGGGAATGGCTTGAGATACTCCCAACATGTTCAAATGGGGTCTATTCATCAGTCAAAACGTTAATCTTGAAGGAGCAAAAGTTTGTTCATGAGCTGTCATGCTCGCTAGGCGAGCAGAATGGGTCGCCTATCGAGTCCCAAGAAAAGCCACCAGAATCACCTACGCTCAGAGGAATTTCTTGAACTGTCATGCTCGCTAGGCGAAGCCCATGCATTTTGAAAATAAAAAATCAAATAAAAAAAAACGAAAAAATAAATAAATAAAAATAAATAAATAAATAAATAAATAAATAAATAAAATATAACAGAAAAATCTTGGACTTGGACCTCTCTCATTTGAGCCCACAAAGCCACGAAAATCAGGTTATAAATTCTAAAAAAAAATCAGTGGAAAAACCCTAGAGAGATTCTAACTAACTCAGAGCAACCTCTAGAGACTGAACGGAACTCATCTGCAAAGAACCAATTCCCTCTCATATAAACCCTAAGATTGTTCTGCAAAGCCAACGGTGCAATTCAATTTCAATCGATCCTCCCCAATCAGGTATGCCCTATTTCCACTACTTTATACTTTCAACCTGAAATTTCTGAATGTATGAGGTATTATGGGTGAATTTGGAAGAGTGGGTATCGTTAGGTTTTGCATGTGGGCACATGTTTTAGTATGTATGTCATGCCTTGATGTGTGGATCCTTGCCCCCTGACTTTGAATTTTGATACCCTTTTGATGCATGTGTTTGACAAGAGGTTTAGGCCTCCTACACTTGGTTGCTTTTTGTGAGCTCTTTTTGTGAATTTTAATGGCATGATTCATGTGGTTACATTTTGATTTGGGGCAACTCTTGATTGCACCCCATCTTGTCACTCTAACCTGTTTGTTGAGTTTTTTGTGAGGGCTCACATGACTCCTGAAAGGATAGCTTGCTTGGCATTCCACTTTATTTGTGGGATACCATTTGGAGATTTATTCCGATTACCTGTATTGACTTGCTTTCTTTGATGGTGCCAGCTCGAGAGATCTCTGGGTTTCTTATTTCTTTAGCTGTTATTACTTCGGATCTTTATCCGTGTGGTAGACCTCTTGATCCTTTTATCTTTCCCGCATTTTACCGCTTTCTTAGTTGGAAGACCTCGATAGGAGGCAATGTTTTCTTTTGTTTGTTTACTTTTGTGCCCAAAGACCTCCAAAAGGAGGCACCAGTGCTAAAGACCTCCACGAAGAGGCAATTGACGGATAAAAGGGATTAGTAATCAATCCCCCGTTATTCAGTGTGTCATTCTTTATGCTCGCACTACGTGCTGATGCTTCAGAACAAAAGCCCAAGATCTTTTGTCCGGTCAGTCAGTGGAGAGGGTTCCACCTTTCTGAATCCCAACTTTTTGTCATGAGCTCACCCTGTCCAGGGTTAAGAGCTATGAGGTCTTATCCTCATTACCCTTTTGATCTGCTCACCCTAACGTTCAATGTCAGTGGTTAAGAGCCCATTTGACTACCCTTCCATGGCTTGTTTGTCGAGGTTGATATGACCCCTCTTGACTAAAGCCCTACCCATGTATGTTTGAGCCCCCTTGTTGGCGTGTTTACTTTATGCATGTTTGTTTTGTATGGTGTAATCGTCTCCCCATAGGATTGCTAGGCTTCGTATAGTCTCTCGTTTGCATGTCAATTTAGGTAGCACTGTTCCTTCGTCTAGGACTTCCTTTTTTGCATGAGCATTCCTAAAACCCAAACAAACTCATTGATTTTTCTTCTCCTAAGAATACGTTAACTCCTTCTACTACAGGCGAGTAAGTCTCCAAAGGTCGAGCATCCGGTAGATTGCGTAGTAACGTCGTTCATCTAAAAAACACAACCCTTAACCCGTAGGTAGCCGAACTACGGCTTGCTCTGATTCTCATTCCTGATGAGATACGTAGGCATAAGACGCGATGTCTTAGCGAGCACACTCCTCTTTAGCCCATAGGTAGCCGAGCTACGAAGACTCTGATTCTCATATTCAGATGGGATACGTATGCAGTGGATGCGACATCCGTGCGAGTCATTTTCTTTTGACCCTCTTTTAGTAAATAGTACATTAGATAAACCCACACCCTTTAGACAAGAACTACAAAAGTGGATCCCGTAGAGTACTACAGATGCGTAGGGGTGCTAATACATTCCCTTCGCATAATCGACTCCCGAACCCAAGATTTGGTTGCGAGACCTTGTCTTTTCCTTTCCTTTTTTTCCAGGTTTACTTCGAGCGTTTCCTTTCCCTCCTTTGGGATAAATAACGCACAGTGGCGACTCTTCTGTCTTTTCTTTCTCGCCGGTTGTTTTTTCGTATCTCCTTTTTCAGGTTGCGACAGCTGGCGACTCTGCTGGGGACCGAACCCAGAATCTCTGGTTTCCCTGAGCGAGTCCCTCCTAGCTTTTGTAGGTTGTTTGTTTATTAGGTGTTCATTCTTTTGTACAGTTATTTATTTTTCAGCATTTACCTGCTTCATTGCATTGTGTACATATCATTGTTGTATCTGTTGACTCTGCTGTTGGTTTGTTTGTTTGTTGGGATGGGGTGTTCTATGAGAGATAAGCCCATTACCCAGGCTTGAGTTTACACACAGGTTTTAGAGTGGATAGTCATGAGGCTTGCGTGGCATGTTGCTACGTTAAGTCGTTCATGAAGACCCACATCCAGACGAGGTTTCTTTTGGATATATTTTGTCCTATGGGTGTTCCATAACGGCAGATGTTCCTCTAGAAATCGTCGACTCTGATGACCATTTCCCGAGAACTCAGTCGAGGCCTCTCCTCCGAGACGTGATTATGTTAGCTCTGGTGGGCGCATTCTCGCTGAACAATCTGAGGACCCCGAGACTGGGAACTTGCTATTAGGATGTCCTGTTGAGGGGAGTCAGTGGAGGTCTTTTATCCCGTAATAATGCCAAACCTTCAGTGGTAAACGTATTATTCTCGACCGAAGGGCCGAAGTTGACAAACTTCTGTTCTTAGAACCTACCAGTGAGGGGCGGGCTAAATTCAGGAAACCTTAACCTCCAACCAACCCGGTTTTCTGGAGCAAAGCTTTGATCTTGTATTATATTCTTCAGTGGGTTTCTCTTCAGACAGTGCAACCTGACAGATTTTCAAGCAGATACAGCAATCCGATTCCCATGTCACATCATTGTATCACATCATTTTGCATTCATATCATTTAACACATGTTTATCTATTTCTAGGGGGGTTTACATCTTCCTCTTGATTCCGGCGGGGTTTCTCTGGTTCTCTTAAGATGGATATTGGCAGAAAGAGACATGTCGCCTACAAGTTTCCTGTGGTCTGTTTGGAGCCTATTCAACAACTGATGAAGTTAATGGATCCTGATTCTCTAGAAGGATTCCGAAAGGATTACGGTTTGATTCTAAGTTTCATCACGGTTCTTTCCAAAGATCAACACGATGCTCTCTTTACATTGTTGCAGTTCTATGATCCTCCATTGAGGTGTTTCACATTATCGGATTACATTCTGGTCCCTACTTTGGAGGAGGTTGCTAGTTTTCTCAGAATTCCTATCAAGTCGCAGTTACTATTCTACAGTTCCGAGTTTCTGCCCGATCTCAGCATGGTTGCTTCAACCACATATTTGGGGGAATCAGTCTTGAAGGCTAATATGTGTCAGAAGGGAGAAGTTAATGGGTTTCATCTGAGTTTCTTACTGGGAGAAGCAAAGAAGAAGCTTGAAGATGGTGACCAGAGGGGTTTCAATGCTGTGTTGGCTCTTTGTGTGTATGGGATCGTCCTGTTTCCTAATGTGGCGAAATTTGCGGACGTAGACGCCATACGCCTCTTCATGTTGGGGAATCCAGTGCCGACCTTGTTGGGAGATTTCTTTCATCCAATGCATCACAGGAATGAGAATAGAAGGGGAGGATTGGTGAATTGTTGTGCGCCTTTGTTTTATAAGTGGTTCAGTTCCCACCTGCCCAAGTCAGGAGCGTTCGTTGATGTCAAGGACTCGTTGAGTTGGTCGAAGATATTGATGGGGATAAGAGCTAAAGATATTTCTTGGTGGTCAGACCGGGGCTTGCTTGGGGCGGATATTATTCACAGTTGTGGGAACTTCCTGAATGTACCGTTGGTAGGAAGAAGAGGAGGTATCAACTACAATCCTTCTCTGGCAGTCAGACAGTTTGGATATGCTTTAAGAACTCCGCCTTTGGAAAAGGATGTGGAAGAATCTTTATTTTTCCATTCTTCATCTGATCTGACTGTATCCCGTAAGGCAGCTGAGGCTTGGCTCAAGGTGATCAAGAGAGGAAGGACTGTGCTTGGAAAAGGAGATTGCAGGACTTACCCTCAGTATGAAGATTGGCTTCAAAGAAGAGTCGAAGAGTTTGGTCTGCCATTTCCTATTGAGGAACCTTTGTATCCACCTACTCCTGAGCAGTCAACAATGGTGAACCGAGAAGAGTATGACAAATTGAAAAATGCCATGGAGGAGCTTCAATCTGAAAACTCGGAGTTAAGTGTGAAGCTGCAAGACTGTATGCATCAATTCCATGAGGCGGAATATCAGAAGAGGGAAGCCGTCAGATTGCAAGGGGAAGCAGAGAGGAAATTAGTTGTGGAGGTGGATTTCTTCAGGAAGACAGACGAAGCCTTGAGATCATCCAGTTCTGAGTTGAGGCGAGTCAAACAGCAGTTAGCAGATGCTCATGGTAAGTTAGCATGTTCATTTGCATATCTTGCATAACAGGTACCACTGCGGTGTTCTCATATTATTTGGTGTTCCACTAGCAGGATAGCTGACTCAGGCATTCACCGGTACGGTACCCGCAGAAACCACCAGAGAGCAATGGAAAGCCTACAAGCAGAGCTCGCCGAGATGAAGATCCACATGAACCAATTCATGGATGTGGTTCAAGGGGTGGCTCAGGGACAGCAAGAGCTCAGGCAGATGATACAGAGGAATCCCGCCACTACTCAACCAGAGACGTTGATAGATCCTCCAGCTGGAGAGGTTAACGGACCCAGTGGACCGGGGCCTACCCCGATCCTACTTGTCAACTCCGGTCAACAACCCGTCCATGATGACCAGGAGGATCAGTTCCCCTTGCTTCAGGAAGACTTTGGAATGAGTCATGGTATGGACCCTATGTTTCGAAGACTAGAAGAGAGGTTGAAGGCAGTGGAAGGACAGAGTCCTCTGGGAGTAGATGTTGCTGACTTGGGATTGGTCCCAGGCGTGAGGGTGCCACTGAAATTCAAGGTCCCGATATTTGACAAATACAGTGGCAACTCTTGCCCAAAGACCCATGTGCAAGCCTACTTCCGTAAAATGGTTGCATACTCTGACGATGAAAAGTTTCTTATGTACTTTTTCCAGGATAGCCTAGTTGGGGCATCCCTGAAATGGTATATGAGGCTGGACAGAGCCCACATCCGTTGCTGGAGGGATTTGGCTGAGGCTTTCGTGAAGCAGTATCAGTATAATGCAGACATGGCTCCGGACAGAACTCAACTTCAGAATTTGTCTCTTAAAGGCAATGAGTGCTTCAGGGAATACGCTCAACGCTGGAGGGAGACAACTTCCCGTGTTCAACCTCCTATGTTGGAGAAGGAAATGGCTAACATGTTCATGAACACTCATCCCGGACCTTATTTGGAGCGTCTGGTGGGTTGCAATGCCTTCAACCTTGCTGATGTAGTCTCTACCGGAGAGAGGGTGGAGAATTACCTGAAGACATACAAGACCTAGAGTGGAGGTGGATCTTCATAAGGGGTGAAGAAGCCGTTCATTCAGGGACAGAAGAAGAGAGAAGGGGATGCAAGTGCCATATCTTCTTATCAGAACAGGGATAACCGGAGGAATAACTTTCAAAACTATCATCAGCAACCGTATCTTGCGGCTGTGACCATTCCAGCTGTAGCACCGCTACAACAACAACAACCACATCGTCAACCAGCTCAGTACCAACAACAACAACCGGGTAACAGACCCGCCTATCAACAGAGGCAAAGGACGATGGATCGGCGCTTCGACACTCTTCCAATGTCGTACGCTCAATTGCTTTCTAGTCTTTAACAACTACAACTTGTGCAGTTACGCACTCTGGCTCCTCCCGTTGGTAGACTTTCGATGGGTTACGACGCCAACGCTAGGTGTAGCTTCCACTCTGGGGCACCTGGCCATAATATTGAGAACTGCAAAGCTTTTAAGCACGTAGTTCAGGACCTCATAGATTCAAAGGCCATCGACCTTGCACCGGCTCTGAATGTCGTCAACAATCCCATGCCCCAGCATGGTGGTGCAAATGTTAATATGATGGAAGGGGAGGCCAGATCCGTCAAAGATACGTTGAAGTTGAAGACTCCGTTGTCGGATATCAAGGGATACTTGTTGAAGGCCGATGTTTTCCCCGGTTGTGGGAAGGGTTGTTTGGATTGTGCTACTCGGAGGGGAGGTTGTTTGAAGCTACAACAGGGTATCCAGGTCTTGCTCGACAAAGGTATCCTCCAGGTTGAAGATTTGTCTGTCCAAGAGTCTGCGGAAGGGGTTGAGGAAGAAGTGTTTGAAGATGCTACTGACGAATTCGCAGATGTTGTTCCTACTGATTCTGTAATCCATGATGTAATTGAACTTGATTCCGATGTTTCGGATGCTTGCATTTCAATGAATGAGATTTCAGAATATGACTATGATGTTGCTACTATCACCATTTTCTACCCAACTAATCAGATCAATGTACCAGAAGCGCAACCGGTGCCACCAGTGCGACCGTCCACTATGACTATCACAACCCCTGGTTCTCTAACTTTCACCAGTGAAAGGGCCATTCCTTGGCATTATGGGGGGAGTGTGTACACGCACGATCATGGGGTAGAACGGCCACTGAAGGTAGAAGAGGGTCAGAAGACTGAACTTGAAGTTGAAGGTCCCGCAGTGGACAATGTTGGTGGAATCGGGCGATTCACCAGGAGTGGTAGACTGTTCTCACCACCCGTTACCCAAACTGATAGTGCGGATGCGGCGGCGAAAGCCAAAGGCAAGCAAGTCGTGAATGAGAGTGCCTCTACACCCCAGGCTGGTTCTGAGCCCACTTTTGCGAAGGATGTGGACGAGCTTTTAAGAATTATAAAGAGAAGTGACTACAAGGTAGTCGATCAGTTGATTCAGACGCCGTCTAAGATATCTATTCTCTCACTCCTATCGTGTTCGGAGGCGCACAAGGAGGCACTGCTGAAAGTCCTAAATGCTGCATATGTGCCTCAGGAGATCTTAGTGAACCAACTGGAAGGAATCATTGCAAATGTTCATGCAAGCAACGGGTTGGGTTTTACTGATTCTGACTTAACACCAGCTGGACGCAACCATAACAAGGCTTTGCATATCACGATGGAATGCAAAGGCGCGGTTTTGTCTCATGTTCTGGTGGATACAGGTTCCTCTCTCAACGTGCTACCCAAGAGAGCCCTGTCAAGGTTAGAAGTAGAGGGTGTGGTCCTGAAGCCCTCAAACCTCATTGTGAGAGCCTTCGATGGTTCAAAGAGGTCGGTGTTCAGAGAGGTAGAATTGCCAATTCTGATTGGATCACAAACCTTCAACACCGTCTTCTATGTGATGGATATCAGTCCTTCCTATAGTTGCCTGTTGGGTCGTCCTTGGATCCACAACGCTGGGGCAGTCTCTTCAACTTTACATCAGAAGATTAAATTCCCAGTCAATGGACGAATTATCACCGTCTGTGGTGAGGAGGACATTTTGGTCAGCAACCTGTCTACATTCAAGTATGTAGAGGTAGCAGGTGAATTTCATGAGACCCTATGTCAGGCCTTTGAGGCAGTTCAGATCAAGGATGCAGCTCCGGTGGAAGAAGTTAAAGTGGATGCCTCTATCTCATCCTTCAAGCAGGCACTGGCCTTGGTGGATTCGGGTGTTGCCCCCGGTTGGGGACATCTGTTGATGTTACCAATGAAAGAAGACAAGTTCGGGATTGGGTATCAGCCAGTTCTGACTTCTACAACTTCAACACTTCAGACTCGTCAGGGGCCAATTACTTTCTCCAGTGCTGGTATCATTCAGTATGGCCAGGTCTCTGCGGTCAACGATGAATATGGGGATAGTGATTGCGACATCGATAACTAGGTGCATCCGAGGATCCCGGGTGAAGTCCTCCGCAACTGGTCTTCTGAGGAGATTGTCCAAGTCACTCTTCTTGAAGTGTAATTTTCTTTGTTTATTCATGCATGTCTAAGTCTTACGTTCCGCCCAGGGCGTAATGACTCATTGTAGGGCTCATCTATGTGGATACCTGCATTTTTATCATAAATAAAGGACGTCTTTTTGCATTCAAAATTTTGTTCACTGTTTTTCTATTTTTGTAGTTTTCAAAAAAAACAAAATCAAAAGATATCTGGCAATGCTTTGTTTAGTTTTCACTTTTTCACACTCATAAGCATATACCATCATTCATGAAGATGCACGTCACCGGATCCTATTGATAACGGTTCTGCTATGGCTCGCTTCGACTTTGAAAATCCGATCTTTCAAACTGAAGAAGAGGGTGATGAAGACTGTGAACTCCCTGAAGAACTTACCAGGTTATTAAAACAGGAGGAAAGGGTCATTCAACCGCATCAAGAGTCTGTTGAAGTGATTAATCTCGGCACCGAGGACGCCAAGAGAGAAATCAAGATAGGGGTTGCTTTGGAAGATAATGTGAAGAAAGGGCTGATTGAATTGCTACAAGAATATGTTGCCATCTTCGCTTGGTCTTATCAGGACATGCCAGGGCTTGACACAGATACTGTGGTACACCATTTGCCTCTCAAAGAAGGTTGTCCTCCGGTCAAGCAGAAGCTCAGAAGAACAAGACCAGAGATGGATGTCCAAATAAAGGAAGAAGTGTAAAAACAGTTGGATGCAGGGTTTCTAGCAGTCACAAATTATCCGCCATGAGTTGCAAATATCGTTCCAGTACCTAAGAAGGATGGAAAGGTACGGATGTGTGTTGACTACCGCGATCTGAACAGAGCTAGTCCTAAAGATGATTTCCCATTACCTCACATCGACGTTTTGGTGGATAACACAACTTAGTTCTCGGTATTCTCCTTCATGGATGGCTTTTCTGGCTATAATCAAATTAAGATGGCACCAGAAGACATGGAGAAGACAACATTCATAACCCCATGGGGCACCTTCTGCTACAAGGTGATGCCATTTGGTCTGAAAAATGCCGGAGCAATATATCAACGAGCGATGGTGACTCTTTTCCATGATATGATTCATCATGAAATCGAGGTTTATGTTGATGATATGATTGCCAAATCTCAGACAGAAGAAGAACATTTGGTGAATTTGCAGAAATTGTTTGAGCGTTTGAGAAAATTCAAGCTGAGGCTTAATCCGAACAAGTGTACTTTTGGGGTGAGATCTGGAAAATTACTGGGTTTTATTGTTAGTGAAAAAGGGATTGAGGTGGATCCGGCCAAAGTGAAAGAGATACAGGAAATGCCTGAGCCAAGAACAGAGAAACAAGTCTGTGGTTTCTTAGGGAGGTTGAACTACATTGCAAGGTTCATCTCTCACCTAACAGCCACGTGCGAGCCAATATTCAAATTGCTGAGAAAAGACCAGGCTATCAGGTGGAATGATGATTGCCAAAGGGCTTTCGAGAAGATAAAAGAGTATTTGTAGAATCCTCTTATCCTTATGCCTCCAGTCCCAGGGAGACCGCTGATTATGTATTTGACAGTACTAGACAATTCCATGGGTTGTGTTCTCGGTCAGCACGATGAGACAGGTAGGAAAGAGCATGCCATCTACTACCTGAGTAAGAAATTCACAGACTGCGAGTCAAGATACTCAACGCTTGAAAAGACATGTTGTGCACTTGCATGGGCTGCTAAGCGTTTGAGACAATACATGCTGACTCACACAACCTTATTGATCTCCAAGATGGATCCAGTCAAGTACATATTCGAGAATCCAACTCTCACTGGAAGGGTTGCTCGTTGGCAAATGGTACTGACAGAGTACGATATCTAGTATACATCCCAGAAAGCCATCAAAGGGAGTATTCTGTCAGACTATCTTGCTCAGCAGCCGATTGATGATTATGAGCCGATGAAGTTTGATTTTCCAGATGAAGACATCATGTTCCTCAAGATGAAAGACTGTGAAGAGCCAGTTGTTGAGGAGGGACCTGATCCAGACGAAAAGTGGACTTTGTTGTTTGATGAGGCTGTCAATGCCAAAGGAAGTGGAATTGGCGTTGTCATTACGACTCCGAAAGGTGCCCACGTGCCTTTCACCGCTCGTCTGACTTTTGAGTGCACAAATAATGAAGCTGAGTATGAAGCCTGTATCTTGGGTATTAAGCAAGCCATTGATTGAGAATCAAGACTCTGGACATCTTCGGAGATTCAGCTCTAGTGATCAATCAAGTGAATGGTGATTGGAACACCCTCCAGCCCAATCTGGTCCCTTACAGAGATTACACGAGAAGACTATTGACTTTCTTCACAACAGTAAAGCTGTATCACATACCTCGTGATGAGAACCAGATGGCAGATGCTCTTGCCACCCTATCCTCCATGATCAACGTGATTCGGTGGAACCACACTCCCAGGATTGATGTGATGCGCCTCGACAGGGCCGCGTATGTGTTTGCTGTTGAACTGGTAGTTGACGACAAGCCCTGGTATCACGACATCAAGCGCTTTCTGAAAAATCAAGAGTACCCTGCAGGGGAATCCAACAATGATAGAAAGAATTTGAGAAGATTGGCAGGCAGTTTCTTCTTGAACAAAGACGATGTGTTGTATAAGAGGAACTTCGACATGGTTTTGCTCAGATGCGTGGATAGACACGAAGCAAACATGTTAATGCAGGAAGTTCATGAAGGCTCCTTCGGTACTCATGCCGGCGGACATGCAATGGCTAAGAAATTGTTGAGAGTAGGTTATTACTGGATGACCATGGAATCTGATTGTTTCAAATATGCTCGGAAGTGTCATAAATGCCAGATTTATGCTGATAAGGTGCATGTGTCGCCAAATCCTCTGAATGTGATGTCTTCGCCGTGGCCGTTTGCTATGTGGGGCATTGACATGATTGGAAAGATTAAGCCGACCGCCTCCAATGGGTATCACTTCATCCTTGTTGCCATCGACTATTTCACCAAGTGGGTCGAAGCAGCATCATTCGCGAATGTCACCAGACATGTGGTTGCCCGATTCATTAAGAAAGAAATCATTTTTCGTTATGGGATTCCCGAAAGAATCATTACTGATAATGGTTCTAATCTCAATAACAAAATGATGAAGGAGTTGTGCCAGAACTTCAACATTCAACATCACAATTCTTCCCCTTACCGCCCTAAGATGAACGATGTTGTTGAGGCGGCAAATAAGAACATAAAGAAGATTGTGCAGAAGATGGTCGTTACGTACAGAGATTGGCATGAGATGCTACCCTTCTCCTTGCATGGGTACCGTACTTCAGTACGTACATCGACCGGGGCAACCCCTTACTCCCTTGTGTATGGTATGGAAGCAGTCCTACCTATTGAAGTGGAGATTCCTTCTCAAAGAGTCTTGTTGGAGGTCAAGTTAGACGAAGTTGAATGGATTCGAACAAGGTTCAATGAGTTAAGTCTTATTGAAGAAAAGCGAATGGAAGCCATTTGTCATGGGCAATTGTCTCAGAGTCGGATGAAGAGAGCCTTTGATCAGAAAGTGCGTCCTCGATGCTTCCAGGTCGGAGATTTGGTGTTGAAAAGGATCCTTCCTCCTCAAACAGATCACAAGGGCAAGTGGACTCCTAACTATGATGGACCGTATATTGTCACCAAGGTTTTTGATGGTGGGGCCTTAATGCTTGCAACTATGGATGGTGAAAACTTTACTTCCCCTGTGAACTCAGACGCAGTTAAAAAATACTTCGCATAAAATAGACCTGCTGGACAGTAAAAAGAATAGTCCAGGCAAAAATGGGCATCCCGACGAACCAAGAAAATGAAAAGGTTCGGGAAAAAATTAGGGATTAAAAATGAAAAGATCGTACACCCGGTAAGTTGAAAACCTGAAAAGGCAACTTAGGCAAAAATGAGTATCCCGGTGGATTGAAAACCCGAAAAGGGCGATTCGGGCAAAAGTTAGGGATTAAACGAATGACTGCGTTCTGAGTAGTTCTGAATCTCATCTCGTGTCACTGACTGGAAACTTTTGAAGGATAGGAAATAATCCAATCACTCTTTTCAGAAAGCTGATCATCTGGAGGATCTTGAAGACGAGCAAGTCATAGCAGAATTGGAACCCAATAGAAATCCATTTCACATTGCCATTAGATTAATTTCTGTTTTTATCTTTTATGTGATTACCTCTTTCCAGGGATTGCTTCCTGATGTAAATGCCTATTCAGAGGCCATTCAATCAATAAAATCATGTTATTCAGTATATCTCTGTTTTCATTTTCATTTTACTATTTTGTTTGCAAAAATGACGTTCGAATTTTTGATAAACATTGCATCATGAAACATAAGAGCTTTACAGGTACATGCTTAATAAACATTTAAAATTACTGTAAATGTTAAGTGCTTTAGATCGTCTATTCAGAACAGGTACCCTCGGGGCATTTCCTTAAGGTTCCCAGCCGATGATCGCGAATGTTTTCCCCCAACAGTCGAAGTTGGTATCTTATCCCCGCAGAGCTGATCAGAGCATTGGATTCTTCGATCCCCAGCAGGCTCTCACTGCTGTACCACCCCTAAGCGGTTGTTTCAGAATATACACTCCCCAGTAGAGTTGACAGTGCCAGACTATATATCCCTAGTAGAGTTGACAGTGCCAGACTATATCTTCCCAGCAGAAGCGGCTGCTCCTCAGAGTTCGATGCCAAATCGATGATCTCGACGCCAGATCCATGGTCTCTTTCCTTGAAGCAGAATCTCGGTACCGTATTAGTGTTTGCTTCCCCTGCTAAGTCGTCTCTCTCGCAGATTATGGTTTCCAGAACCACTATCGCTTTCCCCAACAGCAGGTTTTCAGTGCCGTTCTCTCTCCAGTCAGAGTCTCGGTATTTCGTCATTGCTAGAACATCGTGTGGCGGGTCATTTCCCCACAGAGTTCTTTGCGCTGTGCATCTCCAACAGCCTTGCCAGGGTCCAGAATATGGTGATCATTTCCCCAGCAGATTCCCTTGCCTCGACTTGGCATTCTACCCAACATTTCGCATCCCTGCATGTAGAATCATATTGCATTGCATCCTCCCAAATCGCGTAACATTTCCATTTTCATGGAGCATTACTGTAGCACCTCAAATTTGCACCTATCATTGTACATACATTCTCATATTAGGTCATAACATAACATGGTCCACTGCATAGCATTGCATTGTCCCTTTGCCTCAAGTGCAAGCCAGTCAGAAGAATTAGGTCAAACTGATCAGGAGATCAGTTAATCAAGCAAGCAAGTGCAATTTCCAAGGATCCAAGGCCCTAGGGTTGGTCCAACATGTTCACATGACTTGGGGATCCATTTGAAGTGTTTAGGTCAAAGATTGGATGCTCAGAAGTCATCAGTCCATGCACAATCAGTCAGAAACCCTAGAAAGTCAACTGAAGTCAACCTTGGTCAACTGTCCATTTAATCAGTGGTTTGATGATGGGATTTGGTCTGAGAGGTCTCATTCATGCCTATATAAGCTTCATATATCATGTCAAGCATCCACAGTGAAGAAAATAAAGTCAGACAAGAAATTTCCAGAAATAGAAAGTTGACCTGTAATTCAAATTTGCCAAAAATGGAAACTTCTTGAGCCTAAGCTTACATCATGATACAAGCTTCAAATGAATTTTTTCCCAACATGAAAGTTGAAGATCTTGTTCTCCCATTTCCAAAAAGTCCAAGAACTCTCAATTCCCATGTATGGTTGGCAAGATATGATCAATTCATTTTCAAAAATTCTTGAACTTCAAAAGGCCATATCTCTCAAACCATTTGGCCAAATTTGGTGAGGTTTTTTCCAACAAGTCATATTTAACCTCCTCTTTCCAAAAATGTAACTTTCATGTACCAAAACCCAATGGATCAAAATGGCATTTTTTCACTATCATGTTTAAATTTCAAGTGTGGTGCAAAAGTGGAATTGTGAATTAAGCATTTTCAATCAGAATGGCCAATTGGGAATGACTTGGAATGTCATTTGTGACTTGCTACAAGGCCCATTTTCGTGCTCCTACCACCACACCTCACCATGTGCACCAAAATGACCAATTAGCAATTTGCTTCATTAAGTTAAGTGTGCTTAGCCTTTCATTAAGGGAACCTTAAGCAGACAATAAAAACTCATTTTCTGGTCAGTATGCAACCCTAGCAGCCTCCCATTTTCCACAGAATTCTCTCACTCACTCAAAATTCCATTCTTGCATTTTTAAACTTTTACTGAAAAAAGCAAAGAGAACTCGAGCTGTCTTGTTGGTTTCATCATATACTCACCTTTTTGAGCTCATTGCAAGTGGAAAAACCCAACTGGAAAACCTATTTCGTGGCTGTTTTCTTCAAGCTCCTTTAATGGCAGAAGTTGTTTGCATCCAAACCAAGCTGTTTCAAGCCAAACCTTCTTCATCATTCATCATTTGAAGGTCTTTGGGGCACCTGTTTCAGCAAGACATCATCAAACAACCGCGGTTTTTCCATTTGCTTCCAAATCAAGTAAGAAATCGAACCTCCAATTTCTTGAAACCATGCTATGCACTTTGTATATCTCTTTGCCCTGGTCACACTGAGCTTTGAATGATTGGAAATGATTGAGTAGTTTAGGAGAAATCTAGGTTTTAAGTTTGGTGATGAAATATGTTTTGGTTTGATTCGTGATGTTCAAGTTGATTTAATGAAAATGGCCTTTAGATTATGCATGTACATTGTTTACTGATCATGATGGTGTGCCCAATTGCAATTTCTGGAAAAAATCTTGGTTGAGTCGAATTAGGAAGATGAAGGTGATGTTACTGTGTTGAGAAACCCTAATGTTCATAAGCCTTTTCCAGATTTTTTGTCTTATTCACGTTGCATGTTACTGTACCTCCATGTTGGCCAATCAGCTTATTTCCTTTTCCTTGCCAAAACGCAGCGCATGAATAAGTGGTTCGCTTATTTACAACAATGCCACTCCGTTCCAATTATTTTAATAAATCATGTTTTATTTCATTTCTTTTTCTCAATAATTATTTCATTTTGATTATCATCTTGTAAAAATCATAAGTTCATCATACTTGATCCAATTTCCATGGGATTTTTTGCATTGTCTTCATCATGATCTCTATTATTTTGTCATATTTTTCCAGAATTTTTGGATGGTTGTTTTTTAATTGGCATTAGGGTTTGCAACATGTATCCATATTTTATACCTTTTGCCAAAACCTTTGTGAAATGGTCATGTCTTATCCTATGGACCTGAATTTTTTTTGCACAAACTAGACATCTCTATGGTGATTTTGGTATAAAGATCATGAATTTATCTTATCTGGTTTGTGAGCTATGAATTTTTGAAGTAGGGTGTGACAATTTGTGACACACCATTGATGTGCAACTTGTTGATTTTTATAGCCATGCCTATTGACCTCTAAATGGATTGATTTTTTGTATGATTGAGCTTGAACATGTCTAGTTTGCATATGATTTTTTGTGGATTTGTTTATGGCATTTTCCATTTGTTTGAGATTTTCTCCCCTGTTTGACCAAAATGTTAACCTTATGTGATGCATGTGCCCATTTGTTTTGTGAAATGCTCATACTTTATTAGATGGACATGAAATTTTACATGAGATAGCTAGACATCCTAAGCTTTGCCATGGTTTTGATCCCATTCATTTCTCATATGCTATCACTGATTTATGATTTTTTCAAGTTGATGCATGTTTGGTTGACTTCTTTGAGCATGTTTAAATTTGCCTTGCCTTTCTGATTTTCATTGACTACCTTCTACTTGTCCAAATGAGATGAAATTTGACATGCTTAACATGCTGTGGGTTGTGATTGATCATGATTTATTTGGTGATTTTTGAAAATGTTTGAGATTGCTTTTGATTCAAGTCTTGTTGTTGACTCCTATGAGCTTCTGTTTGCTATACTTTGACCTGAATTGTTCATGAAATGATGATGATGATTGATATGAATGTGCACCTAATTGGTATTGTTTCTTAACTGTTTGAACATGATCTTGGATGCTTGCCACTTGCTGTTTGAACTTTTTCATTCTCTTTTGACCCTAGGCTTGCCCTAGTGGTCCTGTTACTCACATTTGAGTTCATGTTTTCAGGTTGACCAACAATTATCCAATGAGACCAATTCTTTTTGATTGAACTTGCTTGAATATCATTGATTAACTTGTTTGTTTTGTAGGTGGCTTGGCTCACATGCCTTGAGCCTTGTGCCTTGCACATTCACTTGCTTATGATTAACTGTTGATGTCTGTTTCCTTTTGCTTTGTTTTGAAGTTGCATACTAATGTCTGCTTGACTATTTCAGGTGCTTTTAGTTGCTCAGTTCCTTGTGAACTTTTGCTTTGCTTTGCTTGTATAAGCAATTTGCATTGAGGTATAACTTCCTAACTTCATGTAGTCTGGAAGACCTGGCCTGTTACTTGGCCAGGCAACTGTCTGAAGTCCTCCTTAAGAGGCAATGTTTATGTATGTTTACAATTTGTCCTTGTACATAGTCAAAGACCTCCTAAGTGAAGAGGCAATTGGCAGAACCCAAGGGATATGCAACCTATCCCCTGCTATTCTGTGTGTCATCTGCTTTGCTCACACCACTGTGTTGATGCATTGCAGATACAAGCCCAAGATCTTGTACAATTGTACAGTTGAGTCAGTATCAAATGTGTAGAAGGGTTCCCACTTTCTGAACCCACACATTCTTGTCTTAAGCTCTCCCAGGCCAGGGATAAGAGCTGTGAAGTCTTATCTTCACTCACCTTTCATCTGCTTCACCTTAGCCCCTCAATGGCAAGGTTAAGAGCTAACACTACCCAGTTCCAGTGGTTTGTTTGTTGAGGTTGATATGACCCCTCGACTAAAACCTAGCCTTGATGTTTGAGCCCCTTATTGGTGTGTTTATTTCATGCTGTATGTGCTTGTGTGGTGTGATTGTATCTCCTAGGTTTGCTAGACTCCGCGTAGTCTCGTTTGCATGTCAATTAAGGTAGCACGGTTCCTTCGTATAGGACTTCCTTTCTTGCTTGAGCTTTCCTAAAACACAGACAAACATTATCCCCTCTAAAGGATACATCCACTCCTTCTACTACAGGTGAGTAAGTCTCCAAAGGTCGAGTGTAACACCCCGATAATAATATGTATTTATTTAAATTAAATTAATAATATGTTTATTAATTTAATTAGAATATTTGAATTATTATTATTATTTTGGAATAATAATTATTGGGATAATTATTTATTGGAATAATATATAAGTTGGAATTTAGAAAAATCCCATTTTTGGTAAAAAGGTTAATTTCACGTGAAAAGGGAAAAGAGGCAGAAAGGGCAAAAAGCAAAAGAACGAAGGTTGAAGGAAGGGAAAGCTTGGAGCTCAGAGACTGCCGGATTAACTCAGGTAAGGGGGGTTTATCATCGGTTAAAGGGTATTATATGATAATATGTACTGGGTAGTGATAACCATTGGTTGTATCTCTGATTTGATTGATGCATGATGAAATTGTGAAATATTGGATGAATGAAATTGGATAATGAAATTGGATGATAATTGAAAAGAATTTGTAGGAATTAGAAGAGATAATGTTAGGATTGGTGAAGATGAATAGGATATGATTCGTGTAGATGATATGGACGATTATTTTGAGTAATTTGGACTGTGGGAGGTTGGATCGGATAGGTTTCGTAACAGAGAAAGCCATAGCAGATCTGAGAGTTCTGGTTTCTGGTCATACGCGTATGGCACTAGGCAATACGCGTATGAGCTGGCTGATACGCGTATGGAGGAGGCCTTACGCGTATGGGAGAAAAAGATGATATTTTGAACGTAAATTGGTCTCTGTTGGTACGCGTAATGGGAAGTTGTTACGCGTAGCGTACGCGTATGGGATAGGTGGTACGCGTATGAGTTGGGCGAGGAAATGCGCAATACGCGTAAGAGAGTAGGCATTACGCGTATGGAGTTGGCCAGGTTTGGGCAATACGCGTATGGCATGGGCAGTACGCGTATGGGCAGAGTTGGGATTTTCCTGAACTGTTGTTGTGCAGTTTTTGGTTGTTTAGGCTGAGTGATGTACTTAGCTGAGATATGATGTTGTAGGGATCGTTTCCCGTTGTTTTGAGTGGTATAGGTATTAGTAGAGCGGGCTAGTACTGTGTTTGATTATGTGGCATGATATGATATGCTTTTGTGATTAATTATGTTGATAATGTGTGATGGTATACATGATGATGTGAATGTATGCGTTTGTGAATAGACTGTATTATGGCTTAGAGTGTGAGCATGTGTCTATTCTTGATTATTGTTGATGTTGCATTGCTAGGTGATTAGCATGCATGTTGTGGCCCATTTGGGGTGGTAGCTAATTCCCATGGTGAGGAATTAGTGAGTATATCATTTGATTGTTGTTGTTGATGTTGGCATGCTAGGTGATTAGCGTGCATTTCATGGCCCATTTGGGGTGGTAGCTAATTCCCATGGTGAGGAATTAGTGAGTGAGTCACTATGTCTCAAATGAGTGGGACTAGTGAGCTTGGTAGCCGTGCCTGGATTTGGACGGTGAGGTTGAACTATATGTTCACAAATAATCGGTACCGCATGCATAGAGTCTCATTGCATAATGAATGTATGGCATATGATATGAATGGATGTATTCCAGTATCATATGTGTATTGTGTGTTGTGTTGTTAATGATTGAATATGATGGAGATTGTACTGTTGAGTATGATGTTTGAATGGATATTACTGTTGCTGAATGCGTAGTCTAATTAGGGTGAATTAATGTGTTAATTACTTGGCATTACATGTTGTTCTATAATGCTTATTATATTGATTGAGGAACTCACCCTTACGCCTATTTTTCAGGTAACGAGAAATAAGTTGAGTAGAAGCTTATGCTTGGAGTCTAGAGTAGTTTCTTGTGGGTCATGCTCTGATAGATGTAACATCGGGAGGGAATGTTTTAATTAATTTGATATTAGTTGTTGGATGATTTACATGTATAGTGTTACATGTTTTACATTGATGTTGAATTTGATTCCGCTGCGAATTATGCAGAAGACCTTATTTTGATTTAAATAAATGAGCATGACAGGATATTTGATGAATGTAGTGAAATGATTGTGTGACACCCTTCGGGGCATAATTACTCTGATGAATATATGTGTATTTTAGTTATAATAATTTGGGGTATTTAGAAGGGTGTTACATTAGTGGTATCAGAGCATAGTCGGTCGAGTCGAGTCGTAATTATTCTGTTCCCCTGTACGGGATAGGTGTTGTATAACCCTATCAGTACTTATTTATTTAGCTTGTTTGGGTTTTCAGAATAGAGATGGCTGGAAGAGGTAGAGATGATGCTGCAATTGCTGAGGCTCTGGGTATGCTAGCTGGAGTACTTGGAGGAAATCCGAATGTTGTGGGAATGGGAGCTGCTCGTCAGTTGAGTGAGTTCCAGAAGAACAATCCTCCAATGTTCAAAGGAGCATACGATCCAGATGGTGCTCAGAAGTGGTTGAAGGAGATAGAGAGGATCTTCAGAGTAACTGAGTGTGCTGATAACCAGAAGGTCAGGTTCGGTACACATATGCTGTCAGAAGAAGCTGATGATTGGTGGGTTGCTACTCGCACTGAGTTGGAAGCTGCTGGAGATGCTGAGATTACTTGGGCTGTATTCAGAGAGAGATTTCTGAGGAAGTATTTTCCCGAAGATGTCAGAGGAAAGAAAGAGATAGAGTTCTTGGAATTGAAGCAGGGTAACCGGTCTGTTACAGAGTATGCTGCTAAGTTCACAGAGTTGTCTAAGTATTATACTCCCTATGCTGAGGCTGCTGGGGAATTTTCCAAGTGTGTGAAGTTTGAGAACGGGTTGCGTCCCGAGATCAAGCAGGCGATTGGATATCAGAGGATTAGAGTGTTTTCTGATTTGGTTGACTGTTGCAGGATTTTCGAACAGGATTCCAAGGCAAGAGCTGAGAGCTATCAGCAGAGAGTTGATAGGAGAGGCAAGAATCAGATGGATCGTGGAAAACCGTATGCAGCTGGCAAAGGTTTTCAGAGGCAGAGTGGGACGAAGAGGACTAGTGGGGGAGATTCTAGTGCTCCTGTTAAGTGTTACAGATGTGGTCAGGCTGGACATCGTATCCATGAGTGTACCAGTAATGAGAAGAAGTGTTTCAAATGTGGAAAAGGTGGTCATTTAGTTGCAGATTGCCGGTTGAAGACTGTGACTTGTTTCAACTGTGGAGAGTTGGGTCATATCAGTCCACAGTGTCCTAAGCCGAAGAAAGAGAATCAGTCAGGAGGCAAGGTTTTTGCTTTATCAGGTTCTGAGACTTCTGCAGATGATCGTTTGATCCGAGGTACGTGTTATATTAATGGCTTTCCTCTTGTAGCTATTATTGACACAGGTGCGACTCATTCCTTTATATCTTTGGATTGCGCTGTAAAACTTAAGTTAGAGATATCTGAGATGTTCGGTAGTATGGTGATTTATACTCCTGCGAAGGGTTCAGTGACTACTACTTCTGTTTGTTTGAACTGTCCTTTGAGTATTTTTGGTAGAGCCTTTGGGATAGACCTTGTGTGTCTTCCGTTAGTACAGATTGATGTTATTCTGGGTATGAACTGGTTGGTGTTTAACCGGGTTTCTATCAATTGTTTTGATAAGACTGTGATATTCCCTGAGATTGAGGAAGGAAAGAGTTTGTTTCTATCAGCAAGGCAGGTGAATGAGGCAGTGGCAGATGGGGCAGAGTTGTTTATGCTGTTAGCGACTTTGGAGGCTAAAGATAAACTGGTGATTGGCGATCTAGCTGTGGTGTGTGATTTTCCTGATGTGTTTCCGGAGGAAGTGAATGAATTACCGCCAGAGCGTGAAATTGAGTTCTCGATTGAGTTGGTACCTGGTACTAGACCGATATCGATGGCTCCGTACCGTATGTCTGCTGTTGAGTTAGCCGAATTGAAGAGTCAGTTGGAAGATCTGTTGGATAAGAAATTTATTCGTCCGAGTGTGTCACCGTGGGGTGCACCAGTGTTGTTGGTTAAGAAGAAAGAAGGTACTATGAGGTTGTGTGTGGACTACAGGCAACTGAATAAAGTGACGATCAAGAATCGGTATCCTTTACCGAGGATTGATGATTTGATGGATCAGTTGGTTGGTGCAAGTGTGTTCAGCAAGATAGACTTGAGATCTGGGTATCATCAGATACGTGTGAAAATTGAAGATATTCAGAAGACTGCTTTCAGAACAAGATATGGACATTATGAGTATTCTGTAATGCCTTTTGGTGTGACTAATGCGCCTGGAGTGTTTATGGAGTATATGAATAGGATTTTCCATCCGTACCTAGATCAATTTGTTGTGGTGTTTATTGATGATATTTTGGTGTATTCGAAATCTGAAGAAGAGCATGCTGAGCATTTGAGAGTGGTTTTGGGAGTTCTACGAGAAAAGAAGTTATTCGCTAAACTATCCAAGTGTGAATTTTGGTTAGGAGAGGTTAGTTTTCTTGGTCATGTGATTTCAAGAGGTGGTGTTGCTGTTGATCCTTCTAAGATAGAAGCGGTATCTAAGTGGGAAGCTCCGAAGTCAGTTTCTGAGATAAGGAGTTTTCTTGGACTTGCAGGTTATTATAGGAAATTTATTGAGGGATTTTCCAAGTTGGCGTTACCGTTGACAATGTTGACTAGAAAGGGGCAAGCGTTTGTTTGGGACTCAAAATGTGAAGAAGGTTTCCAAGAGTTGAAGAGAAGGTTGACTACTGCTCCTATTCTGATATTACCGAGTTCGTCGGAACCATTTGAGGTTTACTATGATGCTTCATTGTTGGGTTTGGGTGGCGTGTTGATGCAGAATAAGCAGGTTATAGCTTATGCTTCGAGACAGCTGAGGGTTCATGAGAGGAACTATCCGACGCATGATTTAGAGTTGGCAGCTGTGGTATTTGTTCTGAAGTTGTGGAGGCATTATTTGTATGGGTCAAGATTTGAAGTTTTCAGTGACCATAAAAGTTTAAAGTATTTGTTTGATCAGAAAGAGCTGAATATGAGACAGAGGAGATGGTTAGAATTTCTGAAAGATTATGATTTTGGTTTGAATTACCATCCGGGTAAAGCAAACGTGGTGGCTGATGCATTGAGTCGGAAATCATTGCATATGTCTATGTTAATGGTTAAGGAATTGGATTTAATTGAGCAGTTCAGAGACTTGAGTTTGGTGTGTGAGAGTACCCACAATAGTGTTAAATTGGGAATGTTGAAGTTAACAAGTAGTATTCTGGATGAGATTAGAGAGGGTCAGAAATCTGATATGCTTTTGGTTGATAAGTTGACTTTAGTGAATCAAGGTCAGGGTGGTGAATTCCGAGTTGATGAGAATGGTGTTTTGAGATTTGGTAATCGGGTGTGTATTCCAGATGTTACAGGACTTAAGAAGAGTATTCTTGAAGAAGGACATCGTAGTGGTTTGAGTATTCATCCTGGAGCTACGAAGATGTATCATGATTTGAAAAGATTATTTTGGTGGCCAGGAATGAAGAGAGAAATTGCGAGTTTTGTTTATTCCTGTTTGACTTGTCAGAAGTCAAAGATTGAGCATCAGAAGCCGTCTGGGCTAATGCAACCGTTGGCTATTCCAGAGTGGAAGTGGGATAGTATCAGTATGGATTTTGTTTCTGGTTTGCCGAGGACAAGTAAGAATTTTGAGGCTATTTGGGTGATTGTTGACAGATTGACAAAGTCGGCTCATTTCATTCCGATCAGAATGGATTATCCGTTAGAGAGGCTAGCCGAGTTGTATATTGAGAAGATTGTAAGTTTGCATGGTATTCCGTCGAGTATTGTTTCGGACAGAGATCCTAGATTTACATCGAAGTTCTGGGAAGGTTTGCAGAGGGCTTTGGGAACTAAGCTGAGATTGAGTTCTGCATATCATCCGCAGACTGATGGTCAGACTGAGAGGACGATTCAGTCATTAGAGGATCTTTTGAGAGCTTGTGTTTTGGAAAAGGGAGGTGCTTGGGATTGTTATTTGCCTTTGATCGAGTTTACCTACAACAATAGTTTTCATTCGAGCATTGGTATGGCACCGTTTGAAGCTTTGTATGGTAGGAGATGTCGGACACCTTTATGTTGGTATGAGTCCGGTGAGAGTGCTGTGGTTGGACCGGAGATTGTTCAACAGACTACAGAAAAGATTAAGATGATTCAGGAGAAGATGAGAATTGCTCAGAGTCGTCAGAAGAGTTATCATGATAAGAGGAGGAAGTCACTTGAGTTCCGAGAGGGAGACCACGTGTTTCTTCGTGTTACTCCGATAACTGGTGTTGGTCGAGCTTTGAAGTCGAAGAAGTTGACACCTCGATTTATTGGTCCTTATCAGATTTTGGAGAGGATAGGAGAGGTAGCCTATCGTATCGCTTTACCGTCGTCGCTTGCGAATTTGCATGAGGTTTTTCATGTGTCTCAGTTGAGGAGGTACATTCATGATCCGTCACATGTTGTCCAAGTAGATGATGTACAGGTGAGAGATAACCTGACTGTTGAAACGTCACCTATGAGGATTGAGGATCGAGAGTTGAAGCAGTTGCGGGGTAAAGAGATTGCCTTGGTGAAGGTAGCTTGGGGAGGACCAGCAGGTGGCAATGTGACTTGGGAACTTGAGAGTCAGATGAAGGAGTCTTATCCGGAGTTGTTCGCTTGAGGTATGTTTTCGAGGACGAAAATTCTTTTAGTGGGGGAGAGTTGTAACACCCCGATAATAATATGTATTTATTTAAATTAAATTAATAATATGTTTATTAATTTAATTAGAATATTTGAATTATTATTATTATTTTGGAATAATAATTATTGGGATAATTATTTATTGGAATAATATATAAGTTGGAATTTAGAAAAATCCCATTTTTGGTAAAAAGGTTAATTTCACGTGAAAAGGGAAAAGAGGCAGAAAGGGCAAAAAGCAAAAGAACGAAGGTTGAAGGAAGGGAAAGCTTGGAGCTCAGAGACTGCCGGATTAACTTAGGTAAGGGGGGTTTATCATCGGTTAAAGGGTATTATATGATAATATGTACTGGGTAGTGATAACCATTGGTTGTATCTCTGATTTGATTGATGCATGATGAAATTGTGAAATATTGGATGAATGAAATTGGATGATAATTGAAAAGAATTTGTAGGAATTAGAAGAGATAATGTTAGGATTGGTGAAGATGAATAGGATATGATTCGTGTAGATGATATGGACGATTATTTTGAGTAATTTGGACTGTGGGAGGTTGGATCGGATAGGTTTCGTAACAGAGAAAGCCATAGCAGATCTGAGAGTTCTGGTTTCTGGTCATACGCGTATGGCACTAGGCAATACGCGTATGAGCTGGCTGATACGCGTATGGAGGAGGCCTTACGCGTATGGGAGAAAAAGATGATATTTTGAACGTAAATTGGTCTCTGTTGGTACGCGTAATGGGAAGTTGTTACGCGTAGCGTACGCGTATGGGATAGGTGGTACGCGTATGAGTTGGGCGAGGAAATGCGCAATACGCGTAAGAGAGTAGGCATTACGCGTATGGAGTTGGCCAGGTTTGGGCAATACGCGTATGGCATGGGCAGTACGCGTATGGGCAAAGTTGGGATTTTCCTGAACTGTTGTTGTGCAGTTTTTGGTTGTTTAGGCTGAGTGATGTACTTAGCTGAGATATGATGTTGTAGGGATCGTTTCCCGTTGTTTTGAGTGGTATAGGTATTAGTAGAGCGGCTAGTACTGTGTTTGATTATGTGGCATGATATGATATGCTTTTGTGATTAATTATGTTGATAATGTGTGATGGTATACATGATGATGTGAATGTATGCGTTTGTGAATAGACTGTATTATGGCTTAGAGTGTGAGCATGTGTCTATTCTTGATTATTGTTGATGTTGCATTGCTAGGTGATTAGCATGCATGTTGTGGCCCATTTGGGGTGGTAGCTAATTCCCATGGTGAGGAATTAGTGAGTATATCATTTGATTGTTGTTGTTGATGTTGGCATGCTAGGTGATTAGCGTGCATTTCATGGCCCATTTGGGGTGGTAGCTAATTCCCATGGTGAGGAATTAGTGAGTGAGTCACTATGTCTCAAATGAGTGGGACTAGTGAGCTTGGTAGCCGTGCCTGGATTTGGACGGTGAGGTTGAACTATATGTTCACAAATAATCGGTACCGCATGCATAGAGTCTCATTGCATAATGAATGTATGGCATATGATATGAATGGATGTATTCCAGTATCATATGTGTATTGTGTGTTGTGTTGTTAATGATTGAATATGATGGAGATTGTACTGTTGAGTATGATGTTTGAATGGATATTACTGTTGCTGAATGCGTAGTCTAATTAGGGTGAATTAATGTGTTAATTACTTGGCATTACATGTTGTTCTATAATGCTTATTATATTGATTGAGGAACTCACCCTTACGCCTATTTTTCAGGTAACGAGAAATAAGTTGAGTAGAAGCTTATGCTTGGAGTCTAGAGTAGTTTCTTGTGGGTCATGCTCTGATAGATGTAACATCGGGAGGGAATGTTTTAATTAATTTGATATTAGTTGTTGGATGATTTACATGTATAGTGTTACATGTTTTACATTGATGTTGAATTTGATTCCGCTGCGAATTATGCAGAAGACCTTATTTTGATTTAAATAAATGAGCATGACAGGATATTTGATGAATGTAGTGAAATGATTGTGTGACACCCTTCAGGGCATAATTACTCTGATGAATATATGTGTATTTTAATTATAATAATTTGGGGTATTTAGAAGGGTGTTACATCGAGCATCAGGTAGATTGCGCAGTGACGTTGTCCACTTAAAAAACACAAACCAACAGGAATAGTTTAGCCGAACTACGGCAACTCTGATTCTTATGTCCAGATGAGATACGTAGGCACGAGATGTGATGTCTTGTCGAGTTTGACTAACAACTAACACTAATTCTTTTCTCTCGCCCTCGTTGCGATTGAGACCTCCCCTTTCTCTTGCCCTAGTTGCAATCGAGACCCTTGTTTCCTGTGCAAGTTAGGTTAGGTGTGGCTTGCTTCCTGTGCGAGTCATGATTAGGATAGGCTTGCTTCCTGTGCAAGTTAGCTAGAAACCTTAACTTAGGGACGACTTTGCATGACAACATCTAGGCTCGAGTCGTAGTCTCCCTAGTGTTGTGTCACCCTCTGTTATCTGGTTAGGCTAGTCCTTTTTCCCTGCGTAGGGGAACTACGTCGCCCTGATCCTCATACCAGATGAGGTACGTAGGCAGGAGATGAGCTGATCTCTCCGGGCGCCTTTTTTTTCTTTTTCCGCCCTTTTTCTTTTTCCGCCCTTTTTCTTTTTCAACCCTTTGTGTCTTAACCACCCTTGTGTGTGTTTTGGTTCGGATGCTGATGTAAGTCCAGCGATTGGCATTCAGGCTCCACGTTTGCCTTTGCCTGTGTTTGTTTGTGTGCGTGTCAGCCGAGCTACGAATGCTCTGATTCTCCTTCGTCCAAGGAGATACGTATGCATAGGATGCGATATCCTAGCGAGCATGTGTCGTTTCCCCAGTCCGAACTACTTCGACTCTGATGTCTATGCCTGATAGACTAAGTAGGCCCAGGATGCGATATCCTGCCGAGTCAGTTTCAGTCTGTTATCTTGTGTCTCTTTCAGCCAGTGTGTGTGTGTGAGCAGTGTTATAGCAACCATTTATCCTTCCTTTTGGGCGTGGATCCCGTCGAGTACGACGGATGCGTAGGGGTGCTAATACCTTCCCTTCGCATAACCGACTCCCGAACCCATTCTCTTTGGTCGCGAGACCATGTCTTTTCCAGGTTTACTCTGAGCGTTTCCTTTCCCTCTTTTGGGATAAATAACGCACGGTGGCGGCTCTGTTGTTCTTGTTTTCCCGCCGGTTTTTCGCGTAACGCGACAGCTGGCGACTCTGCTGGGGAGATCTAGAGAAGTTGACCTCTTGCTGGTCCATCTTCCCTAAGCGAGTCTCTCCTAGCGCTCTCTAGGTTAGGGCTTTGGTTGCTTTTTGCTGTTATTTATTGCATTCATTGTATATATGTGCATTTATTATTTGCATTTATTGCTTGCATCAATGTTTGCATTCATTCATTATCATCTGCTGTGCTGTCTGTATTTCTCTGTTTGGGGGTGGGAGTCACTTGAGGTAAAAGGTCCAATACCCAGACCATGAGTGAAATCTAGGATGCTTAGGAATAGAGTGATTCGTGGGAAGCGGGTGGTATTGCGCCACTCAGCGGAACATTGATATCACGAACAGTTCAGACCCTGGTGGGATATTGTCGTTGCATACGTCAAGTGTGTATATGATGATATTCTGCGAAAGGTTATTTATGCTGTGTTTCTCTCGACCTTACCCTGGCCTAGACTACACCTGTGAGTGGGGAAGGGTTGATCATTTTAACAGGTACAGTTGGTGACTCTCGGTACTGATGGTGACTATGATTTATGGACATTTATTTCTGGGACGCCGGAGTTCTGTCCGTGGTTTATCAGCGGGTTCCGTTTATTTCGGATCCCCGGGTTGAATTTGAGAGTACTTGTTCAGAGGATCTGACTGTCATCCGTTCAGTGGATGTTCCTGTGATGATAGTGATGTAATTTCCAGTTCCGTTTATTTCGGAACTCCCCAAGTCGGATTTATGGTGACTCAGTTGATTGTGACTGGTTCAAAGATTGGGTCTTCAGATGACTTGGTGGCACAGTAACCTGCATTCATGCATTTGCATCATATCATTTTGCATTCATCTGCATTCAACTCATGTCTGTCCATACTCAGGGTCCATTATTTTTTAATTGAGACTCAGGTTGAGAGACATCCAGATGTCAGAATGTTGTTGATAAAATTTTATTTGTCTCGATGAAACCGGAATCAAAGGACAGAATTTCCCTGGTATGGATAGACATTGCATGCGTGAGTCATACTAACATTTTTGCTGTTTTGTAGGTGTCAGTGACTAATTGGTGCGCATAGCTCTTCCGTTCAAGTAGCTCAGACTAATGGATCCTCCCAACGCCGATATCTTCGAGTTGAAAGAGATGATAGGGGAGTTGTTTAAAGCCGTGCAGGGACTCGCCTTG
Source organism: Lathyrus oleraceus (assembly GCF_024323335.1). Lineage (NCBI taxonomy): Eukaryota > Viridiplantae > Streptophyta > Magnoliopsida > Fabales > Fabaceae > Lathyrus > Lathyrus oleraceus. Next base: position 235,704,920 of record NC_066582.1, read on the forward strand.
GGGCAAAAGGCGATTGCTGAGAAGTTGGATAGGATTGAAAGCTGGATGACAAAGGAGAAAGTTCAGGGGGATGCTCCGTCATCTGTGGTACAGAAATCCTCTGGCGATAGTCATCTTAAGAAGGTCAAATCAGGTGGTATGCCTGTCCAAAAAGAGCGTAGTAAAGATCGTTATCACCCTTATGCTACCACTGTATCCACTCCTGTCAGCAATTCACCTGCTCAACAGCAACAACTGCCACCTCAACAAAAGACACCGAGAGCTGAAAGCCAGGTGAAGAAGAAGAAAGAGGATCGTCAGTTTGAGGAACCACCCGTGACTTACGCCCTTCTGTTCCAAAGGTTGATGGATCTTGCTTTAGTACGGCCAAGGATATTAATTCCCATAGAACGGCAGAAGAGGCCACCAAACTATGATGAGAAGGCCAAGTGCGAGTTTCACTCTGGGGCACCTGGACACAACATTGAGGGCTGTAGAGCTTTTAAGCATGTCGTCCAGGACATGGTGGACTCCGAGACCATTAACTTGGCACAGATTATGAAGGGGGATGTCAACCCTGTGCCCAGGAAGGGTCCTGTAAAAGTCAAGATGGTGAAGAAGGCCAAGAAAGGAATGGAGATGACTGAGGAGGATCAGCTAAAGGTTCCAATGGCTGTGGTCCCAAAACCTCTGGAGCAGGATGGAGTTTTCCCTGTTAGTGATAATTCTTGTGCGACCGTCACCATAGAGGGGTGTGTATTGATGAAAGACACGACCCGGAAGATGAAGGAAGTAGAAATGGACGACGTAAGGTGTAGAGCACCCCGTCTGGCAGTTGAAACCGTCCAGGTGGAGAAGGCCCTTGTTGCGGAGAAAGAGAAGAAGCTGTCCATTTCTTCTTATAAACAAGCTCTGGAAGTGGTGAAGAACAAAGAGGCCCAAGGCTGGGGAAGGATCATTGACATCGTGATAAAAGCAGACATGTTTGGGGTCGGTTATCAGCCAGGTCAAGAGTCGTCTAGACCAAATAGAGGATGTCGCCCACCATACACCTTCGTCAGTGCAGGGATGTTGGATCCTGGTCATGCCCGTTCAGTGGGTGAAGATGTTGACAGCGACCGCGAGCTTGAGGCGTGGATAAAGTCGTGCGTGCCAGGTGATTGGAGGGCCTCCAAAAGCATCACTGTCGCTCATCCGGAAGTGTAGTATTTCTGTGTTTTAATTTTGTTTGCATGAAAGCCATACGTTTTGCCCGAAACGTAATGGTCCATTGTAAGGGCCACCTCATGTGTTTCATTTTGCAACATTTTGCATCAGTAATAAATGGATGTTTTTATAATTAAAAGCAGTGTTCCTTGTTTTTCGCTTATTTTTTTTAAAAAATAAAAAAAAATGGCAATGTTTTTCGTTCTATTTCCTTTTGAATTTGCCTCACCTCACAAGTGATTACTTTCCTGATCTCATCGATAACGATTCGGTTACACCTCTGTATGACTTCGACAATCCGATCTATCATGCCGAAGAAGAAGGCGCAGAAGATTGTGATCAGCTAGAATTAGCCAGGTTGTTAAAACAAGAGGAGAAGGTGATTCAACCGCGCGAGGAGCGAGTCAAGTTCGTCATCCCAGGTACCGCCGAGGTCAGAAGGGAAAGTGAAAGTTGAGGCCGCTTTAGAGGCAAGTCGAGGACAGAATGGTAGCCCTGTTAGAAGAGCAGGTTGATACGTATGCCTGATTGTATCTAGATACACCAGGGTGGAATACCAATGTTATGGGGCACGAGCTACCCTTAAGAGAAGACTGTCCTCCAGTGAAGCGGAAACTGGTGCTGAAAGATGAGAAGGTGTATGGACCACCAAGATGTGAACAGAGCTAATCTGAAGGATGAATTCCCGGTACTTCACAATGAGGTATTGGTTGATTATATGGCTCAGGTCTCAGTGTTTATCTTCATGGATGGCTTCTTGGCCAAGACTAGATTGAATTGTTGCCAGATGATATGAAGTAAACCAGGTCCATCACACAAGGGGCACCTTCTCGTTCTAAGTTGATGTCGTTCCGTCACATGAGGCCGGTGCCACGTATCAGAGGTCTACGGTGACTTTGTTTCATGATATGATTCATCGTGAAAGCAAATGCCATGTTGATGACATGATGGCAAAGTCCCAAGCAGAACAAGGGCATCCAGTAGACTTGGGGCAAGTTGGTTGATTGGTTGAGATAACTCACACTGTTGAGCCCGAGTCAGTACACTTAGGGGGTGCTGTTCATCAAGCTACCGAGGCTTGTTGTGAGTAAATCAGAAGAATCAAGATGGATCCTGCAAAAAAAAAAAAAAAAATAAAAAAAAAATGCCTGAACCGAAAGAAGAGAAGAGAAAAAAATCAAACTGTCAGGCGGGACAATGATTGCCAAGGGGCATTTTTTTTTTAAAAAAAAAAAAAAAAAAAAAAAAAAAAAGGAGGATAAATCGCAGGAACTTCTGATTCCGATGCTTCCCAGGGGGATGATTGTTAATCTGGTACTCGGCAGCCCTCGAGGGGTCTATGAGGTGCATACTGAGTCAGCATGACTAGTCTTGTCGAAAAGAGTATGCAATTTACCTAAGCAAAAAGTTTATCGACGGTGAAACAATACACTCACTGTTCGAAAAAATTTGATGTACTTTGGCATAGGCTGCTCGCCGACTGAGACAGTGTATGTTGATTCATACCACTTCGTGGATATCCAAAATGGATTTGGCTAGGTATGTGTTTGAAAAGCTAGTAGCAACCCATGGAAGGTTATCAACCAAGGAAGTTTGAGGTCCCTGATGAGGACATCTCGAGGTACTCAAATCGAAAGATTGAGAGTGACCGATCCCGGAGGAGGGGCCTGGCCCTGAATCCGAACGGATTCCGATGTCTGATGGGGAAGTTAAAATGAATGAGGTAGTGTTTCCCGAATCACAGTTGGTTGCACCAACAATGATGGCTGAACATAAAGTCTGTATCCTGGATATCGAACCTTGGGATGTGCATCTACTTGGGGCAGTGACTTCCTCACAGATATATGAGAAATCAGAGAAGACTGAATGGATAAGGACTCGGAATGACATGTTGAGTCCAACTGAGGAAAGAGGGCTGGCAGTTACTTGTCATGGGGCGTTGTACCCAGTGAATGAAGCGTATTGTTGACTGAGAAGTGTGACCTCGAGCGTACCACGTGGAAAAATTGGTTGAAAAGGATCCTTCCTCCTCAAGACGATCGTGGGGCAAATGGATAAACAGTTATGAGTGTCTCATTCGTGGTCAAGAAGGTTTTCTCATACCAGGCCATGTTGTTGATGACCACGGATGACGACGAGTTTCCATCCACTATGAGTGCGGACGCAGTTAGAAAATACTTCGTGAAGGAGACCCGCTGGACAAAAAGAATAAAGAGTCCAGGCAAAAATGGGCATCCCGGCGAACCAAGAAAAAAGAGAAAAAGGTTCGGGCAAAAGTTAGGGATAATAAAAGAAAAGAACTGTACACCCGGCAAGTTGAAAACCCGCGAGGGCGACTTGGGCAAAAAAGGGTATCCCGGTGGACTAAAACCCGAAAGGGAGGTCTAGGCAAAACAGGGAATGAAACGAACAACTGCGTCCAGCATGATCGTTTGTGCTCATGATGACTTGGATAATCTCCGACAGAGACCGATCGGAAGCGTCTCGTTCAGAAGACAGAAAGTGCGGAAAGTCTTGAGGACATATGAGGTGTAACCGAGTTGGAACCCGATGAGATCATGGTTCCGCATTGCCAATAGGATAGATTTTTTTCCTTTGTGCGCAATCACCTCTTTCCAGGGTTTGCTTCTTGTGTGTTGCTCAATTCTGAGCCATCTTTTTGTTTCAGTCAATAAAGTTTGTGTTCAGTCAAATAGTTTTGTTTTTGTTTTCATTACCGCTTTGATTACGAAAACATCCGTTTATTTTGATAAAGAATACCTGCATTTTGAAACATAGAGGTCCTTTCCGATGCATGCTTGTGAGATTAAAATCTGGAAACCTTACTCGGAAGTTTTGAGTGACCTAAGTGTTGAAATATTGAAACACCTGAAGGCATACCTGGGGCACGCTTTTATCTGACAATTTCTGATGCAGGTACTGTTAGATATCTTCATTCACTTACTGGTGGTACTGTGAACCCTTGTTGATAAAAATCCCGGCAGAGCCTGATCAGGGGCAAGGGATAGTTGAACGGTGAAAAGACAGTGAAGGATTACGACGACGGTCCTGGAAAGTTAATCAAGAAGACTCTTCAAAGTCTGATGATTGGAAAGTTTGTATAAATACCAGGAGTTCGATCCCCGTGGAGTACGGACGAGATTGGGAACACAAGATGATGGAGCAGAAAAGTCCAGAAGCGTCTGGGAGTTCGTAAAAGAGGAAAGCCGACACTATGGGTGGACGATGGATGCCGCTGTTCGGCGACTCGACAGGTGTTCCATGTCTAATAAGCTGTATTTCCCCAGTAGGTGTGAGAGCGTTACCTCCATAACAGATTCGAGATCAGTGTCTCCTCAACAAGCCTGAAGGTTGCCGTACCCCCCAGCGGAGTTGTGATTGTTTTCCAAGTCTGAAGCTGTCTTCCCAGCAGAGGTTGTGTTGATGGTTTTTCCCCAGCAAAGGTTTGTCTTTCCCCAGCAGGATGGAAGTTGACATGGTTATAGGATCCCCAGCACAGTTCCTGGAGTTCCCCGGTGTTGTCTCTGGAGGAGACGTGTGTTTATGCATTCATCATTTAGATAAGCATAGCATATCGCATCATTAGTGCATAGCATTTCCATGATCATGGGGCATTGTGTAAAAAAAAAAAAAAAAAACTCATGCATCAACATTGCAAACATATCCATTAGCCCTGGGCCGTGGTGATCAGCCGAATTTGGGTTGTTGGAAAGATTTTAGCATCGCGCCATTGGATCGGTTTCAGAATTGGGTTCATCAGCATGGTTGAGAGGTTGGTGTTTTCCCAACAAGTGATTCCTCAGTCGAGTGGGTATCCCCAGCAGTGTTACTCCCCAATTGTTAGCGTCTTGCCAGCTTGGGTCTTTTCCCTTAGCAGAAGTGGGTGTGTCTGATCTCTCCATGTAGAGCCAACCCCTTAAGCAGAAAGTGTCTATCCTTTCCTGCCATTTCCCCACTGAGATACATCCTCGTGGATGACGGTTGTTTCCGCTCCCTCCCAACACACATTGGGATGGGTTTTCCCTATTGAGTTCTTTCCTCATTAGGATGAGTCTTGTTTCAGTCTGCCTTTTGGATCGATCCTAAACTGGCTCCCCGTCGACTGTTTCTTGTGCTTCCCTGGGGCATAAATGAATAGTTGCTCACTAACCGGCACTCATTCATCTTATCCTCAGCGGAATTTGTGGGCCTCTACCTACAAACCGGTAGTTGTAAGTCCTATTGTCGTGGTTTTCTACCTACAAGCTGGTAGTTGTAAAATCCCACTTTCACCCCCTAGCAGAGGTAACCTTTGTGGTTCATTCTGTTTGTTGGCTTCTACCTACAAACCGGTAGTTGTAAGTCCTATCTTTGTGGTTTTCTACCTACAAGCTGGTAGTTGTAAAATCCCACTTTCCTCCCCTTGTTGGAGTTAACCCTTTGTGCTCATCCTATCGATGACTGGTTACTTTTCTGTGGTTTTCTGCCTACAAACCGGTAGATGTAATCCCCTCTTTGCGGTATTGATATTCTTTCCCCTTTGGATACTTGCTTTGATCAAGCAGTATTGTCCCCATTGGGTCTGCCCTTTCTTTTTGGATACTTGCTCCGAGTAAACAACTTTATCCTCTTTTGATTGGTCATCTTTTGCATACCTAGTCCTGGTACCGATGCCTTTGTTTTCGGTCGTTTATTCATTTAACAACCTACAACCCGGTTATGGATAATCTTCCATGCGAGTGTATTATCTACGTTTTGACGGCTATAGATAATATGTCTCATGATTTTCCGGTATTCAGACCGAAGAAGTTTCCGACGATCAGGTCGATGTACTTATGTTTTTCCGGTATTCAGACCGAAGAAGTTTCCGACGATCAGGTCGATGTACTTATGTTTTTCCGGTATTCAGACCGAAGAAGTTTCCGACGATCAGGTCGATGTACTTATGTTTTTCCGGTATTCAGACCGAAGAAGTTTCCGACGATCAGGTCGATGTACTTATGTTTTTCCGGTATTCAGACCGAAGAAGTTTCCGACGATCAGGTCGATGTACTTATGTTTTTCCGGTATTCAGACCGAAGAAGTTTCCGACGATCAGGTCGATGTACTTATGGCACTCAGGCCAATTTTCCGGTATTCAGACCGAAGAAGTTTCCGACGATCAGGTCGATGTACTTATGGCACTCAGGCCAATTTTCCGGTATTCAGACCGAAGAAGTTTCCGACGATCAGGTCGATGTACTTATGGCACTCAGGCCAATTTTCCGGTATTCAGACCGAAGTGGCGTTCAGGCCAATTTCCGATTTTCAGATCGAAGAAGTTTTCCTCCTCTCCGTTGGTGTCGATAAACGTCGAGTTTTTCCTAGTCATCCGATGATGTCTAGTTGTACCCCTCTCCATGCAGAGTTACCTCTCCGTTGGTTTCGATAAACGTCGAGTTTTTCCCGATCATCCGTTGATGATTTGGTTGTGTCCTTCTTCCCTAGTGAAGTATTCCTCCTCTCCGTTGGTGTCGATAAACGTCGAGTTTTTCCTATTCGTCCTATGACGTCTAGTTGTACCTGTCCCCACGTGGATTTACCTCTCCGTTGGTCTTGGTAAACGTTGAGTTTTTCCCATTACGTCCGCTGACGTATGGTTGTATCCCTTCCAGTCATTCATTAATGTCTGGTTACCTCTCCGTTGGTCTTGGTAAACGTTGAGTTTTTCCCATTTCGTCCGTTGACGGATGGTTGTATCCCTTCCAGTTATTCATTAATGTCTGGTTACCTCTCCGTTGGTCTTGGTAAACGTTGAGTTTTTCCTAGTTGTCCGTTGGCATCTAGTTGTGATTTCTTTTTCCATTCATCATCGTTGTGATGTCTGGATGTGGCCGTATCCGTTGAGAAAAAAATAAAAAAATAATATACCCAGTAATAAAAATCAAATCCTAGTGGACGTTTCCATTGTTGGATCCCTGTATTGTGCAAATTCTACGGTTCTTGGTATTCAATCCCTGTTTACCCTGAAAGTCTGACAGCCGTTGCTATCATCCATTCGGGTTCCCAGCTGATTGAATAGGGGCAGTTGTAGCACCTCAAATTTGCACCTATCATTGTACATACATTCTCATATTAGGTCATAACATAACATGGTCCACTGCATAGCATTGCATTGTCCCTTTGCCTCAAGTGCAAGCCAGTCAGAAGAATTAGGTCAAACTGATCAGGAGATCAGTTAATCAAGCAAGCAAGTGCAATTTCCAAGGAGCCAAGGCCCTAGGGTTGGTCCAACATGTTCACATGACTTGGGGATCCATTTGAAGTGTTTAGGTCAAAGATTGGATGCTCAGAAGTCATCAGTCCATGCACAATCAGTCAGAAACCCTAGAAAGTCAACTGAAGTCAACCTTGGTCAACTGTCCATTTAATCAGTGGTTTGATGATGGGATTTGGTCTGAGAGGTCTCATTCATGCCTATATAAGCTTCATATATCATGTCAAGCATCCACAGTGAAGAAAATAAAGTCAGACAAGAAATTTCCAGAAATAGAAAGTTGACCTGTAATTCAAATTTGCCAAAAATGGAAACTTCTTGAGCCTAAGCTTACATCATGATACAAGCTTCAAATGAATTTTTGCCCAACATGAAAGTTGAAGATCTTGTTCTCCAATTTCCAAAAAGTCCAAGAACTCTCAATTCCCATGTACGGTTGGCAAGATATGATCAATTCATTTTCAAAAATTCTTGAACTTCAAAAGGCCATATCTCTCAAACCATTTGGCCAAATTTGGTGAGGTTTTTTCCAACAAGTCATATTTAACCTCCTCTTTCCAAAAATGTAACTTTCATGTACCAAAACCCTATGAATCAAAATGGCATTTTTTCACTATCATGTTTAAATTTCAAGTGTGGTGCGAAAGTGGAATTGTGAATTAAGCATTTTCAATCAGAATGGCCAATTGGGAATGACTTGGAATGTCATTTGTGACTTGCTACAAGGCCTATTTTCGTGCTCCTACCACCACACCTCACCATGTGCACCAAAATGACCAATTAGCAATTTGCTTCATTAAGTTAAGTGTGCTTAGCCTTTCATTAAGGGAACCTTAAGCAGACAATAAAAACTCATTTTCTGGTCAGTATGCAACCCTAGCAGCCTCCCATTTTCCACAGAATTCTCTCACTCACTCAAAATTCCATTCTTGCATTTTTAAACTTTTACTGAAAAAAGCAAAGAGAACTCGAGCTGTCTTGTTGGTTTCATCATATACTCACCTTTTTGAGCTCATTGCAAGTGGAAAAACCCAACTGGAAAACCTATTTCGTGGCTGTTTTCTTCAAGCTCCTTTAATGGCAGAAGTTGTTTGCATCCAAACCAAGCTGTTTCAAGCCAAACCTTCTTCATCATTCATCATTTGAAGGTCTTTGGGGCACCTGTTTCAGCAAGACATCATCAAACAACCGCGGTTTTTCCATTTGCTTCCAAATCAAGTAAGAAATCGAACCTCCAATTTCTTGAAACCATGCTATGCACTTTGTATATCTCTTTGCCCTGGTCACACTGAGCTTTGAATGATTGGAAATGATTGAGTAGTTTAGGAGAAATCTAGGTTTTAAGTTTGGTGATGAAATATGTTTTGGTTTGATTCGTGATGTTCAAGTTGATTTAATGAAAATGGCCTTTAGATTATGCATGTACATTGTTTACTGATCATGATGGTGTGCCCAATTGCAATTTCTGGAAAAAATCTTGGTTGAGTCGAATTAGGAAGATGAAGGTGATGTTACTGTGTTGAGAAACCCTAATGTTCATAAGCCTTTTCCAGATTTTTTGTCTTATTCACGTTGCATGTTACTGTACCTCCATGTTGGCCAATCAGCTTATTTCCTTTTCCTTGCCAAAACGCAGCGCATGAATAAGTGGTTCGCTTATTTACAACAATGCCACTCCGTTCCAATTATTTTAATAAATCATGTTTTATTTCATTTCTTTTTCTCAATAATTATTTCATTTTGATTATCATCTTGTAAAAATCATAAGTTCATCATACTTGATCCAATTTCCATGGGATTTTTTGCATTGTCTTCATCATGATCTCTATTATTTTGTCATATTTTTTCCAGAATTTTTGGATGGTTGTTTTTTAATTGGCATTAGGGTTTGCAACATGTATCCATATTTTATACCTTTTGCCAAAACCTTTGTGAAATGGTCATGTCTTATCCTATGGACCTGAAATTGTTTTTGCACAAACTAGACATCTCTATGGTGATTTTGGTATAAAGATCATGAATTTATCTTATCTGGTTTGTGAGCTATGAATTTTTGAAGTAGGGTGTGACAATTTGTGACACACCATTGATGTGCAACTTGTTGATTTTTATAGCCATGCCTATTGACCTCCAAATGGATTGATTTTTTGTATGATTGAGCTTGAACATGTCTAGTTTGCATATGATTTTTTGTGGATTTGTTTATGGCATTTTCCATTTGTTTGAGATTTTCTCCCCTGTTTGACCAAAATGTTAACCTTATGTGATGCATGTGCCCATTTGTTTTGTGAAATGCTCATACTTTATTAGATGGACATGAAATTTTACATGAGATAACTAGACATCCTAAGCTTTGCCATGGTTTTGATCCCATTCATTTCTCATATGCTATCACTGATTTATGATTTTTTCAAGTTGATGCATGTTTGGTTGACTTCTTTGAGCATGTTTAAATTTTCCTTGCCTTTCTGATTTTCATTGACTACCTTCTACTTGTCCAAATGAGATGAAATTTGACATGCTTACCATGCTGTGGGTTGTGATTGATCATGATTTATTTGGTGATTTTTGAAAATGTTTGAGATTGCTTTTGATTAAAGTCTTGTTGTTGACTCCTATGAGCTTCTGTTTGCTATACTTTGACCTGAATTGTTCATGAAATGATGATGATGATTGATATGAATGTGCACCTAATTGGTATTGTTTCTTAACTGTTTGAACATGATCTTGGATGCTTGCCACTTGCTGTTTGAACTTTTTCATTCTCTTTTGACCCTAGGCTTGCCCTAGTGGTCCTGTTACTCACATTTGAGTTCATGTTTTCAGGTTGACCAACAATTATCCAATGAGACCAATTCTTTTTGATTGAACTTGCTTGAATATCATTGATTAACTTGTTTGTTTTGTAGGTGGCTTGGATCACATGCCTTGAGCCTTGTGCCTTGCACATTCACTTGCTTATGATTAACTGTTGATGTCTGTTTCCTTTTGCTTTGTTTTGAAGTTGCATACTAATGTCTGCTTGACTATTTCAGGTGCTTTTAGTTGCTCAGTTCCTTGTGAACTTTTGCTTTGCTTTGCTTGTATAAGCAATTTGCATTGAGGTATAACTTCCTAACTTCATGTAGTCTGGAAGACCTGGCCTGTTACTTGGCCAGGCAACTGTCTGAAGTCCTCCTTAAGAGGCAATGTTTATGTATGTTTACAATTTGTCCTTGTACATAGTCAAAGACCTCCTAAGTGAAGAGGCAATTGGCAGAACCCAAGGGATATGCAACCTATCCCCTGCTATTCTGTGTGTCATCTGCTTTGCTCACACCACTGTGTTGATGCATTGCAGATACAAGCCCAAGATCTTGTACAATTGTACAGTTGAGTCAGTATCAAATGTGTAGAAGGGTTCCCACTTTCTGAACCCACACATTCTTGTCTTAAGCTCTCCCAGGCCAGGGATAAGAGCTGTGAAGTCTTATCTTCACTCACCTTTCATCTGCTTCACCTTAGCCCCTCAATGGCAAGGTTAAGAGCTAACACTACCCAGTTCCAGTGGTTTGTTTGTTGAGGTTGATATGACCCCTCGACTAAAACCTAGCCTTGATGTTTGAGCCCCTTGTTGGTGTGTTTATTTCATGTTGTATGTGCTTGTGTGGTGTGATTGTATCTCCTAGGTTTGCTAGACTCCGCGTAGTCTCGTTTGCATGTCAATTAAGGTAGCACGGTTCCTTCGTATAGGACTTCCTTTCTTGCTTGAGCTTTCCTAAAACACAGACAAACATTATCCCCTCTAAAGGATACGTCCACTCCTTCTACTACAGGTGAGTAAGTCTCCAAAGGTCGAGCATCAGGTAGATTGCGCAGTGACGTTGTCCACTTAAAAAACACAAACCAACAGGAATAGTTTAGCCGAACTACGGCAACTCTGATTCTCATGTCCAGATGAGATACGTAGGCACGAGATGCGATGTCTTGTCGAGTTTGACTAACAACTAACACTAATTCTTTTCTCTCGCCCTCGTTGCGATTGAGACCTCCCCTTTCTCTTGCCCTAGTTGCAATCGAGACCCTTGCTTCCTGTGCAAGTTAGGTTAGGTGTGGCTTGCTTCCTGTGCGAGTCATGATTAGGATAGGCTTGCTTCCTGTGCAAGTTAGCTAGAAACCTTAACTTAGGGACGACTTTGCATGACAACATCTAGGCTCGAGTCGTAGTCTCCCTAGTGTTGTGTCACCCTCTGTTATCTGGTTAGGCTAGTCCTTTTTCCCTGCGTAGGGGAACTACGTCGCCCTGATCCTCATACCAGATGAGGTACGTAGGCAGGAGATGAGCTGATCTCTCCGGGCGCCTTTTTTTTCTTTTTCCGCCCTTTTTCTTTTTCAACCCTTTGTGTCTTAACCACCCTTGTGTGTGTTTTGGTTCGGATGCTGATGTAAGTCCAGCGATTGGCATTCAGGCTCCACGTTTGCCTTTGCCTGTGTTTGTTTGTGTGCGTGTCAGCCGAGCTACGAATGCTCTGATTCTCCTTCGTCCAAGGAGATACGTATGCATAGGATGCGATATCCTAGCGAGCATGTGTCGTTTCCCCAGTCCGAACTACTTCGACTCTGATGTCTATGCCTGATAGACTAAGTAGGCCCAGGATGCGATATCCTGCCGAGTCAGTTTCAGTCTGTTATCTTGTGTCTCTTTCAGCCAGTGTGTGTGTGTGAGCAGTGTTATAGCAACCATTTATCCTTCCTTTTGTGCGTGGATCCCGTCGAGTACGACGGATGCGTAGGGGTGCTAATACCTTCCCTTCGCATAACCGACTCCCGAACCCATTCTCTTTGGTCGCGAGACCATGTCTTTTCCAGGTTTACTCTGAGCGTTTCCTTTCCCTCTTTTGGGATAAATAACGCACGGTGGCGGCTCTGTTGTTCTTGTTTTCCCGCCGGTTTTTCGCGTAACGCGACAATTACGCCATTGAAAAATTCAAACATACGCATGTAAGCATAAAACATTCTCGGTATCCAAAGTGATAAGCCAGAAGTTGTTTCCAGTACTCAGACTGAAGATTGTTCATGACTTACCTTTATTATCCCCAGGAAGTGTCATTGGCCCATGCGCCGCCTCTATTATCTTTCCGGTATTCAGACCGAAGTGGCATTCAGGCCAATTTTCCGATGTTCAGATCGAAGAAGTTTCCGACATTCAGGTCGTTGCAACTTGTGACATTCAGGCCTGTTTTCGGTATTCAGACCGAAGTGGCATTCAGGCCTGTTTCTGATATTCAGACCGAAGTGGCGTTCAGGCCAGTTTTCCGATGTTCAGATCGAAGAAGTTTCCGACGTTCAGTTCGATGCAACTTGCGACATTCAGGTATTCAGACCGAAGTGGCATTCATGCCAGTTTCCGGTATTCATACCGAAGTGGCGTTCAGGCCAGTTTTCTGATGTTCAGATCGAAGAAGTTTCCGACGTTCAGGTCGATGCAACTTGCGGCATTCAGGCCAGTTTTCCGATGTTCAGATCGAAGAAGTTTCCGACATTCAGGTCGATGCAACTTGTGGCATTCAGGCCAGTTTTCGGTATTCAGACCGAAGTGGCATTCAGGCCAGTTTCCGATATTCAGATCGAAGTGGCGTTCAGGCCAGTTTTCCGATGTTCAGATCGAAGAAGTTTCCGACATTCAGGTCGACGCAACTTGTGGCATTCAGGCCAGCCTCTCGGTGTTCAGACCGATATTAATAATCTCATATCTTCCGATGTTCAGATCGAAGTCATTTACAGTATTCAAACTGATGAGCGGCATTCAGGCCATGGTTATTTCTGTGTTACCATTTATTTTGGTATCCAGGTTAACATTCTTTTTCGGTATTCAGACTGACTCTCACCGTACCAGACAGATTCTTCTTTCAAGACCACCTCTTTGCCGATTCTGACAGGCATTGTTACTTCACTTCACTTCAGTGCAAATTTTCGGGCTTTTATTGTATTCAATCTCTTGATACCTCGAAAGTGCGAAAGCCGCTGCTATCTTCTTTTCGGGTCTCCAGTTGATTGAATAGGGGCAGCTGTAATACCTCAAAATTTGCCCCCCTCATTCATGCATTCATTTTTAGGTCATTTAACATTTCATATTGCATTTCATCATGTCAATCAGAATTAGATCCAAGAAGCTTGAATATCATCCAAGACACTTTGTGGGTCCTATCTGGGTGATCAGTCAACACAAGAATATGACTTGAGATACTTCCAACATGTTCAAATAGGGTCTATTCATCAGTCAAAACGTTAATCTTGAAGGAGCAAAAGTTTGTTCATGAGCTGTCATGCTCGCTAGGCGAGCAGAATGGATCGCCTAGCGAGTCCCAAGAAAAGTCACCAGAATCACCTACGCTCAGAGGAATTTCTTGAATTGTCATGCTCATTAAGCGAAGCCCACGCGTTTTGAAAATAAAAAATAAAAAAATTTTAAAAAATTTTAAAAAATTTAAAAAAAAAAACGAAAAAAAAAACGAAAAAATAAAATAAAATAATAAATAAATAAATAAATAAAATATAATAGAAAAATCTTGGACATGGACCTCTCTCATTTGAGCCCACAAAGCTACGAAAATCAGGTTATAAATTCTAAGAAAAATTCAGTGGAAAAACCCTAGAGAGATTATAACTAATTCCGAGCAACCTCTAGAGACTGAAGGGAACTCATCTGCAAAGAACCAATTCCCTCTCATATAAACCCTAAGATTGTTCTGCAAAGCCAACGGTGCAATTCAATTTCAATCGATCCTCCCCAATCAGGTATGCCCTATTTCCATTACTTTATACTTTCAACCTGAAATTTCTGAATGTATGAGGTATTATGGGTGAATTTGGAAGAGTGGGTATCGTTAGGTTTTGCATGTGGGCACATGTTTTAGTATGTATGTCATGCCTTGATGTGTGGATCCTTGCCCCCTGACTTTGAATTTTGATACCCTTTTGATGCATGTGTTTGACAAGAGGTTTAGGCCTCCTACACTTGGTTGCTTTTTGTGAGCTCTTTTTGTGAATTTTAATGGCATGATTCATGTGGTTACATTTTGATTTGGGGCAACTCTTGATTGCACCCCATCTTGTCACTCTAACCTGTTTGTTGAGTTTTTTTGTGAGGGCTCACATGACTCCTGAAAGGATAGCTTGCTTGGCATTCCACTTTATTTGTGGGATACCATTTGGAGATTTATTCCGATTACCTGTATTGACTTGCTTTTTTTGATGGTGTCAGCTCGAGAGATCTCTGGGTTTCTTATTTCTTTAGCTGTTATTACTTCGGATCTTTATCCGTGTGGTAGACCTCTTGATCCCTTTATCTTTCCTGCATTTTACAGCTTTCTTAGCTGGAAGACCTCGATAGGAGGCAATGTTTTCTTTTGTTTGTTTACTTTTGTGCCCGAAGACCTCCAAAAGGAGGCACCAGTGCTAAAGACCTCCACGAAGAGACAATTGACGGATAAAAGGGATTAGTAATGAATCCCCCGTTATTCAGTGTTTCGTTCTTTATGCTCGCACTACGTGTTGATGCTTCAGAGCAAAAGCCCAAGATCTTTTGTCCGGTCAGTCAGTGGAGAGGGTTCCACCTTTCTGAATCCCCACTTTTTGTCATGAGCTCACCCTGTCCAGGGTTAAGAGCTATGAGGTCTTATCCTCATTACCCTTTTGATTTGCTCACCCTGACGTTCAATGTCAGTGGTTAAGAGCCCATTTGACTACCCTTCCATGGCTTGTTTGTCGAGGTTGATATGACCCCTCTTGACTAAAGCCCTACCCATGTATGTTTGAGCCCCCTTGTTGGCGTGTTTACTTTATGCATGTTTGTTTTGTATGGTGTGATCGTCTCCCCATAGGATTGCTAGGCTTCGTATAGTCTCTCGTTTGCATGTCAATTAAGGTAGCACTGTTCCTTCGTCTAGGACTTCCTTTTTTGCATGAGCATTCCTAAAACCCAAACAAACTCATTGATTTTTCTTCTCCTAAGAACACGTTAACTCCTTCTACTACAGGCGAGTAAGTCTCCAAAGGTCGAGCATCCGGTAGATTGCGTAGTAACGTCGTTCATCTAAAAAACACAACCCTTAACCCGTAGGTAGCCGAACTACGGCTTGCTCTGATTCTCATTCCAGATGAGATACGTTGGCATAAGACGCGATGTCTTAGCGAGCACACTCCTCTTTAGCCCATAGGTAGTCGAGCTACGAAGACTCTGATTCTCATATTCAAATGGGATACTAATGCAGTGGATGCGACATCCGTGCGAGTCATTTTCTTTTGACCCTCTTTTAGTAAATAGTACATTAGATAAACCCACACCCTTTAGACAAGAACAACAAAAGTGGATCCCGTAGAGTACTACGGATGCGTAGGGATGCTAATACCTTCCCTTCGCATAATCGACTCCCGAACCCAAGATTTGGTTGCGAGACCTTGTCTTTTCCTTTCCTTTTTTTCCAGGTTTCTTTCGAGCGTTTCCTTTCCCTCCTTTGGGATAAATAACGCACGGTGACGACTCTTCTGTCTTTTCTTTCTCGCCAGTTGTTTTTTCGCATCTCCTTTTTCAGGTTGCGACATGATCAAAAAGAAAAAGATGAAGAAAAAGATGAATAAGAATGTACATGAATTGAAATTCAAATGAAATATCCAACACACATTGATCAAACATGAATAGAATCAAAGTCAATCAATGGTAAACAAAAGCAAGATGAAACTTAGAAGTCAAGAAACAAATAAAGTATTTTTGGTATTTTTGAGAATGAAAATAATACTTGAATTAAAATAAACAATTAAAGGTCAAACTTCAAATCCATTTCAAATCAACTTTGAAAAGTCCAAATGGATCATCCTAAGTTCAACAAGGTCAAACAAAGTTTGACAAAAAATTTCAGCATTTTTGGAAACCAGAAACTATTTTTAAACAATTAAAAATGAATAAAAAATAACATAATTGAACTAAAATCTCAAATAAATCTCAAATCAATTAAGAAATTGATGAGAATATTTTTCATAGATTCATCATCATTCAAAGATGTTAATAAAATATTTTTGCATTTTTTGAATATTGGAAACTATTTAAAATGAATTAAAAATAACCAGAAAAGAGAAAATTCACAAAAAATATCAAATGACAAAATAAAAAATATTAAAAATCATTTTCAGAAACTAGAATTAAAAAGGGAAATAATGCAATTGGTCCCGTATTTTTTGGATTTAAAATGAAAGAGTTATGAATTTTTGAAATAAAATGAAATGAAGGAAAATAAAATAGAAAATCAGAAAATAGGAAAAAGCCTGGCACGTTGGATCAACCTCATTAAATGAGGTGGCACATCCAAGGATCCTCATGCGCGCGCTCACCATAGGCTTCAGTCAAACGAGACACACAATGTATTTAAAAAGTCATAACAATGAATGACATGGATTAGATCTGGAGATGCAATCACACGGTCCAAATTCAATCTGGCAAAGGGACGGTGGTGTACACCACCGTCTTCTCCGGCGAGTACATGAACTCCGGTGACATTTGCAGGTTTTAAAAAGTTGATGAAAACATACGATCCTCATAGCATTGGAAAGCTGGGGTGATGTACATCACCCTTGTGCCATTGGTTTTCATTCTAGACTCTAATAGGAAGAGAAATCAAAGATGGAAAATTATGGAGTTCAAACTGAACTTGATGGATTTATGAAATTAAGTACACAATTCAATTGCCTCTTATGAGAGGACTTCAGAGGAGCCAACAAACACAAGAAATGATCAAGAATCAGTGAGTTTTGAATTGAAAAAGTTTGAACAACAACCTTTGAAGTGCAGATCTATGAAGCACGATCCTTTCCAATTCTTGATAGCAGCTTGTTCTTGAGATGGAAATAGGGCTAGGCTAAGGAATTAGAGTCCAATAATCAACCAAGGAAGTTGAAAATTGGAACTGAAAAATGAAAGTGAAATGCAAAAGTTCCTTTGGTGAGGTGTGGGGATTCACTTCTGCAGCATATAAGGCGCCTTAAGGTTGGGAAATGGTGAAGCTGAGCATCTCTATTTATAACAAATGATGATGCAAGGCATGGAAAATTCATGTGTGCATGAAGTAAGGGCCTTCATGCATGGGCCTGTACAGGCACATGGGAGGCCCAAATGCAATTGATTTGGCATGCTGAAATCATAATTATCAGGTTTGGACGTGCAAATGTAATTGAATTGGAGTGTGCATGAAGTTTTAACAATGTTTCCAAAAATGCACATGAATCTTTACCTCTTCAAAAATGCATCTTACCAAAATGAAACATGGCCTTGTGGGTAATGGTTGGAAAGCTCTTGACATGAGGAACAATTGTTATGTTGAACAAAAATCCATTTGGGGTTGGGAAATTAATGAAAATTGATCATAAAGTTCAATGTGCAAAACATGTGTATGTGAATTTTGTCAAAATGGACCAACTTCTAGCCCTTCTGTTTCATTGATTCAAGCCTCAAATGACAAAACCTTCAACATTAAAGTTGTAGATATATTCAATGCAATCAATTTGGACTTATACTTTACATCATTTGGATTTTTGATGAGAAAGTTATGGGCACTTGAAGTTGGACTTTTTCACATTTCAATGACTTTGGTCCAAAGTGACCTATAATGTTTTGTATTATCACATGTGTTTCTTTTAGGATTATGAAAATTTGTTCAACATAACAAATAAGGTAAACATCTTAAACTTTCCGATTCATTTGATTCCACCTCAAAATCATGAAAAATGAGTGAGTTAGGTCCTTGGGAAGTTGACCAAAAATTAGGGTTTCAGTCAAAAGGACCTATAATATATTGAAATGAATGATGACCTTCCAAGCTTTAAATCAATTTTTGATGAACATGAAAGTTGTTCATATGGTTCTTAGGAACATGTTTGATCTTGGGATCATCATCATTTGACAAACACATCAAAGGTTAGGTCTCAGTGGATTTCAAAATAGTCAGATGAATTGACTGATCAACTTTTCAAGTCCAAACTTCAAATCTTGATGAATTGATGATTGCGGATACTCTTATGAGATCAAATATGCATGAAATGATGAATGAAAGAACTTCCCTTGATTGTATTTGATCATGGGTTGAGGTTGCTTCATGAGCAAGGCAAAGTTGATGCATAGTTGAATTAGGGTTTCCTTGGGAAACAATCCTCAAGCCCTTTGGTTTATCTTGATCAAATTGACAAATTGAGATACTTGGGAGGCATATATGATGAATGAGAGCTTTGGGAACCATTTTCATGCTTGCTTTCACTTTCACCTGACCATTCTTTGAGTATAGGGGCCTTCTAGGAGCCTTGGATCTTATGATTGCTCAAGCTACAAAACAAAAGATGTTAGTGACATATTTTTGTGCTTTTGGTTAGTAAACAAAATAAGAAAAGAAATAATATACAATTCAAGCATGCTTGGTGGTCTCAGACCAACTCACACAAGTCCCAACCCAAGGGTAAGGAGCCAAGATGATATGATCCTTGAGGCAAATGCAATGTGCAATGATATGATGCCATGAGGGATCTTAGGATAAAAATTAGGGTCTTACAATAACACTAATAATTATCAAGATACTGACGATAAACAAGCGCTTTTTGGGATGCAACCCATCCATGTTTTACATTTTTTCTTTAAGTAATCTTTAGTTTAGTTATTTCTTTTAAAAATACAATGATGAAAGAAAAATGCCAATGAAAACAAAAGGCATTCTCACTAAGAAAAAATGTAAAGTATCTTGACAATTACCTTATAACACAGCTAACGATCTTTAATTCAGACCTTTACTTCAACTTTGTCAATGTCCAGGAGCATACTCACAATTTTCATGAATGGTTTTCTTAAGATAAGAGGTATTTTTGGGTCTTCTTTGATGCCGATAATGGATAAGTGCATCCCAAATTCCATATTACCTATGGAAACAGGTAATACAACTACACCAATGTTAACTTCTTTCCTGAGTAGATCTTGCTAATTAACTTTACAGGCTTCATCCTGCAATTTTCTTTCTTTTGGTCCTTCTGCTTCTTCTTCTCTGGCTTTGACAATAATTCCCTCATCCACAAGAATACAACAACATTGATCCTTTGAATTGTTCTTCGTTTTTGCATTGAATGTGTTACTTGGGAGATCTAATATATGTTTGGCTAATAGGCTCACTTTTGTTTCAAGTTTTTTAATGAAGCCTTCAATATTTGTGTGAATGGCCATAGATACATGCATAAATTGATTGAATGTATCATCTAACTTTTTTTTGTCTTGTTGTGGAAGTACTTGTGAGTAATGCTGAAAATGTTATCTACTGGTGGGACTAGCCTCGAATCTCCATCCTTGATTAAAGTTATTGCTCAGTGGGAAGTTGTTGTTCTAGTATTACTCATGCCTTTGGTTTCCTACATAGCTTACTTATTTATTAGTATGGATAAAATCTGGTTGGATGGTATCCACCGTAGAGTTCACAAGATGCAATCTTCCTTTGTTGAGGTACTTCATGTATCTCTTAAAGTTGGTGTGGTAGCTTTGACACTTTCTTAGTTAATTCATCCACTATATGGGTCAACGACTTGTTCTAAGCAAGAATAACATCACTGACATTCAGCTTCATGATACCATTCTTCCTTTGGGAGTGGTTTTTGTTATGTTGTCTTTGATTATCAATGAGTTCCATTTTCTCAATGATTATTGTTGTATCTTCCTCACTTTTGGACATGGGAGAACCCCTATCAGTAACATCTAGGAACAAATTTTGGTTGTTATTGGACACCATTTGTGAAGATGTGTATCTACGTGAGTTCGTAAAAACCGTGTGTCACACCTCAATTTTGTCTGGGTATTTTAAATTCATCTGATACATGTTCATTTGTCAAGTTTTGTATTTTTCAGCCATATGCATTTTTATCATCAAATAGTCACTTTAATCATGCATATATGCATTATAGTAAAAAAAGTCAACATAAAGTCAATATTTTACATGTTAAAGAAATTGACTAAAATTGCATTTTTTTCATTATGCATTTTGAAAAATAAATAAATTTATGATCGTTTGATTTATCATCAAAATATCCATTTGAATTTTATTAATCATTTTCATGCATCATAAAATAAAAATCAATGTTTCAAGAAGGTCCAAAATATCTCTCACTTATTACGTCATTATTTCATGCATATATTACATCATTATTTCATACACATATTACATTGTTATCAACTATTCAATTAAATAAGTTTCTATAAGACACTCACACTTTTTGTATAATTCATAAACTATCCTTTCCAGAGGCTATAAATAAACCTCATTTCATTCATAAATTACACCACTAATCATTCACAAAAACTAAGCCAAAACTCTCTTTATTTTTCTCTTCATTTTCTTTCAAGTCATTTCTTTCTTCTTATTGAATAAGTAGACTCTTATGCTTGTTCTTTATTTAATTCTATTGCATTTTTACTATTACTTTATTTATTTAGTACCTTAATCATCACCAGTTTGCATGGAAACTAATTGATTTTAAATCAAGAGTTGAAAAGTGTTCTTGAACCTCCATAAATAAAAGGGATTTGTTGTTGATTAAATGAATCTTATGCTTGTTCTTTATTTAATTATATTGTACTTTTACTCTTGCTTTATTTATTTAATACCTTAATCATCATCACTTTACATGGAAACTCAATTGATTTTAAATCAAGAGTTGAAAAATGTTCTTGAACCTCCATAAGAAAAAGTGATTTATTTTTGTTTAAATGACTCTTATGTTTGTTCTTTATTTAGTTCAATTGTATTTTTACTTTTACTTTATTTATTTAGTAGCTTAATAATCACCATTTTGTATGGAAACTCAATTGATTTCAAAATCAAGAGATTAAAGTGTTCTTGAACCTCCATGAACAAAAAGGGCCAAATGAAAATTGATGCTTGTTTTACATAAATAATTTATTCAATAACCTCCCAACATCATCCCGAGCATGAATCTGTAGTTCATTTGTCATGAGGGTGGATAAAATGGCCAAATTAAGCAAATATATGTTGCTGCATTTTTGTTTATTTTCGAAATTTTTTGTTGTTTATTTGCTGATTTTAAATATATCATTGTGTTTGTGAGATTGAGTAGATAAATTTTCATTATTTATTTAATTAATTCCATGAACAATTGAGAAAGTTATGGTGTTTTTACGTTTTCGTTGTAACAATTTTCTTTCATTTTTGTTGCTACGGAAATAATAATCAAATGTGGGGTTGAGGAAGATGTAGTTTTCCCACACCCCTTGATTGCTCAACACACCCATGTGAGATCCTCCTTTGGGTCTAGAGCATTTTTCTAGCTACACTCCTAATTTTCAGCCTATTTTTGTCTTTTGTATATGTTTTTTATTTTTTATTTTCTTATCATTACTTTATTTATTTATTTTCTTTCTTTTATTTCCTTTAATTTTATTTTATAATTATTTTACCTCTTGTATTGGTAATGTGTCCCCTCCCTTTAATTATTTCTTTTACCTTTTTTATTGCTTTATTTTTTAGTTTATTTTATTATATTTTTAGTTGATGCATAATTGTTAATCCAAAATGACCATTAAAAATAATCTTTCAAAAATAATAAGATAAAAGGTGTTTGATCAACATCAAGTACATTTTTTAAAATCTAACTAATCTTTTTTCTTTAATAACCACCTCATATCATTTCAAACCATTTCACAAACCATTTTCACTAATACGATAAAACACTCTATCAACATCGAGTTTCTCTTCCGCTTTCTCAACTTGTTAAACTTTTTTCCTAACAAATTTGAAAGAAATGGGTACTTGGAGTCTCGCATTCCTTGAATCTTCTAATGAATGCTCTCGAGGCACGCGTCTTGGGTTAGCCGCTCATTCACTCTTTCACTTTTAAAACACTTAACCTAATTACTTGGACGAAAAGAGGGGTCATTGATGTCTAGCATTCCGGGGGAACCTTTGAACAATCTTTTGAATGTTCATTATCCATCAAACAATTTTATGAATACATTGAATGAAAAAGGTATTGTTGGAGTCTAGCATTCCGACAATACCCTGATTTGTTGGTTCCAAGGCTCGCGTCTTGTTCTTACCAATATTTGGCATTCACCTAAAAATCATACAACACATCAACTTTAACTTATTCTCTCACCCCTGTGCTATCGAAAACCTTTCATAATAGGACATTTGTCTAATCCCTTCTAACGCATACAAACTTGCACTTAAGCCTCCGCCGCGAGTAAGCAAATCATATTTTACAGGTATAATGCGATCTAGACATGTGCTCACCATAACACAACTTTAAAAAAACCTCTTTCTTGCCCCCGTGCAATCAACAACTCCTTTTGCAAGAGAACATTTGTCTAATCCTTTCTAAACGCGTATATAACAAGCACTTAAGCCTCCCATGCACGAGCATATAGCTAAATGTTTAAACTGCTAGAATACAATCAAACAAGATCCCTTCTACCGCAAAACTAACAAACACTAAGTCTCTCGTCCGCACGAAGACAAGCCAATGTTTAATCGTTAGAATGTAACCTAAACATTCGTCCTCTAAAATCAATCAACCAACACTCTTGGCTACCAAGAACTACGTAACTTTGAGTTCTCCATCGCACCTGGAGATACGTAGGAGCGAGATTCACGTCTCGTCAAGCATTATAACAAAAAACACCAAAAATATCTTTTGTCTTGCCCCAAACTACGAATGCTCTGATTTCCTAATTGCACTATAAGGATACGTAGGCACGAGATTGCTAGATCTTGGCGAGTGCACTAATAAAAAACCTTCATTTTTGCAAGTATAGAGTGAAACTTAAGAGAGAGAGAGAGAGAGAGAGAGAGAGAGAGAGAGAGAGAGAGAGAGAGAGAGATGTGGGGATTAGGTTTTCTGGATTTTTCTTGTTTTAAGCAAAGATTATTTCTTTTTAATTTTTCCAGAATTAAGTTATGTAACTTAGAATGAGAATTGCAAGAAAGATTAAAAGGCAGTAAAGTAAATAACATAAGGATATGTCCTAGTTCCCCTTATTAACCAAGGGTACATCTAGTTTCTTCACACCTTGAAGGATTTTCCACTATGTTAGATCTTCGTACAAGCCTTTCACTAAGACCTATTTTTAAATCTTCTAACATAAACGCCAAACTTATGGTGGACTTTGAATTTCCACAAATTAAATGAACTTTTCCATAAACACCAAACACTATGGTGGGATTTGAATTACACCAATCCAAAGAACTTTTCATAACAAACAACTTATCACCACAAACTTGGTGATTAAGTTACAAGACAAGCACTTTAAATCGTCTTGAATAAAGTTGATTTTGAATTGATTCCAAGTATGGAAAATTTCTTCTTCTCTTTATCAAAATTACAATCCAAACTAACATACATTAACTGCTCAAAATAAGGTATTAAACTTTTGAATGATTTAAAAATTATGCACAAAGTTTCATCACTTAAAGATTTTTAAACACTTAAAAATTATGAAAAGATTTATGAAAGAGGTCAAATCTGAATTTTCGAAGTGTACATCTTATATACATCATGAACCATTATTATGAAAAGATGTACAAATTTGAAAAATATTCCATGAAGCATTGCAATGTGTTAGAAACATTTTGAAAATGAAAAAATGCATTATTTTAGATTGATATTCGAATACCATAATATGGTAATCGAATACCAATTCAAAAATGTTTAAAAATTCAAAATTTTAAAACTAGTATTCATATACCATATGTGGTATTCGAATACCACTCTTTTAAAAGTGAACAAATTGCAATTTTTCAACTAATATTCGGATACCATATAGGGTATTCGAATACCATCAACACTGGTATTCAGCCACCACATATGGTATTTGAATACCATTACTCAAATTTTGCTTTTGTTTGAGCAATAATTGACTACCATAATATGGTACTCAAATACCATCAGGAATTTTGCTAAAAATTAACTTTTTAATGAATTTTTCATGCATGTGAATGCAAATTATTTAGGAAGCTTATAGATTAAGTTTGGCACATATTTTTTTAGCATTCAATGTGATATAATGTGAATTGTAATGTTCCTTTAATTATGATAATTTACTTGGTTCTTCACTTGGATAAGCTTTGTCGTTATCAGAACCAAACTAAGATAGATGATGAACATCTTCTTCATAGTTCTCATTTAACTTTTTCAGAAATTCCTTTATGTTCTAGCGAGATGAAATAAACGTCTAGGACTATTGTAGCATTGTGTGCCACCATTGTTATTTCCACAATTATTGTTGTTGTCTACTTCAGCCATGGTTCTATATTTTGAAACAGAAGACTCTTCTAGATATAGCCTTTATATGTTAATGGATTAGTGATTATAAAAAATTTATACAAATATTAAAAGGTATGAACATATAGAAAAAATACTTAAAATAATAAAAACTAAGTGGTGTATTTTAAAACTAGCACCAATCTCCGACATCGGAGCCATTTTTTTGTGAGTACAAAAGTAAGTTATATAATTATCATATTCATAGAAACTCGTAGTTTCTAAGACTCTTCGATATTTTTTAAGATTATAAGTAGAGAAAGATTTTATATTTTTTTATGCGTGAAAGTAAATGATAGAAAATAAATTATAGAAAGTAAAATGGAGATTTCGGCATAACAATAAGAAAATTTGCTAGGGGTAGATTTCTTCATTACATATTTATCATGTATAATCATAGCTCAGTAATATACTTCTTTACTCAGTTATTAGTACTACCCCATGTTTCTCTAATTTGTATCTCCTGTCAGTGTCAGTGTCGTGAGACCAGTGCATTACCTAATAATGGATATCTTGGTCTATTAACTAGCATAACACATTAAGTTAAAATTGTTAGACTTCACATAGATCCTACTAAGTATGTATGGATATTGAACATAACTCTATGTATAGGCATTAGTATCCAATAGATGATAATCTTTGATCTATTAATGACGAACACTTTTTAAATGCCAAGTCACACCATGAAAATAAGTTTTAGGTAGCAAATCTAAAACAAACATTAAAATTAAAGATTCATCAATCTTAAATCTTGAGTAGACTTACATAAAACACCATGATCTATATAATACAAGAATATAATAACTACATCTAACCCCCAATAAAGAGAGTTTTAGCTACACTTGATAATTGTAGTTGTGTCGGTAAACCCGTGAAGACCAGTTTGGAAGTATAATTTCCTTGTCACTTGAGCACTGCTTACGCCTTTAATTTCCCTTTCTTATTCTCCTTTTTAGACCAAGGTAAACCTACTCCAATCATGTACTATCTAACTGAAGGAGAAGGGCGATCCAAAACGCAGCGGAATTTAAAATTTCTCCTTTAATGATCCTTACGAATGGGCATGATCAGTGATAGAATCGTTACCTCTTGTGGCGATCGTAACCTTTGATGCAAATCTACGGAGCGATCACGAACGTTGAACAATGACAACACCTCTACTCAGTCCACACGAACAGATTCCTTCAATCTCAGTGCTAGCTGCTACGAATGAAGGCTTTGAGTGTGAGAAAGAGAAACGAAATTGCAACTGTTCAAATGCTTCTACACAAGGGTTCTATTTATAGAACCACTTGTGTGGGCTGCAAGCTAAAAAGCCCACTCAAGTGTATATGGCCCATATCTTATAATATGCCAAAATCACTTAAGCGCGTGGTACCTTACCATACTTCGTATTCTACTTAAGTACACCGTACCTTACGATGTTCTACAATTCACTTAAGGGCACCGTACATTACGGTATTCCTTAATTACTCTATCTCTCATCAATCCGTCCTTTGTATGTGACCCTATAGGTTTTCGCGGCATTGACAATTATATTAAATCACGTATTTAACATAATAAACAGTGAGCGGTATCTAGCAACACATCACTGCTACCCAAGACACGAAAATGTCATGTGATCTGACAAATCCTTCTATGATAATAATTATGTGTATAATTACCCTTTTGCCCTTATGTCTATATTGAACACAAGGCATAGACCGTGTCATCCTTGTCCAGTTCAATATTAGGCCCATAGACATTTATCCTGTTACGCAGGATGGGCAAATTCCATCTAGGTCACTCATGTCCCTTAGCATGCTTCGTGGAGTACCCATCAACTGTCTTTATGGTCATCCAGTTATGGACAACGTTTGATCAGCAATAAGGCACTCGACTCTACATCTAGGGTCCATAGTGGTTTCAGGTCGAAGGGTGGTATACACCATTATCACCATCAGAATAACTTATGACACTTTGCATAACATTCTATATAGTATTCTCATAGCGGGTCAATCCAGTATAAATATTACTCTTAATATTCATACCTATGTTTAAGACTTGATAACTCCTTATCCATGATCCATGAGATATGATCATCAGTCTATATACATAATAGTCTTAATGCTTTAATGTTATCCCACTTCACAATAAATCTCGACTACGGATACTTTAAGAATAGTGTCCTTATGTTTAATGTGATCTCATGATTAAGTCACACTTGATACATTAAACGGACTATCTATTCTAGGGACTTTATTAAACAAACATAATAAAGAAAAAGCCTTTTTATTAGTAATAAATAATTTTATACAAGTACCAAAAGTATTGGCCTCTAGGGCTTACACCAACAATCTCCCACTAGCACTAGAGCCAATCAGGCATACCCCTAATGCCCATAGATCTAGTATGGCCATCATGCTTCTGCTGCGCAAGAGGCTTTGTCAGTGGGTCAGCAATATTGTCAAGTGTTGTTACTCTGCATATTTTCACATCTCCTCTATCTATTATCTCTCGAATGAGGTGATAACGCCTAAGTATGTGTTTGGATCGTTGGTGAGATCTAGGCTCCTTAGCTTGTGCGATAGCACCATTGTTATCACAATAGAGACCAATGGGATCCACAATGTTAGGAACTATGCCAAGTTCACTAATGAACTTTTTGATCCAAACAGCTTCCTTTGCTGCACTTGAGGCAGCAATATACTCGGCCTCAGTTGTAGAATCAACAACTGTATCTTGCTTTGAACTTTTCCAGCTCACAGTGCCACCGTTTAAGCAAAACACATAACTAGATTGCAATCTAAAGTCATCCTTATTTGTCTGGAAGCTAGCATCGGTGTATCCAATTACAGCCAACTCTTCCTAACCTCCATATATCAAGAATGAGTCCTTAGTCCTTCTCAAATACTTAAGGATATTCTTGACAGCTACCCAATGAGCATCACCAGGATCAGATTGGTACCTACTCGTTGCACTTAAAGCATACGAGACATCTGGCCGAGTACATAACATGGAATACATGATAGATCCTATTGCAGATGCATATGGAATCTTATTCATGCGATCCCTTTCTTCTTTAGTTGAAGGGGATTGTGTTTTTGATAGATACAAGCCATGTTGCATAGGTATGAATCCTTTCTTGGAATCATGCATATTAAAGCGTCTCAACACTTTATCTATGTACGTACTCTGACTTAGGCCAAGCAGTTTTTGTGATCTATCTCTATAGATTCGGATTCCTAATATATAGGCTGCTTCACCTAGGTCCTTCATAGAAAAGCATTTCCCCAACCAAGACTTTACTTGTTGCAGGGTAGGGACATCGTTTCCAATGAGTAATATGTCATCTACATATAATACCAGGAAAATGATCATGCTCCCACTAACCTTCTTGTAGACACAAGGCTCATCTTCGTTCTTGATGAATCCATATTGTTTTACCGTTTCATCAAAACGAAGATTCCAGCTTCTGGAAGCTTGCTTCAATCCATAGATTGATCTTTGTAACTTACATATCTTTTGGGCTTCTTCTGGTATGTCAAATCCTTCAGGCTGTGTCATGTACACATCCTCAAGAAGATTCCCATTAAGGAAAGTAGTTTTGACATCCATCTGCCATATTTCATAATCATGATATGCAGCGATAGCAAGTATAATCCGAACAGATTTAAGCATTGCAACTGGTGAAAAGGTTTTATCATAGTCAACCCCATGAATTTGTTTATATCCTTTTGCAAGCAGTCTTGCCTTATAGGTATGTACCTTACCATCCATGTCAGTCTTCTTTTTGAAGACCCACTTGCATCCTATAGGGTTAACTCCTACAGGAGGCTCTACCAAGGTCCAAACTTGGTTTGTGTACATGGAATCCATTTCAGATTTCATGGCTTCTAGCCACTTCTCAGACTCGGGACCAGTTATGGCCTCTTGGTAGGTCACAGGCTCATCTTGATCCATGAGTAATACATCCCCTTGATCAGTTATGAGATATCCATATCTCTCAGGTATGTGACGTATCCTGCTTGACCTACGCTGGTCTTGTTCTACTTGAGCAGGTTGCTCTTCCACAACTACTTGTGTTTCCTGCTCTAATTCCTCCATAGGTGTATCAATGCTTTGTGATTCTTGAATTTCTTCAAGATCTACTTTCCTCCCACTGATTCCTTTGGAAATAAAATCCTTTTTTAGGAAAACTCCAATTCGAGCGACAAACACTTTGCCATCAGAAGGATTATAGAAGTAATACCCTCTTGTTTCTTTAGGATACCCCACAAATAAGCATTTATCAGATTTGGGCTCAAGCTTTGTTGAAATTTGTCGTTTCACATAAACTTCACAACCCCAAATCTTCATGTAAGACATATGTGGTTTCTTACCACTCCATATCTCATATGGTGTCTTCTCAACCCTTTTGGATGGAACACGGTTAAGTGTGTAAGCTGCTGTCAATAGTGCATGTCCCCAAAAGGAGTTTGGAAGATCGGCGTGACTCATCATGGATCGGACCATGTCTAACAGGGTTCGATTTCTTTTCTCAGATACACCATTCCATTGGGGTGTTCCAGGAGGAGTAAGTTGGGATATGATCCCACACTCTTTCAGATGGTCATCAAACTCTAGGCTTAAATACTCACCACCTCGATCTGATCGAAGAGTTTTAATATTCTTACCTAGTTGGTTTTGTACTTCATTCTTGAATTCCTTGAACTTTTCAAAGGACTCTGATTTGTGTTTCATTAAATACACATAACCATATCTACTGAAATCATCAGTAAATGTGATGAAATACTGAAAACCTCCTCTGGCTGGTATGTTCAGTGGTCCACATACATTAGTATGTATGAGGGCCAAAAGATCATTAGCTCTTTCACCTTTTCCTGTGAATGGAGACTTTATCATCTTTCCAATTAAACAAGATCTGCATGTCTCATATGATTCATAATCAAAAGAGTCCAAGAGTCCATCTTTATGGAGTTTGGAAATGTGTTTCTCATTTATATGGCCTAATCGACAATGCCAAAGGTAAGTTGGATTTAACTCATTAGGTTTCATCCTTTTAGTATTAATGTTATAAATAGGCATTTCAAGATGAAGGACATATAGTCCATTGTTCATTTGTGCAGTAGCATAGATTATATCATTCAAATAAATTGAGCAACAATTGTTCTTTATTATAAATGAAAAACCAAACTTGTCCAAACAAGAAACGGAAATAATATTCCTGCTAATTGCAGGTACATAATAACAGTTCTCTAACTGAATTATCAAACCACTAGGTAAAGTCAATACATAAGTTCCTACGGCTAAAGCAGCAACCTTTGCTCCATTGCCAACTCGTAGGTCGACTTCACCTTTTGCCAAATCTCTACTCCTTTTTAGTCCCTGCACATTGGTACAAATGTGAGAACCGCATCCAGTATCTAATACCCATGATGCAGAAGTAGATAAATTAATTTCAATAACAAAAATACCTGAAGTTGAAGTCTCTACTCCATTCTTCTTATCTTCCAGGTACTTTGGGCAGTTTCTCTTCCAGTGTCCAGTCTTACCGCAATGGAAGCAGGTTCCTTTTTTTGCTATGCCTCCACTAGGCTTCAAAGCAGCAACAGTGGGTTTGGGTTTGGCAACTTCCTTGCCTTTCCCTTTATCACCCTGCTTGGTGGGCCTTTTGTTCTGTCTCTTTCCATTTCCGATCATCAGAATGGACTTCCCTTTTGACTTCAGATTCTGCTCAGCAGTTCTTAACATGGCTAGCATTTCAGGAAGAGATTTGTCCATATCATTCATATTGAAATTTAGGACAAATTGACTGAATCTATCTTGCAACGACTGCAAGATCAAATCAGTCACAAGTTCCTTTCCGAGGGGAAAACCCAACCTCTCAAGGTTTTCCACATACCCAATCATCTTGAGCACATGGGGACCTACAGGGGCTCCCTCAGCTAACTTGCCTTGAAAAAGGGCTTTTGAAACTTCAAACCTTTCATGCCTTGCTTGCTCTTGATAGAGCATCTTGAGGTGTTCAATCATATCGAACGCTGCCATGTTCTCATGTTACTTTTGCAACTTTGAGTTCATGGTAGCTAGCATGAGACAAGCAGTTTCATTGGCATCTTTGACATGCTTCTTATAAGCATCTCTTTCTGCCTTAGGTGCAGAACTAGGAGGGTCCTCTTCAGGAACAGGTTTCTCCAAGACATACAGCTTTCTATCATGTTTGAGGACAATCCTCAAATTTCGGTGCCAATCCAGAAAATTTGTCCCAGACAATTTTTCCTTGTCAAGGATTGATCGTAAAATGTTGTTAAAGGTGTTTGTTGTCATGGTAATCTACATGAAAATAATGAAAATATAAGTATCAATAACATATTTAATTAGGCCTTTAATTAAATATGCTCCCACTATTTTACTCAAAACAAATGACCCTCACCATTTGATTCAGAAAATCCCGTTGGAAGATTTTCTAGTGGGTCGAGATCCATATTTCACTTCGTTCTAAGTCTGCGTAGGCCGATTACACAAAACTAGGTTATTTAGGTAGGAACTCCTTCCAATTGTATCTAATACAACTCTCGAAAATTTCAGTTGGGTGAATAACTCCTTATTCCAATCCATCATATGGATCATTCCCAACTCTTGCTTCTAAACATATATAATCTTATTATATTTGTTTAGTTAAGTTTGACCCATTGTTTTAGCAATTTGATATTACAATTATCCCATCGCACCTTACTAATATAGAACATGCACCTCGCGTAGGCGAAACCTACATTATCTGATACTAGTCTTGATGAGTGCTAAAACTTGGAAAGCATAAACTTAATAATTAATTTTTGAGGGAATTGCAATTATTCTGATCTCACCGGCTTATTTATCATATAAATCGTCTCTCACATGCATCAACATACATACATAATGAAACAGTTATGGCCCCTAGCGCAATTGTTCTCCCAAGCCAATGAGAGAACCTAAGTTAACCTAATAACGATCTAAGCTTCTCCAAGCAAGATCTTCAAGGTTGTCCTCCTTTGATATTGAATTCTTCTCTTTCTTCATAACATTACATTACATAAAAGAAACTCGTTTTACATACGAGGGAGTGAGATGAGAAAAGAAGTTACATTAAGAGATTAAAAGAGAGGCACGACACGCATGTCGTATTTTAAAACCCAAAACAAAATAAAGGAAAACTAAGGCCATAACCGATCACCACAAGACAATAATAATAAACACATTATTATTATTATTATTATTAATTTTAATTCTTTTAAATAATAAAAACCAAATTAAATTTCAGCGACCGATCACACTACGCAGAGTTGACGGGGGGTCCGCTGCCCGGTCAGCGGACGGTGGTTCCGCTGACCGTTCAACGGACGGGGGTCAAGGGGGCAGCGCCCCTGGCCGAAAATTTTAATGAACAATTCATTTGAAATCAACATCGTTTTCGCATCAACACTTGATACTTTAAAGCACAACTTTTTCGCAGTCACAACCCTAATCACATAACTCTTTGACAACACAACCCTTGTGCCGTCATTAACCCTAATGCATAATTCTTTGACAACACAACCCTTGTGCCGTCATTAACCCTAATGCATAATTCTTTGACAACACAACCCCTGTGCCGTCATTAACCCTAATGCATAATTCTTTGACAACACAACCCTTGTGCCGTCATTAACCTTAATGCACCAATTTCAGACCGTCAAACATATCTCGATTGTTGATTCAGTATGATTGATCAATACGTCATTGCTTCACCATAGTAATGTCGGATCAAGAAGCAAATGACCATTGATCGCTCAAAGGAAAACAACCATTGAGTGTTTGAATGAACGAAACAGAAACAGTATATCATATATACCGTATTTTGCATCATGATTACTTATATCATATATAACTTGATCGATCTTAATTTAATTACTCGTTTATTCTTTGATTCATTCTGTCTTTTAATCGTATTAATACAGAAAATACATAAAATAAACAGCTATCAGATGCATGGTTTCGTAAGTGGCTCTGATACCACTGAAGGAGAAGGGCGATCCAAAACGCAGCGGAATTTAAAATTTCTCCTTTAATGATCCTTACGAATGGGCATGATCAGTGATAGAATCGTTACCTCTTGTGGCGATCGTAACCTTTGATGCAGATCTACGAAGCGTTCACGAACGTTGAACGATGACAACGCCTCTACTCAGTCCACACAAACGGATTCCTTCAATCTCAGTGCTAGCTGCTACGAATGAAGGCTTTGAGTGAGAGAGAGAGAGAGAGAGAGAAACGAAATTGCAACTATTCTAATGCTTCTACACAAGGGTTCTATTTATAGAACCACTTGTGTGGGCTGCAAGCTAAAAAGCCCACTCAAGTGTATATGGCCCATATCTTATAATATGCCAAAATCACTTAAGCGCGTGTTACCTTACCATATTTCGTATTCTACTTAAGTACACCGTACCTTACGATGTTCTACAATTCACTTAAGGGCACCGTACATTACGGTATTCCTTAATTACTCTATCTCTCATCAATCCGTCCTTTGTGTGTGACCCTATAGGTTTTCGCGGCATTGACAATTATATTAAATCACGTATTTAACATAATAAACAGTGAACGGTATCTAGCAACACATCACTGCTACCCAAGACACGAAAATGTCATGTGATCTGACAAATCCTTCTGTGATAATAATTATGTGTATAATTACCCTTTTGCCCTTATGTCTATATTGAACACAAGGCATAGACCGTGTCATCCTTGTCCAGTTCAATATTGGGCCCATAGACATTTATCCTGTTACGCAGGATGGGCAAATTCCATCTAGGTCACTCATGTCCCTTAGCATGCTTCGTGGAGTACCCATCAACTGTCTTTATGGTCATCCAGTTACGGACAACGTTTGATCAACAATAAGGCACTCGACTCTACATTTAGGGTCCATAGTGGTTTCAGGTCGAAGGGTGGTATACACCATTATCACCATGAGAATAACTTATGACACTTTGCATAACATTCTATATAGTATTCTCATAGCGGGTCAATCCAGTATAAATATTACTCTTAATATTCATACCTATGTTTAAGACTTGATAACTCCTTATCCATGATCCATGAGATGTGATCATCAGTCTATATACATAATAGTCTTAATGCTTTAATGTTATCCCACTTCACAATAAAGCTCGACTACGGATACTTTAAGAATAGTGTCCTTATGTTTAATGTGATCTCATGATTAAGTCACACTTGATACATTAAACGGACTATCTATTCTAGGGACTTTATTAAACAAACATAATAAAGAAAAAGCCTTTTATTATTAATAAATAATTCGATACAAGTACCAAAATTATTGGCCTCTAGGGCTTACACCAACACTAACTCCACTGAAACTCTCTTTGAAAGGAAATCAAGACCCATATTTATAGATGCAGATTCATGGCCATCGCTAGGCGTACAACCCATATGCGCCTAGCGAGCATGCTTTCTTATAGGTTAATATATTCTATCTATCTAACAAGTGACCCTAGCCTCCTTTCTTTACTGGGTGCACTGGCCTTTCACTTAGCGCACAAACCCTTTCTTCACCATGGAGTACTTTAGCGTTGAAGTCCCATTTATTTTCTTGAGTTCATTAGCCATGCCTATGATCATGGGCTAGAGAGCCTTGCTTTGAAGGTAGTTTCTCTTGATTGGTCTTTTTGTGATGAATTATAGTTTTCTAGTCCTTTTTATCTATTTTTAGCTAATACATGCTAGAAATGTCGAAACATGTATTCTATCACTTTTTATATACAAATTGAGGTTTTTTATATTGATATCTTGTAAAATAAGTTAATAAGTGTCTATATATTTTATGTAAAATTTGGAACTTATCATAAACCTATTAGGACAAAGGCTAGTCCTCTAGCGCAAGACGTGTTTTTACCCCAAAGAGCATTTTTTGTAAGGTAAAACTTGTGACATTCCACTTTTTCTAACTGCTTCACGCAACCTTCTTACAATATATACCTATCCAATTTTAAGATAAATATGATTAAAAATAACATTCATGACTAATTGGTCTATATGTTTATTTGTAGAAAATTGAACTAGGAATTTAAAGGAATACATGGCATGCACTACTAAAGAAACACATTTAACATTGGGCGCGAAATGCATTTAACCTCGGCTACAGAGACGAGGTAACGAATATCGTCATGAAAAGTACACACTTTACCTCTTGGTTTTAAAAAACTGACGGGTAAGTGAAAAGGTCATGGGTTTAATCCCCAGGATACCATTTTGGAATTATGAAATGGGGAAAACACATGTCCCTTCGGTTTTGTAATTTCACCGACAGGTATACCACATTTTCACCTTATTTATCTCATAAAACCGATGGATAAAATAAGTTTGAGTTTATTAAATCTAATGCGGATTGCTTATTTCACTAAACCATATACTGAACATATAACTTCTCAAAATTAGTTTGGAAAATAATTATATGAACAATTGTGTTATATTTGAAGATCAACTAACATTGATTAGTGATTTTGAAGCACCCTGAAACTCCTTATTCATCTCACATTATTTTATGTTTAAAATCTCTCCAATGTTTCAAGTTATTTATTAAACACTTCCTTTTCTACTAATTCATTCTTGAAAGCATAACACTTGATGCTTTAAAAAATGAACAAATATGGAAGATAGTTGAACAAAAATTAGAAGTATTGGAGAGATTTCAATAATAAAATAACATGAGATGAATGATGAGTTGCAAAATGCTAGAAAATCATTAATCTGTGTAAGATAAGTTACAAATACAACACAATTTTACATATGATTATTTCCAAAATCAATTTACTAGGTTACATGTTCAAAAATGGGTTATTGAAACAAACAATCGACATTAGATATAATAAATTCAACTCAACGTAACAAGATGGGAACTGTGCAAAGAATCACAAAAAACATAATCTAAATATCAATATAAAAAACAACAAGAAAACACCAACAACATCAACAACAATATCAAGAATAAAAGTGAAAATAAACAACAACAATATCAATAACAACAATGCCAATAAACAACCTCATTAACAACAACAAAAACAAAAGAAAAACTCTAGGATTTCGGGTCTGAACATCACCACCACAACAACAATAACAACAACAACAATATTAGTAGTGATGTTTGATGTACTAGATCGCTGAAGAAGAAGTAAAAGAAAATGATTTGGATCTCTGAATAAGAAACAAGAGCACTAAACACATATATGTTTGATGATATGTGTTATGGATCTCGTTATTTAGGGATCTTCATTATGGTTTTGTTTGCTTTGTTTAGATAAATGAAACTGAATGCTACTAGCTAAAACTATATATATCATAGAAAATTATTCACCTCTGTTGGAAAGAAACACGAGGTGAAAAGTAAGTAGCGTATTTTTAGATTAAATATGAAATAATCAAGAAGGCGCTACTTGCTATATTTTATTTTTAGATATATATATATATATATATATATATATATATATATATATATATATATATATATATATATATATTCACCTCGGTTGGAAAGAAAATCGAGGTGAAAACTAGCATGTTTATAGATTAAAAATAAAATATTCAAGAAGACGCCATTTTTAATGAGATAAAAATATAAACTGAGGTTGATGGGATTCGAAGCATGTACACTGAATAGTTTTACCCCTCGGTTTTCAGAAAAACCGACAAAATGTACTGAATATTTTTTATAAAAACAAATAGGGTGCATCCAGAAATTATACCTCAATTTTACAATAACTGAGGTGAAAACTTCGTCGTGAATTATAGTATTTTTAGTACTGCACCTTATGTATTTGATCGACTAAACCTATAAAGTTCATATCATTGCAACTATCAAATGGCTTTGACAAGAAACTCTCTATCGTCATGATTTCCCTCAAACTCCTTGAATTATATATGTCACATATTTTTAATAAGATTTTGCTTCTCTAGTTTTCAACTTACTGGCTTGCTGAATCTCATTGGGAACCATGAGTTTCCCAATGTTAATGAGTTGTTTAGAGACTTGATACATGATATCATGTATCCTCGTGTCTATATGTGGCTTATTTAGTCTCCAACTTACTGGATTGCTCAACCTTATTGTGAACCATGAATTTGACAATTTTATCGAACTATTGAGATACTTGATACATGATGTCATGTATACTCCTATTTATATGTGGTTTAATAAAAGACATGGTCAGTACCACTGGTGTTTGTTAGAACAAGATTTGGTTCTACGTTTATACCTTGAGTTTTGATGATAAAAATGTTGTATTTGTGTGAAAATAATTTTGGTACTCTAATGATTTGGTATTGTGTAGCTTTGACATCCAGTTCTGATTCTGAGTATATGACATGCAACGTCATCCGTTTCTGAACATTGCATTCCAAATTTCGCTTCTGCGCCAATCATGAGAAGTTCTGAAATATGTTCAAATTTATTGCTGCAATGATCTTTTTGCTTCTATGCTGATTCACTCCTGAGAAGCTTCTGAGGAGACGTTATGTTACTGCTGCAATATTCTCTCACTTTGTGCTTCTGGACGTGACTCTGATCGATAAGCTTCTGAAGAATGGAAAGCTTATGAAGTTGTGTTATTTAGCTGGAGATTCTGAAAGTCTCAAGCCAGACGTAGATGTTTTCAAGGTTCTGAATGAAGAGTATGAAGATTCTGAAGATACTGAAGATCCCAAGCCAGACTGCTGACGCTGTCAAGGTTCTGACTGAGGATTCTGAAGTTTCTGAATCCAGTTGTATGTTTCTTCATTTCATGCTTCATCAACTTTTATCAGAAGCCAATGAACTTGAAGATAATATCAAATGGATACGTGATCAAATATTACACAGTACAAATCAAATATTCTTTCCACTACCTGATTTTGTGGGCAAGGATAGTACTATACATCACACATGTCACTGAATTTGTGGGCGAAGGATAATACGCAGTATCACTCCTTTGACTATTCAACAGTGAACAACGACTCTATTTGGTTTCTCCATTTTCCTTCCAACAATATTCTCCTTATGCTATATAAGTGGGACTTGGAGACTTGAAGAAAAACAAGAATGTTGAAGCGCTGAAATTTTGACAAAGTCTATTTCTTTGTGAAAATCTATCATTTTTATACAGAGTTTTTCTTTACGTATTTGTTTATCATTTGTGTAAAATCTGCTTGTGTAGAAGCAACTTGTAACACACAAAATGTTATTAAAATTGTTTGTTTGATTCCTTAAGGAGACTAGGGTAAAGTCAAATTCTTAAGAAGACAAAGAAAGTTGTACTTTGTGAGTCCTTAATGAGACGAGGGTATATTTGGATCCTTGAGAAGACAAAGAAGGTTATTCTTTGTGATTATTATAATTAGTTGATTATAGTGAATTAAGTCCTTGTGTATAAGGAAAAATCACCTTGGTGGGTGGACTAGAGTAGCTTTGAGTTTCAAGCGAACCAGGATAAAAATACTTTTGTTTTTATCTCTTTGTTATTAACATTTAAGTGGTTTTCTTGAGTTTATAAAAAGATTTTATTTTTAAAACCCAATTCAACCCCCCTTTCTTGTGTTTTTCACACCTTCAATTGGCATCAGAGCTCCGATCCCGATTGTGATAAAAGATTTATCAACACTTCACAGTGTTTAGTATCAATCTAGTTTGTGTGAGAAACAATGACCGCTGCTAACACTGCTAACATTGTTAATAACAACGAGAGAGATCATTACAGTGCTAAACCACCAATATTTGATGGTGAGAAATTTGATTACTGGAAAGATAGCATTGAAAGCTTCTTTCTTAGATACGATGTTGATCTCTGGGATCTTGTAGTCAATGGCAACGTTAACCTAGTTAATGTTGAAGGAAATAATATAGCAAGAAATGCTATGACAGATCAGCAAAAGAAAGATTTCAAAAATCATCATAAGTACAGAACTATATTGCTAAATGATATCTATTATACTGAGTATGAGAAGATATCAAACAGAGATTCTGCCAAGTCCATTTTTGACTCTTTGAGGATGACTCATGAGGGGAATGCTCAAGTAAAGGAGACAAAGGCTTTGACATTAATCCAGAAGTATGAAGCATTCATAATGGAAGATGATGAAACCGTTGAGCCTATGTTCTTAAAATTTAAGATGCTTGTTACAGGACTGAAAGTTCTGGATAAAGGATACTCTAAAGTTGATCATGTGAAGAAGGTCATCATAAGTCTCTCTATAAAATTGAGACCTATGATAACAGCTTTAAAGTTGGCAAAGAATCTTAACAATATTAGTCTTGAAGAACTTGTGAGTTCTTTGAGAAGCCACGAGATTGAACTCGAGGAAGATGAACCTCATAAGCAAGGTAAATCAGTTGCTCTAAAGTCTAAGCCTGAGAAGACAAGAGCTTATCAAGCCGAGGAAGAATAAGATGTTTATGATGAAGACTCAGAAGATAATGATGAGTTATCTTTGATTTCTACGTGGGTCAACAAACTATGGAAACACAGGCATAACGGGCAAGGAAAGTTCTAGAAGGACTGGTGTTCATTCTGATTCTTTGTTTGGACAGAAGAAGCAAGGTTCTAGAAAAGAAGTTATCTGCTTTGAGTGCAAGGAGCCATGCCACTACAGAAATGAATGTCCTAAGCTGAAAAAGGACAAAAGGCCTAAAAATAATTTTTCTATAGGCAAGAAGGGATTGATGACTACATGAGATGACTCAGAATCCGAAGAAGAAGATTCTAACAAAGAACAAGCCAGCGTTGCATTGATGGAAACTACCACTGATCCAGAAGGTTCTAAAGAACCAGAAGACAAGATGATGACAGAATCAAAATCAGACTCTGATTCTGAAGATGTATTTTCTGAACTATCTCGTTCTGACTTAGAATTATGTCTCTCTGAAATACTAGAAAAGTACCAGAGTTTTCAGAGTAAGTACAAGGACCTTAAACAAGTCCAAGTAGTTGCTTCTGAAACTTGCAGTGATCTTGAGAAAGATATTTCCTCTCTAAATGAAAAAGTATTTTCTTTAGAAAGTAACAACTCTGCTTTGAAAAGAAAAAATTTAAAACTAGAGGAGGAAATAATCTCAGAAGCTTCTGGTACTGATTGCGTCATTAGATGTGATAGAGCATTCCAGTACTTTCTAGCTAAAAGCATAGATATAAGCAAAATGGCTTCTTTTATCTATGGAGTTAGCAAAAATGGAAAGAAAGGTTTAGGTTGTACATAAACTATAAAACCTGATGAAAGTCAGAAGGTAAAACCAAAACCTCTCTATGAGCATTTTGTGCCTGCTGGCACTAAGCTTGATATTTCTGGATAGACACAAAAACATACAAAGGGTAAGAACTCAAATCTGAAACATAAGTATCATGCTCAAATCCCATGTGATTATCCTTCTTCTCAAAG
The DNA here is from genome assembly GCF_024323335.1 of Lathyrus oleraceus. NCBI lineage: Eukaryota > Viridiplantae > Streptophyta > Magnoliopsida > Fabales > Fabaceae > Lathyrus > Lathyrus oleraceus. The sequence goes on from NC_066582.1 coordinate 235,745,094, forward strand.
ACCCAAAGTTGTAAGAAACTCTGGGAAAACTAACAAAAGAGGATCCAGAAAGTGGGTACCTAAGGATAAAATAATTTATGTTGCAGACATCCTTAGCAGCTCAGCTTAAACACCAGTCATGGTACCTAGATAGTGGATGATCGCGACATATGAAAAGCATAAGGTCTATGTTCCAAGATTTGGAACTTAAGCCTAGAGGCTTCGTTGAATTCAGAGGAAACTAGAAAGGAACGATCATTGGCTCAGAAACTATTAGTAACGGTAAACTACCTTTTATTACTAATGGTCTTTTGGTCAATGGTCTGATGCATAACCTATTGTCTATTATTCAACTTAATGACAATGGTTATGATATCATTTTTAATCAAAAGTTCGGTAATATTGTTAGTCGAAAAGATGGTACAATCCTTTTTAATGGGAAGAGAAAGAACAACATTTATAAAATCAGACTTTCTGATCTTGAGGATCAAAATGTAAAATGTTTAATGTCTGTTAATGAGGAGCAATGGGTATGACACAGATGTTTAGGCCATGTTAGCATAAAAAGGATTTCTCAGCTAAATAAACTTTGACTAGTCAGAGGCTTCCCCAACCTGAAGTTCGCTTCAGATTCTCTTTGTGAAGCATGTCAGAAAGGCAAGTTTTCTAAAACATCTTTCAAAGCAAAAACTATTGTTTCTACGTTTAGATCGTTAGAACTTCTGCATATTGATTTGTTTGACCTAGTGAAAACTGCCTCTATCAATGGAAAGAAGCATGGATTGGTCATCATTGATAATTATAGTCGATGGACATGGGTAAAGTTCTTGAAACACAAGGATGAGTCACATTCAATGTTCTCTACCTTCTGCTCACTAGCGCAAACAGAAATTAATTGCAAAATAGTCAGAGTTAGAAGTGATCATAGTGGCAAATTTGAAAATAAACATTTTAAAAATATTTTTGATGCAAATGATATTTCCCATGATTTCTCATGTCCTAGAACTACACAACAAAATGGATTTGTAGAAAGGAAGAATAGGACCTTACAAGAAATGGCATGCACCATGATCCAAGAAACTGACATGGACAAGCATTTCTAGACATAAGCAAATAACACAACTTGTTATATTCAAAACAGGATTTCTATTAGACCTATTATGGGTAAGACTCCCTATGAATTATGGAAGAACAGAAAGCCCAACATTTCTTACTTTCATCCTTTTGGCTGTAAGTGTTTTATGTTGAACACTAAAGAGAATCTTGGCAAGTTTTACTCTAAAGCACAAAAGTGCTTATTGTTCGGATTTTCTTAACACTCTAAAGGCTACAAATTTTTTAACACTAAGACACGAATTGTCGAAGAATCAATTCATGTTAGATTCAATGATAAGATTGACCTTGAAAAGTTAAAGCTAGTTCAGAATTTTGCAGATTTGAAGATCAATCTTTCAGAATCCAAGGATAATGATTCTAGAGAAAAATAAATAGAAGGCAAAGCTAAAGAATCTAAAGCAAAAGACCTAGAAGTAACTCAACCGAAAGTTATCGTTGGTCTAACTCATCAGAAGAAGATTAGACCAAGAACTTCTTGTTCTAAAGAATTGATTTTGGGAGATAAAGACGCGTCAGTCAGAACTAGATCTTCATTCAAACCTTCTGAAGAAAGTCTTTCAGGTTTGGTATCTCTGATAGAACCCACATTTATTGATGTAGATCTTCTGGATAATGAATAGATTATGGCTATGCAAGAGGAATTGAATCAATTCACCATAAATGATGTATGGGATCTTGCTTAGAAACCAAACGGTTTCCATGTTATTGGAACCAGATGGGATTTTAGAAACAAGCTCAATGAGAAGGGCAAAGTTGTCAGAAATAAGGCTTGACTGGTAGCACAAGGTTATAGTCAGCAAGAAGGTGTAGACTATACATAAACCTTTGCTCTAGTTGCCAGGTTAGAGTTTATTCATATTTTGATTTCGTTTGCAGTCAACCATAAGACCATCCTTTATCAAATGGATGTTAAGAGAGCATTCTTAAATTGATACATTTTTAAGAGGTATATATGCACCAACCTCCTGGTTTTAAAAATTCTCAAAATCCCAACTTTATTTTTAAACTGAAAAAGTTGTTATATGGTATGAAACAAGCTCCCAGAGGTAGTATGATAGACTAAGTAACTTCCTTTTGGAAAATGATTTTACCAGAGCTAAAGTGGACATAACTCTCTTTTTCAAAACCTTTAAGAATGATATTCTGATTGTGCATATTTATGTTGATGATATTATTTTTGGTTCTGCTAATGCTTTGTTGTACAAGGATTTTGCTAAGTCAATGCAGGCAGAGTTTAAAATGAGTCTGATGGGAGAACCCAAGTTCTTTATGGGAATCTAGATTGATCAACATTCATAAGAAATGTGCATTCACCAAAGCAAATATACAAGGGAACTTCTGAAGAAGTTTAACTTGTCAGAATGCAAGCAAGCAAAGACTCCAATATATCCTACATGCATTTTGGAGAAAGAAGAGGTAAGCAGTAAGGTAAATCAGAAGCTATTCAGAGGTATGATAGGCTATATCCTTTATCTAACCGCTTATAGACCTAATATTTTATTCAGTGCCTGCTTATGTGCTCGCTTCCAATAAAATCCTAGGGAGACTCACTTAACTGTTGTTAAGAGAATCTTTAGGTATCTGAAAGATACTACTAACCTTGGTTTATTTTATAGAAAATCAAGTGAATATAAATTAGTAGGCTATTGTGATGCTGATTATGCTGGAGACAGAATAGAAAGGAAAAGTACTTCTGGAAGTTGTCAATATTTGGAAGACAATATGATCTCATGGTCCAGCAAGAGGCAGTCAACAATTGCGCTTTCAAAAGTCAAAGCTGAGTATATCACAACTTCTGGATACAACACTCAGATACTCTAGATGAAAAGTCAGTTGAAAGATTATCAGATATTTGAGAGTAGCATTCCTATTATTTGTGATAATACTTCTGCTATTTTTTTGTCTAAGAATCCTATCTTGCATTCTAGGGCTAAGCGTATTAAACTTAAATATCACTTTTTACGTGACAATGTGTAGAAGGGTATTTTTCACTTAAAATTTGTTGATACAGACCATCAATGGCCTGATATCTTTACAAAACTCCTTACTGAAGATAGATTCATTTTCATTCTGAAAAACTTATTTATGGATTTATGTCCAGAATGAAAAGATGAATTTCAGAATGTTTAAGTCTCTAGAACTCTATATTAGATTCTAAGAATTTATTTGTTGATTCTGATACACGAGCTTTCTGAAGTGAGGAAGTTTCATGAATAAAAAAGATTCTGATCAGAAGCAATCTTATCGATTTGCCTTCCTGATTCTGAACAATTGTTACATTAAATGTTTGTATTGTCATTTGATATCATGTGATTCTAAGTGGTGACAACTGTCCCACTTTCTGAGCATGCGTGATGATAGCGTGACACATTAGGTCTCACATTTCTTGGAATTAGGTTAAAATCTTTTACGCTTCCCCTCATGTATGCGTATTTTTAACTTGTCATCATTGCAAAAAAATTCATATATAAACCCATTTCACTCACATTTTCACACGATGCTCACATTTACTCCCACGCATTTCTTTCTTTCAAACCCTAAATCAACTATCTACAATTTTTCTTCTTCATTTTCAACATCCTTCAAATGGAGGATAAAAAACAACCACAACAATAAGCTTAATCCCAACCTCAACCATCTCATCAGTCAACTGCTGATAAGAACACTCCTCCCTCCAAGGGAGAAACTAGCAGTAGTAATAACCTACCGGACTACCCTATCTTCACAAAGATCGATCCTCTAGATGTTTTGGCTTAATACTTGAAAAGCTTCCTTGAGGATAATATTGATCTGTTGGTAGATCCCCTAAAATCTTCCTGATTACTATCCAGTTGTTCCGTCGCCTCCTCCTCCGCCACAAAACCCTAAGATTTCAAAATTGTTTAAATAATTTTGTAATTTTTTTTTTGCTTATATACTTTTGTAATTTTTTTTTTGTATTTTTGAAGTACTTTTGTTTAAATATGTTGTGTTTCTGTAAAATGATTGTACTCATTTCTGCCTTCTGGCACATATATAATGAAAATCATGTTCGTTTCTTTCCATCACTTTTATTTTGATTTGTATATGTCGTTTTTATTAATGACAAAGGGGGAGAAACATAGTTAAGGGGAGAATCGTAATTGATTTTGATATACCTATATTCATGAATCAGAACTCAAACATTGTTTAATGTTTCTGCTAACAACTACTTTAAAGAATAGTTTGTTAAGTGTTTTGCAGGGATAAGTTCAGAAATTAGAAGTCTTTTTGCAGTTTTTCAGATCAGAATATAAGTTACCAGTTTCTGAAGAAATGGTCTACTTACTGAGTCTCAGAAGAATCTAAACCAGGAATCATATGCAACCATTGGGTCTTCAAGGAATTAAAAACCAGGCTCTGAACTTGGAACTTGGCATTAAGTTTTGAAGAATTGAAAATTCGGCATCAAGTTCTGAGGATATGTAAGTTCCATGGCTCTGAAAGATAATTTCAAGAGAACCAAGCTGTGAAGCTTCTTCAAAAAAATTCAACCAAGCTTCTGAAGTGAAGTTTATCAGAATGTTGATGTTAACAAACGAGTGCTCTGGATAACATCACGCAACTTCTAAAGACAAACCAGATCCTGATGGAAGATCATTCACGTACTTTAAAAAGGTCATTCAGGAAAGTTCTCTTTCATTCTGATTTTATCTTTTTAGGATTATACATATCAGGGATGATTTGTGCTTCTGTAAGATGTATCCTTATGTGATTACCCTGTAGGAAATTGTTCATCAAAATACATGTTTTTGTCATCATAAAAAAGGGGGAGATTGTTAGAACAAGATTTGGTTATGCATTTATACCTTGAGTTTTGATGAAACAATGTTGTATTTGTGTGAGAACAATTTTGGTACCGTAATGGTTTGCTATTGTGTAGCTTTAACAGCCAGTTCTGATTCTAAGTATATGACGTGCAACATCATCAGTTTCTGAACATTGCGTTCCAAATTCCGCTTCTACATCAATCATGAGAAGTTCTGAAAGATGTTAAAAGTTGTTGCTGCAATGATATTTCTGCTTCTGTGCTAATTCACTCCTAAGAAGCTTCTGAGGAGACGTTATGTTGCTGCTGCAACGTTATCTCATTTTATACTTCTGGGCGTGACTCTGATTGATAAGCTTTTGAAGAATGACAATCTTCTGAAGTTGTGTTACTTAGCTGGAGATTCTGAAGATCTCAAGCTAGACGTTGAGGTTATCAAGGTTGTGACTAAAGAGTCTAAAGATTTTGAAGTACTAAAGATCTCAAACCAGACTGTTGACACTGTCAAGGTTCTGACTGAGGATTTTGATGTTTTTGAATCCATCTGTATGTTTGTTCATTTCATGCTTCATCAACTTTCATCAGAAGCCAATGAATTTAAAGATAAGATTAAATGGATATGTGATCAAATAGTACATAATACAAATCAAATATTCTTTCCACTACTTGATTTCGTGGGCAAGGATAGTACTATACATCACACCTGTCACTAAATTTGTGGGCGAAGGACAATATGCAGTATCACTCCTTTCACCTCTAACAGTGAACAATCACTCTATTTGGTATCTCCATTTCTCCCTCCAACAGTCTTCTCCTTATGCTATATAAGTGGGACTTGAAGACTTGAGGAAAAACAAGAATGTTGAAGCGCTGCAACACTTGACAAAGTCTGTTTCTTTGTGAAAAACTATCATTTTTATACAAAGTTTTTACTTAAGTATTTGTTTATCATTTGTGTAACGTCTGTTTGTGTAGAAGAAACTTATAACACAAAAAATATTATTCAAACTGTTTGTTTGATTCCTTAAGAAGACTAGGGTATAGTCAAATTCTATAGTCAGCTTCTTATTCCAATTATTGTCATTCCCAATGTTTGTATAGGTTTTTTAGGTATTTGTGGGTATGATCTCTTTGATTCTGATGAGGGTCAATGATTCATGGTGTTGTGAGTTTTCCCATAACGCATATGCATCTGTAAATCGTAGTCCTAGCCTTGAAAACTAAGTTTTTCAGTTGTTCTGGCTCTTATAGCATGCAAAATTTATTGTTGAATTGGAAAGGCAATGGATATATAGATTAATAACTTTCAATAATGATTATGTTTTTTTCAAGTGATTATGCTGGGAAATGAACTATGTCCCTCTGTTTTTGGTTCTCTAACTACTCTTATCAATGTTTATATGTTTTAGGGTTTGATATACTAATCTAAGAAATGTGTAAAAAGGAAATAGGGTTAAATATCTAACTGGTTCCCCTAAATATACCAACATTCAGTTTTAGTCCCCCCAATTTTTTTCTTTAAATAATTGCCTTCAAATATTTTTTATCCACACTTTTGGTTCCTCCTGTTAAGGTCTGTTAATATAAGGTAATGTGGCATGCCGTGGGGAATATTTATGGTGCCTAGATGTACATGTGGCAATGCCATTATGGGAAAGATGTTCACATGGCATTGCCACGTGGATGAGATCAACATCATACTTGAACCCATAAATAGTTGCAAATCCGTAACTAAAGTCATAGCTAATCCATAAAAAATTCAATCTCTAAAAATTAAGACGCATAAGTCTTCAATTTTTTTTCATCCTATCATGAATTTTTGCACGCACGTTTATCACTTTATAAGCACATGTCCCATAAAATTTGAAGTTTTTTTTACATGGGCATATGATTGAATTTTGAGCTAATATATTTCAAGAAACAATAGCAAATCGAAACTTGACATATGATTAAATTTTGAGCTAATATTTTTCAGGGACTTTCCTCACACATAGAAAGGATCTGCAAAGTTTTTTGTGGCATTTCAAACAAGTCTCAATTTATTTTTATTTTTTGAATGAAAGACATATACATAGGCTGACACGTCACATTTTTATCGAATTTTTTGCAAGCATTTATATGACAACAAATTGAGAGGAACTGTAAAGTTTTGTAGAATTCTGGCAATGCCTCAATCTATCATTATTTTCCGATGGCCAAGTGTTCAAGAGACGGAAACAACGAAGACATAGGCCTACATGTCAAATTTTTATCTAATTTTTTGTAGGGATTTCTATGACAACAAATAGAGAGGAACTCCTAAGTTTTGTAGAACTCCGGGAATACCTTAACTTATTGACTTGTTTCCTCATGAAGAAATACATTTATATATGTTTTGGTAAAAAACATCAAAATAAATTGAGACTTATTGAAAATGCCACAAAACTTTGTAGATTCTTTCTATATATTATGAGGGAACTCCCTAAAAATATTACATCAAAATTCAACCATAGGTTAATGTTTGCTTTGTTTATGTTTCATGGAAAGTTGATGTTTAAAAAAATTCAAATTTAATTCATCCCACGTAAAAATAACTATAGTTTTTGTGGGAGAGGTGTTTATAAAGTGATAAATATGCATGTGAAAAACTATGAAAGGATGGAAAAATTGAAGAATTATGTATTTAAATTTTTAGAGATTGAATTTGCTAGGGATTTGCTACAAATTTGCTACTATTTTTTGGTTCAATTATTATGTCTTAGTCGTGTGGCATGCCAAACAAACATCTTTATCACGTTGACATTGCCACATGTATGCACATTCGCCAAATATCTTCCATGTAGCATGTCACGCCAACTTCTGTTACTTTCATGTATACTTAGTCACCGAATATTTTATACTTAGGGGATCACTAACATATTTAATTCAAGGAATTATAAAATATAAAAATGCATACAATATTTTTGTTTTATTGATTGCGTATGTTGAAAATATTTGCAAGTCCAATTTTACACTAGTCCTACTGGCCAAAGCGACTTGACATATATAAATTAGGCCTGCTCGACTATTTATACAAGTGATGTGTGTGTTTTCTCCCTACTTAAGGTACGTAGTACCCCATGTCTTACTTATATATGAAATTCTGGTATCAGATATGAGATGTTGAAGGTAATGTCACGAGACTAATATCTGAGTAATGCAAACAGGATAAAGATAGAGAATAATAATGTAAGAGACACAAGCAATTGTTAACCCAGTTCGGTCCAACTCACCTACATCTGGGGGCTACCAAGCCAGGAAGGAAATCCACTAAAATAGAATCAGTTCAAAGACTCTCCGTACACTTCAACAAGTTACAGTCTTTCTCACCTAATCTCTACCCGTGCAATTTCTACCTAAGCACTCTTAGATATGAGAACCCACCCACTTCCCTACAATCACACCTGTGATTTTAAACAACAATCCGTTAAGAAAAGAAAACACTTTTCAATAACACACACTTGATTTTACTTCACAATTTCAATCAAGTAGACACACTCTTGATCTTGCTTAACAACTTTGATCAAGAAGACACACACTTGATCTTGCTCCACAGCTTTGATCAAGTAGACACACACTCTTTCTTAACAGCTTTAGAGTGACAAATTACAACCATAAATCAGACCAATTCAATCATCAAAAGATGACTTGAATGGCTTACAAGTCTTACGACTAAACAAGACACAAACCCTAGCTCTCTCTCTATATTTCACTCAGTATTGGTTGTGTATCAAATCAGGTTTTCCATGTCCTATTCATAGAAGCATTCAGCTGGGCTTGGACATCTTGAAAACCCTAAACTATTTTCCAATTAAATCTTCTCAAGACAGCTGATTAGATCTCCTTGGAAAATAAGTAAATCAGGTTGTAATCAATGATTGAATGCGCCTGCAAATCAGATCTTCAATCATACATAGATTGCCATTAATTGTGCAATCACATAACACCAGACATTCATATCGAATGTTTTGTGTACAGGATGTCATGACATCGGGTCTGACATCCTGGAAAAATCCTGCATAATTCCATTGTTCCTTTTATAATTTCCAGCAGGTACATACATATCAGATGCCATGACATTGTGTATGACATCCTGAAACAATCCTGCATAATTATGTTTTCCATTTAAACTCCAGCAGGTACATAGGATATCTTATGTTAAGACATCACGCATAACATCTTGTGAACACTCTTTGTTTTACCAAAATTGCTGCCAACACTTAGAACCAACAAACTCCCCCTTTGGCAAATTTTGGCTAAAACATATATCTGTCCGTTTTGTTCACAAGAAAACTATCAGCAGTTAAACAACAGTTTAAACAGCAGCATAAGCAAACACAATTACTAGCTATAGCTACTAGTAATACATACATGCACAAGGGTACTTCTTCTCCCCCTAAATCTGTGCAACACAAACAGAATTACTAGTTATAGAGGCAACTAGTAAGATACACAAATGCACAAGGGCACTACTTCTCCCCCTAAATCTGTGCACCACATAAACTCCTTAAATAATAACAACACATGTAACCACATCACCTGTAACAGTCAGAATCACATTCTGACATCTCCTTCAACATGTTAACATTCTGAACCTCCTTCTGACAATTCCTTCAACATCACCTGTACAACACAGAGCATGCACAGAACATCAGACATCTCCTTCAACATCTCAAACAGAACACCATTCTGGCTTACATCAGACATCTCCTCCAACATCTATAAACAGAACATCATTCTGTCTTACATCAGACATCTCCTCCAACATCACAGAACAGAACAACATTCTGTTTTACATCAAACACATCTCCTTCAACAATAGTTGTTCATCTATTCAGCTACACCAGCACATACATCTCCACACAGCTCCACATATTTAACTGCTCCACATAAACATTTCTCCCCCTTTTTAGTCAAAATTGACCAAAGGTGACCAATTAGACAAAATAAATGTCAATTAGCCTAGCAGAGAATGTCACAACAGATGTTATAACATATAAAATGTTAAAACATAAATGCTAGGAGATACAAACCATAATTATACACAGCTGTAATAGCTGAGATAATTAGAAATCCATGGAACTCATTAAGAGCCCAAATATTACATAAAGGCATCAGTAAGGACTGCCACAAATTTCAAACATTCCAAAAACCAAAACATCCATAGCTTCCAAAACATTCATAACAACATCCAGAACAACATCCAGAATAGCCAAACTAACATAACAGCTCCCAGCAGTCTTCATAACAACACACAGCATACACAGTCTTCACAGTAGGGGGACCTTCACAACTCAGTCTGAGGAAGTAGTATCTTCTTACAAACACCTTGCAAAAATCCTTGCTCCTTTTGTCAGAAATATCCTCTGGGATATTAACCACAAACTCCTTTGATTGCTATAATTTCTCATGAATACAAATCCCCAATTTCCCTCTTAAATATTCAAACTGATTAGCATCCAAAGCTTTTGTGAATATGTCAGCTAATTGCTTTTCAGTAGTAACATGCTCCAGTTCTATGATTTTCTCTTCCACTAGTTCTCTAATGAAGTGATGACGAATATCAATGTGTTTTGTCCTGTTGTGCTGAATAGGATTTTTAGAAATATTTATAGCACTCAGGTTGTCACAGTACACTGTCATGACATCTTGTATGACATTGTATTCTATCAACATTTGTTTCATCAAAACCAGTTGAGAACAACTATTTCCAGTTGCTATGTATTCAGCTTGATATCTAGCACAAACACCATTTTCATCTTTCAAATGTGTAGGAGCAGGTGTCCTTTTATGATCTGCATTCTCCATGCCAACCTTCTTAACCTTGTTCTTGGCATATTTGCTTTGAGATAGAAAAATAGACTCTTCTATCTGCTTGACTTGTAGCCCAAGTCCAACAAGGTTCATCTCAACCTTAGACTGCATTTGTCCAACAACATGTTCTACCATTTGATCTGACCTCCCACCAAACCCAATATTATCCATATCTATTTGAGCCACCATGAGCTTTTCTCTTTCATTTTTCACAGATAGGATCTTGTCAATACCTCCCCTCTTGTAACCATTGTTAGTGAGGAACATTATAAGTCTCTCATACCAAGCCCTAAGAGCTTGCTTCAAACCATAAAGGGCTTTCTTCAATCTGTACACATGCCTTTTAGGCTGTTCAACATATACTTCCTCTTTCAAGTAGCCATTTGAGATCATTTCCCTTGATCCAGTTGTGACCCTTTTACTTGGATCTCTTTAGATGAGATCTTTGGGATGATCCTTCCGAACTCTGATGGAGGGTCCCTTGTTGACTTTGTCAGGTTCAGCTTGAGGAGGTTCATTCACCTTGTCTGAGAAATCAGCTAGGGGATCATTCAGAGATGTCTTAACAACGTCTGAGACATCGGTCTGTTGGTCATCAACCACACCATTAATAGATTTCATCATTATTTTGATTCTGGAATTAAGGACTCTATATGCTCTGCTGTAGCCCAGAAATAATCTTTTGGGATCCATCTTCCTTCTTTGTTCACTTCTAATTTTGATAACTTGACTTTCCTTTTCTCCTTGAAGTTTTAGAAAAAGATCTTTGAAGACTTCAAACACATCAGATTTGTTTCTTATAAAGTTGATCCAGGTGTGTCTGGAGAAGTCATTCACCACTACATATGCAAACTTCTTCCCACCAAGGCTTTCCACCTGCATGGGTCCCATGAACTCCATATGGAGGAGTTCCAAACCTTTGGAAGTGGTGTCATATCTGAGTTTCTGGTGTGATATCCTTGTCTGACATTTCCCACAGACTTTTCTTTCATCAATCTTCAAGTTGGGAATTCCTCTAACAGCTTCAACAGATATACTCATTTTCATACCTTTAAGATGCAGATGGCTCAATCTTTGATGCCATGTCTTCACTCCTTCTTCTTTGACTAAGGTACCATTTGAAGAATAACCAATTTGAGAACTCCACAGGTAACAGTTGTATTTGGTCCAGACTCCTTTCATGATCACTTCACTGTCTTTGTTAGTAATCAGACATTCAGTTTTTGTGAAGTTAACATTCAGACCTTGATCGCATAGTCGACTGGTGCTTATTAGATTTGCAGTCAAGCCCTTAACCAGTAGGACCTTGTCAAGTTCGGGAACTCCAAGACAATCAAGCTTACATGTTCCCTAGATTTCACCCTTTGCTCCATCACCAAAGGTTACATAGCTTATGGCATGATGATGAATGCCAGTTAGCAGGTCTTTGTTTCCAGTCATGTGTCTGGAACATCCACTATCAAAATACCACTCTTCTTTGGATGAGACTCTGAGGGGAATATGAGCTATTAGACTTGTAACATTAGTCTTAGGAACCCATTGCTTCTTGTTGATAGGCCTGTGCTGTTTGGGTCTGGGTTGATAGTGAGTCTGATGATGAACAGGGCTAGGATAACTGTCGCAACCTAAAAAATATAGTATGCGAAAAAACAATCGGCGAAGAAGAAATGACAGAAGAGTCGCCACCGTGCGTTATTTATCCCAAAGGAGGGAAAGGAAACACTCGAAGTAAACCTGGAAAAAGGAAAAGAAAAGACAAGGTCTCGCAACCAAATCTTGGGTTCGGGAGCCGATTATACGAAGGGAAGGTATTAGCACCCCTACGCATCCGTAGTACTCTACGGGATCCACTCTTGTTGTTCTTGTCTAAAGGGTGTGGGTTTATCTAATGTATTATTTATTAAAAGAGGGGTTAAAAGAAAATGACTCGCACGGATGTCGCATCCACTGCATACGTATCTCATATGAATATGAGAATCAGAGTCTTCATAGCTCGGCTACCTACGGGTTAAAGAGGAGTGTGCTCGTTAAGACATTGCGTCTTATGCCTACGTATCTCATTTGGAATGAGAATCAGAGCAAGTCGTAGTTCGGCTAACTACGGGTTAAGGGTTGTGTTTTTTAGGTGAGCGACGTTACTACGCAATCTACCGGATGCTCGACCTTTGGAGACTTACTCGCCTGTAGTAGAAGGAGTTAACGTGTTCTTAGGAGAAGAAAAATCAATGATTTTGTTGTGTTTTAGGAATGCTCATGCAAAAAGTAAGTCCTACACGAAGGAACCATGCTACCTTAATTGACATGCAGACGAAAGACTATACGAAGCCTAGCAATCCTACGGGGAGACGATCACACCATACAAAACAAACATGCATAAAGTAAACACGCCAACAAGGGGCTCAAACATACATCGGTAGGGCTTTAGTCAAGAGGGGTCATATCAACCTCGACAAACAAGCCATGGAAGGGTAGTCAAATGGGCTCTTAACCACTGACATTGAACGTCAGGGTGAGTAGATCAAAGGGTAATGAGGATAAGACCTCATAGCTCTTAACCCTGGACAGGGTGAGCTCATGACAAAAAATGGGGATTCAGAAATGTGGAACCCTCTCCACTGACTGACCGGACAAAAGATCTTGGGCTTTTGATCTGAAGCATCAACACGTAGTGCGAGCTTAAAGAACGACACACAGAATAACGGGAGATTGACTACTAATCCCTTTTATTCGCCAATTGCCTCTTCGGGGAGGTCTTTAGCACTGATGCCTCTTCTTGGAGGTCTTTGGGCACAAAAGTAAGCAAACAAAAGAAAACATTGCCTCCTATTGAGGTCTTCCAGCTAAGAAAGCGGTAAAATGCGGGAAAGATAAAGGGATCAAGAGATCTACCCCACGGATAAAGATCCGAGGTAACAACAACTAAAGGAACGAGAAACCCGGAGATCTCTCAAGCTAGCACCATCAAGGAAACCAAGTCAGCAAAGCAATCAGAATAAATGTCCAAATGGTATCCCACAAATAAAGTGGAATACCAAGCAGGCTATCTCTTCAGGACTCATGTGAGCCCTCACAAAAACTCAACAAACAGGTTAGAATGACAAGACAGGGTGCAATCAAGAGTTGCACCAAACAGAAGAATCATAGCAACAACAGTGTCAGGTGAATAGTGCACGGATGCAATAGAAAGCATGTCGTAACGAACACAACACATATTGGAGAGCAAACAGAAAAAAAGCTACTGTCGCGATCGCTAGTGCTTCGCCTAGCCAAGCGTCGCTGCAGGCTCGCCTAGCGATGCGGCTAGCGAATGCCTGCGGGTTCTGGATTTCCCATGGATAATATCGCAACCTGAAAAAGGAGATGCGAAAAAACAACCGGCGAGAAAGAAATGACAGAAGAGTCGCCACCATGCGTTATTTATCCCAAAGGAGGGAAAGGAAATGCTCGAAGTAAACCTGAAAAAAAAGAAAAGGAAAAGACAAGGTCTCACAACCAAATCTTGGGTTCGGGAGTCGATTATGCGAAGGGAAGGTATTAGCACCCCTACGCATCCGTAGTACTCTACGGGATCCACTTTTGCTGTTCTGGTCTAAAGGGTGTGGGTTTATCTAATGTGCTAATTGCTAAAAGAGGGGGTCAAAAGAAAATGACTCGCACGGATATCGCATCCACTGCATACGTATCTCATCTGGATATGAGAATCAGAGTCTTCGTAGCTCGGCTACCTATGGGTTAAAGAGGAGTGTGCTCGCTAAGACATCGTGTCTTATGCCTACGTATCTCATCTGGAATGAGAATCAGAGCAAGCCGTAGTTCGGCTACCTACGGGTTAAGGGTTGTGTTTTTTAGATGAACGACGTTACTACGCAATCTACCGGATGCTCGACCTTTGGAGACTTACTCGCCTATAGTAGAAGGAGTTAACGTGTTCTTAGGAGAAGAAAAATCAATGAGTTTGTTTGGGTTTTAGGAATGCTCATGCAAAAAAGGAAGTCCTAGACGAAGGAACAGTGCTACCTTAATTGACATGCAAATGAGAGACTATACGAAGCCTAGCAATCCTATGGGGAGACGATCACACCATACAAAACAAACATGCATAAATTAAAATGCCAACAAGGGGGCTTAAACATACATGGGTAGGGTTTTAGTCAAGAGGGGTCATATCAACCTCGACAAACAAGCCATGGAATAGGTAATCAAATGGGCTCTTAACCACTGACATTGAACGTCAGGGTGAGCAGATCAAAAGGGTAATGAGGATAAGACCTCATAGCTCTTAACCCTGGACAGGGTGAGCTCATGACAAGGCGTGGGGGTTTAGAAAGACGGAACCCTCTCCACTGACTGACCGGACAAAAGATCTTGGGCTTTTGTTCTGAAGCATCAGCACGTAGAGCGAGCATAAAGAACGACACACTGAATAACGGGGGATTGATTACTAATCCCTTTTATCCGTCAATTGCCTCTTCGTGGAGGTCTTTAGCACTGGTGCCTCCTTTTGGAGGTCTTTGGGCACAAAAGTAAACAAACAAAAGAAAACATTGCCTCCTATCGAGGTCTTCCAGCTAAGAAAGCGGTAAAATGCGGGAAAGATAAAGGGATCAAGAGGTCTACCACACGGGTAAAGATCCGAAGTAATAACAGCTAAAGAAATAAGAAACCCAGAAATCTCTCGAGCTGACACCATCAAAGAAAGCAAGTCAATACAGGTAATCGGAATAAATCTCCAAATGGTATCCCACAAATAAAGTGGAATGCCAAGCAAGCTATCCTTTCAGGAGTCATGTGAGCCCTCACAAAAAACTCAACAAACAGGTTAGAGTGACAAGGTGGGGTGCAATCAAGAGTTGCACCGAATAAGAGAATCAAAATATAACCACATGAATCATGCCATTAAAGTTCACAAAAAGCAACCAAGGATAGGAGGCCTAAACCTCTTGTCAAACAAATGCATCAAAAGGGTATCAAAACTCAAAGTCATGGGCAAGGATCCACACATCAAGGCATGACATACATACTAAAACATGTGCCCACATACAAACCCTAACGATACCCACTCTTCCATATTCACCCATAATACCTCATACATTCAGAGTATTCAAATTAAAAGTATAAAGTAATGGGAATAAGGCAAACCTGACTTGAGAGATAAAATGAAATTGAATTGCACCGTTGGCTTTGCAGAACAATCTTAGGGTTTATATGAGAGGGAATTGGTTCTTTGCAGATGAGTTCCCTTCAGTCTCTGGAGGTTGCTCTGAATTAGTTAGAATCTCTCCAGAGTTTTTCTCTTTTGGGGTTTTGTTTCACTGGAACTCTAGAATTTATAACCTGATTTTTGTGGCTTTGTGGGCTCAAATGAGAGAGGTCCAAGTCCAAGATTTTTCTGTTATTTATTTATTTATTTATTTATTTATTTATTTTTTCTTTTTTTTTCTTTTTATTTTTTTATTTTTTTATTTTTTTATTTTTTTTATTTTTTTTTTCTTTTTCTTTTTTTTTCTTTTTTTATTCAAAACGCGTGGGCTTCGCCTAGCGAGCATGACAGTTCAAGAAATTCCTCTGAGCGTAGGTGATTCTGGTGGTTTTTCTTGGGACTCGCTAGGTGACCCATTATGCTCGCCTAGTAAGCATGACAGCTCATGAACAAACTTTTGCTCCTTCAAGATTAACGTTTTGACTGATGAATAGACCCCATTTGAACATGTTGGAAGTATCTCAAGTCATTCCCTTGTGTTGACTGATCACCCAGATAGGACCCACAAAGTGTCTTGGATGATATTCAAGCTTCTTGGATCTAATTCCGATTGACATGATGAAATGCAATATGAAATGTTAAATGACCTAAAAAATGAATGCATGAATGAGGGGGGCAAATTTTGAGGTATTACAGATAACAGTACGATTTCAGAAATTAAGTGGTCAAACATTCAAGGCATTGTTCTACACATTCATGCATATCTAAACCCGTGGGCAAACCCGAACGATACCCACTCTTTCAAATTCACCATAATACCTCATACATTTAGAAATTTCAAATTGAAGGCATAAAATAATGGGAATAAGGAAAACCTGATTGGAGAGATCGAATGAAATTGAATTGCACCGTTGGGTTTGCAGAACAATCTTAGGGTTTATATGAGGTAGGATAGGTTCTTTGCAGATGAGTTCCCTTCAGTGTCCGGAGGCTGCTCTGAATCCTGTTAGCTTTTCTCCTTCCTTCTAGTCTGTCTGCCAGGGTAATAGGAATAACATAGAGTTTGGCTCAATGAAATTCTGAATTTATAACCTGATTTTCGTGGCTTTGTGGGCTCAAATGAGAGGTCCAAGCCCAAGATTCTGCTATTATATTTTTTCAAAAACGCGTGCGCTTCGTCTAGCGAAGAATTTTCTCGCCTAGCGAGCATGACAGTTCAGATTCGCTAGGCGAACCACGCTGCTCGCCTAGCAAGCATGACAACTCAGGCACAGACTTTTGCTCCTTCAAGATTAGCGTTTTGAATGATGAATAGACCCCATTTGAACATGTTGGAAGTAACTCAAGTCATTCCCTTGCGTTGACCGATCATCTACATAGAACCCACGAAGTGTCTTGGATGATATTCAAGCTTCTTGGAGCTAATTCTGATGGACATGATGAAATGCAATATGAAATGTTGAATGACCTAAAAAATGAATGTATGAATGAGGGGGGGCAAATTTGAGGTGCTACAATAACCATACAGCTTATAGCAGAAGGGCTTCAGGTGATCAAAATTCCCACAATAATGGCATCTCCATCTTTGGTGTTTCCCTTTCTGTTGTCTTCTCCTATGATGTTGTGACATATGACGTGACATCACAGGTTTACTTTTACTATGGCTGCACTTAGGTTTGGCTTGAGGTTTGCAACCAGTGAAACTGCTCTCAGGTTTAGAATCATTATACCCAATGCCAGATTTGTCTCCTGTTATTTGTCCAGTTTGGAGAATCTTGTCTAAGGAGTCAGATCCATTGCTTAACATCCTTACATACTTGGTCATCTCTTCTAGTTTAGAATTTAAGAACATAGCTTCAGTTTTTAACTTGGAGATGGTTTCCACATGGTCTGCCTTCTCATTCTCCAGTTGTACTATCTTCTGGCTTTCAGCTTGTTGACTTTCATCTAGCTTGGCATTCAGAACCACTGCTTCTGTTTTTAATTTGGAGATGGTTTCCAAGTGTTCTACCTTCTCATTCTCAAGTTGAATTATTTCCTTCTTCTGGCTTTCAACTTGTTTACATAACTCTACACTTTTGTGACACAACTTTCTGTAGGTAGAGGCCAACTCTTCAAAGGTTACTTCATCATTACTTGAGTCTTCATCAGAACCCTATCTTCCTGTCAATGCAGTCACAAGATTTGCAGCTTCCTCTGTTTCACTCTCATCAGACCAAGTGGCAACAAGACTCATCTTCTGCTTCTTGAGATAAGTTCCACATTCAGTTCTAATGTGCCCATACCTATCACATCATAGCACTGTACTTCTTTTCCTTCTTTGGGCTTGTCATCTGACCTTGCTCTTCTTCTAGCATTGTTAGATTTACTGATGTCAGATGAGATGTTCTTGACATTTGCCTTAGATCTTACATCCATCTTTTTCAACAGTCTCTTGAACTGTCTTCCCAATATTTCCACTTCATTGGCCAAATCTTCATCACCATCCTGACTATTTTCCTCTTCTGTGTTTGACATGAAGGTCATGCTTTTGGTTTTCTTTTCAGAACCATCATTCAACCCTATCTCAAATGTTTGGAGGGAACCAATTAGCTCATCAACTCTCATGTTGGAGATGTCTTGAGACTCTTCTATGGAAGTCACCTTCATAGCAAATCTCTTAGGGAGTGACCTGAGTATTTTTCTTACCAATGTTTCATCTGACATCTTTTCTCCCAGGGCTCCTGAAGCATTAGCTATTTCAAGGATACTCATATGAAATTCATGAATATTTTCATATTTTTTCATCCTTAAATTTTCAAACTTAGAGGTGAGCAGCTGTAGTCTAGACATTTTTACTCTAGAGGTTCCTTCATGAGTGGTCTAGAGAATGTCCCAAGCATTTTTGGCCACTTCACAGTTGTTTACCAACCTGAAAAATATTCTTGTCTACCCCATTGAATATTGCATTCAATGCTTTAGAATTTCCAAGGGCTAGATCATCCTCCTCCTTGGACCATTGTTCTTCAGGTTTCTTATCATTTGTGGCTTCTCCTTCTTTAGTAATTACAGGATGTACCCAGTCTGTTAACACAGCCTTCCAAGCCTTGTTATCAAGAGATTTTAGGAAAGCTACCATTCGAGGTTTCCAATAGTCATAGTTAGAACCATCCAAAATTGGTGGTCTGTGAACAGATCCTCCATCTTTCTCCATTGTACCAGAATGTATAGTCCCTAGATATCACCCAGAACCAGAGCAGGATGCCTACTCTGATACCAATTGAAATTCTGGTATCAGATATGAGATGTCGAAGGTAATGTCACGACACTAATATCTGAGTAATGCAAACAAGATAAAGATAGAGAATAGTAATGCAAGAGACACAAGCAATTGTTAACCCAGTTCGGTCCAACTCACCTACATCTGGGGGCTACCAAGCCAGGAAGGAAATCCACTAAAATAGAATCATTTCAAAGACTCTTCGTACACTTCAACAAGTTATAGTCTTTCTCACCTAATCTCTACCCGTGCAATTTCTACCTAAGCACTCTTAGATATGAGAACTCACTCACTTCCCTACAATCACACCTGTGATTTTAAACAACAATCCCTTATAAAAAGAAAACACTTTTCAATAACACACACTTGATTTTACTTCACAGTTTCAATCAAGTAGACACACTCTTGATCTTGCTTAACAACTTTGATCAAGAAGACACACACTTGATCTTGCTTCACAACTTTGATCAAGTAGACACACACTCTTGCTTAACAGCTTTAGAGTGACAAATTACAACCATAAATCAAACCAATTCAATCATCAAAATATGACTTAAATGGCTTACAAGTCTTACGACTAAACAAGACACAAACCCTAGCTCTCTCTCTCTCTATATATATATTTCGCTCAGTATTGGTTGTGTATCAAATCATGTTTTCCATGTCCTATTTATATAAGCATTCAGCTGGGCTTGGACATCTTGAAAACCCTAAACTATTTTCCAATTAAATCTTCTCAAGATAGTTGGTTAGATCTCCTTGGAAAATAAGTAAATCAGGTTGTAATCAATGATTGAATGCGCCTGCAAATCAGATCTTCAATCATACATAGATTGCCATTAATTGTGCAATCACATAACACCAGACATTCATACTGAATGTTCTGTGTAAAGGATGTCATGACATCGGGTCTGACATCCTGGAAAAATCCTGCATAATTCCATTATTCCTTTTATAATTTCCAGCAGGTACATACATATCAGATGCCATGACATTGTGTATGACATCCTGAAATAATCCTGCATAATTATGTTTTTCATTTAAACTCCAGCAGGTACATAGGATATCTTATGTTAAGACATCACACATAACATCTTGTGAACACTCTTTGTTTTACCAAAATTGCTGCCAACACTTAGAACCAACAATATATGCTATTTCTATGCCTTTTTTGTTTGTCCTCATTCACGCATGCACAACTTTCTATGAATGTGGTTCCTAGTTTTTAATTGTTTTTATTAATGGTATGATAAACATGTCATACGAGTAAATTAATTAATTATTAAATCCTAGTGAGTCTTTATTGATTGTAACAATCTCACAACCTTTGTGCTTTCATTCACCTAACCTCTTTGTTAAGTGTCTCACATAAAACAATATATGTCCTGAACATATCTTTATAAGTGGGGGCATTCATAATCCTACAAACCGATTTTGTAGGGATGAGTTAGGCTCAACCATATTTCTTAACATGGTATTAAAAGTCTGGTTTAAGATCCAGTCACTACTACAACTAATACATTTTATGACAAAACTTTCACCCCATCCAACAAAAAACCGAGGTGTAAACCATAAACACGTCACATTTCTTTTATATATTATTTAAAATACCATATATTCCTTCAGTTGAGCTGGCAACCGAGGGGTAAAGTATTTAGAGTACACACCTTTAAATCCCAACAACTACATTTTAACACCTTTTAGTTTTAAATTTTTTTTTATGACTTATCACCTCGGTTGGGCTAGAAACTGAGGGATAAAGTATTTAGAGAACACACATTCGAATTTCAACAACTACATTTTAGCATCTTTTAATATTTTTAATTTTTTTATGACCTATTACCTCGGATGATCTAGAAGCTGTGGGGTAAAGTATTTAGAGGACACGCCTTCGAATCCTAGCAACTACATTTTATCACCTTTTAATTTTTAAATTTTTTTTTATGACCTATTACCTCACTTTTGCTGGAAACCGAGAAGAAAAGTAGCATGTTTTTTTATTTTTTTATTTATGACAAATTTGATGAAAATATTAAGTAGCGAATCTTTGACGTCCATTTATAAAGTAACAATGGTTAAGACATTGTCAACTCATCAGTCCACATGAAACATTAGTGATTCGTGTGAAACTTTCACTAGCCAATGAAAACTTGAATGCCACAACTATCCATCTTGGATGCAAAGTGCTAAAATTTAAACTTAAGATATTGAAAATAATGATCATGAAAGTAAGAGCAAGAAAACATTTCAAGGTTGGTTTTTTAATGTAATATTTTCTCTAGTAATTCCTTGTTAAAAATGTTTAATGTTAGTTAGGAAAGTATGAAAGTAACTTATTAATGTTAGTTGTAGTTGTATCAAATAAAATGTTTAATATTGTTGTTGTTGAAATTTAATATTTAACAATTACATTGATTTTGTTTATTTGTTATTTTTGTTAAGATTTATCATTTAAAGATTTTGTGGATTTTGTTGTTGTTGTTGTTGTTGTTGTTGAGATTTAATGTTTAAGGATTCAATTGATTTTGTTTTTGTTATTATTGGTGTTATTGTTAATGATGAGGAAGGTTAGGAATGTTTTTCATGTTAATCGTATGATCATTGATTCTAATAAAAACTTTATTAATTTCTATATTATGGCTCATAATAATAACGTTGATAAGTATGATAAGGATAATATTTTGTGGATTGGGAATTCCATTTATAGCTTCCCAAAGTCCAATAAAAAAGGTCTTACTTGCACTATGATTAATAACCTGCCCCAAAGACATAGCCATCCTAACTGGCTTATCTTTGGGGGTTTGAACTTAATTACTACTGATTCTGAGAAAAAGAGGGGTAACCATATAGATCCCCATTTAAAACATGTTACTTTTGATACTTTTAATGCGTGTAATATGATTGATTTAGGTTATGAAGACACCATGATTACCTGAAGCAACAAACAACATGGTGAAAAGTGCATAACTTCCAGACTGGATAGGCTCATGGCGACATCTGGGTGGAATGATAGGTTCCCACAGTTCAAAAATTCTCACCTCTCTAGATATAAGTCAAATCATAATCCTATTCTTCTCTCTTTTCAAGAGAGCTAGTATCCATGCAGGAAAAGGAGGGCCTCAGATAAGCCAAAAAGGTTTGAGAATATTTGGTTGGAATCTCTGGAAACAAATAATATTATAGTCGAAACCTGGAATGCTAATAACAATCAGAATATCAACCACAAGTTGTCCTACACTCTGAACACCCTTTGGAATTAGGAAAAAACCAAGTATGCCCACCCCTCTTAAGAAATAGTAAAACTCAATGAATTTCACAAGTACCAGCAAGATAATTATATCCAGAACAGGTATATGATCAACTTCAGGAGACCAAAATGAAAATTGATTCTATGCTCTAATAGGAAGAAGTTTGGTGGGCCCAATGGGCTATAATCCATTGGCTCAAAGAAGGAGCTCATCAGTAGTGACCTGCTTTATGAATTGTGTGACTATAGTAAGCCTTTCAATTCTCATCAATGGTTATCCCATTGAGTATCCATCTCGTGGAATTCGACTGGGAGACCCCCTTTCTCCCTCTCTCTTTATATTATATGCAGATGTATTCTCGGAATTGATAACTATTTTAGAGGGATATCCATATATAGAAGGGAGCCTAACATTACTTATCTCTTTTTCGCAGATGACAGTTTAATTTTCTGTCAAGCTGATGAGCAGGAAGCTAAAGCCCTAAAGGACCTGATCAGAATTTATCAAGACAACTCAGGACAAATAATTAATCTTCTCAAGTCCCAAATGGTGTTCAGAAATAACACTCCTAATGAGAAAAGAGAAGTTTTCACTACAATCCTGAACATCCCTACCATCAACAGAATAAACACATACTTGGGTCTTCCCACAGTTATAGGAAAATCAAAATTCAGAAGCTTCAATTTTTTGCTGGATAGGCTTAGAAACATACTTAAAATTTGGAAGGGTAATACTTTCTCTTATACAGGCAGAGCAACTATGATAAAGGAGGTGGCTCGGGATAACCCTTCTTATGTGATGAGCTCTTTCCTCCTTCCCAAAATTCTTAGCAAGAAGATGAAAAGTTTGACCGCTAGGTTCTGGTGGGGTAGAATAGAATCCACTGGAAAATGGAACCAACTTTGCAATAACAAAGATGAAGGTGGCTTAGGTTTTATAAATTTGAAAGATTTTAATGAAGCTATGTTGGCAAAGCAAATCTAAAGGCTCCACTCTGACCCTCAATCTCCGGTGGTCGAGGTTTTAAAAGTTAAGTACCATACTAACAAGGATACTTTGAATGCTTCGATGGGTAGAAACTCTAGCTATTTTTGGAGAAGTCTGGACCATAGCATATGGATCATTAGGAAAGGTAGTTGTTGGAAAATTGATAATGGCAATAAGATTAACATTTGGGAGGACAACTAGATACCCACTTAATGTAGGTTTAAAATACTAACACAAAGGCCCTTAGAAACAAGGACCCTAGGATTTAGGGACTTCATTGATAGGGAAAACAGGTGTTGGAACCAAACTGTTATAAATAATACTTTTAAACAACCTTAATGAGGATGATTGTATTAGCTAGAAGCCTGGCAAAGATGGGCAATACACGATTAAATATGGATACTACCGTATTATGCGGTGGAAGAGTACTAAGGAAGAGGGATGCTCCAACAAAGACACCGAGAAAGAAGTGTGAAAGAAGGTGTGGGAAAGTAAAGTCCCACCTAGGAAACACTATCTCCTATGGAAACTTTGGACCATTATTTTATGAACTGCTGGTGGGTGAAGTATGTTTGGCTAAGTTCCCCCTTAACATAAATTTCAACAACATTAAGTAGACTCACTTTGTGGACTGGTGCAAAAACAACTTTGGTAAAATGACACAAGGGCAACTTGCTATGTTTATACATCTTATAGACAATATATGGAGTGCGAGAAATAAAGTTATATACGAAAAGAAAGACGTACATGCCATAGAAGCAGACATAAGTTCCAGAAGAGGCCATGTTGAGTATCAAAATAGCATCACCAAACCCATCCAGGATACCTCCAAAGATCCAGAGAAGATCTATCAAAGGGATAACATTCACGATCATCAAAATAAGTATAGAATCACATCCCAGACTATGAACTTGGAGGGAAACAAAACCTACCTGGAAGAAGATAAGAGGGATTCTAAGGAACTAGAGCAAAACTGGAGATAAGCTATGATCACCACCAACAATCAAGATGGCATTTAGAATGAACAAGCTGATAACAACAACCACGTTAGAGAGAGTAAAAGAAACATTAGACAAAATACAAAGGGGAACGATAATAACACTCATCTAAAAGGAAAAAATAACAAGGGTATAAAGACCAACATTAATCATAATGCCAAGACTAGGAGCAGGAGAAGAGATAAGGCGTGCCAGTCCAATCATGAGATGAGAGGTAACCAGCAGGAAACCATAACAACTACCCATCACAGGTACAAGATACAAAGTGGAAACAAAGATGCTAACTTGAAAAAATAGGATAACATTAACAACAACCAAAATACGAATAACCTTAACACCAATTAGTCTCAAATGATCAGATGAGTAACTTTCACAAAAACAATAATCAAGGCAACCTGAGGAAATCAGACCGTAACAACGGTGAGAGTAGCGAGGCCAGCCTGTGTATCACCCAGGAGAATCAAAATCAACATAGTGTCAACACCAATCTGAGATAGGATAAGGATCAAACAAACAAGCACAAGGAAAAAAGCGAGTGCAAAGATACCTGGAAGAATCCAAAGTTAGACTGGATGATAATAAACACAGATGCGTGCCTCATGGAAGAGGGGCTTTGGGGGTTGGGTGAAACCATCTGCAACAAAAGAGGCCAAACCATAGAAGTTCACTCCACTAGAGTTTATGATGATAAAGATCTGACCGCGGCTGAGGCCATGGCAATGAAAATATCCATGGATCATGCTCTGAAAGAGAATTTTAACAAGCCTGAGTTCCAATCGGACTGCAAGACCTTGGTCAACATCATGAAAGGAGTTGAAGATATCATTCCTAAGAATGCAGCGGGCATGCACTGTAGAGAGATATGGAAGATGAAAGCTAAGTTTGATAAGGTGAAATTTGAACACATCAGAAGGGAGAAGAATATTGCGGCTTACTCTCTAGCTAGGGTTAAAGACACAAAGGGGCCCAGGTTCAATGTGCTTAAGGGCAACCTGGACCAAAGTAATGGGTCAAAGGCCCTGTTGTAATGTGGGTTGTTTGGTTTTAGGCTTGTCTTTTTATCAACAAAAATAAATGAATTTGATGTTTTGCAGATTAAAACGAAGAAAAAAATATGTTAAAACTAAAATTTTGTAAACAGGACTTTACCCCTCGATTATTGTTTAAAACTGAGATAAAAAGTAGCGCAGTTTTGAAAATTCAAAAAATGCTGCTGTTGGGGATCAAACCCATGACCAGTACCACTTTTTCCCCCGGTTATTAAAAAATCGAGGAATAAAGTGGTATATTTTCATGTCTCCCTTCATTACCTCGCTTGTGTAACTGAGGTTATATCCCCTCCGCGTCCGAGGTGAAATGAGATTATTTGTAGTAGTGGGTGGTCCATCTGCTATCCGATTTCCGCTATTGAGTCACCCACCATTTATTTCCATACTTCAGATGTCTGATCCTGGACCTGAGCGAGTGTGTTAAGATTCTCACATCGAACAACATATAATTTTGACATGTTCTTACAAGTAAAGTCAATCCTCAACCTACAAGTCGATTTCATAGAATTATGTTAGGTTCAACCACATTTTTTAATAATCTTCTCTGCTAGAACATTACCTTATATGAAATTACCTATTCTCTATTTTTAGATATAAATAAATTGTTAATATATTAATTAGGCATCCATCCAATTTCAATGTTGTATGTTTGAGCTAATATTCTTTAAAACATTTGATTGATCATAGCGTGAGAGATTCCACCTATCTTATAGGTTATTTTAGCATTTTTCCCATTATGATCAACACAAACTTTGCCACGTTCAAATTAAGTAGAACAAAATTTCCTTTCTTCTCCGATTCTTCACAAACCATAATTCAATATCGTGGTCCCAAACGACAAGGCATTGTATGGACATGATTCTTCAAATTTGTTAGAATCAACATGCATGTCGTTGTCTTCTACCTACATGATTTTATCCTCTTGATAGCTTATATAGAATTTTAAATTTTTGATCTGTTCAAAATTATTTGTATAAATTCTCAAGTTGGACTAAGACTCCACATAGTTTTTTTCTTTTCACAAAAAAAAAATAAAAAATTTTGAATTGAATGGAAAATCTAATTTAGTAAGATAGGAGAAACAAAATGTATTGAGATGTGACATTTAGTGGCTAAAACAAACGACTGTTCCCGGAAGCACTGTCTTTCAATTAAAGAATAAATAATATTACGTTTTAAAGCCAAATCGACTTGACAGTAACCAAAATCATGTCTAAATTTTTATGTAAAAATAGAATTCAAAATAAAACTCTATTTCGTGTTGATTTTTAGTTTTTTTCTCGTTAGCATAGAAGAAGATTCTATGAATTAATGGATAATACTACAGAACCTTGACCTAAACATAAATTTGAGAATGACGGAACATGAAATGTATTAATCTGCATTTAGTGGTTTTGGGCCAAGGTTAAGTGATATTATCACTTTGTCAACAAACTATAGATAAATTAATTAAATTTTTTATAAGCAAAGAAATTGTATTAAAATGAATTTAAAGAATAAATTAATTAAAACCAACCAAAAAAACAAAATCAAACAAATCTAAAGAATAAAATGCTTTGTCTATTATAACAAAAAAAATAATTTAAAATGAATTTGGTGGGAGAGTCCATCGATTATATTGGAGAATATTTGATATTAAAAATAAATTACTTTTTGGTATTAAGGTTTATTTCATTTTAAACTGTATTAGTTAAAAACATATAATTAACTAAATAATATATTTTTTAAAATATAATTTATTATTGAACATACACAACAAACATGAGAATGTAGAAAATAAAATGTGGAAATTAAAATCATTTAAAAAATATTGTAGAAATTAACAACACAAATTAAGAATGCAAAAAATAAAATGTAGAAAATAAATAATTAAGGGATAACATCAAGAATTATAGAGGTTCGATCAAAAAGAAAAGATTTAATTCTCTCTTCAAAATGTGTTCTTGAGGATATCTAATAAATCTTAAGAGGTTTTAGTAGGATGAACTCTCAAACCCCCTTATACAAGCGGTTAGTCTCCAAATAAAACCGAGATTTTACATAGATTTATCTCAAACCAAGGTGAGCTTTTAAACCAAATGAACTCACGAACCAAATAGAGGTATTTACAAGGATAAGCACAAACCAATAAGAGAGTTTAAATCAGGCTGATCTCGAGCCGAGGAATGCTTTTGAACGGACTGAGCTTACGAACCGAAACAGTGACTTAGAATCTAAATCTCCAAACCAAAATTTTAAAGGATTTAGCTTCAAACTCAACTAAGCAATTTATAATGTATAAATTATTCACCCAAGACAAAAATATTTCTCGGTGAAGTTACAATTCTACCCTTCTATAATACGAAATTCCTCACTACAGAAAAGAACTTTCTCAAAAGCGTTACAGCTAAAAATATGTAAGAGAAAGTTGAAAATATTTTACAGAGAGAGTGAGGAATGAGATAGTGAACTCACGTTTTTAAATTTGTGATTTAGCCATATAATTTTACGAAAAGGCCCTTTGATTTTTTACAAAGGAAAATTCACTCAGACTCGATAGGACGAACTTTCACACTTTGAAGCTTCAAGATTTGTCAATTCAATAAATAATGTAAAGGCTTGCTTCAATCTTCTTGGAGATGAGGCTTGAGATTTATTCCAATTATGTACTATCATTAGAGGATCAAACACTAGTCTCTTTACATCTTTATTCGCTTTGTTACATTGAGGTTGTATCAAAAACTTCTCCTTTAAATTTTCCTTTAAGTTGTCATCATAAAAAGAACATCGACAAAGACCAACCATTGACTTTGATCACTTGTCACAAATACCCTGCAAAAATATGTTTCCATAAAGTATATTCATCTACCATCATACATTTATAATGAGCTGAATAACATGCACTAAAGTTTTAATGCTAAAACCTAACACGACCTTATGATGTCTGATCATGTTATGAGTACTTATACTACCAAAAAAGGTTACCTCTTGAATTTTACATAACAGTGATAATCTAACCATTCATAACACAACTCGCTCCTAGTCTTGGTTCTAGATCTGGAAGTTCCACCTATAAAAAAATTGATTTGGCTTATTTGTCATAATGCATATTGGAGATGAACTTTGGTGTTCATCATCCTACTGTGAAGAGTGTGAAAACCTGAAACAGAAGGTTAGAAGATGAAGTGGAAGCAATGAATGAATAACATTATCATTACATTGCAAGTAGTGCTAAGAATATATATCATCAGAGTTAGCGAAAGAGGTTAAAACTAACACTTAATTATAACAACTAACAGCTTGCAATAGTAATAGTTAACACCCTAACTCTTTTTACTCTAACACCCCCTCAAACTGAAGGACGGTGATATTCAGACACAACCTTGAGTTTGCCTCGTAAATCCTGAAAAACGGTTGTACCCAGCAACTTGATGAGCGTGTCAGCTATCTGGGCAGCAGCTGGAACGTGTTGAGTTAACATTCTGCCAACAACTACTCTTTCCCTTACAAAATGAATATCTAATTCAATGTGTTTAGTGCACGCATGAAGAATAAGATTGTTAGATAACATGACAACACTAAGGTTGTCACATAAGAGTGTTGGTGTGTGAAAAGTAATTTTGAGTTCGGACAATAATGATTTAAACCAGAGCATTTCAAAGGTGGAATTAGAAAGGGCTCGATATTCTGCTTCAGTACTCGAGCAACCAACCATGGATTGCTTCTTAGAACTCAAAAATACAAGATTTAGGCCAAAAAAATATATAATAGCCAGAGGTTTATCTTCTATCGTCCCTAGCCCAGTCTGAGTCACTATAAACTCGAAGGGAGAACTTGGAAGCTGAGATGGATGGAGATAGTAGGAGACCATATTTAACTGTACCACTTAGATACCTCAACAACCTTCTAAAATTGACCAATGAGTGTCAAGGGGACATGCCATGAGTTGACAAGACTTGTTGATGCTAAACGTAATGTATGCTCATGTTAAAGTAACATACTACAGTGCCCTTACTATTGACCTGGATTAGAGAAGTTGTTGGTTCCGTGTTTTCTAAGTTTACACGTGCTTAACATAGGAGTTGGAACTCCGTTAGAATTATTCGTCTTGGCCCTTGCTAGCAGATCTTTGATATATTTAAACTGAATTAGAAGTAAGGATCCATTACTGTAAAATTTTACTTCGATACCTAGAAAATAACTAGGTCGACCCAACTTCTTTAGAGCAAATGAAGTGTGTAATTTATTGACTAGATCATGAATGAGAGAAGAACTAGAACCATTAATTATTATATCATATACATAAACAAGTGCGTACATGGAAATACCTTGTTTGCAATAAACAAAGAGAGAGTTGTCACAGCTGGAAGTAGTGAACCCAAAGAGAAGTTGGGCTTGATGTAATTTCTCATACCAAGCCCTTGGGGCTTGTTTGAGACCATAAATATCTTTGTTGAGTTTGCAGACAATAGTTTTATCAGTGCTTACAAATCTACGGGGTTGTGTCATATATCCTCATCATGAATATTTCCATTCAAGAAGGTATTATTCACATCTATTTGTTGAATATCCCATATGTAGGTGATAACAAGAGTTAAAATTACTCTAATGGTTATTGGCTTGACAACATGAGAGAAAGTTTCAATGTAATCAAAACCTTGTTCTTGATGAAAGAATTTGACAACAAACATGGCTTTGTGTTTCTGAATAGTACCATCTGCATTTTGTTTGAGTTTAAAGACCCGTCTACACCCTACAACTTTTCCATTAGGAGGTAGTATGGTTAGGGTCCAAGTTTTGTTAGCCTATAAAACATTAAATTTTATGACCATTTCCTATTCATGTTTGTTCAAGGCTTGATTGGCACTAGTAGGTTATGACTCAGCGTGAGTTATGTAGGCTTTGGGCTTTGAGATTTCCAGTTTTAGCTCTGGTGAGCTTTGGGTGATTATTCTCAAGAAGAGGGATAATCAGGTCACCTGTGAGAATTGATGAAGACTGAGATGAATCTGAGATGGAAATGCAAGAGGACATGAATATCTCATTAGAGTAGAAGGTAATATTAGGGTCTTGAGCTATATTGGTTTCTATGTGACTATTAACATGTTTCTCAAGCACATTTTCCTAAGGGGTATGTGTTAAACCAGTTATGTGCTCAGAGTTGGTATTATCCGCAGGATAATTTGAGATACCAAAGTCTGAATCAGAAGTATGACCCTCGGGACTATTGTTTTGTATAGGCATATTCGTGTGGTCATTGTCCTTAAGATAAATGTACATAATAAGTCTTGTACTAGAGAAGGAGGAACTAGACAACTAGTGAGTTTGATTATTGATCGGTCACCATTTACACTTAGTTTTCATCATTCATCCAGCATTGAATCTTCAAGAATCGGTAACATTTTTCTATTTATTTTAGTGATTTCTTTAGTTTATTGCATTTTATGAATTTCCGCTTGTTTTATGTTGCATTAGTAGTTCTTCTCTTTTTGTCGCATTTTATGCGTTTCTGTGTAGTACTGTTTGGTTTCCAGATCAAATAACAAGTCCGAAAGATGCGTACCGGAAGAATGGAGGTCAAAGACATAATGCAAAGCAAAAAATAGACAAAAGCAGGGGGCTGACACGGGTGCCCGTGTCAGCATGTGCAGAACCAAGTTGAGGGAACCCAGAAAACTGAGGGCTGACACGGGTGCCCGTGGCAGCTGACACGGCCCGTGTTAGCAAGGGTTGGAAGTTGGACTTACAGTAAGGCCAACACGGGCAGCCGTGTCACCTGACACGGCCCGTGTTGTCCATTTCGCCCTATTTGCTGATTTTTCATGTATTGACCCCTTTGGACGTCCGGAGGGAAGTTTGGGTATTTCGCAATGTTTTTAGTTGTTTCGAAGCTATTTAGTCTGAACTTTGGCAGAGAGAAAAGAACTTTTTGATCGTAGAAGAAAAGAGACAGAAAGAAGAAGCGAGCTTGCAAAGTATTTAGAGGATAAGAGATCTTCAAGATCGGAAGAGATTGAAGATCAACCTTCATCAATAACAAATTGTAATGTCTCTAATTTGTAATTTACTATATTTGAATATTATGAGAAGCTAAACCCCCCAATACTAGGGGGTGTCCCTGAATTGCTATTGTATGAATACTTTGTCTATGTTCTTATAATCATCGATGTTTTCTTAATTCAAATTATTATACAACGTTCTTAATGCTTTATTTTATCGGACAAATGACATTCTGATCTCTAGTTAAGGTTTAGGTTGGACAAACCTCCTTATCACTTGTTGTATAATAAAACCCAGGTTTAATCACTTAGGAATGAGGATCAAACCGTAGTCACCGTTAATTCTTGATCAATTACATATTTCATAACAGCAATTTGAAGAACTAAGGAATTAGGATTGAAATTGACTGTTAATGGTTTTTGGCTAAGGAATTTAGAAAACAATTCTTGAGAAACGGTTTTGAATTATTACAACATAGATGTTATATGATATGGAAGAAGTGTTTTACAAAGCAATTCATACATCTGGCCCTAGCATGGTTTCTCATATCGGTTAAATAGTTTTTATACGCTTAATATTTTTATTTCTCGTTCTTATTATTTTTGAAAACACTCATCAAACCCCATATGATCTTTTGTTCAATTGGATTATTATAAACATTGATACTTATTACGCAGTCCTCGAGATCGGTACTCGGGATAACTCCCATTTTATTACTACGTTGGTGCAAATAGTACACTTGCTATTTTACCGATCAAGTTTTTGGCGCCGTTGCCGGGGATTGCCAAAGTATAAGTTGAAAAATAAATCAATTGGAATTTTGTTGCTCTGCAGCTAAAATTTTTCTGTATTATTGTTTATTCTAATAATTGTCTAATCTGTGTATGCGAGGTAAGGCCTCAGCTGAATTTCTTTTTGACGTAGAACCAAAAAGATTATTGCGTGCAAGACGACGAAAAGCTAGGCTGGAACTTTCAGAAGCAACCCCTATCGTTTCTGAGTCTGAAAAAGAAGAAGCTATTTCAGTTCATTCGGAAGACTCCGAAGCCGTTTCTGAACCAATGGCTGAAGCTCCACCACCTCCTCCGGAAAGACTTCTGGGTGATTATGGAGGTGCAAATGCTCCTACTGGAAGGTTAACAATTGTGAACCAACCGGTAAATGTTGATCATTTTCAACTACACCCTTCAACGATTCGTCAACTTGAAAGGAGACCGTTTTCCATAAAAATCAGTGAAGATGCCAACAAGCATTTACGAAGATTTATGACCATGACGACATCGTTAAAAATTGAGGGACACTCAGAGGAAGCTAAAAAGTTGGTGATGTTCCCGTTTACACTGTCGGAAGATGCCGAAGAGTGGTTTTACTCTTTACCCGCGGAAGCATAACAACTTGGTAACAAATGGTGACAACATTTTTGAATGAGTACTTCCCTGCTTCTGTGTATATCCGCAAGAGATATGATAATGTAAATTTCAAACAGAAGGAAGGAGAGTCACTCGGAGACGCTTACAAGAGGTTCAGGCGATTGTTGGTTGCATGTCCTACTCATAACATGGATGCAACTGAACAGATGCAAAATTTTGTGAATGGATTTAGAATGAAGACTAAGCAACTCATCGACACAGTTGCCGGTGGCTCAACAAATTTTACAACAGCCACTGGAATAAAGAAAATCATTAAAGCCATTGCAGTAAATGAGCATCTGGAACTCTATGACCGCAGTGTAAGTCAACCTGAAGGTATCATTGATCTCAAGCTAGCAAATCAAGTTGTGAAGATGGAAGATCAAATAACAGCTGAAGTAGAGAGAAGACTCAAGAAAATGACTCTTGACACTCAAACGGTGGCACAAGTGCAACCGGTCCAACCTATTCAAGCTGTTAGTTGTGAAATTTGTGGAGGACCTCACTTCGCCATGCATTGTGTGGCAACTGCTCAACAGGTAGAAGAGATTAATTTTCTGAAGCAGAACAATCCTTACTCCAATACGTATAATCCTGGATGGAAAAATCACCCAAATTTTTCCTGGAAGGACCAGCAAGGAAATGCTCAGAAGCAAGCGGCCATCCAGTATCAAAGCCAACCACAACAACAGTATCGACCACAACAACAGCAACCTTACCAACAACAGTTTCATCAATCCCAACAACAATTTCAACAACAGGTTCTAAGAAAAGCAGATTGGGAAATTGCCATTGAAAAAATGGCAGCTCAAAGTTCACAATTTCAAGAGGAAACTAGAAGTAATCTGAGAAACACTGGTGCTTCAATAAAAAATCTGGAAGTGCAAATGAGTCAAATTGCTCAACAACTCGCCGGTTCGCAAACACCAGGTGCATTACCGAGTGCTATAGTTACAAATCCAAGAGAGCATAATAATGTGAGTGCGGTGACCACAAGGAGTGGTAAGGCAAAAGAAGTCCCTGAAAAAGATGATGACCAAGAAGACCAATTGCTTGAAGTTGATTTGGAGATAAAAGAAAATGAGGTTGTTAGTGAAGAGGTGACGGTGCCTAAACCAGTGGTTAAAGAAAAAGTTAGTGAATCAAAGCCGGTTGTCAAATTCCCTTTCCCCACAAGAAATAAGAAGAAAGAGCAACATGAGAAGAACTTCGAGAAATTCTTGGAGATGTTCAAAAAGCTTGAGATTAACATTCCGTTCTTGGAGGCACTTGAGAAAATGCCATCTTATGCTAAATTCATAAAGGATATTATTTCAAAAAGGAGGAACACTGACACTGACTCTATTGTACTAACCGAAACTTGGAGTGCTATTTTACAGGGTATGAAGATTCCGGTAAAGAAAAAAGATCGAGGCTCGGTAACTATCCCTTGCATTATCGGGGATAGATCTTTCTAAAAGGCCCTTATAAACTTGGGGGCAAGTGTGAGTCTCATGCCTTTATCCATTTACAGGAGGTTGGGGATTGGAAAAGTGCAAGATACCAGAATGACACTTCAATTTGCTGACCACTCTGTGAAGAGACCTTATGGAGTGGTGGAAGATGTTCTTGTGAAGATTGATAAGTTTGTATTTCCGGTGGACTTTGTGATCTTAGAAATGCCGAAAGATGAAGAGATACCGCTCATTCTTGGTAGACCCTTTTTGGAGATCGGGAGATGTTTGATAGATATAGAAGAGGGAACCATGACTCTAAAAGTTTATGACGAAGAGTTAAAAATTGATGTGTGTAACACCATGAAATACAAAGATGATGTGGCCAACAGTCAACACATAGAGGTGATTGATCAAATGGTTCTGAAAGAAAATCCTCTAAGTGAACAAAAATTGCCCTTGGAGAGAGTTCTAAGTCTATCATTCTCTGAAGACACTCAATAAGTTGATGAAAAAGAGATGGAAATGTTAACTATGATGGCAACACAACCGCCCTTTAAGGGATCCTGATCACTCCAATGGGAAAACATAAGGGAACCCCAAGTTGAGGAAAAGAAATATGAGACCAAGAAAGTGGCTGAGCTGAAACAATTTCCTGAAAATCTCAAGTATGTTTTTTTGGATCCCGAAAAGAAATGTCCGACTATTATAAGCTCTAATCTAGAGGTTTCTCAAGAAGACAAGCTTGTCAAGGTTTTGAAGAAGCACAAAAGTGCAATGGGATGGGAGATAGAAGACTTGAAGGGAATTATCCCTACGGTGTGTATGCATAAAATTCTCATGGAGGATGGTCACAAACCAGTGGTGCAACCACAAAGAAGACTAAATCCCGTAATGAAGGAAGTGGTTAGGAAAGAGGTTGTTAAACTTTTAGATGTCGGGTTAATTTATCCCATATCCGATAGCTCTTGGGTGAGTCCTGTTCATGTGGTCCCGAAGAAAGGAGGGACCACAATTATAAGGAATGAGAAAAATGAGTTACTCCCTACAAGGACGGTCATAGGGTGGCGTGTGTGCATCGACTACAAGAGGTTGAATTTGGTGACCAGAAAGGATCATTTTCCGTTACCATTCATTGATCAGATGTTGGAAAGGTTGGCAGGTCATGAGTACTATTGTTTCAGATAGTGGTTGCACCGAAAGATCAAGAGAAGACAACTTTTACGTGCCCCTATGGTATTTTTGCCTACAGAAGAATGCCATTCGGATTATGTAATATACCAACCACATTTTAAAGATGCATGACCTCCATTTTTGCGGACATGCTCGAAAAGCATATGGAGGTCTTCATGGATGACTTCTCGGTATTTGGTTTTTCTTTTGATAATTGTTTAACTAACCTTTCCCTTGTGATAGAAAGATGTCAACAGACCAATCTGATTCTCAACTGGGAGAAGTGTCACTTCATGGTGCGAGAAGGAATAGTCTTGGGTCACAAAATCTCTCACAAAGGGATAGAAGTGGACCAAGCCAAGATTTAGGTAATAGATAAGCTACCCCCTCCTATGAACGAAAAAGGTATAAGAAGTTTCTTAGGACATGCGGGTTTCTACCGCAGGTTCATAAGAGATTTTTCCAAGATAGCTAAACCCTTAACTACCTTGTTGGTTAAGGACAAGGCTTTCATTTTTGATAAAGAGTGTGTCGTTGGTTTTGAAACTATAAAAAATAAATTGGTGACGACACCTATTATCATTGCCCCAGATTGGTCTCTACCTCTTTAGATCATGTGTGATGCGAGTGACATTGCAGTAGGAGCAGTTCTTGGGCAACATAGAGATAAACTGTTGCATGTTATATATTATGCTAGTCATGTTTTGAACCCTGCACAGATGAACTACGCGACTACCGAAAAGGAGTTACTAGTTGTGGTCTATGCCTTTGATAAATTCAGGCAATATCTGTTGGGTTCTAGAGTCATTGTTTATACTGACCATGCTGTTTTGAAGTATTTATTTGCTAACCAGGACTCTAAGCTAAGACTGTTGCGAAGGATCCTACTCCTCCAAGAGTTTGATGTGGAAATTCGTGACAAAAGAGGGTGTGAAAATACTGTGGCAGATCACCTCTCCCGGATTTCCCCCATAGAGGAGAATGAGGAAAAGAGTCCAATAAAGGATGAGTTTGCTGACGAACACATCCTTGTTGTTATTGGAATGCCTTGGTTCGCAGACTACGCGAACTATCTAGTAGGCGGGGTGATCCCTAGTGAATTTGACTCTAACTGAAAGAAAAAGTTTGTGCATGATTGCAGGTTTTATTTGTGGGATGACCCATTCTTGTACAAGAAAGGAGTAGACGGGTTGGTCAGAAGATGTGTTCCCGAAGAAGAACAGAGGGATGTTCTAAAAGCTTGTCATGATTCTGACTATGGTGGACACTTTAGTGGTGATAGAATCGCTGCCAAAGTCCTCCAGTCAGGCTTATACTGACCGACACTTTTCAAAGATGCTAAGCAAGTAATCAAAGAGTGTGATAAGTGCCAAAGGATGGGAAACATCTCGAAAAGAAATCAGATGCCGCAAAACCCCATGCTGGAAGTCGAACTCTTCGAAGTTTGGGGTATTGACTTTATGGGACCGTTTCCACCTTCATTTGGAAAGAATTATATTTTGGTAGCGGTGGATTATGTATCCAAGTGGGTAGAAGCAATTGCTCTACCAACAAATGATGCAAAAGTGGTGGTCAAGTTTCTAAAAGAAAACATATTTGTCAGCTTCGGAGTGCCAAGAGCTCTAATAAGTGATGAAGGAACACATTTCTTAAATCACCTAATGGAGAAGCTACTCTTGAAGTATAATGTAAAACATCGGATAGCCACTCCGTACCACCCGCAAACAAGTGGTCAAGTTGAAGTGTCAAATAGGCAGCTGAAATAAATCCTAGAGAAGACGGTTAATGCTTCTCGCAAGGATTGGGCGAGTAAGCTTGATAATGCGCTTTGGGCATATCAAACGACTTTCAAAACACCGATTGGTATGTCCCCGTATCAATTGGTATATGGTAAGGCATGTCACCTACCCTTGGAACTTGAACACAAAGCTTTGTGGGCTTCAAAATTCCTTAACTTGGATCTTGTGAAAGCGGGAGAATCCCGAATCCTTCAACTCCATGAGTTAGAAGAATTTAGGAACCGAGCATATGAAAATGAAAAAATCTACAAAGATCAAACTAAGAAATGGCATGATAGAAGAATCCAAAGGAAGGAATTCTGGGAAGGACAAATGGTACTATTGTTTAATTCAAGGATGAAGTTGTTCTCTGGAAAACTGAGATCGAAATGGTCGGGTCCGTTTATGGTACACAAGGTATATCCCCATGGAGCAGTCGAAATAAAAAATCCATCCAATGGAGACATTTCTAAAATGAATGGCCAGAGATTGAAGCCTTACAATGTGGGGCAAGAAGTGTGCCAAATTGATGTTGTTCATGTTGTCAGATAAGATGCACAACCGTCGAGCCAAGCGACGTTAAACGAAGCGCTACGTGAGAGGCAACCCACGCTTTTGTATCTAATTATTCTCTTTGTTTGGTTGTGTGTTATTTACTTGCAGGTGTGAACAGTGTTTGCTAGAGAAGTTAAAGATAACGGTCGCAAAAAGCCTCTGAAAAATTCGGAAGGAGAAGTCGGGCATAACTCAAGAAAGGAAAAGAAGGAAAATGAAAAATCAGGGGCCTGACACGGGCGCCCATGTCAGCTGACATGGCCTGTGTCAGGATGTGCCAAGGAGGTGTCAAAGAATTGGGTTTCCAGGGGCCTGACACGGGTGCCCGTGTCAGGTGACACGGCCCGTGTCAGGTGACACGGCCCGTGTCAGCCCCTGCGTGGAAAAAGATGGAATAAGTGCTTTTTGAACGGACACGGCCCGTGTCTTGGAGGAGTTGTGCGCTGACACGGTCGCCCGTGTCAGCTGACACGACCGTGTCAGCTGACACGACCGTGTCAGCTAGCGCAGTGGTGATTTTTTTTTGAAAATTCTGACCGTTGGAGCATGGGCCCACCTCCAAATTTCACCAAATAAATTCACTATATCACCCATTCTCTCCTCATTTACCTCATCTCCTTCATATTCTCTCACCTCCATCTTTCTTTCTCTCAAAAATACCTAAAAACTCCATTTTTTCTCACTTAAAGCTCCCTACTTTCACCTCATATCTCCATCCGTCTTCACAAAAGTTCTACCATTCTCCATCCTCGACCTTCCTACGGTAATATTTTCGCCTAATCTCTCTTTTCAAATTCTTGTTTCTTTTTTTTTGTGTGCAAGTACTGTAAGACCCTAACTTTGACCCTAAGATCCCTCATGGCATCATAAAATTGCACATTGCATTTGCCTCAAGGATCATAGCATCTTGGCTCCTTAACCCTAGGGTGGGACTTGTGTGAGTTGGTTTGAGACCACCAAGCATGCTTGAATTGTATATTATTTCTTTTCTCATTTTGTTCACTAACCAAAAGCACAAAAATATGTCACTAACATATTTTGTTTTGTAGCTTGAGCAATCATGTGACCCAAGGCTCCTAGGAGGCCCCTATGTTCATTGAAGTGGCTAGATGAAGATGAAAGCAAGCATGGCAATGGTTCCCAAAGGTCTCAATCATCATATATGCCTACCAAGTATCTCAATTTGTCAATTTGATCAAGATAAACCAAGGGGCTTGAGGATTGTTTCCCAAGGAAACCCTAATTCAGTTGTGCATCGACTGTGCCTTGCTCATGAAGCAACCTTAACCCATGATCAAATAAAATCAAGGGAAGTTATTTCACTAATCATTTAATGCATATTTGAGATCATGTGAGTGTCCTTAATCATCAATTCATCAAGATTTGAAGTTTGGACTTGAGAAGTTGATAAGTCAATTCATTTGACTATTTTGGAATCCACTGAGACCTAACTTTTAATGTGTTTGTCAAATGAAGATGACCCC
The DNA here is from genome assembly GCF_024323335.1 of Lathyrus oleraceus. NCBI lineage: Eukaryota > Viridiplantae > Streptophyta > Magnoliopsida > Fabales > Fabaceae > Lathyrus > Lathyrus oleraceus. The sequence continues at coordinate 235,784,360 of NC_066582.1, forward strand.
AAGAGAAACAATGTTCTTAAGAACCATATGAACAACTTTCATGTTCATCAAAAATTTATTTGAAGCTTGGAAGGTCATCATCCATTTCAAAACATTATAGGTCATTTTGACTGAAACCCTAATTTTGGGTCAACTTCCAAGGACCTAACTCCCTCATTTTTCATGATTTTGAGGTGGGATCAAATTAATTGGAAATTTTAAGATTTTTACTTCATTTGTTATGTTTAACAAATTTTCATAATCCTAAAATAAACACATGTGATAATACAAAACATTATAGGTCACTTTGGACCAAAGTCATTGAAATGTGAAAAAGTTCAACTTCAAGTGCCCATAACTTTCTCATAAAAAATCCAAATGATGCAAAATTAAAGTCCAAATTGATTTTATTGAAACGATCTACAACTTTTATGTTGAGGTTTTTGTCATTTGGAGCTTGCATCATTGAAACAGAAGGGCTTGAAGTTGGTCCATTTTGACAAAATTCTCATGCACATGTTTTGCACCTTGAACTTTATGATCAGTTTTCATCAATTTCCCAACTCCAAATGGATTTTTGTTCAACATAACAATTGGTCCTCATGTCAATACCTTTCCAACCATTACCCATATGACCATGTTTCAATTTGGAAAAGTGCATTTTTGAAGAGATTAAGATTTATGTTCATTTATGCATAACATATCCAAACAACATGCACAAGCCAATTCAATCACATTTGCACGTCCAAAACACCTCAATTACACTTCAGCATGCTAAACTAATTGCATTTGGGCCTCCCATGCGCCTGTACAGGCCCATGCATGGAGGCCCTCATTCCACATGCACATGAATTTTGCCTTGCTTGCATCAGCTTTCATTATAAATACAGGTGCTCAGCTTCATCCACTTCCAACCTTAAGGCACCTAATACTCTGCAGAATTGGAAACCCACCCTTCACCTAAAGGAATTTTGAGTTTTCTTCTTCAATTTTTCAGTTCAATTTTTAACTTCCTTGGTTGATTATTGAACTCCAATTCCTAAGCCTAGCTACCTTTCCATCTAAGGATCACACTGCATCAAAGAGTTGGGAGAGATCGTGCCTTGTAGAGCTGCACTTCAAAGGTTGTTGTTCAAACTTTTTCCATTCGAATCTCCCTGGATCTTGCTCATTTCTTGTGTTTGTTAGTTCCTCTGAAGTCCTCTCATAAGAGGCAATTGGTCTGTGCAGTTAATTTCATGAATCCATCAAGTTCAGTTTGAACTCCATAATTTTTTATCTCTGATTTCTCCTTCTATGAGAGTCTAGAGTAGAAACCAATGGCACATGGGTGATGTACATCACCCCAGCTTTCCAATGATATGAGGATCGTGCATTTTGGTTAACTTTTTAAAACCTGTAATTCCACCAGAGTTGGCTTGCTCACCAGAGAAGACGGTGGTGTACACCACCGTCCCCCATGCCAGATTGCATCTGGACCGTTGGTTGCTATTTCCAGTTTGAATCATGGCCTTTAGGTGTTATGACTTTTAATAATGCTGCATGTTTCGCCTTTGACTCTGGATCACCATGAGCGCGCGCATAAGGACCTTAGGATGTGCCACCTCATTTAATGAATCAGATCCAACGCGCCAGGCTTTTTCTTATTTTTTGAATTTCATTTTATTTTCTTTTATTTCCTTTTATTTCAAAAATTCATATCTCTTTCATTTTAAATCCAAAAAATATGGGACCAATTGCATTATTTCCCTTTTTAATTCTAGTTTCTGAAAATGATTTTTAATATTTTTATTTTGCCATTTAATATTTTTTGTGAATTTTCTATTTTCTGGTTATTTTTAATTCATTTAAAATAGTTTCCAATATTAAAAAATTGCAAAAATATTTTTTTAACATCTTTGAATGATGATGAATCTATGAAAAATATTCTCATCAATTTCTTAATTGATTTGAGATTTATTTGAGATTTTAGTTCAATTACGTTATTTTTTATTCATTTTTAATTGTTAAAAAATAGTTTCTGGTTTCCAAAAATGATGAAATTTTTTGTCAAACTTTGTTTGACCTTGTTGAACTTAGGATGATCCATTTGGACTTTTCCAAGTTAATTTAAAATGGATTTGAAGTTTGACCTTTATTTGTTTATTTTAATTCAAGTATTATTTTAATTCTCAAAAATACCAAAAATATTTTATTTGTTTCTTGACTTCTAAGCTTCATCTTGCTTCTGTTTACCATTGATTGACTTTGATTCTATTCATGTTTGGTCAATGTGTGTTGGATATTTCATTTGAATTCCATTTGTGTACATTTCCATTTCTTCTTCTTCTTTTTCTTTTTCTTTTTGATCAATGAGTTAATGATTGGTGGTTAGCCTTGACATATGAGGGGCTTAACCTTCTTTGATTCAAATCTAATTTATCTTAATCCAAGATCAAGTGAATGACTTTGCATTAGAGATAGGTTGCTTCTTGGTCAAGCAAAAAACCTAAATCCATACAAGATCATTCTTCTTTTCTTTTGGCATGGCAAGTTGTAGGAGCTTGGCTTACTAGTCATGGTCTCTAACTTGTGTTTGTTGCCTATAGTTTTATTGACCGATCTCAAATAGGCGTGACTACTACATTAGTTCACTTACGATTGCTTAACATAGCGCTAAATTGCCTTGTGACACACTAACACTAACTACTAATGACTAACTTATAGTTCAAGTCTTTAATTCTTGCAATTTACTTTAATTCAATTTAATTTCTTGCACATTAATTCACTTGCTTTTTCCCTTTGCTCACTTGAGCTCATGTTTATGTTAATGCAATTTGCCTTTTGCTCACTTAAGCACATTATTGTGTATATATTATTGTGATTGTTTTGTTTTGTTTGTGTGAACCCAATGCAAATGGACAAAGGACTTAGATTTTAGGACCTTACCTATGCTAATGGAGTTTGAAGAGCAACTAGGCCTCATGCCTTTAGAGTGATAAAATTGTCAAAGAGCAACTAGGCCTCATGCCTTTAGAATGCTTAATCTTGAAGATGAACATTGAAAGGACCCCTAATTCTAAACTCACTCTTGTCCATTCTTTATTTGTATTGTGGAACTTTTTGATCTGTGTGTTCTTGTGTGCTAGGGATCCAAACTTGCCAATTAGAAGAACCATTGTCATGAGCATCCAAAGTGAGAGATACAAAAGCCATTGGAAGATTCCTAGGAGCTTGATTGATTGTTTGCTTGATTGCTTGAGTTATTTGCTTATTGCTTGCTAATTCCAAAGGAAAGGGAACAACTTGGATCATCACTATGATCTCAAGAAGGGAACTCCAATGTGGTTTTATATATCTTCCTTCATCTTTGTATGTCTAAGATCTAGCCATTCTTCTTCTACCCTCCACTCTAACCCAAGCCAAACGTTTGTGCAAACATTAACATTGCTTTCAAAAATTAGAAACCTAGGCATTATGCCTTTGATTTTTTCAAACTCTTTTCATAACACTTATTTTGAATTGAATCCTAAGTCAACTTTGACCTTACTTTGTGAATACTTTTCATTTGTAAATACAACTCACTCAATTGTTTTTGTGGTTCCAATGACCACTTTTGCCAAAGCTTTTCATAAACATTAGCTATTAGGTTTGAGTTATCCTAGAGGTTGATATAATACTCACCTATATCCTTAGTGATGGACTATAAGTTTTCCATGCTTATTATAGGGTTAACCCCTCACTAGAATGTTGAAGCTCTCCTCACATGGTGGATTTGTGGTTTTAGGTTGAGTTTTCTCCCTTTGATAACAAAAGACCTTAAGGCTTTTGACCAATCAATTCACCAACTTCTTTTGAGATTTTTACCCCGAACTACGAGGTTTGATCCTAATCTTTTTTAAGATGGTACGTAGGCAATGGGTTTATCCATTCAAACACAAAATTGTAAATAGCTTGTATATTCTTTTCTCATCTCCCTAATCATGTTTGCACAAATATTTTTCACAAATACCAACCTACCTTACAACATTGGTGAAAAGGGCTCCTTTAGAGTACTAAGGATGTTTTGGGTGCTTAAAACCTTCCCATTGCATAACCAACCCCCTTACCCAGATCTCTGACATTTTTATTAGTTTTTGATTTGATAAAACTTCTCGGCTTTTATTCGCTTTCTAACCTTTCCTTTGGATAAATAGAAGTGCGGTGGCGACTCGAATTGTATGATTTACTTTTGATTTAGTCAATAAATCTAAAGATAACGAATACCCCGCTACAGGTACGAATATGTCTCTCCGAGTAGAAAAAAGCAAAAATGTGGTGGAATCATCCCGTCCACGACAAAGGGTGAGAAGAACCCCGAACGAGCACGACATTATGTTCGAGAACATGGAGCACCAGAAGAGGTATGCGGTTCATCTTAAAAGAAAATTAACCCTTACGAGGTATATGTGTAATGACACTCTGTAGGAATTGGGATTGCAAGCTGAGGTCCACCGTATGTTCCACACCTTAGGGATGCTAGAATTCATGCAGCTGGAAGCGCCTACTTTCGCGCGCATTACGCTTGAACTCCTTAGCACCATTGAATTTAAGCTGAAAAATAGGTGGAATAGAACGGAAAAAGAATACTACGGTACGTTGCAATTTCTATTATTTAATATTGATATGGAATTGTCTGTGGATGGGTTAGGGAGTATCTTAAAACTCCCAAACGTAGGCCCTGGAGCGGTGCCCGATACGTTCGTCCCGGCAGAATTTTGGACCTCCATAACACGTAACACTAAATATGTTTTCAAAGGGGAAAAGGCATCGGGTATCAATAACCCGTGTTTCAGGTACACACAGAAGGCGTTGGCATACACCATGTTTGGTCGCGGAGATAGCACCGGTGTCGCCACCCAAAGGGAGCTGTTCTTTCTGTACAGTATGGTATCACAGACTCCAATCAACGTAGCAGCATTTGCAGCTGACTACTTAGGAAGAGTTGGTCGCGCTACTTCAGGCGACATTTCTGTTGGCTACACAAATTGCCGATCATTTTGGATTTGGTGCTGCACTAGCTGACTCTCCGCAGGTGCGTGGTAAAAACAAACTGGACATGGCCGCCTTGATCCAACAAGGCATGATTGCGGTAAAACAAGATTATTATTCTCTTATTTGCCAAAAAGTCCATGTCCTTGCTTTACCTGCTTATGATTTCATCAGTATTACTAACAGAGTCAACTGGCTCTATGACTGTCCCGACCTAGATGAGGGAGACAAAGATTTTTTTGACTCTTTGCCTGCAGATGAACCTATGGAAGGTGCACCGAGCACCGAGGAGCCTTTTTACCAGCAACCGCAGGAACCGACTCAAGCTTCAGGGTCCTACTCCATGCCGCAAGACCAATGGGGTTGGATTCGGGATGAGATCAGTCACCTTTGCATAGAGCAATCTAGGCAAGGTGCGGAGCTCACCAGGTTCGGAGTCGAACAACGCCGTCAAGGGACGGTTTTGGATGAGATGAACGCGATGATGCAATGTATGATGTTGCATTATCCGTACCCGCCACCACCTCCACAGTAATCGGTGTAAGTACCCCTCTTATCTTGACATTAAACATTGCGGACAATGTTTGGTTCAAGTGTGTGTGTGTGGGGGGGGGGTTAATTGCTTTATATTTTATTTTTAGTTGTGTCTGTTGTGTTACTTTGTTTGTCGTTGTGTGGCTGTTTTATTTTTTTAAAAGTTACAGATGAAAGTGGATTATGTTGGAGAAATGATTGACTAGTGAACACTGAGGGAAAGACGCAACCCCAGATTTGCTCCCGAGGCAACCTAGAAGGTGATACAGCTGAGAAACAAAATGTTGGACGCACTTGGAAACTCTAGACCGAAAGAGGGAATGGTAAGCCCAAGCTGAAAAAGAAGCTATCTGTCATAAAGAGTGGTTTGGAGCCTGCAAGCTTACCTAACATGGTGAGATTTCAACTTAACCAAACATAAAAGAGCGCATTTAGGTATGACTTTATCTCTCTAATTTTGCGTAAGTTCTATTGATACAGCATAATACAAAAACGCACATTGAGGCACGTTGTTTGTTTTCACCCTTTTAGCCTTTCTAGCCATCCATAATGTTGTATTCATCCGTTGCTAACCCCATTGAGCATGTACCCCCTTGTTTGTGTAAACCGTCATGTTAACCATAAGCCAAACACTTCCTACCCTTGCTCGGCATGACTGTTGTAGTGTAAAATTTGTGCAAAAAGATAAGTTTAGGGTGGTAATCCTTAGAAGAAATGTTGGAAAAAAGGCAAGAAAAAGAAAAAGAAAAAGCAAAACTGTGTAGAAACATCCGCTTCTACCGAAAAAAAGAGAAAAAGAAATGGAAAAAACTAGAAAAATGAAGTATAAGCACTTGCCTAGGCAATAGACTTATGCATTAATGTGATACTCTAAAGAAAAATTCGAGTGAAAAAGAGTCAAGATTGGACGACACCCCATAAAATAATTCTTGCACAAAGAAAAACAACAACATGAATGCCGAGTTCTAAAACCTTTTGTCATGCATTTTCTTATCCACTATCCCACCGTACCTAATCCCCGTTACAACCTAGAAGACCTCTTAAAGTATGTAAATTGTGTTTGTGTAGTTGACGTAGAATCTATTCAAAAATTAAGAGTTGATATTGCATACCTTGATATCTTGAGTGCTAAACACGTTAACCTCGAGAGATTTGGTGAGTAGTGTGAAGAAGTTTGCAGGTAAAAGAACACTCTGAAATGATAAGACAGTGGAGAAGTTCGAATGGGTAAACCAGAAGCTTAATCGGGAAGGAGAAAGATAAGTTGCGAACAACATCAGCTGTATTGTGGAGTGAATAAAATCCATGGTTGACCTCCGCGTGTCTCTTACATCACTTGAGGACAAGCAATGAGATAAGTTTGGGGTTGTGATCGGTCACCATTTACACTTAGTTTTCATCATTCATCCAGCATTGAATCTTCAAGAATCGGTAACATTTTGCTCTTTATTTTAGTGATTTCTTTAGTTTATTGCATTTTATGAATTTCCGCTTGTTTTATGTTGCATTAGTAGTTCTTCTCTTTTTGTCTCATTTTATGCGTTTTTCTGTAGTATTGTTTGGTTTCCAGGTTAAATAACAAGTCCAAAAGATGCGTACCGGAAGAATGGAGGTCAAAGACATAATGCAAAGCGAAAAATAGACGAAAACAGGGGGCTAACACGGGTGCCCGTGTCAGCATGTGCAGAACCAAGTTGAGGGAACCTAGAAAACAGGGGGCTGACACGGGTGATTGTGTCAGCTGACACGGCCCGTGTCTGCAAGGGTTGGAAGTTGGACTTACAGTAAGGCCAACACGGGCAACCGTGTCACCTGACGGGGCCCGTGTTGGCCATTTCGCCCCATTTGCTGATTTTTCATGTATTGACCCCTTTGGACGTCCGGAGGGCAGTTTTGGTATTTCACAATGTTTTTAGTTGTTTGGAAGCTATTTAATCTGAGTTTTGGCAGAGAGAAAAGCACTTTTTGATTGTAGAAGAAAAGAGACAGAAAGAACAAGCGAACTTGCAAAGTGTTTAGAGGATAAGAGATCTTCAAGATCGGAAGAGATTGAAGATCAACCTTCATCAACAACAAATTGTAATGTCTCTAATTTGTAATTTACTGTCTTTGAATATTATGAGAAGCTAAACCCCCCCAATGCTAGGGGGTGTCCCTTAATTGCTACTGTATGAATACCTTGTCTATGTTCTTATAATCATCGATGTTTTCTTAATTCAAATTATTATACAACTTTCTTAATGCTTTATTTTATCGGACAAATGAAATTCTAATCTCTTGTTAATGTTTAGGTCGGACAAACCGCCTTACGATTGAAATTGACTGTTAATGGTTTTCAGCTAAGGAATTAGAGAAAACAATTCTTGAGAAATGGTTTTGAATTATTACAACATAGATGTTATATGATGTGGAAGAAGCGTTTTACAAAGCAATTCATACATCTGGTCCTAGCATGATTTCTCATATCGGTTAAACAATTTTTATATGCTTAATATTTTTATTTCTCGTTCTTATTATTTTTGAAAACACTCATCAAACCCCATATGATCTTTTGTTCAATTGGATTATTATAAATATTGATACTTATTACGCAGTCCTCGGGATCGATACTCGGGATAAATCCCATTTTATTACTACATTGGTGCAAATAGTACACTTGTTATTTTACCGATCAGTTATGCACAGGTAGATTTCCAAGACTAGGTTTGTTTGCAGATTGAGCCACAACAGATGGTGTAGCAGTTGAGTGAGCTAAACTATTTTCAGAGACAGGCTAGTTTGAGATAAGGACTGACCAATGAATTGACTAGTACTTCAGACTGAGAAGCCTTATGAACACATTTTTGGTTATCACCTTATCAATTAAAGGATACTGATTAGTAAAATTAGGTATAATTATGTGACTAGGTAATATGCCCTTGTTGACTGGTTGAGACTTCAGAAAGCTAATTGGAACAGACATAGGAGAGACTACTACATGTACAATAGGAGAACTAGTAGGGGCATAGTTCTATCTTGTACTGTGATAGTTGCTAGGCATACTTTCTTTAGCAAACAATTTTGGAAAAGGAAATTAATTTCATTGAATGTTACATCCTTAGAGATAAATATTTTTCCATCCTTACTCAGGAATTAAAAACCTTTATGTTGAAATGACACTCCAAGTTAAACACACTTCTGACTTCTTAATTAAAGTTTATGTTTGTTATATGTTCTGAGTAGAGGAAAGAATGAACACCTAAAGACTTTTAAAGAGGTCTAGTAATGTTTTTTTACCATAAAGAACATGAAAAGGTGAGTTAGCTTTGGTCAAGGATGAAGTAGGTAACCTATTGATTACATTAACAAATATGGAGAAACTATGATCCCAATATGTTAGAGGTAAGGAAGAGTGAGACCCACTTCAATTATATGTCTGTGCTTTCTCTCAACAGACCCATTTTGATGGGAAGTATGAGGACAAGTGAGACGATGTGGTATCCCTAATTCAGTCATGAATTTGGTAAAGGGTATAAATTCTCCACCAAAATCAGATTGGATAAACTTAATAGTTACATGAAACAAAGTTTGAACAAAGGTATGGAATATTTTAAAGGCTTGCAAGGCTTCAGATTTATGTTTGAGAAAATACAACCATGTATATCTAACGTGTCCATATACAAAAGATATGTAATATTTGTACCATTAACTAGAAGGATTAAGAGATGAACCTCATTAGTCAATGCAAATCATGTCAAATGGTTTCTGATACACTATGTCTGTTAAAGGAGCATGTAACCTATGTGCGTTATCAAGATTACAAGAGGTGCAAGAAGTATTAGTATGTTTATTAGATGAAGGGATATTACACAATTTGAGTATATGAGCAACAAAGGTAAAATTGGCATGGCCTAGCCTATGATACCAAAGTACACTAGTATTATAATTATTTGAGACAACTGAATTAGAATGAGAAACAATATAACTTTGAATACCAACAACAGTACTCAAGTTGTTATTCATGTGGTGAGAGCTTGTGAGCTCCAAAGATAGTTGAGGAAAGAAATAAAGGCCCCTAGCATCTAGAAATCCTTCAATAATGACTTGTTTAGAAGCATGAGATTTAATATAACATTTGTTAGGTAGGAATTCAAAAACAGCATTGTTATCACTAGAAAATTTTGAAACAAATAACAAGTTTCTAATGATAAAAGGCACATGTAGGATATTGGTAAGAACTAACTTATGTTTGGGATTGAACTTAGAGCAAAACTGTGTGGAACCTACTAAATGTATACTAAGAGTTTGACCATTACCTACATATACCTTATTGGATCCTATATACTTTCTTTTGTTTTCTAAAAGTGATGCATAAGGAGTTAAGTGGTGTGAATCACCTGAATTAGTGAACCAAGCTTGAGACTCTAACTCAGAAGTCAAGGAGTATTCATGTGTATAGGAAGAGGGTCAACTCGTCGTAGCCATCATCTCCATAGTCTGAGAACTCTGTAAAGTGTCTTGAGTATTCTCGAATGGGAGTTGAACTCTTTGCAGGATTAGCAGGAGTATTGGGTGTAGTTTGAGTCATGAAGTTTTTATCAAAGCGATGCCAACACATTGTAACTTAGTGTACATACTTCCCACATAGTTAACATGTGGGACGATTACCAGTTGTGTTTCTTCCTTGACCACAACTACAAGCAAGACTGAATCTTCCTCTACCATGTTTGAAAGGGTATGCCCCTCTAGAGTTGTTCCCTTCTTGTCTAATTGTGATTCTTGCACATACAACGGAGCTTCAACATCACACAAAGTGGGAGGTGTAGGGCAACCATAAATTTGCATGACAAATGGATTATATTCTTCAGGAAGACCATTAAGAATCAAATCTACCTGATCTTGTTCTGTGATAGAATCACCAACTGCTAACAGATGATTTGCAATTGCTTTGATCCTTAGGAAAAATTCAGTAATCGACATGTTCCCTTTATTAGTATATTTGAGTTTTACACGCAATTTTCGTACCCTAACTATCATTTAAGCATTGATGAATTGGTGAATCTTATCCCAAACTTCAAAGGTGTGTTTGCAAGCATGAACCCTAGGAAGTACATACTAAAAAATTATGGATAAAAAACAGATGAATACAGTTTGATCTTGTACAATCCAAGCTTCATATTCCTCTAAAATCGTACCTTCGATGTAATCTTGAGCTGATTTGAACTTCAATAAAATCTGAGAATTGACCACCAGTTTGTGCATCTTCTGAATCAGAATCACTCCTTCGAATTATTGATTCCATAACAGATAATTATTCTCTTGCAGTTTGATCAAGAGCTTTGGTCCAAATGAGTTTTTGTATTTCGTTGAAGCAAAGATTGTGGATATTTCTTGCGATTGAACTGGATCTTTGATTGTTGGTTCTTGATTTTCTGTAACCTCCATTGTAAGACCGTGAACCACCACTTCATGGTGATGAACTGTGTTAGAAATAGAGAATCAGAGCTGGGCGATTAGGGAAGCATAGGGGATTAGAACATGAAAATGGCACCATATTGGAGATGAACTTTGGTGTTCATTATCCTACTGTGAAAAGTGTGAAAACTTGAAACATAAGGATATAAGATGAAGTGGAAACAATGAATGAATAGCATTACCATTACATTACAAGCAATGCTAAGAATATATATCAATAGAGTTAATGTAAGAGGTTAAAACTAAAACCTAACTATAACAACTAACAACTTGTAACAGTAACAGTTAACACCCTAACTCTTTTTACTATAACAATGCAACCCCTACCTTATCTCTAATGCACCACCATAACAGGGCCCCCTATAAATTATGTGTACGTCACGCCTTAGAAGATGAATTATTTATATATTGTGTTATGGTAATGACTCAAATATTTTATGATAGACTCTTGGTTTTTATAATATATACTTTTCCGCAACATATTGACTTAAGCATGTAGCTGAAAAATGGAAGCCCTAACTTTTGACATAATTTTCTTATTGTGGGGATTTGTTGGTCTTGGAGAAACAAAGTCACTACATTTATCACTTATTAACTCGCCACCAAATTTTATTTATTACAGAAAGAAAAGTAAAATATTGATAAAACCCTTAAAATAAAATAAAAATAGTCGTCACAGCCAAATTCAGGTTCGGGAGTCGATTATACGAGGGGAAGGTATTAGCACCCCTCACATCCATTGTACTCAACGAGAACCACTTAGGTATATTTTCAAATATAATTTTAGATTACGTTATTTTCTTTCTTCAAGTATGAAATGTTAAAAATAAAAAAAAAAGGTCGCAAAAAAAGTTTTTATTATGGTGCTTGACAAGATTGTGGGTCTTGCTCCTGCGTATCCTCAGGTTCGATGAGGAATTCAATGCTATGTAGTTCTGGGAAAGATAAAAGATATTTTTTGTTCTTTTGTTATAGTGCGTGACAAGACGTTGAATCACGCTCCTACGTATCCCAAACTACGATGGAGAAATCAAAGTTACGTAGTTCTTGGTAGAAAATGAGTGTTGGTTGATTGATTTTAGAGAACGGATGTTTATGTCACATTCTAGCGGTTAAACGTTGCTTGTATGCTCACGCATGGTAGAAAGGATCTTGCTTGATCGTATTCTAGTGGTTAAATGTTGCTTGTATTTTCGCACATGAGAGGCTTAAGCATTTGTTTATATTGTGGTAGAATGGATAAAACATTGTTCATTTGTGAAAAGGTTTTCGATCGTGCAAGGGAGAGAAAATATGAGTTTGATTGGTTGAATTTATTTTAGGAGGATAACTGTCATACCTTAAAAAATAATACGACCTCGTGAAGCGCAACTGCACGCTTGCGGGATTGACTTAACAAAGTTGCCATCAAACTTTATTTATTCCTCAAGAGGGAATGGGGAAATATCGATAAAACCAAAAAGAATGACTAAATATTGGTCATCACAACCAAATCAGGGTTCAGGAGCCGATTACGCAAGAGGAAGGTGTTAACACCCCTCATGTCAGTTATACTCAATGGGAACCATTTGGTTAGTTGTGTGTGTTAGTGTTAGCTTTAACATATTAGGCTTCTCGAGTTACTTTGAGGGAAATAAGAATAGGACCAAAAGGTTTATTTTTTATTAGGGTTCCTGACGAGACTTTGAATCTCGTTTCTACATATCTCTGGGTGAGATGGAGAACTCAAGGCTACATAGTTCTGGGTAGAAAATGTTTCTTTGTTGGTCGATTTTAGCGAAAGCTATTTTGTTTCATTCGATGGTAAAACATTGTTTCCTACCCAAAACAAGTGAGGAGTTGGCGTTTGCATCATATTAAATGGATTTCTACATATCAACATTCACGGGAAAATGTCACTTATCTCAACTCACACATTTGTGGACAGAGTGTTGTTTTGCATAATCTCGAGATGAAATATCTTTCGTTTGAAAAATGTTTTTGATGATCAACCGCGTGGCGACGAGAAAAGAGTTTGATTGATTGAATTGTTTTTATATGAAAATTAGGTCTTTGCGGAACATGAGTAAACATTTGAGCATAGGTGTGCACCAAGCGCATGTTTACTCGGAATTCACATGGATTTGCTTCCATTGTCCTTTTATTTCAAGTTTGGTCAACATATTTTTGATTTGAAAGACCAATAATTATTTTGAACTCGGTGTGTGTAGCGGTAAGTTCATGACCATCAAGCTATGGATAAACTTAACGTCAATAAAACCAGAGTCTCCACCACGCTTTTATTATTTCCAAAGGAAAAGGGAAAAGTACTCAAAAAACCCCAAGATAAGAAGTTTTCAAATCAAAACTAATAAAATTCCAGAGATTACAGGTAAGGAGGTTGGTTACACAGAGGGAAGGTGTTAGGACCCAAAGTGTCCTGGGTACTCCTAGGGAGCCCTTGTTTATGTGTGCATGTGTTTTTGGTATAACTGATGTTTGAGAAAAAATAGAGTGTGGGGATGAGAAAAGAATTCATTGATTATACTTTTGTGTTTAACAAGACCTTCGGACTTGTGCTTACGTACCAATATAAAAATGAGGGGTCAAAACCTCGTAGTTCGTAGTAGAAATTTCAAAGTTGGTGAATTTCTTTTAACAAAAATTTAAATTAAAAGGCACAAAGGGCCAAAAATTTGAATGTGGTTGTTAGTTCCTTTCGTAATTTTGAAATTTAAGTCAATATGGTTAAGTTCATTTACAAATTTTTGATTAAGAAAAGATTTAAAAATTCAATGGCATAAGGCCAAAGTTTCTAATCATTAAAACAAAGTCTAAGTTTAAATTCACAAGCAAAGAAGGTTTTTGAAAAGGGGGAGAGATTTTGAAATTTAATAAGTGGGAGGAGATGAAGAGGCTATCCTAAGCACAAATTTAAAGTTTAATAGTTGAAAAGACCTGACCAATGGGATGCAATCCAACAGACAAGAAAGTCATATAGAAACCCATTTTCCTTTGGACTTTTATCAAAAAATAATCAATAAGCAATGAGCAATATCCAAACATCATGAAGATCAAGCATCAAATAAAGATAGCCACGTCCAAGCAATCATTCCAAAAGCTAGCAGTCTTCATTGTCTTCCAATGTACTAGATGAGATATTCCTTGATCAACTCAAAGCAAAACATCAGACACAAGATCAAAATAACAATAAAGCACAAATACGGAGTAGCAAATGAACCCAAGAAATTCCCAAGGCTTGTATCAGATGAAGGCTCAGTTTTAAAATGTTGGCATTGGCCAAGTCCTTTTTGCACAGGGAATGTTGCCTAATCCTAAGTCCAAAGGTTCAGATCAAGTTAACAGTCCACCAAATGTTTTTAGGGTTTTTCTTGTCATTAGGTATTTTAAGGTCCTAAGACCACAAACAAAGTCAAAACACAAAAATAGTATATACAATCATAAGATATGGCTCAAATGAGGAAAATGAAAAGGACATAAACATAAACAAGTTATATGAAATGTAAATGGCAATGAATGATAAAGGACTGAAATTTAAATTGCATAATAGTAAATGACTTGAAAGTAAAGCAATATTAATAAGAGTTTGTCAAATGTTAGTCAAGTGTTAATGGTGATTTTGATTAAGTCATTCTTTGGAGAACACTCAACCATTCATTCACAAGTATGAATCCTTAAACCAAGACATCTTCCATGAGAAGGGCTCCAACTTGGATAATTCAACAAGTATGCCACTAGCTCTCATGAAAGGAGAAAAGGCCAAGTCTCTACATAATATCATGAAGAATGGGAGACTTGCAATCTCACTTACTAGAATGTTATGCCTTAAGGGTCAAATTTAGCTCTATGTTAAGCAATCTTAATTGGAGTTATGTAGAAGTCATAACTATCTGAGGCCGGGTAATAAAAATTTAGGTGTTAATGCATGTTAGAGATTTGGTATGAAGAACCAAACTCCTAAAACATACCACACACTAAAAGAAAAAGATCGAGAGGGAGAGACCTATCTCAGTCATACTTGCATTGATTTATCTAACACAAGGTCATTGATGAATCAATTAGCCTTTAGACATTATAGATTTCATTGGTCAAATGAGGGAATGAGGAAGAATAGGGATGAATATGAAGAGGGAGGGGAAGATAGAAACACAAATTGATCATGAGAGGAATTTCATCAAATCAAAACCATTCATTCATTTTGGGAGACGAAATATACATTTCATGAATCCCCTAAATCCAATGGTTTGTATCCAACAAAAGTCAAATCAACCTTGACCAAGGCCCAAACAGAAAGTCAAACATCACAAGACCATAAAAATGGCTCAACAATATTTTTAAACATTTAATCAATTAAAAATCAATTTAAAAATGAATTAAAATACATTTTAAATTGGTCCAAACCTAAAATCCCTTCAAAACATCAAATAAATAGTCAAAGGATTTATCCTAGGTCAAAGGTCCTTGGACAAAAAAATTCACTATTTTTGAAAAGTCAGAACTATTTTTAAATAATTAAAAATATGCACAAAAACATTTAATTCATGAAAAATATCAAAATTAATCCAAAAAATAATTTTAATTCAGAATATTGAAGAGAAAAATATTTAAAGATTTTTGGTGAAAGTCCCATATTTTTTGGATGAATGAAACTTCTATGAATTAAATATAATATGGGCAATTAAAAGAAAATCAAAAATTAAAATAAAAAGCAAAAAAAAAAACAAGCGCCATCAGATCTCTCTCATTAATTGAGATGGCAGATCGGATGGCCACGCGCATGCTATCTATGGTGGACTTCATTCAATACATCACACGCGTGGTAATCAGAACCAAGGGACGAGATTAAAACATTTAAACACGATCAAAGGGATAAGAGGGTGCCAACACACCACTGGAGCTAGGGCTCCGGTCTTCTTCTCCGGTGGACCTCACCGGACTGGTCCACCACCAACCTTCACTAAAATGAAAAACAAGGACATGGTTTTAAAGAAAAAATGCTTAGGAGCTCGAATCTGGCCTCAATTTTTTCCAATTCGAAGTATATTAAAAGATACAGGGATTTGAATTTTGAGGATCATGAATTGAGTTACTTCGATTTGACCTCAAACACTCAATCTTGTTGCCTACATTGGTAGGACTTCAGCCAACCAAAAATCAAAGAGAATTGTGAAGAATTGAGAGAGAATCAAAGAGAGAAAGTTTCTGAAAAATCACCTTCGAGGAGCCTGAATCTTGCTTCCAATTGGCCTTGGCTTGACTTCAGAAGCTTGCAGGAAGTGAATTAGATCAAAGAATGGCTTGGATTCTTGGAGTTTCAACTTTAAAATAGAAGTGAAATTGAAACTCGATTTTCAATTGAAAACCTTCAAGTTTATCCTCTAATGGTGAAGGGAAGGTTGCAGGATCAAAGCTTGGGCAATGTGTCCTTAATTCTGAGCATGAGCCAATGTATTTATAGGCTAGGCAATTGATTTCCACACACTTCCATTCAAATGCCAAAAATAATTCTCACTTGCATGGATACATGGGCGTGTGATAGGCCCATGAAGTGATGTCAAATGTCAAAAGTTGATCATGAGTGATGCTAAAAGTGTGACATGAAGCCATGCATTTGGAATTGAAAAGTGGTCATGAGATTCATCCAAATGGAACCTTGAAAAAAATCCATGCACAAGTCATTCAATCCTTGGCCAAATAAAGCGATTTTGGATTTTTTGAAAAGGTGAGATCAAGGGGAACAACTTTCATGTTGAACACTTTTACACTTGAAGTTTGGACCATGATGAATTTTGAGGTGGAAATTTGGAAATTCAAACATAATTGAAAGTTTTCTAAGTACCAAGTCAAATATTCACTTCTTCCCCTTGAATAACTTTTGCTATGGGATTCAAATGTAAAACTTTCATTCATCAAAGTTGTATCTATTTCAAACCTATTCAATTTGGTCACAAATTTGACCTAGTTTGGATTTGGCATGAAGGAGTTATGCATTTTAGAAGTTGAGGAAAATCTCTTGTTCAATGGTAATGGCCCAAAATGACCTATAATTTTTCCTCTTGGAACATGCTATTAAAAGTTGAATTTGAAGTTTCTTAAAGAATAAAAGTTATATAAGACATCTTTAATTTGATCATGAAACTTGGATGGCCTTCATCTTATAAAAATTGAGAATGTTATGGTCCTTGTAAGTTGACCTCCTAACTAGGGTTCAGACAAAATGACCTATAATCTTTCATCATAAAAAATGACTTTCCAAGCAAAGTTAGATTTTGACCTCAACATGAAAGTTGTTTGTAATGTCATAAGGAGTAACTTTTCTCTTGGAATAATTTTCATATGACAAAAATTGTAGGAGATAGGGTCTACTGAACCCCAGTTTTGACTAGTTGACTTTCTCTGGTCAACCACCATGAACTAACTTGCAATCTTGAAGTTCTCTTGTACTTTGGGACTCATGGAGGATCATATATGCATAATATTATGTAATATGAAGTATAAATTGAAATATTTGACCAATTGTTGAAGAAACTTGCTGAGGAAGTCACACAAGATACCCAAATGAATTAGGCCTTTCAAGGCGAACAAGCTTCAAACTCTTGGTGAATTCTTGATCAAAATGATAAATGAAGATCATGGGGACACATATATGATGTCTAGAACCAATGTGAACCTTCTCTTGATTAATCTCCTTGCATTGAGGGTCTTAAACCCTTGATATGAGCTTGATGAGGCCTTGATGGATGCACACACTTCCTACAAAATAAGTAAAATTATACATAGACATATTTTTGGAATTTTGGTTTGTAAACAAAGAAAAATAAAGTATAATACAATCAAATGTGCTTGGTGATCTCTCCCAATACAAACCCAATGAATGAGGGGTAAGGAAGATGCCAATGTGTGATCCCAAAGCCAATGTAAATGATGAGATAACATGAGGGATCTTAGGGTAAAAATTGGGGTCTTACAGCAACCCCTATTTAAGTACATTCTAACTGAGGATGTGAAGGTTGAAATCTTCGTATAAACTCAGTAGAATAGACTTAAATAACAACATACAAAAACAAATTTTGGTCCCTAAGAGACCTCATGATCCATATGATATGAATGTCAAAATAATCTTTGTGGGGAATATATTGTCACAAACGAAAAGAATCTGGAAGTGACTGAAGATCCAAAGGAGCATAAAGAATTCCATAAGGAAAACTCACTGAGGAGACAGAGACTCTGAGGGGATAACAAGTTATGCGTAGGCCAGGCTACGTCTTGAAAACTGCTAGAGACACGAGGGGTTTTCCATGAAAATAAATCAATGGAAGGAATCGACCTGGGGAACCAGGGAAATCTGCAGGGGAAACAGATAGATCAGAATAAAGTTGGAATACTCGAATCAAATAAGAAAAGGAGATTCCACTAGGGAAATATGCACCCAAACTCAACTGGGGAAGAATGAATTTCAACACATGAGTACTAGAGATATATTATCTATTACCGGTTACTGGGTAGAAAGATAATATACTCTGACAGAGGGAAATTCGTTACCAGTTAGGGTAAACATATCAAGGATGACTCGCTGAGGAGAAAGAGGTGTATTCGTTACCTGTTACTAGGTAAGAATAACCTATTGGGGAGAGAAATCAAATAGGATTTAAAACTATCGGTTACTGGGAAGAAGACCAAAGAGAGAGTACCTGTCACTGGTTAGAGTGAACATATCAAGGATAATCTCAAAGGAAGAATATCCGTCATCGGTTAGGATGAACATTGTTGGTTCTATGTGTTGGCAGCAATTTTGGTAAAACCTAGAGTGTTCACAAGTTGTCACAAGTGTTGTCTTGACATAATATAACATGTACCTGAAGGGTGTTTAAAATGTGAATATGCAGGATTTTACCGATATGTCAGACCCGATGTCATGACATCTGTATACAGAACTTTAGTCTAAATGTTATGTATTATGTGATTGCGTTTTTTATGCTAATCTATGTGTGATTGATGTAATGATTGAACGCACCCTCAATCAGTAATTACAACCAAATTGACCTATTTTCCAACGAGATATAACCAGTTGTCATGAGAAGATATGAATGGAAAATAGTTTTAGGGTTTTATGATGTCCAAGCCCAGCCAAACACTTCTATATAAAGGACATGGAAAACCCGGTTTTATACACAAGAAATAACGAACGAAATATTGAGAGAGAATAATGGTTTTAGTCTTGTGTGGTCGTGTGTATTGTGAGCCATTCATTCATCCATAGGTGATTGAATTGGACTGATTTTTGAGTTGTAATTTGTCCACTCTAAGCTTTGAAGCATGAGTGTGTGTTTACTTGATTGAAGCTTTTAAGCAAGATCAAGTATGTGTCTTTGAAGAGTGTCTTCTTTTCATTGTAATTCTTGTTTTATATCACTGTTGTGATTGAGGGGGAGTGAGTAGGATCTCATATCTAAGAGTTCTTAGGTAGAAGTCACACGGGTAGAGATTAGGTGAAAAGACTGTAACTTGAAGTTGTTTACTAAGAGTCTTTGAACTAATTCTGTTTAGTGGATTTCCTTCCTGGCTTGGTAGCCCCCAGATGTAGGTGAGTTTGCACCGAACTGGGTTAACAATTACTTGTGTCTCTTGCATTACTGTTCTTTATATTTTATCCTGTTTGAATTGTTCAGATATTAGTGTCGTGACATTATCTTCGACATCTCATATCTGATACCAAAATTTCAATTGGTATCAGAGCAGGCATCCTGCTCTGGTTCTGGGTGAGATCTAGGGACGTTACTTTCTGGTACTATGGATAGAGACAGAGGATCTGTTCATAGACCACCTCTTCTGGATGGATCCAACTATGACTACTGGAAACCTCAAATGGTATACTTCCTAAAATATTTGGATAATAAGGCTTGGAAGGTTGTTTTAACAGGCTGGGAACATCCAATTATTACTAAGGAAGGAGAAACTACAACTGATAAGAAGGATAAGGAACAATGGACCAAGGAGGAGGATGATCTAGCCCTTGGAATCTCTAAAGCATTGAATGCTATATTCAATGGGGTTGATAAGAACATCTTCAGATTGGTAAACAACTGTGAGGTGGCTAAAGATGCTTGGAATATTCTCAAAACCACTCATGAAGGCACCTTTAGAGTGAAGATGTCTAGACTGCAACTGCTCACTACCAAGTTTGAAAATTTGAGGATGGAAGAAGATGAAAATATTCATGAGTTTCATATGAATATCCTTGAAATTGATAATGCCTCAGGAGCCTTGGGTGAGAAGATGTCAGATGAAAAACTAATGAGGAAAATACTCAGGTCACTTCCTAAGAGATTTTCCATGAAAGTGACAGCCATAGAAGAGTCTCAAGACATTTCCAATATGAGAGTGGATGAGCTAATTGGATCCCTCCAAACATTTGAGTTGGGAATGTGTGATGGATCTGAAAAGAAAGTCAAAAGCATAGCCTTCATGTCAAACACTGAAGAGAAAGAGGAAGAAAGTGGTCAAGATACTAATGAAGATCTGGAAAATGATGTAGCATTACTGGGAAGACAGTTCAACAAACTTCTGAAAAAGATGGATGTAAGGTCTAAGTCTAATGTCAAGAACATCTCATCTAACATCAGTAGGTCCAATAATGCTGGAAGAAGAACAAGATCTGATAAAAAGTCCAAAGAAGGAAAAGGAGTTCAGTGCCATGAATGTGATGGGTATGGACACATTAGAGCTGAATCTGGGACCTACCTCAAGAAGCAGAAGAAGAGTCTTGCTGCTACTTGGTCTGATGAAAGTGAAACAGAAGAGTCTGCAAATCTTGTGACTGCCTTGACTGGAAGATGGGGTTCTGATGAAGACTCAAGTGATGATGAAGTAACCTTTGATGAGTTAGCCACTACCTACAGAAAGTTGTGTCACATAAGTGAAGAAGTGTGTCAACAAGTTGAAAGTCAGAAGAAAGTGATAACACAACTGGAGAATGAGAAGGCAAAACACTTGGAAACCATCTCTAAGTTGAAGACTGAAGCAGTGTTCTTGAATTCCAAACTAGATGAGATGACAACGTATGTCAGAATGCTAAACAATGGATCTGACACCTTTGACAAAATTCTCCAGACTGGACAAATGGAAGGAGACAAGTCTGGCCTTGGGCTCAATGAATCCAAACCTGAGTGTAGTCACACTGGTAGCAAACCAAAGATGTCACATCATATGTCACAACATCATAAGGGAAAACAGCAGAAAGGAAAACACCAAAGATGGAGATGTCATTACTGTGGAAAATTTGGCCACATAAAACCATTCTGCT
This sequence comes from Lathyrus oleraceus, assembly GCF_024323335.1. Lineage (NCBI taxonomy): Eukaryota > Viridiplantae > Streptophyta > Magnoliopsida > Fabales > Fabaceae > Lathyrus > Lathyrus oleraceus. Next base: position 235,805,640 of record NC_066582.1, read on the forward strand.
TTAAATTGTATGGCTATCCTAGTCGTTCTCATCATCAACCTAGACCCAAACATCACATCACTGTCAACAGAAAACAATGGGTTCCTAGGACTAGTGTTACTAACCTAATAGCTCACACCTCCTTCAGAGTTTCAGCTAAAGAAGATTGGTATTTTGACAGTGGATGCTCCAGACACATGACTGGAAACAAAAACCTGCTAACTAACCTTCATCCTCATGCCACCAGCTATGTAACCTTTGGTGATGGAGCAAAGGGTGAAATCAAGAGGATTGGAAAGCTAAACTGCCATGGAGTCCCTAACCTTGTGAATGTCCTACTTATTAAGGGACTGACTGCAAACCTAATAAGCATCAGTCAACTATGTGACCAAGGTCTAACTGTAAACTTCACAAAAACTGAATGTCTGATTACTAATAAAGAAAATGGAGTGATCATGAAAGGAGTCAGGTCTAAGGACAACTGCTATATATGGAGTTCTCAAGAAACTGGTTATTCATCAATGTGTACTCTAGCCAAAGAAGAAGAAGTGAAGATATGGCATTAAAAATTGGGCCATCTGCATCTTAAAAGAATGAAGAGGATTATATCTGTTGAAGCTGTCAGAGGAATTCCAAACTTGAAGATTGATGAAGGAAGAGTTTGTGGGGAGTGTCAAATTGGAAAACAGACAAAGATGTCACATCAGAAGCTCAGACATGACACCACTTCCAGAGTGCTGGAACTTCTCCATATGGACTTGATGGGATCCATGCAGGTGGAAAGTCTTGGTGGGAAGAAGTATGCTTATGTAGTGGTGGATGACTTCTCCAGATACACCTGGGTCAATTTTATAAGAGAAAAATCTAATGTGTTTGAAGTCTTTAAAGATCTTTGTCTAAGACTTCAAAGAGAAAAAGAAAGTCAGGTTATCAAAATCAGAAGTGATCATGGGAAAGAATTTGAGAACAGCAAACTTGCTGGATTCTGTGCATCAGAGGGAATCAGTCATGAGTTCTCATCTCCCATTACTCCTCAGCAAAATGGTGTGGTAGAAAGGAAAAATAGAACTCTCCAAGAATCAGCCAGAGCTATGATTCATGCTAAGAAATTACCCTACCACTTATGGGCTGAAGCTATGAACACAGCCTGCTATGTCCACAACAGAGTAACCTTGAAGAAAGGGACTCCTACTACTTTATATGAAGTCTGGAAAGGGAGAAGACCTACAGTCAAATACTTCCATGTGTTTGTTAGTAAATGTTATATCTTGACTGATCGTGAACAAAGAAGGAAGATGGATCCCAAGAGTGATGAAGGAATATTTCTGGGCTACTCAACAAACAACAAAGCATTTAGAGTCTTTAATTCCAGAACAAAAGTAATGATGGAATCTATCAATGTTGTGGTTGATGATCAACAGACTGATGTCACAGACGATGTTGAGACATCCCTAAATGATCCCACAACTGATTTCCCAGACAAAAGTAATGAGAGTGAACTCACTCAATCTGAACCTGAAGCTGACAAAACTAATAAGGGACCCTCTATCAGAATTCAGAAGGATCATCCTAAAGATCTCATTATAGGAGACCCAAATAAAGGGGTCACAACTAGATCAAGGGAAGTGATCTCACATGGCTGTTTTGTGTCCAAGATTGAGCCTAGGAATGTCAAGGAAGCCTTGACTGATGAATTCTGGATCAATGTCATGCAGGAAGAGTTAGGCCAATTAAGAGAAATGAAGTATGGGAACTGGTTCCAAGACTTGAAGGAATAAATGTCATTGGGACAAAGTGGGTTTAGAAGAATACATCTGATGAATAAGGGGTGGTTACTAAAAATAAAGCAAGATTAGTAGCACAAGGATACACTGAAGTTGAAGGAGTTGACTTTGATGAAACATTTGCCCATGTAGTTCGTCTTGAGTCCATTAGACTATTGCTTGGAATGACATGTATTCTGAAGTTTAAACTATTCCAAATGGATGTAAAAAGTGCCTTCTTGAATGGCTACTTAAATGAGGAAGTGTATGTTGAACAACCTAAAGGGTTTACAGATCCAAATCTTCCAAAGCATGTATATAAGTTGAGGAAAGCCCTCTATGGTTTGAAACAAGCTCCTAGGGCTTGGTATGATAGACTCACAATGTTTCTCATTAATAATGGATACAGGAAGGGAGGCATTGACAAGACCCTATTTGTTAAGAATGAATGAGGAAAACTCATGGTGGCTCAAATATATGTGGATGATATTATGTTTGGTGGGATGTCAGATCAGATGGTAGAACATTTTGTTAAACAAATGCAATCTGAATTTGAAATGAGCCTTGTTGGAGAAGAGACCTATTTTCTTGGGCTACAAGTCAAACAGATGGAAGATTCTATCTTTCTATCTCAAAGCAAATATGCCAAAAACATTGTTAAGAAGTTTGGCATGGAGAATGCAAGTCATAAAAGGACAACTGCTCCTACACATCTGAAAGTCTCCAAAGATGAAACTGGTGTTAGTGTAGATCAAAGTCTCTACAGAAGCATGATAGGAAGTCTGTTATATCTCACAACAAGCAAACCTGACATTGCTTTTGATGTAGGTGTTTATGCTAGATATCAAGCTGAACCAAAAGTCAGTCACATAAACCAAGTCAAGAGGATACTGAAATATGTCAATGGCACCAGTGACTATGGAATGTTGTATACTCATGGATCTGGATCTATGCTAACTGGATACTGTGATGCTGACAGGGATGGAAGTGCTGATGATAGGAAAAGCACATCAGGAGGATGTTTATTCTTGGGGAACAACTTAATATCATGGTTTAGTAAGAAACAAAATTGTGTGTCTCTGTCCACTGTTGAAGCTGAATACATAGCAGCTGGAAGTAGTTGTTCTCAACTGGTTTGGATGAAACAGATGCAGACTGAATACAATGTCACGCAAGATGTCATGACATTGTATTGTGACAACCTGAGTGCTATAAATATTTCTAAGAATCCTATTCAGCACAGCAGGACAAAACATATTGATATTCGTCATCATTTTATTAGAGAACTAGTGGAAGAGAAAATCATAGCCCTGGAGCATGTTACTATTGAAATGCAATTAGCTGATATATTTACAAAGGCTTTGGATGCTAATCAATTTGAATGTCTAAGAGGGAAATTAGGGATTTGTATCTATCAGAATTTATAGAAATTAATTTGGAGTGGAAAAGATAATAAAAATATTGTCTTCCCACTTAAAAGAAAGTGCCCCATTTATGGTAAATCATCACCTAGTAGTGGAACTTTCATCTATAGCATTTTCACACGCAACCTCTGCTTAAACACTTCCACCTTCCTTCAACTTCATCAACCTTCTCTGCTAGGGGAACATAAACCGTTCCACAAGATCAACAAGATGTCACAACATCCTTCACCTTCTGGTTCTAAAAACACCAAACCTGCATACAAAGCTAGAAGGCCCTCTATGGACTTTCTCAGTGAAGACATTTTGGAAGTGATTCCCCTGTCAGTCATCTCAGGCGACGCTCCTGGTTCATCCTCCACTGCAGGCTATACTCAAGGTAACAGTTCTAATACCCCTACCTCTAAGGATGACATGCATCATACTGATCGTGTTATTAGAAATCTTGTCACGAGGATCCTTAATGAAGGACACTCTGTAAAGGGAGTTTCTACTCCTCTATCGAGAAGGGACCCCTCTTCTGAGGTTGGACCTCACAATGAGAAAGATGATGAGTCATCTAGGTCTGAAAAAGATATAGCTACTGAAGGATTATGATCTTTAGGGAAAACCTTGCCTAGTAAGAAATCTGTAGATGCTTCTCTGTCTAAGAAGCATGACTCTGCTAAGAAGGTGATTGACCTGGAAAATGAGAGCTCGAATGATGAAGATGATAACTTGCTTCATCACTTGAAGCCAAGTGTTGCTAAGAGGATGAAGACCAAAAAGGGTAGGTATGTGGCTGAGATGATGACAGCCAAAATTGCTAAGAAGGCTATTGTTGTAGGCCCCTCAAAGTCTTGGAGTAAAATGGAGGTGAAGAAGAGAAAAGTAAGAGAAAGTTCTGACTCAGATGAAGATGTTGAAGACGATGTCCCTGACATCTCTCCTGTCAAAAGGTCAACAGTTAGAAAATCCCCTGAAAAAGTTGTTGTTGTTCACTTGGATAATATTTCCTTCCATCTTGAAGATGGAGCAACAAAATGGAAGTTTGTAATCCATAGGAGAGTGTCTATGGACAGAGAACTGGGCAAGGATGTTGTGGAGGTTAAAAAGGTCATGAACCTGATTAAGTCTGCTAGATTAATGAAAACTGTTACTGGGTTATGTTAGTGTTTTGAAGGTCTGGTTAAAGAATTTGTGGTGAACATCCTTGAGGACATTGCTGATAAAAACAGCAAAGAGTTGTGTAAGGTGTTTGTTAGAGGGAAGTGTATCAAGTTTTATCCAACTGTGTATAATAAGTTCCTAGGAAGAGGAACAGAAGGTGCTTGTGAACTAGAGGCCACAAACAATGAGGTATGTATGGAAATAACTACTGGACAGGTCAAGGAGTGGCCTAGCAAGAAGTATCTCCCTGCTGGAAAGCTAACTGTGAAATATGCTATCTTGCACAAGATAGGATCAGCAAACTGGGTACCAACCAATCACATCTCTACAATCTCAAATGCTCTTGGAAGGTTCATATTTGCTGTTGGAACCAAGCTTAATTTTGGTTATGGTAAATTCATGTTTGAACAAATTGTCAAACATGCTTCTACAAATGCAGTGAAGCTGCCCATAGCTTTTCCCTCAATGATTTGTGGGATAATCCTGAGCCAGAAACCTGGAATTCTGAGCACAAGTGATATTCCTAGTAAAAGAAAACCTCCCTTGTTAGTTCATTACAAATTATTTGAAGGAAGTCATGTCACTGACATTGTCATAACATCTGCTGTGAAGAAGCCAGCCTCTCAAGGTGGTCTGATTGCTGAACTGAAAGAGACTTGTAAGGAATTAGAGACTGGGATAAGGGTGGCTAAATCCAGGAAAGAAGCTTTGGAGGCTCTGATTGAAAGATTAGAGCAAGGTGATAGAGATAATGTTGGACAAGCCATGGAAACAGAAGCCCACACCTCTAATGAGAGGTCTAAATCTCAAGATGAATCAAGTGGCAGTTCTGGTTCTGAAGCTGATGAAGATGCTAGCTCCTCTGACTGAGTGTTGTTGAAGATTGCTCCCCACTTTTATGATGTGCTGTTCTGGATGTTCTGAGGGTTTTTTTTGGCAGTCATGTTTTGATGCCTTGATGTATTTCTTGGGTTCTTTGTGATTTCTCTGGATTCTTTTTATCTCAGCTTGTTAAGTTGTGTATATTTGTGGTTCTGTAACACCTAACAATATGTTTTGACATTCTATATGACATTCTCTTTGACTAATAGACATTTATTTTGTCTCATTGGTCTCATTGGTCTCATTGGTCTCATTGGTCTCTTTTGGCTAAAAAGGGGGAGAAGTAGCTAAAGTAGCTATGCTATAAACAGATGACAGATGATGTTGAAAATGATGTTGTGTGTAGTACATGTGATGTTGAAGGTGATGTCAGATGGGGTGATGTATGTTCAAGGTGTTGTAGGAGATGTCTATGTTAAACAGACTGAGGGGGAGAAGAAGCACATATGTGTTTAATATGTGTTTACTAGTTGCTATTATAGCTAGTAAATGTGCGTTTTATTACTTCTGCTGCTAAACTGCTGATATGTTGTTTTACTCTTGTGAACAAATGGTCTGATGTATGTTTTAGCCAAAATTTGCCAAATGAGGAGTTTGTTGGTTCTATGTGTTGGCAATAATTTTGGTAAAACCTAGAGTGTTCACAAGTTGTCACAAGTGTTGTCTTGACATAAGATAACATGTACCTGCAGGGTGTTTAAAATGTGAATATGCAGGATTTTACTGAGATGTCAGACCCGATGTCATGACATATGTATACAGAACATTTAGTATGAATGTTATGTATTATGTGATTGCGTTTTTTATGCTAATCTATGTGTGATTGATGTAATGATTAAACGTGCCCTCAATCAGTAATTATAACCAGATTGACTTATTTTCCAATGAGATATAATCAGCTGTCATGAGAAGATATGAATGGAAAATAGTTTTATGGTTTTATGATGTCCAAGCCCAGCCAAACACTTCTATATAAAGGACATGGAAAACCTGGTTTTATACACCAGAAATAACGAACGAAATATTGAGAGAGAATAAGGGTTTTAGTCTTGCGTGGTCGTGTGTATTGTGAGCCATTCATTCATCCATAGATGATTGAATTGGACTGATTTTTGAGTTGTAATTTGTCCACTCTAAGCTTTGAAGCATGAGTGTGTGTTTACTTAATTGAAGCTTTTGAGCAAGATCAAGTATGTGTCTTTAAAGAGTGTCTTCTTTTCATTGTAATTCTTATTTTATATCACTGTTGTGATTGAGGGGGAATGAGTAGGATCTCATATCTAAGAGTTCTTAGGTAGAAGTCACACGGGTAGAGATTAGGTGAAAAGACTGTAACTTGAAGTTGTTTACTGAGAGTCTTTGAACTAATTTTGTTTAGTGGATTTCCTGCCTGGCTTGGTATCCCCCAGACGTAGGTGAGTTTGCACCGAACTGGGTTAACAATTGCTTGTGTCTCTTGCATTACTGTTCTTTATCTTTTATCATGTTTGTATTGTTCAGATATTAGTGTCGTGACATTACCTTTGACATCTCATATATGATACCAGAATTTCAAACATATCAAGGATATACCACCTGGGGAAAGGGGAAGAATATCTGTTACCGATTAGGGTAAACATATCCAGGATAGACTGTCGGGGAGACATAGGAATTATATCTACCAGTCACTAGATTGAATACCAAAGAGAGAATATCCATCACCGGTTAGGATGAACATATCAAGGATAGATTGAGAGGGGGAAAATAGGAATTACAACTACCGATTACTGGGTAGAATACCAAAGAGGGAAAGAAAATCCATCATTGTTTCAAGGATAGACTCTCTAGGAAAAATAGGAATGATAACTACCGGTTACTGGGTAGAATACCAAAGAGGGAGAGAAAATACGTCATTGGTTCAAGGATAGACTCTCTGGGAAAAAATAGGAATTATAACTGCCGGTTACTAGGTAGAAAACCACAAAAGGGAGAATATCCATCATCGGTTAGGATGAACATATCAAGGATAGACCACCTGGGGAAACGTGAAAACGAATCCGCTGGGGAAAACGAAGGAAGTAGATTACATTTTGTCGGGTATTGGGGAAAAGTAATGTACTCAACAATCGAGAAGAACATTACCAGTTACTGGGTAATAAATTCTCAGGGGACCAAAAAGTCTATCTAGGTAATAACTAGAAAGAAACGGTCAAACAAGGACTCAACCCAATGAGGATATAACTCAAGGGGAGTGGTTCCATCTAGATAATCAACTGGGGAGGAAACTGAAATAATAATCATCCACGAGGAAATAACTCAGTGGGGAATGAGAAAGGTTAAACTCTCTCTACTTAAGGGGCTGACACTCTATAATTGAAGGAGGACAGACACATCAAATCTGCTTAGGTAAATGATATTACCGAAGCAGGGGATCAGAATAAAGAACCAAAATGCGATAAGATGCATTATGAAATATTTGATGATGTGTTTCATGAATATGTATGTATATGATTATGATTATACTGACAAAACAATACTAAGGACACAAATAACAAAGATTTGAATCACTGCCACAACATTCGGCTAAACTCAACAAGATGGCAACACCAACTAGAGAAATGCTAGGGATGAAAATAAATCAACTAGCTCTGAATAAATCAACTTTGGCTGAGAAAGTCATGGAGAACATGCTTCCAATCAATCGCGGAAAACTCTACGGGGAGAAAGCACTGCTGAAGGATGATCAACCAAACATGTCGAGGATAGAGAAAAGATCTGCTGAGGATCCAAATTGTCAACACTGCAGGGAATTTTAAGTCAACACCATCAAATGGGAGACAACCCTGCAGGGGACAAATCAAACATTGATCAGAATCCAATACTATCGGGAACAAGGGATCTTCATATAAGAAGATGAACTTCGCTGGAGAAAACAATGGGTAAAACTCTGCATGAGGATTTAAGCAAATAGATGAGGATGTTATGACCAAGATCGTCACATTCCTCAAAACTCATCGAATCTTTCTTGGAAATTGGAAAATAAACAAATTCCAAGGTAAAGATAACTGGGTCTGATTCACACAAAGGAGAAACTGCCAAAGTTATGCAACACAATTATGCAAATGGAAACCAAATAAAGGTTCCAGATCTCCAGGGTCCAATCACAGGACTATGGGATATCCAGCAGTAGCACCACAACTGGGGAATATGAATTTGCAAAAGGGATCAATCATCAACTCAACTAGAAATGAGACCAACTGGCTTTGCTGGGGATGATGAAATATTCGGGGAGAAACTCATCAACTAAGCTGGGGATAAATGAAAAACTGTTGGGGAGGAAAATAGTTACGAAATCAACTACTTGAGGAAGACCAACAAGGCTTCACACTTCAAGACTTACCTGTTCTCAGATTGTTGTTGACATCCCTTGCTGAAATCGATTACTCTTAAAGTGATTATTTTTATTATTTCAAGAAAAATATTTTTTATTCATTAATTTATTTCAAATTTAACATCATAAAAATTCAATTTTATTTAGCAGAAGTAAATAATAATAGAAACAATTGGATAAAAGCTCAACTTTATTTAGTAGAATGGTAGTCTGTAAATGACGAGACTCCATAGATTTTTACAAAGTTTGGAAACTGGTTATTTACATGGAAAGGGGCTATATTGAATACAATGATCACTACCCTCCCTACCAACTTCAAAATACATTGTGCTTGTCTTCGGTTGTGAATGATGAATCAGACCAAAATGTCTTGCTCAAAACTGCTTCCAGGACCAAACGCATGCAGTTACTTGCCATAATCCCTAATATTTTCCTAGATTGCCCCAAGGTGGGGTACTCAATCTACCGGGATAAAATTTCTGTTTTATGTCTCTAATTTTTGCCTGGATCTCCCTTTCGGGTTTTCAATCCATCGAGACGCTCTTTTTTGCCTAAGGCGCCCTTTCGGGTTTTCAACTTAGCGAGTTGTTCTTTTCTTTTTAGGCGAAGTATTTCTTGACTGCATCGGAATTCATATGGCGAGTGAACTCTTCCCCATCCATAGTTGTAAGAATCAAAGCACCGTCTGAAAAGGCTCTCTTCACAACATAGGAGTCCATTTGCCCTTGACATCAGGTTTGAAAGATAAAATCTTCTTGAGCACGAGGTCATCTTCTTGAAACACACGAGGCCTGACCTTCTTATCAAAAGCTTTCTATATTATTTGCTGATATAATTGACCATGGAACATGGCAATCAATCTCTTCTCTTTAATTAAATTCAACTGATGATATCTAGTTTGGCACCATTCAGCTTCTCTCAACTTGGCTTCCATCAAGACACGTAATAATGGGATCTCAACCTCCACGGGGAGCACAACTTCCATACAATAAACAAGAGAGAAATGGGTTGCCCATGTTGAAGTGGGAATGGATGTACGGTACCCATGCAAAGCAAATGGGAGTATCTCATTCCAATCTTTATATGTCACAACCATCTTCTAAATAATCTTCTTAATATTCTTATTCACAGCTTCAACAACCCCATTCATCTTGGGCCTGTAGGGAGAAGAGTTACGATGTGCAATCTTGAAGTCTTCGCAAAGAGCTTCCACTATATTATTGTTCAAGTTTGATCCATTATCAGTAATGATCTTACTTGGCACACTAGAACTACATATAATCTGATTCTTGATAAATTGGACCACAGCCTGCCTGGTCACATTTGCATACGATATCGCTTTAACCCACTTTGTGAAGTAATCAATAGCCACCAGAATGAAACGATGTACGTTCGAAGCTTTGGGCTCAATCATACCAATCATATCAATTCCCCACATAGAGAAGGGCCATGGAGAGGAAATGATATTCAACCGTGTCGGAGGAACATGAATCTTATCCGCATAAATTTGACATTTATGGCATTTCTTCACAAACTTGCAACAGTCAGATTCCATTGTCAGCCAATAGTAACCTACTCTCAACATCTTCTTAGCCATACCATGTCCATTGGAATGAGTACCAAAGGAACCTTCATGGACTTCAGTCATCAACATGTCTGCTTCGTGTCTATCCACGCATCTGAGCTGAACCATATCAAAATTTCTCTTATAAAGCACATCACCATTTAGGTAGAAGTTGCCGGCTAATCTCCCCAAAGTCTTCTTATCATTCAAAGATGCACCAGGCGGGTAAATCAGACTTTCGAGGAAGCAATTGATATCACAATACCATGGCTTTTCATCTTTAATTTCTTCAACAACAAATACATGAGCTGGTCTGTCAAGATGCATTACGGTCAAATTGGGAACTTCATTCCAAAATTTCACCATGATCATTAAAGCCAACATTGCAAGAGCATTTGCCATCCGGTTTTCATCTCGAGGGATATGATGTAACTCAACCTTTGTAAAGAAAGTTGAAATCCTCCTCGCATAGTCTCTATACGGTATCAAACCGGGTTGATTCGTTTCCCATTCACCTTTGATCTGATTCACAACCAAATTTGAATCTCCATAGACGTCAAGATACTTGACTCTGAGATCAATGGCCTCTTCAAGCCCCATAATGCAAATTCATACTCATTCATATTGTTTGTACATTTGAAGGTCAATCTAGCTGTAAACGAAAAATGAGTTCCTTGAGGAGTAATAACTACTGCCCTAATGCTATTACCATATGAATTAATAGCTCCATCAAATACCATGCCCTAACGAGAACCAGGTTCTGGCCATTCTTCAAGCAATGGTTCATCATAATCTTTCATCTTCAAGTTCAAAATCTCTTCGTCAGGAAAATCATATCGCACTAACTGATAATCTTCAATCGATTGGTGATCCAAATGGTCAGCCAAGACACTACCCTTGATAGCTTTTTGAGGTCGGTATTCAATATCATACTCAGATAACAACATCTACCAACGGGCAATTCTCCCAGTTAAAGCAGGCTTCTCAAAAATGTACTTGATTGGATCCATTTTGGATATCAACCAAGTAGTATGATTTAACATATATTGGCGCAGACGCTTAGCAACCCAAGCCAATGCACAACATGTTTTCTCAAGCATAGAATACCGAGTCTCACAGTCGGTGAATTTCTTACTGAGGTAGTAAATTGCATACTCTTCCTTTCCAAATTCATCTTGCTGACCAAGAACACAACCTATGCTCTCATCAAGCACAGTCAAATACATGATCAACGGTCTTCCTCAATAGGCGGAGACAGAATTGGAGGCTCAAGTAGATACTATTTGATACTATCAAAAGTTTTATGGCAACCCTCGGTCCAATCATAAGACTGATCTTTCCGAAGAATCTTGAATATAGGCGCACATGTGGCAACCATATGCGATATAAATCTTGAGATATAGTTCAAACGGCCAAGAAAACCTGTGTCTTGCTTTTCAGTTTTGGGACATGCATCTCTTGTATTGCTTTGACCTTGGCAGGATCAACTTCAATACCCTTTTCACTGACAATAAAGCCCAACAACTTACCAGAACGAACACCAAAAATACACTTATTCAGATTCAAGCGGGGTTTATATTTCCTCAAACGCTGGAATAACTTCAACAAATGCTCAACATGCTCTTCTTCATCACCTGATTTGGCAATCATATCATCAACATAAACTTCAATCTCTTTATGCATCATATCATGAAAAAGAGTGGTCATAGCTCTCTGGTGTGTTGAACCAACATTCTTTAAACCGAAAGGCATCACTCTATAACAGAATGTTCCCTAGGGTGTAATGAATGTGGTCTTCTCTATATCTTCAGGTGCCATCTTTATTTGATTATAACAGGAAAATCCATCCATAAATGAAAAGACTTTGAATTTAGTTGTATTGTCTACCAACATATCAATGTGTAAGAGAGGAAAATCATCTTTCAGACTAGCTTTATTCAAATATCTATAATCAACACACTTGCGGACCTTTCCATATTTCTTAGGAACATGCACAATATTGGCCACCCACTACGGATACTCAGAGGTTACAAGAAAATCATCATCAATCTTCTACTGCACTTCCTCTTTGATATTCACTGCCTTATCAGGATGAGTTCTTCTCAACTTCTGCTTGACCGACGGACATTCTGACTTCAACGATAGTCTATGATCCACAACCTCAAAATCTAAACCAGACCTATCTTTATAGGACCAAGCAAACACATCAGAATAATCTCAAAGAAGATCAATCAACCCCTTCTTAGCTTCTGGACACAGTTGAGACCCAATCTTGACTTCCTTCACATCATCCTCGGAACTCAAGTTGACTAATTCAATCTGCTCTTCAAATGGCTGAATGGATTTTTCCTTGTGCTCAAGAAAACGAGATAATTCATCAGATACTTCTTCATCATCAATCTCTTCCTCAACTTCAAACACAGGGAAATCAAAGTTTGGAGAGGGAGTAGGATCATTGTATTCAATGGGTTTGAGAACCAACCTGCATAATGATTTGATATTTTGACTTTAGAGAAGTGGAGGGCGAACAAATATTATGTAGATGGAAGATTATTATTTATTTATGTTTTTTGTGATTACCATTTTCCAAAAAAAAGCAAAAAGTAAAAATAAAACATCATATATATGGATGAATAAAACTGTATTTTATTGATGATAATAATACAAATGCCTAACAATGTTCACTTCTCCCTTAAGCATAAGAGAAGAATTTTTCTTTAAACAATAAAAACAAATTACTTAGAACAGTGAATGACAACAGGAACATCAACAACCACCCAATTGTTGCAAGTTTGGCCATGCGTCACAAAGTTGGCGCAAGCTTCGTCGTCATCACCGCTGTCTTCAATAATGGCAGTTGTTTGTTGACCATTCCCATGAATGAACCCTCCAATGCGGAAGATTGGTTGCAAAACTTTGGATTTAGCGTTGAATGACCCTAGTTGAAATCCTAGCTCGGCTCTGTTCTTGTTCTCGACGACTTCCACAACACGACCCCATTTGTCAATGCTACCAGCTTGATTAGCCTCTTACGCATCTTTCAAAGAAGACATGGGTGCCCCTGTTTTCTTTAATTCATCAGCAATAGATAAGGCTTGGAATGGCGTTCTGACCTCCTCTTCAGTATCAACGTACGTGAAAGATGACATATGGCTCACTAACAATGCCTTCTCTCCACCAACAATGACAAGCTTTTTGTTCTTCACAAATTTCAGCTTCTGGTGTAGAGTATATGCTATTGCTCCAGCTTCATGAATCCATGGCCTTCCCAACAAGCAACTATAGGCTGGGTGGATATCCATTACTTGGAATGTAATTTGGAAATCAATCTGACCTATCTTCACTGGAAGGTCTACTTCACCAATGACAGTTTTACGAGAACCATAGAATGATTTGACAATTACGCTGCTATACCTCATTGGAGCGCCTTGATAAGAGAGTCTTGACAAAGTTAATTTTGGAAGCACATTCAAAGATGACCCTGTATCAACCAACACATTGTACAAAGCGTCCTCCTTGCAATTCATAGAAATGTGTAACGCCAAATTGTGATTTCTGCCTTCCTCAGGAAGCTCTTCATCACAAAAAATCAAATTGTTACAAGAAGTAATGTTGGCAACTATGTGGTCAAACTGATCTACGGTCACATCATGCTCAACATAAGCCTGTTCTAGCACTTTCTGCAATGCCTCTCTGTGTGCTTCGGAATTCATTAGCAATGATAGTACATAGATCATTGATGGAGTCTGGAGTAGTTGCTCTACCACATTGAATTCACTCCTTTTGATTAGTGTTAACACCTCATCATCATCGTTAGACTTCAACTTGTTGGACTCACCAGACTGACACGTTGGAGCACTAACCAGATTAACTACTGGAATCTCTACCTTCTTACTTGCAGACACATCTTCTACTGCTTTCAAAAATACTAGACTGAATACACGACCACTACGAGTCACCTTTACTATATCTGCAATGTTTACCAGTGAGTCTGTAATTGGAAGAGGAACCTCTTAACCATTTTTAATCATAGAGGCATTATACTGATATGGCACAGCTTTATCGGATGAGTAGGGGCCAGGGCCCGCCAACCGTATAACCAACAGCGATATCGATCTATTGATATTGTTGTTACTGCTACTATCAAACTGGATAACTACCCGCTCAGGGATCTTAAACATTGGTACAATAACATTCATACCATCTCCCATATCCCTTGACCGTTGAATCTGGATTACATTCTCATCCATCAACTTCTGGATATCCTTCTTAACAATCATACACCCACGGGGGTTCATGCTACAGATGACACAACCATCATGGTCATGTTCACAGTCACTGATTAAACATAAGGTCTTATACATCTCCATCATAGATCTTCGGATACGTCTTACATCAAAAACTCGGAAATTCCCTGGACAGTCGTCCACCATGTTGATAGAAGTGTTACCATGAGCGGGCAACGTATTGGCTTTTACATTTGGCGCTCTATCCTCAAAGGACACCATACCACTCTTCACAAGCTTTTGAACTTCATACTTCAACGGATAACAGTTCTCTATGTCATGGCTAGGGGCTCCCTGGTGAAAAGCACAATCAAGGTCAGGTTTGAACCACCATGGTAATGGCTCAGGGATTTACGGAGGATTTCTTGGTTGGATGAGATTTTTGAGGACCAAAGATGGATATAATTCTACATAAGTCATAGGAATAGGGTCAAAGGAGCCTTCTTCCTTTCAAAGTTTTGCTGATGATTATTGTTGTTGTTGTAGTTGGTTCTTTGTTGCGGTTGTTGTTAATGTTGTTGTTGAATTGGAATTGATTGATTGTTGGAATTGTTGGAAAAAACCGGAATTACTGATGAAACTTGGTGCTGATGCTGACGGGGTTAAGAACTCTTTCTGACATGAGGCCTCCTCTGCCTCCCCACTGACACTAAATTAGTTTCTCCTTCCTTCCTCTTGGAGAAGCTCCCACCATACTGCTTGTTGGTTGATGCTTCTTCTTTAGACAAACGTTTTCACAGACTCCTTCTTCTAGCCTCATCCCCATGTTTACCATTTCGATAAAATCATTGGGGGGACTCACAATCATACGTTCGTAATAAAACGAACTCAACGTCTTCAATAAGATCTTCGTCATCTCTTTCTCTTCCAAAGGTGGACTAATATGGGCAGCTAACTCCCTCCATCTTTGAGCATACTCTTTCAATGTCTCTTTATCGTTCTGAGACATAGACCTCAATTGGTCTCTATCCGGCGCCATATTCATGTTGTACTTATACTGCTTGACAAATGCCTCGCCTAAGTCATTGAAAGTACGAACGCTTGCACTGTCCAGACCCATATACCACCTTAAAGCAGCTCTAGTTAAACTGTCTTGGAAATAGTGAATTTGCAACTGATCATTATCAGTCTGAGCAGACATTTTTCTGGCATACATCACAAGATGACTTAGTGAGCAAGTATTCCCTTTGTACTTTTCAAAGTTCGGTACCTTGAATTTCACCGGTATCTTAACATTGGGGACCAAGCAGAGTTCAACAACACTCTTCCCAAACAAGTCTTTCCCTGTTAGAGTCTTTAACTCTTTACGCAGTTCAAGGAATTGATCTTTTATCTCATCCATTTCTCATATAGATCTGGGCCCTCATACATCTCAGAATGGTAGATAATGTCCACAATATGAGGTAGAGTGTGAACAACTGGAGGTGGCACTGACATGACCAGGATAGATGCCGGCAGAGAAACAAATATGGGCGCATACCCTTATGGCATAAAATTTGATGGCATTCCCCAAGGGAACCCAACAGGCATAGAAGGAATGGGTTGACTGTTAGTAGTAACAGGAACAATTGAGGTAGCAACCTCAAAAATGAGAGTCCTCTAGGGAGGAGTTGCAGGAGTTAGTGAGGATTGATTCTGTGCAGCAATGACAGATTCCATCAGCATCGTTAATCGCGATCTCATCCTCCAACTCTTGGTTCTCTTGCTCTCGATGCTCCATTATCTTTGGTTGATTAGCACGGGTGTTATAGCGGTGAGTCAGCTTGACTGATGCACAGAAGAAGAACTGATAAGACATCTGGCAACAAAAACCTGTTGTGCAAATGATGCATGAAATGCAATGTTTTTTATTATTTTTAATTCCAAGGAACATATGAAGTCCTATTTGCAAATATATATTCAAATAATAACAATAATAACAATTTGATTGACCATAAAATCTCTTTTTATTCATAAAATTTTGGAAGGATTACATTGAGTACAATTTCATAAACCAAGGTACAAATACAAGAGCAAAGGGAACTATCATCCTAAGGATCCCTAGAAACCGCATCAGATGATATGGAAATGGGTGCATACTTCCTTCGGATGTGTCGAATCTCGGACTCAAAGGATGTCTTCATCTGAGCCTTCTCGAGAACTAGCTGATCAACAATCTTCTTCCAAGCACCGGAAGGCTGAGGCATACTTGAGGAAGGTAGACCCTCTGGCTTTCTTTGTCTCTCCACTGCTCGGTCTTCAAGAATCTAAATAAGTGCATCCTTGTCTTTCGACTCAAGCTGTAACTCTTTATGCTTTTGGCTTAAAGCATGGAACTGCTCTTCCCACATGTCTTTCTCTTGTTTCATCTTGGTGAGTGCATCTTCCAACTCCTCTACATCTTGGTTAGGGAGAGTTGATGGATCATCCATAACCATATACATAGGTATTTCACAGGCATACGACATCTTCAGCTCCAAAACTCTCTTTATTATCCAAATAGTGTAAGCTTCCAAAGCTACACAGTTGTGCAGACCAAGCTCGGATCTTCGTTTCCTATGCACATTATACCACGCATGGATCATCCATTTCTTCAAATGTTAGGGATCTTTTCCCTCTTGATAAAATAGACCTTCTAACTGAGTGTTATTAGGTTTATCTCTCAAGGGGAACCCAAGTTGACGATGGGCCAAAGCAAGGTTGTAGTCGATTCCTCCTTGTGTACCAATGAGAGGCACATTAGAGAATTTACCACAACTGTCAATAATATCCATGCTACTCAATGCAAAATCATACCAAACAATATCATCATTAGTGAGAGACATAAGTCTATGAGACCAACATAGACATTGCTTGTTCTCTAAAAAAGCAGGCGTCTGAGGCAAGTGTGAAATAAACCACTTGTACAGAAGAGGAACACATCACACAATAGTCCCACCACCTTTAGAATTCCTCAAATGCAAAGATAAATGCATGTCACCTAGCAGAGTAGAAACAGGATTCCCAATCAAGAAGATTCTAATGGCATTAACATCAACAAAACCTTAAATGTTAGGGAACAAGGCTAAACCATAGATTAGCAATACAAAGATGGCTTGAAAAGCATCCATGGTATTGGCTTGAGCAAAAATAGTAGCTCTTCCAATGAGGAACTCAGAAGTCAACCCAAGAATACCTCCTTTCTTCACCAAATGAGCATCAATCTCAGATTTCTTCAGATGAAGAGCTTCAGCTATGACATGAGATCTGGGAATCTCTTCTAATCCACTGAAATGCACCTTGTCAGATACGGGTATACCCAAGAGATAGGCATACTCTTCCAATGTAGGTGTAGCGGGGTATTCGTTACCATTAGAGATATTGACTAAATCCAAGGTAAATCATACAAGTCGAGTCACCACCGCACTTCTATTTATCCAAAGGAATGGTTAGAAAGCAAACAAAAACCTAAAAGTTTTATCGAATCAAAAACTAGTAAAAATGTCAGAGATCTGGGTAAGGGG
Source organism: Lathyrus oleraceus (assembly GCF_024323335.1). Classification (NCBI taxonomy): domain Eukaryota; kingdom Viridiplantae; phylum Streptophyta; class Magnoliopsida; order Fabales; family Fabaceae; genus Lathyrus; species Lathyrus oleraceus. Next base: position 235,823,536 of record NC_066582.1, read on the forward strand.
GTTGGTTATGCAATGGGAAGGTATTAGGCACCCAAAGCATCCTAGGTACTCCTAGGGAGCCCTTTTCACACTTGTTGCAAAGGTTGTTGTTTTTTTTTTGAAATTTATTTGTGCAAACATGATTGAAGGGATGAGAAAAGCGTGTATGTTTATCTAATGTATTACTAACTAAAAGAAGGGTCAAAAGAAAATGACTTGCACGGATGTCACATCCACTGCATACGTATCTCATCTGAATCTGAGAATCAGAGTCTTCGTAGCTCGGCTACCTATGGGTTAAAGAGGAGTGTGCTCGCTAAGACATCGTGTCTTATGCCTATGTATCTCATCTGGGATGAAAATCAGAGCAAAACGTAGTTCGACTAACTACGGGGTAAGGGTTGTGTTTTAGGGTGAACGACGTTACTACGCAATATATCGGATGCTCGACATTTGGAGACTTACTCGCCTGTAGTAGAAGGAGATAACGTGTTCTTAGGAGAAGAAAAATCAATGAGTTTGGGGTGTTTAGGGATGCTCATGCAAAAAGGCAGTCCTAGATGAAGGAACCGCGCTACCTTAAATGACATGCCATAAGAGGCTATACGAAACCTAAGAAATCGGTAACATGCGGGAAAAGTAAAGGGATCGAGAGATCTACCATACGGATAAAGATTCGAAGTAACAACAATTAGATAAATAAGAAACCCAAAGACTCTTCCAAGCTAAACACCATCAAAGAAAGCGAGTCAGTACAGGTAATCAGAATAGACCTCGAGGTGGTACCCCACAAATAAAGTGGAACACCAGGCAAGCCATCACTGCAAGAGTCATATGAGCCCTCACAAAACAAAACTCAACAAACAGGTTAGAGAAACAAGATAGGGTAATCAAGAGTTTCCCCCAAATTAAAATGTAACCACATGAATCATGCCATTAAAATTCACAAAAAGCTCACAAAAAGCAACCAAGGGTAGGAGGGCTAAACCTCTTGTCAAACCCATGCATCAAAAGGGTATCAAAAATTTCAGGTTGAAAGTATAAAGTAGTGGAAATAGGGCATACCTGATTGGGGAGGATCGATTGAAATTGAATGGCACGGTTGGGTTTGCAAAGCACTCTTAGCGTTTATATGAGAGGGAATTGGTTCTTTGCAGATGAGTTCCCTTCAGTCTCTAGAGGTTGCTCTGAACTCTGTTAGCTCTTCTCTCACTATCTTTTTCCCTGCTAGGGTAATAGGAATAGAATGGCCTTTTGTTTCACTAAAACTCTGAATTTATAACCTGATTTTTGTGGACCTGTGGGCTCAAATGAGAGAGGCCCAAGTCCAAAAATTTTCTGTTATATTTTATTTATTTATTTACTTTTTTCGTTTTTTTCGTTTTTTTCTTCGTTTTTCGTTCTTTTTTTTCTTTTTTTTAAACACGTGGGCTTCGCCTAGCGAGCATGATAGTTCAAGAAATTCCTCTGAGCGTAGGTGATTCTGGTGGATTTTCTTGGGACTTGCTAGGCGACCCATTCTGCTCGCCTAGCGAGCATGACAGCTCATGAACGAACTTTTGCTCCTTCAAGATTAACGTTTTGACTGACGAACCCCATTTGAACCTATTGGAAGTATCTCAAGCCATTCCCTTGTGTTGACTGATCATTTAAATAGAACCCACAAAGTGTCTTGGATGATACTCAAGCTTCAAACAAAAGATGTTAGTGACACATTTTTGTGCTTTTGGTTAGTAAATAAAAGTAAGAGAAACAATGATGTATAATTCAAGCATGCTTGGTGATCTCAAACCAATCACAAGGAGTCCCACCGAAAGGCAAAGGGAACCAAGATGCTAAAGATCCTTGAGGCAATGCAAATGCAATGTTATGATGCCATGAGGGATCTTAGGGTCAAAATTGGGGTCTTACAGATGCCCCTATTTAAGGTCATTCTAGCCGGAGAAGTGAAGGTTAAAATCTTCGTCTCGACGGGGTAGAATGGGCTTAAATAATAACAAAGAGACGAATTTTGGTCCCTAAGAAACCTCATGATGCAAATGTAGGTATGAAAAATGGTAACACTCTGTGGAGATATGTGTCCACAAAAGCAAAGAAAATCAGAAACCACTGATAATCCATGTGAGCAATTCACTCCACGGGACCAAGACCCTGGGGAGTCTCCTGGGGATAGAAAAGGGATAAAAATGCGCGAGCAGGTCACGACTCAAAGCGTGGGGAACAGAATTCCAAAGGGAAAAGATCCAATCGAAAGACTCAAGCTGACTCGAAGATACATGTATTGGGGAATATGCCAATACAGCAAAAACCTATCCACAGCGGATACTTCGGATAAAATCCGGATGAAAACAATCCACTAAGGGACTTCGCTGAGGATGTCCACAAGGATACTCCTGGGGAAGCAGCGGGACGAGGTATTACCGGTTACTGGGTAATAAGCTCAAGGAGACATGTGATATGAATGCCAGGTATGAGGGTGAGAGATACAACATGCTCAGGAAGAGATGAATATCCAAGACCGGTATAAGGGTGAGAGATATCAAAACTTCAAAACGTCTGAGGAAAACCTAAAAGGTATACTTGAACTCAGGGATTCTGACTCCACAGGGGACAAAAAGTCATAATAGGGAGCAGAGAGGAAGGAACACCAGGGATACCGGTTACTGGGCATATAATAGGTGACCAACCAAGGCGTGAATTGGGGAATATTCCCAAAACACTCATCATCCAAAAGAGGGCTAAAAGCAAACTCGATTACAGGATGGATATTCGACTCCACAAAGGGGATACGAATCTTACTCAACTGGGGAAGAACAAAAGGCTTCAACCAAAGAGTCCATGAGATATACTATCTATTACCGTCAAAACGTAGATAATATACTCGCATGGACGATTATCCACAACCGGTTACTGGGTTAATAAAGGATAAATCGACCAAAAAGAAAAGGCATTAGGATACCGAAACTAGGTATATAATGATGACCAATTCAGGGGAGAAACAATCGTTACCAACAACAACAAGGTAGACGAGAGATGACCCGCTGGGGATAAATTGCGTAATCAGGGCAATTATCCAAGCAGATGAGGGGATATCATCACCGAATATTGGATGAAGATAACTGTCACCAATTAAAGATAAGCAAAAATAGTTACTCTACAAAAAGGGAAGAAATAGGGTTTACAACTACCGGTATGAGGGTTGAGAAACACAGACTCTGTCGGGGATAATAATTACTAACTATTAAGAAATTATTCATTTACCATGGGGAAACAGGAAAAGAGTCTCAAGAGACCGATCTAGGATCAAACTAGATAGGCACACCAAATCAAGACTTGTCCCGGTGAGGATATAACTCAATGGGGAAAACCATCCCAGTATATGTGTTGGGAAGGAACAAAAACAATCAACATCCACGAGGATATAACCCGGTGGGGAATATGGAAGAAAGGATAGACGCTTTCTGCCTATGGAGTTGACTCTATATGGAGAGATCAGACACACACATCTGCTTGGGGAAATATATCACCAAAATAGCAGGAGACAACAAACAACGATATATGGCAAAGAATGCAACATGAATATCTAAATGTTATAATTATGCATGTATATGCGTGGTTTATGTATGATGTATGCTGACAAACAGACATATCTAACACAACCAGGCTCACTGATCGATTGAACAAACATTTGGTACTACATCTCAAGAGAGAAAGCCAGACTCTGGGGGGACATCCTATCCGCTAGGGATCAGAGATACCAGGAAGCAAAGAACACTGCAGGGGATGAATCATCAATCATTCCAGCTGGGGACGAGAGTTATCACAGACAAGGTCCACCATACCAACAACTCGACTGGGGAATCTATCCGAGGAGATAAAGGATTTATCGGGATCAACCACCAAATACCGCTCTTGCCCAAAGAGATCCAAGCTACTGAGGAAGAAAGATTGCTACTCTGCTGAAGGGAAGAGAGGTGACTCTCAACAAGTAATCCACTTGGTAGGATAAACCACAAGGGGTTCCGGAGGGAGGAGATACAGTCATGCCAGGAATATGGACAAAAATCTTACCCTGTTGGGGATCGTACCACCCTTGGGAGAGCACTGAGGATCTCCTAAGTATCCTTTCGTCATTGTGAATGTTCACTTTGTTTAAAAACAAATTATAAAAAATTTGATCGTTTAAAACAATGATATTTTCCTAATCAAAACATGCAAAACATTTGTTGAATAGAAACAGATAAGAGTGCCAATAATTGGATAAAAGGCTCAAATTTATTTGATAGAATGGTAGTCTGCGAATGGCAAGACTCCATAGATCTTTACAAATTTGAAATTGGTGATATATATTGGAAAAGGGCTACATTGAACATAATGACCATTTCTCCACCAATTCTAAATCCGATGTATTTGCAGCTTTGGCTGATAATGAGCAAGGATCTTTGACGGACGACAGTTGTAGAACAAAGTCTTGTCAGGATGCAGTTACTTGCCAAATCCCTAATTTTTGCCTAGATTGCCCCAGGATGAGGTACTCAATCTAGCGGGATACCTATATTCATTTTTTATGTCTCTAACTTTTGCCTGGACCGCCCTTTCGGGTTTTCAATCCACCGAGACGCTCATTTTTGCCTAAGCCGCCCTTTCGGGTTTTAAACTTAGCGAGCTATTCAGTTTTTATTTTTTTAGGCGAAGTATTTCTTGACTGCATCTGAATTCACAGGACGAGTGAAATCCTCCCCATCCATAGTTGTAAGTATCAAAGCACTGCCTAAAAAGGCTCTCTTAACAACATACGGACCCTCATAGTTCGGAGTCCACTTGCCCCTAGAATCAGGCGCGAAAGACAAGACTTTCTTGAGCACAAGGTCACCTTCTCGGAACACACGAGGCTTGACCTTCTTATCAAAATCTTTCTTCATTCTCTGCTGATATAACTGACCATGGCACATGGCAGTCAATCTCTTTTCTTCTATCAAGTTCAGCTGGTCATAACGACTCTGAACCCATTCAGCATCAGTCAACTTGGCCTCCATCAAGACTCTCATTGATGGGATCTCCACCTCTACTAGGAGTACATCCTCCATGCCATAAACAAGAGAGAAAGGGGTCGCCCCTGTTGAAGTGCGGACAGATGTACGATAGCCATGCAAAGCAAATGGTAGCATCTCATGCCAATCTTTGTACGTAACAACCATCTTCTGGATAATTTTCTTGATATTCTTGTTAGCAGCTTCAACAGCCCCATTCATCTTGGGTCTGTACGGAGAAGAATTATGATGTGCAATCTTGAATTCACTACACAGCTCTTTCATCATCTTGTTATTCAAGTTAGATCCATTATCAGTAATGATCTTATCTGGCACACCATATCGGTATATGAGTTGATTCTTGATAAACTTCACGACCACCTGCCTGGTCACATTTGCATATGATGTCGCTTCAACCCACTTGGTGAAGTAATCAATTGCTATGAGAATAAATCTGTCTCCATTGGACGCTTTCGGCTCTATCATGCCAATCATGTCAATTCCTCACATGGAGAAAGGCCATGGTGATGAGATCACATTCAAAAGTGTCGGGGGAATATGAATCTTATCCGCATAAATCTGACACTTATGGCATTTCTTCACATATTTGCAGCAGTCAGACTCCATTGTCAGCCAATAGTAGCCTGCTCTCAACATCTTTCTAGCCATGGCATGTCCATTGGAATGAGTACCAAATAAACCCTCATGGACCTCAGTCATCAAAAGGTCTGCTTCGTGTCTATCCATGCATCTGAGCAGAACCATGTCAAAATTTCTTTTGTAAAGCACTTCGCCATTGAGGTAGAAACTGCCTGACAATCTTCTCAAAGTCTTCCTATCTTTTACAGATGCCCCAGGAGGGTGAATCTGGCTCTGAAGGAAACACTTGATATCATAATACCACGACTTATCATCTTTTACTTCTTCTACTGCAAATACATGAGCTGGTCTGTCCAAGCGCATCACGGTGATATTGGGGACTTCATTCCACAATTTAACCACAATCATTGAAGCAAGCGTAGAAAGAGCATCTGCCATCCGATTCTCATCTCGAGAAATATGATGGAAGTCAACCTCTGTAAAGAACGTTGAAATCCTCCTCGCATAATCTCTGTATGGAATGAGGCCAGGCTGATTCGTTTTCCATTCACCCTTAATCTGATTAACAACGAGGGCCGAATCACCATATACATCAAGATGCTTGATCCTTAGATTAATACATTCCTCCAATCCCATAATACAGGCTTCATACTCAACCATATTATTCGTGCATTTGAAAGTTAGCCTTGCTGTAAAAGGAATATGCGCGCCCTGAGGAGTAATAATCACGACCCCAATACCATTTTCATACTGATTTACAGTGCCATCAAACACCATACTCCATCTGGAACCAGGCTCTGGCCCTTCATCAAGTGTAGGCTCATCGCAATCTTTCACTTTCAAATACAGAATTTCCTCATCCGGGAAGTCATACTGAACTGACTGATAATCTTCAATAGGCTGATGTGCCAAATGGTCAGCCAAGATACTACCTTTAATAGCCTTCTGAGCTCGATACTCAATATCATACTCAGATAACAACATCTTCCGACGGGCAATTCTCCCTGTTAAAGCAGGCTTCTCGAAGATGTACTTGATTGGATCCATTCTGGATATCAACCAAGTCGTATGATTTATCATATACTGGCGTAAGCGCTTAGCAGCCCAAGCCAAAACACAACATGTCTTTTCAAGCATTGAGTATCGAGACTCACAATCAGTGAACTTCTTACTCAGGTAGTAAACAACATACTCATTCTTCCCCGATTCGTCTTGCTGACCAAGGACACAACCCATCGAGTCTTCAAGAACAGTCAGATACATGATCAAAGGTCTTCCCTCTACAGGCGGAGACAGAATCGGAGGCTCAGATAGATATTCTTTAATACTGTCGAAAGCTTTCTAGCAATCCTCGGTCCAATCATGGGACTGATCTTTCTGGAGGAGCTTGAATATAGGTGCACATGTGGCAGTCATGTGGGATATGAATCTGGAGATATAATTCAAGCGGCCAAGAAAACCTCGGACTTGCTTCTCAGTTTTGGGCGCAGGCATCTCTTGTATTGCTTTAACCTTTGCAGGATCAACCTCAATACCTCTTTCGCTGACAATAAAGCCCAATAACTTGCCAGAACGGACTCCAAATGTACACTTGTTGGGATTCAGACGAAGCTTGTACTTCCTCAAATGCTGAAAAAGCTTCGACAGGTGATCTACATGTTCAACTTCCGTTCTCGACTTAGCAATCATATCGTCAACATATACCTCAATCTCCTTGTGAATCATATCATGAAACAAGGTGGCCATAGCTCGTTGATACGTGGCTCCGGCGTTCTTCAAACCGAAGGGCATCACTCGATAACAGAATGTTCCCCAAGGTGTGATGAATGTTTTCTTCTCCATATCCTAGGGTGCCATTTTAATCTGATTATATCCGGAAAATCCATCCATAAACGAGAAGATATTAAATTTAGTTGTATTGTCTACCAACATATCAATATGTGGTAGAGGGAAATTATCTTTTGGACTAGCTTTATTCAAGTCTCTATAGTCCACACACATCCGAACTTTTCCATCTTTCTTAGGCACGGGCACAATATTGGCCACCCATTAAGGATATATAGAAGTCACCAGGAACCCCGCATCAATTTGCTTCTGAACTTCCTCTTTGATCTTCACTGCCATATCAGGATGAGTTCTTCTGAGCTTCTGCTTTATAGGCATGCACTCAGGCTTTAGAGGTAGGAAATGTTGCACAATATCAATATCTAGACCAGGCATGTCTTCATATGACCAGGAAAAGACGTCAACATATTCTCGTAGCAACTTAATCAACCCCTTCTTAACAGATTCTTCCAGAAGTGCCCCAATCTTTACCTCTCGCACACAATCTTCAGACCCCAAGTTGACTGTTTCCAGATTCTCAAGATGCGGCTGAATGATCTTCTCTTCATGCTCAAGTAGCCGGGTGATCTCATCAGGAATCTCTTCAACATCATCTTCCTCTGCCTCAAATACAGGGAATTCAAAATTGGGAGATGGTGTTGGGTCATTATGTTCAATGGGTTTAGAAATCAACCTGCATAATGATTTTGGATATGAAAAGCTTTTAGAAATCAAACAAGGCAAATCATTATGCATATGAAAAAGATCGATTTTATTCTATTTTTTAGGGTTTTATGTGATCACCAATTTCATGCAAAAGAAAAAAGGGAAAATAAATGGAAAAACAAACATTTAACATGAATTTATTGAATGAAAATATCATTGTATTTATGCGCCATCAATGTCATCACTCCTCCTTTTGGCATGGGAGAAGGGTTTTTAAACAAAGTGATCATTACGTTGACTTATGGACAACTGTTGAAATATCCACAGCGACCCAATTGTTGCAGACCCCACCAGGGATGATGAAGTTGCCAGAATCCTTTGTATCTTCTTCTAAAACGGCAGCAGCCTCCTCATCTAGACCAGTGTGGATGAAACCTCCACTTTTGAATAACCCTTGCTTGTTAAAAGTACCATAAGAAAAACCTATGCCAGCCCGGGACTCGTTGTCTTCTAACTCAATCATTTTTCCTAAACCAGTGGTTGCACCACGCTCAATGGTCAGCTTTGCATCTTTGTAGGAAGCAAATGAAGGAGTTTCCTTCTCAATAGGCTCAGCAATAGATAAAGTTTGGAAAGGAGTTCCAACTTCAACCTCAGCATCTATATAAGAGAAGGAAGACAAATGGCTAACCAAGAGAGCCCTTTCTGCTCCTACCACCACCAGCTTCTTGTTTTTCACGAATTTCAATTTCTGGTGTAGGGTGGATGTCACGGCGCCTGCCTCGTGAATCCATGGTCTACCTAAGAGACAGCTGTACGATGGGTGAATGTCCATAACCTGGAAGGTAATTTGGAAATCACTTGGTCCGATCTTGACTGGGAGATCAACTTCCCCAATCACGGTCTTACGAGACCCATCGAAAGCCTTCACAACTACCCCACTTTGCCTCATGGGAGGCCCTTGATATGATAGCTTTGAGAGAGTGGACTTTGGCAATACGTCCAATGATGACCCGGTGTCCACCAGTACATTGGACATGGCGTCGTCTCTACAACCCATAGATATATGTAATGCCAGGTTGTGATCTCTTCCCTCCTCAGGGAGATTAGAGTCACAAAAGCTCAGGTTGTTACAAGCAGTAATGTTTGCAACAATGCTATCGAATTGCTCCAAAGTGACATCGTGATCCACATATGCCACATCCAACACCTTCTACAGAGCCTCTCGGTGTGGTTCTGAATTTAAGAGTAAGGATAACACAGATATTTTGGATGGCATTTGTAGAAGTTGGTCTACAACATTGTACTCGCTCCTTTTGATGAGTCTCAACATCTCATCACAGTCTTCTTTCACATTGCCACTCGGGCCAACAGAAGTAGGAGTTTTCAGTACGGAGGAGGGCTTAACAGCAAGTGCCGGATTCAGAGAATTCATAGCGTTCCCGATCGGGCGTTCAACAAAATCAGCATTAATTTGAGGCTTCGGCGGTGCTGAAAATACACGGCCACTACGGGTCAAACCACTAACATCGGCAATATTCACAACAGAAGAAGAGGGCAAGGACACCTCTTTCCCATTCTCTACTGCTATGGTGTTGTAGCGATAGGGAACTGCCTTTTCAGAAGAGTAAGGCGCAGGACCAACAGGCTTAATGATCAGAGCGGGAGAAGCCTTCTGCTTGCTACCATTGTACTTGATGATAACAGGATCGGGTATCCGGAACATTGGGGAAATCACGTTGACCTCAGGCTCATTTTCATCAACATTCCTGTTTTGAAGGATCTCAATGACTCCTTCGTCCAGCATTTCCTGAACATCCTTGCGCACCTGGAAACAACCCAATCGGTTAACAGAGCAGACTCGGCATCTATCATGGTCATGCTCATAATGACTGTAGTCACACAACAAACGATGCATCTGGACCAGAGACTGTTGAATATGACTGACATATTTGACCTTGTATTTTCCAGGGCAATCCTGGACCATGTTGACAGATTTCCCATGTTCGGGCAATGGGTTCTTCTTCACATTAAGACTTACGTCCTCAAAACATAGAATTCCACACCTCACAAGGTCTTGAACCTTGGTCTTCAAAGGGTAACAATTCTCCACGTCGTGGCCGGGAGCACCAGAATGGTAAACACAATGTAACTCAGGCTTATACCACTACTGGGGGTTAGTAGGTATAGCCGGTGGGTCTCTCGGAGTAATCAGCTTCCTTTTTATCAAAGAGGGATATAACTCTGCGTACGTCATAGGAATAAAATCGAAGGTGACCCTTTTCCTCTCATAACTCGTGCTGGTTTGATTACTGTTTCGAGGCTGGTAGGCCTGCTGCTGCGGCAGTGCTGTTGTTGTTGATATTGCGGATGTGGTTGCTGATTGTTACTATGTTGCTGATACTGTTGATTGTCTCTGAAAATAGGTGCTATATGAGCCACCTGATGCTGGTTACTGGCGGGACGCACAGTCTTCCTCCTCACAGAGGGTCTTCTTGGTTTCTCATGGGAGATCACAGCATGTGCCTCTCCATCTTTCTTCTTTGCAAACGCCCCATAACGTTTGGTAGAAGAGCCTTCTTCTCTGGTTAACCGTCCTTCACGGACCCCTTCTTCTAGACACATCCTCATATTCACCATCTCGGTGAAGTCAGAAGGAGCGCTAGCAATCATCCGCTCATAATAAAAAGAACTTAAAGTCTTCAAAAAGATCTTAGTCATCTCTTTCTCTTCTAGCGGAGGCATGATCTGTGCTGCCACCTCTGGGTGTACTCCTTAAATGTTTCTTTATCCTTCTGGGACATGGCTCTCAATTGATCTCTATCGGGAGCCATATCCATGTTGTACTTGTACTGCTTGACGAAGGCTTCGCCGAGATCATTAAAGGATCGGATGTCCTGAAAGTAGTGGATGAGTAGTTGGTCATTATCGGTTTGAGTCGACATCTTCCTGGCATACATGACCAGGTGGTTGAGAGGACAAGTATTTCCTTTGTACTTTTCAAAATCAGGGAACTTGAATTTCACAGGGATCTTCACATTTGGAACCAAACAGAGTTCGGCAACAGACTTGCCGAAAAGATCCTTCCCTCTGAGAGTTTTCAATTCCTTGCAAAGCTCAAGAAATTGATCGTTCATAGCATCCATCTTCTCATAAACATCTGGACCCTCATACGGCTCAGAATGATAGATGGTGTCGTCTACCCTGGGCAAAGTATGTACGACAGGAGGAGGAACGACAAGGACAGGGCTAGATGCCGGCAGAGAAGCAAAGGTAGGAACAGGACCCTCAGGCATGAAATTGGGAGGCATCCCCCACGGGAACCCGGTTGGCATGGTTGTTGGAACAAAGTGTGCATTGGCAGCGGGCACAGTAGAGGAGACAATCTCGGAGATAACTGTCCTCTGGGGAGGAGTTGAAGGTGTCGGAGAAGACTGGCTTTGGGCAGCCATGAGTGACTCTATTAGGGCAGTCAATCTGGCCACTTCCTCTTTCAGCTCGCGGTTCTCTTGCTCTAAGTGATCCATCAGTCTTGAAATGTTGGCTCTAGTGTAGTACCGGCGAGTCAGCTTGTCTTCAAAATAAATGAAGGACACAGAGTTAGACCACAGGGCAAGGGACCGAAAACAAAACCTGCTTATGCATATGATGCATGCAATGCTTGTGCATATGATTTGTTTTTTATTTCAAAGGAACTTTAGAGTTTTATTTGCAAATTTTGGAAATATTAAGCATTTTATCACATATGGAAATATCTCATCAAATAATATCAGGGAAAAGAAGTGCATCATCGTCAATCATATACAAGAGAAAAGGAAAATAATTGTCTTATGGATCCCTCGAAACAATCATCTAAAGCTCGAGACACAGGAAGATAAGATGCATGAAGCCTCTTCACCTCCCTCTCGTAGGCTGCCTCCATATCGGCCTTCTCTTTGGCGAGTCGATCATACCTCCTCTTCCAGAACTTAGAAGACTGAGGAAGTAGAGAAGTTCATACATCATCAGGGTCATCAATAACCTGATGCTCAAGAAACTCAATCAATGCATCCTTCTCCTTAATCTGCTGAAGCAACTCTTCACGTTCACGAATCCAGGCACGTGAACGGTCTTCGTCTCTCAACTCCTCTACTCCTTGATTAGGGAGGGTTGAAGGCCCAGCCATAATCATAGGTGTAGGTCTCGGATACTCGTAAGGCATGAGATACTCAGACGCCCTCTTCCTAACCCAAACAGTGTAAGGCTCCAAAGCGATGCAATTCTTAGGACCCAACTCTTTCCTTCCTTTCCTATGAATCTTGCGCCAAGCGCGGACCATCCTAGCTTTCAAGCCTTGGGGATCTTTACCATCCTGAAAGAATACACCCTCTAACAGAATGTTATTGGGTTTATCCTTTAAGGGGAACCCAAGCTGACGACGTGCCAAAACTGGATTGTAGTTAATCCCACCACATGTACCAAGAAGAGGTACATTGGAGAATTCGCCACAAGAGTCAATAATCTGTACACCATCATACACACGGTTATACCAAGAGATATCATCATTAGTGAGAGACATAAGTCTCGTGGACCACCGTAGACATTCCTTGTTCTCCTTGAAAGTGACCGTCTGAGGTAAGTGAGAAATAAACCACTTATACAACAGAGGCAAACAACACACATTGGCGCCACCACCCTTTGCATTCCTCATATGCAAAGAGAAGTAGGTATCGCCCAACAGAGTCGGAACGGGATTAAGAGTAGAGAAAATCCTAATAGCGTTCACATCCACAAACATGTCGATGTTGGGGAATAACACTAGCCCATAGATGAGAAGTACAAATATGGCTTCAAAGGCATCCTCACTCATGGCCTTCCCATATATAGTAGCTTGAGCAATGAGGAACTCAGAAGGGAGACCTTGAATTCCCTATTTGGTAGTCATATGAGCACCAACTAGAGATTCATCTATGTGTAACATGTCAGCTATCTCTTCAGAAGTAGGAATACTCTCCAAGCCATTGAACGACAACTGGTCTAGAATAGGTATACCCACAAGGTAAGCATACTCCTCAAGGGTAGGCAAAAGCTGGAAATCCGGAAACGTGAAGCAACGGTACAAGGGATCATAAAACTGCACCAATACACTCACCAATCCTTCATCCACCTGAGTAGTCAGAAGAGGAAGAAGCTTCCTAAAACGAGCCTTGAAGCCCAAAGGATCTAATACATAGGATGTCAGATTCCTTAACTCTTTCAAATCTGGTTGCCTGAAGCTGTACTTCTTTGTATTCCTTCTTTGTCTTTCCATGTCTGAAAATTTTGCAAATAAACCCCTTAAGTTCCTTGAAAATTTTCTTATTTATTTTGATGATATGAATTCAAATGGGTGCATGAATGCATGAATGCAACAATCACACTCAAGGATCAAGCAAAGCACACCAAACAAAGGTCATGGGATGGATCATGTCATCCTTAATATCAACCATCCATTTTGGTGGATTATGGTTTACACCTTATCAACACCCAAGTTCCATTGATATTAAGGATTCATGAACGGATCAACCATGAATCAAGGGTTTGTTATAAGTCACGAGCATGGAGTTAGGTTAAGAACCACCCAAAAGGGAGTGTACTAGGGTTTAAACCTGCCAAACATGTTCTACAAAAGGTTCCCATAGTCATCATCCCATCTTTTGGATATTATCGGATAAATGACTACTCGTATTCCAAAGATATTCTCAAGAGAGACTCTTATGAGTGTAGTATCACGTAACAATCGTATCAAATCTTACACTTGAACGACTTTTGAACTACATCCTACGAATAGGCCAAGATGGGTTTGGTGAACTAAGGTCCTTGGCTTCTAAGGTCTATATTGGAAAAGGTAATGTCTAACCACAACTACTAGTGTGACATTATTGATCCCAACATGACCTCCACCAAGTGAATGGGCTTGCAAGTCAACTTGCTAAGGAATAACTTCACACAAGTCGACAAGACTATGCCATTCTCCTATCCTAAGTGCACTCGAGTTCGGGTATAGAACTCATCTCACAAAGATCACCAAGCATACAAGGAATTAATATTCAAGCAATTCAATCATTACATACAATACAGTAATCCCAAATTGCACAAAAATATGTCACATAACAATACAACACAACAAATATGAAAAGTAGGCAAAACCCACTAGGCAAATCCTCCCCAGCAGAGTCGCCACTTTTCTGTAGCGGGGTATTCGTTACCATTAGAGATATTAACTAAATCCAAGGTAAATCATACAAGTCGAGTCGCCACCGCACTTCTATTTATCCAAAGGAATGGTTAGAAAGCGAACAAAAACCTAAAAGTTTTATCGAATCAAAAACTAGTAAAAATGTCATAGATCTGGGTAAGGGGGTCGGTTATGCAATGGGAAGGTATTAGGCACCCAAAGCATCCTAGGTACTCCTAGGGAGCCCTTTTCATACTTGTTGCAAAGGTTGTTGTTTTTTTTTTTGAAAATTTATTTGTGCAAACACGATTGAAGGGATGAGAAAAACGTGTATGTTTATCTAATGTATTACTTACTAAAAGAAGGGTCAAAAGAAAATGACTCGCACGGATGTCGCATCCACTGCATACGTATCTCATCTGAATCTGAGAATCAGAGTCTTCGTAGCTCGGCTACCTATGGGTTAAAGAGGAGTGTGCTCGCTAAGACATCGCGTCTTATGCCTACGTATCTCATCTGGGATGAAAATCATAGAAAAACGTGTTCTTAGGAGATAAGGGTTGTGTTTTGGGTGAACGACATTACTACGCAATCTACCGGATGCTCGACCTTTGGAGACTTACTCGCCTGTAGTAGAAGGAGATAACGTGTTCTTAGGAGAAGAAAAATCAATGAGTTTGGGGTGTTTAGGGATGCTCATGCAAAAAGGCAGTCCTAGATGAAGGAACCACACTACCTTAAATGACATGCCACGAGAGGCTATACGAAACCTAAGAAATCGGTAACATGCGGGAAAAGTAAAGGGATCGAGAGATCTACCGTACGGATAAAGATCCGAAGTAACAAGAACTAGATAAATAAGAAACTCAAAGACTCTTCCAAGCTAAACACCATCAAAGAAAGCGAGTCAATACAGGTAATCGGAATAGACCTCTAGGTGGTACCCCACAAATAAAGTGGAACACCAGGCAAGCCATCTCTGCAAGAGTCATATGAGCCCTCACAAAACAAAACTCAACAAACAGGTTAGAGAAACAAGATAGGGTAATCAAGAGTTGCCCCCAAATCAAAATGTAACCACATGAATCATGCCATTAAAATTCAAAAAAAGATCACAAAAAGCAACCAAGGGTAGAAGGCCTAAACCTCTTGTCAAACACATGCATCATTAGGGTACCAAAATTTTAGGTTGAAAGTATAAAGTAGTGGAAATAGGGCATACCTGATTGGGGAGGATCGATTGAAATTGAATGGCACGGTTGGGTTTGCAAAGCACTCTTAGGGTTTATATTTGAGGGAATTGGTTCTTTGCAGATGAGTTCCCTTCAGTCTCTGGAGGTTGCTCTGAACTTTGTTAGCTCTTTTCTCACTATCTTTTTCCCTGCCAGGGTAATAGGAATAGAATTGCCTTTTGTTTCACTGAAACTCTGAATTTATAACCTGATTTTTGTGGACCTGTGGGCTCAAATGAGAGAGGCCCAAGTCCAAAATTTTTCTGTTATATTTTATTTATTTATTTATTTATTATTTATTTTTTTTATTTTTTTTCGTTTTTATTTTTTTTTCGTTTTTTTTTTCGTTTTTTTTAAACACGTGGGCTTCGCCTAGCGAGCATGACAGTTCAAGAAATTCCTCTGAGCGTAGGTGATTCTGGTGGCTTTTCTTCGGACTCGCTAGGCGACCCATTCTGCTCGCCTAGCGAGCATGACATCTCATGAACAAACTTTTGCTCCTTCAAGATTAACGTTTTTGACTGATGAATAGACCCCATTTGAACCTGTTGGAAGTATCTCAAGCCATTCCCTTGTGTTGACTGATCATCTAAATAGAACCCATAAAGTGTCTTGGATGATACTCAAGCTTCAAACAAAAGATGTTAGTGACACATTTTTGTGCTTTTGGTTAGTAAACAAAAGTAAGAGAAACAATGATGTATAATTCAAGCATGCTTGGTGATCTCAAACCAATCACAAGGAGTCCCACCCAAAGGCAAAGGGAACCAAGATGCTAAAGATCCTCGAGGCAATGCAAATTCAATGTTATGATGCCATGAGGGATCTTAGGGTCAAAATTGGGGTCTTACAGTAGGCACAAGCTGATAATCAGGAAAAGTGAAGCACCGGTAGAGAGGATCATAGAACTGAATCAAAACACTCAGAAGTCCTTCAACCACATCAGCAGATAATACAGATAAGAGCTTCCCATGATGTTTCTTGAAGTCCAAGGGATCTAATAAAAAGGATGACAACTTCCTTAGCTCTTTCGAATCAGGATATCTGAAACTGTACTTAGTGTTCTTTCATCCATAATCTATGGTCTAAAAATATTTGCAAATAAGTCCTTAGTTTCCTTGAAATTTATTTTCCTGTGATGAATGTTATGATGCGTATGAATGCATGAATGCAACAATCACAAATAAGGGATCACACACAAGGCAAACACAAACAAAGGTCAAGGGATGGATCAAGTCATCATCAAGATCAATCGTCCATTTTGGTGGATTATGGTTTTCACCTTATCAACACCCAAGTTCCATTGATATTGATGAGACTTGATCAGATCAACCAAGAATCAAGGGGTTTGTTGTGAGTCACGAGCATGGAGTTAGGTTATGAACCTTCCCAAAGGAGTGTACTAAGGATAAAAACTTATAGATCATGTTCTAAGAAGTTCCTAGAGTCTTAATCCCATCTATCGGATATTATAAGTTAGGATGACTGACTCATCAACCCATAATATTCTCAAGAGAAACTTGTATGAGTGTAGTATCACGTTACAACTGTTATCAGGTCTACACCTGAATAGTCTCCGCACTACGTCCTAAATAGGCCAAGTTGGGTTAAATGTTCTACGGTCCTCAGCTTCTCGGACCCCAAATCATAGAAAGTAATGCCTATCTACAAATAACTTGTGTGACATCAATAACTCCAAAGAGGTCTCCATCGAGAAGATGGATCTCAAGCCAACTTGTTAAAGACTACTCCACACAAGTTGAACATGACTATACTATCCTCCTATCTTAATTGCACTCAAGTTCGGGTTAGAACTTATCTCACCACTCAGAGATCACCAAGCATAACAGATAGATTATTATATCACACAATTAACATATACAAACATCAAATATAAAAATATATACACATAAAAGGTAGGCTAAACCCACTGAGGACTACTCCCTAGTGGAGTCGCCACTTAATTTCTGTAGCGGTAAATTCATGTCTTCCTATGTATTAAATGAGATATTCCTTGATCAACTCAAAGCAAAGCATCAGACACAAGATCAAAATAACAATTAAGTACAAAGACATGGTAGTAGATGAAACCAATAAATTCCCAAGGCTTGTATCACATGAAGGCCCAGTCTCAAAATGTTGGCATTGGCCAAGTCCTTTTTGCACAGGGAATGTTGCCTAACCCTAAGTCCAAAGGTTCATATCAAGTTAACAGTCCACCAAATGTTTTTTAGGGTTTTTCCTGTCATTAGGTATTTTAAGGTCCTAAGACCACAAACAAAGTCAAAACACACAAACAGTATATACAATCACAAGATATGACTCAAATGAGCAAAATGAAAAGAACATAAACATAAATAAGTTCTATGAAATGCAAATGGCAATGAATGATAAAGGACGGAAATTTAAATTGCATAATAGTAAATGCCTTGAAAGTAAAGCAATATTAATAAGAGTTAGTCAAAGGTTAGTCAAGTATCAATGGTGATTATTAATTAATTAAGTCATTCTTTGGAGAACACTCAACCATTCATTCACAAGTATGAATCCTTAAACCAATACATCTTCCATGAGAAGGGCTCCAACTTGGATAATTCAACAAGTATGCCACTAGCTCTCATGAAAGGAAAAAAGGTCAAGTCTCCACACAATTCCATGAAGAATGGGAGACTTACAATCTCACTTACTAGAATGTTATGCCTTAAGGGTCAAACTTAGCTCTATGTTAAGCAATCGTAATTGGAGTTATGGAGAAGTCACAACTATCTGAGGTCGGGCAATACAAATTTAGGTGTTAATGCATGTTAAAGATTTGGTATGAAGAACCAAACTCCTAAAACATACCACACACTAAAAGAAAAAGATCAATAGGGAGGGACCTATCTCAGTCATACTTGTATTGATTCATCTAACACAAGGTCATTGATGAATCAATTAGCCTTTAGACATTAGAGATTTCATTGGTCAAATGAGGGAATGAGGAAGAATAGGAATAAATATGAAGAGGGAGGGGAAGATAGAAACACAAATTTATCATGGAAGGAATTTCATCAAATCAAAACCATCCATTCATTTTGGGAGATGAAATGTACATTTCATCAATCGCCTAAATCCAATGACTTTGATCCAACAAAAGTCAAATCAACCTTGATCAAGGCCCAAACAGAAAGTCAAACATCACAAGACCATAAAAATGGCTCAACAATATTTTTAAACATTTAATCAATTAAAAATCAATTTAAAAATGAATTAAAATACATTTTAAATTGGTCAATCCCTTCAAAACACCAAATAAATGGCCAATGGATTTATCCTAGGTCCAAAGGACCTTGAACAAAAAAATTCACTATTTTTGAAAAGTCGGAAGTATTTTTAAACAATTAAAAATATGCACACAAACATTTAATTGATGAAAAATATCAAAATTAATCCAAAAAATAATTTTTATTCAGAATATTGAAGAGAAAAATATTTAAAGATTTTTGGTGAAAGTCCCATATTTTTTGGATTTAAAATGAAATTTCTATGAATTAAATAAAATATGAGCAATTAAAAGAAAATCATAAATTAAAATAAAAAGCAAAAAAAAAACAAGCGCCATCAGATCTCTCTCATTAATTGAGATGGCATATCTGATGGCCACGTGCGTGCTATCTATGGGGGTCTTCAGTCAATGCATCACACGCGTTGTAATCAGAACCAAGGGACGAGATTAAAACATTTAAACATGATCAAAGGGATGGGAGGGTGCCAAAATACCACTGGAGCTAGGGCTCTGGTCTTCGTCTCCGGTGGACCTCATCGGGCTAGTCCACCATCAACCTTCACTAAAATGAAAAACAAGGACATGGTTTTAAAGAAAAAATGCTTAGGAGCTCGAATCTGGCCTCAATTTTCTCCAATTCCAAGTATATTAAAAGATACAGGGATTTGAATTTTGAGGATCATGAACTGAGTTGCTTCGATTTGACCTCAAAGCAACTCAATCTTGTTACCTACATTGGTAGGACTTCAGCCAACCAAAAATCAAAGAGATTGGTTAAGAATTGAGAAAGAATAAAAAAGAGAAAGTTTCTGAAAAATCACCTTCGAGGAGCCTGAATGTTGCGTGATCTTGCTTCCAATTAGCCCTGACTTGACTTTAAAAGCTTGCAGGAAGTGAATTAGATCAAAGAATGGCTTGGATTCTTGGAGTTTCAACTTCAAAATAGAAGTGAAATTGAAACTTGATTTTCAATTGAAAACCTTCAAGTTTATCCTCTAATGGTGAAGGGAAGGTTGTAGGATCAAAGCTTGGGCAAGGTGTCCTTAATTCTGAGCATGAGGCAATGTATGTATAGGCTAGGCAATTGATTTCCACACACTTTCATTCAAATGCCAAAAATACCAATTCTCACTTGTATGGATGCATGGGCGTGTTATAGGACCATGAAGTGATGTCAAAAGGTTCAAAGTTGATCATGAGTGATTCCGAAAGTGTGACATGAAGCCACACATTTGGAATTGAAAAGTGGTAATGAGATTCATCCAAATGGAACCTTGAAGAAAAGCCATGCGCAAGTCATTCAATCCTTGGCCAAATGAAGTGATTTTGGACTTTTTGATAAGGTGGGATCAAGGGGAACAACTTTCATATTTAACACTTATCATTTAAAGCTTGGATCATGATGAAATTTGAGGTGGAAGTTTGGAAAATCAAACATAATTGAAATTTTTCTAAGTACCAAGTCAAATGTTCATTTCTTCCACCTTGAATAACTTTTGCCGTGGGCTTCAAATGGAAAACGTTCCTTCATAAAAGTTGTAGATCTTTCAAACCTATTCAATTTGGTAATAAATATAACCTCATTTGGATTTGGCATGAAGGCGTTATGCATTTTAGAAGTTGAGGAAAATCTCTTGTTCAATGGTAATGGCCCAAAATGACCTATAATGATTCCTCTTGAAACATGCTATTGAAAGTTGAATTTGAAGTTTCTCAAAGAATAAAAGTTAGAGAATACATCTTTAATTTGATTATGAAACTGGGATGGCCTTCATCTCATAAAAATTGAGAAAGTTATGGTCCTTAGAAGTTGACCTCCTAACTAGGGTTCAGACAAAATGACCTATAATCTTTCATCATAAAAAATGACTTTCTAAGAAATATTAGCTTTTGAACTCAACATGAAATTTGTTTGTGATGTCATAAGGAGTAACCTTTATCTTGGAATAATTTTCATATGACAAATATTGTAGGAGATAGGGTCTAGTGAACCCCAATTTTGAATAGTTGACTTTCTCTGGTCAACCACCTTGGACCAACTTGAAAACTTGAAGTTTTCTTGATCTTTGGGACTCATGGAGGATCATATATGTATAATATGAGGTATAATTAAGTATCCCTTGATATGTTTGATCAAATGTTGAAGAAACTTATTGAGGAAGTCACACAAGATACCCAGATGAATTAGGGCTTCCAAGGCAAACAAGCTTCAAACTCTTGATGACTTCTTGATCAAAATGATAAATTAGAATCATGGGGATCTATATATGATGTATAGAACCAATGTGAACTATATCTTGATTAATCTCCTTGCATTGAGGGTCTTAAACCCTAACTATGAGCTTGATGAGGCCTTGGTGGATGCACATATTTTTGGCATTTTGGTTAGTAAACAAAGAAAAATAAAGTATAATACAATCAAATGTACTTGGTGATCTCTCCGAATGCAAACCCAACGAATGAGGGGTAAGGAAGATGCTAAGGTGTGATCCCAAAGCCAATGCAAATGATGATATATCATGAGGGATCTTAGGGTCAAAATTGGGGTCTTACGGTGTGCTCAGGACGCTCGACTATTAAGGGATGTAAACGGATGTGCATCTCCCGGTCCATTGTCTTTCAATTTTTATTATGAAAAAGGTTTTGCATAACGACTTGACGTTGGATCAAGCATCTTAAATTTATTATGAAAAAGAGTTTGAATGATGGTCGATAATGAAATGGATTTGAAGTTAGAATGGTGGATACTTGGTGTTGACCAAGGGTTTTTGAAAATGGAAATTTGTGTTTGCCAAGTGTTTTATTGTTTTGAAATGTTGATTTTATTTTATTTTTGTCTATTATTTATTAATTTATTATTTTATCTAGCTAAAAGCGATGGAAATAAAAGCGAGAAAATAAACACCAGTTACAAACAAGGCATGGGGGAACATTTTGTCAACGGGGAATAAGATGAAAATAATAATTATTAGACAATCAAAATAAAAAACTATAGAATAACCAAAAAGAAATATTAATTTAAACAAACAAAGTTAAGTAAGTTAAATTAAAATAATTTTTGGTTTGAATTTTTTTTTATAAGATAAATAAGTCTAGACATTCACCTAAAAAAATAAAAAAATAAAAAAAATACTAATTAAATTTAATTATAAGACAAAAAAAATCAAACAAATAGCTGAATGAGCTTCATGGGGTGTTCATGCCCAAAATGGAGGGTGTGGCGGATCAAAAGCGTTTGGGCCTGAGGAAAGGCCCATTCAAATGTCCATAGGGAGCACAAAATTAAAAAAAACAAAATAGTACTACTAAGAAACTCAACCTTCCCCCACATATTCCTAAAAGAACTTATTATTTTAATTAGATTTTAAGAATTTTAATTACTTGCTTAAAAAATTGATTTTCCTAAAATAAGAATACCATAAAAACTTTACTACTTTCTCTCTCACCACGGTAATCCAAAATCAAAACCAATTTTTTCTTTCTCACGATGAACTAAAAAAAACCATGAAGAACAAACTAAAGCAAAAATCAAACCCCCATAAATTCTACCCAAATTGATAAACCTTCAACATCAAACCTAACCTAAATCTCATTCTAAACCCGAATTTGAGGTTAGTTTTCATATATTCTTAGTCATGAGTCGGATCAAAACCTAAATGTTTGAAACCCTAAACAAAAATCCCCACAGAAATCAATAAAAACATATACAAATAAAACAATGAGCAATGGGAAAAGAGAAAAAATCGAACCAGGAACATGTATAAAACGCATGAAAAAAAGAACTTCGGGTTACCGAAATGATGCAACAATTTCCGGCATGGCGATTTTAGGCTCAGGCGCGACAACTACTAATCAGGTTTGGTCTTTGTGCGCTTATTTTTACTCTCCTTCTATCGTTGATCCCTCTTCTCCTTCTTTACCTTGATGTATGCTATGTTGTTGCAATTCTGAATGTATGTGAGTTTGTGGCTATGATTTGCAACTTTAGTGTATGTAATGCAAAAAAAATGAAAACTTTGTAATTTGAATTTTAAGTGCAAATATGTGTTTCATTTGAATCCAATTAATATTTGAATTTCAACATTATTTTTTTAATGTTGAAGAACAAAATGGATGTGTGCCAATGAAACACTTATTAGAGTATGTATGGATGCATGAATATGAGAAATGTATGAATCATGGTAAGCAACCACATAAAGTTCAAATTGGCTAAATAAATCACTTTTTTTAAAGAGATTAAGAACAAATAACCCATAATCTTATAAGTAACCAAACACTTACCTTAACCAAAAATGACCAAATAAAACAAATGACCCAAAAGTTAACATTTTAATAATCTCTAATTATGCATGATATGAATGTATAAATCGGTCATGACAGACCAAACAATCAAATTGACCTATAGTCCTTAACTATTAATCTTGATTTATGCATGAAAATAAAGCCTTTATGATCATATGAAATGGTCATAAGAACTCAATTCAAATAATGAGATACAAATGAAAATATGCAAATGAATGACTTTAGGGAAGGGAAAAAATGGGGTATGACAATGGCGAACGCTTGGTAAGAACAAGACGTGTGCCTAAGGGCCGATTATTCTAGGTTTCAGAGAGTATGTACCCCTACGTGCCTTTTTCATCCAAGGTGTTTATGAAATTTATTTGCGGAAGACAAACGTTTAGTAAGACTAAGACGTGTGTCTTAGGGCCGATTGTTCGAGTTTTCAAGGAGTGTGTACTCCCATGTCCTTTTTCATCCACGTTTGATTATATGTTTTATATGGAAGAAAAATTCTCGGTAAGACCGAGACGTGCGCCTCGGGGCCGATTATTCAAGGTTTTCATGGAGTGTATACTCTAATGTTCCTTTTCTTCTGACTTTATTAAATAAAAGATTTTGACAAATTAGTTTGGAATTTATACAAAAAGTGTTTTAATTTGGTTTGAAAATGCTTTAGAATCTATGATAAAATGGTTGAAAATGAGAGGTATGAATCGTAACATGAGGTTGCGAGTTCAAATGCGAGGGTGCAAACTCTAATGCGAGGCGTAACTTAATGCCACAAGTCATACAAAATACAATGCCACACACACAAGCAACAAAATGATAGTACAACAATTTGCATAAAAAAACATAACCAACACGTATTAATCGCAAGCGAACCGAAAAGTAAACATGTGTGTATCAAATTAAACGCAATGCGAGGATGCGAATTGAGTTCACATAACGTGAGGACGTGCAATACAAAGCTGTCAATGTAGAAATCAAATCTGATTTAAATGAAATAAAATTGAAATGTTGCATACTACAACAAGTTGCTAACGCGAAGCATGGTCATCGTTAATAAATCGAACTTAATGAATTTGTATTGTAACAAAAGCAACGTACGAAATGCAAAGTATCGAAAAGCAAACGTGAATTGGCGATATGCTGAACTACCAAAAGCTTGTATAAATCTAAGTTAAATGAGAAGACAACATAATCAAAAAAATTCACGTAAATAATATAAAAATAATCCAGCAACTTGCTAACAGAAAACACGCTTATCACAATCAAAATAAAATACGCTTAATGTGATGTTGACAAACAAATCAAACTGAACGCACATAATATGTTCGGATCTGATTTCCATGTGGTAACAAGCAACAATGCATATACTGAATATTTACATCATTATATCAAACAAAAATCCAGTAACTTTACAACATTAAAATCATGTCGAATATGAGGATCTGGTCTAAGTTTGACTCAACAAGTGAGAAACAAATAACAACACATACAAATTGAAAATATTACATTAATACATCAGCGTTACATAATTTAAATAAAAGTACCACAATGTTACAACAAAAACATCGTGTCAAATATATAGATCTGATCTGATTCAAACAAAATGATATTGAAGCAAAGAAGAATGTGTATAAATTATATCATAATAGAAAAATCATATGCATAAACATAAAGGTCACAACCAACACTCGTGTATAACAAGCTTATCACAACCGAAACAGACATACATAATGTGACATCATAATAGAATATACAAAAACTCTCATAGTATAACCATAGCAACATATATACACAACACAAATGAAGAATCAAAACATGTTACACTTAAAAATGCATCAACATTTTCAGCCCGAATAGTTATTGGCTGCTAAGTTATTGTTGAAGGCGTGGTGGTGACGAAGCCGGAAGTGAGAAAATGATGGCTGCGTTGAGTTTCGTTGGATGTTAGTGTAGGGGAAGATGGACGAATGTTGTGCACTAAAGTGTAAAACCCCAACTTTGACCCTAAGATCCCTCATGTTATCCCATCATTTGCATTTGCTTTGGGGTCACACCTTGGTATCCTCCTCACCCTTTATTCATTGGGTTTGAATTGGGAGAGATCACAAATCACTTTTGATTGTATCATACTTTATTTTATTTTATTTACAAACCAAAATTCCAAAAATATGTCTATGTATATCTTTGTTTCTTCTGTAGGTGTATGTGTGTGTCCATCTGTGCCCTACCAAGTTCATAACTAGGGTTTGATACCCCCAATGCAAGAGATATATCAAGAAAATGTTCACAATGGTTCTAAGTATCATATATGGATCCACATGATCTTCAATTGTCATTTTAATCAAGAATTCATCAAGACTTGGAAGCTTGTTTCCCTTGGAAGCCCTAATTCATCTAGGTATCTTGTGTGCCTTCCTCAGCAAGTTTATTCAACATTTGGTCAAATATATCAAGGTATACTCCATTGACCATCATCATAAGCAATTATGATCCTCCATGAGCCCGAAATATCAAAGTAACTTAAAGTTTACAAGTTGGTTCAAGGAGGTTGACCAGAAAAGTCAACTGGTCAAATTTAGGGTTCCCTAGACTCTACCTCTTATAATTTTTGTCATATGAAAATGATTCCAAGAGAAACTTTACTCTTTATGACATTCAAAAAAACTTCCATCTTGGCATAAAGAGCTAATTTTGTTTGTAAATTCATTTTTATGGTGAAAGATTATAGGTCATTTTGTCTATGCCCTAGATGGAAGGTCAACTTCCAAGAACAGTAACTTGCTCAGTTTTTATGATATGAAGAGCATCCAAGTTTAATGGTCCATTTCAAGATGTATTATTCAACTTTTATTGTTTTAGAAATGTCAAAATCTACTTTCAAGGGAATGAACCAAGAGGAAATATTATAGGTCATTTTGGGCCATTACCATTGAACACGCATTTTTCCTCAACTTCTAAAATCCATAACTCCCTCATGCAAGATTCAAATGGTGTCAAATTTGTTACAAAATAAAATAGGAATGGAAGAGCTACAAATTTAAAGAAGGAGCCATTTTCATTTGAATCTCATAGAAAAATTTATTCAAGGTGGAAAAAGTGATCATTTGACTTTATAGTTAGAAAAGTTTCAACTATGTTTGATTTCTCCAACTTACACCTCAAAGTTCATCATGATCTAAACTCCAAATGGAAAAAGTTTCAACATCACAATTTCTCCCCTTTACATTACCTTTCTAAAGAGTCCAAGATCATGGTATTTAGAGCATTTTTGAGTGACTTGCGCATGGGTGTAATGCATGGCTTCATTTGGTAAGTTCCATGATCAATTTCCATTTCACTAATGCATGACTTCATGCTATTGTTTCAGGTTGGTTTGCACATGAGTTTGGACCTTTTGACATCATTTAATGGGCTTTGTACACGTCCATGCAAGCATGCATGAGAGAATTTCTATTTTTGGATTTTTGATTGAAGTGTGTGAAAAGCAATCCTCATGCCATAAATACAAGTGCCTTGAGCTCAGAAATGGATCCTTATTGCCCAAGCTTTGACCTGCTTCTTCCCTAACCTCCATTAAAGGATAATCTTGAAGATTTCTTCTTGAAATTGAGTTTCAATTCTCATTCTATTTTGGAATTGAAACGCCAAGAATCCAAGCCTTTTAATCATCAATATCACTTCCTGAAAGTTGGTAGAAGCAAGCCCAAGCAAATTGAGATCAAGATCGAGCTTCCTCACTGCAAATAGAAGGTGAATTTTGTGAAACTTTTCTTCTTCGATTCTCCTTTAATTCTCCATCATTTCACTTGGTTTTTGGTTGGCTGAAGTCCTACCAATGTAGGCAACAAGATTGAGTTGCTTTGAGGTCAAATCGAAGCAACTCAGTTCATACTCCTCAATTTTCAATTCCATGTATCTTTCAATATACTAGAAATGGAGAGTTTTGAGGTCAAATTTGGATTCCTGGAAATTTTCTCTTCAAAATAGTGTACTCACTTTTCATTTTTATTAGAAGTTGAGGAAAAATGCTTGTTCCATGGTAATGGCCCAAAATGACCTATAATGTTTCCTCTTGGTATATGCCCTTGCAAGTAGATTTTAACATTTCTCAAAGAATAAAAGTTGTAAAAGGCAACATGAAATTAATCATGAAACTTGGATGGTATTCATATAATAAAAATTGAGCAAGTTATGGTTCTTGGATGTTGATATTAACTAGGGCATAGACAAAATGACCTATAATCTTTCACCTTAAAAAGTGACTTTACAAGAAAAATTAGCTCTTTATGTAAACATGAAAGTTGTTTGGAATGTCATAAAGAGTAACGTTTATCTTAGAATCATTTTCATATGACAAACAATATAGGAGATAGGATCTAGGGAACCCTAAATTTGACTAGTTGACTTTTCTGGTCAACCTCCTTAAACCAACTTGTAAACTTGAGGTTCCTTTGATCTTTGGGGATCATGGAAGATCATATATGCTTATGATGATGTTCAATGTAGTATCCTTTGATATCTTTGACCAAATGTTGAAGAAACTTGTTGAGGAAGGCACACAAGATACCCAGATGAATTAGGGGTTCTAAGGCAAAAAAGCTTCCAACTCTTGATGAATTCTTGATCAAAATGACAATTGAAGATCATGTGGATCCACGCATGATACTTAGAACTATTGTAAAGCTTTTCTTGATTGATCTCTTGCATTGAGTGTGTCAAACCCTAGTTATGAACTTGGTAGGGCACAGATGGACACACACCCACCTGCAAAAGAACAAAGATATACATATACATATTTTTGGCATTTTGGTTAGTAAACAAAAGAAAATAAAGTATAATACAATCAAAAGGGATTGGTGATCTCTCCTAATGCAAACCCAATGAATGAGGGGTGTGGAGGATACCAAGGTGTGACCCCAAAGCCAATGCAAATGATGGGATAGCATGAGGGATCTTAGGGTCAAAATTGGGGTCTTACAGCTGCCCCTATTTAAGGACATTCTAGCTGAGGATGTGAAGGTTAAAATCTTCGTTTCAACTCAGTAGAATGAACTTAAATAACAACATCAAGAAACAAATTTTGTTCCCTAAGAGACCTCATAATGCATATGATATGAATGCAAAAATAATCTTTGTGGGGAATATATTGCCACAAAGGAAAAGAATCTGGAGAGACCAAAAGTCCGCAGGAGCATAATGCATTCCATAAGGGAAACTCATTGGGGAGACAGAGACTCTGGGGATAAAAGCTACGCGTAGGCCAGGCTACGCCTTTGAAAACTGCTGGAGACACGAGGGGATTTTCCATGAAAATAAATCAATGGAAACACTAGGACTGGAGGCAAAAGAAATCTGCAGGGGACGAGAGTAGATCAGAACAAAGCTGAAATACTCAAGCCAAAAGGAAAGTTGATTTCACACAGAAATACGAACCTGAACTGAATTGGGGAAGAAAAATTTCAACACATGAGTAAAAGAGATATATTATCTACCACCGGTTACTTGGTAAGAGGATAATATACTCGGAGAGAAGAACATCCTTTACCGATTAGGGTAAACATATCAAGGATGGATCGATGAGGAAAATGAGGAATATTCATTACCGGTTATTGGGTAAGAATAACCTACTAGGAAAAAGAAACCAAATAGGATTTACAACTAGCTTTTTACTGGGTATGAGAACAAAAGGACAGTATCCGTCACAGGTTAAAGTGAACATATCAAGGATAAACTCAAAGGAAGAATATATGTCATCGGTTAAGATAAACATATCAAGGATAAAATGCCGAGAAAAATAGGAATTAAAACAGTCATTTACTGGGAAGAAGACCTAAGAGAGAGTATCTGTCATTGGTTAAGATGAACATATCAAGGATAAACTCAAAGGGGAGAATAGGATTTATATCTACCATTTACTGGGCAGAATACCGTAAATAGGAATTACAACTACCTGTTTACTGGGTAGAATACCAGAAAAAGAGAAAATTCATCACCTAAAGTGAACATATCAAGGATAAACTCTATGGGGAAAGAAGGAATTACAACTACCTTTTTACTGGGTAGAATACCAAACAGGAAGAATATTTGTCATCGGTTAAGATGAACATATCAAGGATAGACTTGCTGGGGAAATGAAAAAACAAATATGCTAGAGAAAATCAAAGAAGTAAATTACCTTTTACTGGTTACTGGGTAAATTAACATAGGTAAAGTACTCAAACATCAAGAAGGATATTATCGGTTACTGGGTAATAAACTCTCGGGGACCAAAAGATCTATCTAAGTAAAAACTAGAAAGAAATGGTCAAACAAGACTCAACCCAATGAGGATATAACTCAAGGGGAGTGGTTCCATCCAGATAAAAAAACTGGGGAGGAGACTGAAATAAAAACCATCCACGAGGTAATAAATCAGTAGGGAAGGAGAAAAGATAAACTCTTTCTACTTAAGGGGCTGACACTCTACAATTGGAAGAGGACAGACACACCAAATCTGCATGGGGAAATAATATCACCAAAGCAGAGGATCAGAAGAAATGTCAATGTGATAAGAGTGCACAATGAAATATCTGATGTTATGTTTATGCATGTATATGCATGAATGAGTATATGACCATACTGACAAACGATCACAAAGGATACAATCAATGATATGAATCATCATAACTAGATACTCGGTTAATCTCAACAAGATGGGAACACTAACTGGAGAACCTTCCAGGGATGAAAATAAGTCATTGAGGATATTTAAATCTTAATTCAAATATATATTAAATTTTCGGGGATGGAACGAAACCATAGCTCAATGGAGACTGAGGATACATCAATCCAAATCACAGTTTAACTCTGGCTAGGGAAAGGCATGGAGAACATGCATCCAACCCAAAATATTGAGGATAAAGAGAGATCTGACGAGGATCCTTATTAGAGGAACAAGTCATCACTGCGGGGAATTTTAAGTCAACACCATATCAAATGGGAGACAACTCTGCAGGGGACATCATCAATACTGCTCATAACCAAATACTATCGAAAGATCTACTGGGAATTTCGTTTATAAACATCTATGTTGGGCTTCACTGGGGATACAACAATCTGCCAGGACAAATCAAAGGCCACACGAGGATACAAAGATCAACAACAACTTCCTCAAAAGGAAAACAATAGTCATCAGACTCTTCTTAGAGATTGAGAAATAAACTAATTCCAAGGTACAAAATATATCAACCGGATCCACAGACTCGCGTAGGAGGGAAAATGTCACGTCCATGTAACGCACAAATAAAGGCGTCGTGGATCTGAAAACCAAATAAATATTTCACAGAGATCCAGGGTTCATTCAAAGATGCAAGTAAAGATCATAAATCCTTAGTTGGGGATAGATGATGAACTACAAAGAGAACCACACATCAACTTTACTAGAGTTTAAAAATGAATTGTTTGGGGATCAACCCACCAACTATATTGGGGATGATAAATTACTTGGGGGGGGGGGACTTTATCAATCATGCTGAGGATGAATGTCGAACTGCTGTGGGGATAGAGTCTCCAAACAAACTGCTTGGGGAAGACAACAATGCTTCACACATCAAGACTTATCGTTCTTTAGATTGATGTTGACATTCCTTTTTGAAATTGATTGTTTTTAAAGTAAATGCCTTATTATTTAAGAAAAATGATTGTTCATTGATTAATTTGTTTCACAAATTATCAATATAAATATTCAATTTTAAAACAGAAACAAATAAGAATAAGAAACAATTGGATAAAAGCTCAACTTTATTTAAAAGAATGGTACTCCGCAAATGGTGGGACTCCATGGATCTTTACAAAATTTGAAAAATGGTAATTTACATGGAAAAAAGGGCTACATTGAATACAATGACCACTACTCTCCCTATCAACTCTGAAATCCACTATGTGCTTGTCTTTAGTTGAAAATGATGAATCAAAACCAAATGACCGTTCAAAACTGCTTCAAAGATCAGGACCGGTCGAATGCAGTTACTTGTCATAATCCCTAATTTTTGCCTAGATTTCTCCAAGGTGGGGTACTCAATCTACCAGGATATTTTTTTATGTTTTATGTCTCTATTTTTTGCCTGGATCGCCCTTTCGGATTTTCAATCCACCGAGACGCTCATTTTTGCCTAAGCCTCGCTTTCGGGTTTTCAACTTAGCAAGTTGTTCTTTTATTTTTTAGAGGAAGTATTTCTTGATTGCATCGACATTCACAGGACAAATGAACTCTTCACCATCCATAGATGTAAGAATCAAAGCACCGCCTGAAAAGGCTCTCTTAATAACATATAAGCCTTCATAATTAGGAGTCCATTTGCCCATAGCATCAAGTTTGAAAGATAGAATCTTATTGATCACGAGGTCACCTTCTCGAAACACACGAGGCTTGACCTTCTTATCAAAAGCCTTCTTCATTCTCTGTTGATACAACTGACCATGACACATGGCAGTCAATCTCTTCTCTTCAATCAAATTCAACTGATCATATTTAGTCTCACACCATTCAACTTCTGTCAACTTGTCTTCCATCAAAACACACAATGATTGGATCTCAACCTCTACGGGGAACATAGCTTCCATGCCATAAACAAGGGAGAAAGGGGTTGCCCTTGTTGAAGTGTGGACGGATGTACGGTACCCATGCAAAGAAAATGGGAGCACCTCATGCCAATCTTTATACGACACAACCATCTTCTGGATAATCTTCTTGATGTTATTGTTTGCAGCTTTAACAACCCCATTCATCTTAGGTCTATAAGGAGAAGAATTATGATGTGCAATCTTGAAGTCTTTACAAAGACCTTCACACCATAACAGCATATAATATGATTCTTGATAAATCGGACCACAACCTGCTTGGTCACCATATTTGTGAAGTATCAATAGCCACCAGAATGAAACAATGTTCGTTCGAAGATTTGGGCTCAATCATGTCAATCATATCAATTCCCCACATGGAGAAGGGCCATGGAGAGGAAATGACATTCAGAAGTGTCGGAGAAACATGGATCTTATCTGCATAAATTTGAAACTTATGGCATTTCTTCACAAACTTGCAACATTCAGATTCCATTGTCAGCCAATACTAACCTGCTCTCAACATTTTCTTCACCATAGCATGTCCATTAGAATGAGTACCAAAGGAACCTTCATGGATTTCAGTCAACAACAGGTATGCTTCGTGTCTATCCATGCATTTGAGCAAAACCATATCAAAATTTCTTTTATAAAGCACATCACCATTCAAGTAGAAGTTGCCAGCTAATCTTCTCAAAGTCTTCTTATCGTTCAAAGATGCCCTAGGCGGGTAAATTTGACTTTGGAGGAAACACTTGAGATCATAATACCATGGATTTTCATCTTTGACTTTTTCAACAACAAACACATGAGATGGCCTATCAAGACGCATCACAGTCAAATTGGGAACTTCATTCCAAAATTTCACCGCAATCATGGAAGCCAATGTTGCAAGAGCATCACCAATCTGGTTTTCATTTCCTTGCATAATCTCTATACAGTATCAAACCGGGTTGATTCGTCTCCCATTCACCTTTGATCTGATTCACAACTAAAGCTGAATCTCCATAGACGTCAAGATATTTAATTCTGAGATTAATGTCCTCTTCAAGCCCCATAATGCAAGCTTCATACTCAGCCATATTGTTTGTACATTTGAAGATTAATCTAGCTATAAACGGAAAATGAATTCCTTGAGGAGTAATAATCACTGCCCCAATGCCATTACCATACGAATTAACAGATCCATCAAATACCATGCCCCAACATGAACCATGATTTGGTCCTTCTTCAAGCAATGGTTCATCATAATCTTTCATCTTCAAGTACAAAATTTCTTCGTTAGGAAAATCATAATTCACTGACTGATAATCTTCAATGGGTTGGTCAGCCAAGACACTACCTTTAATAGCTTTTTGAGATCAGTATTCAATATCATACTCAGATAACAAGATCTGTCAATGGGCAATCCTCCCAGTTAAAATAGGCTTTTCAAAAATGTACTTGATTGGATCCATTTTGGATATCAACCGAGTAGTATAATTCAACATATACTGGCGCAAACGCTTAGTATCCCAAGCCAATGCGCAACATGTCTTCTCAAGCATATAATACTGTGTCTTACAGTCGGTGAACTTCTTACTGAGGTAGTAAATTGCATATTCTTTCTTCCCAGATTCATCTTTCTGACCAAGAACACAACCCATACTTTATTCAAGCACATCTAAATACATGATCAAAGGTCTTCCTTCAACATGAGGAGACAAAATCTGAGGCTCAAGTAGATACTCTTTGATACTGTTAAAAGCTTTCTGACTATCTTCGATCCAATCACAAGACTGATATTTCCGAAGAAGCTTGAATATAGGCACACATGTGGCAGTCATATGCGATATAAATCTTGAGATATAGTTCAAGTGGCCGAGAAAACCTATGACTTGCTTTTCAGTTTTAGGCGCAGACATCTCTTGTATTGCTTTGACCTTGGTAGGATCAACTTTAATACCCTTCTCGCTGACAATAAAGCCTAACAACTTACCAGAGCGAACACCAAAAGTACACTTATTGGGATTCAAGTGGAGTTTATACTTCCTCAAACGCTGGAATAACTTCAACAAATGCTCAACATGCTCTTCTTTAGTCATTGATTTAGCAATCATATCATCAACATAGACTTCAATCTCTTTATGCATCATATCATCAACATATACTTCAATCTCTTTATGCATCTATCATGGAAAAGAGTGGTCATAGCTCTCTAGCACATTGCACTAGAATTCTTTAAACCGAAAGGCATCACTCTATAACAGAATGTTCCCCATGATGTAATGAATGTGGTCTTCTCCATATCTTCGAGTGCCATCTTAATATGATTATAACCGTAAAATCCGTCCTTAAACGAAAAGACTTTGAATTTAGTTGTATTGTCTACCAACATATCAATGTGTGGCACAGGGAAATCATCTTTCGGACTGACTTTACTCAAATCTCTATATTCAACACACATACGAGCTTTTCCATCTTTCTTAGGAACAGGCACAATATTGGCCACCCACTACGGATACTCGGAGGTAACAAGAAAACCATCGTCAATCTGCTTCTACACTTCCTCCTTAATCTTTACTGCCATATCAGGATGAGTTTTTCTCAACATCTGCTTGACCGGCGGGCATTCTGGCTTCAAAGACAATCTATACTCCACAATCTTAGAATCCAAACCAGGCATATCTTGATAGGACCAAGCAAACACATCAGAATATTCTTGAAGAAGATAAACCAACCCTTTCTTAGTTTCTGGACACAGTTGAGACCCAATCTTGACTTCCTTCACATCATCATCGGAACCCAAGTTGACTAATTCAATCTTTTCTTCAAACGTCTGAATAGATTTTTCCTCGTGATCAAGCAAACGGGATAACTCATCAGACACTTCTTCATCATCATTCTCTTCCTCAGCTTCAAACACAGGGAAATCAAAGTTTGGAGAGGGAGTAGGATCATTACGTTCAATGGGTTTGAGAACCAACCTGCATAATGATTTGATATTTTGATTTTTGATAAATGGAGTGCAAACAAACATTATGAAGATGCGGGAAAATTATTATTTATTTATATTTTTTGTGATTGCCATTTTCAGAAAAAGCAAAAAGTAAAAACAAACATTATAGATGTGGATGAATAAAATTGTATTTTTATTGACGATAATAGTGAAAATTCCCAACAATGTTTCACTTCTCCCTTAGGCATAGGAGGAGGATTTTTCTTCAATAATATTTTTTGTGAATTAATTGATTTCGAACTTGTTTTTAAATATTTTAAAATACTTCCGACTTTTCAAAAATTCTTAAATTTTTTTCTAAGGTTATTTGACTTTGTTTGACCTAGGATAAATCCCTTGGCCATTTATTTGGTGATTTGAAGGGACTTGACGTTTTTACTTTTGAAAAATGCATTTTAATTCATTTTTAATTTGATTCTTAATTGTTTAATTGTTTAAATATATTGTTGAGCCATTTGGTTGACTTTGTGATGTTTGAATTTCTGTTTGGCCTTGATCATGGTTGATTTGAACTTCCATTTATTCAATACTATTGGAATTAGTGGGGGTGATGAAATGTACATTTCATCCCCCAAAATGAATGGATAGTATTGATTAGAAGAATTTCCTCTTGTGATCAATTTGGGTTTCTATTTCCCCTTCCCTCTCCATCTTCATCCCTATTCTTCCCCAATCCCTCATTGACCAATGAATTCTCTTCAAGTCAAATGCTAGTTGATTCATCAATGACCATGTGTCAGATGAATCTATAGCGGTAAATTCTTAACCATCAAGTTATGGATAAGCTTAGCGTTAATAAAACCAGAGTCGCCACCGCGCTTTTATTGTTTCCAAAGGAAAAGAGAAAAGTACGAACAAAACCCAAAGATAAGACATTTTCAAATGAAAACTATAAAAATGCCAGAGATTACAGGTAAGGGGGTTGGTTACACAGAGTGAAGGTGTTAGCACCCAAAGTGTCCTAGGTACTCCTAGGGAGCCCTTTTTTATATGTGCATGTGTCTTTGGTATAAAAGATGTTTGATAAGATAAAGTATGGGGATGAGAAAAATAATTCATTGATTATTTTTTTGTGTTTGAAAAGACCTTCGGTCTTGTGCCTACGTACCAACATAAAAATGAGGGATCAAAACCTCATAGTTTATGGTACAAATTTCAAATAAGTTGATGAATTGCTTTTAACTAAAGTTAATAAGTGAAGGCACAAAGGGCCAAAATTTTGAGTGAAGTTGTTAGTTCTTTTTGTCTTTTGAAATTTAAGTCAATATGATTAAGTTTATTTACAAGTTTGATTTAAGAATTTTTTTTGAAAATTCAATGGTATAAGGCTAAGGTTTCTAACCATTAAAACAAAGTCTAAGTTTTAAATCACAAGCAAATAAAGTTTTTGAAAAGGGGGGAGAGATTTTGAAAATTTAAGATGTGGGAGGAGATGAAGAGGTTATCCTAAGCACAAATTTAAAAGTTAAGAGTTAAAAATATCTGACCAATGAGATGCAATCCAACAGATAAGAATGTCATATAGAAACCCATTTTTCTTTGGACTTTAATCAGGCAATAATCAATAAGCAATGAGCAATATCCAGACATCATGAAGATCAAGGCATTAAATAAAGATAGCCACATACAAGCAAGCAAATCCAATAGCTAGCAGTCTTCATTGTCTTCCCATGTATCAGGTGAAATATTCCTTGCTCCACTCTGAAAAAATCATCAGGCACAAGATCAAAATAACAATTAAGCACAAAGACATAGTAGCAGATGAACCTAAGAAATTCCCAAGGCACGTATCAGATGAAGGCACAATTCAAAATAGCTCAGTCTCAAGATGTATGCATTGGCCAAGTCCTTTTAGCATATGGAATGTTGCCTAATCCTAAGTCCAAAAGTTAAAATCAAGTTCAACAGTCCACCAAATGTTTTTTTAGGGTTTTTCTTATTGTTAGGTATTTTAAGGTCCTAATACCACAAATAAAAACCAAAAGCAATCAAAAAAATATATACAATCACAAGATATGACTCAAATGAGCAAAGTGAAAAGGACATGAAACATAACAAAATTATATGGAATGTAAATGGCAATGGATGATAAATGACTGAAATTTAAATTGCATAAATATAAATGACTTGAAAGTAAAGCAATATTAACAAGAATTAGTCAAATGTTAGTAAAAAATTAGTCAAGTGTTAGTGGTGATTTTTAATTGATTAAGTCATTCTTTGGATAATTCAACAAGTATGCCACTAGCTCTCTTGAAAGGAAAAAAGGTCAAGTTTCCACACAATGCCATGAAGAATGGGAGACTTACAATCTCACTTACTAGAATGTTAGCCTTAAGGGTCAAATTTAGCTCTATGTTAAGCAATCATAATTGGACTTATGTAGAAGTCACTACTATCTGAGGCCAGGCAATAAAAATATAGGTGTTAATGCATATTATAGATTTGGTATGAAGAACCAAACTCCTAAAAGGGAGGGAGCTATCTCAGTCACACTTGTATTGATTCATCTGGCACAAGGTCATTGATGAATCAATTAGCCTTTAGACATTAGAAATCTCATTGGTCAAATAGGGAAATGGGAAAGAATAGGGATGAAGATGAAGAGGGAGGGGAAGATAGAAACACAAATTGATCATGGGAGGAATTTCATCCAATCAAAATCATCCATTCATTTTGGGAGATGAAGTGTACATTTCATCAATCCCCTAAAATCCGATGGTTTTGATCCAACAAAAGTCAAATCAACCTTGACCTAGGCCCAAACAGAAAGTCAAACTTCACAAGACCATAAAAATGGCTCAACAAATTTTTTAAACATTTAATCAATTTAAAATGCATTTTAATTTGGTCAAGACCTAAAATCCCTTCAAAACACCAAATAAATGGCTAAGGGATTTATCCTAGGTTAAACAAGGTCAAAGGACCTTAGACAAAAAATTTCATGATTTTTGAAAAGTCAGAAGTATTTTTAGACAATTAAAAATATGCAGAAAAACATTTAATTCATGAAAAATACCAAAGTTAATCCAAAAAATAATTTTAATTTAGAATATGGAAGAGAAAAATATTTAAAGATTTTCGGTGAAAGTACCATATTTTTTGGACTAAAAATGAAATTTCAATGAATTAAATAAAATAAGTGGATTAAATGGAAATTCAAAAAATACAAAAAAAAAACAAGGACCATCAGATCTCCCTCATTAATTGAGGTGGCAGATCTGATGGTCAAGCGCACGCGTTCCATGGTGCACTACAGTCAACGTGTTGCAAACTTGGTATTTAAAAACAAGGGACCAGACTAAAACGTGGGATGATGATTAAAGGGGTCAGAACATGCCAACATACCACCGGAGTTAAGGCTCCGATCATCTTCTCCGGTGGATCTCACCGGACCGGTCCATCATAAACCAAATGGAAAATGAAAAGTGAGTACATGTTTTTGAAGGAAAAATGCTTAGGAGCACGAATTTGACCTCCATTTTTTCCAATTCCAAGTATATTGAAAGATACATGGATTTGAAATTTGAGGTTCATGATCTGAGTTGCTTCGATTTGACCTCAAAGCAACTCAATCTTGTTGCCTACATTGGTAGGACTTCAGCCAACCAAAAATCGATCAAAATAGTTGAGACATGGGGGAGGATCGAAGAAGAGAATTTTTTGAAATTTCACCTTCGAGTAGCTTTAATTCAACTTGATCTTGACATGGATTTGCTTGATTCTTCCTCCTCTTGCTTGCAGTGATCAATTGAGATGAAAAAAACAATGAATTCTTGGAGTTTGAACTTAAAAAAAGAAGGTGAAATTCAAACTCGATTTCAATGAAATCTTCAAGGAATTCTATGGTGTGAGGTTCTGAGTTCTCTTGGCAAAGCTTTGGTAAGGTGTCTCTGTTCTTTCTGAGGTAATGCACTTGTTTATATAGCCAATTCAATTCATTTTTGCACCCTTTAAAAATTTGATAAAATTAGCAAGTTGGTGCATGGATTCATGGGCAATGATTTGGGCCTAAGGAATGATTCAATCCAACTTCAATTCATGCATAATGAGTACTGAGGTCATCACATGGAAGCATGCAAAGGGAAATAATCATTTGAATCCAAATCTTGCAAAAACAAACCCAACAAAGTAACCATGCGCATGTCCCTCAATCTTGGTCCAAATGAGGTAATCTTGGACTTTTTGGAAAGGTTCGATCTAGGGGAACAACTTTCATGTTGAACACTTTTACATTTGGATCTTGGATCATGATGAATTTTGAGGTGGAAGTTTGGAAAATCAAACATAATTGAAATTTTTCTAAGTACCAAGTCAAATATTCACTTCTTCCACCTTGAATAACTTTTACTATGAGCTTCAAATGGAAAAGGTTCCTTCATAAAAGTTGTAAGTATTTCAATCCTATTTAATTTGCTCACAAATGTGACCTCATTTGGACTTGGAATGAAGGAGTTATGCATTTTAGAAGTTGAGGAAAATATCTTGTTCTATGGTAATTGTCCAAAATGACCTATAATGTTTCCTCTTGGCACATGCCCTTTCAAGTTGAATTTGAAGTTTATAAAAGAATAAAATTTGGAGAGGACATATTTAAATTGATCATGAAAATTTGATGGCCTTCATATATTAAGTATTGAGCAAGTTATGGTCCTTGGAAGTTGACCTCCTAACTAGGGCACAGACAAAATGACCTATAATCTTTCACTATAAAAAAAATTACTTTCCAGGCAAAAAAAGCTCTTAACCTAAACATGAAAGTTGTTTGGAAGGTAATAAGGAGTAACTTTTATCTTGGAATAATTTTGATATGACAAAAGTTGTAGGAGATAGGGTCTAGGGAACCCCAGTTTTGACCACTTGACTTTCACTGGTCAACCACCTTGAACCAACTTGCAAACTTGAAGTTTTTTTGATATTTGGGACTCATGGAGGATCATATTTGTATAAGATGAGGTATAATTAAGTATAACTTGATATGTTTGATCAAATATTGAAGAAACTTGCTGAGGAAGTCACACAAGATACCCATATGAATTAGGGCTTCCAAGGCAAATAAGCTTCAAACTCTTGATAATTTATTGATCAAAATGATAAATGAGAATCATGGGGATCCATATATGATGTCTAGAACCAATGTGAACCATTCCTTGATTTATCTCCTTGCACTGAGGGTCTTAAACCCTAATTGTGAGCTTGATGAGGCCTTGGTGGATGCACACACTAACTACAAAAGGAACAAAGCTATACATAGAGATATTTTTGGTATTTTGGTTAGTAAATAATTAAAAACAAAGTATAGTACAATCAAATATGCTTTGTGATCTCTCCTAATGCAAACCCAATGAAATGAGGGGTAAGGAGGATGCCAAAGTGTGATCCCAA
This sequence comes from Lathyrus oleraceus, assembly GCF_024323335.1. Classification (NCBI taxonomy): domain Eukaryota; kingdom Viridiplantae; phylum Streptophyta; class Magnoliopsida; order Fabales; family Fabaceae; genus Lathyrus; species Lathyrus oleraceus. The sequence goes on from NC_066582.1 coordinate 235,863,602, forward strand.
AGCCAATACAAATGATGAAATAACATGGGGGATCTTAGGGTCAAAATTGGGGTCTTACATCTTCCCCTATTTAAGGACATTCTAACTGAGGATGTGAAGGTTAAAATCTTTGTATCAATTCAGTAGAATGGACTTAAATAACAACATATAGAAACACATTTTGGTCCCTAAGAGACCTCTTAATGCATATGATATAAATGTAAAAATTATCTTTGTGGGGAATAGGTTGCCACAAAGGAAAAGAATCCGGAAGAGACTGAAGGTCCACAGGAGCACCATGCATTTCGTAAGGAAAACTCACAGGGGCGACAAAGACTCCGGGGGAATAAAAACTGGCAGGCTACGACTTGAAAACTGCTGGAGACACAAGGGGATTTCCATGAAAATAAATCAATGGAAAGACTCGGTTGGGGGATCAAGAAAATCTACAGGGGTAATGGGTAGATCAAGACAAAGCTGAAATACTCGAATCAAACAGGAAAAGGCGATTCCATTGAGAAAATACGCACTCAAACTCAACTGGGGAAGAATGGACTTCAACACAGGAGTAAATGAGATATATTATATATTACCGGTTACTGGGTAGGAAGATAATATACTCTGACAGAGGGATATCCGTTACCGGTTAAGGTAAACATATCAAGGATGACTTGCTGAGAAAAAGAGGTATATTCGTTATTTATTACTGGGTAAGAATAACCTACTGGGGTATCAAATAGGATTTACAACTACCGGTTACTAGGAAGAAGACCAAAGAGAGAGTATTTGTCACCTATCTAAAGTGAGCATATTAAGGATAAACTCAAAGGAAGAATATCCGTCATCGATTAGGATGAACATATCAAGGATAGATTGCCAGAGAGAAATAGGAATTATATCTATCAACTACTGGATAGAATACCAAAGAGAGAATATTCATCACTGGTTAGGATGAACATATCAAGGACAAACTCAACAAGGGAAAGTAGGAATTAGAACTACCGGTTACTGGGTAGATTACTGAAAAGGGATAGAAAATCAGTCACTGGTTAAAGTGAATATATCAAGGATAGACTCTCTGGGGAATAAAATAGGGATTACAACTACCTTTTTACTGGGTAGAAACTCAAAGAGAGAAAGAATATTCGTCATCAGTTAGGATGAACATATCAAGGATAGACTACCTAGGGAAACGTGAAAACGAATCCGCTGGGGAAAACAAAGGTAATAGATTACATTTTACCGGGTATTGGGCCAAAAGTAATATACTCAAAAATCGAGAAGAATATTACCAATTACTTGGTAATAAACTCTCAGGGGACCAAAATTTCTATCTAGGTAATAACTAGAAAGAAACGATCAAACAAAGACTCAACCCAAAGAGGATCTAACTCAAGGGGAGTGGTTCTATCAAAGTAATTAACTGGGGAGGAAACTGAAATAATAATCATCCACGAGGAAATAACTCAGTGGGGAATGGGAAAGGTTAAATCTTTCTACTTAAGGGGATGACACTTTACAGTTGAAGGAGAACAGACACACCAAATCTGCCCGAGTAAATAATATTACTGAAGCAGGGGACTAGAAGAAAAATCAAATGCGATAAAATGCATAATGAAATATCTAATGCTATGTTTTATGCATCAATATGCATGTATATGATCATGATTATGCTGACAAAATAACACAAAGGATACAAATAACAAAGATTTGAATTGCTGCAACACTCGACTAATCTCAACACGATGGAAACACCAACTGGAGAAAATACTATAGATGAAAATAAATCATCTACCTCTACATAAATCATCTCTAGCTGGGACAGTCATGGAGAACATGCTTCCAATCAATCATGGCAAACTCTAAGAGGAGAGAGCACTGCTGAAGAATGACTATTCTAGCATACCAAGGATAGAGAATGATCTGTTGAGGATCCAAATTGTCAACACTACAGGGAATTTTAAGTCAACACCATATCGGAATAGGAGACAACCTCGCAGGGGACATAAATCAAACACTACTCAGAATCTAATACTTCCGGGAACGAGGGATCTTCATATCAGAAGATGAACTTCGCCGGGAGATACAAAAGGTAAACCTCTGTATGAGGATTTAAGCAAATTGCTGGCGATGATATGACCAAGATTGTCACATTCCTCAATACTCATTCAATTCTTCTTGGAAATTGTGAAATAAACCAATTCCAAGGCAAAGATAATTGGATCTGACTCACACAAAGGAGAAACTGCCGAAGTTATGCCACAATCAAATGCAAATGGAAACCAAATAAAGGTTCCAGATCTCTAAGGTTCAATCACAAACTGGGAGGAAATAAAACATGAGCATCACAACTGGGGAATATGAATTTGCAAAGGGGACCGATCATCAACTCAGTTGGAGATGAGACCCGTCGTCTCTACTGGGGGTGAGAAATCACCCGGGAGAGAACTCATCGACCAAGCTGGGGATAAATGATGAACTGTTGGGGAGAAAAATAGTTACCAAACCAACTGTTTGGGGAAGACCAACAATGCTTCACACTTCAAGATTTACCTGTTCTCAGATTGCTGTTGACACTCCTTACTGAAATCGATTATTCTTAAAGTGATTGTTTTTATTATTTTAAGAAAAATAATTATTATTCATTATTTATTTCAAAATTATCTTCATAAAAATTAAATTTTATTTAGCAGAAGTAAATAAGAATAGAAACAATTGGATAAAAGCTCAACTTTATTTAATAGAATGGTAGTCCGTAAATGACGAGACTCCATAGATCTTTACAAAGTTTGAAAATGGTAATTTACATGGAAAAGGGCTACATTGAATATAATGATCACTACTCTCTACCAACTTCAACATCCATTGTGCTCGTCTTCAGTTGAGAATGATGAATCCGAACCAAATGACTTGCTCAAAACTGCTTCCAGGATTAGGACTAACCGAATGCAGTTACTTGCCCTAATCCCTAATTTTTTTTCTAGATTTCCCGAAGGTGGGGTACTCGATCTACCAGGACAAATTTTCTATTTTATGTCTCTAATTTTTGCCTGGATCTCCCTTCCGGGTTTTCAATCCACCGAGATGCTCATTTTTGCCTAAGCCTCCCTTTCGGGTCTTCAACTTAGCGAGTTGTTTTTTTATTTTTAGGTGAAGTATTTCTTGACTATATCGGCGTTCACAGGACACGTGAACTCTTCACCATCCATAGTTGTAAGAATCAATGCGCCGCCTAAAAAGGCTCTCTTAACAACATATGGGCCTTCATAATTAGGAGTCCATTTGCCCCTAGCATTAGGTTTGAAAGATAAAATCTTCTTGAGCACGAGGTCACCTTCTCTGAACACACGAGGCCTGACCTTCTTATCAAAATCTTTCTTCATTCTCTGTTGATATAACTGACCATTACACATGACAATCAATCTCTTTTCTTCAATCAAATTCAACTGGTCATATCTAGTCTGGCACCAATCAGCTTCTATCAACTTAGCTTCCATTATCACACACAATGACGGAATCTCAACCTCTACGGGGAGCACAACTTCCATGCCATAAACGAGAGAGAAAGGGGTTGCCCCGATTGAAGTGCGAACAAATGTATGGTACCAAGGCAAAGCAAACGGGAGCATTTCATGCCAATCCTTGTATGTCACAACCATCTTTTGGATAATCTTCTTAATGTTCTTATTTGCATCTTCAACAACCCCATTCATCTTTGGTCTGTAGGGAGAAGAATTATGATGTGCAATCTTGAAGTCTTTGCAAAGAGATTCCACCATATTATAGTTCAGGTTCGGTCCATTATCAGTAACGATCTTACTTGGAACACCATAATGACATACAATTTGATTCTTGATAAACCTTACAACAACTTGCTTGGTTACATTCACATATGATGCCGCTTCAATCCACTTTGTGAAGTAATCAATAGCCAACATAATGAAACAATGTCTGTTCGAAGCTTTGGGCTCAATCATACCAATCATATCAATTCCCCACATGGATAAGGGCCATGGAGAGGAAGTAACGTTCAACAGTGTCAGAGGAACATGAATCTTATCTCCATAAATTTGATACTTGTGGCATTTCATCACAAACTTGCAACATTCAAATTCCATTATCAGCCAATAGTAACCTGCTCTTAACATCTTCTTTGCCATAGCATGTCCATTGGAATGGGTACGAAAGGAACCTTCATGGACTTCATTCATCAACAAGTCTACTTCATGTACATCCATGCATCTGAGCAAAACTATATCGAAGTTTCTCTTGTAAAGCACATCACCATTCAGGTAGAAGTTTCCAGCTAATCTTCTAAAAGTCTTCTAATCTTTTAAGGATTCCCCAGGCGGGTAACCCTGACTTTGAAGGAAACATTTGATATCAAAATACCATGGCTTTTCATCTTTAATTTCTTCAACAAAAACACATGAGATGGCCTATCAAGACGCATCACAGTCACATTGGGAACTTCATTTCAAAATTTCACCATAATCATTGAAGCCAACGTTGCAAGAGCATCTGCCATCCGGTATTCGTCTCAAGGGATATGATGGAACTCAACTTTTGTAAATAAAGTTGAAATCCTCCTCGCGTAATCTATATACAATATCAAACTGGGTTGATTCGTCTCTCATTCACCTTTGATTTGATTCACAACCAAAGTCGAATCTCTATAGATGTCAAGATATTTAATTCTGAGATCAATGGCCTCTTCAAGCCCCATAATGCAGGCTTCATACTCAGCCATATTATTTGTACATTTGAAGGTCAATCTACCTGTAAACGGAAAATGAGTGCCTTGAGGAGTAATAATCATTGCCCCAATGCCATTACCATAAGAATTAACAACTCCATCAAATACCATGCCCCAACGGGAACCAGGCTCTGGCCCTTTTTCAAGCAATGGTTCATCACAATCTTTCATCTTCAAGTACAAGATCTCTTCATCAGGAAAATCATATTGTACTGATTGATAATCTTCAATAGGTTGGTGAGCCAGATGGTCAGCCAAGACACTATCCTTGATAGCTTTCTGAGATCGGTATTAAAATCATACTCAGATAACAACATCTGTCAATGGGAAATCCTCCCATTTAAAGCAGGCTTCTCAAAGTGGTACTTGATTGGATCCATTTTGGATGTCAACCAAGTAGTATGATTCAACATATACTGACACAGACGCTTAGCAGCCTAAGCCAATGCGTAACATGTCTTCTCAAGCATAGAATACCGAGTCTCATAGTCGGTGAACTTCTTACTGAGGTAGTAAATTGCATACTCTTTCTTTCCAGATTCATCTTGCTGACCAAGAACACATCCCATACTCTCATCAAGTACAGCTAGATAAATGATCAAAGGTCTTCCTTTAATAGGAGGAGACATAATTAGAGGCTCAAGCAAATACTCTTTGATACTATCAAAATCTTTCTGGCAGTCTTCAGTCCAATCACAATTTTGACCTTTCCGAAGAAGTTTGAAAATAGGTGCACATGTGGCAATCATATGCGATATAAATCTTGAGATATAGTTCAAGCATCCTAGAAAACCTCTGACTTGCTTCTCAGTTTTGGGTGCATGCATTTCTTGTATTGCGTTGACCTTGGCAGGATCAACTTCAATACCCTTCTCACTGACAATGAAGCCCAACAACTTACCCGAACGAACACCAAAAGTACACTTATTGGGATTCAAGCAGAGTTTGTACTTCCTCAAACGCTGGAATAACTTCAACAAATGTTCAACGTGTTCTTATTCATCACTTGATTTGGCAGTCATATCATCAACATAAATTTCAATCTCTTTATGCATCATATCATGAAAAAGAGTGGTCATAGCTCTCTAGTACGTTGCACCAGCATTCTTTAGACCGAAAGACATCACTCTATAACAGAATGTTCCCCAGGGTGTAATGAATGTGGTCTTCTGCATATCTTCAGGTGCCATCTTGATTTGATTATAACCGGAAAATCCATCCATAAACGAAAAGACTATGAATTTAGCTGTATTATATACCAACATATCAATGTGTGGCAGAGGAAAATCTTCTTTTGGACTAGCTTTGTTCAAATCTCTATAATCAACACACGTACAGAATTTTCCATCTTTCTTCAGAACATGCACAATATTGGCCACCCACTGCGGATACTCGGAGGTTACAAGAAAACCAACATCAATCTGCTTTTTCACTTCCTCTTTGGTCTTTACTCCCATATCAGGATGAGTTCTTCTTAACTTCTGTTTGACCGACGGGTATTTTGGCTTCAACGGTAATCTATGCTCCACAATTTTAGAATCCAGCCCAGGCATATCTTGATAGGACCAAGCAAACACATCATAATAATCTCTAAGAAGATCAATCAACCCCTTCTTAGCTTCTGGACACAGTTGAGACCCAATCCTGACTTCCTTCACATCATCCTCGAAACCCAAGTTGACCAGTTCAATCTACTCTTCAAACGACTGAATGGAGTTGTCCTCGTACTCAAGTAAACGAGATAACTCATCAGATACTTCTTCATTATCAATCTCTTCCTCAGCTTCAAACACAGGGAAATCAAAGTTTGGAGAGGGAGTAGGATCATTATATTCAATGGGTTTGTGAATCAACCTTCATAATGATTTGATATTTTGATTTTAAAGAAGTGGGGTACGGACAAATATAAGTCAGATGGAAGATTATTATTTATTTATGTTTTTTGTGATTACCATTTTCAGAAAAATAAAAAAATAAAAATAAAACATCATAGATGTCGATGAATAAAATTGTATTTTATTGATGATAATAATAAAAATACCCAACAATGTTCACTTCTCCCTTAGGCATATGTGAAGGATTTTTCTTAAAACAATAAAAACCAAATTACTTAGAATGGTGAATGACAACAGGAACATCAACAGTAACCCAATTGTTGCAAGTCTGGCCATGCGTCACAAAATTGGCGCAAGCTTCGTCTTCATCACCATTGTCTTCAATAATGGCAACTAAGTGTTGATTATTCCCATGAATGAACTCTCCACTGCGGAAAATTGGTTGCAAAACTTTGACTTTGGCGTTGAACGTCCCTGGTTTAAATCCCAATTTGGCTCTGTTCTTGTTCTCAGCAACCTCCATGACACGACCCTACTGATCAATGCTGCCAACCTGAATAGCCTCTTGCGCATCCTTCAAAGAAGACACGGGTTACCCAGTTTTCTTTATTTCATCAGCAATAGACAAGGCTTGGAACGACGTTCCAACCTCCTCCTCAGCATCAACGTACGTGAAAGATGACAGATGGCTCACCAACAATGCCTTCTCTTCACCAAAAACGACAAGCTTGTCGTTCTTCACAAATTTTAGCTTCTAGTGTAGAGTAGATGTCATTGCTCTAGCTTCATGAATCCATGGCCTTCCTAACAAACAGTTATAGGTCTGGTGGATATCCATTACCTGGAAAGTAATTTGGAAATCACTCGGACCTATCTTCACTTGGAGGTCTACTTCACCAATGACAGTTTTACGAGAACCGTTGAACGCTTTGACAACCACACCGATATACCTCATCATGGCGCCTTGATAAGAGATTCTTGACAAAGTTGATTTCTGAAGCACATTCAGAGATGACCCTGTATCAACCAACACGTTGGACAGAGCGTCCTCCTTGCAATTCATAGAAATGTGGAGTGTAAGATTATGATTTCTTCCTTCCTTGGGAAGCTCTTCATCACAAAAACTCAAATTATTACAAGAAGTAATATTGGAAACTATGTCGTCAAACTAATCCACAGTCACATCATGCTCAACATAAGCCTGTTCCAACACTTTCTGCAATGCCTCCATATGTGCTTCAGAATTCATCAGTAATGATAGCACAAAGATTTTTGACGGAGTCTGGAGCAATTCCTCCACAACATTGAATTCACTTCTCTTAATCAATTTTAGCACCTCATCATCATCATTAGTCTTCAAATTGTTGGATTCACCAGATTAACGCGTTGGAGCACTAACTAGATTCACCACTGGAATCTCTACTTTCTTACTTGTTGTAACATCTTCTATTATCTTTGGGAAAACCAGACTGAACACACGACAACTATGGGCCACCTTTGCTACATCGGTAGTATTCACCAATGAATTTGCGACTGGTAGAGGAACCTCTTGACCATCTCTAATCATTTTGGCATTGTACTGATATGACATAGCTTTATCGGATAAGTAATGGATAGGGCCCGCTAACCGTATAACCAACAGAGATACCGATCTATTGACATTGTTGCTGCTGATACTATCAAATTGAATGACTACCCGCTCAGGGGTCTTGAATACTGGCACAATCACATTCATATCATCTATATCCCTTGATTGTTGAATCTGGATTACATTCTCATCCATCAACTTCTAGATATCTCTCTTGACGACCATACATTTATGGGGATTCACGCTATAGATTACACAACCATCATGGTCATGTTCACAGTCACTGATTAAACAAAAAGTCTTATGCATCTCCACCAGAGATCTTCGGATACGTCGTACATCAAAAACTCGGAAATTCCCTGGACAACCATCCACCATGTTGACAGAAGCGTTACTATGAGCAGGCAATGGATTGGCTTTCACATTAGGTGCTCTATCCTCAAAGGACACCATACCATTCTTCACAAGCTTTTTAACTTCATATGAGGATAGCAATTCTCTATATCATGACCAGGGGCTCCCTAGTGAAAAGCACAATGAAGATCAAGCTTGAACCACCATGATAGTGGCTCAAGAATTTGCGGAGGATTTCTTGACTGGATGAGATTCTTGAGGACCAATGACATGTATAACTCTGCATAAGTCATAGGAATAGGGTCAAAGGATACCTTCTTCCTCTCAAAATTTTGTTGGTGATGATTGTTGTTGTTGTAGTTGGTTCTTTGTTGCGGTTGTTGATATTGTTGTTGCTGAATTGGAACTGATTTATTAGGATTGTTGGAAAAAAACGGAATTAATGAGGAAACTTGACGTTGATGTTGACGGGGTTGAGAACTCTTTCTTACATGAGGCCTCATCTGCCTCCCTACTGACACTGAATTAGTTTCTCCTTCCTTCCTTTTGGAGAAACTCCCACCATACTTCATGTTGGTTGATGCTTCTTCTTTAGACAGACGTCCTTCATGGACTCCTTCTTCTATCCTCGTCCTCATGTTTACCATTTTGTTAAAATCATTAGGGGCACTCACAATCATACGTTCGTAATAAAACGAACTCAATGTCTTCAAGAAGATCTTTGTCATTTCCTTCTCTTCAAGAGGTGGACTTATATGGGCAACCAATTCTCTCCATCTATGGCCATATTCTTTGAATGTCTCCTTATCTTTCTGAGACATAGACCTCAATTGGTCTCTATCAGGCATCATTCCATGTTGTACTTATACTGCTTGACAAAGGCTTCACCCAAGTCATTGAAAGTACGAATGCTTGCACTATCCAAACCTATATACCACCTCAAGGCAGCTCGAATTAAATTGTCTTGGAAATAGTGAATTAACAACTCATCATTATCAGTTTGAGTAGACATTTTTCTGGCGTACATCACAAGATGGCTTAGCGGGCAAGTATTCCCTTTGTACTTTTCAAAGTCTGGGACCTTGAATTTCACAGGGATCTTAACATTGGGGACCAAGCAGAGTTCAGCAACGCTCTTCCCAAACAAATCTTTCCCTCTCAGAGTCTTCAACTATTTGCGTAACTCAAGGAATTGATCTTTCATCTCATCCATCTTCTCATATACATCTTGACGCTCAGACGACTCATAATGGTAGATAATATCCTCAACACAAGCCAGAGTGTGAACAACCGAGGAAGGCACTGACATGACTGGGCTAGATGCCAACATAGAAACAAAGATGGACGGATACCGTTCTGGCATAAAATTGGGTGGCATTCCCCAAGGGAATCCAACAGGCATGGATTGACTGGAAGCAACAATTGGAACAGTTGAGGTAGCAACCTCAAAAATGACAGTCCTGTGAGGATGAGGGGTTATGGGAGTTGGTGAAGACTGATTTTGTGCAGCAATGATAAATTCCATCAGCATCGTTAATCTGGAGATCTCGTCCTTTAGCTCTCAGTCCTCTTTCTCTAGATGTTCCATGATCCTCGGTTGATTAGCATGAGTATTGTATCGGTGAGTCAGCTTGGCTGATGCACAGAAGAAGAATTGATAAGACATCTGGCTAACAAACCTGTTATGCAAATGATGCATGAAATGCAATATTTTCGATTGTTTTTTAATTTCAAGGAATATATGAAGTCCTAGTTGCAAATATATATTTAAATAATAACAATAACGACAATTTGACCATAAAATCTCTTTTTATTCATAAAATTTAGAAGGATTACACTGGGTACAATTTCAGAAACCAAAATACAAATATAAGAGCAAAGGAAAATGTCATCCTAAGGATCCCTAGCAGCTGCATCAAATGATCTGGCTCTGGGTACATACTTCCTTATGATGCGTCGAATCTCGGACTCAAAGGACGTCTTCATCTGAGCCTTCTCAAGAACTAACTGATCAACAATCTTCTTCCAAGCACCGGAAGGTTGAGGCATACTAGAGAAAGGTAGACCCTCTGGCTCTCTCTGTCTCTTCACTGCTCGGTCTTCAAGAATCTCTCTAAATGCATCCTTGTCTTTCTACTCAAGTTGCAACTCTTCATGCTTTCGGCTCAAAGCATGGAACCTCTCTTCCCACATATCTCTTTCTTGATTCATCTTAGCTAGAGTTGATGGCTCAACCATAACCACAAACATAGGTCTTTCACAGGGGTATGACATCTTCAGCTCCAAAGCTCTCTTCTTCACCCAAATAGTGTAAGCTTCTAAAGATACACAGTTGCACGGATCAAGCTCGGATCTTCGTTTCCTATGCACATTATGCCAAGCATGTGTCATCCCCTACTTCAAATGTTTAAGATCTTTACCCTCTTGATAGAAAAGACCTTCTAACTGAGTGTTATTAGGTTTATCTCTCAAGGGGAACCCAAGTTGACGTTGAGCCAAAGCAGAGTTATAGTTGATTCCTCCTTGTGTACCAATGAGAGGCATATTAGAGAACTCACCACAACTATCAATAATATCCACACTACTTAATGCAAAGTCAAACTAAACAATATCATCATTAGCGAGAGACATAAGTCTCTGGGATCACTATAGACATTTCTTGTTTTCCACGAAAGCAGGCGTCTAAGGCAAGTGCGAAATAAACCACTTGTACAAAAGAGGAACACAACACACAATAGTCCCACCACCTTTAAAATTTCTCAAATGCAAAGAGAAATACATGTCACCCAACAGAGTAGGAACAGGATTCCCAATCACGAAGATCCTAATGGCGTTAACATCAACAAAATCGTCAATGTTAGGGAACAAAGCTAGACCATAGATGAGCAACACAAAGATGGCTTCAAAAGCATCCACACTGCCGGCTTGAGCAAAGATAGTAGATTTACCAATGAGAAACTCATAAGTCAACCCAAGAATTCCTCCTTTCTTCACCATATGAGCATCAATATCAAATTTCTTCAGATGAAGAGCTTCAGCTCTGATATGAGATCTGGGAATCTTCTCCAATCCACTAAAAGGTACTTTGTCAGATATGGGTATACCTAAGAGATGGGCATACTCCCCTAACGTAGGTACAAGCTGATAATCGAGGGAAATGAAGCACCCGTAGAGAGGATCATAGAACTGAACCAAAACACTCAGAAGTCCTTCAACCACATCAGCAGATAACACAGACAAAAGCTTCCCATGACGTTGCTTAAAGTCCAAGGGATATAGTACAAAGGAGGACAACTTCCTTAACTCTTTCAAATCAGGACATCTGAAACTATACTTCTTAGTGTTCCTTCGTCCATAATCCATGGTCTGAAAATATTTGCAAACAAGACATCGGTTCCTTGAAACATTATTTTTCTGGGATGAATTTTATGATCGTATGTATGCATGAATGCAACAGTCACACACAAGGGATCACACACAAGGCAAGCACAAACAAAGGTCAAGGGATGGATCAAGTCATCATCAAGATCAATCATCCATTTTTGTGAATTATGGTTTTCACCTTATCAACACCCAAGTTCCATTGATATTGACAAGACTTGATCAGATCAACCAAGAATCAAAGGGTTTGTTGTGAGTCACGAGCATGGAGTCGGGTTAAGAACCATACCAAAGGAGTGTACTAAGGATAAAAACCTGTAGATCATGTTCTAAAAAGTTCCCAGAGTCTTAATCCCATCTATCGGATATTATAGGTTAGGATGACTGACTCATCAACCCATAATATTCTCAAGAGAAACTCGTCTGAGTGTAGTATCGTGTAACAACTGCTATCAGGTCTACACCTGAACAGTCTCTGTACTACGTCCTAAATAGGACAAGTTGGGTTAAGTGTTCTACGGTCCTCAGTTTCTCGGACCCCAAATTAGAGAAAGTAATGCATATCTATAAATAACTTGTGTGACATCAGTAACTCCAAAAGGGTCTCCATTGAGTAGATGGTTCTCAAGCCAACTTGTTAAGGACTACTCCACACAAGTTGAACATGACTATACCATCCTCCAATCTTAATTGCACTCAAGTTCGGGTTAGAACTTATCTCACCACTTAGAGATCACCAAGCACATAAAACATATTATATCATACAAACAAACATACAAACATCAAATATACACATATATACACATAAAAAAAGTAGGCTAAACCCACAGAGGACTACTCCCCAGTAGATTCACCACTTAATTTCTATAGCGATAAATTCATGACCATCAAGCTATGGATAAACTTGACGTAAATAAAACCAGAGTCGCCACCGCGCTTTTATTGTTTCCAAAGGAAAAGGGAAAACTACGAACAAAACCCAAAAATAAGAAGTTTTCAAATCAAAACTAATAAAATGCCAGAGATTACAAATAAGTGGGTTGGTTACACAGAGGAAAGGTGTTAGCACCCAAAGTGTCCTAGGTACTCCTAGGGAGCCCTTTTTTATGTGTGCATATGTGTTTGGTATAAAATATGTTTGGTAAAAATAGAGTGTGGGGATGAGAAAAGAATTCATTGATTATATTTTTGTGTTTAACAAGACCTTCGGACTTGTGCCTACCTACCAACATAAAAGTGAGGGATCAAAACCTCGTAGTTCATGGTAAAAAATTTCAAATGAGTTAGTGAATTGCTTTTAATATAATTTTATATGAAAAGGAACAAAGGGCCAAATTTTTTAATGAAGTTGTTATTTCTTTTTGTCTTTTTGAAATGTTAAGTCAATATGATTAAGTTTATTTACAAATTTGATTTAAGAAAAGAATTTGAAAATTCATTGGCATAAGTCCCAAGTTTCTAATCATTAAAACATGTCTAAGTTTGAAATCACAAGCAAAGAAGGTGTTTGAAAGGGGGAGAGATTTTGAAATTTAAGAAGTGGGAGGAGATGAAGAGACTATCCTAAGCACAAATTTAAAAGTTAAGAGTTGAAAAGATCTGACCAATGGGATGCAATCCAACTGACAAGAATGTCATATAGAAAACCCACTTTCCCTTTGGACTTTGAATCAAGCAATAATCAATAAGAAATTAGCCATATCCAGACATCATGTAGATCAAGGCATCAAATAAAGATGGCCGCATCCAAGCAGGCAATTTCCATAGCTAGTAGTCTTATTTGACTTCCAATGTATCAGATGGAATATTCCTTGATCAACTCAGAACAAAGTATCAGACACAAGATTAAAATGATAATTAAGTACAAAGACAAAGTAGCAGATGAATTCAAACAAAAACCTAAGGCTTGCATAAGATGAAGGCTCAGTCTCAAGATAGCTTAGTCTTAGAATGTTGGCATTGGCCAAGTCCTTTTGCATTGGGAATGTTGCCTAATTCTAAGTCCAAAAATTTAGATCAAGACCAACAGTCCACCAGATATTTTTTAGGGTTTTTGTTGTTATTAGATATTTTAAGGTCCTAAGACCACAAACAAAGCCAAAACACACAAACAATATATACAATTACAAGATATGGCTCAAATAAGCAAAGTGAAAATGATATGAACATAAACAAGTTTAAAGAAATGTAAATGACAATGAATGATAAATGACTGAAATTTAAATTGCATAAAGTAAATGACTTAAAAGTAAAGCAATATTAACAAGAATTAGTCAAATGTTAGTCAAGTGTTAGTGGTGATTTTTAATTGATTAAGTCATTCTTTGGAGAACACTCAACCATTCGTTCAGAGGTATGAATCCTTAAACCAAGACATCTTCCATGAGAAGGGCTCCAACTTGGATATTCAACAAGTATGCCACTAGCTCCCATGAAAGGAAAAAAGGTCAATTCTCCACACAATTCCATGAAGAATGTGAGACTTACAATCTCACCTACTAGAATGATATGCCTTGAGGGTCAAATTTAGCTCTATGTTAAGCAATCATAATTGGACTTATATAGAAATCACAACTATCTGAGGTCGGGCAATAAAAATTTAGGTGTTAATGCATGTTAGAGATTTGGTATGCATAACCAAACTCCTAAAGCATACCACACACTAAAAGCAAAGATTCAGAGGGAGGGACCTATCTCAGTCATACTTGTATTGGTTCATCTAACACAAGGCCATTGATGAGCCAATTAGCCTTTAGACATTAGATATTTCATTGGTCAAATGAGGGAATGGGAAATAATAGGGATGAGGATGAAGAGGGAGGGCAAGATAGAAACACAAATTGATCATGGGAGGAATTTCATTAAATCAAAACCACCCATTCATTTTGGAAGATGAAATGTACATTTCATCAATCCCCTAAATCCAATGGTTTTGATCCAACAAAAGTCAAATCAACCTTGACCAAGGCCAAAACATAAATTCAAACATCACAAGACCATAAAAATGGCTCAACAAATTTTTTAAACATTTAATCAATTAAAAATCAATTTAAAAATGAACTAAAATACATTTTATTTTGGTCAAAACCTAAAATTCCTTCAAAACACCAAATAAATGGCCAAGGGATTTATCCTAGGTTAATCAAGGTCAAAGGACCTTGGACAATTTTTTTTACTAGTTTTGAAAAGTCAGAAGTATTTTTAAACAATTAAAAATATGCAGAAAAACATTTAATTCATGAAAAAAACCAAAGTTAATCCAAAAATAATTTTAATTCAGAATATGGAAGAAGAAAATATATAAAGATTTTTGGTGAACGTCCCATATTTTTTGGATTAAAAATGTAATTTCTATGAATTAAATAAAATAACGCAATTAAATGAAAATTCAGAAATTAAAAAGAAATTAGAAAAAACAAGGGCCGTCAGATCTCCCTCATTAATTGAGGTGGCAGATCTGATGGTCACACACGCGCTATCCACGGTGGACTTAAGTCAAAGCAATATGCGCGTGGTAATTCAAACCAAAGGTCAAGATTAGATCATTGGACCTGGATCAGATGGATGTGAAGCTGCCAACATACCACCGGAGCTAGGGTTCCGGTCTTCTTCTCCGATGGACCTCAGCGGACTGGTCCACCATCAACCACCACCAAAATTTAAAACAAGGACATGGATTTAAAGGAAAAAAGCTCAGGAACTCGAATCTGGCCTCAATTTTCTCCAATTCCAAGTATATCAAAAGATACAGGGATTTGAATTTTGAGGAACATGAACTGAGTTGCTTCGATTTGACCTCAAAGCAACTCAATCTTGTTGCCTACATTGATAAGACTTCAGGCAACCAAAAATCAAAGAGAACCATGAAGAATTGAGAGAGAATCGAAGAGATGAAGTTTCTAAAAAATCACCTTCGAGGGAGCTTGAATCCGACTTGATCTTGCTTCCAATTGGCCTTGGCTTGACTTCAGGTGCTTGCAAGAAGTGAAATGGATCAAGGAAGGGCTTGGATTCTTGGAGTTTCAACTTCAAATTTGAAGTGAAATTGAAACTCGATTTTCCATTGAAAACCTTCAAGTTTATCCTCTAATGGTGAGGCTTAGGATTGCAGGTTCAAAGCTTGGGCAAGGTGTCCCCAATTCTGAGCATGAGGGGTCTTATTTATAGGCCATGCATTTGCTTTCCACACACTTCATTCAAAATTCCAAAAATAGAAATCTCACTTGCATGAATGTATGGGTGTATGGTACGCCCATCCAATGATGCCATATGATCCATAATTCTGTGTTATCCAACCTAGAATGATGTCATATAGCCATGCATAAAGGAATTGAATGTTGAACATAAATTTGACCAAATGGAACCTTGTGAATAACTCATGCGTAACTCCCTCAAACTTGGCCAAATAAAGTGATCTTGGACTTTTTAGAAAGGTGAGATCAAGGGGAACAAATTTCATGTTGAACACTTGTCCATTTGTAGCTTGGATCATGATGAATTTTGAGGTGTAAGTTTGGAAAATCAAACATAAATGAAAATTTTCTAAGTACCAAGCCAAATGTTCACTTCTACCACCTTGAATAACTTTTGCTATGGGCTTCAAATGGAAAACGTTCCTTCATCAAAGTTGTATCTCTTTCAAAAATCTTCAATTTGGTCACAAATTTGACCTCATTTGGATTTGGCATGAATGAGTTATGCATTTTAGAAGTTGAGGAAAATCTCTTGTTCAATGGTAATGGCCCAAAGTGACCTATCATGTTTCCTCTTGGCACATGCATTTGCGAGTTGAGTTCGAATTTATTCAAAGAATAAAAGTTGGATAGGACCTCTTGAATTTGATCATGAAACTTGAATGGCCTTCATATTATAAAAATTGAGCAAGTTATGGTCCTTGGAAGTTGACCTCCTAACTAGGGTTCAAGCAAAATGATTTATAATCTTTCACCATAAAAAAATGACTTTCCAAGAAAACCTAGCCCTTGACTTTAACATGAAAGTTGTTTGGAAGTCATAAGGAGTAAATTTTCTCTTGGAATCATTTCATATGACAAAAATTGTAGGAGATAGGGTCTAGGGAACTCCAGTTTTGACTAGTTGACTTTCTCTGGTCAACCACCATGAACCAACGTGCAAACTTGAAGTTCTCTTGATCTTTAGGACTCATGGAGGATAATATATGTATAAGATGGTGTAAAATGAAGTATCCCTTGAAATATTTGATAAAATATTGAAGAAATTTGCTGAGGAGGTCACACAAGATACCTAGATGAATTAGGGCTTCCAAGGCAAACAAGCTTCAAACTCTTGATGAATTCTTGATCGAAATGATAAATGGATATCATGGAGATCCATACATGATGTCTAGAGTCAATGTGAACCATCTCTTGATTAGTATCCTTGCATTTAGGTTCTTAAACCCTAGATATGAGCTTGACGAGGCATTGGTGGATGCATACACTACCTACAAAAGAAACAAAGCTATACACACACATATTTTTGGCATTTTCGTTAGTAAACAAAGAAAAATAAAGTATGATACAATCAAATGTGCTTGGTGACCTCTCCCAATGCAAACCCAATGAATTAGGGGTAATGAGTATGCCAAGGTGTGATCCCAAAGCCAATGCATATGATGAGATAGCACGAGGGATCTTAGGGTCAAAATTGGGGTCGTACACCTATCCACAAATAACTTGTGTGACATAAGTAACTCCAAAGAGGTCTGCACTAAATAGATGGGCCTCAAGCCAACTTTTTAAGGACTACTCCACACAAGTTGAACATGACTATACCATCTTCCTATCTTAATTGCACTCAAGTTTGGGTTAAAACTTATCTCACCACTCAGAGATCACCTAGCACAATAGAGAAATTATATCACACAAACAATATACAAACATCAAATATACAAATATATACACATAAAAAAGTAGGATAAACCCACTGAGGACTACTCCCCAGCAGAGTTGCCACTTAATTTTTGTAGCGGTAAATTCATGACCATCAAGCTATGGATAAGCTTAACGTAAATAAAACCAGAGTCGCACCGCGGTTTTATTGTTTCCAAAGGAAAAGGGAAAAATACTAACAAAACCCAAAGATAAGAAGTTTTCAAATCAAAACTAATAAAATGCCAGAGATTACAGGTAAGGGGGTTGGTTACACAGAGGGAAGGTGTTAGCACCCAAAGTGTCCTAGGTACTCATAGAGAGCCCTTTTTTATATGTGCATGTGTCTTTGGTATAAAATATGTTTGATAAAATAGAGTGTGGGGATGAGAAAAAGAATTCATTGATTATATTTTTGTGTTTGACAAGACCTTCGGACTTATGCCTACTTACCAACATAAAAATGAGGGATCAAAACCTCGTAGTTCATGGTAAAAATTTCAAATAAATTGGTGAATTGCTTTTAACTAAAGTTAATAAGAGAAGGCACAAAGGGCCAAAAATTTGAGTGAAGTTGTTAGTTCTTCTTTTCTTTTGAATTTTAATTCAATATGATTAAGTTTATTTACAAGTTTGATTTAAGAAAGAGTTTGAAAATTCAATGGCATAAGGCCAAAGTTTCTAATCATTAAAACAAAGTCTAAGTTTGAAATCACAAGCAAAGAAAGTTTTTGAAAAGGGATAAGAGATTTTTAAATTTAAGAAGTGGGAGGAGATGAAAAGGCTATCCTAAACACAAATTTAAAAGTTAATAGTTGAAAAGATCTGACCAATGAGATGCATTCCATTAGACAAGAATGTCATATAGAAACCCATTTTCCTTTGGACTTCAATCAAGAAATAATCAATAAGCAATGAGCAATATCCATACATCATGAAGATCAAGGCATCAAATATAGATATCCACATCCAAGCAAGCAACTCCAATAGCTACCAGTCTTTATTTTCTTCCCATGTATCAGATGAAATATTCCTTGATCCACTCAAAATAAATCATCAGGCACAAGATCAAAATAAAAATTAAGCATAAAGGCAGAGTAGTAGATGACCGCAAGAAATTCTCAAGGCTCGTATCAGATGAAGACAAAATTCAAAATAAGCCAGTCTCAAGATATTGGCATTGGTCAAGTCCTTTTAGCATAGGGAATGTTGCCTAATCCTAAGTTTAAAAGTTCAGACCAAGTTCAACAATCCACTAGATGTTTTTTAGGATTTTTCTTATTGTTAGGTATTTTAAGGTCCTAAGACCATAAACAAGAACCAAAAGCAAACAAACAAATATATACAATCACAACATATGGCTCAAATGAGCAAAGTGAAAACGACTTGAAACATAAACAAATTATATGGAATGTAAATGGAAATGGATGATAAATGACTGAAATTTAAATTTCATAACAGTAAATGACTTGAAACTAAAGCAATATTAACAAGAATTAGTCAAATGTTAGTCAAAAGTTAGTCAAGTGTTAGTGGTGATTTTTAATTGATTAAGTCATTCTTTGGAGAACACTCAACCATTCACTCACAAGTATGAATCCTTAAACCAAGACATCTTCCATGAGAAGGGCTCTAACTTGGATAATTTAACTAGTATCCCACTAGCTCTCATGAAAGGAAAAAAGGTCAAGTCTCCACATAATGCCATGAAGAAAGGGAGACTTACAATCTTACTTACTAGAATGATATGCCTTGAGGGTCAAATTTAGCTCTATGTTAAGCAATCATAATTGGACTTGTGTAGAAGTCACAACTATTTGAGGCCGGATAACAAAAAATATAGGTGTTAATGCATATTAGATATTTGGTATGAAGAACCAAACTCCTACAACATACCACACACTAAAAGAAAAATATCAAAAGGGAGGGACCTATCTCAGTCACACTTGTATTGATTCATCTGACACAAGGTCATTGATGGATCAATTAGCCTTTAGACATTAGAGATTTCATTGGTCATGTGGGGAAATAGGAAATAATAGGGATGAAGATGAAGAGGGAGGGGAAGATAGAAACAAAAATTGATCATGGGAGGGATTTCATCCAATTAAAACCATCTATTCATTTTGGGAGATGAAATGTACATTTCATCAATCGCCTAAATCCAATGGTTTTGATCCAACAAAAGTCAAATCAACCTTGACCAAGGACCAAACAGAAAGTCAAACATCACAAGACCATAAAAAAGTCTCAACATAATTTTTAAACATTTAATCAATTAAAAATCAATTTGAAATGATTTAAAATGCATTTTAATTATGTCAAAACCTAAAATCCCTTCAAAACACCAAATAAATGGCCAAGGGATTTATCCTAGGTCAAACAAGTTCGAAGGGCCTTAGACAAAAAAATTCATGATATTTGAAAAGTCAGAAGTATTTTTAAATAATTAAAAATATGCACAAAAACATTTAATTCATTAAAAATACCAAAATTAGTCCAAAAAATAATTTTAATTCAGAATATGGAAGAGAAAAATATTTGAATAATTTTGGTAAAAGTCGCATATTTTTTGGATTAAAATGAAACTTTTATGAATTAAATAAAATAAGTGGATTAAATGGAAATTCAGAAAATACAAAAAAAATAAGGGCCATCAGATCTTCCTCATTAATTGTGGTGGCAGATCTGATGGCCAAGCGTGCGCGTTTCATGGTGCACTGCAGTCAACATGTTGCAAACTTGGTATTTGAAAACAAGGGACCAGATTAAAACGTGGGATGATGATCAAAGGGGCCAGGACATGCCAACACACCATCGGAGCTAGGGCTCCGATCATCTTCTCTAGTGAACCTCATCGGACTGGTCCACCACAAACCAAATGAAAAATGAAAAGTGAGTACATGTTTTTGAAGGAAAAATGCTCAGGAGCACGAATCTGACCTCCATTTTTTCCAAATCCAAGTATATTGGAAGATACATGGATTTGAAATTTTAGGTTCACGATCTAAGTTGTTTCAATTTGACCTCAAAGCAACTCAATCTTGTTGCCTACATTGGTAGGACTTCAGCCAACAAAAAATCAATCAAAATAGTTGAGAAATGGGGGATAGTCGAAGAAGATAAGTTTCTGAAATTTCACCTTCGAGTAGCTTTAATTTAGCTTGATCTTGAGCTGGATTTGCTTGATTCTTCCTCCTCTTGCTTGTAGTGATCAATTGAGATGAAAAAAGCAATGAATCCTTGGAGTTTGAACTTCAAAACAGAAGGTGAAATTCAAACTCGATTTCAAAGAAATCTTCAAGGAATTCTATGGTGTGAGGTTCTAAGTTCTCTTGGCAAAGCCTGGGCAAGGTGTATGTGTTCTTTCTGAGGCAATGCACTTGTTTATATAGCCAATTCAATTCAGTTTTGCACCCTTTGAAAATTTGACAAAATTAGAAAGTTGGTGCATGGATGCATGGGAAATGATTTGGGCCTAGGGAATGATACAATCCAACTTTTATTTGTGCATAATGAGTATTGAGGTTATCATATGGAAGCATGTAAAGGGAAATGATCATTTGAATCCAAATCTTGCCAAAACAAACCCAACAAAGTAACCATGCTCAAGTCCCTCAATCTTGGTCCAAATGAGGTCATCCTGGACTTTTTGGAAATGTGAGATCAACGGGAACAACTTTAATCTTTAACACTTTTCCACTTGGAGCTTGGATCATGATGAATTTTGTGGTGGAAGTTTTGAAGTTAAGTACCAAGTCAAATATTCACTTCTTCCACCTGGAATAACTTTTGCTATGAGCTTCAAATGGAAACAGTTTCTTCATCAAAGTTTTAACTCTTTAAATCCTCTTTAATTTGGTCACAGATTTGACCTCATTTAGACTTGGGGTGAAGGAGTTATGCATTTTAGAAGATGAGGAAAATCTTTTGTTTAGTGGTAATGGTCCAAAATGACTTATAATGTTTCCTCTTGGCACATGCACTTGCAATTTGAATTTGAAGTTTATCAAAGACTAAAAGTTGGATAGGACATCTTGAAATTGATAATGAAACTTGCATGGCCTTCATCTAGGGCACACACAAAATGGCCTATAATCTTTCACCATAGAAATTGAATTTCCAAGAAAAACTAACTCTTGACCTCCACATGAAAGTTGTTTGTGATCTCATAAGGAGTAACTTGTCTCTTGGAATCATTTTCAGATTGCAAAAGTTGTAGGAGATAGGGTCTAGGGAACCCCAGTTTTGACCAGTTGACTTTCTCTGGTCAACCACCTTGAACCAACTTGCAAACTTGAAGTTTTCTTGAACTTTGGGACTCATGGAGGATCATATATGTATAATATGAGGTATAATGAATTATACTTTGATATGTTTGATCAATGTTGAAGAAACTTGCTGAGGAAGTCACACAAGATACCCAGATGAATTAGGGCTTCCAAGGCAAACAAGCTTCAAACTCTTGATGATTTCTTAATCAAAATGATAAATTAGGATCATGGGGATCCATATATGATGTCTATAACCAATGTTAAACATTCCTTGATTGATCTCCTTGCACTGAGGGTCTCAAACCCTAAGTGTGAGCTTGATGGGGCCTTGGTGGATGCACATATTAACTACAAAAGGAACAAAGCTATACATAGACATATTTTTGGTTAGTAAGTAATGAAAAACAAATTATTATACAATCAAATGTGCTTAGTGATCTCTCCCAATGCAAACCCAATGAAATTAGGGGTAAAGAGGATGTCAAGGTGTGATACCAAAGCCAATGCAAATAATGAAACAGCATGAGGGATCTTAGGGTCAAAATTAGGGTCTTACAAAATCAGCATGAGCCTGACTAAGATAGGTCCCTCCCACTTTATTTTTGTGTGTGGTATGTTTTAGGGGTTTGGTTCTTTGTACCAAGTCTCTAACATGCATTAACACCCATATCTTTATCGTCCGGCCTTAGATGGTTGTGACTTCTACATAAGTCCAATTACGATTGCTTAACATATAGTTAAATTTGTCAAAAAGTCATAGCATTCTTGTAAGTGAGATTGTAAGTCTCCCATTCTTCATGGCATTGTGTGAAAACTTTAACTTTTTTTTCCATTCATGAGAGCTAGTGGCATACTTGTTGATTTATCCAAGTTGGAGTCCTTCTCATGGATGATGTCTTGGTTCATGTCTTCATACTTGTGAATGAATGGTTAAGTGTTCTCTAAAGAATGACTTAAACAAATTGAAATCTTCACCGACATTTGACTAACTCCTTATTAATGTTGATTTATTTTCAAGTCATTTACTTAATGCAAATCTAAATTTCAGTACCTTTATCATTCATTGCCATTTATATTTCATACAAGATTTTTATGTTTCAGTCCTTTTCACTTTGCTCATTTGAGCCATATCTTGTGATTGTATATATTGTGTGCTTGTGATTATATTTTGTTTGTGGTCTTAGGACCTTAAAATACCTAATAACGACAAAAACCTTAAAAATATCTTGGTGGACTGTTGGACTTGATTTGAGTTTGGACTTAGGATAGTGAACCTTCCTATGCTTTGAGGACTTGGACAATT
Organism: Lathyrus oleraceus; assembly: GCF_024323335.1. Classification (NCBI taxonomy): domain Eukaryota; kingdom Viridiplantae; phylum Streptophyta; class Magnoliopsida; order Fabales; family Fabaceae; genus Lathyrus; species Lathyrus oleraceus. Next base: position 235,886,963 of record NC_066582.1, read on the forward strand.
CCACTATCTAAGACTGAGCTATCCTTGATTGTGCCTATCATCTGATGCAAACCTTGAGTGCTTTTGGTTCATCTGTCACTTTGTCTATGTGCTTCATTGTTATATTGTTATTAATGTTGATGACTGATGATTGTTTCTAAGAGTTTGCCAAGGAATATTTTCATTTGGTACATTGGAATACATTGAAGAATGCTAGCTATTGGAGTTCTTTCTTGGATGTTATGGCTGTATTTATTTGATGCCTTGGTCTTCATATGACTTGCTTGGATGTTTGCTTATGCTTATTTCTTGCTCAAAAGTCCAAAGGAAATGGGTTTCTATCTGGCATTCTTGTCTTGTGGATTGCATCCCATTGGTCAGATATTTTCAACTCTTAAATTTTAATTTTTGTCGAGGGTAGTCTCTTCATCTCCTCCCACTTCTTTAATTTCAAAATCTCTCCCTCTTTTCAAAACCTTCTTTGCTTGTGTTTTCAAACTTAGACATGTTTTAATGATTAGAAACTTTGGCCTTATGCCAATGAATTTTCAGAACTTTTCTTCAGTCAAACTTGTAAATAAACTTAACCATATTGACTTTAATTTCAAAATACAAAAATAAATAACAACCTCATTCAAGTCTTTGGCCTTTTGTGCCTTTTCCTATTAAACTTTTATTAAAATCAATCCACTAACTTCTTTGCAATTTTTACCACGAACTATGGGGTTTTGATCCCTCATTTTTATATTGGTACATAGGCATAAGACTGAAGGTCTTGTCAAAAAAATAATATAATTAATGAATTCTTTTCTCATCCTCTCACTCTATATTTGTATCGAACATCTTTTTGACCAAAACACTTTCACACAAAAAAGGGCTCCCTAGGAGTACCTAGACACTTTGGGTGCTAATACCTTCCCTCTGTGTAACTAACCCCCTTACTTGTAATCTTTGACATTTATTAGTTTTGATTTGAAAACTTCTTATATTTGGGTTCTGTTCGTACTTTTCCCCTTTTCCTTTGGACACAATAAAAGAACAGTGGCGACTCTTGTTTTATTGACGTCCAGTTTATCCATAGCTTGATGGTTATGAATTTACCGCTACATGAAGGATATGTGTTCGTCTGTGTATTGCAAAGGTGGTTGTGTGTTGTATAAAGCTTGGCCAGAAGTTGAGTTAAGGTTTTTTTTGTGAATGGTGGCACAAGGTGGTTTCGTGGTCGGAAAACTGAGGTGAGGATGGACTTAAGGGAGTGCATATGGTGTATGGTAAAAGATAAGTGTGTTTATTGTGAAGAATAGAAAAGTTTATGTGAGGGGTTAGTTTTTGTGTAGTAGTGTTTTATGGAAGCTAGTTGATGGTGGTGGTGAGTTATGGAAATGAAGATGCAGGAGGGTGAGTGAATGTGTAGTTGTAGGAGGTGTGTTTTCACTATGTTTGGTTGGTGGCTTTGTGATGGATGAAGGGTGAGTGAAGCTTTGACAGTGATGGCCATATGAAGAAGGCAAGGTGGGTGGATCTTGATGAAGGATGGTTTTATGGTAAGGGAGTACGTTGATGTGGGAAGAAGGTTATCGGTTGGTGAGGGAGATGTGTATCGTGAATAGTAATGGAGGGAGTAGTGATTATGTGGAGTAGAAGATGAGGTTACTGTATATATGTTAAGGGAGAGAGATGAAGTTAGAAGAGTATGAAGTTGGTAGGCATTATGTGAAGAGAAAGAGGTGTAGTATGGCCGAAGAAGTGAGGGGATATGGTGTAATAAGATGGAGGGAGTCACGTGTTTACAGAATTTTTCTTCCCTCTTTCTTCTTTTCGAATTTAAGAGAGAGACATGTATGTATGGGCGCCGGTGGGATGCGTTTTTTTCTCTCATGCTTTTGCCAATTGCAAGTTAGTATTTATATCACAAACTAGGGTTTTAGATTTAATGCAAATTTCCACATTACCCTCTAGATATTTTTGAGTGTTAAAATGAGCTTAAAATGAAATGAAATAAAGTTCGAATATTTTTTTGAAAAAAAAACATTTTGATTAATTATTCGTTTGTATTTATATTTTCTTGATATTTATATAAAAAAATAAAAGGAATTAAAATCGAACGCGAAAATGTATGAAAGATAAAATGAACGCATTAAAATAATGTACGCAAAATAAAGTTCAGTAAATAGACAATCATGGATCAAATCTTGCAATTAAGTATACCTGAATGAAAAGGCTCAAACTGATCAAAATACTCATGCACGAAGGTGCGAAAAATAAAATGAGTGTACTGGATTAGACTACGGGTAACTTGATCAATAAAATAGACAGATGAAGGCCCAAACCTGTAAAAAAAACTATATATGGATTTCATGCATGATCAAGAAATCGATTCAACTATTTTGTTTGTAAAATCGAAATTTTATTCTAGATAACATAAAATAAAGTTGGTTGCCTAAAAATGTAAAATGCACAGACAAAATTGGGGTATGACACTCATGAGCCCACCCTCTTGTATCAATTTTTGTTGGCCAATCGATCAATAGATGACTCATTTCTCACTTTATTCACCGATTATCCTTTTGTGCAAGAATAAAAGCCCCTCATAAAGTGGAACTCTTTCAATTTCTCATACAACTACATTAACATTGATGGAACTTTTACTCAATCACCTATCTGTGATGGTTATGGAGACATCAACTCTTTTCAGCATGAGATCGCCAGGTTGGAAACTCTTGGGTTTAACCTTTTTGTTGTACTTGACTGTTGTAACTTGCTTCATGGTGGCCCTTGTGAAGGTGGTGAAACTTATTTTTTCTTATAAGAGATATATGTCCACTCTAATAGTTTGAATGTTGTCTATTGTTGGAACAAATTTGGTTCGACAACTATCCTTGGGTTTTGATGATAACAAATCAAAATATGTATAGCGAATAATTTTGTACTCTAATTATTTTGTTAAGTGCACAGATCAAAGAAAATAGATTCTGACTCTGAAGAAGTCAACTCTGGACGAACCAGACTCTGAGTTATAGATGCACTCTGAACCAAAGGAAGAAACAAATACATGTTTTAAATGAAAGTCAAGCACCTAATTACCAAGAAAACACTTGTAGCGGTAAATTCATGACCACCAAGCTAAGGATAAACTTGACGTCGATAAAACCAGAGTCGCCACCACACTTTTATTGTTTCCAAAGGAAAAGGGAAAAGTACGAACAAAACCCAAAGATAAGAAGTTTTCAAATCAAAACTAATAAAATCCCAGAGATTACAGGTAAGAGGGTTGGTTACACAGAGGGAAGGTGTTAGCACCCAAAGTGTCCTAGGTACTCCTAGGGAGCCCTTTTTTATGTGTGTATGTGTTTTTGGTATAAAATGATGCTTGAGAAAAATAGAGTGTGGGGATGAGAAAAGAATTCATTGATTATATTTTTGTGTTTGACAAGACCTTCAGACTTGTGCCTACGTACCAACATAAAAATGAGGGATCAAAACCTCGTAGTTCGTGGTAAAAATTTCAAAGTTGGTGAATTGTTTTTAACAAAAATTTAACTAAGAAGGGCACAAAGGGGACAAAGGTTTGAATGGGGTTGTTAGTTTTTTTTTCTTTTTAAATTTTAAGTCAATATGATTAGATTTATTTACAAGTTTGATTTAAGAAAAAGAAGTTCAAAAATTCAATGGCATAAGGCCAAAGTTTCTATTTGAAATAAGGTCTAAGTTTGAAATCACAAGCAAAGAAAGTTTTTTTGAAAAGGGGGAGAGATTTTGAAATTTAAGAAGTTGGAGGAGATGAAGAGACTAGTCCTAAGCATAAAATTAAAAGTTAAGAGTTGAAAAGATATGACCAATGAGATGTAATCCAACAGACAAGAATGTCATATAGAAACCCATTTAACTTTGGACTTTGAATCAAGCAATAATCAATCAGGCAATTAGCAATATCAGACATCATGAAGATCAAGGCAACAAATAAAGATAGCAACATCCAAGCAAGCAAATCCCATAGCTAGCAATCTTCTTTATCTTCTCATGTATCAGATGAAATACTCCTTGATCAACTCAGAATAAAGCTATAAACACAAGATCAAAATAACAGTTTGCACTAAGACAATGTAGCAGATGAACTCAAACACATCCCAAGACTTGCATCAGATGAAGGCTTAGTTCATAATAATTTGATTTCAGAATGTTGGCATTGGCCAAGTCCTTTTTGCACAAGGAATGTTGCCTAGTTCTAAGTCCAGAAGTTCAGATCAAGATCAACAGTCCACCAAACATTTTTTTAGGTTTTTTGTTGTTTATTAGGTGTCTTAAGGTCTTAAGACCACAAACAAAATCAAAATGCACAAACAAAATATAATCACAAGATATGACTCAAATGAGCAAAGTGAAAATAACATAAACATAAACAAATTAAATTAAATGTAAATGGCAATGAATGATAAATGACTAAAAATTAAGTTCCATAAAGTAAATGACTTGAAAGTAAAGCAACATTAATAAGAGTTATTCAAATGTTAGTCAAGATTAATTGGATGTTAGTAGTGTTTTGCTTTTTAATTGATTAAGTCATTCTTAGGAGAACACTCAACCATCTATTCACAAGCATGGATCATTGAACCAAAACATCTTCCATAGGAAGGAAAAAAGGTCAAGTTTCCACACATTACCATGAAAGATGGGAGACTTACAGTCTCACTTACTAGAATGATATGCCTTTAGGGTCAAATTTAGCTCTATGTTAAGCAATCGTAATTGGACTTATGTAGAAGTCACAACTATCTGAGGTCGGACAATAAAAATTTAGGTGTTAATGCATGTTAGAGATTTGGTATAATGAACCAAACTCCTAAAATATACCACACACTAAAAGAAAAGATCAAGAGGGATGGACATATCTAACCCATACTTGTATTGGTTCATCTGACACAAAGTCATTGATGAACCAATTAGCCTTAGGATATTTGAGATTTCATTGGTCAATGAGAGGAATGGGAAAGAATAGGGATGAAGATGAAGGGGGAGGGGAATAAGAGAAACACAAATTGGTCATGGGAGGAATTTTACCAAATTAAAATCATTTAATCATTTTGGGAGATGAAATGTACATTTCATCAATCCCCTAAATCCAATGATTTTAATCCAACAAAAGTCAAATCAACCTTGACCAAGACCCAAACAAATAGTCAAACATCACAAGACCATAAAAATGGCTCAACATAATTTTTACACAATTAATCAATTAAAAAACAATTTAAAAATGCATTAAAATACAAATTAGTTTGGTCAAAATCTAAAACCTCTTCAAAACACCAAATAAATGGCTAAGAGATTTATCCTAGGTCAAACAAGGTCAAAGGACCTTAGACAAAAAAATTCATCATTTTTGAAAAGTCAGAAGTATTTTTAAACAATTAAAAATATGTACAAAAACATTTTATTCATGAAAAATATCAAAATTAATCCAAAAAATATTTTTAATTCATAAAATGAAAGAGAAAAATATTTAAATATTTTTGGTGAAAGTCACATATTTTTTGGATTAAAAATGAAATTATTATGAATTAAACAAAATAAAACAATTAAATGAAAAATACAAAAATACAAAAAAACAAGGGTCATCTGATCTCCCTCATTAATTGAGATGGCAGATCTGATGGTCAAAACGTGCGCTCTATCATGTACCACAGTCAAAAGCGTGTACACACGTGGTAATCAGAAGCGAAGGCCAGGATTAGAAGATGAGGATAAGATATAATGGATATAAGCATGCCACCACACCACCGGAGCTAGGGCTCCGGTTGTCTTCTCCGATGGACCTCGCCGGACTGGTCCACCACCAACCACCACCAAAATGAAAAACAAGGACATGGATTTAAAGAAAAAATGCTCAGGAGCTCGAATCTGGCCTCAATTTGCTCCAATTCCAAGTATATAAAAAGATACAAGGATTTGAATTTTGAGGATCATGAACTGAATTGCATCAATTTGACCTCAAAGCAACTCAATCTTGTTGCCTACATTGGTAAGTGTAGCGGGGTATTCGTCACCATTAGAGATATTGACTAAATCCAAGGTAAACCATACAAGTCGAGTCGCCACCGCACTTCTATTTATCCAAAGGAATGGTTAGAAAGCGAACAAAAACCTAAAAGTTTTATCGAATCAAAAACTAGTAAAAATGTCAGAGATCGGGGTAAGGGGGTTGGTTATGCAATGGGAAGGTTTTAAGCACCCAAAACATCCTAGGTACTCCTAGGAAGCCCTTTTCACATTTGTTGTAAGGTCGATATTTTGTGAAAATTTGTTTGTGCAAACATGATTGAAGAGATGAGAAGAGAATATACAAGTTATTTACATTTTTTGTGTTTGGATGGATAAACCAATTGCCTACGTACCATCTTTAAAAAGATTAGGATCAAAACCTCGTAGTTCGGGGTAAAAATCTCAAAAATGAGTTGGTGAATTGATTGGTCCAAAAGCCTTAAGGTCTTTTGTTATCCAAGGGAGAAAACTCAACCTAAAACCACAAATCCACCATGTGAGGATAGCTTCAACATGCTAGTGAGGGGTTAACCCTATAATAAACATGGAAGACTCATTGTCCATCACTAAGGATATAGGTAAGTATTACATCTACCTCAAGGATAACTCAAATCTAATAGTTAAAGGTTATGAAAAGTTTAATTAAGGAGGTGGCCATTTAAACCACAAAAGCATTTGAATGAGTTATATTTACCAATGAAAAAGTATTTGCAAAAATGTGGTCAAAGTTGACTTAGGATTCAATTCAAAATAAGTGTTATGAAAAGGAAGTTTGAAAATCAAAAGTATAAGGCTTAGGTTTCTAATGTTTAAAAACAAATGTTAAATGTTTGCACAAAAGTTTTGGCTTGGGTTAGAGTGGAGGGAAGAAGAAGAATGGATAAAGTCCTAATCATACAAGAGATGAGGGATAAGAAACAAGACCACAAATGGAGTTCCTCTCTTGAGATCATATTGATGATCCAAGTAGCTCCCATCCTTTGGAATATGCAAGCAAAATAATTGTAAACTCAAGCAATCATCATAATCAAACAAGCTCTTAGAAGATCCCCAAGGTCTCTTGTATCTTTCACTTTGGATGAACATGGCAATGGTTCTTCAATTTGATCTCTCATAGGATCCCCTAGCAAAAAAGCACACACACACATCAAAGAGTTTTATGAAGCAAATCAAGAATGGACAAGGGTGAGTTTAGAGGCTTGGTCCTTCTAATCCATCTTCAACATTAAGGTCCTCTTACTCCAATTTGCATAGGGAAAGTCCTAGAAACTAAGTCCATTTGTCCATTTCTTTGCATTTGGTCCACAACAATCAAGACAAAACACAAGCACAGTAATATATACACAATTATGTGCTCAAGTGAGCAAAAGGCAAATTGCATTAACATAAACATGTGCTCAAGTGAGCAAAGAGCAAAACAAATGAATAATATGTACAAGAATAGTAAATTGCATAAATGTAAAGAGCAAGAATTAAATGTTAATGGTTAATGGTTAGTGTTAATAGTTAGTGTGCCATAAGGCAAATTTAGCGCTATGTTAAGCAATCATAATTGGACTTATGTAGAAGTCACAACTATATGAGGCCGGTCAATAATAATGTAGGCAACAACACATGTTAGAGGTCTTGATTAGTGAATCAAACTCCAACAACTTGCCATGTCAAAAAGAAAATGAGAAATGATCTTGTATTGATTTAGGTCATTTGCATGATTTAGGAAGCAATCTATCCTTAATGCAAAGTCATTCACTTGATCCATGATCACGATGAATTAGATTTGAATCAAGGAAGATTAAACCTCCATGTATCAATGCTAACCACCAATCTTTAACTCATTGATCAAAAGAAAAAGAAGAAGAAGAATTAAAGTGCATTAATGGAAATGGTATGTATTAATCAACAAGCATTGACCAAATATAGAGGAGATCAAGGTTAAACAATAGAAAACAGAAGCAAAATGAGAATTAGAAGTCAAGAAACAAATAAAATATTTTTGGAATTTTTTAATATTAAAATAAAACTTGAATTAAAATAATAAAGAAAGGTCAAACTTCAAACTCACTTCAAATCAACTTTGAAAAGTCCAAGTGAATTATCCCAAGTTCAACATGGTCAAGCAATATTTGACAAAAAATTTCAGCATTTTTAAAAGTCAGAAACTATTTTAAATCAATTAAAAATGCATAAAAATAGCCTAATTGAACTAAAATCTCAAATAAATCTCAAATCAATTAATAAATTGATGAGAATATTTTTCATAGATCTATCATCATTCAAAGAGGTTAGAAAAATATTTTTGTATTTTTTGAATATCAAAAACTATTTAAAATGAATTAAAAATAACCAGAAAAGAGAAAATTACTAAAAAATATCAAATGATAAAATAAAAAATATTAAAAATCATTTTTAGAAAGTAGAAATTAAAAGGAGAAGAATGAAATTGGTCCCATAATTTTTGGACCAATAATGAGAGAGACATGAATTTTAGAAATAAAATGGAATTAAAAGAAATAAAAGAAAATAAAATCAGAAATTAGAAAATGGGAAAAAGCGTGAGCAATTGGATCTGAGCTCATTAATTGAGCTGGCAGATCAAAGAGTCCACAAGCGCGCGCCTAACATGTTCCTTAGTCAATGCATCACATGTGGCATTATGGAAAGTCATAACATGGCACGGCTGAGATTCAATCTGGAAAATATAATGGACAATCCTGATTGCATCTGGAGACCAGACGGTGGCCAGCACCACCGTCTTCTCCGGCCAACTTCCGGCCAAACCAAAATTTGCAGAAATGAAAATGGTAACCAAATGGCATGATCCAGGCATCATTCGAAAGCTGGGGTGATGTACATCACCCCTGTACCACTCAATTCCATTCTAGATCTCTAGATTGAGAGAAATCAGAAGTGGAAATTTTGTGGTGTTCAAGTGAACTTAATGATTTTCAAAAATTGAAAGCATAGCAATGTTGCCTCTATGCAGAGGACTTCAGATCACACAAGAACAAAGCAAATAGAGCAATATACAAGCTCGTTCGAAGCAAATAACAGTTGAAGTAAACCTTTGAATTGCAAGGATTTGAGTCAAGATCTTTGGATTCTTTTGCAAACAGTTAACACTATGGATCAAGTAAAGAAGGTTTAGGAACTTTGAGATCTGAAGATTGATCAAGGAAATCAAAATTCAGATCTGAAAAATTGGAAGAGAAATGAGATAGTTCCTATAATGATGGCTAGGATTTCAATTCAGCAGTAATTGGGGCGCCTTTAGGTTACTAAAATGAGAGGCCAAGGCATTGTATTTATAGCTGAAGCAATGCTGAATGCATGAATCAAAACTTGCATGAATGGAAAGGGCCTCCATGCATGGGCCTGTACAGGCGCATGGAGGGCCCAATTCCAACTGGAAATGAAATTTTATCCATGATGTAAGTAGAATGGACGTGCAAATTGGATTGTATGAGCTCATGCATGGCAATTGAAATGATTTTCACAAAATGCACTATTACATTCAAGTCTTCGAATATGCCATGTCCAAAATTGAAATGCAACCTTATGACTAATGGTTGGAAAGCTTATTGCATAAGGAACAAATGTTATGTTGATAAAAACTCCATTTGGGCCTTGGAAATTAATGAGAATTGAACTTGAAGTGTAGGGTGCAAAACATGCATATGTGGAATTTTCAAAACTGGCCAAAGTTCAAGCCCTTCTGTCTTAATGATGCAAGCTCCAAATGACAACATCTCCAAATTGAAAGTTGTAGATCGTTTCAAGGAAATCAATTTGGACTTAAAGTTTGCATAATTTGGATTTTTGATGAAGAAGTTATGGGCACTTGAAGTTGGACTTTTTCACATTTCAATGCATTTGGTCCAAAGTGACCTATAATGTTTTGCATTATCACATGTATTTATTTTGAGATTTTGCAATTTTGCTCAACATAACATTTTAAGTAAACATCTTAATATTTCTAATGCACTTGGTCCCACTTCCAAAACATGAAAAAAATAATGAGTTATGTCCTTGGGAAGTTGACCCAAAATTAGGGTTTCAGTCAAAATGACCTATAATGTCTTGGAATGGATGATGATCTTCCAAGCTTCAAATAAAATTTTGATGAACATTAAAGTTGTTCATATGGTCCTTAAGAACATTGTTTCTCTTGGGGTCATCTCCATTTTACCAACATATGAAAAGTTAGGTCTCAGTGCATTTCTAAATAGTCAAATGAATTGATTGATCAACTTCTCAAGTCCAAAACTCATATCTTGATGAATTGATGATTGAGGGCACTCAAATAAGTTCAAATATGTATGAAATTATGAATTAAAGAACTTCCCTTGATTTTATTTGACCATGGGTTGAGGTTGCTTCATGAGCAAGGCATAGTTGATGAACATATGAATTAGGGTTTCCTTGGGAAACAAGCCTCAAACCCTTTGATTTTCTTTGATAAAAATGATGAATTAAGATACTTGGGAGGCATATTTGATGGATGAGAGCTTTGGGAACCATTTCCATGCTTTCTTTCATCTTCCCTTGGCCATATCAATGCACAAAGGGTCTCCTAGAAGCTTTAGACCTTGTGACTGCTCAAGCTACAACAAGAGATGTTAGTGGCATATTTTTGTGCTTTTGGTTAGTGAATAAAAAATGAGAAAATCAATGATATACAATTCAAGCATGCTTGGTGATCTCAAACCAACTCACAAGAGATCCCACCCAAAGGTAAGAAGCCAAGATGCTTATGATCCTTGAGGCAATGTGAATGCAATGCTATGATAGGGTCAAAATTAGGGTCTTACAGTAAGACTTCTGCCAAGCAAAAATCACAAAGAATAATGAAGAATTGAGGGAGAATCGAAGAGATGAAAATTCTGAAAAATTACCTTCGAAGAAGCTTCAACCTTGCTTGATCTTGAACCCAATTGTGCTTGGCTTGGCTTCAGAAGCTTGTAGGAGGTGATTAAGATCAAAGAGAGGCTTGGACTCTTGGAGTTTCAATCTCAAAACAGAATGACATTTGAAGCTCGGTTTTCAAATGAAAACCTTACAGATTATCATTTAATGGTGAGGATTTGGATTGCAGGTTCAAAGCTTGGGCATGAGGTCCCCAAGTCTGAGCCATGAGGGTTGTATTTATAGCCAATGTGATTCATTTTTACACACTTCTAAATTTAACAAAATTTAGCAATTTTCATTGCATGCTTGCATGGGCGTGTTATAGGCCTATCAAGTGATGTATTCAGGTCCAAAATTGCTTGTGTATCATGCTAAAATCATGTCATGTGGCCATGCATTTGAATTTGAAATGTGAAGGTGAAATCCATCCAATTGGTCCTTTGAAAAGAACCCATGCGTAAGTCCTTCATTCTTTGGTCAAATAAGGTGATCTTGGACTTTTTGGAAAGGTGAGATCAAGGAGAACAACTTTCATGTTGAAAATGCTTCCATTTGAAACTTGGGTCATGATGAATTTTGAGGTGGACGTTTGGAAGATCAAGCATATTTGAAAATTTTCTAAGTACCAAGCCAAATGTTCACTTCTTCCACCTTGAATAACTTTTGCTATGGACTTCAAATGGAAAATTTTCCTTCATCAAAGTTGTAGATATTTCAAACCTATTAAATTTTGTCACAAATTTGGCCTCATTTGGATTTTTCATGAAGGAATTATGCATTTTAGAAGTTGAGGAAAATCACTTGTTCAGTGGTAATGGCTAAAAATGACCTATAATGTTTCCTCTTGGCACATGCATTTTCAAGTTGAATTTGAACTTCTTCTAAACATAAAAGTTGAAAAGGACATCTTGAATTTGATCATGGAACTTTAATTTCTTTCATCTCATAAAAATTGAGCAAATTATGGTCCTTGGAAGTTGACCTCTTAACTAGGGTTCAGACAAAATGACCTATAATTTTCCACCAAACAAAATGACTTTCCATGAAAAACTAGATCTTGACTTCAAAATGAAAGTTGTTTGGAATGTCATAAGGAGTAACTTTTTTCTTGGAATCGTTTTCATATGACAAATATTGTAGGAGATAGGGTCTAGGGAACCCTAGTTTTGACTAGTTGACTTTCTCTGGTCAACCACCATGAAGCAACTTGCAAACTTGACATTATCTTGATATTTGGGAGCCATGGAGGATCATATATGTGTAAGATAATGTAGTATGAAGTATACTTTGATATATTTGATCAAATGATGAAGAAACTTGTTGAGGAAGTTTGATCAGGAAAATAGCAAGTGTACTATTTTGCCAATATAGTAATAATAGGGATGTTTCCCAAAGATCAATCTCGAGGACTGCGCAACAATACAAGTTTAAATTGTGACTCAATTGAACAAAAGAAGTAGTTGGGGTTTTGTAAAAAGTCACTGTATAAGGTAATGAGAAAATAAAGCAGAATAAATCTTTTTCACAATTTAGAATAATATGCCAAGGATGGTGTGTGAATATCTTCTGTAATGACCTTGAATGTATATCTCCTTAAACAGTTCAAAATGTACAATTACCGGATCCTAAAATTGTTTCCTCCTAAGACCTCAAAGGGAAACCTTTGATCATTCATTCTAATCTCTAAGTCCTTAGGCGATTATAATGAAACCAAACCGTACAAATTAACAAGATATAACCGGTAACCATAGGGTATCCCTAGCCCTAGGTGATATCTACTATAGTTTCATTGTACAAAAACCTTAACAATTGCAATCCCACAAATCGTTAACCATATAACAATCCTTATGTTTCTGATAAAGAAAGCATTACAAACATTGCACCGTAAAATTGACAAACAAACATCATATATTAAGGAAATTATCAATTCAGAGTCATTACACGATCAATTCAGGGACACCCCCTGGAATTGGGGGGTTTAGCCACTCATATTATTCAAATAATATACAATATAAAATTTAGACATTACAAGAATAATGGAATCCCGTTGATCTTCAATCGCATCCACTCTTGAAGGACCTCCATTCTTCGCAGCTCTTGATCGCTTCAATCTTAATCGTATCAAATCTCTCTTTGTCTAAACTTCCCTTTCTACGTATTCAAAAATACCCTAAATAGTTCCTAATCACGTATTTTATGTAGCAAATGCCCAAAATACCCTCCGGAACCAAAAACTAGAAAATAAGGTGTTCAAGCCAACACTGGCCGTGACAGGCAACACGATCGGTCGTGTTGGCGGTCTGACTTCAATGGTCCGACACGCCCCTTGCAGGGTGGCTGACACGGGCCGTGTCAGCTGACACGGGCATCCGTGTCAGCTCTCTATTTTTGCCCATGGTTCCCCTTCTCCTGACACGGGCCGTGTTGGGCAACACGGGTGGCCGTGTCAGGGATACTGTACCGACCGATTTCTTCTTCCGACGAGCCCGGAACGTTTAATTCCCTTGGAGAGTCCCTGGGTACTCTTGCTTACACCTGAAACCAATAAAACTACCACAAGGAGACATAAAATGGAGTATAATGATGCAAACCAAAGATAATCATCAAACTGAAATAAAAATGCAAACATCTAATTTACTAAATAGAATAATAAAATAGGTAGAATGATGTGTTGCCGACTTCGTGAAATTGTGTCGAATGAGTGTCAGAAAACAAGTAAAATAGGAGACCGATCACAACCCCAAACTTATCTCATTGCTTATCCTCAAGTGATGCTCGAGACATCAGGACGGTTACCCCCAAATTTTGCATCCACAATGCTACCGTGATCTTTTGCGATTCCATGTTCACTTTTTGTTCACTGTCTTACTCTTTCCCGACTTCCGACTTCCACTACACTATCACATTGATGTATCTTTTGACCTGTGGCTTTTCACACTCTCACCAAATCTCTCGGGGTCAAAGTGCTTTCACTCAAAAAAAGAGCATGCAAAGTCAACTCTTAGGTTTGAATAATAGATACCTTCATAACAAAAATACACCACACACACTATTCGAGGGCTTTTTAGGTTGTAATGGGGCTAAGGTGCAAGGTGGGAAAACTAACAAAACAAAAAGGAAAAAACTAGAGGTTCAGGCTCAGAGCCCGTGTTGCTACCCTCATAATTGTGTTCAATCTTTCAATAAAGAGGTTTTTCTTTTGGACACCGTTCTTTTTAGGATTCATTGGCTCTTATTTTTCTTTCTTTTTTATGCGCTCTTTTGAGCACGTTTTTTGCCAACCGCAATACTTCTAGATAAGTGCTTCATTATAATTCTCATAAAAAAAATTTCATTTCTCTTTTTTTTTTTCTTTTGAAGTTTCATACTTTTCTATTTTTTTTGCACTTATCTAATCCTCATCGGTGTCCCTAAAAATTAAAGAAACCCGAAACTTAGGATTTTCCACAGATCTGGAGTCAACAACACTTATCCAAGCAAGGTACGGTAGTGTTTGGGATTACGGTTATTTGCAGTGGTTAAACAACAAACAAAAGGAAATATCGCTCGAATTGGGTGAACGAAGGGTAATAATGGTGGGTTGGCTAGAAAGGCTCAGGGTTAAAACAAAAAAAATGGCCTCAGTGTGTACATGTGTGTTATGAAATTCCAACATCTATTATGCAAACTCAGAGAGATAGAGACATGCCTGAAAAGCTCTCATGATGACAAGTGTTTGGCCATTTTGTAGTTCTCACCATGTTTGGTAAAGCATACAGGTTTCCAAGACACCTCTCAGTGCGATGTAGCTTCATCTTCGCTTCGGGTACAAAGTATTCCCATGTAGTCCAGTGATACAGAATCGCGTCCGATTATTCAGATCAACAACATCAACTTTCAAGGGTTTCTAGAAGAGCAAGTAGAGGAGTGTGTCTTTCATCCAATCTCTCAGAGCCTCATCATTCATCCGGCACAAATGTCCTCTATCTGTAACACATAAAATACCACAGAACTAATTACTTAAACAAAAATAATAAAATGCTGAAAATATTAAGAACAAATGATAAAAACCCCTCACACTTGAACCAAACATTATCCGCAATGTTTAATCCAAGATAGAGGGGGGACTTACACAGCCTCGCTGCGGTGGAGGAAATTGCAACATCAGTCGTTACATCATCGCATGCATCTCATCCATAATAGTCCCTTGACGGGCTTGCTCGATGCCTTGGCGAGTTTGCTCCGCTCGGAGATCGCCGATCTCCATCTGCATCCACGACCATTGGTCTGATGTCACATATGACGACCCGACACCTGTATGTGTGGTGTCCTCTGGCGGAGCAACAAACTGCTCCTGCTCCTGTTCCTGCACCTCTTCCTCTTGTTGGTCACCTGCAACAAATGGGTAAGCATTGTGCTCGTCCATATCGTCTTGGATAGCACTCTCATACAGCTAATTGGCAATGTTGGCAATGCTTATTCTTGTAGGATTAGGAAGAGCCATGATAAACTGACTAGAACGTCAAAGCATAATAATCAAGAATTTGGGATATCATACCTTGCTGAACCAATGTGTTCATGTCCAGTTTATGCTTACCTAACACCGGTGTCTCGTTTAGTGCAGCAGGGTCAAAACCGAAATGGTGGGCAATCTGCATGATTATGCCTCCGATAGAAATCCCCCCTTGAGTCGCTCACAGCAACTCGGTTTTCCATGGCAAACAGAAAGAAAAGCTCCCTCTGGGTAGCCACACCTGTACTATCACCCTTACCGAACAGCGTGAAAGGCAGTACCTTCTGAGCATACCTGAAACAGGGGTTCTGAATGCCAGATTCTTTCACCCCTTTAGCAACATAATCTGATTGTCCCGTGATGGCCAACCAGAAAGTCTTAGCATCAAAGCTATCCGGTATGGCTCCGAGCCCATACAGGGGTAAGCGGAGAATCTCACCCAGCTGCTCAATTATCAACTCGTGGTCGACATTATATAACCTGAAATTCATCGTCCCTCCATAGTACATCGTTGTACCTGTCCATCCTTTTTTCAACTTGAACTCAATGGTGCTCAAAAATTCTAAAGTGATGTGCTCATATGTAAGCGCTTCACAATGCACAAATTCAAGCATGCATAGGACATGAAACATCCTATCTAATTCCTCCGACATACCCAATTGAACTAAAGTGTCAGAGCATAAATACCTCATCGGCGTTATCTTACGCTTGGCATGAGATGAGTAATGCCTTTCGTGCTCCAGGTTGTCAAAAATTATGTTGTGCCAATTCGGGTGACGGATGGTCCGCTTCCGAGGCCTTGATAATTCAGCCTCTGTTTTCTTCCCCTTAGAAATTCGCTTCGGCGGTATGATTGGTTCCTGCAACAAAAATTTATGAACAAAAATAAAGTATGGAATAAGGAAAAAATATTACCGTGGACTTGTAGATGACGGAGAATGGAGCAGCTTTCGTGAAGGGCGTCGGCGATTTGGACGGAGTATGGCAGTAAAGGAGATAGCTTTTGTTGGTGAGGTTATGGAGAAAATTTGAAAAAGAATGGAGGAAGAAGAAAGGTTTGGTGAAAATGGGAGAGAGAATAGGTAAAAATCAGATTAAAGGGATTAAATGAGATTAAAAATGATATTAATTGGTGAAAAATCCAGGTGGGGGCCACAAAATCCCCTTTTTTGAAATTCAAAAATTCCAGTTGTGCTGCCTGACACGGGCTGTGTCCCGTGACACGGGCGGTCGTGTCAGGACGCTGGTTTTGACCACCACTTACAGTATAGATAACACGGGCCGTGTCAGCTGACACGGGCGGCCATGTCAGTCTACTGGAAAACTACATCTCCCTTGGTGCCTTGCCTGACACGGGCCGTGTCAGGGCCCTTTTTCTTCCAAATTTTTGATTTTTTTCTCTATTCTTCCCTACTCTTTTAGATAAAAGTCTTCTATAAGTTTGGCTCAAACCTTTCCTTCTGTATTGTGCTATTTACTCTGCAAACCTACAAACAAAAATTTCAAACACACCAAACAACTAAAATTATTAGAATTAAACCACGTGGGTTGCCTCCCACGAAGTGCCGAGTTTAACGTTGCATGGCTCGACGGTCGTCTCTCTTATCCTCTGAGACGAACATTTTCAATCAAACCACTTTCCTGCCCTTTGTAGTAATTGTTTCAACCTTTGTATGTTCACCTTAAGTGTATCCCCATTACTAGGATTTTGAAGTTCTATTGCTCCATGGGGAAACACTCTGTGAACCAAAAACGAACCCGACCACCTGGATTTCAAATTTCACAAAAAGAGTTTTAGCCTAGAATTGAACAAGAGCACCATTTGCCCCTCGACAAACAACTTTCTCTGTAGCTTCTGATTGTGTCATTTTTTTGTCTTCTCCTTATAGAATTTGGCATTCTCATAGGCTTGATTCCTAAACTTTTCTAACTTGTGCAGCTGAAGAATTCAGGATTCACCATCTTTGGCAAGATCATAATTTAAGAATTTAGATGCCCAAAACGCTTTGTGCTCTAACTCTAGTGGCAAGTGACAAGCATTACCGTAAAATAACTTATAGGGAGACATACCTATGGGCATTTTGAATGCCTTTCTGTATGCACATAATGCATCTTCTAACTTCACTGCCCAGTTTTTTCGAGATGCGCATACAGTCTTTTCCAATATTTTCTTTATCTGCCTGTTGGACACTTCGACCTGGCCACTCGTTTGCGGGTGATACGGAGTGGCGATCTTGTGTTTGACATTATATTTCTTCAACAAATTCTCCATCAGTTTGTTTAAGAAATGAGTACCTTCATCACTGATAAGTGCTCTCGGTACTCCAAATCTCAAAAAAAATATTATTCTTCAGAAAGGTCACAACCACTTTAGAATTATTGGTGAGCAATGCCACCGCTTCCACCCACTTTGATACGTAGTCCACTGCTACCAAGATGTAATTCTTTCCAAATGAGGGTGGAAACGGCCCCATGAAGTCTATTCCCCATACATCAAACAATTCAACTTCCAGCATAGCATTTTGCGGCATTTGATTTCTCTTAGTAATATTCCTCGTTCTTTGACATTTGTCGCACTCCTTAACCATGTCTTGGGCATCTTTGAATAGTGTGGTCCAATATAGACCTGACTGAAGGACTTTAGCCGTTGTTCTGTCACCACTGAAGTGTCCTCCATAATCTGAGTCATGACAAGCTCTGAGTACATCCCTTTGTTCCTCTTCCGGGACGCATCTTCTGACCAACCCATCTACTCCTCTCTTGTATAGGAATGGGTCATCCCACAAGTAGAACCTGCAATCACGAACAAACTTTTTCTTCTTATTAGAATCAAAATTGTTAGGGATTACACCCCCCACCAAATAATTCGCATAGTCTGCGAACCACGGGATACCGGTGATAGCGAGGATGTGTTCATCAGTGAACTCATTCTTTATCGGTCTCTTCTCTTCCGTTTCTTCAATTGGTGACATTCAGGATAAATGATCTGAACTGTGTTTTCACATCCCCTTTTGTCCCTAATCTCTACATCAAATTATTGGAGGAGTAAGATCCACCTGAGAAGACTCGGCTTAGAGTCCTGTTTAGCAAACAAATATTTCAAAGCGGCATGGTCAGTATAAATGACAACCTTCGATCCTAACAAGTATTGCCTGAATTTGTCAAATGCATAAACCACGGCTAATAACTCTTTCTCCGTAGTTCCATAATTCATCTGTGCAGGGTTTAGCACATGACTAGCATAGTAAATGACATGTAGCAACTTTTCTCTTCCTTGTCCTAGAACCGCCCCTACAACAATATCACTAGCATCGCACATGATCTCAAACGGAAGAGACCAATCTGGGCAATAACAATCGGTGCTGAAATCAATTTGTTCTTCAATGTCTCAAAAGTTGTGGTGCATTCTTTGTCGAACATAAAAGCCTTATCCTTGACCAATATAATGGTCATTGGTTTTGCGATTTTTGAGAAATCTCTTATGAACCTGCGGTAAAACCCCACGTGTCCTAAGAAACTCCTGATACCCTTATCATTAACGGGAGCGGGAGTTTAGATATCACTTCCACTTTTGCTTGGTCAACTTCAATTCCTTTGTAGGAAATTTTGAGACCCAATATTATTTCTTCTCGCACCATGACGTGACATTTCTCCCAATTCAGAATTAAATTTGTTTTCTGGCACCTGTCTAAAACAAGAGAAAGGTTAGTTAAATAGTTATCAAATGAGGATCCAAAGACTGAAAAGTCATCCATGAACACTTCCGTATGCTTTTCAAGCATGTCAGTGAAGATGGAAGTCATGCAGCGTTGGAAGGTGGCTGGAGCATTACACAACCCAAATGGCATTATTCGGTATGCAAACACGCCATACGGGCATGTGAATGTTGTCTTCTCTTGGTCTTCCAGAGCAACTTCAATATGATTATATTCGGAGTATCCATCTAGAAAACAGTAGTAATCATGTCCAGCTAACCTTTCCAACATTTGGTCAATGAATGGCAACGAGAAGTGGTTCTTCCTAGTCGCTATGTTTAACCTCTTGTAGTCAATACACACGCACCAACCGGTAATTGTCCTTGTAGGGATTAAATCATTCTTTTCATTTCTTATTACGGTGGTACCCCTTTTTTGGGACCACATGCACCGGACTCACCCAAGGGTTGTCAGAAATAGGATATATAAGACCTGTGTCTAACAATTTCACCACCTCTTTCTGAACTACTTCTTTCATTGCTAGATTGAGTCTTCTATGCGGTTGGACCACCAGTTTGTGGTCTTCTTCCATGAGAATTTTATGCATGCACACAATAGGGCTAATACCTTTCAAATCCTCAATTGCCCATCCAATAACATTTTTGTATTTTTTAGGACTTGGATGAGCTTCTCTTCTTGGATATTCTTGAGGCTCGAATTTATGATTGTTGGGAATTTACCTTCAGGATCGAGAAAGACATATTTGAGATTCTCAGGAAGTTGTTTCAACTCCGTTCCCTTCTTGGGCTCTTTATTCTCCTCACTAGCTTGAGGTAGTCGTAGATCTTCCCACCGGTGTGGTCTAGATCCTTTCCATGGGGGTTGTGCGTCCATCAAGGCCAATACTTCGAATTCCCCGTTGTCCACATTGTTATCACTGTAAAAAATGGACAAACTCAACACTCTCTCCAAAGGTAACTGTGGTGCATTCAAAGTACTATCATACGTCATCACTTGATCTAGACCCTCTATAGTATGACTGGTACAAATATCATCTTTGTACTTCATGGTGTTTCGAACATCAATCTTTAATTTCTCATCGTAAACCTTCAACATCATAGTCCCTTCTTCTAGGTTGATCAAGCATCTTCCCGTCTCTAAAAAAGGGTCTCCCAAGGATGAGAGGGATCTCTTCATCTTCAGGCATTTCTAGAATCACGAAATCCACCAGGATACAAACTTGTCAATTTTCACCAGAACATCTTCAACAATACCATAAGGTTTCTTGACCGAATGATCGGTGAATTGGAGTGTCATCCTGGTATCTTGCACAACCCCTATACCAAGCTTCTTGTAAATAGATAACGACATCAGACTCACACTTTCTCCTAGATTAATAAGAGATTTTTTGATTGACCTCTCTCCAATGGTATAAGGAATAGTGATCACTCCTCGATCTTTCTTCTTCATTGGGATCTTCATACCCTACAAAATAGCACTACAAGTTTCGGTTAGAATAATTGTTTTGGAGATTTCCACCTTTTTCCTAGAGATTTTTCCCTATAGTAGGAGAGTTTCTACAATATAAAAGACCATCTTGGAATGAGGCGAGCATAGCATTGTCAGACGAGCAAGGATTACAAAGATCAAGGAATTCATAGAGCAGAAGGTTTTCATGAGCGGAAGCGATTGAAGATCCAAGTCATCCAATTACTTATAATGTGTATTTTTTATCCTGAATTTGTTTTGAACAATATGAGTAGCTAAACCCCCCAATGCTAGGGGGTGTCCCTGATTTAGAATTGTAATGACTATGAGTTTACGATTGCATTTATAATATTGTTTTTACGATAATCTTTTGATGTGTTTAATGTTTTCTCTTTCAAACTAATCGAGATTGTTTTATGGTTATCAATTAGGCTGGACTGCCATTGGTAAAGTTTTCATAAGGTTACTCTGCAGTAGATATCACCTAGGACTATGGATACCCTGTATGAATCAGAGCATTCTTGATATAATAAAGCTTAAAGTCACCCTATATTCCTATGGACATAGAAATTAGGGTAGAATGATTAAAGGTTTTCTCACCAAGGACTTGGGAGAAAATATCCTTAAGAACTGGTAGTAATTGATATTTGATGATGCAATCGTGACTCAGAGTTGTTGATGCATGTGTTGTCTGGGATTTTCACTACATATATACACAGACACACACTGAGGTACGTTGTTTGAATATAGCCTTTGAGCCTTTCTATCCATCTCGTTAATTGTATCCTTTGTTAACCCTATTTGAGCATGTACCCGTTGTTTGTTTAACAACATAAACGTAACCCGCGGCCCAAACACTTCCTTACCCTGTTCGGAGTCAATGTGATATCATTGAGCTGTGTTAAAATTCTGAGTTTAGGGTAAACCCCATAAGTATCAAAAACCAAGGTGAGTGCGAGAAAAAATATAATAAGAAAAAATACGACCATCGGAAGAAAAAAAAAGAGAAAACAAAATGTACTCGATGGTTCGAAAGAAGCACTCACCAAAGGAAGAGCACTCAGTTGAAAAAAGAAAAAAAATAATATCAAAAAAAAATAACGAGCGATTGAAAAAGAAAAGAAGTAAAATGAACAAACACAGTGAAAAGAATATTGACATTGGCTCTGAACCTAAAACTACTTGTTTTCATTTTTGTTTGTGTTTACCACACCATAACCCAAGCCCCGTTACAACCCGAAAGACCTCAAAAAGTGTGTGTTATGTGTAGTTGATATGAAAGGAGAAACTATTCAAACTTATGAGTTGATATTGCATATTCTGAATTGTGAGTGAAAACACTTTAACCGAGAGAGACGTGGTGAGAGTGTGATATAAGCTGACAAGTGAATCGATACCTCGATGTAGAAGTAAGGTGGAATACCCATAAGGAAAAACAAGAACTATAAAAGGGAGAGTGAAGGCGTTGACAAAAGATCTCAGCAGTATCATGGTAAGAATGAAAATTTTGGGAAGTGACACACTGTGTCGTCTAGGACATTACTTGAGGACAAGCAATGGGCTAAGTTTGGGGCTGTGATCGGTCACCATTTTCACTATGTTTTCGTTGCTTAGCCGATAAGAAACCAAGGATTTTGAGACATTGTGCATGCATTATGGTACCTTTAAAGTCAATTTTCATTTCCGTAAGTTATTTTAGTATTTTTATTAATTGTCAATTTTATTTGATGTTTCCGCGATTTTATGCATGGGTTGTCTACGTTTTTGTCCTCCAGGTTCAGGTAGAAGATTTGAGGGATTCAATGTGAGACAGTGAGAAGGTCCAGCAATTGAGGAAAGGAAAATACTCAGCACAGGAGGCCTGACATGACCACCCGTGTCAGGCAGAAGGCAAATCAATGCAGGAAGGACCAAGACAGAAGATGGACATGGCCGACCATGTCAGGTAAACTGGAGGGCATGGCGGAGTGCCTTGGGCGTGTCAGGAAGGACAGAGATTTGACATAGCCACCCGTGTCAGCTGACACGGGCCATGTCAGCCCAGGCGCATATTTTTCCCGTTTTTGGGCTTTTCACCGAGCTTGAGCTGCAGGGATGTTTTTGATATTTCCACCTTTTTCCAGGGATTTTTCACTATATTAGGAGAGTTTCTATAAGAGAAAGATCATCTTGGAACGAGGCGAACACATCATTGTCAGACGAGTAAGGATTACAGAGATCAAGTAATTCGGAGAGTGAAAGGTTTTCATGAGCGAAAGCGATTGAAGATCTAAGTCATCCAATTACTTGTAATATGTATTTTTTATCTTGAATTTGTTTTGAAAAATATGAGTAGATAAACCTCCCAATGCTAAGGGGTGTCCCTGATTTAGAATTGTAATGACTAGGAGTTTACGATTGCATTTATAATATTGTTTTTACAGTAATCTTTTGACGTGTTTAACTCTTTCTCTTTCGGACCAATCGAGATTGTTTTATGGTTGTCAATTAGGTTGGACCGCCATTGGTAAGGTTTTCATAAGGTTACTTTGTAGTAGATATCACATAGGACTAGGGATACCCTGTATGAATAAGAGCATTCTTGATATAATAAAGCTTAAACTCACCCTAATTGCCTATGGACATAGAAATTATGGTAGAATGATTAAAGATTTTCTCACCAAGGACTTGGGAGAAAATATCCTTGAGAACTGGTAGTAATTGATATTTGTTGATGCAATAGTGACTCATAGTTATTGATGCGTGGGTTGTATGGGATTTTCACTACATATATACACACACTGAGGCACTTTGTTTGAATATAGCCCTTGAGCCTTTCTATCCATCCCGTTAATTGTATCCTTTATTAAGCCCATTTGAGTTTGTGACCGTTGTTTGTTTTACCACGTAAACGTAACCTGTGATCCAAACACTTCCTTACCCTGTTCGAAGAAAATGTGATATCATTGAGCTCTGTTAAAATTCTGAGTTTGGGGTAAACCCCATAAGTATCAAAAACCAAGGTGAGTGCGAGAAAAAATATAATAAGAAAAAATACGATCATCGAAAAAAAAAAGAGAAAACAAAATGTACTCGATGGTTTGAAAGAAGCACTCACCGAAGGAAGAGCACTCAGTTGAAAAAAGAAAAAAAAGAAAAAAAAAGAGCGATTGAAAAAGAAAAGAAGTAAAATGAACAGACACAGTGAGAAGAATATTGACATTGGCTCTGAACCCAAAACCACTTATTTTCATTTTTGTTTGTAATTACCACACCATAACCCAAGCCTCGTTACAACCCGAAAGACCTCAAAAAGTGTGTGTTGTGTGTAGTTGATATGAAAGAGAAACTATTCAAACTTATGAGTTGATATTGCATATTGTGAATTGTAAGTGAAAACACTTTAACCCAGAGAGACGTGGTGAGAGTGTGATATAAGCTGACAGGTGAAGCGGTACCTCGATGTGGAAGTGCGATGGAACACTCATAAGGAAAAACAAGAACTATAAAAGGGAGAGTGAAGGCGTTGGCGAAAGATATCAACAGTATCATGGTAAGAATGCAAATTTTGGGAAGTGACACACTGTGTCGTCTAGGACATTACTTGAGGACAAACAATGAGCTAAGTTTGGGGTTGCGATCGGTCACCATTTTCACTATGTTTTCATTTCTTAGCCGACAAGAAACCAAGGATTTTGAGTCACTGTGCACGCATTATGGTACCTTTAAAGTCAATTTTCATTTTCGTAAGTTATTTTAGCATTTTTATTAATTGTCAATTTTATTTGATGTTTTCACGATTTTATGCGTGGGTTGTCTATGTTTTGCCCTCCAGGTTCAGGTTGAAGATCTGAGGGATTCGATGCGACACAGTGAGAAGTTCCAGCAATTGAGGAAAGGAAAATACTCAACATAGAAGGTCTGACACGGCCACCCGTGTCAGGCAGAAGGCAAATCAATGCAGGAAGGACCAAGACAGAAGACGGACATGACCGAACGTGTTAGGTAAACTGGATGGCATGGTGGAGTTCCTTGGGCGTGTCGGGCAGGACAGAGAGCTGATATGGCCACCCGTGTCAGCTGAGACGAGCCATGTCAACCCAGGCGCATATTTTTCCCATTTTTGGGCTTTTCAATGGGCTTGAGCTGCAGGGATATTTTGGAGATTTCCACCTTTTTCCTAGTTATTTTTCACTATATTATGAGAGTTTCTACAAGAGAAAATATCATCTTGGAACGGGGCGAACACATCATTGTCAGACGAGCATGAACTACAGCGATCAAGGAATTCGGAGAGCAGAAGGTTTTCATGAGCGGAAGCGATTGAAGATCCAAGTCATCCAATTACTTGTAATGTGTATTTTTTTTATCCTGAATTTGTTTTGAACAATATGAGTAGCTAAACCCCTCAATGCTAGGGGGTGTCCCTGATTTAGAATTGTAATGACTATGAGTTTACGATTGCATTGATAATATTGTTTTTACGGTAATCTTTTGATGTGTTTAATGCTTTCTCTTTCGGACCAATCGAGATTGTTTTATGGTTATCAATTAGGCTAGACTGCCATTCGTAAGGTTTTCATAAGGTTACTCTACAATAGATATCACATAGGACTAGGGATACCCTATATGAATCAGAGCATTCTTGATATAATAAAGCTCAACGTCACCCTAATTGCCTATGGACATAGAAATTAGGGTAGAATGATTAAAGGTTTTCTCGCCAAGGACTTGGGAGAAAATATCCTTGAGAACTGGTAGTAATTGATATTTCTTGATGCATTAGTGACTCAGAGTTGTTACAGGGACAAATCGTACACCTACCCTGGTATTGTTCCTCTTACCTTGCAAACCCTTATTTTTATAGTATTAATTTCTTTTGCCTTTATTTTTATATCTGAATCTAAAAACCCCGCAACAATAGTTTTTGTTTAATTGAACGATAATTTGAAGTCGATATTGACTTGCAGTCCTTGAGTTCGACATTCGGGGAATTTCCCCTTTATTACTATAACAGGCAAAATAGTACACTTGTTATTTTTTCGATCAAGTTTTTGGCGTCGTTGTCGGGGACTACCAAAATATAGAGTTTAATTTTAAGTTCAATAAAAAATTTGTTTCTCTGCAATGAAATTATTTTTCTATCGTTTATATAATTTCATTCACTAATCTGTGTATGTGAGGAATACCCTCAGTTGAATTTCTTTTTGACGCAGAAATTGAGAGAACCCTTCACCGGGGATGCAAAAGTGCAAGAGTTGATTCCAAAGAAGAAGTTCCATCTGATCCCTCAGATTCGTAAAAAGAAACTATGGCTAAAAATCCTCTGATTCCACCTCCTCCACCGCCGAAAAAACTCCTAGGTGACTATGGAGGTGCAAATGCGTCGGATGGTAGATTGACCATTGTCAACCAACCGGTGAATGTGACAAATTTTTAACTGCATCCTAGCATAATCAATCAACTTGAAAGAAAATATTTCACCGAAAACGTTAATGAAGATGCAAACAAGCACCTGCAGAGATTCCTGACCATGAGTACTACTTTGAATATTGATGGTCATACCGATGAAGCAAAGAAGTTAAGAATGTTCCCGTTCACTTTATCTGAAGAGGCGGAAGAGTGGTTCTACTCTCTTCCAGATGGAAATATTACATCATGGGAAGAGATGGAAACAACCTTCTTAAATGAGTATTTTCCAGCATCAGTCTTTTTGAGAAAAAGGTACGAAATCTTGATCTTCAAACAGAAAGATGGTGAGTCTTTGGGAGATACCGACAAAAGATTCAAAAGGGTCCTGGTAGCTTGCCCAATCACAATATGGATCAAACTGAACAAATGCAGATGTTTGTCAATGGGCTGAAAATAAAGACAAAATAGTTGGTTGATACAATAGCCGGTGGCTCAACAAATTTCTCAACAGCCACCGGTATTAAAAGGATCATTGAACCGATAGCCGCAAATGAGCATCTGGAATTATATGATAGGTGTACAAGCAAACCTAAAGGAGTCATTGATCTTAAAATGGAAGATAATAAAATTCGGTTGGAAGATACAATCTTTGTTGAAGTGGAAAAGAAATTGAAAGCAATGAATATAGGTACTCAACAGGTAGCTCATATTCAACCTGCTCAGACCACCACTTGTGAAATCTGTAATGGACCTCACCACATTGTGTATTTCTTTGCAACTCCTCAACAAATTGAAGATATAAAATTATTGAAACAGAATAATCCCTACTCCAATACGTATAATCTGGGATGGAAGAATCATCATAACTTCTCCTGGAAGGATCAGAGAGGGAATGTTCTGTAATAGGGTCAAGGGCAATATCATACTCAATATCAACAACAACAAGCTCCAAAGAAAGCAGACTGGGAGATTGCCATTGAAAACATGGCCGCTCAAAATAGGAAATTCGAAGAAGAAACTAGAAACAATCATAAAAATTCCACCGCCTATCTAAAGAATCTTGAAGTTCAGCTGGGTTAGATAGCAAAATAACTAGCAAGTTCTCGAACACCAAGTTCCTTACCAAGTGAAACAATTCAAAACCCTAGAAATCAGGAGAATATTAGTATTGTCACGACGAAGAAGAAAAAGGCCGCTAAAAAGGAAAAAGTTATACCACCTGGCAAGCCAACTGAAGAGAAAATTAAAAAGGAGACTAAACCGGTGATTAAGTTGCCCTATCCGTAGCGAGTGACAAAGAAGGAACCAAGCGAGTCAGACTGTGAGAAATTCATGACAATGTTTAAAAAGGTAGAGGGTCATATGTCTTTGTTTGAAGCAATCGAGAGAATGCCCATGTACAAGAAATCCATAGAATAAGTAATGGCCGAAAAGAAACCAACAATAGAAGAACCGATACCCTGGAAGAGAAAGTATAATGCAAGTTCACTGGAGCAGAAAATTCCAAACAAACACACCATTTGAAAAATTGGCCAAAAATAGAAACTTGTGTGCATGGGTGCATGGGCATGCATTTAGTACCAAATGATGATTGCATTAAGTCCAAATTCGTGCACAATTGATGTTGAGATCATTATATGAAGCCATGCAAAGGCATTTGAAAATTGAGTTCAAAACTTGCCAAATTGGGCCATGCAAAGTAACCATGTGCAACCCCTTCAATTATTGTCCAAATGGAATTCTCTTAGACTATTTGTGAAGATAGCATGAAGGGGAACAACTTTTATGTTGGAACTTTTTTAATTTGAATCTTGGATCATGATTAATTTTTGTGTTGAAGTCGGAGGAATCAAACATACATGAAAATTTTCTAAGTTAAAAGTCAAATGACCCCTTTTTCCAACTTGAATAACTTTGCTATGAGCTTAAAATGACTTTGGTTCATTCTACAAAATTGTATCTATTTCAATTATATTCAATTTGGTCATAAATTTGAAACCATTTGGATCTTGCATGATGGAGTTATGGATTTTAGAAGTTGAGGGAAAATGCATGTTGAATGGTAATGGCCCAAAATGATCTATAACATTTCCTCATGGAACATGCTCTTTCAAGTGTAATTTGACCTTTATCAAAGAATAAAAGTTGGATAAGACATCATGAAATTGATCATGAAACTTGGATCATCTTCATATCATAAAAATTGATCAAGTTATGGTTCTTTGGAAGTTGACCCTCTATCTAGGGCACAGACAAAATGACCTATAATTTTTCACCATAAAATATGACTTTCCAAGAAAAATTAGCTCTTGATGCAAACATGAAAGTTGTTTGGAATGTCATAAAGTGTTACTTTTCTATTGGAAACATTTTCATATGAAAAAAATTATAGGAGATAGAGTCTAGGGAACCCTAGATTTGACTAGTTGACTTTTCTGGTCAAACTCCTCGAACCAACCTACAAACTTCAATTTCTTTTGCTCTTTGGGGCTCATGGAGGATCATGTATGCTTAAGATGATGTTTAATGAAGTATCCCATAATATGTTTGACCAATTGTTGAATAAACTTGCTGAGGAAGTCACATAAGATACCTAGATGAATTGCTTCCTTGACAAACAAGCTTCAAACTCTTGATGAATTTTTTTACCAAAATGACAAGTAAAGAACATAGGGATCCATATATGATGCTTAGAACTCAATTGGACCATTTCTTGCTTGGTACCTTTCACTTAGGGTCTCAACCCCTAGTTGTGAGCTTGTTGAGGCACAAATGGGCACACACACTACATACAAAGGAAACAAAGCTACACTAGACACATTTTTGTTATTTTAGTTAGTAAAAGAAAAATAAAGTATGATATAATAAAATATGCTTGGTAATCTCTCCCAATGCAAAACCAATGAATGAGGGGTAAGGAGGATACCACGGTGTGATCCCAATGCCAATGCCAAGTTGATGAGATGGCCTGAGGGATCTTAGGGTCAAAATTGGGGTCTTACAGTTGTCCCTATTTAAGGACTTTCTATCCGAGGATGTGAATGTTAAAATCTTTGTATTAACTCGGTAGAATGGACTTAAATAACAACATCAAGAAACGAATTTTGGTCCCTAAGACACCTCATGATGCATATGATATGAATGTAAAATAATATTTGCGGGGGGGTATACGCCATAAAGGAAAAGAATTCGGGAGAGACTAAAAGTCCATAGGAGCATGATGCCTTCCATAAAGAAAACTCACTGGGGAGATAGAGACTCTGAGGGATAAAACTTTATGCGTAGGCCATGGTACGACTTAAAACTTCTAGAGACACGAGGGGATTTCCATGAAAATAAATCAATGGAAAGGCTCAGACTAGGGAAAAAGAATTTGCACGCATTGGGATAAAACCAACATAGCAAGAAATAATCCACCGGGGGAAAGGCGTAAATCAGAACGAAGCTGAAATACTCAAACGCAATAAAAAGGAGAATCGATTTCACAAAGATATACGAATCCAGACTCAATTGAGGAAGAAAAACTATAACACATGAGTAAAAGAGATAAATTTTCTACCACCTGTTACTGGGTAGGAAGATAATACACTCGGGCAGACAGACATCCATTATCGGTTAAGGTAAACATATCAAGGATGACTCACTGAGGAAAATGAGGAATATTCATTATCGGTTACGGGGTAAGAACAACCTACTGAGGGAAATGAAGAAATAGGATTTACGACTATCTGCGGGGATAAAAGACCGGAGGAAGAATATCTATTACCGTTTAAGGTAAACATATTAAGGATAGACAATCAGGGAGAATATCTGTTACCGGTTAAGGTAAACATATCAAGGATAAACTCGTAAATAAATAAGGTTTACATCTGCCGGTTATTGGGCAAAAGACCAAAGAGAGAGAATATCCGTCACCGATTAAGATGAACATATCAAGGATAGACTCAGCAGGGGAAATGGGATTTACAACTACCGGTTACTGGGTAGAAGACCACAAAGAGAGTATCCGTCACCGGTTAGGGTGAACATATCAAGGATAAACTCAGAGGGAAGAATACCTGTCATCGGTTAAGATGAACATATCAAGGATGGACTACCAAAAAGGAGGAAAAACCACCAACTTCCAGAAGAAGGATATCCGTTACCATTTACGGTAAACATATCAAGGATAAACTTGCTAGGGAAACGAAAACGAATTCGCTAGAGAAATCAAAGAAGTAACTTACGTTTTACTGGTTAGGGTAAATTAACACAGGTAAAGTACTCAACAACAAGAAGGATATTACCAGTTACTGGGTAATACACTCTTAGAGACCAAAAGATCTATCTAGGTAAGAACTAGAAAGAAACGGTCAAACAAGACTCAACACAATGAGGATATAACTCAAGGGGAATTGATCCATCCAGATAATGAACTGGGGAGGAAACAAAAAATAATCATCCACGAGGAAATAACTCAATGGGGAAGAAGAAAGGATAAACTCTTTCTGCTTAAGGGGATGACACTCTACATTGAAGGAAGACAAACACACCAAATCTTCATGGGGAAATGATATCACCAAAGCAGGGGATCAGAAAAAAAATAGGTCAATGTGTAAAGTGCACAATGAAATATTGGATGTTATATTTATGCAAGTATATGTATGAGTATGTATGTGATTATGCTGACGACCAAACACAAAGGATACACAAAATGAAGATCCAATCATCACAACTAGATACTCGGCTAATCTCAACAAGATGGGACCGATTGGAGAACCTGTTAGGGATGAAAATAAATCACCGAGGATATAAATCCTAATTTCAAATATATTCAATTCCTTGGGAATAACATATAAACAAATATACTCAAGGAAGATTGAGGATATAACAACCCAAAACAATGCTCAACTCTAGTTGGGAAATGCATGGAGAACATGAAGAATATATATATATATATATATATATATATATATATATATATATATATATATATATATATATATATATATATATATATATATATATATATATATATATATATATATATATATATATATATATATATATATATATATATATATATATATATATATATATATATATCACGGGGATCAAAACAAATCCAACTTTCAAAACTCAACTCTCAAAAGAGGAGAAAATAACTGCTAAGGGATAAGCAAAGGCCGAAACAGATCTTGTTTAAAGCTCAAACTCTTTAGGAGGGGAGAGAATACAGCTTGGCAATTTTGCGGGGGACGAAAGCACTGCTGAGAACATCAACCAACATGCTGAGGATAAGAGAGATCTGATGAGGATCCACACCTTCAAGCCGAGGGATATACACATATATATACTTCAAAGACACACGTCAATGTTGTTGGGAATTTTAGGTCAACACCATATCAAATGAGAGATAACCCTATAGAAGACGGCTATGATAATACTGCTCAGAATCAAACAACTGCTCAAATGGGGAGATCTTTCATCAGAATATGGAACTCCGCTAGGGATATACAACTGTTAGGGATTACAACAATTAAATATCAATTCCATGGGGGGCTCAATAGGGAATAGAATCTACCAGGACTTAACAGGCGCCACACGAGGATGTCAATCAACAATTAGTCATAAGACTCTTCTTAGAGATTGAGAAATAAACCAATTCCAAGGTACCAAAAATATCAACTAGACAGTTGGGGACCCTGAGGGGAAGTACTTCCAAGGTCGTGCAATTACCAAATAAAGGTATTAGGGATCTGAAAATCAAATAAAGGTTTTACCAGAGATCCAGGATTCAATCATAATAACAAACTGATGATGAATGTTAATGAGGGTTTCAGTTGGGAAGGGACGGTGAACTGTAAAGAGAACAATACCTCAACCAATGTTGGAGATGAATGACATCTTCTTGGGGAAGACAATGCTTCACACATCAAGACTTATCGTTCTTTAGATTACTATTGATAATACTTTTTGAATTCAACGTTTCTTAAAGTAAATGTCTTATTATTTCAGAAAAATGTTCATTCGTTGATTTATTTATTTCAAAATTATCATTATAAATTATAGTTTTATTAAACATAAACAAATAAGTATTGCAAATAATTGGATAAAGGCTCAACTTTATTTAATAGAATGGTAGTCCACAAATGGCGGGATTCCATGGATCTTTACAAAGTTTGAAAATGGTAATATACATGGAAAATGGCTACATTGAGTATAATGACCACTACTCTCCCTACCAACTTTGAAATCCAATGTGCTTGTCTTCGATTGAGAATGATGAATTAGAACCAAACCGATTGATCATGCTGCTTCAAAGATAAGATCTAATCAGATGTAGTTACTTGCCATAATCCCAATTTTTTCCTAGATTGCCCCAATGTGGGGTACTCAATCTACCGGGATAATTTTTTCCATTTATGTCTCTAACTTTTGCCTGGATCTCCCTTTCGGGTTTTCAATCCACCAAGACGCTCATTCTTGCCTAAGCCGCCCTTTCGGGTTTTCAACTTAGCAAGTTGTTCTTTTCTTTTTAGGCGAAGTATTTCTTGATTGCATCGGCATTCACAGGACGAGTGAACTCTTCACCATCCATAGTTGCAAGAATCAATGCACCACCTGAGAAGGCTCTCTTAACAACATATGGGCCTTTATAATTAGGAGTCCACTTTCCCCTAGAATCAGGTTTGAAAGATAATAACTTCTTGAGCACGAGGTCAACTTCTCGAAATACACGAGGCTCGACCTTCTTATCAAAAGATTTCTTCATTATTTTATTATATAACTAACCATGACACATGGCAGTCAATCTTTTTTCTTCAATCAATTCAGCTGATCAAACCTGGTCTGATACCATTCAACTTCTGTCAACTTGGCTTCCATCAATATACGCAATGATGGGATCTCAACCTCCACGTGGAGCACAACCTCCATGCCATAAATAAGAGAGAAAGGGGTTTCCCCTGTTGAAGTGTTGACGGATGTACGGTACCCATGCAAAGCAAATGGGAGCATCTCATGCCAATCTTTGTATGTCACAACCATCTTTTGGATAATCTTTTTGATGTTCTTGTTCGCAGCTTTAATAACCCCATTCATCTTGGATCTCTAGGGAGAAGAATTATGATGTGCAATCTTGAAGTCTTTGCAAAGAACGTCCACCATATTATTATTCAAGTTCGATCCATTATCAGTAATGATCTTACTTGGCACACCATATCGGCATATAATTTGGTTCTTGATAAACCTTACAACAACTTTCTTGGTCAAATTTGCATATGATGCCGCTTCAACCCACTTTGTGAAGTAATCAATAGCCGCCATAATGAAATGATGTTCGTTCGAAGCTTTGGGCTCAATCATTCCAATATTATCAATTCCCCACATGGAGAAGGGCCATGGAGAGGAAATGACATTCAAAAGTGTCGGAGGCACATGAATCTTATCTGCATAAATTTAACCCTTCTGGCATTTCTTCACATACTTGCAACAGTCAGATTCCATAGTTAGCTAATAGTAACCTGCTCTTAACATCTTTTTTACCATAACATGTCCATTGAAATGAGTAGAAAAGGAACCTTCATGGACTTCCGTCATCAATAGGTATGCTTCGTATCTATCCATACATCTGAGAAAAACCATATCGAAATTCCTCTTATAAAGCACATCACCATTTAGGTAGAAGTTCCCAGCTAATCTTCTCAAAGTCTTCTTATCTTTCAAAGATGCCCCAGGCAGGTAAATCTGACTTTGAAGGAAACATTTGATATTATGGTACCTTGGCTTATCATCCTTGGTTTCTTCAATAGGAAATACACGAGTTGGCCTATCAAGACGCATCATAGACAGATTGGGAACTTTATTCCAAAACTTCACCATGGTCATGGAAGCCAATGTTGCAAGAGCATCTGCCATCCGGTTTTCATCTTGAGGAATATGATGAAACTCAACCTTTGTAAATAAAGTTGATATCCTCCTCTCATAATCTCTATACGGTATTAAACCGGGCTGATTCGTCTCCCATTCACCTTTGATCTGATTCACAACTAAAGTTGAACCTCCATAGACGTCAAGATATTTAATTCTGAGATTAATGGCTTTTTTGAGCCCCATAATGCAAGCTTTATACTCAACCATATTATTTGTACATTTGAAGGTCAATCTAGCTATAAATGGAAAATGAGTTCCCTGAGGAGTAATAGTCACGTTACCATAAGAATTAGCAGCTCCATCAAATACCATACCCCAACTGAAACCAGGTTTTGGCCCTTCTTCAAGTGGTGGTTCATCACAATCTTTCATCTTCAAATATAATATCTCTTCGTTAGGAAAATCATACTGCATTGACTTGTAATCGTCAATAGGTTGGTGAGCCAAGTGGTCAGCCAAGACACTACCTTTAATAAGTTTTTGAGTTCGGTACTCAATATCATACTTAGATGATAACATATGCCAATGGGCAATCCTCCCAATTAAAGCAGGCTTCTCAAAAATGTACTTGATTTGATCCATTTTGGATATCAACCAAGTAGTATGATTCAACATATATTGGTGCAGACGCTTACCGAGACTCATAGTCGGTGAACTTGTTACTAAGGTAGTAAATTGCATTTTCTTTTTTACCAGATTCGTCTTGCTGACCAAGAACACAACCCATATTTTCTTCAAACACATTCAAGTACATGATCAAAGGTCTTCCTTCAATAGGCGGAGACAGAATCGGAGGCTCAAGCAGATATTCTTTGATAATGTCAAAAGCTTTCTGGCAGTCTTCGATCCAATCACACGACTGATCTTTCTGAAGGAGCTTGAATATAGGCGCACATGTGGTTGTCATGTGTGATACAAATATTGAGATATAGTTGAAGCGGCTGAGAAAACCTCTGACTTGCTTTTTCAGTTTTGGGTGCAAAGATCTCTTGTATTGCTTTGACCTTTGAAAGATCAACTTCAATACACTTCTCGGTGACAATAAATCCCAATAGCTTACCAGAGCGAACACCAAATGTACATTTATTGGGATTCAAGCGGAGTTTATACTTCCTCAAATGCTAGAATAGCTTCAATAAATGATCAACATGCTCTTCTTCAGTCCTTGATTTAGCAATCATATCATCAACATAGACCTCAATCTCTTTATGCATCATATCATGGAAAAGAGTGGTCATAGCTCTCTGTTACATTGCACCATCATTCTTCAAACCGAAAGGCATCACTCTATAGAAGAATTTTCCTCAAGGCATAATGAATGTGGCCTTCTCCATATCTTCGGGTGCCATCTTAATCTGATTATAACCGGAAAACCCGTCCATAAAAGAGAAGACTTTGAATTTAGTTGTATTGTCTACCAACATATCAATGTGTGGAAGAGGAAATCATCTTTTGGACTAGCGTTATTCAAATCTCTATAATCAACACACATGTGGAATTTTCCATCTTTCTTAGGAACAGGTACAATATTGGCCATCCATTGCGGATACTCTGAAGTAACAAGGAAACTAGCATTAATCTGCTTATGCACTTCCTCCTTGATCTTTATTGCCATATCGGGATGAGTTCTTCTC
Organism: Lathyrus oleraceus; assembly: GCF_024323335.1. NCBI lineage: Eukaryota > Viridiplantae > Streptophyta > Magnoliopsida > Fabales > Fabaceae > Lathyrus > Lathyrus oleraceus. The sequence continues at coordinate 235,922,497 of NC_066582.1, forward strand.
AATTTCTGCTTGACTGGCGGGCATTCGGGCTTCAATGGCAATCTGTGCTCCATAATATCAATATCAAGACCTGGCATATCTTGATAAGACCAAGCAAATACATCAGAATATTCTCGGAGTATCTCAACCAACCCTTTCTTAACATCTGGACTAAGTTGCGACTCAATCTTGACCTCCTTGACATCATCTTCAGAATCCAAGTTGACCAATTCAATCTGCTTTTCAAACGGATGAATACTTATTTCCTCGTGCTCAAGCAAACGGGACAGCTCATCAGACACGTCTTCATCGTCATTCTCTTCCTCGGCTTCAAACACACGAAAATCAAAGTTTGGAGAGGGAGTATGATCATTATATTGATTTGGTTTGAGAAGCAACCTGCATAATTGTTTGATATTTTGATTTTAGAAATATGAAGTGCAAACAAATATTATGCAGGCATAGGAAATATTATTGCTTATTTATATTTTTTGGTGATTACCATTTTCAGAAAAGGCAAAAAGTAAAAACAACATAAAATATGGATGAATAAAATTGTATTTTATTGATGATAAATTTGAAAGTTCCGAACAATGTTTCCCTGCTCCCTTAGGCATAGGAGAAGGATTTTTCTTTTAATAATAAGACAAATTACTTTGAACGGTGCACAATGATAAGAACGTCTACAACAACCCAATTGTTGCAAGTCTGGTCGTGTGCCACAAAGTTGGCACAAGCTTCTTCATATTCATCTTCATCTTCACTGATTGCAGCTGAGTGTTGTCCATCTTTGTGAATGAACCCTCCACTGCGGAAAATTGATTGCATAGCTTTGACATCTTCCTTAAATGGACCTTGCTGAAATCTTAGACCAACTATGTTCTTGTTCTCAATGACTTCTACAACACGACCCCATTTGTCTGTGCCTCTAGCCTGAACCACTTCTTGTGCATCCTTTAGAGAAGACATGGGTGCCACAGTCTTCTGAACTTCACTAGCTATTGACAAAGCTTGGAACGGAGTTCCAATCTCTTCTTCAGCTTCAACATATGTAAAGGATGACAAATGGCTAACCAACAACGCTTTCTCTCCTCCTACCACAACAAGCTTGCCATTTTTTACAAATTTGAGTTTCTGATGTAGTGTCGACGTGACATCACCATCCTCATGGATCCATGGCCTTCCTAGTATACAACTGTAGGTCGGGTGAATGTCATTACTTGAAAAGTAATATGGAAGTCACTCTGACCAATATTAACTGGAAGGTCCACCTCTCCAATGATAGTTTTACAGGAACCGTCGAACGCTTTCACAACCACACCACTGTACCTCATTAGTGCGCCCTGATAGGACAACCTTGCCAAACTAGATTTGGGTAAAACATTCAATAACGAACCATTATCTACCAGAACATTGGACAAAGCATCTTCTTTACAATTCATTAAGATATTAAGGGCAAAGTTGTGATTTTTGCCTTCCTCAGGAAGCTCTTCATCGCAGAAACTCAAATTATTGCATGAAGTGATATTAGCAACAATATAATCAAATTGATCCACTGTGACATCATGTTCCATATATATCTGCTCAAGAACTTCCTGCAACACCTCTCGGTGCACTTCGGAGTTCATTAACAATCATAAGACATAAATCTTAGATGGTGTTTGGAGCAGCTGCTCCACAACATTGAACTCACTCTTATTGGTTAATCAGAGAACCTCATCATCATCATCCTTAACTTTCAACCTGCTGGTTTCACCAGAATGACATGTTGGAGCGTTAATAGGATTAACTATAGGAACCTCCACCCTATTACCAATCAGTACATCCTCCATAGCCTTCGTGGATACCAGATCAAATACATGACCGCTACGGGTCACCTTCACAACATCTGCAATGCTCACTATAGAATTCTCTACGGGAAGAGGAACCTCTTTCCCATTCTCAATCATAGTGGCATTATACTTGTATGGAACAACTTTATCGGATGCATACGGGACTGGGCCCGCTAACCGTATTACCAACGACGATACCGATCTATTATCTCTTTTGCTACTGTCAAACTGGATTACCACCCGCTCAGGAGCCTTAAACACTGGTACAATAACATTCACAACATTACCCATATCTCTGGATTGTTGAATTTGAATAATACCTTCATCTATCAACTTCTAAATGTCCCTCTTGACAATCATACATCCTCGAGGATTAACACTGCAGATAACACAACCATCATGGTCATGTTCACAATCACTAGTCAAGCATAGGGTTCTATGTATCTCTACCAAAGACCTTCGAATACGATGGACATCAAAAACCCTACAATTACCAGGACAACCATCTACCACATTCACAGAAGCATTCCCATGGGAGGGAAAAGGATTAGCTTTGACATTAGGTCCTTGTCCTCGAAGGACACCATTCCACTCTTGGTCAGCTTTTAGACCTCATACTTCAATGGATATCAATTTTCTATGTCATGGACAGGTGCCCCCTAATGAAAAGCACAACGCATATCGAGTTTGTACCACCATGGCAAAGGCTCAAGTGTATGTGGAGTATTCCTTGGCTTAATCAAATTCTTGACAACTAGGGAAGGATAAAGTTCGGCATATGTCATCGGAATGGGATCAAAAGTTACCTTCCTTTCAAAATTATTGTGTTGATTGTTGTAGTTGTTATGATTATTATGAGTGTGTTGTTGTTGTTGTTGCTGCTGCTGCTGAGTTGGTACTGATTGAATTGCTGAATTATTGGAAAACACCGGAATAACTGAGGATACTTGATGATGATGATGTTGGGATCTGGAAATTTTCCTCGTATGAGGCCTCCTTTTCCTCCCTACATACACTGAATTGGTTTCCCCCTCCTTTTTCTTGGAGAAACTACCACCATACTTCTTGCTCGTAGATGCATCATTTTTAGACAAATGACCCTCTCAGATGCCCTCTTCTAACCGCATCCCCATGTTCACCATTTCAGTGAAGTCATTAGGAGCACTGGCGATCATGCGCTCGTAATATAATGAACTCAGAGTCTTCAAAAAGATCTTCGTCATCTCCTTCTCTTCCAATGGGGGACTAATTTGAGCAACAAGCTCTCTCCACCTCTAGAATTCTCCTTGAATGTCTCCTTATCCTTATGAGACATGGACCTCAACTGGTCGCGATCGGGATCCATATCAATGTTGTATTTGTACTATTTGACAAAGGCCTCACCCAAGTCGTTGAAAGTACGAACCTAGCACTGTCTAAACGCATATACCACTGAAGCGCAACACATGTCAGACTGTCTTGAAAATAATGGATAAGCAGTTGATCATTATCTGTATGGTTAGACATCTTGCATGCATACATAACAAGATGACTCAAAGGAAAAGTATTCCCTTTATACTTCTCAAAGTCTGGGACCTTGAATTTGACAGGGATTTTCACGTTTGGTACCAAGCAAAGTTCAGCAGCACTTTTCCCAAACAGATATTTACCTTTAAGGGTCTTCAACTCTTTTCTCAGCTCTTGAAATTGGTCTTTCATCTCATCCATTTTCTCATATACACCAGGGCCTTCGGATGGCTCATAATGATATATGGTTTCATCAACACGTGGCATAATATGTACCACAAGAGGAGGAACAAACATGACCAGGCTATATGTCGGCACGGGAGTAACAGTTGGCGCATAACCTTCAGGCATAAAATTAGGAGGAATTCCCCATGGGAATCCGGCTGGCATGGCTTGTGCAGGCAGGATGGCAGGAACAACAGACACCGGTGTTGCAATGATCTCCAAAATGACAGTCCTTTAAGGAGGAGTTGCAGCTAGTTGATTCTAAGAAGCAATGAATGACTCCATCAAAATTTGCTGGAACTCCCCATAGGAATCCGGCTGGCATGGCTTGTGCATGCTAGATGGTAGGAACAACAGACACTGGTGTCGCAATGATCTCAAAAATGACAGTCCTTTGAGGAGGAGTTGCAGCTGGTTGATTCTTAGAAGCAATGAATGAATCCATCAAAGCGGTGATTCTGGCAACTTCTTCCTTGCTCTCGATTCTCTTGTTCCATCTGATCCATTCTTCTTTGATGATTAGTGTGAGTATCATACTGATGAGTCAGCTTGTTTGATACAAAGACGAAGAATAATGAGACGTCTAGCTAAAGGGATGGAAGGCAAGAAACTTGTTATGCGAATGATGCATGAAATATAATGCTTTTATTTTATTATTTTAAGGAACATATAAATCCTTACATGCAAATATTTCAATAATAATGATAATCAATAATAACTTTTGGAATTGACCATAAAATCTCTTTTTATTCATAAAATTTGGAAGGATTACACTGAGTACAATTTCAGACCACCAAAAATACAAATACAAGAGAAAAGGAAAGTATCATCCTAAGGATCCCTAGCAATTGCATCAGCTGAACTAGCCAAGGGAATGTACTTCCTTCAGATGCGTCGAATCTCTAACTCATAAGTGGTCTTCATCCGAGCTTTCTCGATAACGAGTTGATCGACGATCTTCTTCCAAGCACGGGAAGGCTGAGGCATACTAGAGGAAAATAAATCCTCTGGCTCTCTCTCTCTCTCTTCACTGCACGCTCTTCAAGAATCTTAATGAGTTCATCTTTGTCCTTCAATTCAAGTTGCAACTCTACTTGCTTTCGGTGCAAGCCATGGAACCTCTCTTCCCACAAGTTCCTCTCTTGCTTCATCTTGGCAAATGCATCTTCCAACTCCTCTACATCTTGGTTAGGGAGAATTGATGGCTCAACCATAACCATATACATAGGTCTCTGTAAGACCCCAATTTTAACCCTAAGATCCCTCATGCAACTTTATCATATGACTTAGCATTGGGATCATACCTTGCCATCCTCCTTACCCCTCTTTCATTGGGTTTGTTTTGGGAGAGATCACCAAGCACTATGTGATTGTATCATACTTGTATATCATCATTTTACTAACCAAAATACCAAAAATATATCTTTGCATTTTGTAGATGTTTGATTGGCTGCATTTTATGTTAAAACACTAGCTGGACTTTAATGTCTTAACTGATGTCATGACATGCTTTGGAGATGTTTGATTGGTTGCATTTGGTGTTAGAACATCTAACTGTACTCTGATGTCTTGACTGATGTCATGACATACTTGAGTAGTATGTTGCAGGTTTAGCTAATATAGGATTTACTGAATGTCAAACTAGATGTAATGATATTCATCCCTGACAGCAGATACTGAGATGTAGAACAGTTGGTTGTCTGCTATAACTCAGTATTTAATTCCAGTCTGTTTATAAAGGGAATAACAGACCTGGCATAAGGCCTACTGTCTGAATGTCAAACTGGATGTTATGACATTCATCATTGTCAACATATACTGAATAATAGGCAGGTTGGTTTTCTGCTACAGTTCAGTATGTATCTCAGTCTGTTCTTCAGGAGGATAACAGACCTGGCATAAGGCACATTCTGTAAATGTCAAATTGGATGTTTTGACATTTATTGTTGTAAGCTGATACTGAAGTATAGACTGGTTGGTCTTTTATAGTACAACATTTTGTACAGTCTGTTTTCAGAAAAATAACAGACTTAGCATATGGTCTATGTTCTAGACGTCAAACTGAATGTTGTGACATTCATTCCTGACAGCATATGCTAAATTGTAGGATGGTTAGTTTTTCTGTTTCAGTATTTTTCTTAGGCTATTTTTCAGGAATCCAACAGCTGAGCTAAAATCCAGGAAACTAACAACTGAGCTACAATTAATGAACCTAACAAATAGCCTATTTGTTAGTACCCTAATATGTGGAAATTAGGTTAACTTGCTTGACCTTAATTTTAGGAAATACAATTACAAGGCCCAAGAACTGCAATATAAAAGGATGGCAATCCTTCATTCAGAATTGAGGGATTTTAGGCGTGAAGATTTTATTGTTCCCTCATACTTCACTGCTGTATTTTTGTGTGTCTTATATTAGGTGTATCTTGTGAGCCAAGCAATTATCACCTAGATGATTGCATTGGACTAGGGTGTTCATTGAGTTGTAAGTGTTGTGTCACTCTAAGCTTTTAAGCGTGAGTGTTGTGTATCTTGATTAAAGTTGTTAAGCATAATCAAGAGTCGTTTGAAGTGTGACTTCACTATAAACTTTAATATAATTAAAGGTTGTAATCACTGAGGTGATTGAGGGGGAGTGAGTAGGAACTCTGATCTTAGTGTAAGATTGAAATTGCATTGGGTAGGTATTAAGTGATAGGATTAAACAGTTGGTTTAAGGTCTGAATTAATACTACTAATAGTGGATTTCCTCCCTGGCTTGGTAGCCCCCAAACGTAGGTGTGTGTGACACCGAACTGGGTAAACAATTCCTTGTGTTGTTTACTGCACTTTATTTTTAAGTTCTGCATAATTCTTGTCTGCGCAGAATTGGATGTCATAGCATCCCGTGTGACATCGAAAGTCTGTTAACTAGAATTTCAATTGGCATCAGAGCAGGCACCCTGCCTGTTAATTTCTGGGTGAGATCTAGGGAAGTTACTTTCTAGTACCATGGACAAGGATGTTGGATACTCAAATAGACCACCCATGCTGGATGGTTCTAACTATGATGACTGGAAGCCTCGTATGATAGCCTTCTTGAGGTCTCTAGATAGCAAAGTCTGGAGAGTTGTCAACAAAGGATGGGAATATCCAACGAAGACAGGGAAAGATGTAATCACTATGCAAATTCCAGAACAAGAGTGGGACAAGGAGCAAGAGGCTTTAGCCCTTGGAAACTCTAAGGCCTTGAATGCACTGTTCAATGGAATAAGTAAGAACATCTCTCAGACTGGTGCATCACTGTGAGCTGGCTAAACAAGTTTGGGATACCCTCAAGATAACTCATGAAGGTACCTCCAAGGTGAGGATGTCTAAACTTCAGATGCTGACCACCAAGTTTGAAAATCTGAGATGAAAGAGGATGAGACTATTCATGACTTCCACATGAATATTCTTGAAATTGCCAACACTTCTGGTGACTTAGGTGAGAAAATGGCTGAAGAGAAACTTGTAAGAAAGATTCTCAGGTCATTACCTAAGAGATTTGCCATGAAGGTCACTACTATAGAAGAGGCTCAGGATATCTGCAATATGAAGGTGGATGAGCTTATTGGTTCTCTCCAAACTTTTGAAATGGGCTTGTGTGAGAATGTTGAAAAGAATAACAAAAGCGAAGCTTTTGTATCAAATACTGAAGAGGATTCAAAAGCAGGAAGTACTGGAGGTGATGAAAGCATATCAGAAGCCATAGCCATGCTTGGGAGACAGTTCAACAAGTTCGTAAAGAAGATTGATAAAAAAGGTAGACCAAATGTCAAGAACATCTCGTCTGACATCAGGAAAAGATCAACTTCTAAAGAAAAGTTCAACCAAGGCAAGGGAATCCAGTGTCATGGATGTGAAGGTTTTGGACATGTTAGAGCTGAATGTCCTACTTACCTCAAGATGCAAAAGAAGGGGCTATCTGTCACATGGTCTGAAGGAGATTCTGAGAGTGAATCTGAAGGAGAATCAGCTAAACATGTCACTGCACTAACTAGTGTTTGTGCCACTGATGATGACTCAAGTGGAGACGAACTGACCTTTGATGAACTTGCTGCATCATATAAAGAGCTATGTGTTAAAAGTGCAGAAGTGCGTGTACAAGGAGAAAAGCAGAATAAACTCATCAAGGAGCTGGAGGATGAGAAACAGAAGCATCTGACAGTCATAGATGGTCTAAATGGGGAGATAACCTTGCTGACCTCCAAGCTAGATCAAATGACAAGATCCATCAGAATGCTAAATAAAGGAACGGACACTTTGGAAGAGATCCTAAAGGTGGGACAGAAGTCAGGAACCATGTCTGGTTTAGGCTTTGTGAAGAAATCCTCAGCTGAACTCAAACGCTCAAAGGCTGAAGTTCAGAAATTCAAGCAGAAGTCACACCCAATGTCTCAAAATCAGGGAACCAGGATGAGTAACCATCAGAAGAAGAAATTTCAGAGATGGAGATGTCACTACTGTGGTAGGTTTGGTCATATAAAAGCCTTCTGCTACAGGCTGCATGGTTATCCTAACCAAACCCCTCATGTCAGACCTAAGCATAAGGCATATAAGCATAAAGCCCCCATCAAGAAACGACAATGGTTTTCTAGGTTAGCTCACACATCTCTAAGGGCATCTACCAGAGAAGATTGGTACTTTGATAGTGGTTGCTCAAGACATATGACTGGTATGGAGAATTTATTGGTGGATATACAACCTCACACTACCAGTTATGTGACCTTTGGTGATGGTGCTAAAGGAAAAATCAAAGGTGTGGGTAAGCTGGACAACTCTGGAGTTCCAGAACTGAATAATGTGCTGTTAGTAAAAGGACTAACTGCTAATCTCATCAGCATAAGCCAACTGTGTGATCAAGGGTTCTATGTTCAGTTCACTAAGGAGCTATGTGTTGTGATGAATGGAGATAATCAGGAAGTTATGAGAGGATCCAGATCCAAAGATAAATGTTATCTGTGGGAACCTAAAGTCTCAAACTACTCCACAATTTTCTCCTCAGCCAAGGAAGAACAGGAGGTGAAGCTGTGGCATAGACGTCTTGGTCATCTCCATTTAAGGGGAATGAAAAAGATCATATCCAAGGAAACAGTTAGAGGAATCCAAAAGCTGCTTATTGATGAAGGAAGAGTCTGTGGAGAATGCCAGGTTGGCAAGCAAACCAAGATGTCACATCCTAAGCTGGGACATCCTACAACATCTAAAACTCTGGAACCTTTGCACATGGACTTAATAGGACCTATGCAGGTTGAAAGTCTGGGTGGAAAGAGGTATGCCTATGTGGTTGTTGATGACCATTCCAGATACACTTGGATAAACTTCATCAGAGAAAAGTCAGATGCATTTGATGTCTTCAAAGAACTGTGCATCAGACTTCAAAGGGAAAAGGACAGTTGTGTTGTCTGAATTAGGAGTGACCTTGGGACGGAGTTTAAGAATTCCAAGTTTGATGAGTTTTACTCGTCTGAAGGGATAAGTCATGAGTTTTCCTCTCCTATAACTCCTCAGCAAAATGGGATAGTTGAAAGGAAAAACAGAACTATTCAAGAATCTGCCAGGGCAATGATTTATACAAAGAAGCTTCCTATTCACTTTTGGGCCGAAGCTATGAATACAGCTTGCTATGTTCACAATAGAGTTACCTTGAGAAAAGGAACCTCTTCCACTCTGTATGAAATATGGAAAGGCGGAAAACCCACTGTGAAGTACTTTCATATCTTTGGAAGCAAGTGTTACATTCTTACAGATCGTGAACAGAGAAGGAAAATGGATCCCAAAAGTGATAAGGGTATATTCCTAGGATACTCAACTAACAGCATAGCCTACAGAGTGTTCAACTACAGGCCCAATGTCCTGATGGAATCCATAAATGTTATTGTGGATGATAAAGAGGAAGGAATCAATGTCATAGAGGATGTTGGAACATTCCTTGATACGTCAATAGATGTTCTAGTCAAGTCCGAAGAGGTACAGGAGACTCCTCCTGAATGTGAGGTAGATGCATCCAACAAAGTGCCTTCTATCAGAATTCAGAAGGACCACCCCAAGGATCTTATCATAGGGGATCCCAATAGTGGTGTGACTACCAGATCAAGGGAGAATAGCTCAAATTCCTGTTTTGTATCCAAGGTTGAACCAAAAAATGTGAAAGAAGCCTAGACTGATGAATATTGGATCAATACCATGCAAGATGAACTGGAGCATTTTAAAGGGAATGAAGTATGGGAGTTGGTTCCACGACCTGAAGGGACTAACATCATTGGTACCAAGTGGATTTACAAGAACAAGTCTGATGAGAAAGCAGTAATCACTAGGAATAAAGCAAGACTAGTGGCACAAGGATATACTCAAGTTGAAGGGGTTCATTTTGATGAGACGTTTGCACCTGTTGCCAGACTTGAGTCAATCAGATTGCTGTTAGGGGTGGCCTGCATTCTAAAGTTCAAATTGTTCCAAATGGATGTGAAGAGTGCCTTTTAAATGGCTACTTGAATGAGGAAGTCTATGTGGAACAACCTAAAGGGTTCTGTGATCCTAACCTGCCTAAACATGTGTACAAGTTAAGGAAAGCTTTGTATGGGTTGAAGCAAGCTCCTAGAGCTTGGTATGAAACGTTGACTGAATTTCTGACCTCTCATGGGTACAGGAAAGGAGGGATAGATAAGACCCTGTTTGTGAAGGATGAAGATGGCAAAATCATGATTGCCCAAATTTATGTGGATGATATTGTCTTTGGTGGAATGTCAGAGCAAATGGTGAAACATTTTGTTCACCAGATACAATCTGAGTTTGAAATGAGTCTGGTTGGGGAATTGACTTACTTTCTTGGAATGCAAGTTAACCAAATGGAGGATTCTATGTTTCTCTCCCAAAGCAAATATGCCAAAAACATAGTTAGGAAGTTTGGTATGGATAATGCTAGACACAAAAGAACTCCTGCACCTACCCATTTGAAATTAACCAAAGATGAAGGAGGTCCCAGTGTTGATCAATGCTTGTATAGAAGCATGATAGGTAGTCTACGATATCTAACTGCAAGTAGACCTGATATTTCCTATGCAGTTGGAGTGTGTGCTAGATACCAAGCAGAACCCAAAGTGAGCCACTTAAATCAAGTCAAGAGGATTCTCAAGTATGTCAATGGGACTTGTGACTATGGTATGATATACTCTCATGGCTCTGAGCCTGTCTTATCTGGGTATTGTGATGCTGATTGGGCCGGGAGTGCTGATGACAGAAAAAGCACATCAGGAGGATGTTTCTTCTTGGGAAACAATCTCATATCATGGTTCAGCAAGAAACAAAACTGTGTATCACTGTCCACTGCAGAGGCTGAGTACATAGCCGCTGGAAGCAGTTGTTCCCAACTGGTGTGGATGGAACAGATGCTTATTGAATACAATGTCTCTCAGAATGTCATGACATTGTTCTGTGACAATCTCAGTGCCATCAATATTTCCAAGAATCCCATCCAACACAGCAGGACCAAACATATTGACATTAGACATCACTTCATCAGAGATCTGGTGGAAGACAAAGTGATTACCTTGGAACATGTAGCCACTGAACTACAACTTGCTGACATATTCACAAAGGCTCTAGATGCTACTCAGTTTGAAAATTTAAGGGGCAAATTGAGGATATGCCTTTCGGAGGATTTATAGCAATCAATGATGTTTGGGATGTATTGTTTAATATCTCAACCTATTAAACAATTGAAAGTGTGCTATGATTGGACAACAGATCACAACTATGTTACTTGCTGCAATTGTGGTAACAAGAGGTTAAGGGGATATCCTAACACGAGACAGCCTGTGTGCCTGATGGACTTCACGAAAGTGTTCATGCAGGAGTGGTTCAAGATGTCATACTCAAAGTCATGGCATCTGATATGGGTGTACCTGCTGTAAAGCAAGAGTGTGTGACTACTTGATCAAAGTTGTGAAGCAAGATCAAGTGGGTGGAGTCTTGATTAAAGCTGTAAAGCAAGATCAAGAGGGGGTATTCTTGATTGAAACTGTGAAGTAAAATCAAGATTGTGTTTCTGACAAGTTTCTGTGTAATTCTATTTTATTTTGGTCAGTAATTTATGGTGTTGCTTTGGCAACATTTTTGACAAAAAGGGGGAGTGACACCTGTGATGCCCCAAGACAACAGATATTGAAGATCCTCTGATCAGAGGTTGTGCTGCAGCTGATGTTCCACTTCTATGTGTGATGAGTGTGAGTGTGTTATCTGTATGTGTGTTGTTGTTAGAAGTTTTTATTTAACTTCTGTATCTGTGTTGTTGTTAGAAGTTTTTATTTAACTTATGTATGTGTGCTGCTGTTAGAAGTTTTTATTTAACTTCTGTGTGTGTGCTGCTGTTAGAAGTTTTTAGTTAACTTCTATATGTGAGAAAATTCTTTACTTTGAATTAATTTTGAATGATAGCAAATTGTGTGATCATCATCCAAATGTTAGTTGTGCATTACATTACATGATACATTTGTGTTTTTATTGTGGTTTTATCCCATTCTATTGTTGCATAACTATACATAAAGACCTACATTGACACATCTCTTAAAATAACACATAAAATCCATTTTGTGTCAGTATGCATCAACACATAAGCCTATGCATCGATACATACAGCATGTGGTATATCACAAAACTCTTTTTGTTCAGTATGCATCGATGCATACGAGTCATGCATCAACACATGAAAGGCAAAAGGCTCTATGGATCGATCCATATGATCCCTGCATCGATACATGATCAATTGAAACAGCCTGTGTATCAATGCATACGCATTAGGCATCGATACATGTTAGTGGAAAGGTCATATGCATCAATACATACGAATTATGCATCGATACATGATTAATTCATTTCACCAAAAACTCACTTATCTTACAGTATGCATCGATGCATACTCTCATGTATCAATGCATAAAGCTGTTTTATGCTCTAACAGTTTCTGTTTTGCTGCATATATAAGACATGTTATGACAAAGTGAAAAACACGAATTCTGAGAGGGAAAAACAATTGAACACAAGATCAAAAGCAGTGTAGCAGCAATTGTTTGAGAGCATATAGAAACCTGAAAGAGACTTCATCTTCTTCATCTTCTCAATCACTTTTCTTCAAGAACATCAACACATAACCATTCTTGTTCTCTGGATTAAAGGATTATCGAGATAACGTTCAGTGGTACGATCAAGGATCTAGCTGTGGTTTTCAGTGGAACGATCAAGGATCTATCTGAGTTGAAGATTGAAGGGGGTTTCGAAGAAAAACCTACTGGTTTATCCTTCAAGAACTGGAGTGTTCTTGAGGGTTTGTGAGTCACGTTTGTAGAACAGATTCAGCCACAGCGTTGCGTTTGGAGATCGGGGGATTTCGCAAGCAGGTCGTGGAACCGGTGAATTGTTTGCTTTTTCGTGCAGGAAATTCTTGATCGTGCTCAGATCAAGTGAAGGTTCATACAAGAAGAAGTTCTTGGAAGTTAGAATTCTGTCTTTGTATCATAACCTTGTATCAACGAATTCGGCAATAATTGATAATCAAAGTTCTCAATTTCATTTGAAATTGAGAGGGAGACGTACCCACACGCGAGGACGACGTGGGGAACTTCCTTACCAAATCTCTGCGTATCGTATTCTTACCTTACTCCTCTTTACGTTTAAAACAGCTTTCGCAATTTCAGTTAGTGTGTTGTGATTGTTCCTTTTGCAAGACAGCAGGGGCACGAAAACCTTTTTTAATTAAACTCTACTGTTGTTCATCATTGATCACATACACACCAACTGTTTGACAAAATTGTTAGCTAGGTTTTATTCATTGGAAATAGACTTTAATGATAAGTGCATTCAATTAGCTAAAATTCTGGTGTTGATTGATTCTGTCATTCTTATTCAAATCCAGCATTAAACTCGTGTGTCCGGTTTTCTAGTAGCGGTTCAGAATAGACGGAAGTCGATTCGGGACTGATATTTTCCGCCAACTTTAAAAACTCTGATAAAACTTTAAATCCGTTAAATTTCAAAGAGGTGATCTATTCACCCCCCCCCCTCTCGATCACTAGCCACACCGTCTAACACTATATGTGTTGAGTGTGTAGCTGCTCTGAGTGTATTAGCTAGGTTTTTTCCCTGCTAAATGTATGTTTTCCGCTACTGTGAACTCTGTTGTGATGCCAAGTTGTTTTAGCCAAAAATTTGCCAAAGGGGGAGTTTGTAGATGTTTGATTGGCTGCATTTTATGTTAAAACACTAGCTGGACTCTAATGTCTTGACTGATGTCATGACATGCTTTGGAGATGTTTGATTGGCTGCATTTTGTGTTAGAACATCTAACTGTACTCTGATGTCTTGACTGATGTCATGACATACTTGAGTAGTACGTTGCAGGTTTAGCTAATACAGGATTTACTGAATGTCAAACTAGATGTAATGATATTCATCCCTGACAGCATATACTGAGGTGTAGAACAGTTGGTTGTCTGCTATAACTCAGTATTTAATTTCAGTCTGTTTATGAAGAGAATAACAGATCTGGCATAAGGCCTACTGTCTGAATGTCAAACTGGATGTTATGACATTCATCATTGTCAGCATATACTTAATAATAGGCAGGTTGGTTTTCTGCTACAGTTCAGTATGTATCTCAGTCTGTTCTTCAGGAGGATAACAGACCTGGCATAAGGCACATTCTGTAAATGTCAAATTGGATGTTTTGACATTTATTGATGTAAGTTGATACTGAAGTATAGACTGGTTGGTCTTTTACAGTACAACATTTTGTACAGTCTGTTTTCAGAAAAATAACAGACTTAGCATATGGTCTATGTTCTGGACGTCAAACTGAATGTTGTGACATTCATTCCTGACAGCATATGCTAAATTGTAGGATGGTTAGTTTTTCTGTTTCAGTATTTTTCTCAGGCTATTTTTCAGGAATCCAACAGCTGAGCTAAAATCTAGGAAACTAACAACTGAGCTACAATTAATGAACCTAACAAATAGCCTATTTGTTAGTACCCTAATATGTGGAAATTAGGTTAACTTGCTTGACCTTAATTTTAGGAAATACAAGTACAAGGCCCAAGTGCTGCAATATAAAAGGATGGCAATCCTTCATTCAGAACTGGGGGATTTTAGGCGTGAAGATTTTATTGTTCCCTCATACTTCACTGCTGTATTTGTGTGTGTCTTGTATTAGGTGTATCTTGTTGTAGCACCTCAAATTTGCACCTCCCATTTTGTACATTCATTTCATATTAGGTCATTAACATAACATAGTCCACTACATAACATTGCATTGTCCTTTGCCCAAGTGCAAGCCATCAGACAAGATTAGGTCAACTGGTTAGGAGGATCAGTCAAGCAAGCAAGCAAATGCATTCCTCAAGGAAACAAAGCCCTAGGATTGGGTCAACATGTTTACAGGACCTAGGGGTCCTTTTGAAGTGGTTTGGTCAAAGATTGGGTGCTCAGAAGTCATCATTCATTGTTCAATCCATTAGAAACCCTAGAAATTCAACTATGGTCAATTGTGGTCAACTGTGCCTGAAATCAAGGATTTGAAGGTGGGAGATGGTTTGAAAGGCTTCATTCATGTCCATACAAGTCTCATTTGACATTTCAAAGATCAAGATTGGAGAAAATAAAGTCAGATCAAAAGTTTCCAAAAATAGCAGGTGACTTGTAATTGGAAACTGCCAAAAATGGAAAATTCTTCTCCTCAAATTTACATCATCATACAAGTTTCAAATGAAATTTTGTCCAACATGAAAGTTGAATATCTTGTTCTCCCATTTCCAAAAAGTCCAAGAACACTTATTTCTCATTTATGGTTGGCAAGTTATGATCAAATCATTTTCAAGAAAAGTTGAACTTCAAAGTGAGATAACTTTCAAACCATTTGGCCAATTTGAGTGAGGTTTTTTGCTACAAGTCACATTTGACATGCTTTATCAAAATCCTTCATCACATTTCACCAAAAATCATCCAATCAAAATGGCCTTTTTTAAGTGACTTGAATTTAAAAAGGAAGAGGTGAAAAATTGACTTTCAAATTAAACATTTTCTACACATTCTACCAATTGCAAATGATCAAAAACCATATTTGGGATGTGTTTAGGCCCATTTTCGTGCACTATAGCATGCACCCCATGCATAATGAGTTGATTTTAGCAATTTGTCCAAATACTCATTTTCACTAATTACCAAGGCTTGGTTTAAGATTAATTAACACAATTCATTAACAGTTGGTACATATAGTTAATCATAACAGAAAACACACTTAGCATTCCATTTCCTACTCAGATCTAGATCTAGAAGGAAAACTCTCTCATTTTCTTCATCTTGATTTTTCTGAAAAATTCCAAAGAACTCGTGCTCTTATTCATTGGTTCATCACTTATTATCATTTTGGAAGCTTTTGCAAGCATAGATCCATGACTGTTCAAGCAAAACTAGCACTGTTCCATTGAACCTCTTCCATGGTAGTTGAGCTTTTGAGCTGAAATCAAAGCGACTGAACCTTCAACACTCCTCCATTCATCATCTGGAACCTCAAGGCGCTTCTGTTTCAGCTTGTCACAGCCAGAGAACCACGAATCCATCCCTGTTCTTCAAATCAGGTAGGAATTCGAACCTTGCCATTGTTAAAATTGTGAGATGCTTTGAATAGATCTTGCCATGTTGAGTTCAATGAACTTTAGATCGTGAAAAATCATTGAGAATTAAGAGAGAAATGTTGAAATGAAGTTTGGTTGTCAAATGTTATTTTGCTTGATTCGTCCATGACAGTTTGATTTAGGTTAAAGCATTGTTGGTTTGTTGATGTACACTGTGAGATGAATCGATTGGTATCTCATTTGTTGAAATCTGGAACAAAGTTCATCGCGATGAAGAACATGATGAATGCTTGCATAAACCCTAATCTTCCATGCCAAACCCGTGTTTTGATCTGTAGAATCCCATTTTGCATGATCTTTCCCGTTTCCTGGCCATGTGACCAATCAGAGCTTGCCACGCCCTTAAGTGAAACGGAGCGTTTCACTTAAGTGGCTTAATAATTACCAGAATGCCATTATCCGCATCTAATTTGATTAAATCATTTCCTTTTTTTCAATTTTTATTTCATTTTGATCTTTGATCTTAGAAAATTCATAACTCTTCCAATACTTGTCCAAATAACATGGGATTTTTTGTGAAATGCTCCACATGATCTCTAGTTTATTATGGTGATTTTTCCAAAATTTTTGCACGTGTAGATTTTAGAAATGCCTAGGGTTTGTTTATGTGTGTCCAAATTGTGTATGCCTTGCCATTTTGCTTGTGAAATGATGATACTTAATCCAATGCCTCTCAAATTTTTTGTGCTTAAACTAGACATGTTCATGGTGATTTTGGTATAGAGTTTGTAATTTTATCATTTCTGGTTAATGAGATATGATTTTTTGAATAGAGGTGTGACAATTTGTGTCACACCATCCTTGTCTAACTTCATGATTTTAATTACCATGCTTATTGAACTCAAAATGGTCTGGATTTTTGCATGAAGATACTTGTGAATGTTTTGATTGCTTGTGAATTTTTCTGGAATTTTTGAATGCATTTCCTATTTGTTTGGTAATTTCTCCCCTGTTTGACCAATTGTTGACTTCTTGTGAGACATGATTTCATTTGATTTGTGAAATTCTAATGCTTAATTGGATGGACTTGAAATTTGACATGTGAATTGTAGACATCTTAAAGTTTGTCATGGTTTTAGTCCCATTCATTTATCATGTGTTGTTTCTGTTTTATGATTAATTGAAGTTGGTGCATGTTTTGATGCTTTGTATGAGTTTGCTTGAACTTGCCTTGACCTTTTGAATTTCATTGACCTATTTCTCTTGATCCAAATGAGCTGAAATTTGGTGTGCTTATCATGTTATGGATGATGTTTGACCATGAATTATTTGAGGATTTTTTGAAACGTTTGTGATTGGATTTGAGTTGAATCATTCTGTTGACTTCTATGAGCTCCTACTCGCATGCTTTGTGCTATTTTGATCATGAAATGATAATGATGAATGATATGAACATGAGACCCATTGGATTTGATTTTTAATTGTTTGATCTTGATTTTGGATAAGTTTCATGTTCTGTTTTGATGATTTGATCTCATTTTGGCCCTAGTCTTGGACTAGTGGTCTGTGCTCTCACTTTTGAGTTGTGTTTCAGGTTAATAGCACAAATGGCCTATGCTTGATGATATGCCTCCATTGGAGTGGACTTGTGACTTGTCTATGGCTAACTTTGACTTTGTTTTGCAGGGTTTGATACTTGAGTTTGAGCCTTAGTGGCTTGCACCTTTGTGCATTGGCTTGTGTTTGTCTGTGTATAGTTAATTGTTAACCATTTGCTGTTTGGTTTTGGTTTGCCTAAGTACTGATTATCTTGGATTGTTTTCAGGTACTTTAGTTGCTTTAGTTCCATTGAGAACTTGCTTTGCTTTGCTTAAGAGCATTTGCATTGAGGTATAACATTCTAACTCCATGTAGTCTGGAAGACCTGGCCTGTTACTTGGCCAGGCACCTGTCTGAAGTCCTCCTTAAGAGACAATGTTTGTGTTTGTTTACATTTGTCCTTGTACATATCCAAAGACCTCCTAAGTGAAGAGGCATTGGCAGATATCAGGGATGTGCAATCCATCCCCTGCTATTCTGTGTGTCGTCTGCTTTGCTCACACTACTGTGTTGATGCATTGCAGATACTAGCCCAAGATCATTGTACATTTGTGTCAGTCATATGTGTAGAAGGGTTCCCACCTTCTGAACCCACACATTCATGTCTTAAGCTCTCCCAGGCCAGGGATAAGAGCTGTGAGGTCTCATCTTCACTCACCTTTCATCTGCTTCACCTTGACTCTCAATGTCAAGGTTAAGAGCTAACCTCACCCTGTTACAGTGGTTTGTCTGTCGAGGTTGACATGACCCCTCGACTAAAACATAACCTTGATTGAGCCAACTGATTGCATATAGTGTGTGCTATTTGTGCTTGTGTGTTTTTTTAGCTTGCTTCCTGTGCAAGTTAGGTTTAGTTTGGCTTGCTTCCTGTGCAAGTCATGTTTAGGATAGCTTGCTTCCTGTGCAAGTTAGCTAGAAACCTTAACTTAGGGATGATTTTGCATGATAACATCTAGGCTCGAGTCGTAGTCTCCCTAGTTGTGTCTCCCTCTGTTATCTGGTTAGGCTAGTCCCTTTTCCCTCCGTAGGGGAACTACGTCGCCCTGATCCTCATACCAGATGAGGTACGTAGGCAGGAGATGAGCTGATCTCTCCGGGCGCTCTTTTTGTTTTGTCTTGTGTGTGTTAGGAGATGGATGTAAGCCCAGTGATTGGCAGTCTACATCCTCTTGTTGTGTGCTTGGATTCCGGTATAAGTCCATCGAGTGGCATCTGGTTTCCGGTGTGGGTGTGTTTTGGTTCGGAAGCTGATGTAAGTCCAGCGATTGGCATTCGGGTTCCATGTTTGCCCGTGTGTTGTGTAGGAGTTTGACGTAAGCCCAGCGATTGGCAGTTGATTTCCTGTGTTGTTTTGTTTGTGTGCGTCAGCCGAGCTACGAATGCTCTGATTCTTCTTCGTCCAAGAAGATACGTATGCATAGGATGCGACATCCTAGCGAGCATGTGTTGTTTCCCCAGTCTGAACTACTTCGACTCTGATGTCTATGCCTGATAGACTAAGTAGGCCCAGGATGCGATATCCTGCCGAGTCAGTCTTGTTTGTTTTCTTGTGTCTCTTTCAGCCAGTGTGTGTGTGTGTGTTTGAGCAGTGTTTTAGCAACCATTTTCCTTCCTTTTGTGCATGGATCCCGTCGAGTCTGACGGATGCGTAGGGGTGCTAATACCTTCCCTTCGCATAACCGACTCCCGATCCCATTCTCTTTGGTCGCGAGACCATGTTCTTTCCAGGTTTACTTCGAGCGTTTCCTTTCCCTCCTTTGGGATAAATAACGCACGGTGGCGGCTCTGTTGTTCTTGTTTTCCCGCCGGTTTTTCGCGTGATGTGACAGCTGGCGACTCTGCTGGGGATATAGAGAAGTTGACCTTCTGCTGGTCCATCTTCCCTAAGCGAGTCTCTCCTAGCGCTCTCTAGGTTAGGGTTTTGGTTGCTGTTTGCTGTTATTTATTGCATTCATTATTTATTGCTTGCATTTATTGTTTGCATTTATGTTTGCATTTATGTTTGCATTCACTCATATTCATTATTCTTCTGGCTGGCTGGTTGTCTGTTTCTCTCTGTTGGGGTGGGAGTTACTTGAGGTAAAAGGCCCAATACCCAGGCCATGAGTGAAATCTAGGATACTTAGGAATAGAGTGATTCATGGGAAGCGGGTGGTATTGCGCCACTTAGCGGAACATTGATATCACGAGCAGTTCAGACCCTGGTGGGATATTATCGTTGCATACTTCGGGTGTGTATATGATGATATTCTGCGAAAGGTTATTTATGCTGCGTTTCTCTCGACCTTACCCTGGCCTAGACGACACCCGTGAGTGGGGAGGGTTTGATCATTATTACAGGTACCGTTGGTGACTTGTGGTCCTGTTGGTGACTTTGGGTTCAGACGACAGTGTCTCAGTTGACTTTGGGTTTCAGCTGGATTTGGGGTTCTGAGTTTAAATCGAAGCTTCGACCTTGTGTTCTGAGATGCGCCGCCAGCCAGTCGTGTCTGCATCATTTGCATCATAGCATGTTTATTTTCAAAAAGATACGCAATATAAAAAAAAAGAATTGAAAAAAAAATGATGAAAAAAAGAAAAAGGAAAAAAAAACTAATCTCTGCATGCATATCATTTCTCAGGTACATTCCAAAGTCTGTTCACTGATAGAGATGGCAACAGTCCCAGAGCCGAAGCGGAAGACTTGTTCCTACAGCTTTCACCGTGAGCCTTTGACGTCCCTGATTGAATTGAGTAGCCTTATGACCAGTGGTAACCAGAAGGGGTTTGTTGACCAGTATGGAGATATTCTGACGCTGTTGAAGATGGTAGTCGACCCAGTGCCGTTGCAGACTCTTCTTCAGTTCTACGATCCAGAGCTTCATTGTTTCACCTTTCAAGACTATCAGTTGGCGCCTACTCTTGAGGAGTATTCTATTCTGCTGAGCGTCCCGATTCAGCATCAGGTTCCTTTCTTGGACGTGCCCAAGGAGGTCGATTTCAGGGTTATTGCAAGAGCTCTTCATTTGAATGTCAAGGAGATCAGTGGTAGTTGGAAGACCAGTGGTGGTGTTGAGGGTTTGCCTTTGAAGTTTCTGTTGAGGGTAGCTAGAGAAGAAGCAGAGAAGGGGAATTGGGAAGCTTTCCATGCCCAGCTAGCTGTTATGATCTATGGGATCGTCTTGTTCCCGAGTATGCCCAACTTCGTTGACTATGCTGCAGTCATCATCTTCATTGGAGGAAACCCTGTTCCTACTCTGTTAGCTGACACTTACTATGCTATTCACAGTAGGCATGGTAAGGGTGGAGCTATCAGATGTTGTCTCCCACTTTTTCTCAGATGGTTCACATCTCTCCTGCCAGTCAGTGGACCTTTTGTGGATGCTCAGAGCACTCACAAGTGGACTCAGAGGGTGATGTCCCTCACTTCCTATGATATCAGATGGCAGTCATACCGGATGGATGTACGGAATGTTGTTATGAGTTGTGGAGAATTCCGGAATGTGCCACTTGTGGGGACTAAGGGTTGCATCAATTACAACCCAGTTCTTTCTCTTCGCCAGCTAGGGTTTGTGATGAAAGGAGGACCACTTGAGGCTGAGGTAGCTGAAAGTGCGTATTTTGAGAAGCAGAGTGACCCGGATAGATTGGAGCAGATAGGAAGAGCTTGGAAGACTATTGGTGTGAAGGATGGATCTGTCTTAGGGAAGAAGTTTGCCATTGCTATGCCTGATTACACTTATTGGGTCAGGAAGAGAGTGGAAACTTTGTTGTTACCATATGATAGGATGGAGCCGTTGCAGGAGCAACCACCTTTGGTCCTTGCTGAGAGTGTGCCTGCTGAGCACTACAAGCAAGCCCTGATGGAGAATCGCCGGTTGAGAGAGAAGGAGCAAGATACCCAGATGGAGCTGTACAAAGCCAAAGCTGATAGATTGAACTTGGCTCATCAACTCAGAGGAGTGCAGGGAGAGGATGCTAGTAGACTGAGAAGCAAGAAGAGATCCTACGAGGAGATGGAATCCATGTTGGATGCAGAACACCGGGAGTGCTTGAAGCTGCAGAGAGCTGAAGCCAGTTACCAGAAGAAGATCAGAGACCTGGAGAAGCAACTCAGAGACAAAGACATCCAGTTGAAGAAGGAGGTTGACTCGAGACAGGCATTAGAGAACCATCTCGGAGGAGAAGTGGTAGAGCTCAGAAGACAACTGAAAGAGAAGATCACCCCTCTACCAGAATGTTCAGAATGCGCCCTGTTGATAAACCAGTGCCAGTACCTGAAGACTCTCATTCCGGAAGGCCGTTTGTCTTAGATTATATCTTTGATGTGTATGTTGAGAATCACCTCCAGGCTTGTTGGATGGGATTCATTGTTGTACTCCGTTTGTATGGATCTTTGTTGACTTTTTTGTATGAGCCTGTTTGCTCTTATCTATAGATAAGGTTGTTGGTGTTTCATTTTGTTCTCAGTTACCTTGTATGTTGTTCTCTTGTTGCTGCAGGTTGCCATCTTTTGAGGATGGGTCAGGCTCTTTGAATGCCTGAGAGATGAACATATCATGTGCATCATACGCATCATTAACATCATACTCATATCATTTTGCATAGCAGGTGTTCTTGTTCGTGACTTCTCACTTTGATTCCTGTGTTCAGGCAGGATAACTGATCAAAGACTGCATCGCTACACAACGAGACTGAATCATCAAAGGAACATGGATCAAGTGCAAGCTGAGTTAGCGGAGATGAGGGCTAACATGGCCCAGTTCATGCACATGATGCAAGGGGTCGCACAAGGTCAAGAAGAACTCCGAGCTCTAGTTCAGAGACAAGAAGCTGTAATTCCACCGACCAACCAAGCTTTGCCAGAGGGAGACCAGATCAATGACAACCCTACTGCGGCTGTGCCCATCAATAACTATGCTGTAGGGGACGAATTGAGAGGTATTAGAGTCAACGGCCAACCGATTGCTCCAGAGACCGCCGATGCCAGAGTAGTCCGTGCTCCGGCCCGTAATCAGGCTCCGATGGTGGACAGACAAGAGGATATCTTCACTATGCTCAGTGAAGACGAAGACGTTCTGGGAAAGGTTGATGAGAGAGATCGTAAAGTTGATGCCCTCGCTGAGAAGATCCGGGCTATGGAATGTCAGAACTCTCTCGGTTTTGATGTTACTAATATGGGATTAGTGGAAGGCTTGAGAATCCCGTATAAATTCAAAGCACCGTCCTTCGACAAATACAACGGTACTTCTTGCCCTCGCACCCACGTGCAGGCATACTACAGGAAGATCTCTGCTTATACAGACGACGAAAAGATGTGGATGTACTTTTTCCAAGATAGTCTATCTGGGGCTTCTTTGGACTGGTACATGGAATTAAAGAGAGATTCTATCCGATGCTGGAGAGATCTGGGCGAGGCTTTCTTGCGCCAGTATAAACATAACATGGATATGGCACCGAGCCGGACTCAGCTGCAGAGTCTTTGCCAAAAATCCAACGAAACCTTCAAGGAGTACGCCCAGAGGTGGCGTGAACTGGCTGCAAGAGTACAACCCCCTATGCTGGAGAGGGAGTTAACCGACATGTTCATTGGTACTCTTCAAGGCGTATTTATGGACCGGATGGGGAGTTGCCCATTCGGTAGTTTCTCAGACGTGGTCATCTGTGGTGAGAGAACCGAAAGTTTGATCAAGGCCGGCAAAATTCAAGATGTGGGTTCTTCCTCGTCTTCCAAGAAACCTTTCTCTGGGGCACCTCGCCGTAGAGAGGGTGAGACTAGTGTTGTACAACACCGAGGGAATATGTACAGAGGAAATCAGAACAGAAATCAATACCGGCAGGTTGCTGCAGTGACCATTCCTGCACCTCCACAACGTCAACCTCCGCAACAACAACAAAGAGTTCAACAACCACAACAACAACAACAACAACAGCGTCCGTATCAGCCCAGGCAAAGGATGCCTGATCGACGTTTTGACCCGCTTCCCATGTCATACGCCGAACTGCTGCCCGAACTACTCAGGTTGGGGTTTGTAGAATTGCGTACAATGGCTCCGCCTACAGTATTGCCTCCAGGGTACGACGCCAACGTCCGTTGTGACTTTCACTCCGGGGCACCAGGGCACCATACTGAAAAATGTCGGGCTTTCCAGCATAAAGTCCAGGATTTGATCGATGCCAAGGCAATCAATTTCTCTCCTGTGCCTAACGTTGTGAACAATCCTATGCCTCAGCATGGTGGGCATAGTGTGAACTTTGTCGAAGGGGAAGAAGCTGAAAATCTTGTTGTCAGTGTTCATGAGATTCAGACTTCTCTGCTTGTGGTAAAGGGTCGTCTGTTGAAGAGTGGTGTTCACCCGGGCTGTGATGAAGACTGCTTGGGCTGTGCAGAGTCTGATAATGGGTGTGAACAATTGCGGGCCGGTATTCAGAAGCTGATAGACGAGGGTTGTGTTCAATTTGCTCGGGCTGATAATGGAGGTCGTGGGGCAGTGTCAACTGTCACGATTTACTTTAAACCGTCTGAAGGACGAGGCCAAAGAATTGTTAGTGCACCTGCAACGAGTGGTACCCAAGTTACCATTTCCGCTCCGGTAACCATCAGTGCTCCAACTACTATCGTGGCGTCTGGAAGAAGACCAGTTGAGAATAGTAGGGTTGTGCCATGGAGTTATAATAATGCCTACCGCAGCAACAGAAGGGCTGATAATCAGACAAGGCCAGCAAATCAAGCGCCTGTGACGATCAGTGTACCGGTTAAAACTCTTGTGGTTGTGAGTCCCGTTGTGGACAACGTTGGTGGACCAGGAGGTTTTACCCGTAGTGGCCAGCTGTTTGCGCCTCAACCGTTGAGGGATGCCAATGCTGAAGCATCTGCTAGATCAAAGGGCAAACAGGGCATGGTTGATGAGGAACCGGCTCAGAAGGAGGCTGAGGGTTCATTTGAAAAGGATGCAGAGGAGTTTATGAAGATCATAAAAAAGAGTGACTACAAGATCGTAGATCAGCTCAACCAGACTCCGTCCAAAATCTCTATTCTCTCTTTGCTGTTGTGCTCTGAGGCACATCGCAACGCCTTGTTGAAGATGCTGAACATGGGGTATGTACCTCAAGAGATTTCTGTCAATCAATTGAAAGGTGTAATGGCCAATGTGAGCACCAGGCACGGTGTAGGATTCACTGACTTAGACCTAACGCCTGAGGGTCGCAATCACAACAAAGCCTTGCACATCACCATGGAGTGCAAGGGGGCAGTGTTGTCTCACGTATTGGTAGACACCGGGTCGTTGCTGAATGTGCTGCCTAAGCAGATTTTGAAGAAGATTGATGTTGAAGGGGTTGTGCTCACTCCTAGTGACCTTATTGTGCGTGCATTTAACGGATCCAAACGTTCTGTGTTTGGTGAAGTTACCTTGCCGGTGAAGATAGGTCCGGAGGTTTTTGATATAATCTTCTACGTGATGGACATTCAGCCCGCCTACAGTTGTTTGTTGGGGCGTCCGTGGATTCACGCAGCAGGGGCAGTCTCGTCGACTCTCCACCAAAAGCTCAAGTATGTCTGGAATGGTCAGATTGTGACCGTGTGTGGCGAAGAAGAGATTCTGGTAAGTCACCTATCCTCGTTCAAGTATGTCGAGGTGGATGGCGAGATCCACGAAACCTTGTGCCAGGCATTTGAGACTGTGGCTCTTGAAAAGGTGGCGTATGCTGATCAGAGGAAGCCAGGTGCTTCGATTGCTTCGTACAAGCAAGCCAAGGAGGTGGTTGATTCCGGCAAAGCTGAGGGTTGGGGCAAGATGGTGGACTTGCCTGTCAAAGAAGACAAATTTGGCATTGGTTATGAGCCTCTCCAAGCAGAGCAGATTGGTCAAGCGGGTCCGAGTACCTTTACCAGCGCTGGGCTGATGAATCATGGCGACGTCTTTGCAACTGGTAGTGAAGACTGTGACAGCGACTGTGATCTAGACGACTGGGTTCGCCCGTGTGCCCCAGGGGAGTCTATCAACAACTGGACGGCTGAAGAAGTGGTCCAAGTTACTCTTCTGACAGAGTAATTTTCTTTTGTTTTTTCATTTTTGCATGAAAACCCTACGTCCTGCCCAAGGCGTAGTGGTTCATTGTAGGGCCTCATCATGTTTTAATGATTATCATTAATAAAGGACGTTTTGCAATCAAATTTTGTGATCCCTGTCTTTCTATTTTTGTTTTCGTTTTTTCAAAACAATAAAAATGGCAATGTTTTTTGTTTTTTGTGACTTTATTGAACTCTTTTTCTAAAACAAAACATTAAAACATGCAGAAGTGACCTTATGGCATCCACTATGAACAATCCTGTTATGGCTCAGTATGATTTTGATAATCCCATCTACCAAGCTGAAGAGGAGAGTGAGGAAGACTGTGAACTCCCTGCAGAATTGGTCAGATTGCTGAAGCAGGAGGAAAGGGTCATCCAACCTCATCAGGAGGAGTTAGAGGTCGTTAATCTGGGTACTGAGGACGCCAGAAGAGAGGTCAAGATTGGGGCTGGTTTAGAGGACTCTGTCAAGAGGAGGCTGATTGAGATGCTGAGAGAATATGTGGAGATATTCGCCTGGTCATATCAAGATATGCCCGGTTTGGATACAGACATTGTGGTGCATCGACTACCCCTCAGAGAAGAGTGTCCGTCAGTCAAGCAGAAGCTTCGAAGAACGAGTCCTGATATGGCTGTCAAGATCAAGGAAGAGGTTCAGAAGCAGTGGGATGCGGGTTTTCTGGCTGTTACCAATTATCCACCGTGGGTGGCCAACATCGTTCCTGTGCCGAAGAAGGATGGCAAAGTCAGAATGTGTGTCGATTACCGGGATTTGAACAGAGCGAGTCCGAAAGATGATTTCCCATTACCTCACATTGATGTATTGGTTGATAATACGGCTCAATCCTCGGTATTCTCTTTCATGGACGGTTTCTCAGGCTATAATCAGATTAAAATGGCGCCAGAGGACATGGAAAAGACGACATTCATTACACCTTGGGGCACGTTCTGCTATAAGGTGATGCCATTTGGGCTGAAGAATGCTGGTGCTACCTATCAGAGGGCAATGACGACTCTCTTTCATGACATGATGCACAAAGAAATTGAAGTGTATGTGGATGATATGATTGCGAAGTCGCAGACAGAAGAGGAGCACCTGGTTAATTTGTAGAAGTTGTTTGACAGATTGGTCAAGTTCAAGCTGAGGCTGAATCCAAACAAGTGTACGTTCGGCGTGAGATCTGGGAAGCTATTAGGCTTTATTGCCAGTGAGAAAGGGATTGAGGTTGATCCAGCAAAAGTCAAAGCTATTCAAGAGATGCCTGAGCCAAAAACGGAAAAGCAAGTCCGTGGGTTTTTAGGGAGGTTGAACTACATTGCAAGGTTCATATCTCACCTAACTGCCACGTGTGAACCAATTTTCAAATTGCTAAGAAAAGATCAAGCAGTCAGGTGGAATGATGACTGTCAGAAAGCTTTTGACAAGATAAAAGAATATTTACAAAAACCTCTGATCCTGATTCCTCCGGTTCTAGGGAGACCTCTGATAATGTACCTATCAGTAACTGAGAACTCGATGGGGTGTGTATTGGGACAGCATGACGAGTCTGGTCGAAAAGAGCATGCCATATACTACCTTAGCAAAAAGTTTACCGACTGTGAAACAAGATATTCACTGCTCGAGAAAACTTGTTGTGCTTTGGCCTGGGCTGCTCGCCGACTGAGGCAGTATATGTTGAACCATACTACCTTGTTGATTTCTAAGATGGATCCAGTAAAATACATCTTTGAGAAGCCGGCTCTCACTGGACGTGTTGCCCGTTGCCAGATGATTCTAACAGAATACGATATCCAGTACACGTCTCAGAAGGCTATCAAAGGTAGTGTTTTGTCAGACTATCTCGCCGAGCAACCGATCGACGACTATCAGCCTATGATGTTTGAATTCCCTGATGAAGACATCATGTATCTGAAGATGAAAGATTGCGAAGAGCCTCTTGTCGAAGAAGGACCGGATCCTGATGACAAGTGGACACTGATGTTTGATGGGGCTGTGAATATGAATGGCAATGGTGTTGGGGCAGTATTGATTAATCCCAAAGGTGCACATATACCTTTCTCTGCTAGATTGACTTTTGACGTCACCAACAATGAAGCTGAGTATGAGGCTTGTATCATGGGGATAGAAGAAGCCATTGATTTGAGGATTAAAACGCTCGACATCTATGGAGATTCCGCTCTAGTGATCAATCAGGTCAATGGAGATTGGAATACGAACCAGCCGCATTTGATTCCGTATAGAGATTACACCAGAAGAATACTGACGTTCTTCAAGAAGGTGAAGTTGTATCATGTCCCCCGGGATGAGAATCAGATGGCTGATGCCTTGGCTACTTTGTCTTCTATGATCAAAGTTCATTGGTGGAATCATGTGCCACATGTTGCGGTGAATCGACTCGAGAGGCCTGCGTATGTGTTTGCAGCCGAGTCTGTTGTGATTGATGAGAAGCCGTGGTATTATGACATCAAGAACTTCCTCAAGACTCAGGAGTATCCTGAAGATGCGTCAAAGAATGATAAGAAAACCCTGAGAAGGCTAGCTGGAAGCTTTTACTTGAATCAGGATGATGTGTTGTACAAGAGAAACTTCGACATGGTCTTGCTCAGATGCGTGGATAGACACGAAGCAGACATGTTGATGCAGGAAGTGCATGAAGGTTCGTTTGGTACCCATGCTGGTGGTCATGCAATGTCCAAGAAACTGTTGAGAGCCGGTTATTACTGGATGACTATGAAATCTGATTGTTTCAAATACTCTCGGAAGTGCCATAAGTGTCAAATCTATGCTGATAAGGTGCATGTACCACCAAGCCCGTTGAATGTCATGAAATCACCTTGGCCGTTTGCCATGTGGGGCATTGACATGATTGGGAAGATTGAGCCCACTGCTTTGAATGGACATCGCTTCATCTTGGTTGCGATTGATTACTTCACCAAGTGGGTGGAAGCAGCTTCCTATGCTAATGTTACCAAACAAGTGGTTGCCCGGTTCATCAAGAAAGAAATCATCTGTCGTTATGGAGTTCCCGAGAGAATCATCACTGACAATGGTTCGAATCTCAATAATAAGATGATGAAAGAGCTTTGCAAAGATTTCAAGATTGAACATCACAATTCTTCTCCTTACAGACCAAAGATGAATGGTGCTGTAGAGGCGGCAAATAAGAATATCAAGAAGATTGTGCAGAAAATGGTTGTGACGTACAAGGATTGGCATGAAATGTTGCCTTTCGCTTTGCATGGGTACCGTACCTCAGTACGTACGTCGACCGGGGCAACCCCGTACTCCCTTGTGTATGGTATGGAAGCAGTCCTACCTGTTGAAGTGGAGATCCCTTCTCTGAGAGTTTTGTTGGATGTCAAGCTGGATGAAGCCGAGTGGATTCGAACAAGGTTTAATGAGTTGAGCCTTATCGAAGAGAGATGGTTAGCAGCTGTGTGCCATGGGCAGATGTATCAGAGAAGGATGAAGAGAGCCTTTGATCAGAAAGTGCGTCCTCAGAGCTATCAAACTGGTGATTTAGTTTTGAAGAGGATCCTTCCTCCCGGTACAGATAACAGGGGCAAGTGGACTCCTAATTACGAAGGTCCATATATTGTGAAGAAGGTCTTCTCCGGTGGAGCCTTGATGCTTACAACTATGGATGGTGAAGATTTTCCGTCCCCTGTTAACTCAGATGTAGTCAAAAAATACTTCGCATAAATTGACCCGCTGGACAAAAAGAACAAAAGAGTCCAGGCAAAAAAGGGCATCCCGGTGAACCAATAAAAACAGAAAGAAAAGGTTCGGGCAAAAATTAGGGATAAAAATGAAAAGAACTTGTACACCCGGTAAGTCGAAAACCCGCAAGGGCGGCTTAAGAAAAAATGGGTATCCTGGTGGATTGAAAACCCGAAAGGGCGATCCGGGCAAAAGAGGGATTAGAGCGAAGACTACAGTCTGAGTTATCTGTACTTCATCGCGCTTCGTCGTCTGCCATCTCGAAAGATGTGATCGGTCCAGTCATTCTTCTCAGAAAGCAAGGAGTTGGGGGAAAAACTGATGATCTGTGAGTTATAACAGAATTGGGAAATAGTGGATGCCGTGTTCACATTGCCATTAGGATAGTTTATTTTCCTTCTGTGCGCAATTACCTCCTTCTAGGAATTGCTTCCCAATGTATTTGCCTTTTCAGGCACATTTTCAATCAATAAAAGTCGTTATTCAGATAAATAGCTCTCTTGTTTTTATTTTTACTGTTTTGTTTGCAAAAACGTCCCAATTTTTGATAAGCATTGCATATAAGAACGTGAAGGCTAAACAATAACGTGCAAAAAGATAAAACATTTGAAAATCATTTTGAATATTGAGGACACTTGAGCGTATCTTGTCCATGTACCCCCTGGGGGCATTTGGTTGTGCTGTTTTGCAGGTGGGCATCTGTGAATGTTTCCCCAGCAGGTATTTTCCCAAGCAAGTATGGAAGCTATCAGAGCTTTGTTCCCCAACAGAGTTGATTTTCATAGCAAATCTCCCGAGCAGAAATTGGTGTTGATAATCTTCCTCAGCGAGTCCCCGAGTGGAGCAAGTTCAATGAAGTTTATCTCCAGCAGTTATCCTATTTGTGGACTGGATGGGTCGTCCCCAGCGGAGTAGCATTTATTTCCCAAAGCAGAGTTTTTTCCTACTTGTGAACTGATTGGCTCTCCCCAGTGAAGTCACCAGGTTGTCCCTAGCAAGTTGCCTTATTACCCCCCAGCAAGTTGCTTTGTTTACTCCTCAGTGCAGTCGCCTTCGTTCGTCCCCGGCGAGTTGTTGTGGTTATTTCCCCAAGCTGAGTCCCCGAGTGGGTTGGGCCCTGAAGGATGTCCCCAGTGGAGTCTATCCTTTCCCCAGCAGCAGTATCTTTCTCCAGCATGAGTAAGAAGTCGGTGCTCTCCCCGCAGAGTACTCCTCAGCAGAGTCTCCCCGCAGAGTTGAAGTATCCGATCAGTTTTGGCTCCCCAGCCGGAGCTGTTCATCCTTTGCATTTCGCATGTAGTGATCATTGCATCCTCAAATTGCGTAGCATTTCCATTCAATATGGAGCATTACGCCATAGAAAAAATTCAAACATATGCATTCATGTGTTAATATAACCAGACCGTATCCCCGGCAGAGGCGGACCTTTTGTTCAATGTCTATACAGCTCGTTTGCTACAGTTGCTCCTGACAACATTCAGGATTGATTTTCCCCAGAGAGGTTTATTTCCTCACCTGTCTGAGAACGGAAAGCTTGTTTCTCCTCAGTGAGACCCCCAGCAAGTGGTCAGCCTTGCCTTGATGTTTTGAAGATGTCATTCTTGTGATACCGGTAAGTGTCATGTCAGCACCCGCGTGTGTTCTTTCTTTGGTGTCGATAAACACTATTGCTTCGGTGTCAGTAAAACATATAGTCCTCCCCCAGTCATCGGTAAATGTCTGGTCGTTCTTTCGATGTCGGTAAACATCATCTTTCGATGTCGGTAAACATCAGGTCTCATCCCAGTCATCGGTAAATGTCTGGTCGCCTTTGTTTGATGTCGGTAAACATCATCTTTCGATGTCGGTAAACATCGAGTTTTTCCCAATCATCGGTAAATGTCTGATAATTCCCCCAACTGGAGATCCCCAGTAGAGTCGTCGGTAAACGTCCTGTCTGTTTTCTAGTTGTAAGTATTTGTTTTTTTTCTTTCCCCAGTAAAGTGTTCACCTCTCCGTTGGTGTTGATAAACGTCAAGCCTCTCCCTGTCGTCCGTCGACGTCTGGTCGAGTATCCCCCCAGTCATCAGTAAATGTCTGGTCGTTTTTTGATGTCGGTAAACATCATCTTTCGATGTCGGTAAACATCGAGTCTCATCCCAGTCATCGGTAAATGTCTAATCGTGTGTTTTCCCTGTTGATAAAATAAAATCCCCAAGAGTCGTCGGTAAACGTCTTGTCTGATTCCATTTGCAAATACCTTTTTCCTCCCCGAGTGGAGACGCCATCGGTAAATGGCCCTGTTTGCTTCGATATCGGTAAATATCGAATGCCCAGTTTAGCAGCCATCGGTAAATGGCTCCGCTTTCTTTGATATCGGTAAATATCGAGTCCCTAGTTGAAGCCCCCATCGGTAAATGGTCCTGCTTCTTTTAATCAAGATTGTTTCCCAGCAGCCATCGGTAAATGGTTTCGCTGAAGTTGATATCGGTAAATATCAAGTTTCCGGTATTTAGCCATCGGTAAATGGTTTCGCTTTTCTGAAGTTGTCGTGCAGCCGTCATTGGTAAATGACTTGGTTTTTCTTGTATCATATCCAGCAGAGTGCAAATTTCTACGGTTCTTCGGTATTCAATCCCTGTTTACCTTGAAAGTCTGACAGTCGTTGCTCTCATCCGTTCGGGTTCCCAGTTGATTGAATAGGGGCAGCTGTAGCACCTCAAATTTGCACCTCCCATTTTGTACATTCATTTCATATTAGGTCATTAACATAACATAGTCCACTGCATAACATTGCATTGTCCTTTGCCCAAGTGCAAGCCATCAGACAAGATTAGGTCAACTGGTTAGGAGGATCAGTCAAGCAAGCAAGCAAATGCATTCCTCAAGGAAACAAAGCCCTAGGATTGGGTCAACATGTTTACAGGACCTAGGGGTCCTTTTGAAGTGGTTTGGTCAAAGATTGGGTGCTCAGAAGTCATCATTCATTGTTCAATCCATCAGAAACCCTAGAAATTCAATTGTGGTCAACTGTGCCTGAAATCAAGGATTTGAAGGTGGGAGATGGTTTGAAAGGCTTCATTCATGTCCATACAAGTCTCATTTGACATTTCAAAGATCAAGATTGGAGAAAATAAAGTCAGATCAAAAGTTTCCAAAAATAGCAGGTGACTTGTAATTGGAAACTGCCAAAAATGGAAAATTCTTCTCCTCAAATTTACATCATCATACAAGCTTCAAATGAAATTTTGTCCAACATGAAAGTTGAATATCTTGTTCTCCCATTTCCAAAAAGTCCAAGAACACTCATTTCTCATTTATGGTTGGCAAGTTATGATCAAATCATTTTCAAGAAAAGTTGAACTTCAAAGTGAGATAACTTTCAAACCATTTGGCCAATTTGAGTGAGGTTTTTTGCTACAAGTCACATTTGACATGCTCTATCCAAATCCTTCATCACATTTCACCAAAAATCATCCAATCAAAATGGCCTTTTTTAAGTGACTTGAATTTAAAAAGGAAGAGGTGAAAAATTGACTTTCAAATTAAACATTTTCTACACATTCTACCAATTGCAAATGATCAAAAACCATATTTGGGATGTGTTTAGGCCCATTTTCGTGCACTGTAGCATGCACCCCATGCATAATGAGTTGATTTTAGCAATTTGTCCAAATACTCATTTTCACTAATTACCAAGGCTTGGCTTAAGATTAATTAATACAATTCATTAACAGTTGGTACATATAGTTAATCATAACAGAAAACACACTTAGCATTCCATTTCCTACTCAGATCTAGATCTAGAAGGAAAACTCTCTCATTTTCTTCATCTTGATTTTTCTGAAAAATTCCAAAGATCTCGTGCTCTTGTTTATTGGTTCATCACTTATTATCATTTTGGAAGCTTTTGCAAGCATAGATCCATGACTGTTCAAGCAAAACCAGCACTGTTCCATTGAACCTCTTCCATGGTAGTTGAGCTTTTGAGCTGAAATCAAAGTGACTGAACCTTCAACACTCCTCCATTCATCATCTGGAACCTCAAGGCGCTTCTGTTTCAGCTTGTCACGGCCAAAGAACCACAAATCCATCCCTGTTCTTCAAATCAGGTAGGAATTCGAACCTTGCCATTGTTAAAATTGTGAGATGCTTTGAGTAGATCTTGCCATGCTGAGTTCAATGAACTTTAGATCGTGAAAAATCATTGAGAATTAAGAGAGAAATGTTGAAATGAAGTTTGGTTGTCAAATGTTATTTTGCTTGATTCGTCCATGACAGTTTGATTTAGGTTAAAGCATTGTTGGTTTGTTGATGTACACTGTGAGATGAATCGATTGGTATCTCATTTGTTGAAATCTGGAACAAAGTTCATCGCGATGAAGAACATGATGAATGCTTGCATAAACCCTAATCTTCCATGCCAAACCCGTGTTTTGATCTGTAGAATCCCATTTTGCATGAGCTTTCCCGTTTCCTGGCCATGTGACCAATCAGAGCTTGCCACGCCCTTAAGTGAAACGCAGCGTTTCACTTAAGTGGCTTAATAATTACCAGAATGCCATTATCTGCATATAATTTGATTAAATCATTTCCTTTTTTTCAATTTTTATTTCATTTTGATCTTTGATCTTAGAAAATTCATAACTCTTCCAATACTTGTCCAAATAACATGGGATTTTTTGTGAAATGCTCCTCATGATCTCTAGTTTATTATGGTGATTTTTCCATAATTTTTGCACGTGTAGATTTTAAAAATGCCTAGGGTTTGTTCATGTCTGTCCAAATTGTGTATGCCTTGCCATTTTGCTTGTGAAATGATGATACTTAATCCAATGCCTCTCAAATGTTTTATGCTTAAACTAGACATGTTCATGGTGATTTTGGTATAGAGTTTGTAATTTTATCATTGCTGGTTGATGAGATGTGATTTTTTGAATAGAGGTGTGACAATTTGTGTCACACCATCCTTGTCTAACTTCATGATTTTAATTACCATACTTATTGAACTCAAAATGGTCTGGATTTTTGCATGAAGATACTTGTGAATGTTTAGAATGCTTGTGAATTGTTCTGGATATTTTGAATGCATTTCCTATTTGTTTGGTAATTTCTCCCCTGTTTGAACAATTGTTGACTTCTTGTGAGACATGATTTCATTTGATTTGTGAAATTCTAATGCTTAATTGGATGGACTTGAAATTTGACATGTGAATTGTAGACATCTTGAAGTTTGTCATGGTTTTAGTCCCATTCATTTATCATGTGTTGTTTCTGTTTTATGATTAATTGAAGTTGGTGCATGTTTTGATGCTTTGTATGAGTTTGCTTGAACTTGCCTTGAATTTTTGAATTTCATTGACCTACTTCTCTTGATCCAAATGAGCTGAAATTTGGTGTGCTTATCATGTTATGGATGATGTTTGACCATGAATTATTTGAGGATTTTTTGAAACGTTTGTGATTGGATTTGAGTTGAATCATTCTGTTGACTTCTATGAGCTCCTATTCGCATGCTTTGTGCTATTTTGATCATGAAATGATAATGATGAATGATATGAACATGAGACCCATTGGATTTGATTTTTAATTGTTTGATCTTGATTTTGGATAAGTTTCATGTTCTGTTTTGATGATTTGATCTCATTTTGGCCCTAGTCTTGGACTAGTGGTCTGTGCTCTCACTTTTGAGTTGTGTTTCAGGTTAATAGCACAAATGGCCTATGCTTGATGATATGCCTCCATTGGAGTGGACTTGTGACTTGTCTATGGCTAACTTTGACTTTGTTTTGCAGGGTTTGATACTTGAGTTTGAGCCTTAGTGGCTTGCACCTTTGTGCATTGGCTTGTGTTTGTCTGTGTATAGTTAATTGTTAACCATTTGCTGTTTGGTTTTGGTTTGCCTAAGTACTGATTATCTTGGATTGTTTTCAGGTACTTTAGTTGCTTTAGTTCCATTGAGAACTTGCTTTGCTTTGCTTAAGAGCATTTGCATTGAGGTATAACATCCTAACTCCATGTAGTCTGGAAGACCTGGCCTGTTACTTGGCCAGGCACCTGTCTGAAGTCCTCCTTAAGAGGCAATGTTTGTGTTTATTTACATTTGTCCTTGTACATATCCAAAGACCTCCTAAGTGAAGAGGCATTGGCAGATATCAGGGATGTGCAATCCATCCCCTGCTATTCTGTGTGTCGTCTGCTTTGCTCACACTACTGTGTTGATGCATTGCAGATACTAGCCCAAGATCATTGTACATTTGTGTCAGTCATATGTGTAGAAGGGTTCCCACCTTCTAAACCCACACATTCATGTCTTAAGCTCTCCCAGGCCAGGGATAAGAGCTGTGAAGTCTCATCTTCACTCACCTTTCATCTGCTTCACCTTGACTCTCAATGTCAAGGTTAAGAGCTAACCTCACCCTGTTACAGTGGTTTGTCTGTCGAGGTTGACATGACCCCTCGACTAAAACCTAACCTTGATTGAGCCAACTGATTGCATATAGTGTGTGCTATTTGTGCTTGTGTGTTTGTTTTAGCTTGCTTCCTGTGCAAGTTAGGTTTAGTTTGGCTTGCTTCCTGTGCAAGTCATGTTTAGGATAGCTTGCTTCCTGTGCAAGTTAGCTAGAAACCTTAACTTAGGGATGATTTTGCATGATAACATCTAGGCTCGAGTCGTAGTCTCCCTAGTTGTGTCTCCCTCTGTTATCTGGTTAGGATAGTCCCTTTTCCCTCCGTAGGGGAACTACGTCGCCCTGATCCTCATACCAGATGAGGTACGTAGGCAGGAGATGAGCTGATCTCTCCGGGCGCTCTTTTTGTTTTGTCTTGTGTGTGTCAGGAGATGGATGTAAGCCCAGCGATTGGCAGTCTACATCCTCTTGTTGTGTGCTTGGAGTCCGGTATAAGTCCATCGAGTGGCATCTGGTTTCCGGTGTGGGTGTGTTTTGGTTCGGAAGCTGATGTAAGTCCAGCGATTGGCATTCGGGTTCCATGTTTGCCCGTGTGTTGTGTAGGAGTTTGACGTAAGCCCAGCGATTGGCAGTCGATTTCCTGTGTTGTTTTGTTTGTGTGCGTCAGTCGAGCTACGAATGCTCTGATTCTTCTTCGTCCAAGAAGATACGTATGCATAGGATGCGACATCCTAGCGAGCATGTGTTGTTTCCCCAGTCTGAACTACTTCGACTCTGATGTCTATGCCTGATAGACTAAGTAGGCCCAGGATGCGATATCCTGCCGAGTCAGTCTTGTTTGTTTTCTTGTGTCTCTTTCAGCCAGTGTGTGTGTGTGTTTGAGCAGTGTTTTAGCAACCATTTTCCTTCCACTGTGAGCTGGCTAAAGAAGTTTGGGATACCCTCAAGATAACTCATGAAGGTACCTCCAAGGTGAGGATGTCTAAACTTCAGATGCTGACCACCAAGTTTGAAAATCTGAGGATGAAAGAGGATGAGACTATTCATGACTTCCACATGAATATTCTTGAAATTTCCAACACTTCTGGAGGCTTAGGTGAGAAAATGGCTGAAGAGAAACTTGTAAGAAAGATTCTCAGGTCATTACCTAAGAGATTTGCCATGAAGGTCACTGCTATAGAAGAGGCTCAGGATATCTGCAATATGAAGGTGGATGAGCTTATTGGTTCTCTCCAAACTTTTGAAATGGGCTTGTGTGAGAATGTTGAAAAGAAGAACAAAAGCGTAGCTTTTGTATCAAATACTGAAGAGGATTCAGAAGCAGGAAGTACTGGAGGTGATGAAAGCATATCAGAAACCATAGCCATGCTTGGGAGACAGTTCAACAAGTTCGTAAAGAAGATTGATCAAAAAGGGAGACCAAATGTCTAGAACATCTCGTCTGACATCAGGAAAAGATCAACTTCTGAAGAAAAGTTCAACCAAGGCAAGGGAATCCAGTGTCATGGATGTGAAGGTTTTGGGCACGTTAGAGCTGAATGTCCTACTTACCTCAAGATGCAAAAGAAGGGGCTATCTGTCACATGGTCTGAAGGAGATTCTGAGAGTGAATCTGAAGGAGAATCGTCTAAACATGTCACTGCACTAACTAGTGTTTGTGCCACTAATGATGACTCAAGTGGAGAAGAACTGACCTTTGATGAACTTGCTGCATCATATAAAGAGCTATGTGTCAAAAGTGCAGAAGTGCGTGTACAAGGAGAAAAGCAGAAGAAACTGATCAAGGAGCTGGAGGATGAAAAACAGAAGCATCTGACAGTCATAGATGGTCTAAATGGGGAGATAACCTTACTGACCTCCAAGCTAGATCAAATGACAAAATCCATCAGAATGCTAAATAAAGGAACGGACACTTTGGAAGAGATCCTAAAGGTGGGACAGAAGTCAGGAACCATGTCTGGTTTAGGCTTTGTGAAGAAATCCTCAGCTGAACTCAAACGCTCAAAGGCTGAAGTTCAGAAATTCAAGCAGAAGTCACACCCAATGTCTCAACATCAGAGAACCAGGATGAGTAACCATCAGAAGAAGAAATTTTAGAGATGGAGATGTCACTACTGTGGTAGGTTTGGTCATATAAAAGCCTTCTGCTACAGGCTGCATGGTTATCCTAACCAAACCCCTCATGTCAGACCTAAGCATAAGGCATATAAGCATAAAGCCCCCATCAAGAAACGATAATGGTTTTCTAGGTTAGCTCACACATCTCTAAGGGCATCTACCAGAGAAGATTGGTACTTTGATAGTGGTTGCTCAAGACATATGACTGGTATGGAGAATTTATTGGTGGATATACAACCTCACACTACCAGTTATGTGACCTTTGGTGATGGTGCTAAAGGAAAAATCAAAGGTGTGGGTAAGCTGGACATCTCTGGAGTTCCAGAACTGAATAATGTGCTGTTAGTAAAAGGACTAACTGCTAATCTCATCAGCATAAGCCAGTTGTGTGATCAAGGGTTCTATGTTCAAGTCACTAAGGAGCTATGTGTTGTGACGAATGGAGATAATCAGGAAGTTATGAGAGGATCCAGATCCAAAGATAAATGTTATCTGTGGGAACCTAAAGTCTCAAACTACTCCACAATTTTCTCCTCAGCCAAGGAAGAACAGAAGGTGAAGCTGTGGCATAGACGTCTTGGTCATCTCCATTTAAGGGGAATGAAAAAGATCATATCCAAGGAAGCAGTTAGAGGAATCCCAAAGCTGCTTATTGATAAAGGAAGAGTCTGTGGAGAATGCCAGGTTGGCAAGCAAACCAAGATGTCACATCCTAAGCTGGGACATCCTACAACATCCAAAACTCTGGAACCTTTGCACATGGACTTAATGGGACCTATGCAGGTTGAAAGTCTGGGTGGAAAGAGGTATGCTTATGTGGTTGTTGATGACCATTCCAGATACACTTGGATAAACTTCATCAGAGAAAAGTCAGATGCATTTGATGTCTTCAAAGAACTGTGCATCAGACTTCAAAGGGAAAAGGACAGTTGTGTTGTCTGAATTAGGAGTGACCATGGGACGGAGTTTAAGAATTCCAAGTTTGATGAGTTTTACTCGTCTGAAGGGATAAGTCATGAGTTTTCCTCTCCTATAACTCCTCAGCAATATGGGATAGTTGAAAGGAAAAACAGAACTATTCAAGAATCTGCCAGGGCAATGATTTATACAAAGAAGCTTCCTATGCACTTTTGGGTCGAAGCTATGAATACAGCTTTCTATGTTCACAATAGAGTTACCTTGAGAAAAGGAACCTCTTCCACTCTGTATGAAATATGGAAAGGCGGAAAACCCACTGTAAAGTACTTTCATATCTTTGGAAGCAAGTGTTACATTCTTACAGATCGTGAACAGAGAAGGAAAATGGATCCCAAAAGTGATGAGGGTATATTCCTAGGATACTCAACTAACAGCAGAGCCTACAGAGTGTTCAACTACAGGACCAACGTTCTGATGGAATCCATAAATGTTATTGTGGATGATAAGGAGGAAGGAATCAATGTCATAGAGGATGTTGGAACATTCCTTGATACGTCAACAGACGTTCCAGTCAAGTCCGAAGAGGTACAGGAGACTCCTCCTGAATGTGAGGTAGATGCATCCAACAAAGTGCCTTCAATCAGAATTCTGAAGGACCACCCCAAGGATCTTATCATAGGGGATCCCAATAGTGGTGTGACTACCAGATCAAGGGAGAATAGCTCAAATTCCTGTTTTGTATCCAAGGTTGAACCAAAAAATGTGAAAGAAGCCCAGACTGATGAATATTGGATCAATGCCATGCAAGATGAACTGGAGCATTTTAAAGGGAATGAAGTATGGGAGTTGGTTCCACGACCTGAAGGGACTAACATCATTGGTACCAAGTGGATTTACAAGAACAAGTCTGATGAGAAAGGAGTAATCACTGGGAATAAAGCAAGACTAGTGGCACAAGGATATACTCAAGTTGAAGGGGTTGATTTTGATGAGACGTTTGCACCTGTTGCCAGACTTGAGTCAATCAGATTGCTGTTAGGGGTGGCCTGCATTATAAAGTTCAAATTGTTCCAAATGGATGTGAAGAGTTCCTTTTTAAATGGATACTTGAATGAGGAAGTCTATGTGGAACAACCTAAAGGGTTCTGTGATCCTAACCTGCCTAAACATGTGTACAAGTTGAGGAAAGCTTTGTATGGGTTGAAGCAAGCTCCTAGAGCTTGGTATGAAAGGTCGACTGAATTTCTGACCTCTCATGGGTACAGGAAAGGAGGGATAGATAAGACCCTGTTTGTGAAGGATGAAGATGGCAAAATCATGATTGCCTAAATTTATGTGGATGATATTGTCTTTGGTGGAATGTCAGAGTAAATGGTGAAACATTTTGTTCACCAGATGCAATCTAAGTTTGAAATGAGTCTGGTTGGGGAATTGACTTACTTTCTTGGAATGCAAGTTAACCAAATGGGGAATTGACTTACTTTCTGAGTACATAGCCGCTGGAAGCAGTTGTTCCCAACTGGTGTGGATGAAACAGATGCTTACTGAATACAATGTCTCTCAGAATGTCATGACATTGTTCTGTGACAATCTCAGTGCCATCAATATTTCCAAGAATCCCATCCAACACAGCAGGACCAAACATATTGACATTAGACATCACTTCATCAGAGATCTGGTGGAAGACAAAGTGATTACCTTGGAACATGTAGCCACTGAACTACAACTTGCTGACATATTCACAAAGGCTCTGGATGCTACTCAGTTTGAAAATTTAAGGGACAAATTGGGGATATGCCTTTCTGAGGATTTATAGCAATCAATGATGTTTGGGATGTATTGTTTAATATCTCAACCTATTAAACAATTGAAAGTGTGCTATGATTGGACAACAGATCACAACTATGTTACTTGCTGCAATTGTGGTAACAAGAGGTTAAAAGAATATCCTAACACGAGACA
Source organism: Lathyrus oleraceus (assembly GCF_024323335.1). Lineage (NCBI taxonomy): Eukaryota > Viridiplantae > Streptophyta > Magnoliopsida > Fabales > Fabaceae > Lathyrus > Lathyrus oleraceus. The sequence continues at coordinate 235,963,446 of NC_066582.1, forward strand.
GCCTGTGTGCCTGCTGGACTTCACGAAAGTGTTCATGCAGAGTGGTTCAAGATGTCAGACTCAAAGTCATGGCATCTGATATGGGTGTACCTGCTGTAAAGCAAAAGTGTGTGACTACTTGATCAAAGCTGTGAAGCAAGATCAAGTGGGTGGAGTCTTGATCAAAGCTGTAAAGCAAGATCAAAAGGGGGTATTCTTGATTGAAACTGTGAAGTAAAATCAAGATTGTGTTTCTGACAAGTTTTTGTGTAATTCTATTTTATTTTGGTCAGTAATTTATGGTGTTGCTTTGGCAACATTTTTGACAAAAAGGGGGAGTGACACCTGTGATGCCCCAGGACAACAGATATTGAAGATCCTCTGATCAGAGGTTGTGCTGCAGCTGATGTTCCACTTCTATGTGTGATGAGTGTGAGTGTGTTATCTGTATGTGTGATGCTATTAGAAGTTTTTATTTAACTTCTGTATTTGTGCTGCTGTTAGAAGTTTTTATTTAACTTCTGTATGTGTGCTGCTGTTAGAAGTTTTTATTTAACTTCTGTGTGTGTGCTGTTGTTAGAAGTGTGTGCTGCTGTTAGAAGTTTTTAGTTAACTTCTATATGTGTTTAATGTGTAGTTGCTCTGAGTGTATTAGCTAGGTTTCTTCCCTGCTAGATGTGTGTTTTCCGCTGCTGTGAACTCTGTTGTGATGCCAAGTTATTTTAGCCAAAAATTTGCCAAAGGGGGAGTTTGTAGATGTTTGATTGGCTGAATTTTATGTTAAAACACTAGCTGGACTCTAATGTCTTGACTGATGTCATGATATGCTTTGGAGATGTTTGATTGGCTGCATTTTGTGTTAGAACATCTAACTGTACTCTGATGTCTTGACTGATGTCATGACATACTTGAGTAGTATGTTGTAGGTTTAGCTAATACAGGATTTACTGAATGTCAAACTAGATGTAATGATATTCATCCCTGACAGCAGATACTGAGGTGTAGAACAGTTGGTTGTCTACTATAACTCAGTATTTAATTTTAGTCTGTTTATGAAGGGAATAACAGACCTGGCATAAGGCCTACTGTCTGAATGTCAAACTGGATGTTATGACATTCATCATTGTCAGCATATACTGAATAATAGGCAGGTTGGTTTTCTGCTACAGTTCAGTATGTATCTCAGTCTGTTCTTCAGGAGGATAACAGACCTGGCCTAAGGCACATTCTGTAAATGTCAAATTGGATGTTTTGACATTTATTGATGTAAGCTGATACTGAAGTATAAATTGGTTGGTCTTTTATAGTACAGCATTTTGTACAGTCTGTTTTCAGAAAAATAACAGACTTAGCATATGGTCTATGTTCTGGACGTCAAACTGAATGTTGTGACATTCATTCCTGACAGCATATGATAAATTGTAGGATGGTTAGTTTTTCTGTTTCAGTATTTTTCTCAGGCTATTTTTCAGGAATCCAACAGCTGAGCTAAAATCCAGGAAACTAACAACTGAGCTACAATTAATGAACCTAACAAATAGCCTATTTGTTAGTACCCTAATATGTGGAAATTAGGTTAACTTGCTTGACCTTAATTTTAGGAAATACAAGTACAAGGCCCAAGTGCTGCAATATAAAAGGATGGCAATCCTTCATTCAGAACTGGGGGATTTTAGGCGTGAAGATTTTATTGTTCCCTCATACTTCACTGCTGTATTTTTGTGTGTCTTGTATTAGGTGTATCTTGTGAGCCAAGCAATTATCACCTAGATGATTGCATTGGACTAGGGTGTTCATTGAGTTGTAAGTGTTGTGTCACTCTATGCTTTTAAGCGTGAGTGTTGTGTATCTTGATTAAAGTTGTTAAGCACAATCAAGAGTTGTTTGAAGTGTGACTTCACTATAAACTTTAATATAATTAAAGGTTGTAATCACTGAGGTGATTGAGGGGGAGTGAGTAGGAACTCTGATCTTAGTGTAAGATCTAAATTGCATTGGGTAGGTATTAAGTGATATGATTAAATAGTTGGTTTAAGGTCTGAATTAATACTACTAATAGTGGATTTCCTCCCTGGCTTGGTAGCCTCCAAACGTAGGTGTGTGTGACACCGAACTGGGTAAATAATTCCTTGTGTTGTTTACTGCACTTTATTTTTAAGTTCTGCATAATTCTTGTCTGCGTAGAATTGGATGTCATAGCATCCCGTGTGACATTGAAAGTCTGTTAACTAGAATTTCACATTTGCCTAACTCCTTTGTAGGTGAGACATTATCTCCATTGATCTATCAAGTTCATATATAGGGTTTGAGACCCTCATGACAAAGAGCACAACCATGAATTGATCCAAGAATTGTTATGAGCATCATATATGAGTTCCATTGATTCCTACATGTTATATTGATCAAGTTTTCTTCAAGAGTTTGAAGGTGATTTGCCTTGGAAACCCTAGTTTGACTAGGTATCTTGAGTAACTTCTCCAACAAGCTATCTCACCAATTGATCAAATTTCTCAAGGGAAACTTAAAAATTCATCATCTTATGCATATATGATCTACCATGAGCCAAGAAAGTCAAAAGAATTGAAGGTTAGCAAGTTGGTTGATGGTGGTTGGCCAGATGAATTCATCTAATCAAAGCTAGGTCTCCCTAGACCCTATCTCCTATAGTTTTCACCATATGAAATGATTCCAAGATAAATGTTACTATAAATGACATTCTAAACAACTTTCATGTTGATACCTAGAGCTAGTTTTTCTTGGAAAATCATTTTCTATGTTGAAACATTATAGGTCATTTTGTCTAAACCCTAAGTTGAAAGTCAACTTCCCAAGGCCATAACTTGCTCAATTTTTATGAAATAAAAGATTTCCAAGTTGCACAATAAAATTCAAGAGGTATACTTCAACTTTTATGTTTGGAGTGAGAGCTAATTCAACTTTTATGAGCATGTGATATGAGGTTACATTATAGGTCATTTTTTACCTATACCAATGAACAAGTGATTTTTCCAAACTTCAAAAATATGCAACTCTATCATTCTAAATCCAAATGACATGAAATTGGTGACCATTTTGAAGGTCTTTAAAATATCTATAACTTTTATGAATACACTTTTCTCATTTGAAGCTCACATAAAAAGTTAAGTAAGGTGGAATACTGAGGTATATGGCTTGACACTTAGAAATTTTTTCAACATGTTGAAATTTCCAAAATTCCACCTCAAAATTCTCCATGTTCCAAGCTCAAAATGAAAAAGTGTTGAACATCAAACTTGTTCCCCTTGATCCAAGCTTTCCAAAGAACCCAAGTTCATGCATTTTGGACAAAGATTGCTAGGTCTGCGCATGGCTTTAACAAGGCTTCATCATTGGAAAGAATCAATTGCACAAACTTCAGTTCACATTGCCTTTCCATTCAAGCTTCATTCAGACTTCAATTGGAATCATTTTGGACCTTAATGCATTGCATCATGGGCTTGTGCATGCCCATGCACTCGTGCCATCCACATTGCCAATTTTGGACAGATTTTTGAAGTGTGCAAATATCATTCCCTTTGGCTATAAATAGAAGGCTTCTGAGCTCATTTGAACAACACTTTGCGCATCAGCTTTGCCCCCCATTGAAATTCTCTCATTCTAAAGAAAAACCTGAGAAATTTCAATTTGAAATTTGAGTTTGAATCTCAACTGTTGGAGATTCAAGAACTCCAGGATCCAAAGCCTTGCAACCTCTCTAATCACTTCCTGCTAGCTTCTCAAGTGTGATCAGGTCGTGTTTGGAGCAAGCAACATCAAGAACTGCATAGCATTGAAGGTAATTTTTAGAAAACTTCATCTCTTCGATTCTCACTCAATTCTACTCAATTCTCTTGGATCTTTGGTTGTATGAAGTCCTACCAATGTAGGCAAGAAGATTGAGTTGCTTAAAGGTCAAATCGAAGCAACTCAGTTGATGCACCTCAAAATTCAACTTCTCATATCTTTCTATATATGTGGAGTTAGTTAAAATTAAGGTGATATTCGTGATCTACACCATTTTATCTTTCAGATCATGTCCTCTTTTGTAATTTTTGATATGGTGATGATCGAACCAGTCCAGCCAGGGGCATCAGAGAAGATGACCGGCCTTTGGACTCCGGCGATGAGCTGGAAGTGTTCAGAGCCATTGATTTGTTTTAAAATGTTTTAATCTGGAGCGCTCATTGTGAATACCAAGCGTGTGGATGAGTTGACTAGCGTGTACCATGGAACGTGTGTTCTCCACCACTTGATCTGCCACCTCAATTGATGAGGCAGATCAAGTGGTCTACGTTTTTTGCTATTTTCTGATTTTCATTTTAATCCTTTTATTTTCATTAATTCATATTAATTTTAATATTAATCCAAAAAATATGAGAGTTTCACCAAAAAATTTCAAATAATTTCACCTTTCATATTTTGAATTAAAATTATTTTTTAGATCATTATTAAAAAAATTCATGATTTAATTGATTTTGTGATTATTTTTAATTGTTTAAAAATACTTTTAAGTCTTTAAAAATTCTGAATTTTTTTCTCCAAGGTCCTTTGACCTTATTTGACCTATGATAAATCTCATGGTCATTTCTTTGGTGTTTTGATGAGATTTTAGGAATTTGACAAACCATATTTGATTTAAATGCATTATTTTAGTATTTTAAATTTGAATAAATGCCAATTAATTGTGTTGACCATTTGTGATGACTTGTTTGAGTTTGACTCTTGTTGTTGGGCCTTGGTCAAGGTTGATTTGACTTTATCAAGTTAATATCATTGGATTTAGGGGATTGATGGAATGTACATTCCATCTCCCAAAATGAATGGATGATATTAATTTGGTAAAAGTCCTTCTTTGACCAATATGAGTTTTGATTTATTCCCCTCCCTCTTCATCTCATTCCCCTTCTTTATGCATTCATCTCATTTGGCCTATCATATCTCAAAGTCCTAAGGCTAGTTGATTGAAAAATCAACACAAGTATGGATGAGATTAGGCCACCTCTTTTGTATATTCTTATTGTGTGTGGTATGTTTCATGAGCATAGTCCATTATACTATGTCACTAACATGCATTAACACCAAAATTCTATTGCCCGACCTCAAATAATTGTGACTTCTACATAAGTCCAATTACGATTGATGAACATAGCGCTAAATTTGTGACTCAAAAGGCATATCATTCTAGTTAGTGAGATTGTAAGTCTCCCCTCTTTCATGGTATTGTGTGGAAACTTGGCCTTTTTTCCTTCCTTTGGAAGATGTCTTGGCTCAAGGATCCATGCTTGTGATAAGTGGATTGAGTGTCTCAAAAGAATGACTAAAAATGAAAAGAAAAAGCAAAACAATACTAACTTCTAACTCATTAACAACTAACTTTTAATTTCAAGCCATTTACTTTAATGTCATTTGATTTTAGTCTTTATTCATTTGCCATTATTCATACCATTCTAATTGTTTATGTTAATGCAATTTTCACTTTGTCCACTTGGACCATATTGTGTGATATATTCCATTTTGTGTGTACTTTGTTTATTTGTGCGGTCTTTGACCATTAATGTATATAATAACAACAAAAACCCTAAAAACAATTGTGTGGACTGTTGACTTGATCTTGGACAAATGGACTTAGAACTTAGGCAACATTCCTATGCTAAAGGACTTGGCCAATGCTAACTTTTGTGTAACCAAGTGCTTGCAATTTGAAACTTCATTTGATACATCATTCAAGATCCCTCTGAGTTCATCTGCAACATGATCATTATGAAGTTGTTATTTTGAACCTGTGACTTGTAGAATTCATCTGTTATATGGGCTAATTTGAAGAAGATCATGGAGTGGCTAAGCTTGGATGTGGCTATCTTTATTTGATGCCTTTACTCTTCAAGATAATATAATTATGCATTTTTGTGTTGCTTGATTCAAAATGTCGAAGGGAATTTGGGTTTCTATTAACATTCTTGTCTATTGGATTGCTACCCATTAGTCAGATCTTTTCAACCCTTAACTTTTAATTTTGTGCATAGGAGTAGTCTCTTCATCTTCTCCCCATTTCTTTAACTTCAAAATCTTTCCCTCCTTTTAAAATTTTCTTTGTTTGAGCTTATTTTGTTCCAAACTTTAACCACTTTGCAAAAAGATAGAAACTTTGGTCTTATGCCATTGCATTTTCAAACTTCTTTTCTTAAATCAAATTTGTAAATAAACTTAACTATACTTAACATAAACTTTCAAAAAGCCAAAAAAAAACTAACTCATTCAAACCATTTTTAGGCCTTTGTGCCTTTCAAAACTTAAATTTTGTTAAAAGCAATGCATCCACTTTGAAATTTGTATCACGAACTACGAGGTTTTGATCCCTCATTTTTATGATGGTACGTAAGCACAAGTCTGAAGGTCTTGTTAAACACAAAAAATATAATTAATGAATTCTTTTCTCATCCCCCCATTCTATTTGTTTGTAAACATCATTTTTGTACCAAATACATATGCACACAAAAAGGGCTCCCTAGGAGTACCTAGGACACTTTGGGTGCTAACACCTTCCCTCTGTGTAACCAACCCCCTTACCTGTAATCTCTGACACTTTATTAGTTTTGATTTGAAAACTTCTTACTTTTGGGTTTTGTTCGTACTTTTTCCTTTTCCCTTGGAAACAATAAAAGCGCGGCGGCGACTCTAGTTTTATTGATCTCTAGCTTATCCATAGCTTGATGATCATGAATTTACCGCTACAGTATCTCGCAGGCGTAAGGCATCTTAAGCTTCAAATCTCTCTTCTTTATCCAATTAGTGTAAGCTTCCAAAGCTACACAATTGCATGAAATAAGCTCGGCTTTACCCTTCTTATGGATATTGTACCAAGCACGCACCATCATACTCTTCAAAATTTGGGGGTCTTTACCCTCTTGGTAGAACAAGCCTTCTAACTGAATGTTATTAGGTTTATCCTTAAAGGGGAACCCAAGCTGACGACGAGCTAAAGCAGGGTTGTAGTTAATTCCTCCTTGTGTACCCATAAGGGGTACATTAGGGAATTCACCACAACTGTCAATAATCTCCAAGCCATCAAATGCAGAATCATACCAAGTAATATCATTACTAGTAAGAGACATAAGTCTCTGAGACCATCATAGACATTGCTTATTCTCCAAGAAGGCAGGTGTCTGAGGCAAGTGCGAAATAAACCACTTGTACAGAAGAGGAATGCAGCACACAATGGTTCCACCACCCTTAGAATTCCTTAAATGCAAAGAGAAATACGTGTCACCCAACAAAGTCGGAACATGATTCCCAATCAAGAATATTCTAATGGCGTTAACATCAACAAAGTTGTCAATGTTAGGCAACAATTCTAAACCATTGATAAGCAAGACAAAGATGGCGTCAAAAGCATCCATACTACCAACTTGAGCAAAAGTAGTAGTTCTACCAATGAGAAACTCAGAAGTAAAGCATTGGATCCCTCCCTTCTTTGTCATGTTAGCATCAATCTCATATTTATTCTAATGAAGAGCTTTATCTATGACTTGAGATCTCAGAATCTCCTCCAATCCACTGACAGGTACCTTGTTAGACACGGGCATACCCAAGAGATAGGCATACTCCTCTAACATGGGCACAAGCTGATAATCAGGAAAAGTGAAGCACCGATAGAGGGGGTCATAAAACTGCACCAAGACACTCAAGAGTCGTTCAACCACATCAATAGATAATACAGATAAAAGCTTTCCATGATGTTGCTTGAAATCCAAGGGATCAACTACAAAGGATGATAACTTCCTTAATTCTTTCAAGTCGGGACATCTGAAACTGTACTTCTTAGTGTTCCTTCGTCCACAATCCATGGTCTGAAAATATTTGCAAATACGACCTTAGTTCCTTGAGAGAAAAATTGTGTGATGAGTGCTATGATGTGCATGTATGCATGAATGCATGAATGCAATAATCACAAATAAAAGGATCACACACAAGGAAAACACAAACAAAGGTCAAGGGATGGATCAAGTCATCACCAAGATCAATCATCCATTTTGGTGGATCATGGTTTTCACCTTATCAACACCCAAGTTCCATTGATATTGATGAGACTGACCAGATCAACCAAGAATCGAAGGGTTTGTTGTGAGTCACGAGCATGAAGTCGGGTTAAGAACCATCCCAAAGGAGTGTACTAAGGATAAAAACCTGTAGATCATGTTTTAAAAAGTTCCCAGAGTCGTGATCCCATCTATCAGATACTATAGGTTAGGATGACTGACTCATCAACTCATAGTATTCTCAAGACAAACTCGTCTGAGTGTAGTATCGAGAAACAACTGTTATCAGGTCTGCACTTGAACAGTCTCCACACCACGTCCTAAATAGGCCAAGTTGGGTTAAATGTTCTACGGTCCTCAGCTTCTCAGACCCCCAAATCAGAGAAAGTAATGCATATCCATGACTTACTCATGTGACATCAGTAACTCTAAAGAGGTCTCCACTGAGTGGGGGATCTCATGTGAACTCTTTCAGGACTACTCCATCAAAGCCAACATGACTATACCACCCTCTTATCTTAAATTGCACTCAAATTCGGGTTAGAACTTATCTCACCACACAGAGATCACCAAAGTACAACAGACAGAAAGTATCACACATACAATATGGATGGTGATGAGCTCCCTCGTCATGTGAATGTCGATGCAATCAAGAAATATTTCTCCAAGAAAATAAAAGAACAACTTGCTAAGTTGAAAACCCTTGTAGCGGTAAATTCATGACCATCGAGCTATTGGTTAACTCAATGTCAATAAAACAAGAGTCGCCACCACACTTTTATTGTTTCCAAAGGAAAGGGGAAAAAGTACGAACAAAACCCAAAGATAAGAAGTTTTTAAATCAAAACTAATAAAATGTCAGAGATTACAGGTAAGGGGGTTGGTTACACAGAGGGAAGGTATTAGCACCCAAAGTGTCCTAGGTACTCCTAGGGAGCCCTTTTTGTGTGTAAGTGTTTTAGTTGAAAATTATGTTTGATAAAAAGGAATGAGGGGATGAGAAAAGAATTCATTAATTATATTTTTGGGTTTGACAAGACCTTTGGTCTTATGCCTATGTACCAACATAAAAATGAGGGATCAAAATCTCTTAGTTCGTGATAAAAATTCAAAGATGGGTGGATTGATTTTAACAAAAGCTTAAAGATCTTTTGTTATCAAAGGGAGAATACTCAACCAAACATCCACCGATAATGAAGGCTTTACAACATTTAAGAGGGATGGCTCCAACTTGCATTCAATCAACAAGTATGCCACTAACCCCTAATAAATGGAAAGACTTATAATTAAAATATCATGGAAATGGGATAGTTATATCTCAATAAGATAACTCAAATATAAATGCTCTCTTTCGAAAAGTTTAAAACAAAAGGCACAAAATAGCCAAAGGAGTTAAATGAGGTGGTTAATTATTTTTGTCTTTTGAAATTAAAGTCAATATGGTTAAGTTTATTTACAAAATTGATTTAAGAAAATGTTTTGAAAATTCAATGGCATAAGGCCAAGGTTTCTATTCATTAAAACATGTCTAAGTTTGAAATCACAAGCAAAGAAGGTTTTGAAATGAGGGAGAGATTTTGAAATCAAAGAAGTGGGAGGAGATGAAGGGACTATCCTAGACAAGATTTAAAAGTTTAGAGTTGAAAAGATCTAACCAATGGGAAGCAATCCACAAGACAAGAATTTCAGATAGAAACTCATCTCCTTTGGACTTTTAAGCAAGCAATAAGCATAATCATCCAAGCAATTAATATGAAGATAAAATGGCATCAAATAAAGATAGTCAAAACATCCAAGAAAACACTCCAAAAGCAAGCAGTCTTCAATGTCTTCAAATGTATCAGATGAATATTCCTTGGCACAAACTCATAGAAACAAGCATCAGGTATAAACAATAAGATCAAAATAATAGTTTTAGCATAGAGACAAAGTAACAGGTAAACCAATGGAGTTGTTCTAGGCTTGTATCATATGAATGACATTGTCCAAGAAAGGTCTCAAATAATGGCATTGGCCAAGTCTCCATAGCATAGAGAAGTTGCCTACTCTAAGTCCCAATCAAGTCTCATATAGAAGCTCAACAACCCACCAATGTATTTTTTAAGGTTTTTGTTGTTATTAAGTATTTTAAGGTCCTAAGACCACAAATAAAACAAAATCACAAGCACAATATAATACAAGCACAAAGTATGGCTCAAGTGAGCAAAGTGAAAATGACTGAAACATAAACAAGTTGCATGAAATGTAAATGGCAATGAATGATAAAGTGCATAATTTTAAATTGCATTAAAGTAAATTGCATTAAAATAAAGTCAATACAAAAGATGTTAGTCAATGCTAGTGGAAGAAAAAAAAAAATTTAAGTCATTTTTTGGAGAACACTCAACCATCCACTCACAAGCATGAAGATATGAACCAAGACATCATCCATGAGAAGGGCTCCAACTTGGATAAATCGACAAGTATGCCACTAGCTCTCACAAATGGAAAAAAGGTTAAATATTCACACAATACCATGAGGAATTGGAGGCTTACAATCTCACTTACAAAAATTATATGCCTCTGAGACAAATTTAGCTCTATGTTTAGCAATCGTAATTGGACTTATGTAGAAGTCACAACTATCTGAGGTCGGGCAATAAAAATATTGGTGTTAATGCATGCTAGAGACAAGGTATAATGTCCAAGCTCCTAAATCATACCACACAAGAAATAGGATGGACCAATCTCAATCAAGCTCATGTTGATTCATCTGACACAAGGGCATTGATGAATCAACTAGCATTTGATATTTGAGAAGTCATTGGTCAATGAAGGATTGGGGAAGAAGGAGATGAAGATGAGAAGATGGAGTGAAAATAAATCCCAAATTGATCAAGGGATGAACTTCATTTGATCAATAACATCCATTCATTTTGGTGGATGAAGTTCAAACTTCATTAACCCCCTAAATCCAATGGTTTTATCAAATTGAAGTCCAATTCAACCAAGATCAAGGCCAGATAAAAGAGGAGTCAACATAAAGTCAAACCAATAGCTTAATATAATTTTATACAATTAAACAATTTAATTTCAATTTTAAATGAATAAAAATACATTTTAAAAGATGAAAAACCTCAAATCCCTTCAAATCACCAAAGAAATGGTCAAGGGATTTATCATAGGTCAAACAAGGTCAAAGGACCTTTGACTAATTTTTTTGGGAATTTTTGAAAGTCATAAGTATTTAAAATCAATTAAAAACAAGTCAAAAATCACTTAATTCACTAAAAATATCAAAGTCAATCCAAAAAATCATTTTAATTCAGAAAATGGAAGAGGAAATTATTTGAAAATGTTTAGTCAAAGTCCCATATTTTTTGGATTAAAATTGGATTTATAATGAATTTAACAAGAAAAGGCTAATTAAAATAATAAAATGGAAAATTAGATAAATCAAAAAAAGGAGGGCCATCAGATCTCCCTCATTAATTGAGGTGGCATATCTGATGGCCACGCGCGTGTCATCCATGGGGCACCCTAGTCAACGTGTATGTACATGTGGTAATCAACATGAAAGATCAAAATTAAAACGTGGGAACCAGATCAAATGGCCTGGATTGATCCAGCATACCACCGAAGCCCTAGCTCTGATCATCTTCTCTGGTCACCCTCGTCGGACTGCCCAACAAAAATGTTCACAAAAATTAAAGATCCATACACTATTTTGAAGAGAAAAATGCCAGGAGTTCGAATCAGGCCTCCATTTTCTCCAATTCTCACTATAAATAAAGATATATGGAATTGCAAAATGAGGTATGCAAACTGAGTTGCTTCGATTTGGCCTTAAAGAAACTCAATTTTGTTTCCTACATTGATAGGACTTCAACCAACCAAAAATCAATCAAAAAGATGGAGAAATGAGAGAGAATTGAAGAAGGAAAGTTTCAGAAGTTCCACCTTTGGTTTGCAGTGATGAAGCTCGATCTCGACCCCAATCCTCTTGGCCTTGCTTCTTCTTGCTTGCAGGAGATAATTCAAGTGAAAATGGTTGTGAACCCTTGGAGTTTTAGCTCAAAAACAGATGGTGAACTAAAAGTTAATTTCAAAGAAATATTCAAGTTTGTTCTATCAATGGAGGTTAGGGGATTTTCATATTAAAGCTTGGGCAAGTGTCCTCCAATTCTAAGGCAATGGACATGTACTTATAGGCTCTTGAATTCCTTTTCACACCATTTGAAAAATTGGCCGAAAATAGAAACTCGTTTGCATGGGTGCATGGGCATGCATTTAGGCCTAAATGTTGACTGCATTAAGTCCAAATTTGTGCACAATTGATGATGAGATCATTACATGAAGCCATGCAAAGGTATTTGAAAATTGAGTTCAAAACTTGCCAATGGGCCATGCAAAGTAACCATGCGCAACCCCTTCAATTCTTGTGAAAATGGAATGATCTTTAACTCTTTAGAAAGCTAGCATGAAGGGGAACAACTTTCATGTTAGAACGTTTTTCATTTGAAGCTTTTAACATGATGAATTTTGGTGTTTAATTTGGAGGAATCAAACATACTTGAAAATTTTCTAAGTTAAAAGTCAAATGATCCCTTTTTCCAACTTGAATAATTGTTGCTATGAGCTTCAAATGACTTTGGTTCCTTACACAAAGTTGTATCACTTTCAATTATATTCAATTTAGTCACAAGTTTGACACCATTTAGATATTGCATGATGGAGTTATGGATTTTAGAAGTTAAGGAAAAATGCATGTTCAATGGTAATGGCCCAAATGACCTATAATGTTTCCTCATGGAACATGCCCTTGCAAGTGGAATTTGACATTTCTTAAAGAAGAAAAGTTGTATAAGACATATTTAAATTGATTATGAAACTTGGATCACCTTCATATCATAAAAATTGTGCAAGTTATGGTTCTTGGAAGTTGACCCTCTATCTATGGCACATACAAAATGAACTATAATATTTCACCATAAAAAATGACTTTAAAAGCAAAATTATATCTTAATTCCTACATGGAAGTTGTTTGTAATTTCATAAAGAGTAACTTTCCCCTTTGAATCATTTTCATGTGACAAAAATTGTAGGAAATAGGGTCTAGGGAACCCTAGATTTGACTAGTTGACTTTTATGGTCACACTCCTTGAACCAACCTGCAAACTTGAATTTCTTTTTCTCTTTGGGGATCATATATTCTTAAGATGATGTTTAATAAAGTATCCCATAATATTTTTGACCAATTATTGAAGAAACTTACTAAGAAAGTCACACAAGATACCCAAATGATTTAGGGCTTCCTTGAAAAACAAGCTTCAAAATCTTGATTAATTTTTGATAAAAAAATGACAAGTAAAGATCATGGGGATCCATATGTGATGCTTAGAACTCAATTGTACCATTTCTTGCTTAGTACCTTGCACTGAGGGTCTCAAACCCTAGTTTTGAGCTTGATGAGGCACAGGTGGACACACACACTACCTACAAAGGAAACAAAGCTACACTAGACACATTTTTGGTATTTTAGTTAGTAAACAAAGAAAAATAAAGTATGATACAATTAAATATTCTTGGTAATATCTCCCAATGTAAACCCAATGAATGAGGGATGAGGAGGATACCAAGGTGTGATCCCAATGCTAATGCCAAGTCGATGAGATGACATGAGGGATCTTAGGGTCAAAATTGGGGTCTTCCAACCCGAAAGGGTGGCTTAGGTAAAAATGAGTGTCTCGTTGGATTCAAAACCCGAAAGGGCGCTCCAGGAAAAAATTAGAGACATAAGCAGAAAGTAATCATCCCAATAGATTGAACCCGAAAGGACAATCTAGGCAAAAGTTAGGGATTATGGCAAGTAACTGCTTCAGGCCAGACTTGATCATTTGAAGAAACATTGTCTATCAAAGGTTCTTATTCAGTCATCCTTGGCCGAAGTTCATAACATAGTGGAATTCAAAGTTGTTATGGAGAATAGTGGTCATTGTATTTAAATGTAGCCCTTTCCATGTATTTACCATTTTTCAACTTTGTAATAATGCATGGAGTCATGCCATTCGTAGACTACCATTCTATCAATAAAATTTGATCCTTTTACCCATTTGTTTACTATTCTTATTTTGTTTCAATTCACGAAATTTCATTTATTTTTTATAATAATTTTTGAAACAAAAGATATATAAACAATCGTGTTTTAAACTTTACAAAAAAATATTTTCCTCGACTTGTGAATATAAGAAAGGAATATCAACAGCAATCTCGAGGATGGTAAGATCTTGAAAAGTGGAGCTTAGTGTCCCTTAGACAGGATTTACTTTTGTTACATGTATAACAGTTTCCCCAGCATAAGATTGCAGGAACGGTAGAATCCCTAGCAGCATCAACGCCAGCATCTCTGCCTTGTTGAGATTAACCGAGTATCTGACTGTACTATGTTATCAGTCTAACTCCATTTGCACCTGTTTTGTCAGCATATTCATACACATATGCATATCATTATGATGTTTATTTGCGCATTTTGCATTCTCTTGGTGCCTCCCCATTTTCTAGTGTTTTCACTCCCCACAGAGTGTGTGTGTGTGTGTGTGTGTGTGTGTGTGTCCTCTCTCCAATAGAGTCTCGACCTTAAGCAGAAAACGCATATCCTTTCTAAATTCCCCATAGAGCTTGATCCTCGTGGAAAATTTTGTTTCAGTTTTCCTTTCTAGTTCATTACTTGGATGGAATTAATCTCTAATTGAGTTCATGTCCTCATTGGATTGAGTCTTCTTTGACAGTTTCTCTTCAGTTCGTTCATGGGTTTAATTTTGGTCCCTCTTGAGCTTATCACCTTTGTTAAGCTATCACTTGGCTGATAGTAGGTAATAATTCCTCTTAGCTTTGATTAGTTACCTATGTTAAGCTATCACTCAGCTGGTAGTTGATAATCATTTTGTTTGAGCTTATTACCTTTGTTAAGCCACCACATGGCTGATAGTATGTAATAGTTCCTTTTACCTTTGATTGGTTACCTTTGTTAAGCTATCACTCGGCTGGTAGTTGGTAATCATTCTGTTTGAGCTTATTACCTTTGTTAAGCTATCACTTAGCTGATAGTAGGTAATAATTCCTCTTAGCTTTTATTGGTTATCTTTGTTAATATATCACTTGACTGGTAGTTGGTAATCATCTTGTTTGAGCTTATTACATTTTTTAAGAAACTGTAGCGGTGTATTCGTCGCTATATGATCTATCGATTAAACCATAAGCTAAGAGATACATTGAAATTTCGAGTCGCCACCGCACTTTTATTTATCCAAAGGATTGGCTAAAAAGCGAACAAAAGCCTAAGAAGTTTTACACGTAGAAAACTAATAAAAAGATCATAGATTCTGGGTAAGGGGTAAATTACGCAATGGGAAGGTGTTAGGCACCCACTACGTCCTAGGTACTCCTAGGGAGCCCTTTTCACACTTGTTGTAAAATTGTTATTTGTTATGACAAAAATATTGTGCAAACATGATTGGGATGATGAGAAAAGAATGTACATTTTTATTGGATTATTGGGTTCGAACGGATGAACCCGTTGCCTACGTACCTTCCATCAAAGGTAAGGATCAGAACGCCGTAGTTCGGCTAAAAGATTTCCAAAAGTTGGTGGATTCAGTTTTAAACACAAGCACTGAGGCTTTTCATTATCAATGGGAGAATACTCGACCAAAAACAACATCCACCATGCGAGGATAGCTTCGACGTACTAGAGGGGTTAGCCTCATTGCTTCTATCTCAGATCAGAGAGAGCATAAAAGAAAGTGTGGGAGTTCAGAAAGTAGGAACTCTCTCCACATTATTGACTCGATTAGATCTTGGGTTTTTATCTCAGTGCTTCAACCATGTAATGGGAGCAAAGAGAGGACACACTGAATAGTGGGGGATAGATTGCTTATCCCTACCTTCCACCAATTGCCTCAAATGAGGACTTTTCCTGCTTAGGACAATTTTAAACAAACACAGGCATTGCCTCTTAAGGAGGACTTCAGACAGTTTGCCCGGTCAAATAACAGACCGGGTCTCCAGACTACATGAAGAAGAAAGGTTTATACCTCAAAGCAAATGCTAAATAGCAAAGCAAGCAAGTTCAAAGAACTTAAGCAACTAAAGTACCTGAAAAAGTCAAACCAATTAGTAAACAGCTCAACAGTCAAAATCAAAAGAAAATGAACCAATAGTCAACCACAGAGGGACCAATTGTGCAAGGCACAAAGACTCAAGCATATGAGTCACCTATAAAACAAAGGTTAGCACAATATATAATTCAACTCAAACAAATTTGAATGGTCTTTGAGGCATTGGTGCTTAACCTGAAACAGATGAACTCAACATAAGCTTAGAAGACCACTAGGACTAGCCTAGGGTCAAAGGTGAAAGAAAAAGTCAAGGCAGCAAGGAAAAGTCAACCCAAACCAAGACTAAATATTCAAGAAGCATTCTCAATTGGATTCATAATCAAATCATGCATCATTGTCATTTTGTAAACCAAAGAAGTCAAAACATGGCAATAGGAAGTACAGATAGGTCAACAGCAAAGACCTCATTCAAAAGTCAACTCAAACAATCTCAAAAATTATGAAATAAATCACACTCAATCCTAACACCTAACATAGCAAGCATGTCAAATTTCAAGGCATTTGGATGAGAGGAAGGCAGTCAAGTAAAATCATGAAGTCAAACCAAGTTCAAGTAAGCATGGTGAAAGTCAACAAACATGGGTCAACTTCAAGAAATCATATCAATTTGAAAACAGAAGAGAAATGAATGAGATTAACACCAATGCAAAGCTCAAGATGTCTAGTCATCACATATGAAATTTCATGATCATGTGATATGGTATGAGGATTTCACAAAAGATTTGGCAAGGCATAGCACAAAAAGTCAACAAATGACCAAGTATGGAAGAAAATTCTCAATCAAATGGAAAACAGCAAGATTAATTCCAAGAAAAATCATACATAAACTAGACATGTGAGAGATCATTCATGCAAAGTTTCAAGTGATTTGGATAAGAGGAAGTATGTGAACAAAAATTGGGAAAATACATGATCATGGCAAAGCACCAAATGTAACACATAACTTCAGAAAATCATAACTCTCAATCCACAAATGATAAATGCACAAACTTTATATGGAAATGAAGGTCAATGTGTCTAGTTTCACCACAAAAAATTTCAAGCTCATTGGATGCAACATGAAAATTTCACAAAGAGAATGGCACAAGGTATCATCTATGCACACATGTTGGAAAATCAATTATCATTTAAAATCCAGCCACTGAAAAATTAAATAAAATTCACCATAAAATACTAGACTCAATTGTGATCATGAGGGAAAAAATTTCAGGATTTTTGGATGAAATGTGAAGGAGAAATAAATTGTGGAAGTTGGATGAAATTTGAATGCAATATGAACAAAATGGCATGGCAATTGGTCAAACAATGAGTCAACGGATGGCAAAGATGTAAATAGTGGAGCCACTTAACAAAACTGCAGCGTTTTGATGGGGGAAACGAAATGTTCCCATTGGCTCTCAGCCAATGGAACAGTGTATTGGCCAAAGGAGCTCAAATTTCTGGTTTTTCTCATAAACCCTTAGGGTTTTACGGCATACATGGCATATGGCAATCAACAGCAACACAAAAGCTTGACTAGCATACAACAGCATTTATTCAGCAAGCAATCAACAGCATGGTAACACAAAACATATGGATTTCTGGGCCAAGTTCAAGACAGCAACAGGGTTTTCATGTGTTCATCAATCATTGTCAATTGAAATTCCAACAAATAAACAACCAATCAAACAGCATTCAAACATGATTCACATGGACTTTCTAGGCAATGTTCATGGTTTAATAGCAGGGCATGTTCATTGTGTAGTTACCAACATCAAAACAAACATTCAAATGCCAAAAGACAAACAGCATGGAAAATCACTGAACAGTTTAAGGTTTAACAGCACGGCAGCTCATGTGTTCATCATCAATTTGCAGCATGGTTGATAGCATAACAACATTCATTTTCAAACAGCATCATCCATTGACATGAGCAAAAACATCCAGCATCAAACAATCGAGCATGGCCATAAACATTAACAGCAAAACAACATGATCATGGGAGTTTATCTGGATATAACATCAGGTTGGAACAGCAGCATTGGCATTCAGCATTCAAACTCATGTAACTTCATGCAATTGATCAAAATGAAGTCCAACAAACAAACTCAAAACAGCAGGGCAATGCATCAAGTTCATCATTCAAACAGCACCAGCTCCAAATAGCATACAGTGAAACAAATGATACTCAGGCAATCACCATTCAAACAAACAAAACACAAGAACCTTAAATTTCTGGAAATGAACTTAGGATTCTAAAACCTAACAGCATTCATCTTCATTATTCAAGCATCAATCACCAAATTATGAACCAACACCCACAATAAAACATGGTCATGAGCATTTATCAACAAGCAGCCTTAGCTAACAGCAAGACCACTCAAGCATGAGGAATTTCTGGACAGAAATAGGGTTCAAGCATCACAGCAGGATCATCATCTTCATGTAAGCATGAAAAATCAAAATGCTCAGAACTTAAAATTAAGTGCACCAATAGCATCATCAAGCAATAGGCAGCAAGAATATAGCATCAAAACTCATCAAACTAATGCAAGCATGGCAAATCGAGCAGAAATGCATTTGGATACAAAATAAGAAACTCAGATTTCTCTAACATAAGAGCACCATTTCAAACAAGGCATAGCATTCTAGAATCAACGTTCAAGGACCTTTCACAAACATAGCATAGCAAGGCATATAATGGAAGTCGATTGCTTACTTGGTTTTGAAGAAATTGTTGAAACAGTGATGGTTTGGATGTTTCCAGCTCGAATAAAGATCCACAATGCTTGATGATGATGGATAGTTGGAGAAGCTCAGCTCAAAACCATCAAATCCAGCTCAAATCAAATTTCACCATGGACATGGCTTCATGTAGCAGCAGCGAGAAACAAGGTTACAGCAAGGGAATGGAGGTTGATTAAGCTTCAAAAGGTTGTTTGGACTATGGAGGAACCAAGTGTGCTCGAGTTTCTTCAAGGGTTTTTGCAGAATTTTTCTTTTGGCCAAAATGTAAGAAGGAGAGTATGTGTTGTTCTGTGATGGTAGGCTGCAAAAACTAGGGTTGGATTCAGAAAATGAAGGCTTATATGTGATCTGTTTTAGGTCCTTAATCCATGTTGTAAATTGGTTTAGTGTTAATGCCTTCATTTGCAAAGTTGCTAAGTGGAAGAATGTGGAACATGGAGGGTGCAAGCTGGCTCGAGTGGGCTTTGGCCAGGCTGTAAGCAAACCTTCACAGCTGCTGTTTTGGTTGTACATCTGAAATGCTGTACTGGATTCTACTTATTGAAACCATTTTGCAAAATTGCCAAGTTTGCATTTTTATCCAAAATTGTGGTATGGTGATGGAATGTGCATGAATTAGGACTTGAGGCAAGTTTCAAATGTGATTTTAAACCTTTCCCAATTGGCCAATTGATGAAAAAAGTCTTAATTCAAAAAGTCAAAGTTTGGTCAAACTTTGAATTTAAATGCAAAAGGTCCAAAAATGCCATTTTGAATGGTAAGGTTTTAGGTTATGAAATTTATATTTTTGGAGAGAGGATGAAAAATGTGGTTTGTAGGAAAAAACCCCACCAAATTTGGCCTTATGGTTTGAGAGATATGGCTTGTTGAAGTTCAAAAATTGATGAAAATGATTTGATCATATCTTGACAACCACACATGGGATTTGAGAGTTCTTGGACTTTTTGAAAATGGGAGAACAAGATCTTCAACTTTCATGTTGGGCAAAAATTCATTTGGAGCTTGTATCATGATGTAAGTTTAAGATCAAGAAGTTTCCATTTTTGGCAGTTGAAATTACAGGTCCACTTGCTATTTCTGGAAATTTTCTGATTGACTTGATTTTCTTCCATGATGAGGTTGAACATGATAGATGAGACTTGTACAAGCATGAATGAGCTCCTTCAGATCAATTTTATCCATCAAATCACTGATTAAATCCACAGTTGACCAAGTTTGACTTTTCTAGGGTTTTGGATGACTGATGCACTTCTGATGAATTCCAAACCCTAATTCCTTGAGAACTTGACTTCAAATGATGTCCCAAGATGTATGAACTTGTGATTACTGATCATGGTGCCCAAATTCTGCAAGAATGGCCACCATCCATTGCTTTGACTGATCAATGACTGACTTTGACCTAATTGCTTCATCTGCAATCAACAAGGTTAAACTGACAATATTTTTGTACTTTTTGAATGATAAACATATGAAAGCAAAGATATACAAATGCAAAGCATGCTTGGTGATCAAGAAATCAACCCACAAGGCAACCTACCCACTAGAAGGGGACAGAGGCATGCAATGATCCTTGAGGCCATGATATGATATGATATGGGCCATGAGGGATCTTAGGGCCCAAAATTGGGGTCTTACAGATGCCCCTATTTAAGGTCATCCTAGCCGGAGAAGTGAAGTTTAGAAATCTTCAACTCGACGCGGTAGAATGGGCTTAAATAACAGTAATGAGACAAATTTTGGTCCCTAAGAGACCTCATGATGCAAATGTATGTATGCAAAAGACACAAATTCTGTGGGGAATATGATTCACACAGAAGAAAAGACGATCCATCGGAGTAATACACTCACCAGGAACAGAGACTCTAACAAGACTCTATGGGGATAAACAAAAGAAAAGGAAATGTGTGAATAATACACGACTCCAAACTGGGGAAGATAAAACTGACATAACGTGAACAAGACACGACTCTGATTAGGAAATAACAGAAAAAACAGACAGGAGAACTCACTGGGGAGTGAAGAACTCACACTGGGGAAAAGAATTCCAAAGGAAAAATAAATCCATTGGGAAGACACAAACTGACTCCTGAGGAGAAGCAACAGAAAGTTCCACTGAGGGAAGCAACAAAGAAATGAGATGTTACCGGGCAAGGGTAACAAACTCAGGAAGGAACACCAAGGATACCGGGTTGTAGGTATGTAACAGGTGACCGACCAAAGACGTGAATTGGTGTGTGTTCCAAAACACTCATCATCCTGAAGAGAGCGAAAGCAAACTTGTTTATAGGATGGATATTCAATTCCACAAGGAATATGAATCTTACTCTGAGGAGAAAGCAACAAAGGATTGACCCAAGAGTGAACGAGACATATTATTCATTACCGGCAGACCGTGAATAATATACTCAAAAGGAAAATTATCCTGAACCGGTTACTGGGTTGTTTAAGGATAAAATCCGAAGACATGAATTGGTGTGTGTTCCAAAACACTCATCATCCTGAACACAAACTGGTTAAAGGATGGGCAAAAAAGCGTGAATTGGTGTGTGTTCCAAAACACTCATCATCCAAAACGCAAACTGGTTAAAGGATGGCTATTCGATTCTACAAAGAATACGAATCTTGCTCAGTTGGGGAAAATCAACAAAGGATTCCAACTAAAGAGCGCATGAGACATATTATTCATTACCGGCAGACCGTGAATAATATACTCGCATGGAAGATTATCCTGAACCGGTTACTGGGTTGTTTAAGGATAAAATCCGAAATCGTGAATTGGTTTTCACTTCCAAAACACTCATCATCCGAAAGGAGGGCTTGAAAAAGCAAATCGACTTACAGGATGGACATTCGAATCCACAATGGGAAAACGAATCTTACTCAACTGGGGACACAAACCCAAAGAGCGCATGAGATACAATATCCATTACCGGCAGACCGTGGATAAGATACTCGCATGAGATATATTATCTATTACCGTCAGAACGTAGATAATAAACTCGCATGGTAAGAAACACCAGAGATACCGGTTACTGGGTATATAATAGGTGATCTACCGAAACGTGAATTGGTTTTCACTTCCAAAACACTCATCATCCAAAACACAAACTGGTTAAAGGATGGATATTCGATTCTGCAAAGAATACGAATCTTGCTCAGTTGGGGAAAATCAACAAAGGATTCCAACTAAAGAGCGCATGAGATATATTATTCATTACCGGCAGACCGTGAATAATATACTCGAAAGGAAAAGACACCAGAGATACCGGTTACTGGGTATATAATAGGTGACTATCCAAAACAGAGAGACGATCGATACCAAGCATACGGGTAAACGAAAGACAACTCAAAGGATAAATTGCAAGCATCCGGCAATTATCCAACAACAAAAAATATTCGACTCCACAAAGGGAAATAACGAATCTTACTCGACCGGGGAAACACAAAAGGCTTCGACTGAAGAGTGCATGAGACATATTATTCATTACCGACAAACCGTGAATAATATACTCGCATGGAAGACTATCCACAACCGGTTACTGGGTTAATAAAGGATAAATCAACCGAAAAGAAAAGCAACAGACATTACCAACAAAAGGGTAAATGAAAGGCGATCTGCTGAGGATAAATTGCAAGCATCCGGCAATTATCGACAGGGACTAGCTGGGGATGCATTGATAAAGAATCAATGATCAAGGGAACAAATCACTAGCATACGGTGAAAAGACCCACTGGGGATAAAATTGCTAGCATACGGCAATTATCCACAAAACTTGCTGGGGGATATAAGTGCTGATCTGAGCAACTTATCCAAGCAAAGGGAAAATCATCATCAAATATTGAATGAAGATAACCACAAAATTAGGGTTTACATCTACCGAATACGGGGTAGAAGACCAAAAAATCCGCGTGGGGATAGAACAAATCACAAATCCGCACGGGAAACCAAAATAGGGTTTGTAACAAACCACAAACTGCTGAAGAGCAGGAAAATAGGACTTACAACTACCGGGTAGTAGGTAGAAAACCAAAAACTCTGGCTGGAGAATAAAAGGTGTATAACCACAAATTCTGTTAAGAAAGCCAGGAAAGATAGGACTTACAACTGCTGGTTTGTAGGCAGAGGCCCAAAAAACATTCCGCTGGGGAACAACCCACTGGGAAACACGATATCTTTGACAAATAGCCAATTCGGGAATGATCCGAAAAGACAGACTGAATCAAGACACGTCCTAATGAGGATGTAACTCAAATAGGAAAATCCATCCCAATATATGTGTTGGGAGGAAACGGGAGAAACCGTCATCCACGAGGATATATCTCAGTGGGGAACTGCAGAAGGAAAGACAAACGTTTTCTGCTTATGGGGTTGACTCTATATGGAGAGATTTATAAACACCCGACATCTGCTTAGGGAGATCTGTAAAGAGACCTATATCACCAAAGCAGGAGACACGACAAACGAAGGATACATGGCGAAAAATGCAACATGAATATCTTGAATGTTTATGAATATGCATGAATATGCGTGATTTATGTTTGATGAATGCTGACAAAACAGACAATTCTAACACAAACAGGTTCAGGAACCAAACGTCCGGTATTATACTTCCAGGAAAAAACCAACTGGAGAGCCAATCTGCGGAGATCTTCATGCTGTAAAGCAAAGATCTGCAGGTACTGCTGAAGAAGCAGCGGGTCGGAGATATCAGGAAATGACCCAATCAGGGTACAGAAAGTCACAATGGGCAGAACAGCCACCAAGACCAATCTGTAAGGGAACAAGAGAAGTCCCAAAGTATATCTGCAGGGGATCCCAGTGTCAACTGAGAAACACAAAGTGCATGAGCACAAGCACAAATGCTGTAGAAGCAAATCCACACAACTCCACTGGGGAACAACCCACTGAGGGAGAATGATATCATCCAAATAGAGTGTAACTGCATAAGCAACTCTACTGGGGAAAACTGCCGGCTACTCTCTTGGGAACAAGCCACTGAGGGAGGACAGATCAAACAAGTAGGTTCTGCGACGAACCACTCCACTTGGGGAGAATATACATAGCAAACTGATCACAACAAGTAGATTCTGCAATACAAACCACTCTACTGAGGATCACAAACAGTCAGGAAATCAAATCCGTTCATTGGAGGCAAGAGCCATCATCCGACCATACCGGAGATTGAAAGAGTATTCAACAGGCGAAACTGCCACGACAAACAATTTGCAGACTAAGCTGAGGAAAAGATGATTGAAATACTGGGATACCAACCCAATCAACCACGGAGTAGGAAAATAAATCCTGCTCTG
Organism: Lathyrus oleraceus; assembly: GCF_024323335.1. NCBI lineage: Eukaryota > Viridiplantae > Streptophyta > Magnoliopsida > Fabales > Fabaceae > Lathyrus > Lathyrus oleraceus. The sequence continues at coordinate 235,987,672 of NC_066582.1, forward strand.
CTGAAGAGAAAAACTCTGATGGAGAGATAGCAACAATTCCGCAGACGACTTTGCCGGGGAAAAGGTAAAGTACTGGGTATCAAACCACTGACCTACCGAGTCTTCAAAAAGAAAGCGATCATGCTGAGGAAACAGACAATTCCGCTGGCAACACTGCATGGGGAAAAGCGGTAACAACTCCACTTGCAACCCTGGTGGGGATATTAATAACAGCTCTACTCGCGACTCCGAGGGGAGTATCAATCAATGGCTATACTCATGACTGCTGAGGAGACAGATAAAGTCTGGGGAAGACGACCCACTGGAGAAAGTGACGGGGCACCAAGATGACAAACCATCAACCGCCGAAACTTCACAACAAAACACTCATGCTAGGGGAAAACTGCTGCTGGAGAAAGCGAAGTCTTCAACAACACTCTGCTTGCGATTGTACTGGGGAACAGCCCCAACAACAACTCTGTCTGAGGAACAACCTCAACAAAGATCTGGAGAAAGAAAATACCACCAAACCAGGAGTATGAGCAAATGTCTTACCTGTTGGGAATCATGCCACCCTCGGGAGAGCACTGAGATATTCTTGAGTATCCTTTCAATCTTGTGAATGTTCACTTTGTTTAAAACAAAAATTTTGAAAAATTTGATTTGTTTAAAACAATGACATTTTATCAATCTAAAACATGCAAAACATTTGTTGAATTGAAACAAATAAGAGTGCAAATAAATGGATAAAAAGCTCAAATTGATTTGATAGAATGGTGGTCTGCAAATGGCAAGACTCCATAGATCTGTATAAATTTGAAATCAGTGATATATATTGGAAGAGGGCTACATTGAACATAATGATCCTTTCTCTACCAATTTGAATCTCGATGTATCCGAAGCTTCAGTTGACGACGAATCGAGAATCTTTTGACGAAATGACGACTGATGAACCAGAAAGTCTTGTCAGGATGCAGTTACTTGCCAAAAATCCCTAATTTTTGCCTAGATTGCCCCAGGGTGAGGTACTCAATCTAGCGGGATGCAAATATATCTTTTTTTTCAAGTCTCTAATTTTTGCCTGGATTACCCTTACGGGTTCTCCACCGAGACGCTCATTTTTGCCTAAGCCGCCCTTTCGGGTTTTCAACTTAGCGAGCTATTCTGTTTTTTTTTTTTTTTTTTTTCATCATTTTTTTTTGTTTTTTTTTTTTTTTTTCATTTGCATATACTTTTTTTTTAGGCAAAGTATCTCTTAACTGCATCTGAATTCACAGGACGAGTGAAATCCTCCCCATCCATTGTTGTAAGCATCAATGCACCGCCTGAAAAGGCTCTCTTAACAACATATGGACCCTCGTAGTTTGGAGTCCACTTGCCCCTGGAATCGGGCGCGAAAGACAGAACTTTCTTGAGCACAAGGTCACCTTCTCGGAACACACGAGGCTTGACCTTCTTGTCGAATGCTTTCTTCATTCTCTGCTGATACAACTGACCATGACACATGGCAGTTAATCTCTTCTCTTCGATCAAATTCAACTGGTCATAACGACTCTGAATCCATTCAGCATCAGTCAACTAGGGACTGGAGGGTATAATTTTCTTTTTTCCCTTGGAAAAATTTTGAAAAAATTTTCCTGGTTTTTTGATTTCTTCTTCTTTTTTCACCCTCTTTTTTTTTTTTTTTTTTTTTTTTTTTTTTTTTTTTTTTTTGTAATCCCCAGTTTGACTGGTTTGCTGATTCTCGTGATACAGCTGAATGAGCTTCTCTTTGTGCTCAAGAAGGCGGGTAATCTCGTCAGGAATCCCCTTCAACATCATCTTCCTCTGCCTCAGATACAAGGACTTCAAGATTGGGAGATGGCGTTAGATCATTATGTTCAATGGGTTTAGAAATCCCTGCATAATGAAAAGCTTTTGAATTTTAAACAAGCAAATCATTTATGCAGATGAAAAAGCTATTTTTTGTTTTTCAGGGTTTTTTGTGATCACTGATTTCATAAAGAAAAGCAAAAAGTGAAAACAAAGGAAAAACAAATGTTTGACAATGCATTAATTGAATGAAAACATCATTGTATTAAATGCTGCCAACAATGTCATCACTTCTCCTTTTGGCATGGGAGAAGGGTTTTAAATAAAGTGAACAAATCACGCTGACTTATGAATGACCGTAGGAACATCCACAGCGACCCAATTGTGGCAGACACCACCAGGTATGATGAAATTGTTCAGACCTTCTGCATATTCTTCAAAGATAGCAGCAGCCTCTTCTTCAGGTTGATCGGCATGGATGAATCCTCCACTCTTGAACAAACCGTGCTCATTATAGTGCCCCAGAACAGTAGCCAATGCCAGCCCGGGATTGGTTAACCAGGAATAAATCCATCAACAACGCTTAGTCTGGCAAATTCCTCCTCGAGTCCACAATTCTCTTGCCCAGGATGATCCATCAATCTGGCAGAGTTGGCTCTGGTATAATACCGGCGAAGGGCGTCTTCAAAATAAATGAAGATAGCAAAGTCAGACCACAGAACGGGAGACCGGAACGAAACACCTGCTTATGCAAATGATGCATGAAGTGTTTATGCACATGCTTGTTTTTTATATCAAAGGAACCCGAAGGTTTTATTTGCAAACTTTGAAATATTTAAGCATTTTGATCATACATGAGAATATTTCATCAGATATGTCAGGTGAAAAAAAAAAAAATTCCCGGTTTTTTCATGTTTTGAAATTTTTTGCAAATAAACTCCTTTGAGTCCTTTGAAAATTTTCTTTTTCTGATGATATGGATGTAGATGAATGCGTGAATGTATGAATGCAACAAACACACTCAAGGATCAAGCAAAGCACACCAAACAAAGGTCGTGGGAAAGCTCTATGTATCCCTAATATCAATCATCCATTTTGGTGGATTTAGGTTTTCACCTTATCGACACCCAAGTTCCATTGATATTAACGGTACATGAACCGGTTCTGACATTCTTAATATCAACCAGCCGCTTTGATGGATTTTAGGTTTTACACCTGATCCGGGATCCATTGATATTAACAATGTTTGAACGACTCAACCACGAATCACGGGTTTGTTGAGAGTCACGAGCATGGGGTCTCGGTTAAGAACCACCCAAAGGGAGTGTATTAGGGTTTAAACCTGCCAGACATGTTCTATCAGAGGTTCCCATAGTCATCGTTCCATCTTTCGAATATTATCGGAGGAACGAATACTCGTATTCCAAGAATATTCTCAAGAGAAACTCTTATGAGTGTAGTATCGCGTAACAATCGTATCAGAACTGACATCTGAACGACCTCCGCACTACGGTCCTAAAAATAGGCCAAGATGGGTTTGGTAAACTAAGGTCCTTGGCTTCTGCGGAACATGATTGAAAGAATAATGCCTAGCCACAAATAACTTGTGTGACATTATTAGTTCAACATGACCTCCACCAAGTGAATGGACTCGCAAGTCAACTGGCTAAGGACTACTCCACACCAGTCAACAAGACTATGCCATTCTCCTATCCTAGAGAGCACTCGAGTTCGGGTATAGAACTCATCTCACAGATCACCAAAGCAAACAGCATATGTATATCAAGCAATTCACACATTACAATCAATACATTCATCCCAAATTGTACAAAAATATGTCAGATAAAGAATAACAATATAGCACAACAAGGGTGAAAAGTAGGCAATACCACCAGGGATTCTGTGTAAGTCCCCAGTGGAGTCGCCACTTTTCTGTAGCGGTGTATTCGTCGCTATATGATCTATCGATTAAACCATAAGCTAAGAGATACATTGAAATTTCGAGTCGCCACCGCACTTTTATTTATCCAAAGGATTGGCTAAAAAGCGAACAAAAGCCTAAGAAGTTTTACACGTAGAAAACTAATAAAAAGATCAGAGATTCTGGGTAAGGGGTAAATTACGCAATGGGAAGGTGTTAGGCACCCACTACGTCCTAGGTACTCCTAGGGAGCCCTTTTCACACTTGTTGTAAAATTGTTATTTGTTATGACAAAAATATTGTGCAAACATGATTGGGATGATGAGAAAAGAATGTACATTTTTATTGGATTATTGGGTTCGAACGGATGAACCCGTTGCCTACGTACCTTCCATCAAAGGTAAGGATCAGAACGCCGTAGTTCGGCTAAAAGATTTCCAAAAGTTGGTGGATTCAGTTTTAAACACAAGCACTGAGGCTTTTCATTATCAATGGGAGAATACTCGACCAAAAACAACATCCACCATGCGAGGATAGCTTCGACGTACTAGAGGGGTTAGCCTCATTGCTTCTATCTCAGATCAGAGAGAGCATAAAAGAAAGTGTGGGAGTTCAGAAAGTAGGAACTCTCTCCACATTATTGACTCGATTAGATCTTGGGTTTTTATCTCAGTGCTTCAACCATGTAATGGGAGCAAAGAGAGGACACACTGAATAGTGGGGGATAGATTGCTTATCCCTACCTTCCACCAATTGCCTCAAATGAGGACTTTTCCTACTTAGGACAATTTTAAACAAACACAGGCATTGCCTCTTAAGGAGGACTTCAGACAGTTTGCCCGGTCAAATAACAGACCGGGTCTCCAGACTACATGAAGAAGAAAGGTTTATACCTCAAAGCAAATGCTAAATAGCAAAGCAAGCAAGTTCAAAGAACTTAAGCAACTAAAGTACCTGAAAAAGTCAAACCAATTAGTAAACAGCTCAACAGTCAAAATCAAAGAAAATGAACCAATAGTCAACCACAGAGGGACCAATTGTGCAAGGCACAAAGACTCAAGCATATGAGTCACCTATAAAACAAAGGTTAGCACAATATATAATTCAACTCAAACAAATTTGAATGGTCTTTGAGGCATTGGTGCTTAACCTGAAACAGATGAACTCAACATAAGCTTAGAAGACCACTAGGACTAGCCTAGGGTCAAAGGTGAAAGAAAAAGTCAAGGCAGCAAGGAAAAGTCAACCCAAACCAAGACTAAATATTCAAGAAGCATTCTCAATTGGATTCATAATCAAATCATGCATCATTGTCATTTTGTAAACCAAAGAAGTCAAAACATGGCAATAGGAAGTACAGATAGGTCAACAGCAAAGACCTCATTCAAAAGTCAACTCAAACAATCTCAAAAATTATGAAATAAATCACACTCAATCCTAACACCTAACATAGCAAGCATGTCAAATTTCAAGGCATTTGGATGAGAGGAAGGCAGTCAAGTAAAATCATGAAGTCAAACCAAGTTCAAGTAAGCATGGTGAAAGTCAACAAACATGGGTCAACTTCAAGAAATCATATCAATTTGAAAACAGAAGAGAAATGAATGAGATTAACACCAATTCAAAGCTCAAGATGTCTAGTCATCACATATGAAATTTCATGATCATGTGATATGGTATGAGGATTTCACAAAAGATTTGGCAAGGCATAGCACAAAAAGTCAACAAATGACCAAGTATGGAAGAAAATTCTCAATCAAATGGAAAACAGCAAGATTAATTCCAAGAAAAATCATACATAAACTAGACATGTGAGAGATCATTCATGCAAAGTTTCAAGTGATTTGGATAAGAGGAAGTATGTGAACAAAATTGGGAAAATACATGATCATGGCAAAGCACCAAATGTAACACATAACTTCAGAAAATCATAACTCTCAATCCACAAATGATAAATGCACAAACTTTATATGGAAATGAAGGTCAATGTGTCTAGTTTCACCACAAAAAATTTCAAGCTCATTGGATGCAACATGAAAATTTCACAAAGAGAATGGCACAAGGTATCATCTATGCACACATGTTGGAAAATCAATTATCATTTAAAATCCAGCCACTTAAAAATTAAATAAAATTCACCATAAAATACTAGACTCAATTGTGATCATGAGGGAAAAAATTTCAGGATTTTTGGATGAAATGTGAAGGAGAAATAAATTGTGGAAGTTGGATGAAATTTGAATGCAATATGAACAAAATGGCATGGCAATTGGTCAAACAATGAGTCAACGGATGGCAAAGATGTAAATAGTGGAGCCACTTAACAAAACTGCAGCGTTTTGATGGGGGAAACGAAATGTTCCCATTGGCTCTCAGCCAATGGAACAGTGTATTGGCCAAAGGAGCTCAAATTTCTGGTTTTTCTCATAAACCCTTAGGGTTTTACGGCATACATGGCATATGGCAATCAACAGCAACACAAAAGCTTGACTAGCATACAACAGCATTTATTCAGCAAGCAATCAACAGCATGGTAACACAAAACATATGGATTTCTGGGCCAAGTTCAAGACAGCAACAGGGTTTTCATGTGTTCATCAATCATTGTCAATTGAAATTCCAACAAATAAACAACCAATCAAACAGCATTCAAACATGATTCACATGGACTTTCTAGGCAATGTTCATGGTTTAATAGCAGGGCATGTTCATTGTGTAGTTACCAACATCAAAACAAACATTCAAATGCCAAAAGACAAACAGCATGGAAAATCACTGAACAGTTTAAGGTTTAACAGCATGGCAGCTCATGTGTTCATCATCAATTTGCAGCATGGTTGATAGCATAACAACATTCATTTTCAAACAGCATCATCCATTGACATGAGCAAAAACATCCAGCATCAAACAATCGAGCATGGCCATAAACATTAACAGCAAAACAACATGATCATGGGAGTTTATCTGGATATAACATCAGGTTGGAACAGCAGCATTGGCATTCAGCATTCAAACTCATGTAACTTCATGCAATTGATCAAAATGAAGTCCAACAAACAAACTCAAAACAGCAGGGCAATGCATCAAGTTCATCATTCAAACAGCACCAGCTCCAAATAGCATACAGTGAAACAAATGATACTCAGGCAATCACCATTCAAACAAACAAAACACAAGAACCTTAAATTTCTGGAAATGAACTTAGGATTCTAAAACCTAACAGCATTCATCTTCATTATTCAAGCATCAATCACCAAATTATGAACCAACACCCACAATAAAACATGGTCATGAGCATTTATCAACAAGCAGCCTTAGCTAACAGCAAGACCACTCAAGCATGAGGAATTTCTGGACAGAAATAGGGTTCAAGCATCACAGCAGGATCATCATCTTCATGTAAGCATGAAAAATCAAAATGCTCAGAACTTAAAATTAAGTGCACCAATAGCATCATCAAGCAATAGGCAGCAAGAATATAGCATCAAAACTCATCAAACTAATGCAAGCATGGCAAATCGAGCAGAAATGCATTTGGATACAAAATAAGAAACTCAGATTTCTCTAACATAAGAGCACCATTTCAAACAAGGCATAGCATTCTAGAATCAACGTTCAAGGACCTTTCACAAACATAGCATAGCAAGGCATATAATGGAAGTCGATTGCTTACTTGTTTTGAAGAAATTGTTGAAACAGTGATGGTTTGGATGTTTCCAGCTCGAATAAAGATCCACAATGCTTGATGATGATGGATAGTTGGAGAAGCTCAGCTCAAAACCATCAAATCCAGCTCAAATCAAATTTCACCATGGACATGGCTTCATGTAGCAGCAGCGAGAAACAAGGTTACAGCAAGGGAATGGAGGTTGATTAAGCTTCAAAAGGTTGTTTGGACTATGGAGGAACCAAGTGTGCTCGAGTTTCTTCAAGGGTTTTTGCAGAATTTTTCTTTTGGCCAAAATGTAAGAAGGAGAGTATGTGTTGTTCTGTGATGGTAGGCTGCAAAAACTAGGGTTGGATTCAGAAAATGAAGGCTTATATGTGATCTGTTTTAGGTCCTTAATCCATGTTGTAAATTGGTTTAGTGTTAATGCCTTCATTTGCAAAGTTGCTAAGTGGAAGAATGTGGAACATGGAGGGTGCAAGCTAGCTCGAGTGGGCTTTGGCCAGGCTGTAAGCAAACCTTCACAGCTGCTGTTTTGGTTGTACATCTGAAATGCTGTACTGGATTCTACTTATTGAAACCATTTTGCAAAATTGCCAAGTTTGCATTTTTATCCAAAATTGTGGTATGGTGATGGAATGTGCATGAATTAGGACTTGAGGCAAGTTTCAAATGTGATTTTAAACCTTTCCCAATTGGCCAATTGATGAAAAAAGTCTTAATTCAAAAAGTCAAAGTTTGGTCAAACTTTGAATTTAAATGCAAAAGGTCCAAAAATGCCATTTTGAATGGTAAGGTTTTAGGTTATGAAATTTATATTTTTGGAGAGAGGATGAAAAATGTGGTTTGTAGGAAAAAACCCCACCAAATTTGGCCTTATGGTTTGAGAGATATGGCTTGTTGAAGTTCAAAAATTGATGAAAATGATTTGATCATATCTTGACAACCACACATGGGATTTGAGAGTTCTTGGACTTTTTGAAAATGGGAGAACAAGATCTTCAACTTTCATGTTGGGCAAAAATTCATTTGGAGCTTGTATCATGATGTAAGTTTAAGATCAAGAAGTTTCCATTTTTGGCAGTTGAAATTACAGGTCCACTTGCTATTTCTGGAAATTTTCTGATTGACTTGATTTTCTTCCATGATGAGGTTGAACATGATAGATGAGACTTGTACAAGCATGAATGAGCTCCTTCAGATCAATTTTATCCATCAAATCACTGATTAAATCCACAGTTGACCAAGTTTGACTTTTCTAGGGTTTTGGATGACTGATGCACTTCTGATGAATTCCAAACCCTAATTCCTTGAGAACTTGACTTCAAATGATGTCCCAAGATGTATGAACTTGTGATTACTGATCATGGTGCCCAAATTCTGCAAGAATGGCCACCATCCATTGCTTTGACTGATCAATGACTGACTTTGACCTAATTGCTTCATCTGCAATCAACAAGGTTAAACTGACAATATTTTTGTACTTTTTGAATGATAAACATATGAAAGCAAAGATATACAAATGCAAAGCATGCTTGGTGATCAAGAAATCAACCCACAAGGCAACCTACCCACTAGAAGGGGACAGAGGCATGCAATGATCCTTGAGGCCATGATATGATATGATATGGGCCATGAGGGATCTTAGGGCCCAAAATTGGGGTCTTACAGAAACCATTATTCCCCCCACAAAGATCCTTTTTTCATTCATATCATATCATAAGCATTTTGTGGTATCTTAGGGCCCAAAATTGGGTCTTTGATATTTAAGTCTCTTCAATCTTGTCAAGACAAAGATTTCAACCTTCATATCTCCAAATTGAAGAAACTTAAATAGGGGCAGTTGTCATACCCTAATTTTAAACCATAACATCCCACATACCTAGCATCCTTCAACACAAACAAGGTCACATCTTGATCCTCCCCCTATCATCTTTGGGTTTGCTTTTTGCAGAGATCACCAAGCACCTCTTTGTTGGTGTTTTACCTTTGTGTTTATATGATTAATTGTTTATCTAGCTACTAATCAAAATAGAAAAGATATGTTTTATTTTCCTTAAGTTTATTATGCAAGGTAGGGCTTTTCAATCAAGAGAATCTCAAAGTTTTGTTGCTTACTTCTCAAGGAAAGTCAAAGGTTTATGTGTTTATTTCCATGCCTTCTTCAACAAGAAACTCCAAAATTTGAGATATATAATCAAGAGGCAATAAAAGACACCTTATTTTGAGTTCATATGATCATCCATGTGCTTTGAAATGCAATTAAAGTCCAAGTACACAAGCTTGTTCCAAATAGTTTGACCAAAAAGTCAACACTTCAAGTCAAAGTTCCAAGGATCACAACTCCTTCAATTCTCAACATTTTTGAATTCTTATATTCTCATGTGACTCTTCTCAACATCCTATGCAACTTCTCTTTACATTACAAGAGTCAATTATTCTTGGAGGATCATCAAAATTTTGGAGACATTATACGTCATTTGTGGACTTAGTAAAATTTGACCTATTTTCAAGTGACTTTTTCTCAACTTTCAAGATTCCTAACTTCTTCAACTTTCAACATTTGAGGATGATTCCTTTTGCACAATGTCATTTATGATACCCCCTACAAGTTTTCTTAAAGGATCAAAGTCAAATTATGCTTGGAAGTCCATGGAATTCATTGAGACATTATAGGTCATTTTCAGCCATGGAACACTTGAATTCTTCTAAGTTATATAACTAGTTTTTCATGCCAACTTCAACATGCCATAACTTTGTCCTTAAACATCCAAATGCGAAATTTCTTGGCACATTGTAATATTTGTTATGATGTCAACACAATGCAAAAAGAATGGGAACAAAAAGTCTCCTGAGTAGGATGCCCCGTTGGGTTGAACATGGTGGCTTGGAATTGAAGGAATTACCATTTCCCGAAATTTGAACTTCACTAATCTCAATTCCAAGACAAATTAGTATTTGTTTTGGACCTAAACATGTTTAACCAAGTCTTCCAAAGTTAATTGACCTTTGAAACGCGTCATTTGGCTGGGTTTTGATGAGTTGCAAGTCACACTTTTCTCACATTCGGATCAAATTCGCTTTGTACAAATTCAGCACCATTCCACACGTATTTGGACCTAAACACATTTCCTATCAATAGAGGAAGCTACTATATTCATTTCCAAGCTTTGGAGAGCCAAGAAATCCATGCTGCAACTTGAAATTTTCCAGAAAAATTCAATTATCGTGTTTTGAGTTTCAGCTTGTTTCAATCCAATTTCCTGATTCCATTAGTATCTTCGGTATCCTCTAAAACTTTTGCAACAATTCCCAAGCTCTAGGACCTTTTGAAGTGCTCTAACCAGATTGAGTTTCATCAAATTTTGATCATTATCTGGACAAGGTAGTTATGAGCATCATTTGAACTCAAACAAGTTACCACAATGTAGTCATTCACTCTCAGATGTTTTCCCCTAACTTAGCTGGTGTTGATTGATCGTGTTCATCATTTAATTTTTTTTCGTGGCTTGCTTGCTTCTGAAACTTCTCTGAAATTCCCTTTGTTCAATTTAGATAAATGAATTTGGAGCATAAGGTTGAATTCGGGATGAGAAGAGGATCACAATGGTGGTGGTATCGTGTTCTAAATTTTCCACACGATGAAACTATGGTGAGAGCTCATCGGAGAAGATGACCAGAGTGTTCCAGGTCGTCTGAGTTTGGCCAGACGCGTTGGACAAACGAAATGTTTTGATTGGCTGGTTTTGAATTGGATCTCGTGTGTTGTTTGTATCCTGTTCCACCGTGCATCCTAATCTGAGGATTGTTGGATCTGCCACGTCAATTAATGAGGCGTGATCCAATGCTTCGTGTTTTTCTGATTTTTAATTCTTTTTCTTTTATTATTTTTAATTTCTTTTTCTTTTAAAATTCATAGTAATTTCACTTTTCATCCAAAAAATCCCAAAATAATTTCAAAAATTCTCTTTTATTTTTCTTCACCTGATTTTTTATTTTTCACATTTTATTTCACTCATTTTCTATTTTTCATGAATTTTCTCTTTTCACCTTTCTTTTAATTGGTTTTAAAATACTTTTCTGCATTTTTTAATTCTGAAAAATTTATTACATGCTTCTTATTTTATTTCCAACCTTCCATAATTTTATTGGCCATTTATTTGGTGTTTTGAAGGACTTTATGGACTTTTCATTTTATTTATATTTTAAAATTCATTTAAAAATGATTTTGGTGCATTTTTATTCCATTTAATTTCATTTTATATTTGTGTGAGCTTTGTGAGCTTCTATGGCCTTGAATCATGATGGTTTAGATCATAAGTATCATCAAACTCAATGGATCTTGGATATTGATGGGGTGAAAACCCTAATCCATCATAATGGATTATTGATTTTGTTGATGACTTGATCAAACTTTTGGTCCAATTTGGGTGTGACCTCTCTTGTCCCCTTCTTATTCATCTCTTTATTTTCCCTTTGGTCAATTGGATGACTTGTGTTCATCTTATTCATGATGTGTGGATTGGTACTTGATAAACTTTCATCATTTCAAATCCACCTCCTAATTGATAATGGATCATTTAAGGTACTTTGGATTGATTCATAAGTTTGTCCCAAGTGTCATGAAGTATGGATTAAAGTAATGGACCATCCTCATAGCCTTTGTACTTGATCATTCCTTCTTTTCTTTTTTTCTGTGGCATGACTTTAGGATAATGATTTACATGTCATTTCTCTAGCATGTATTAACACTAACATTATTATTGACTGGCCTCAGATAGGTGTGATTTCTACATAATTCCAATTACGATTGTTTAACATAGCTCTAAATTTGTCCCAAAAGCAAAGGCCTTTTTATAAGTGAGATTGTAAGTTTCCTACTCTTCATGGTATTGTGTGAAAATATTGCTCCCTTTTCATTTGCGAGAGTTAGTGGCATACTTGTTGCTTTTATCCAAGTTAGAGCCCTTCTCATAATGATGTATAGGTTCATATTTTTATGCTTGTGGGTGAATAGTTGAGTGTTCTCCAAAAAATGACCAAATCATCTTTATTTTTTTATTACTAACATCATTTACTAACACTTTACTTGTATTAACTTTTACTTCAATGTCATTTACTTTATACTCTTTTATTTTATGCCATTTACTTTATACTTTATGCTCAACATGCCATATCATATTATTTGTGATTTTATCATTTGTTCTTTTTCCATTTGGAATTTTCCTTCATATCCATGTAAATAAAACATTAATAAAGAAAAACCTAAAAAGAAACTTGGTTCTCTTGACTCATGGACTTGTGGTTATTATCCTTGGCATCATTATGGAGTTATTGACTTAGAATTAAGATCTTGACCTTTGATTTTGGACTTCCTTTGGAGACTTGGTTGAGTTATTTTGGTTTCATCTGATGCATGGATTATTATTTGCTTATGTGGCTTGCTTGAGGCTTATTCCAAAGGAGGGTATTCTTGTTTGACTTATGTCATAAGGCTTTCTATCTCTTGGTTAGATCTTTCCTCCCTAGATTTTACTTTAGGCTCTAGGATAGTCTATTCGTGTCCTCTCCTTCTTAAATTTTCAAATCCTCATCTCTCTTTTTAAAAAACATTATTGTTTTCCAACTTGAATCATTTTCTTAATAAACCTTAACTTTTGTCAAGTGATTTTCAAAACCTTTTCCTAATAAATGCTAATTCATCTTAAGCATATCCAGACCAATTTTAAAAGACTTAAAAAATGCATAACTCATTCAAAAAAAATGTGCCCTTTGTGCACTTTTCCTTTTAAAACTTTTCTCAAAGTTTAGACACGAGTCATTTCCATAGTTGAGAATAATTCTCCTATCTCCATAGTATTGATGATAATTCTTTTCCATCTAAGAGAGCTAGTGTCATACTTGTTGATCCTTATCCAAGTTAGAGCCCTTCTCATGATGATGAAAAGATCTCATACTTATGGGTGACTAGTTGAGTATTCTCCTTAAAATAACAAAATATCTTTTCATTAACAATGAATCAAAACAAACACCTCTTTTATTTTTACCACGAACTATGAGGTTTTGATCCTCCATTGCACTTTGTTGGTACGTAGGCATGAGACTTCAAAAGGTCTTGGCAAACACCAAAAATAAAATAAAAACATTTCTTTTTCCATCTCTCCAATCTTTTACAAACAACACCTTTTTCAAACTAAAATATACATATTTTCAAAGAGGTTCCCATGGAGTACCATGGATGTTTAGGGTGCTAATACCTTCCTTTTCCATAACTAACCCTCAGACCCTTATCTCGTTTTATTAGTTTTATTTTAAAACTTATTTGGGTTTTGTTCGTACTTTTTCCCTTTTCCTTTGGAAACAATAAAAGCGCGGTGGCGACTCTTGCTTTATGAGTTAAGTTAATCAATAGCTTAATCTCAAAATTTCACTGTTACACTGCATAATTAGGAACTTCAAATTCCTAATGCCCATGGGAAAAGGTCTAAGGATGCCCATACCCCCATTATGAGAAAGCTCAGGGGGCATCAATAGACTGAGCTTCATTAGAGAGGCGGTATGGACATCTATGTGCTTCTAGAATTGATCACAATTTTTACATACGCTCTAGTGTCCTGTACCATGGACGGAGAGTAGTATTTGACCCTTAAGCCTTTCTAGGCTAAGGCTTTGACCCTGAGGTGTCTTCTAGAGAATCCCTTGTGCACCTCGGCTAATGTATATGTGACTTCTACCCCCTTAATAAATTTAAACATAGGTGTTGATAATCCTCTCATGTGTAGTGTACCACCTAGGATATAGTTTTAATTGGCTCTCAGCTTCGAAACATTATCATCAACATGATTAACAGGAAGTACACCAGTTTGATATACACCATTATTGGAAATATCCAAGAATACTATGAGGTACCATATATGACTATCATCACCACTTCAAGATTTTAGATGTTAGGTCTTCCTAAGGTTTCTTGTAAAAATGATTGATTAATCCTTATATTTCGTGGCTTTGGAATCTTGGATAAGATGTCCACTATAATGTTCTACTCCCATGAGATGTGATTGATCTTGTGTGACCTGAACCTGGATAACTTGTTTCTGGCTAGGGTGACATACTTTTGTGACAATGGATATTTTCTTTCACTTCCCTTGATATAGGATATAACATGTTGTGAGTATATTCATAACTTAACTTCTCCCTCCCATATTTCGAATGCTAATATGAGATAGCAATGAATGCCTTGTATTCTTCTTCATTGTTGGTAGTGGTGGCTCCTAATGCAAATATACTTTGATGGCCAACCTGGTCTCACTTTCCAATATGAGGTTGGAACCCTCCCTCTGCTATTGGAAGACCCATCCGTGAACGTATTCAATGTTATACTTGGCTCTGAAAGGACCAACGTTATTTCTGCTAAGAAGTTTGCAAATACTTAATCCTTCAATGACTTCCTTTATTCGAAGAAGATGTCAATTTCAGATATCTTAACAGATTGTTTTGTTATTTAACCTACGAGATACGACATATGGAGAACTTTCTTAAGGGATAAGTCGGTTCAGACAACTATGGTATATGCAATGAAGTAACATCATAACTTTCTTGAGGTTGTTATTAATTCTAGTTCAATTTACTCTATCTTATGGTAGCATGTCTCTAGCCCTTCCAGTTATTTAGATACGAATTAAATTGGGTTTTAAATGGATCATGCTTCTCATATGAGGATGTGCTAAATGTTTCAGTAGATACAACTAGGTAGAGTTATAAGGTCTCCTAAATTGACGATAT
The DNA here is from genome assembly GCF_024323335.1 of Lathyrus oleraceus. Classification (NCBI taxonomy): domain Eukaryota; kingdom Viridiplantae; phylum Streptophyta; class Magnoliopsida; order Fabales; family Fabaceae; genus Lathyrus; species Lathyrus oleraceus. The sequence goes on from NC_066582.1 coordinate 236,002,833, forward strand.
ATATTAGACTGGCAGAGTAGATAGGGCCACTTTTAGTGACACGAATTACCATTCACATTTTATGTTCCGTTGAAGCATACTTGTTTCTTTAGAAGCATGTAGAACGGTAAAAAGGGTTGAGTTGACCTCGAGATGAATCTACTTAGGGCTTTGAGTATCTCATTCAGTTTCAGTATCCCTTTCTTTTTCGTCTGAGCCTCCATTTTGATCACCACTTTGCACTTATTTAGGTTAGCTTCTATTACCCTATATGTTAAGTAAAAATCGAAGAACTTTCCAGATCTAACCTCGAACGTTCATTTCTCATAGTTAAACCTTATGTTGTATTATTAGACTCGTCTAAATACACTGGTGAGGTATTTGTCATGTTGCTCTTCTTGGTTGGACTTTACAATCATTTCATCCATGTATACCTCCAGCACTTCGCCAATCTCTTCCTCGAAGATCATGTTCATCATCCTTTGAAAAGGTTTCACCTACGTTTTTTAAAGTGAATACCATGATGTTGTACTTGTAGTTAGCATGTTCAATCATGAAGGCGGTTTTATTTGTGTCTTCCTCGTGCATAGGGATTTGGTTATACGTGAAATACATGTCCATGAATGACAATAGTTTATAGCCATCAAAATTATCTACCAGCTTATCAATGTTGGGAAGCAAATAAGAATCTTTGGGACAAGCCCTATTGAGTTTGGTGCAACCTACACACATCTTCCATTTGTTGCAAGCCTTTTTAACTAGGATAACATCGGGTAACTGATGACTCTATTAGAAAGTGTACAATATGGTCGAAGTAATAAAATAATTTGTCTCCATATGGATTTATAATTTAAATAAGGGTATACTAATGCGATTTAAAATAAATAAAAGGAGGTTTTCAAATATGATCGGTACGAAAAATAATAACGAGAAGAAATTCGGAGTAAAGTTTCAATAACGAAGTATGATTAGATCTTTCTTAGAATTCCCTAATTACATTTTTTGGTCAATGTGTATCAAATGAATGATAATTATGGTATAATTATACGATGACTTAACAAGACCACCGCACTTAATTCTTTGGTGTGCAGATCACTAATTTAGACAATAATTCCATACTTCCTTAGGAGAATTCAAAGTAAAACTAGGCATTTCTAAGTTCGTTAATTATTCCTAATTTATTACTAAGTTGAATAATTGTCCTAATTTAGATCGGTAGACTTACGGTCAATAATCTCTACACATCTAAAATCCGTTTCCGCGTTTGTTAACTCATAAAGAGCAGTGAGAATAAGAATAATTTAATAATAACTATACCATAAAAATATTCAGATTATCTCAAACATTCATATGATCCAACAGAGTACAATTATGTTCATCTCTAAAGATCTAATAGAAATAGCTTAGCTACTCATAGTTCAAAAAATGATAACCATGAGTTGATAAGAAGAAATCATGAAAATAAATGGAAAATAAGCTCTCCAATGCTCTCCGAAATTGCAGTAAAATGATCCTTACCGTCACTTTCTCTCCTAGAACTCATAACCCTACAAAAAGTAGTAAAATTCCCTTTAAAAAGTTACAATAAGTGTTTCAGAAAAAAGATGCATCGCGACCATGTTGGCCAGTATCGCGATCACAATATTGTTGCATCGCCCCCACGATGACAACATTACGGTCGCGAGAACTCCAGGGGAAAATATTTCTTTTTCTTCCTTTTTCATTCCAGTTTTTTCTAAGTCCCCTTTTCTTCCTCTTTTGCAAATTTTCTCAATTCTTCCACATATTTTCTTAGCTTATGCTCATAATTCCACTAATTCCGACGAAAAATACTTGCAAATATTATGTAATGACAAAGTGTCATCAAAAACCCAAACTTACTCTATTGTTTGTCCTAAAGTAACCTATTTGTAAACTGACAATTTCATCATAAACAAAATACATACCCTTACCAATGAACACCACCTTTATTTTTTCTGATCAACACGTCCATCCCATGTTTTAATCCAAATAACTCTGCAAATTTCCTCCAACATCACAAGTACTCAACATGTCTCTCATCTCACTTTTGTTCACTCAGTTCGACAAGGTAATCACACAATCACATACAAAAGCACTTTACACTGAATTTACAGAATTTTTAACAAAGTCATATTTAAACACACACTTTTGAGGTATTTTCAATGTTGTAACGTGACTTATGTAAGGGTAGGATAATTTGGGATAGTAGGCTTAAACATTGGATGTTAGGTACCTAATTTTCCTTATGTTACCTTTTTCCTTCCATAATATTCTTTACTTGAGCAATTGGTACTAGAGAATTCAATTTGATGGTCTTTTTCATTCATTTTTGTTTTTGAAAATTTGTGGAGCACTCATTTTAACTTCTTTATTTTATTTCTTTCTTTTTTTCTCTTTATCTTGACCAATTTCTTTAGTACCCTAACCTCAAACTTAAATGTTGTTAACTTCCAAGATAAACCCCAAACTTATTCTTTTCATACGACAAGAAAACTAAAATTTATACCTAACTTCAAAGAGGGAGGAAATATTAATCTTTCAAGTCACTTGGCTATATAGAAGGCTATGTCACCGAAAGAAAATATTTAAGCTCAAAGTAGTTAAACAACATATATAAACATTTAAATCAGGTTGGCTTAAAAAGGCTCAATTTTTTTACAAACAACTACTTCTAAGTGTATTCATCAAATTAATAGACTACGCATAAATAAATAAAATTCTAGAAAATAACTAATAAATGGATACTTTCATAAGAAGGAAAAGAACATAGTCGAAATTTGGCTCAAACCTTACTAGCTAAGGTATCTAGAGCTTGAGTACAAGTCAGTTGGTGTTCCCTTTTCTTCATCACCTGTAAATCTGCATTGGTTACTTTGATGTTGATCCTCTTTTGTTCATTCTTTTCTGGTGATCTTTTTTTTCTTCTTTTTAATAGTGTCACTAGTAAGGTAGCACGTCATAATTGAAATAAACAACAACAATAAACTTGTTCATTAAGTAAAGCATAGAGAAGTAGTACAAAAAGGGAAGAGCTTTCTTAAAAGCTAGCTACCACTCTTGCTTAGATCAAAGTTATAATGAAGAAAATAAAACAAAAACTGAAAATATAAAAATCTAAGTAATATGTTGTTAGAGTTGAAGCAGTTATGCACATTCTCCATGGTATCCTTGAATTTTTGGTCTTGTCTAGTCTAAGTTGTCCTCGTCTCAGCTCTTTGGTGTGTCAAGGCTTGCTCTTGTTTTCTAAATAATGTCTCCATGTCTTCAGCAGTTGTAAAACTCTCCCGTAAGCTCTGATCCAACATGTGGTCTTTGTAATCATTATAGAAAGCTATATAACTCGGTCCAAATCTTGGTGGTTCAGCATACAAGTTAGGTGGAATTTATTTGGCCCAACTTGTCATGTTGAGCACATACTCCTCCAGCCTTTGTAAATGATCAGGTGCTTGTTGTTATTGTTGACTAATTCCTTATGGTTGATGGATATTAGGGTGGTAGAATTAGTCTTGATCTTTATTTTGTGCTCCTTCTTGTCCTTCTTCATGCATGGGTTGTGTTGAAATCCTTATCATGGCACTTTGGTTAATCAGTAACATTGGCGTGACCATATCATCATCTAGGTGGCTTGACACTTTAGCTAACCTGCAGAATTCATTAATAATACAAAAATTCCCACAAGCTAGTTATGGTGTGTGATCCATGTATTTGATATTTTTAGTAATTAATAGCCTCACATCAATTGGCTCATGATTCATAATTTCCATCAGAGCCATACAGCTTTTCACTATAAATTCTGACTGGTTGGCTGCAGATTCTAAAGTTTGAACAATAAAATATGTCCATGCTTTGGGTATTGGGCGTATCTTCCCAATGCAAAATCTCAATGGTTTACCTCTCACAATAACCCACTCATCCCCGGGTTGACAAAACTCATCTCTCATCACCTTACATATTTGTTTGGTCATACTAATACCCTTTCTATTTTATATGCTACACCTACTTGGTGGTTGGAGAGGAAGTAGAGAATTAATTATAGAAGGACTATAATCAATATGTTTACCTTGCACATAAGAAATGTAGTATTTGTGAGGATGAAAAGAAGTGTTGGCGTAAAACTCCAACCCAATGGACTTGTTTGTTTATTTAATCAAGCTATTAAACCTTATTCATACATCTCTTCCAACATGATCAATAATTATTCATAACCCTCCAAATCTTGAACATCAAAAGCTCGTTCACTTACCACTTTGTATCTTTGACCTGTATGTACTTTTTGGCGTGATCTTGTGATAAGAATTGGTAGTTTGGGAAGAGTGGGGCATCTTGAGTGGGTGGTGTGGATGATGTGGGTAAAATTTCTAAAATTGTTTGTATTGAAAAAATTCCAAGATTGGCCATTTGTAGGTCCTATAGAAAGGTCATCACGACTGCAATGAAGGTTGTCGCAACCTTGATGCCCAACAGATAGTGCCCAACGGTCAACTACTCAACGTCTCTTTGCAATGGTCATATCACAATCACAATACCTTGTATCGTGACTACGATGCAACTCCAACGTGACCATGATGGGTTATCGCGATAGCGAGAAATTCATTAGTAGATATCTTTTTTCTCCAATTTCTTCCTACTTCTCTTTTTCTTTCCATTATTTTTCTCCTTTTTAGAATAAGTCTTTCTTTGCAACACACTACAAAATAAAAATTATTAATTGAAATAAAATGAAATTGAAATTGTGACAAAATTTAAAAAAATTCTAATTGGTTGCCTCCCATTAAGCGCTTATTTAAGGTCATTAGCTTGACTCTTTTTGGACAAGGTTTTATTCGTGCCAAAGACGCCTTCTCAGCTAGTTTCTTACCTCTCGAATAAATATTTAGCTTTTTCCTTTCATAGTAAAAGTGTGTGAATCTCCAGAATCATGTACTTCTACCATACCATTCGTCAACACTTTGTTAATAAGAAAATGGATCAACCATCTAGATTTCAACTTACCAGGGAACAATCTCAGTTGAGATTTGCATCGCAAAACCTTAAGTCCTACATGTATAGTGGAATCATATTGATGCTAGCTCCTAAATCACAGAGAGTGTGGATAATATTTAATGAACCAATAGAACAAGGAATGGTAAATCTACTCGAATCAGTGAATTTGGGTGGAACCTTTCTTTGAATGATTGTGTTGCACTCTTCTGCCAAAGCAATGTTTTCATCATGCTTTAACTTACGGTTTTCGAATAAGAGCTCTTTCATGAATTTAGCATAACCAGTTATCTGTTTAAGGGTTTCACAAAATGGAATCCTAACATGTATTTTTCTTAACATATCCATGAACTTTTTTGAATTTACCCATTTCCATCTCTTTCTCTGGTTTCTTTTTCAAGATCGTGTAACGTGATTTGATGTAGTCAGGTAACTCGAGGTTAGGCTCCTTCAGGATTTATTTCTTGGTTTTCTTTAGCGGCGAGTTTTTCTCTATGAATTGGTCAAAGGTGTATCCTCTAACTTCATCTTCGTCCGACTTCTCACTTTTTTCTCCCTCTGATTTCTTTTCAACCTATATTTCGACTACTACCTCTTTTTTACTCTTTTATTTTTTCTCATTACTCACCTTTGGGTTTGAGATACCACTATGTTTCTCAACTCAATGACCTTGCAACTCTCATTTTCCGGGTTATCTATAGTGTTACCAATAAATCCCTCATTTGAACTAGCTTGTGTTGCCACTTGTCGAGATAATTAACCGATATGCATCTCCGAGTTTTTTATTGAGGTTTTTGTATTTTTTTTCTCGTGGTATCTTGACTCTTTTCCATCTCTCTTTAGTTTTACATATTTCCTCTTAGATTTTCCTAACTTGTTCGACACTTGTTTGGTAGCTTTCATGAAGTTGGCTAGGGTTTCCACGAGTGGTGGTTCTTGGGGAGCTTGTTGAACTCCTTGATTAGGACTCAAGGTTTGATTATTTCTACACTTTAAATTTGGGTGATCTTTCCAATATGGATTGTAGGTGTTGGAATAAGGATATTTTTTTTGGAAGTTCGCATTTTGAGCTTCGGCACTATCAATATTTGGTACATAGTTTCCATTTGCATGTCCCTCTCTATATAAATCACACTTGAGTGTGAACTTGACTCACATTAGTTTAGGCTAATTGGGACGCAGCTAATTATTTAGAAAGTACCTCAATTTTAGATAATAATGTTGTGTTTGAATCAATTGCAAGAACAAATTTTTGCTTCACGGCTCGATCACTTGAGTGATATTTATTCTGGTACATGTTTTCAATTAGCGTCTTTACTTCATCTTCATTTTTGGTTCTCAAGGCACCTCCAACTGAGGCATCAAGAAACATTCTTGTTGGAGATTTCAAACCACTAATAAAGTTTGTAATTTGTTCCATAACACACATATTATGATTAGGACATGTTTATAATAACAGTTTGAACCTCTCACATGCATCAGATAATGACTCAGATTCACCTTGATCAAAGTTTGAAATTTTAGCTTTCCTTTTTATGAATAGAGCATTTGAGAAATACCTCTCCGAAAACTTGTCTACCAATTCCTTCCACGTCAGAATAATTCCATTCAGGATGTATTACAACCAATCCTTAATGTGGCATATCAAAGAAAAACCAAACAAACGTAATTTTACCTGATCATCAGTCTCTGATAGCTTGATTGTCAAACAGGTTATCTCTCAAACCTAAAAGCATATAATTCTTAATATCAAAAGTTACATGGTTAGTTGATTGAAACCCTAAGGATATATGACCAACATCAATCCTCCTGCAATAATCCCCCATCGTTTGTCGTGGTGGATTTTCCATCTCTTCTCTTTCTTCTTTAGGTACTTCCGTAACTTGTAGTGCTTCTCATTTTGCTCATTTTTGGGTCTATCAGTATTAGTGTTAAATTTGAACCTCGCATAAACAAACAAACAATACCTCAGTAGCACTGCACCAAGTAAAAGAAATAAGAGTAGAAAATAAAATTAAAATTAAAATTAACTAATAAAAAAATTAAAATGCTAGATTAAAAATGTCGCACAAATATTGCGTTGTTGAAATTATCAACAATTCACGGCAACGGCGCCAAAAACTTGATGACTTTATTAGCAAGTGTACTAATATGGTCAAAGTAATAAAATAATTCGTCTCCACAAGAATTTTTAATTTAGACAAGGTTATACTAATGCGATTTAAAATAAATAAAAGGGGATTTTCAAATATGGTAGATACGAAATAATAACAACGAGAAAAATTCAGAGTAAAGTTTCAATAACGAAGAATAATTAGATCTGTCTTCGAATCCCCTAATTATATATGTTGCTCAATGGGTATCAAATGAATAATAATTATGGTATAATCATACAACAAATTAATCAGACCACTGCACTCAATTTTTTGGTGTGCAGTTCACTAATTTAGATAATAATTCTCTAATTCCTTAGGCGAATTCAAAGTAAAATTATGTGTTTCTAAGTTCATTAATTCTACCGTGATAACTTATAATTATCTAATTCTAGTTAATTATTAAGTTGAACAATTGTCCTGATTCAGATCAGTAGGCTTACGATCAATAATCTCTACTAATCTAAAATCACTTTGTCCGCTCATTAACACACAAAGAGTAGAAAGAACAAGAATATTGAATAAAGTATAACATAAAAGTATTCAGATAATCTCAAACATTCATATGATTCAACATAGTACAACTATGTTCATCTCTAAAGATCTAATAAAAAATAGCTTAATACTCATAGTTAAACAAATGACTATCATGAGTTGATTAGAAGAAATCATAAAAATGATTGAAAAATAAGCTCTTCAATGCTCTTCAAAATCACAGTTAAATGCACCATATCGTCACTTTCTCACCTAAAATTTGTAACCCTATAAAAGTAGCAAATTTTCCTTTAAAAAGTTGCTAAAGTGTATCAGAAAAAAGCTGCATCGCGAATGTGTTGGCCAGTATCACGATAGCGATATCGCTGTATCGCACCTACGATGACAACATCGCAGTCGCGAGAATTCTAGGGGTGAAATCTTGCTTTTTACTTCCTTTTTCTTCTGATTTTTCAAAGTCCAATTTTCTCCCTCTTTTGTAACTTTGCTTAATTCTTCCACATATTTGTTGGACTGTTGCACATAATTCCACTTATTTCGTCCAAAGTACTTACAAATAATGACAGAGGTTATATATGGATCTCTTGAAACCGTCCTATGAGTCAGGCGGGCTTTGCACAGGTCAGTCAGGATGGAAGCTGGTTCACCGAAGTAGTTGTGGAATTTCATCTTTAGGTGGATAGTAGAGGCTACCATGTCCAACGCTGCGAGGAAATGACCCAGGATGCCATTGTAAACAGTTTTAGAAGATAATATTAAGAAAAGTACTTTCACCGTCTTCTTGTTTCTTCCTTCTCCAATAGAAACCGAAAATTCTTTAGTACATCAAGGGTGAGTAACACACTCATGGAATGTTTGGAGACTCCTTCCTTCATATGGCATGACGACTTCTATGTTAAGCGTCAGTCCTACAAACACGTTGGCGTACATGATGTCGCAAGAACTTCTGTCATCATCGATAAAGATTTGTGAGACTATACGTTGGTCTGTGGTGGAGGTCACAAATAAGTTGTTTTGAAGTGTAAAATGGGGGGCGTTTTAATTTATTTTATATGTAGTATAGATATTAAGAAAATATAATTGTGTTGTTTAAAAAATGAAAAGTGGAACGAAGTTTATTTATACTATTAAATTGAGTATTATTTATCCGAATCCTTTAATATCTAAAATGCACTCATGTAATTCATCAAATACTTAATTCACATGGCATGTCAATGTCACTTGCTTTTGTTTTCTTGCAAGTTGCAGCAAAAAAGAAAAGAAGCAAGGATACTGTTATTCTTGTTCTTGGTTATTTGATAATCAAAAAGGCTAGTGTACATGTGGGAACGCTTGAAAAGTTGTAAATGCAATCAGTGCTGATAAAGATACAGCAAACATGAAACTTTAAAATGGCCAAACTTAGATTTCACATTCAAATGAAGCGTGGGTTTGAAATATCATTAAAAAAAAGTACAGTTGAATGATGAACTAATTACTATAGATTAACAGTATTTTCATATCTTTTTAAATATGAATAGTCATCAATGGTTGTTAAATGCAACAGTCTTGCAACCACTGCACTATGTGCAAGCATCTATTACGTATTCTACTGCTAGTTGTTGTTTGCGGCGCCTAGTATGTTAGTTTTGTTGTAACACCTTGTCAATGGTAGTGATGTTGATGACGAGCATGCATGAATTGACTTAAAATATTGATAGATTGATAGAGTAACCTTTTTCCATGGAAATTGTGAATTTATCTCTGCCTTTATGTTTAGGCACAAATTCAATTGCAAGTAAATAAAGGAAATAATTATAAGATGGTGAGCATTTGTTAGAAAATAACAAATTGCAAAGAGAATAATAAATGTTATAAATAGGAGTTGAAGAAGATGTTTATGATGAGGTGAGAGGGGAAGCATGGTCATTGAGGTACTAAGGTTGGTTTTATGGTTGGGAGGAGTGATTAGTCATGGATGATGGAGGTCGATATGATGTTAGTTAGAGCTTGGGAATGGATGACCCAACTTGTAGATTTGGATTAAGTGTGGAAATTTGTGGTGTGGTGTTTATGGAAGAGGATGACGTATATTTTGTTAGGGGTTGCTCTTTTCACCCTTACGTGTGTATTTCATATTTTTGAAAATTCAAAAATATAATTTATGTGTTCAGAAATGTATTTTCGGACGCACATAAAATAACGTTAACAAAGGCGTTGCATGTGAGACACTCTTATTTTAAAAAAATTTAAGTGTTTAGAAATACATCTCCGAACAATGTCCGGAGATGGATCTCCATAATATATAAAACACCGTATTTCATTGTATGAACCTAAATTACTTTTATTGTATCTGAAATTGATGCACGTGATGGTTTAGTGTCCATTGTACTTTATGCATTTGAGGTCTTTTAGTGTTAAATATTCCTTGTAGATAAAAACTTAAGGTTGTCAATGGAAAAAAGTATTTTTCGGTCATGGAGATTTTTTAAAATTATGATTATCAATCATTAGATTGTTGAAGTTATAAATTAGAAATCAACTTAACATAACTTTAAATTGATAATTAAGTTGTAGCATTTTAATGACGCAAATTTCATGTTTTGTGTTTTTCTTTTTACTTGTTATTATCCTCTACTCTTTATCTCCATAAAGTTATTTAGATTTCAGCATGGTGTATTATGCATATTACGGAGATTTATTTTTGAACAAAATCAAAATTTCGTAAAATAAGGGTGACTCAACAATGTATGTTGAAATGTGTACACTGTCCAAATATGCATTTTCGGACATCCAAAATTTCATAAAATAAGGGTGTCTCAATAATTTAAGCTAAAATGCGTGTAAAGAAGGTGCGTCCGGAGATGCATCTCCAGACGCTAAGGATAGTTGTGACTTTTCATGGTGGCGTGGAAGAAAAATTAAGGGTGGAAAGAACAACCCATTTGGCTAAGGGGGATATGGTGGACCATCTAAATAAAAATGGGATAGGATAAGAGAAGATGTTTCAGTGGTGTTAGTGGTAAAAATTAATTGTTTTGGATTGGGTCAAGCTTAATACATCGTCCAAATGGCCTAGGGATTGATCCTCAACACTCATCTTAAAGTTGGGATATGGGAAAATCATCCAACAATGATGAGAATCTTGAGGGTTATCAATGGTCATAACTTCCACCATAACTTTGATCTCCCCATAATAGTTATATAAATCCTCTAAATCAGAATAAAAGGTGCAGAACATTTTATTCAAATACATCTCAATTTGCCTTTGGTTAATGATTTGAGGGTTAGAATGTTTGCATGTATCACTTCTCGTTGGAATTCAATCCAATGTGTATGCTAGCTTTTCCATCATTTTATGGAGCCACTCATAATCCAACTTGGTTCATCAGTTTCGATTAGTGGTTCACCAGGTAAGTGCCTCGAATTTCATTTTCTTATAAAAATCCAAACATTATTTTCAATAGCTTCTAGGATAAAGAAAGTTATAAGAAGTAACGTCCAAGTCAATGGGGAAACTACTAATTCGTTACCGCAACCAACAATTCAAACTCAGAATAACACTCTAGTGTGTAGATCAATAGTCATCCATCCATGGTGTCCAACATAAACCCATTGATTCAAGGCCTAATGGTGCGGGTATAAGATAAAATGCAATGGAGAATAGATAGAACAAGAACTACTACAAAAATACCCATCTTACCTCGGAGCGAAGGGGTTTTTAGCTCGGTTACACAAGCGAGGTAACAAAGGGCAACATGAAAACTTGCCACTTTACCCCTCCGTTTTGAAAATAATATGGTATAGTTGAAATGGTCAAGGGTTTGGTCCCTAACAACTGCATATTTTGGATTTTCAAAACTGAAAAAAGCATGCTACTTTTCACCTCGATTTTAAATAATACCCAAGGGGAAATATAATGTTTTTTTTCTTTTTTTATATTAACTTTTTTTTCTTTTCAATCTGCAAACCATCTAATTTCTTGACAAATTCTGAATCTTTCTCCTCATCATCAACGACAACAACAACAACAACAAAATCAATAGAATATTTATACATTAAATCTCAACAACAACAACAATAAAACAAAATCAATAGAATCGTTTAACATTAAATCTCAACAACAACAGCAACAACAACAACAACAACAAAATAAATAGAATTTATAAACATTAAATCTTAACAACAACAACAATAACAAACACAACAATAACAACTGACATTACTAAGTTACATACATGCTTTCCTAACTAACATTAAACATTTTAATAAGAAATTAGAAGAGAAGAGATTACATTAAAGAATCAACCTTGAAACATTGTTATTCTCTTGAAGTTCATCCTAGAAAATGGTTTTGTACTTCATACAACTACTTTCGTTATAATTTTTTTCACCACATTAAGTTTACATATTACGACTTTGCATCCAAGATGGATCGTTGTGGCATTCACGTTTTGATTGGCTGGCAAGGATTTCACGTGGATCACTAATTTTTCATGTGGATTGATGAGTTAAAAATATCTTGACCATTGTTACTTTATAAATGGACACTAACGATTCGTTACTTAATTAAAAGGCGCTAAAAAAATTAAAAGACGATACTTTTTCCCTCGGTTTCCAAAATAACTAAGGTAATAGGTCTTAAAAATGTTTAAAAATAAAAAATAAAAAATTTGCTAAAATGCTATTGTTGGGATTCGGAAATGGGGTTTATCAAAACCTACTCTTCCCCTCGGTTTGCAAAATAACCGAGATAATAGGTCCTACAAAAAAATATGCTAAAATGCAGTTGTTGGGATTTGAAGAGGGGGTTGATCAAAACTTTTTACCTCAGTTTTCAGCTAAATCAAGGTAATAGGTAGTATTTTTTTATAAAAAAATTAAAAGGTGGCGCGCCTATGGTTTACACCTCAGTTATTTGTTGGTGGAGGTGAAAGTTTTGTCATGAAAAGTATTATTTGTAGTAGTGAGGTCATCAATCGTCCACCCAAATAAAAACACATGAATAGCCCCATAATATATCCAACAATTTATGCACCTTCACAACCATAAAACTACATCTCCTCAAACTTACTCTAACATAAAAATAATTCTATTATGATCTTGTTCCCCAAGACAACGCATACATAATGTCGATCACATGCATCAGCATGACGTAGTAGAAAATTTCAAGATTCTCAACTAAAGGATGTTTCACCAAACAAACTAGGGGCTTTAATAAGAGTTGGTCGTTACATGTTTTTTTAGCATGTCTTACTTTACTTTTGAGTTCTTTTACTTTTAATTATTGATGTTTTTGTAGGTTTTAATAAAGATTCCAAAGAGTTGTGGAAATGATCGATTTATGCCAAAATCACCCTAACCATACAAATTTTGTAGTGTTTTCACTATATAAGTTATGATGACAAAGATTGGAGAAGACTTGAACACAAGAATTGATAGTAAATAAGAAAATGAACAAATTAGTGAATTCTATAAAGCCGAATATTTGGGCAACTTCTTAGTTATTAACTCTTTCTAACTTAAGCCATAATAAGCCATTGACTCCATGAGTTCTCCTTAATGTTTTTTAGATCTCCTCTTCTAACTCCCCATTGCCTTTTCTTTAGTTCTTCCAATGCAAAATTCTCCTCCATCATCCTTCTCGCATCTTGTAAAAACTTTTCCTTCTCTAGCATGGCATATATCTCTTTCTTTTAATACTCCACTTTCTTGGTCTTGGCGGCCAACTTGATGGTCATACCTATTTAAATTAAGATTTTTTGTGTAGGTCGTTGATGGTATTATGAAAAATGAGTGCTTTGGATTTCTATACCTTCTTATTGGCTTAGAGCCTTCAACCAGATACTTGCACTCACTATCATTCAACACTTAAAGTCGTTAAGAGAAATCAAACCATGTCAAATATGTTGGCTTTGAGAGATCCATTCCTCCCAATAAGTCTTAAATTATAGATGTATGCAACATCTACTTCAAGCACCTTAATGTAAACTTAGTTCATGAGGAAAATTATGTTATAACAACAATGAGGGATATTCATCACATTCTTCTCCATTGTTAAGTTAACACCCACTATCTTGAGAAAGAACTAAAATGGTAGGAAAATTCATTGTTATATTTGAAAATTTAGACATGGACATTTTGGAAATGGAACAGGTGAACCTTTTGGATTATTAGGTCTTATTTCCCTCTTATTCTTCTATAAATTTAGAATACATTTTATAAGCTCGACATCCCGTTGTAAGACCCCAATTTTGACCCTAAGATCCCTCATGTCATCTCATTAATTACATTAGCCTTGGGATCACACCTTGGCATCCTCCTAGTCCCTAATTCATTGGGTTTGAATTAGAAGATATCATCAAGCACATTTTATTGTATCATACTTTATTTTCTTTCGTTTACTAACCAAAATGCCAAAAATATGTCTAGTTGAAGCTAGCGGAAATATACCTGAACGTATCACACGCTCGAACATACAACAGAGTCTCCATCGAACTTTATTTATCCCCAAAGGGAAGTGAAAACATCGATAAAACCTGGGGGGAAAGAGATATACTGGGTAAGGAAGTCGGTTATGCAAGGGGAAGGTATTAGCACCCCAAACATCCATGGTACTCCATGGGAACCGTTTTGATTGTTCTCGCTCGAATAGGTGTTATATCTAATACTCGTAAAAGAATGGGAAAGGAAAGGAAATAGATAAAGTGCTCGGTGAGGATTGGGGCCCTCATGCCTACGTATCCTCATAGTGCAATAAGGAATTCAGAGCTTCGTAGTTCAAGGAACTAGAGGCAGGAGGTGGAAAGGAGTGTGATAGAATTGTGGTCTGAACCAAAGAATTGTATGTTTGAACTCCAACAGGGGGTGAAAATGTGAACCCAAGAGTAAAACTGGTGTGAACCAATAAGTGAGGGCGTATAGCACTTGTATCACTGTATTGGAATAACCGAAAAGAAAGGGTTGCCTAAGTGCGGCTGTAAAGTAAGTAAGGAGATGTTCGTCTAAGCAACAGGGTCTAACAAGACGAACAAAATGGCTCTTGGTTCACAAAAAGGGGTACAAGATGGAGCACAAAGGTATAGTGTATTTGGCTCAAAGAATAGGTATATCACATGGAGTGAAAGAAGGTAGTATATAGAGGTATCATGGAATGAATGGAGTGAAGTGACCGAAGTCACAGAATAGAGTATCTGGTGATAAGTGACTGAAGAAGTATTGTTTAAGGTCGAAAGGTGAAAGTGTATTGGAATCCATAAGAGAAGTGAGATTTCTACCATAGAGGGAAACAGTGTTAACCGATACGTGGACTAGTGGACCGCCACTGTAGGGTTTTAGCTAAAAAGAAGGAATTAAATGTTTAGGATTAGCACCAAACAACTCTAGGCATGAAATGCGGACTGTATCAAGTGTCCTAAAAGGATGTGTATGGAATACCAAAGAAGGTGTATTTCGATGTCAAAGAGACAGATATGTCACTGGGTGAACGGTTTATGATCGAAAGTAGATAATGGATTTGAAAGGTATGGATGATGCTCTAAGGCGAAGGAGGAATAATTAGAAGTATGCTCACCAAGGATTCGCATCCTCGTGCCTACGTATTCTCATTGTGCAATGAGAAAGTTAGATCATTCGTAGTTCGGAACTATGAGAATGGTATGAGAGAGATTTGTAGTACTGAGGGCAAGGAGTAGTGTACCACTTGCTGGGGAATTGGAGATTCGAGATCAAATCAGGATAGTATCTTGGATCCAAGAGAAGGATAGACTCTTAATTGAAGATCAAGGATGAAGTTAGAGTTTGGGTTGAGAGCCAAACAAGGAAGTAAGCGTTTGGGTTGAGAGCCAAACAAGGAAGTCAGCGTTTGGGTTGAGAGCCAAACAAGGAAGTTAGTGTTTGGGTTGAGAGCCAAACAAGGAATTTAGTGTTTGGGTTGAGAGCCAAACAAGGGAGCTAGCGTTTGGGTTGAGAGCCAAACAAGGAAGTTAGTGTTTGGGTTGAGAGCCAAACAAACCTCGATTGAAGAGATGGACTGTCCTCAGGACGTCCTAAAAGGATGGACAAGGAGTCCAAGGAGAAGTAAGATTGATCTCGAAGAGATGGTATAGATTGCATGAATGGAGAATGATCCACGGGATTGAGAAGATAGATTGATAAATAAGATAGCTCGCGAAGAAACTGGGTTCTCCTACCTACGTATCCTCATTGTGAAATGAGGAAATCAGAGCTTTCGTAGTTCATCTCACTAGGGCTGAAAAGAAATTGAATAGAGGCAAGAGAAATGAATGATTGAGATTAAAATGATTGAAGAATGGATAGACTTGATAGTTACTGGATGATAAGAATCACACTAACTTTCAAGTGGAGGGAGGAGAGTCTTTGTAGTTGTTTCTTGAATGGAGATGAAGACCTTATCAATCGTTGGATTCGAATTGCACTAAAGTCTCTGAACGGAGGTGAATACGATGAGCGCTGGGTCATACGTCCCATACCCAAAGATACTCAGAATGGGGGTAGGAATACTCCAATCTCACTCCTTCTCCATTACTTAAGGCTCGTATCGTACAACTTGATTCATGATTGATGAGTTGTTGATATAGTCCTTGCTTTTGTTGTATTTTGCTTTGTGAAGATAGACTTGTTAATTGTATGGTTAGAATTGTTTTAAAGTCTATGAATAGAGGTGAATACGATGAGCGTTGGGTCATACATCCCATACCCAAAGATACTCAGAATGGGGGTAGGAATACTCTAGTCCCACTCCTTCTCTATTGCTTAAGGCTCGTGTCACACTATTCTAACTTTGATTTAACAAGTGTTGAAGACGCCACCTTTGATGTGCTTGAAAGTTGAAGCCGCCACCTTTGATGTGCTTGAATAATCCGCTGCTTGGTATGACTGAGGATGCCTTGATTGAAGATTTTGTCTTGAGGCCTTGAGCTCCACAGCATGAAAGAAAAGTCCTAC
This sequence comes from Lathyrus oleraceus, assembly GCF_024323335.1. Taxonomy (NCBI): domain Eukaryota; kingdom Viridiplantae; phylum Streptophyta; class Magnoliopsida; order Fabales; family Fabaceae; genus Lathyrus; species Lathyrus oleraceus. Next base: position 236,019,407 of record NC_066582.1, read on the forward strand.
TAAGTGACCAAGGTGGTCACTCAATTAGACTGCGGGATTATACAAGTTCAAAGGATTTAATTAATCAAAATTGCTTTTGATCAATTTAATCGGGGGTTTTGTTTAGTTTTGAAGGGAACTAATTTTGGGATCTAGTTGAAGTTAGTAATTGTTAGAAACTAACCTAAGGGATCATGCATTAGAAGTTGATTGAATATTCTAAGTTAGATTAGAAGTCCTAAGGGAACATGTCAGAGTTGATTAAAATCATGACTAAAATTCTATGTTAAGTCCTACAATTATTCTAATCTTAAGGGGAGCATACAGTTTTCAACTCAAAATACCAACACAAGGCCCATAAGGGCAAAATGATCATTACTAAAATATGTCCAATTATAACCATGGTTTAAAATTGAGAAATTAGCCTAATGTTGAGAAAATGAGGTAATCCTAAATTTAATCAAACCTAAGTGTCTCTAATCAAATCTAATTAAAAGTCCTACTTAAAGTCCTAATCAAATTCTAACAATTCTAAAATGTGGATTAATCCTAATTATTCTGAAAATGGGAATTAATCCTAATTATTCTAAAATGTATTAATTTCCTAATTATTCTAAAAGAATTAATTTCCTAATTATTCTAAAAGAATGTCAATTAATCAAAACAATAAAGAAAAACAGTGGGGTGCAAACAACAATTGTTAGTGGGCTGCAAGATGAGCCCAGAACAGCTTTTTTGGTGCAAGAAGCCAGTTCCAAATAAATGCACCTAGAACAAAACAGGCATGGGCCATGCCTGGGCCCAATGCTAACTCAGCCAATTCCAAGGGAGACGTAGGTAAAAAATGAATGGTGAACCAAGCAAAATGTGCTAATGGACCTAGTGAATCCCAAACTCAAACACTTCACATACGCAGGGGGTGCATCAGTAAACATTAGAGTGCAAATAGTGAACTGCCATGGGCCTGGCTGGTAAAGCCCAAACATTCACCTCTGTTGACTTGGACAAGTCAACAGAGTCAAACCAAATGGAAACGCGCGCAACCTTTATCACTCACCGTCTATCTTCCTTGGCTCAGGGCACCGGCGGCCGTCGTCGGCGCTGGTTTCAACGTAAGGCCCTAATTCCTACCTCAATCTAATCTCCTAGCCACGCTAAACACAGAAATGAATGTGAATTAGAGAGACACTCTCTGCGTTGGCCAAATCGCCCCTCTAAAGTGAAGAACCCTAAAAGTTATGAACTAAATTAAACGGCATATGCTACAAATCAAACCTCACAGCCATGGGGATTCCACTCCTTATTCCAAACACTACCTATTGGTGAGCGCAAATCAAGAAAAGACGACTGAAACTGAAATTACATACCGGAGAAGACGATCGGAATAATTTGTCGGTGAGTTTTCTGGTCTCGATTTCTTCTTCTTCTCCTTGCTTCGTCTCTTTTTCTTTCTCTGGCTTAGAACAACGAAAAATGAAGAACTGTGTGGCTTAGCTCAAGCAAATTTGAAGCTTCAATGTGAGGCTTCAATAGCTTTTTATGAGAGAGAGTAAGAGCTTTGGTGGTGGGAGAGATTGCAGAGAAATGGCTCAGAATTCGCAGGGTTCAAAGTGATTCAAAATGAGAATGATCCACTATTTATATAGATTCTAGGTTTGGGATTATTTTTGGATTGGAATTAGGATTGGAGTCAGTTATTTAGGCTTGGATTTAGTTGAATTTGACTCACTGAGTTAACAGAAAACTCAGTTGGTTAGTGAATGAAACTCAGTTAGTTATGTTAGTTTAGGTTGGTTAATGAGTGAGTGAATTGAAATTAGACTGGCCATTGTAGGTTAGTTTAAGTGGAATTGAACATGTTTATGAATGATGACCTACTGAGCAGGTTTTGGTGATTAATGAGTTGGAGTCATGTTAGGTTAGTTTAGTGAAATGATGAAGCAAAAAGGTTAAGGGTTCTTTGGCTGTAGCAGGTAACTTTTAATTGGAGCAGGCTGAAAGGTGACCTGTTATTCCAGTTGCAAGTATATTTGAATGCTTTAGCTTGGCTTGAAATGAGGTTAATGATTCATGAGCAAAACTATGTGTATCAATGTCCTGCAAACCTTGATTTCCTTTTGCTTTTCATATGATCCCCATTGGGTTTCCTTATCCATTTCCATGTTGCTGCAGGTTTTACGCAGAAATCACTGAACCACACTCATGGCTTGTGAGATGCTTGCCTTGAATTCCACATTGTTGCAGGATGGCTTTGAGCTTGGTCATTGATGAGTCCTATTGTGCATTGCTTGGTGCCAAGTCTTGTGGTTCACCTTGATGCTTGTCTGTGTTGTTTGCTGCAACACTTGTCTGAATTGATGGTTTTCGAGGTTTGGCAATTTGCTTCACCTGACTATTTTCACCAAGAGCTTCAATGCAGCTGCTATGCCTTGGCTTGATGATGAGCAAGAATGCTGCAGGATTGAATGCTAGTTCATGATCATGGCATGCTACAAGACATTAGTTTTGGATACCATGTCTTGATGTTTGCAGCTTAACTTTAGGTTGTGTAGAATGCAAGGAGGTCCATTTGTTGCAGACTGATGTTGGTTTCAAGTTTGGTTCATGATCTGGTTGATGCAAAATCATGGCAATGGTGTGGTTTTTTGTTGACTGTTTTGGTCATAACTTGGATTTTGTTTGGCATCATCATGTCATTTTCTTGGTCATGTATGGCTGGATTTGTTAGCATCACCTCTAACATGTTTGAATTTATCTGATTATTGGTGAATGCAGGACTGGTTTGCATCTGTTGGTTAGGGAAATATGGTGCACTGCAGGATCACAGCAGGTCTGCCTTTATCTTAGTATTTCAGCAGGTCATGTTGTTGTGCAGGTTCATAGACTGCCTTAGGTTTACTGCAAGTTAACTTGATGATTGTTTGTATGCAGTTGTGTAACACCGGGTATGTTCATGCCATGCCTGTTCTGCTAAACTTACTGTTGCATCAGGGTGAGGCACTCATCTTACTAATGGTTCACTGTCATCTTACTGCAGTAGGGTTACATTGATATGATCAATGCTTTACAAATCACTTGGTTCAATCCTCTGGTTACAGGTCATGCTGTTTGGAAAAAGTGTGCATAGTGTGGATACAAAAACATTTGGTGAAAGAAACCTCTGTTGCACACGACTCCTTCTACACTCTTCCATGCTAGCTATAGGACCTCGGTGGTTGCAGTTGGTATGTCTAACTGCGGTGCCTTGGTTTGAAAACTTGTTTGAAAGGATTAGTTTGGTTGTGCTATGACAGGGACCAATGGATGGTATGTTAATCCATGGCCATTTCCTGTATGATGATGATGGCAAGAGTATATCATGTGGCAAGGTTGTTGCAGTAGTGGATTTGCAACAAGGTTCCACAAGGTTTAGCTTGGGCAGGATGTTTTGCAGTTAGCAGGATTTTGGATGCACGCCTGTTACTGGAAACCTCATGCTGCAGGGCCTTGATACCTTGGTCAAGTTCAGAGGTGTGCTTTGTCTCATAGCAGGGTTCTTGTCCTGGTTCCAACTCATATGCTGCAGAGCTAACTGTAGGAGCATTGATGGTTGTGGTATGCTAAGGTTTGGCTAAACTGGATCTTGAACTAACTGTGTTATAGGTTTCTGTGTTAGGTTCAGTATGCCAAGTTGCATCATGTGCCATGACTGTGGTGTTGGATTGTGAGCAGGATGTTTCAGGTTGCATCTTCCATGCCATTATCACCATGACAAACTCAAGGCCAAATGTAGGTTCCATTGGTTATGTGCTTATGGTACGGCTACAATATATCAAGCAAGGCAAGGTGTGTGCACATGTTTTGCTTCTTATGTCCACATTGATTTTGCTGCAGGAAGTCCATTAAGCCGATGGTCATGGTTTGGCTTCCTCATTTGGCTAGTCTCTTGGTCAGGAAGTGACATTTTCCACAGGATTCACACATTGATAACATGCTACCAACTGGTTTTTTGCAGGTTGGTTATTGTTGTGATAGGTACATGGTTGTATGTTATCTTAGGCTTATTTGCAGACTGATATGATATACTAATCCAATGCCATTTCATGATGAGTTTGTGGCAGTAGTGTGTGGTAGCAGGCTAGCAGGATGATGGTATGTGACATGAGCTATGACAACAACATCTGCATCCATGGATTTGCTGCATAATGGTTGAACTCCTTGGTCAATGGTTAGGGCAGAACCAAGGCAAATGGTTATTGATTCATGGTCAAGACATCATGGTTTGCACAATAGGACTTGCTTGCAATGGAAGAAAACAAGAAAAATCTACAATAAAAAATGAAGATTGTGTGAGGTATTGAAGAAAAAGGCCAGGCCAAGTTGGATGGGCAAAAGCAAGTGAAAGTTGACTTTGGTCAAAGTTGACCAAAAAGTCAACTGTTGACCAAAGTCAACAAACGGTCAAAATGTGTTTTCTTTATGATTTCTTTGTAAATGGATTCAATGGACAATTATGGATGAATTTAGGGTTTAATGGATTTGGGTTGACTTTGGTCAAAGTTGACCAAAAAGTCAACGGTTGACCAAAGTCAACAGTTGGTCAAAAATGCCAAATTTTTGTATTTTCTTGTATAGAATCATATGTACTGGTTTACAATGAATGAAATGGATTGGAATGGTTTTGAAAAATGATTGAAATTGGTTTCACAATTGGCTTGAATGTTTGACTTTTGCAAAGAAAATAACTTAACTGATAATGTATATGAACAATGCCATGAAATGAGACCACAAGACTAGGGTTTTGATATAGTATTTATGAACCAATGGCATGACCAACAAGTGGCTTAAAATACAAGAAGCTTGGTTGTTCAGATGACTAGGATCAAAGATATATCCACAACCATATAAATAGAACCATTGACTTTGGACCATGACCAATGCTCCAGAAAGGTTAAGCCAAGCAAATTGACAAAGGATGAAGATTGAGGGGTCATGAATGCATAGTGAAGCCACCAAGTTCATCTGATTCACCATCTTCTGATTAGGGCTTTGGAGGCCAAGATGAGGCCTAGGGAAGCTCCAAGAGATCCTGCCTTGAGAAATTAGGGTTTTGGATGCCCTAGGTTGTCTAGTCACAACTTTGTTGAAGTCAGACATTCACCACTATCATTAGGGTTTCACATGTTGTGCTGATGATATGACCAAACCCATGCCTTTGGATCTTGATACATGAGTGAACCCTGGCTTCCTGGTGTAAGATCCCAATTTTGTCCCTAAGATCCCTCATGGCATCATATCATAGCATTGCATAGCTTCAAGGATCTTTGAGCATCTTGCCTTCCTTTCCTTTGGGTGGGATATTCCTGTGAGTGGTTTTGGATCACCAGGCATTGCTTGCATTGTATATCATTGCATTTCTTGTTTAATCACTAACCAAAAGTACCAAAAATATGTCATCTAACATTTGTTTTGCAGTTTAAGCAGTCAAGCCAAGCAATTCAAGGGTTTCTTTTGTACAAGAGCTGATGGTATTTTCTTGTTATGAGGACCACATGTCATTATCTTGAGCCTATATGAACTAGAGGTTCATTTTGGAGCAAATTCCTCAAGTGGCAAAGGCCCAAGTTCATCAGGCAATTTCAGGTCATCTGAGGACCATACAGTCAAATGTACAGTCAATTGAAGGCTTGGAGTGTGAAAATTGAATTTCTTCATCTCATTCATGTTCAAACAAGGCCTATTCATCATGTCAAACCTCTACTTTGAAGAATTTGAAGCCAGTGCAAAAGTTTACCAAAATGGAAAGTGACCTGTAATTTCAAGTTTCCAAAAATAGCAAGTTTTTAGACCAAATTCAACTTGACTTTCCAACATCAAAGAAGCTTCAAATGAATTTTTGTCCAACATGAAAGTTGAAGATCTCTCTCTCCCATTTCCAAAAAGTCCAAGATCATGAGCATCTGATGAATGGTTGAGGAGTTATGATCAAAAGATTGCCAAGTGTGCATGGAACTTCAACAAGCCATAACTTTTGATCCAAAGCTCCAAATTGAGTGCCTCTTTTTGCATATTGCTTCTCATGACCTATAATTTCCAAATCCATCATTACATTGCATGAAATTTATTCATATGATCATTTGCCCATGCATGTTCATTTTGGAGGGAAAATGGAGAATTTGAATTTTATTGATCATACATGAAAAATACCATTGCCATTGTGTTCATGAGAGGATTTTAAGTGAAAATACACCTCCATATGCTACTGTTCACGTCCAAAATTTGCCATGCACCTCACATTTTCCAATTTTGGTCATGCACCTTATTTTCACTAATCCTAATTAACTCATGCCTAATTTTGATTTGGAAGTGATTAGGAGACCATATATAAATCAAATCATAACAGAATTTCACTGTTTTGAACATTCTAGATCCAAATTTTTCTTTCCCTCCAAATTTTTCTCTCCATGGAAATTTCAATTTTCTTCACATAGCTCATGAATTGGACTGCATAATCGTGTTCATGGATCATCACTGAGTGCAAATCAAGTACTGGATTGAAGGTTTTTGGTGAAGAAACAAGCACATCAAGCTCAAGAACATGAAGATGGAATTGGCAAATTAATCAAGATCCAGGTCGTGTCAAGCCTCAATTTCTACATCAAGCTTCATAACATCAATATAGGAGTGAATCTGGAGATTGCTATGCCTTGAATCCACTGTTTCCATTGACTGCTCTTCAAGAAGGGGAAATTTCGAATCTCATGTTTCTCCATTCTATTGCCATGATTGTGTAGAGTTTTTCATGCTGATTACGCTGATATAAATTTCATGAAAAATGGTGAAGAATTGCATGAGATATCTTGAGTTAAAGTTTGTGTGTTAAAAATGTTTTCATTCGATTCTCATTATTCATGGACTTTTAGCTGAAATTAATGGTAGATCCGTGCTCCTTGTTGAATAAGCTTTCCATTGATGTATAATTTGCATGATTCTGGGAAAATTTTATTGAGCGTTCCTATAGCACCACCGTCTTCATGAAGAAGACGGTGGAAACCACCGCTCCTCCACCGCGTGTGTACAGTGCTAGGGCATCCTGGTTCATGCGCTGGAGTTGTACTGTAGATAAGCCTCTCACCTTCGTGTCCTGCGTTCGATTCCCAGCGAAGGACATTTTATTTTTCCACTCTTGTTTTCCTTCATTAGTGAAACGACTGCGTTTAAGGCTAACGCATACCACCATTCGATTCCTGGTTGTGGCATTTATGATTTTATTTTCTTTTCCAGCGCGTTTTCACATGAACATGGTTCGATCCTCACCTCCAGCACTTTTTCAAACTTCAGCATCATTTTCATTTCCCTCCAATTATCATGTGCTTTCTTCATTTTATAATATTTCCATCCAACTTTGAAAAATCATAACAATTAGAAAATTAATCCAAATCAATCCAAATTTTTTGCTACATGTTCATATGGATGTCTATTATTTTGTGATGCTGATTTCATGATTTTATCATTTCTGGAACTTTAAATGTGATTGATTATTTGAACATGCATGCAAATGTGACATGTTGTACCAATTCTATTGTGAAATGCTCATACGTTGGCTAATTGATTTGAAACTTGGTATGCTGATTCCCAACATGTTGCATGATTTTTGAGGCTTGGTTGTGCATTTTTATCATATTTCATCTCTGTTTTAGACACATGAATGCATGGTGTGACAATGAGTGTCACACAATTTGATGTCATACTTGTTCATTTTCATTGACATGTCAATTGATCTCTTCTGATTCCAATTTTTCGCATGATACTTGTGTTTGACATGTTGTGTGCACATAAAAATTTTCATGATTGTTTGATTCATTTCTGTTTTAATATGGAATTTTCATTCTTGATGACCAATTGTGTGCTTTATAATTGCCTTTGCCATATCTTGCTCATGTAATGACTTTGCTTGATGCTTTGGATTGGATCCTTTTTAGGACATGTTCTTGCTTGTTTAAATATGCTTCATGTTGAATATCCACTTCTGTTTTGACTTTTTGCTTTGCCTTTGACCCTAGTCTTTGCACTAGTGGTTTATACTCACCTTTTGAGCTTTGCATTTCAGGTTCAAGCAATTAGTTCTAATGGATGATGTGATATCCTTGCTTGAGATGCCATTTACTTTGTTTAACTAACCTTTGTTGTGTTATAGGTCCTTTGGTGGTGAACTCACTTGAGTGATTGCCTTTTAGGACTTGCTTTGTGTACATATTGGGAATGTCTTATTGTTATCTGTTGGTTGTTTGTCTGAACATAGTACTGATTGTTTAGCTTTTCATACAGGTACATTAGCCGCTTTAGCTCATTATTTGAGCTTTGCTTTGCTTGTGGTTGGCATACCACTTAGGTAACCTCTCTAACTCCATGTAGTCTGGAAGCCCTGTCGTTTCTGTTTGGCAGGCATTTGGCTGAAGTCCTCCTTAAGAGGCAATGTCTTTGATTGTTTAATTTTGTGCTAAAGACCTCATTGTCGAGGCATGTGACTTAAGTCCTCCTAAGTGAAGAGGCAATTGGCAGATAGAAGGGATTTGCAATCAATCCCCTACTATTCAGTTGAGTCATTCATTATGCTCGCACTACGTGCTGATGCATTTGAATAAAAACCCAAAATCTTGTATATAGAGTCAGTCATATGGAATAGAGTTCCTCATTCTGGACTCCCACAACTTCTTTGATTCAAGCTCACCCAGGCCAGGGTTAAGAGCTATGAGATCTAACCCTCATTACCTTTCATCTGCTCACCCTGACGGTCAATGTCAGTGGTTAAGAGTCTCAACACCCATAACAGTATTGGCTTGTTTGTCAAGGTTGATATGACCCCTTGACTAAAGCCCAACTTTGATTGAGCCTCTTGCTTGTGTATAGAGTGTGCTAATTGATTGTTGTGATTGCTTGTGTTTGCTTTTGCATATTGTTTTGCATATTGCTTTTGCATTTGTTATTTGCTTTGTTTGAGGAGTCAGATGTAAGACCATTGATTGGCTATCTGTTTCCTGTTCCTTTTGGGGAGCTGGATATAAGACCATTTATTGGCACTCCATTTCCTTGTTCTGTTTTCTCTTGTGGAGTCAGATGTAAGACCTTTGATTGGCTATCTGTTTCCTATTCTGTTTTCTTTTGTGGAGTCAGACGTAAGACCATTGATTGGCTATCTGTTTCCCATGTTGCTTTGTGGAGTTGGACGTAAGACCATTTATTGGCACTCCGTTTCCCATCTCGTTTCGGAGTTGGATGTAAGATCATTTATTGGCAATCCATTTCCAGTTTTGTTGCTCCTTTGAGCTTGCTTATTTGCTTATTGCTTTGTATTGCTTAAGTCCAAAGGAACTTCCTTGGATCATTTCTATGATCTTGAGAAAGCAACTCCTATTTGTGGCTTTGTCCCTTAACCCTTTTGTACTTAACCTTGAACCTTGTTTTCACCCTTAACCTTAAACCAGAAAACTTTTGTGCAAACATTTTCACTTGTTTTCAAAATTAGAAACCTAGGCCTTATGCCTTTGATTTTCAAACTCTCTTTCACTAATACTCATTGTAAATGAACTTTAATTCATACTTTGACATCATTTTGTGAATACTTCTAATTGGTTAATTCAACCCACTCAATTGTCTTTTGTGGCCTTCGCCCACTTCTTAATCAAGTTTTCATGCATTAGCCATAGATCTGAATTATCTTAGTGGTTGATGTGAATCTCACCTTTGTCCTTAGTGATTGAATTGTAAGACTTCCATGCTTATTATAGGGCATAATCCCTCACTAGCATGTCGAAGTTGTTCTCACATGGTAGACTTGTGGTTGTTCAGGTCGAGTGTTCTCCCTTTGATAATGAAAGACCTTAAGGCTTTTGTTCAAAATCAATCCACTCACTTTTTGGAAATCTTTTAGCCGAACTACGGCGTTTTGATCCTTATCTTTCATGAAAAGGTACGTAGGCAATGGGTTCATCCATCCAAACACAAAATGTAAATAAATTTGTACATTCTTCTCTCATCCCTTCAATCAATGTTTGCACAAAATATTTCATAAACAAATAACAATAATACAACAGTTGTGAAAAGAGGTTCCCTAGGAGTACCTAGGATGTTGTGGGTGCCTAACACCTTCCCACAACATAATTACCCCCTTACCCAGATCTCTGACCTTTTATTAGTTTTCTTTGCAAAACTTCTTAGGCTTTTGTTCGCTTTCTAGCCATTCCTTTGGATAAATAGAAGTGCGGTGGCGACTCTACTTTGTATGATTTACCTTGGATCTAGTTAATATTTCCAATGGTGACGAATACACCGCTACAGAAAAGTGGCGACTCTGCTAGGGACTACTGATATGCTTCCTAGTGGGTTTGCCTACTTTTCACACTTGTTGTATTGTGTTTGTCTATTTGTTATATGATATATTTTTGGTGCTATTTGGGATTACTGTATTGATTGTAATGCTTGAATTGCTTGATATATCAATTGCTTGCTTGCTTGGTGATCTCTGTGAGATGAGTTCTATACCCGAACTCGAGTGCACCCTATGATAGGAGAATGGCATAGTCTCGTCGACTTGTGTGGAGTTATTCCTTAGCAAGTTGACTTGCGAGTCCATTCACTTGGTGGAGGTCATGTTGGATCAATGATGTCACACAAGTTATTTGTGGTTAGGCATTATTCTTCCAATATGTTCCGTAGAAGCCAAGGACCTTAGTGTACCAAGCCCATCTTGGCCTATTTTTAGGACGTAGTGCGGAGGTCGTTCAAATGTCAGATTTGATGCGATTGTTATGCGATACTACACTCATAAGAGTCTCTCTTGAGAATATTTTTGGAATACGAGTATTCGTTCCTCCGATAATATTCGAAAGATGTGATGATGACTATGGGAACCTCTGGTAGAACATGTTCGGCAGGTTTAAACCATAGTACACTCCCTTTGGGTGGTTCTTAACCGAGACTCCATGCTTGTGACTCACAACAAACCCGTGATTCATGGTTAATCCACCAAAATGGATGATTGATATTAAGGATGGTTGAGCTGTTCGTATATCGTTAATATTAATGGAACTTGGGTGTTGATAAGGTGAAAACCCTAATCCACCAAAATGGATGATTGATATTAAGGATAATATGAACCATCCCATGACCTTTGTCTGGTGTGCTTTGCTTGATCCTTGAGTGTGATTGTTGCATTCATGCATTCATGCATTCATCTGCATCCATATCATCAGATAAAAAGAAAATTTTCAAGGAACTTAAGGGGTGTCGCATCACGCGAAAAACCGGCGGGAAAACAAGAACAACAGAGCCGCCACCGTGCGTTATTTATCCCAAAAGAGGGAAAGGAAACGCTCAGAGTAAACCTGGGAAAAGACATGGTCTCGCGACCAAAGAGGATGGGTTCGGGAGTCGGTTATGCGAAGGGAAGGTATTAGCACCCCTACGCATCCGTCGTACTCGACGGGATCCACGCACAAAAGGAAGGAAAATGGTTGCTAAAAAACACTGCTCACACACACACACACTGGCTGAAGGAGACACAAGAAAATAGACTGAAACTGACTCGGCAGGATATCGCATCCTGGGCCTACTTAGTCTATCAGGCATAGACATCAGAGTCGAAGTAGTTCGGACTGGGGAAACGACACATGCTCGCTAGGATATCGCATCCTATGCATACGTATCTTCTTGGACGAAGAAGAATCAGAGCATTCGTAGCTCGGCTGACACGCACACAAACAAACACAGGCAAAGGCAAACGTGGAGCCTGAATGCTAATCACTGGACTTACATCAGCATCCGAACCAACAAAACCACACTGGAACCCAAATGCCACTCGATGGACTTACATCAGCTTCCAAGCACACAACAAGACAAAACAAAGACACAGGCGCCCGAAGAGATCTGCTCATCTCCTGCCTACGTACCTCATCTGGTATGAGGATCAGGGCGACGTAGTTCCCCTACGCAGGGAAAAAGGACTAGCCTAACCAGATAACAGAGGGAGACACAACTAGGGAGACTACGACTCGAGCCTAGATGTTATCATGCAAAATCATCCCTAAGTTAAGGTTTCTAGCTAAATGGCACAAGGGCCAACCTATCCTAAGCATGGCTTGCACAGGAAGCAAGCCACACACATACTTAACCTGCACAGGAAGCAAGCCAAGCAAAACCTAACTTGCACAGGAAGCAAGTCTAAACTAACCCTAACTTGCACAGGAAGCAAGTCAAACAAACATACAAGCACAGATAGCACACACTATACACAAGCAAGTGGCTCAAACAACGGTTAGGTTTTAGTCGAGGGGTCATATCAACCTCAACAAACAAACCTCTGGAACTGGGTGAATGTGCTCTTAACCTTGCCATTGAGGGGCTAAGGTGAAGCAGATGAAAGGTGAGTGAAGATAAGACTTCACAGCTCTTATCCCTGGCCTGGGAGAGCTTAAGACAAGGATGTGTGAGTTCAGAAAGTGGGAACCCTTCTACACATTTAAAACTGACTAAACTGTACAATTGTACAAGATCTTAGGTTTGTATCTGCAATCCATCAACACAGTGGTGTGAGCAAAGCAGATGACACACAGAATAGCAGGGGATAGGTTGCATATCCCTTGGGTCCTGCCAATTTCCTCTTCACTTAGGAGGTCTTTGACTCTATACAAGGACAAATGTAAACATTCACAAACATTGCCTCTTAAGGAGGACTTCAGACAGTTGCCTGGCCAAGTAACAGGCCAGGTCTTCCAGACTACATGAAGAAAAAGGGATTATACCTCAAGCAAGTTGCTAAATAGCAAAGCAAAGCAAGTTCAAAGAACTTAAGCAACTAATGGTACCTGAAATAGTCAAACAAATCAGTACACAATTCACAAGTTAAAGCAAAGGAAATAGGAATCAACAGTTAAAACAAACAGACAAATGTGCACAGTACAAAGCTCAAGGCATATGAGCCAAGCAACCTATAAAACAAAGAGGTTAGCTCATGATAATCAAATGAACTCAATCAAATTGTAGTGATCTCTTTGAAGCATTTGTAGCTTAACCTGAAAACATGAACTCAAACATAAGCCACAGGACCACTAGGACAAGCCTAGGGTCAAAATGAATGAGAAAGCCAAAACAGCAAGCAATGTCCAATCAAAATCAAGTTCAAACATTTAGGAAGCAAACCCAATTGGTTTCATGTTCATATCGTGCATCATCATCATTTCATGAGCAATTTAGGTCAAGGTATAGCAAACAGAAGCTCATAGAAGTCAACAGCATGACTTGCACCAAAAGTAATCTTAAGCATTTCCAAAAATCACCAAATAAATCATGATCAATCACAACCCACAGCATGGTAAGCATGTCAAATTTCATCTCATTTGGACAAGTGGAAGGCAGTCAATGAAAATCAGAAAGTCAAATCAATTTTGAACATGCTCAAAGAAGTCAACCAAACATGCATCAACTTGAAAAATTCATAAATCAGAGATGGTGTATGATAAATGAATGGGACTAAAACCATGGCAAAGATTAAGATGTTTAATAATCACATATCAAATTTCATGTTCATCCAATAAAGTATGAGAATTTCACAAATGAAATGGGAACATGTGTCACAAAAAGTCAACATAAGACCAAACAGGGGAGAAAATCCCAAACAATTAGGAAATACCACAAATAAATCCAAGAAAATTCACATGTAAACTAGACATCCAAGAGTACATTCATGCAAAAATTCAAACCAATTTGAGTTCAAGAAGCATGGTAATGAAAATCATGAAGTTGGACATCAATGGTGTGACACAAATTGTCACACCCTAATTCAAAAAATCATAACTCACAAACCAGCAATGATAAATTCACAAACTCTACACCAAAATCACCATGAGTGTGTCTAGTTTAAGCACAAAACATTTGGGAGCCATTGGATAAAGCAACACCATTTCACAAATGTTTTGGCAAAGTGTACAAAAAAGGAACACATGTCACAAACCCTAGCACCATTTAAAATTCGACCATCCAAAAAATCAATAAAAATCATGATAAAAAAGTAGAGATTCAGATGAACACAATGCAAAAATTCCCATGAAATTTGGATTTGAAATGAAGATGTTATGATTTTTGTAAGATGGGGCAATCAAATGAAATAAATAAATAAAACAACATGAATTTAATGGGACATGGGGGCACGGGAATGGCAGTTTTGTAATTAACATGGCCACTTAATGAGACGCGGTCGTTTTGGCCACGGAAATGAAATGTTCCTATTGGTTGTTGACTACCAGACCATGCCATGCACGTGAAAAACCAGAAATTCTGGGAAATGCATTTGAAAATTAGGGTTTCTACACAGTAACATGATCTTCATCCCTTCCAAATTCGACTCAACCAATTTTTTTTTCAGAAAATGCAATTGCATATACAAAAATGATCAGCAAACAACAAGCAACATGAGTCCATCATTGGTTTTCACTAAAACATCACAAAGCTCAAGAATCGAACACAAACAAGTTTCATCACCAAACTTCAAAACAACATAACTTCAGAAATAACCAACCATTTTCGAAAACAAAAGCATCATGAAGCTCAGCATGGATAGACCTTTCTAAAGCATGTATCTATTTTAAGAAACAAGGAGGTCGAAATTTTACCAAAATGGAAGAGCAGTCGAGATACAGATGTTGTTTGGTGGCTTTGACTCAAAACAGGTGCGCCTTAAGCTTCTAAATGAAGAATAGTTGAAGAACTTTGGCTCAAGAGTGCTTGGAATAGCCTCCATTCAGATCTGCCATGGCTGATGCTTCTTTAAAACAGCAGTGGAAGATGACTTTACAGCTGCATTTCCTTGCTTGCAATGGCTTCCAACATGATTGTGAATGATGGCACAAACAAGTGTGGCTCGAGCCCTTTGAGGTTTTCTCAAGAAAAATGCCAAAATGCAAAATGAGGATTTTAGAGAATATGAGATTTTTCTGTCTTGAATGTGTGGCTGCTAGGGTTTCATTTAGCAGAAAAATGATGTTTAAATACTCTGTTTAAAAGTACAAATCACAATCCATGAAAAGGTGGGATGTAGTTGTTGAAAGATGTACTTTTGTCCCATTTTCAAGCAACTTGGGAATGGCTATATGTACTGCACGAAAATGACTTGGTTCATGTCACAAATGCATTTTCAGAACATGTTTGATTGGTAGAATTGATTAGAAATGGTTAATTTTGAAACTCACTTTTGTACCACACTTGAAATTAATTCATGCAAGTCCAAAAATGCCATTTTGATTGGTGAAGTTTTGGTACATGAAAATTACATTTTTGGAAAGAGGGCATCAAATGTGACTTGTAGGAAAAAACCCCACCCAAATTGGCCAAATGGTTTGAGAGATATGGCCTTTTGAAGTTCAAGAATTTTTGAAAATGAATTGATCATAACTTGCCAACCATACATGGGAATTGAGTGTTCTTGGACTTTTTGGAAATGGGAGAATAAGATCTTCAACTTTCATGTTGGGCAAAAATTCATTTGAAGCTTGTATCATGATGTAAGTTTGAGGATCAAGACTTTCCATTTTTGGCAGGTTTCAATTACAGGTCCAGTTTCTATTTTTGGAAATTTCTGATCTGGCTTCAAATTCTTCCATGATGGTGTATGACATGATATATGAAGACTATATGGACATGAATGAGACCTCTCAAACCAAATCCAACCATCAAAACCATAAAATCAGACACAGTTGACCAAGTTTGACTTTTTAGGGTTTCTAACTGATTGTGCATTGACTGATGACTTTTGAACATCCAATCCTTGACCTAAACACTTCAAATGGATCCCCAAGTCATGTGAACATGTTGGACCAACCCTAGGGCCTTGGCTCCTTGAGAAACACCCTTGCTTGCTTGGTTGACTGATCTCCTGATCAGTTTGACCTAATTTCTTGATTGGCTTGCACTTGAGCAAAAGGGACAATGCAATGCTATGCAGTGGACCATGTTATGTTATGACCTAATATGAGAATGTATGTACAATGATAGGTGCAAATTTGAGGTGCTACAAGGGGTTTATTTGCAAAATTTTCAGATATGGAAAGACTAAAAAGGCATACAAAGAAGTACAGCTTCAGACAACCCGATCTGAAAGAGTTAAGGAATCTAACATCTTATGTATTAGATCCCTTGGGTTTCAAAGCTCGTTATGGGAAGCTTCTGCCTCTTCTGACTACTCAGGTTGATGAAGGATTGATGGGTACTCTGGTGCAGTTCTATGATCCTCTGTATCACTGCTTCACTTTTCCAGACTTTCAGCTGTTGCCTACCCTCGAGGAGTACGCTCATCTTGTGGGTATTCCTATTCTGGATCAGTTGCCGTTCAGTGGCTTGGAGAGTATTCCTACTTCTCAAGAGATAACTGACATGTTGCACATAGATGAATCCTTGGTTAAAGCTCATATAACTACCAAAGGTGGAATTCAGGGTCTTCCTTCCGAGTTCATCATCGCTCAAGCTACCGTTTATGGGAAGGCCATGAGTGAGGATGCCTTTGAAGCCATATTTGTGCTTCTCATCTATGGATTGGTATTGTTCCCCAACATCGACAAATTTGTGGATGTGAACGCTATTAGGATCTTCTCTGCTCTTAATCCCATTCCGACTCTGTTGGGTGATACCTATTTCTCTTTGCATCTGAGGAATGCAAAGGGTGGTGGTGCTATTGTGTGTTGTTTGCCTCTGTTGTATAAGTGGTTTATTTCTCACTTACCTCAGACGGTCGCTTTCAAGGAGAACAAGGGATGTCTACGGTGGTCTACGAGACTTATGTCTCTCACTAATGATGATATCTTTTGGTATAATCGTGCATATGATGGTGTCCAGATCATTGATTCTTGTGGCGAATTCTCCAATGTGCCTCTTCTTGGTACATGTGGTGGGATTAGCTACAACCCTATCTTAGTACGTCGTCAGCTTGGGTTCCCCCTAAAGGATAAACCTAATAACAGTCTGTTAGAAGGTGTGTTCTTTCAGGAGGGTAAAGATCCCCAAGGCCTGAAAGCCAGAATGGTTCGCGCTTGGCGCAAGATTCACAAGAAGGGTAGAAGTGAGTTGGGTGCGAAGAACTGCATTGCTTTGGAGCCGTATACTGCTTGGGTAAGGAAGAGAGCATCTGAGTATCTCATGCCTTACGACTATCCGAGACCTACACCTTTGGTTGTGGCTGGGCCTTCAACCCTCCCTAACCAAGGCGTAGAGGAGTTGAGAGACGAAGACCTTTCACGTGCCTGGATCCGTGAAAGAGAAGAGTTGCTTCAACAGCTTAAAGAGAAGGATGCTCTGATCGAGTTCCTCGAGCATCAGGTCATTGATGATCCTGATGATGCATGGACTTCTCTACTTCCTCAGTCTTCCAAGTTCTGGAAAAGGAGGTATGACAGACTCGCCAAAGAGAAGGCAAATATGGAAGAAGCATATGAGAGAGAGGTTAAGAGGCTTTGTGCAGCTTATCTTCCAGCGTCCCGAGCTTCTAGGGATCCATAGGATGTTTATTTTTCTTTTCTCTTGTAATGATCGACAATGCTGTACTTCTTTTTCTCAAATATATTTGATGAGATATTTTCCATATGCGATCAAATGCTTAATATTCAAAATTTGCAAATAAAACCCTAGAGTTTCTTTGAAATAAAAACAAATCATATGCATGAGCATTGCATGCATCATTTGCATAAGCAGGTGTTGTTCTCAGCCTCTGGTCTTGTGGTCTAACTCTGTGCTCTTCATTTATTTTGAAGACAAGCTGACTCATCGGTACTACACCAGAGCCAACTCTTCCAGATTGATGGATCATCTTGAGCAAGAAAACCGAGAGCTAAAAGAGGAAGTCGCCAGACTGAGTGCTTTGATGGAATCTTTCCTGGCTGCTCAGAATCAGTCGTCTCCAACACCTACAACTCCTTCCGAGAGGACAGTCATTTCTGAGATTGTCTCCTCTACAGTGCCTACTGCCAGTGCCCACTTCGTGCCAACAGCCATGCCGTTCGGGTTTCCATGGGGGATGCCTCCTAGTTTTATGCCTGATATTCCTGCGCCAACTTTTGCTTCAATGTTGGCATCTAGCCCGGTCCTTGCTATGCCTCCTCCTGTCGTGCATACCATTCCTAGGGTAGACGACACCATCTACCATTCTGAGCCGTCTGAGGGCCCAGATGTTCATGAGAAGATGGATGCGATGAATGACCAATTTCTTGAGTTGCGCAAGGAATTGAAGAATCTTCGAGGAAAGGACCTTTTTGGCAAATCTGCTGCCGAGCTGTGTTTAGTTCCCGGTGTGAAAATTCCTGTAAAATTCAAGGTCCCAGACTTTGAGAAATACAAGGGGAACACTTGCCCGCTCAGCCACCTGGTTATGTATGCCAGGAAAATGTCTACTCAAACGGATAATGATCAGCTGCTCATTCATTATTTCCAGGACAGTCTGTCCGGTGCTGCACTGCGATGGTATATGAGTTTGGACAGTGCAAACATTCGTTCCTTCAATGATCTTGGCGAAGCCTTCGTCAAGCAATACAAATACAACGTTGATATAGCCCCCGATCGGGATCAGCTCAGGGCCATGTCCCAGAAGGATAAAGAGACATTCAAAGAGTACGCCCAGAGGTGGCGAGAGTTGGCAGCTCAGATTGTGCCTCCGTTGGAAGAGAAGGAAATGACCAAGATCTTTCTGAAGACCTTGAGTTTATTTTATTATGAGCGGATGATTGCTAGTGCTCTTTTTGACTTCACCGAGATGGTGAACATGGGGATGCGTCTAGAGGAAGGAGTCTGTGAAGGACGTCTGACCAAAGATGAAGGCTCTTCTAGCAAACGATATGGGGCGTTTGCGAAGAAGAAAGATGGAGAGGCACATGCTGTGTAATCCCATGTCAAACCCAGAAGACCCTCCGTGAGGAGGAAGCCTGTGCGTTTAGCCAGCAACCAGCACCAGGTGGCTCATATAGCACCTGTCTTCAGAGACAACAATCAGCAATATCATCATCAGCACAACAACAATCAACAACCATCTCAGCAGTATCAGCAACAACATCGTCCTCAACAGCAGGCCTACCAGCCTCGCAACAGTAATCCAGCTAGTACGAGTTATGAAAGGAAGAAGATCACCTTTGATCCAATTCATGTGTCATATGCAGAGCTGTATCCCTCTTTGATAGAGCGGAAACTGATTACTCCCAGAGACCAGCCAGCTATACCGGTCAACCCTCAGTGGTGGTATAAGCCTGATTTGCACTGTGTCTATCATTCGGGTGCTCCGGGTCACGATGTGGAGAATTGCTTTCAGCTGAAGACTAAGGTTCAAGACCTTATGAGATGCGGTATTCTGAGCTTTGAGGACGCAGGTCCTAATGTTACAAAGAACCCATTGTCCGAGCATGGGAAATCAGTTAACATGGTCCAGGGTTGCCCTGGCAAATACAAGGTCAAAAATGTTAGCCATATTCGACAGTCATTGGTTGAGTTGCATCGTCTACTGTGTGATTACAGTCATCTGGAGCATGACCATGACAAATGTCGTATCTGCTCTATCAACCGTTTGGGTTGTCGCCAAGTGCGGAAAGATCTTCAAGAATTGTTGGACGATGGGACCATCGAGATTCTCCAGAACAGGAATGTTGACGAGGATGAGCCAGAGGTCAACGTCATTTCTCCAGTATCTTGAGTCCCTGAGCCTGTTGTCATTCGATACGATGGTAGCAAACAGAAGGTTTCTCCTGCCCTGATTATCAAGCCTGCAGGCCCTGTGCCTTATTCTTCTGATAAAGCAATTCCCTTTCGTTACAATGTTGTCTCTGTGGAAGATGGGAAAGAAGTGCCTTTGTCTTCCTCCTCTGTTGGGAATATAGCTGATGTGAGCGGTTTGACCCGTAGCGGTCGTGTGTTTTCAGCACCTCCGAAGCCTCTGGCTAGAGATGATCTTGTTGAGCGTCCGGTTGGGAATGCTGTGAATTCTCCGAACCCGGCACCTATTGCTAAACCCTCCTCCGTACAAAAGACTCTTGCTTCTGTTGGCCCTAATGGCATTGTGAATTAAGACTGTGATGAGATGCTGAAGCTCATCAAGAAGAGTGAGTACAATGTTGTAGACCAACTTCTACAAACGCCGTCCAAAATCTCCATGTTATCGTTGCTTCTGAATTCAGAACCGCACAGGGAGGCTCTACAGAAAGTCTTGGATTTGGCTTATGTTGATCACGACGTCACAATAGAACAGTTTGACAGCATTGTTGCAAACATTACTGCTTGCAACACTTTGAGTTTCTGTGACTCTGATCTCCCTGTGGAGGGAAGAGACCACAACATGGCTTTACATATATCCATGAATTGCAAGAACGACGCCATGTCCAACGTGCTGGTGGACACTGGGTCATCTTTGAACGTATTGCCAAAATCCACTCTCTCTAGATTGTCATTCCAAGGGCCTCCCATGAGGCAGAGTGGTGTTGTTGTGAAAGCTTTTGATGGGTCGCGTAAGATTGTGATTGGGGAAGTTGATCTCCCAATCAAGATTGGACCAAGTGATTTCCAGATCACCTTTCAGGTTATGGATATCCACCCATCTTATAGTTGTCTCCTTGGTAGACCATGGATTCACGAAGCTGGTGCCGTGACATCCACCCTACACCAGAAGCTGAAATTCGTTAAGAACAAGAAACTGGTTGTGGTAGGGGGAGAAAAGGCTCTCCTGGTTAGCCACTTGTCTTCCTTCTCTTACATAGATGCTGAGGATGAAGTTGGAACTCCTTTCCAAGCTTTATCTATAGTCGAGCCTGTTGAGAAGAGGACTCCTTCATTTGCTTCCTATCGAGATGCGAAACTGGCCATTGAATATGGTGCAGTTGCTGGTCTAGGAAAAATGATTGAGCTTGAAGATAACAAATCCCGGGCTGGCATTGGCTTTTCTTCTGGGGTCTTCAACGAGAAAGGGCTGTTTAAGAGTGGAGGTTTCATCCACGCCAATCAGAGTGAGGAAGATGCTGCTATCTTGGAAGAGGATGCAGAGGATTCTGACAATTTTGTCATCCCTGGCGGGATCTGCCACAATTGGGTCGCTGTAGATGTTCCTACAGTCATTCATAAGTCAGAGTAATGATTTGCTTTGTTTAAAAAACCCTTCTCCCATGCCAAAAGGAGAAGTGATGACATTGTTGGCAGCATATATACAATGATATCTTCATTCAATGAATGCATGTCAAACATTTGATTTTCCAATTGTTTTCACTTTTTGCTTTTTGCATGAAATTGGTGATCACAAAAAACCCTAAAAAACAAGAATAAAAGCAATCTTTTCATCTGCATATGATTTGCTTGTTTAAATTCTAAAGCTTTTTATTATCCAAAATCATTATGCAGGTTGATTCTAAAACCCATTGAACATAATGATCCAACGCCATCTCCCAATTTTGAATTTCCTGTATTCGAGGCAGAGGAAGATGATGTTGAAGGGATTCCTGACGAGATTACCCGTCTTCTTGAGCACGAAGAGAAGATCATTCAGCCGCATCTTGAGAATCTGGAAACAGTCAACTTGGGGTCTGAAGATTGTGTTCAATAGTGAAGATTGGGGCACTCCTTGAAGAGTCTGTGAAGAAGGGGTTGATCAGTTTGCTACGAGAATATTCCGATATCTTTGCTTGGTCGTACGAAGACATGCCGGGTCTAGATACAGATATTGTGCAACATTTCCTGCCTTTGAAGCCTGAGTGCGTGCCAGTGAAGCAGAAGCTTAAAAGAACTCATCCAGACATGGCAGTGAAGATCAAAGAGGAAGTTCAGAAGCAAATTGATGTGGGGTTTCTGGTGACTTCTACGTATCCTCAATGGGTGGCCAATATTGTGTCTGTGCCTAAGAAAGACGGAAAAGTCTGAATGTGTGTGGATTACCGAGATTTGAATAAAGCTAGTCCGAAAGATGATTTCCCTCTACCACACATTGACATGTTGGTAGATAATACAGCTAAATTCAAAGTCTTCTCCTTTATGGACGGATTTTCCGGATATAATCAAATCAAGATGGCACCCGAGGATATTGAGGTTGATCCTCCAAAGGTCAAAGCAATACAAGAGATGCCTGCGCCCAAAACTGAGAAGCAAGTCCGAGGTTTTCTTGGCCGCTTGAATTATATTTCCAGATTCATATCCCACATGACTGCCACATGTGCGCCGATATTCAAGCTCCTCCGGAAAGATCAGTCTCATGATTGGACCGAGGATTGCCAGAAAGCTTTCGATAGTATCAAAGAATATCTGTCTGAACCTCCGATCTTGTCTCCATCCGTAGAAGGAAGACCTCTGATCATGTATTTGACTGTTTTTGAAGACTCAATGGGTTGTGTCCTTGGTCAGCAAGACGAATTCGGAAAGAAAGAATGTGCTATCTACTACCTGAGTAAGAAGTTCACTGACTGTGAGTCTCGATACTCAATGCTTGAGAAGACGTGTTGTGCTTTGGCTTTGTCCGCTAAACGTTTACGCCAGTACATGATAAATCATACAACTTGGTTGATATCCAAAATGGATCCAATCAAGTACATCTTCGAGAAGCCTGCTTTAACCGGGAGGATTGCCCGTTGGCAGATGTTGTTATCTAAGTATGATATCGAGTATCGAGCTCAGAAAGCTATCAAAGGTAGTATCTTGGCTGACCACTTGGCACATCAGCCGATTGAAGATCATCAGTCAGTTCACTACGACTTCCCTGACGAGGAGATTCTGTATTTGAAGATGAAAGATTGCGATGAGCCTGCACTTGATGAAGGTCCAGAACCTGGTTCCAGATGGACGATGGTGTTTGATGGCGCTGTAAATCAGTACAGAAATGGTATTGGGGCAGTAATCATTACTCCTCAGGGCACACATATTCCTTTTACAGCAAGGCTAACTTTCAAATGCACGAATAATATGGCTGAGTATGAAGCCTGTATTATGGGATTAGAAGAATGCATTGATCTAAGGATCAAGCATCTTGATGCTTATGGTGATTCGGTCCTCGTTGTCAATCAGATCAAGGGTGAATGGGAAACGAATCAACCCAGTTTCATTCCATACAGAGATTATGCGAGGAGGATTTCAACGTTCTTTACAGAAGTTGACTTTCATCATATTCCTCGAGAAGATAATCGGATGGCAGACGCTCTTGCTACGCTTGCTTCAATGATTATGGTCAAGTATTGGAATGAAGTTCCCAATATCACAGTGATGCGCTTGGATAGACCAGCTCATGTATTTGCAGTTGAAGAAGTACAAGACGACAAGCCTTGGTATTATGACATCAAATGTTTCCTCCAGAACCAGGTCTACCCGCCTGGGGCATCTGTGAAAGACAAGAAAACTTTGAGAAGGTTGTCAGGCAGTTTCTACCTCAGTGGAGAAGTGCTTTACAAGAGAAATTTTGACATGGTTCTACTCAGATGCGTGGATAGACACGAAGCAGACCTGTTGATGACCGAGGTCCATGAGGGTTCATTTGGTACTCATTCCAATGGACATGCCATGGCTAGGAAGATGTTGAGAGCAGGCTACTATTGGCTAACAATGGAGTCTGACTGCTACAAATATGTGAAGAAATGCCACAAGTGTCAGATTTACGCGGACAAGATTCATATTCCTCCGACACTTCTGAATGTGATTTCATCACCATGGCCTTTCTCTATGTGGGGAATCGACATGATTGGCATGATAGAACCAAAAGCGTCCAACGGACACCGGTTTATTCTCGTAGCAATTGATTACTCCACCAAATGGGTGGAAGCCGCATCATATGCGAATGTGACCAGGCAGGTGGTCGTGAAGTTTATCAAGAATCAGCTTATATGCCGTTATGGTGTGCCTGATAAGATCATTACTGATAATGGATCTAATCTGAACAACAAGATGATGGAAGAGCTGTGCGCTGAGTTCAAGATTACACACCATAATTCCTCTCCTTACAGACCCAAGATGAATGGGGTTGTTGAAGCTGCTAACAAGAATATCAAGAAGATTATCCAGAAGATGACAGTCACGTACAAAGATTGGCATGAGATGTTGCCATTTGCTTTGCATGGATATCGTACATTTGTCCTCACTTCAACAGGGGCAACCCCTTTCTCCCTTGTTTACGGCATGGAGGTTGTGCTCCCAGTAGAGGTGGAGATCCCATCAATGCGAGTCTTGATGGAAGCCAAGTTGACTGATGCTGAATGGATCCAGAGTCGTTACGACCAATTGAATTTAATCGAAGAGAAGAGATTGAGTGCCATGTGCCATGGTCAGTTATATCAACAGAGAATGAAGAAAGCATTCGATAAGAAGGTCAAGCCTCGTGTGTTCCGAGAAGGTGACCTCGTGCTCAAGAAAGTCTTGTCTTTCGCGCCCGATTCCAGGGGCAAGTGGACTCCAAACTATGAAGGTCCATATGTTGTCAAGAGAGCCTTCTCAGGCGGTGCTTTGATGCTTACAACAATGGATGGGGAGGATTTCACTCGTCCTGTGAATTCAGATGCAGTCAAGAAATACTTCGCCTAAAACAAAAATAGAATAGCTCGCTAAGTTGAAAACCTGAAAGGGCGGCTTAGGCAAAAAAAGAGCGTCTCGGTGGATTGAAAACCCGAAAGGGCGGTCCAGGCAAAAGTTAGAGACATGAAAAAAAAGTATATTTGCATCCCGCAAGATTGAGTACCTCACCCTGGGGAAATCTAGGCAAAAATTAGGGATTTTGGCAAGTAACTGCATCCTGACAAGACTTTCTGTTTCACAACTGTCTTTTCGTCAGAGATTCTCGCTCAGTCATCGTCAGCTGAAGCTTCGAATACATCAAATTCGGAATTGGTGGAGAAACGGTTATTATGTTCAGTGTAGCCCTTTCCAATATATATCACCAATTTCAAACTTGTACATATCTATGGAGTCCTGCCATTTGCAAACTACCATTCCATCAAATAAATTTGAGCTTTTAGCCAATTATTTGCACTCTTATTTGTTTCTACTCAACAAATGTTTTGCATGTTTTAATTGATAAAATATCATTGTTTTCAAAATAAACAAATTTTCCACAAACAGCTTTTAAACAAAGTGAACATTCACAATGATCAAAGGATACTCAGGAGATTCTTAGTGCTCTCCCAAGGGTGGTATGATTCCCAATAGGGTAAGACATTTGTTCATATCTCAGATAATTGTATCTTTTTCCTGTAGAACCTTTTATGGTTTCTCCTCAGCGAGGTTGCTCAGTGCAGTGTTGGTTGAAGTTGTTCAGCTTCATTTCCCCAGCAGTACAGCATTCTTCCTCCAAAGCTCTATTAGCCCTATTGTTGTTTATATCCCCAGTAGAGTGTTGTTTTAGCCCTATTGTGGTTTACATCCCCCAGTAGAGTGTTGTTTGAACACTTTTGTGGGTCAGCCCCAAGCAGATTGTTTGTTGAAGACTTCAACTTTCCTCTCCAGCATTATTCTCTCTCCAGCATGGTTGCTTTTCTTTGCAAGATTCGGTATTTGATGGGTTGACATCCCAGTATCCCGTCATTTCTTCAGATAGATTGCTAGCGGAGTTGTTGGCATGATGAACTTCGTCTATGCTATCTATCCCCATCAGAGATCTGGTTGCTTCCTGGCATCTCTGATCCCTAGCGTGAGTTGTTGTTGTGGCGTTTCTGCCTGTGCATTGAACTCTTTTCTCCGGTTGTGACTGACGATCCCTCCGGAAACCTCTTGTGGCCTTCCTCCCCTGCAAAGATTTGGTGATTTCCTGATACCTCTGATCCCCAGTAGAGTTGCTTGTGTGGCAGGATCTACTTGTGTGATCTTTTTCTCCCTCAGATGGGTCTTCCCCAGTGGAGTTGTTTGGAGTTGCTTTCGTGGCAGTTTTCGCCTGTGCAGCGAGCTCTCTTTCCCAGCTGAGATTGATGATTCATCCTTGCAGATGATCCTTGTTGTCTTTGATCCCGGTAGATTGTTTGCTCTCCGGTGATCCTGGCTTTCTCTTTCGAGATATAGTACCGGGCGTTTGATTCCTGGACCTGTTTGTGTTAGATATGTTTGTTTTGTCAGCATTCGTCAAACATAAATCAAGCATATTCATGCATACTTTCAACATTCAGATATTCATGTTGCATCTTTTGCCATATATCTTTTGATTGTTGTCTCCTGCTAATTGGTGATATAGATCTCCCTAGTAGATCTTCCCAAGCAGATGTCGGGTGTCTAATCTCTCAATATAGAGTCATCCCCTTAAACAGAAAGTGTCTGTCTTTCCTTCTGCATTTCCCCACTGAGTTATATCCTCGTGGATGACGGTTGTTTCCGTTCCCTCCCAACACACATAATGGGATGGGTTTTCCCTTTTGAGTTCTTTCCTCATTAGGATGAGTCTTGATTCAGTTTGCCTTTTTGGATCGTTCCTAAATTGGCTTCTTTGTGGCTGTCTCTTGTGCTTCCCTGTGGCATAAATGAATAGTTGCTTACTAACCGGCACTTATTCATCTTATCCTCAGTGGAACTTGTGGCCTTCTACCTACTAACCGGTAGTCGTAAGTCCTATTTGTGTGGTTTACTGTCTACTAACCGATAGTTATAAATCCTTCTTTTATCCCCTAGCAGAGGTAACCTTTGTGGTTCATTCTGGTTGATGGCGGATTTTGTGGTCTGCTACCTACTAACCGGTGGTTGTAAATCCTATTTTCTCGCTTTGTTCCTCAGCAGAATCTTTGGTCTTCTACCCATCATCTCGGTATTTGTAAACCCTATTTTCTCTCCTTGCAGAGTTAACCTTGTTTGTTCATCCCAACCGATAACGGTTACTTTTCCATGGTTTTCTGCCTACTAACCGGTAGATGTAATCCCCTCTTTGCGGTTATCATTACCCAGTTGTCAGTATTGATGTTCTTTTCCCCTTTTGGATATTTGCTTTGATCAAGCAATCTTATCCCCAGCGGGTCTTCCCCTTCCTTGTGGGTATTTGCTCCGAGTAAGCAATTTTATCCTCAGCGGGTCCTCTTTCATTCACCGTTTGCCGGTAATGTTTGTTGTCCCTTTTGATTGGTCATCATTACATACCTAGTTTGGTATCCCGATGCCTTTCTTTTCGGTTGATTTATCCTTTAACAACCTACAACCCGGTTATGGATAATCTTCCATGCGAGTATATTATCTACGTTTTGACGGCTATAGATAATATATCTCATGCGCTCTTCGGTCGAAGCCTTTCGTGTTTCCCCAGTCGAGTAAGATTCGTTATCCCTTTTGCGGAGTCGAATATCCTACCCCTTTTGTTTGGATAATTTCCGTATGCTTGCAATTTTATCCCCAGTGAGTCATATCTCGTCTACCCTTTTGTTGTTGGTAACGATTGTTTCTCTTTTCGGTTGATTTATCCTTTAACAACCTACAACCCGGTTATGGATAATCTTCCTTGCGAGTATATTATCTATGTTTTGACGGCTATAGATAATATATCTCATGCACTCTTTGGTTGAATCCTTTGTTTGTTTCCCCAGTTGAGTAAGATTCGCGTTCTTTTACAAAATCGAATATCCATCCTATAAACAAGTCTGTTTTTCTAGCCTTCTTCGGGATGATAAGTGTTTTGGAACACAAACCAATTCACGATTTCGGTTGATTTATCCTTTAACAACCTACAACCCGGTTATGGATAATCTTTCTTGCGAGTATATTATCTACGTTTTGACGGCTATAGATAATATATCTCATGCACTCTTTGGTTGAATCCTTTGTTTGTTTCCCCAACTGAGTAAGATTCGCATTCTTTACAGAATCGAATGTCCATCCTATAAACAAGTCTGTTTTTCCAGCTTTCTTCAGGATGATGAGTGTTTTGGAACACACACCAATTCACGCCTTGGTCGGTCACCTGTTATATGCCTACAACCCGGTATCCTTGGTGTTCCTTCCTTTTCGGCTCCCCATTATGACCTTGGTCCCCTGCGGAGTCAGATTCTCCTGAGTTGAAATATACCTTTTTCAGGTCTTCCTCAGATGATTTGGTCGATTGATATCTCTCACCCGTACACAGGTCTTAGATATTCATTCTTCCTGAGCTTGTTACTCACTAACCGGTAACATCTCATCCTTTTGCTTCCCCTGGAGAGTCTTTGTTAGATTTCCCCAGCGGAGTTGTTGTTGTGATTCGCTTTTGTTGTGTTGGCTTAACTCTCCAATACATGCATTTTCCCGACAGAGTTGTCTTGTCAGCTCTTTCCCCAGTCTGAGTCCGGATTTTCATCCGAAGTATCCTTTGTGGATAGTTTTGTTGTATTGGCGTTTTCCCCAATACACGCATTTTTGGGTCAGCTTGAGTCTTTCTAATGGATGTGTTTCCCTTTGGAACTCTTTTCCCCAGTGTCAGTCTTTATTCCCCAGTATTAGTCTCCAGTTTCAAGTCGTGTCCTGCTCACGCATTCTTTTCTTTTCTTATCCCCATAAGAGTCCCGTTAGAGTCTCTGTTCCATTAGGAAGTGCATCATTCCTATGGATTGTCTTTTCTCCTGATTTTCTTTTCTTCTTTGTGGACCCATATTCCCACAGAGATAATTCGTTTTGCATTCATACATTTGCATCATGAGGTCTCTCAGGGACCAAAATTTGTCTCATTTGTTGTTATATAAGCCCATTCTACCGCGTCGAGATGAAGATTTTAACCTTCACTTCTCCGGCTAGAATGATCTTAAATAGGGGCATCTGTAAGACCCCAATTTTATCCCTAAGATCCCTCATGGCATCATATCATAGCATTGCATAGCTTCAAGGATCTTTGAGCATCTTGCCTTCCTTTCCTTTGGGTGGGATATTCCTGTGAGTGGTTTTGGATCACCAGGCATTGCTTGCATTGTATATCATTGCATTTCTTGTTTAATCACTAACCAAAAGTACCAAAAATATGTCATCTAACATTTGTTTTGCAGTTTAAGCAGTCAAGCCAAGCAATTCAAGGGTTTCTTTTGTATAAGAGCTGATGGTATTTTCTTGGTATGAGGACCACATGTCATTATCTTGAGCCTATATGAACTAGAGGTTCATTTTGGAGCAAATTCCTCAAGTGGCAAAGGCCCAAGTTCATCAGGCAATTTCAGGTCATCTGAGGACCATACAGTCAAATGTACAGTCAACTGAAGGCTTTGAGTGTGAAAATTGAATTTCTTCATCTTATTCATGTTCAAACAAGGCCTATTCATCATGTCAAACCTCTACTTTGAAGAATTTGAAGCCAGTGCAAAAGTTTCCCAAAATGGAAAGTGACCTGTAATTTCAAGTTTCCAAAAATAGCAAGTTTTTGGACCAAATTCAACTTGACTTTCCAACATCAAAGAAGCTTCAAATGAATTTTTGTCCCACATGAAAGTTGAAGATCTCTCTCTCCCATTTACAAAAAGTCCAAGATCATGAGCATCTAATGAATGGTTGAGGAGTTATCATCAAAATATTGCCAAGTGTGCATGGAACTTCAACAAGCCATAACTTTTGATCCAAAGCTCCAAATTGAGTGCCTCTTTTTGCATATTGCTTCTCATGACCTATAATTTCCAAACCCATCATTACATTGCATGAAATTTATTCATATGATCATTTGCCCATGCATGTTCATTTTAGAGGAAAAATGGAGAATTTGAATTTTATTGATCATACATGAAAAATACCATTGCCATTGTGTTCATGAGAGGATTTTAAGTGAAAATACACCTACATATGCTACTGTTTGATGCATCCGCGAAAAACAACCGGCGGAAAAAGACAAAACAAACATAGCCGCCACCGTGCGTTATTTATCCCAAAAGAGGGAAAGGAAACGCTCGAAGTAAACCTGGAAAGGAAATGGTCTTGCGACCGGAGATTGCAAGGATCGGGAGTCGGTTACGCAAGGGGAAAGTATTAGCACCCCCTCACGTCCGTCGTACTCGACGGGATCCACGCTCAGAAGAATAGAATAAGGTTGCTAAATAACTGCTCAAAAAGAATGCACGCACTGGAATAAATCACAGATGGAAGAAGACGGAGGAAGCGGACTCGGCAGGATGTCGCATCCTGGGCCTACGTAGTTTGTCAGAAACAAACATCAGAGTCGACGTAGTTCGGGGAAATGGGGAACGGGCTCGCTAGGATATAGTATCCTATGCCTACGTATCTCATCTGGAATGAGAATCAGAGCTACCGTAGTTCGGCTAACGCACACCAAAACAAAACACACGCACAGACGCTGAGACGTCAAAGCAAACACACCAATGGAAACCGACTGCCAATCGCTGGACTTACATCAGACTCCACACAAAAGAAACACAAAAAGGAAACCGAATGCCAATCGCTGGGCTTACATCAGACTCCAAACAACAACAACAAACGGGAAACCGAATGCCAATCGTTGGGCTTACATCAGACTCCAAACAACAACAACAAACGGGAAACCGAATGCCAATCGCTGGGCTTACATTAGCCTCAAAACAACAACAACAAACGGGAAACCGAATGCCAATCGCTGGGCTTACATCAGACTCCAAACAACAACAACAAACGGGAAACCGAATGCCAATCGCTGGGCTTACATCAGCCTCCAAACACACACAAAAAGGTTAACAAATTGACAAGCTAACAGGGAGTCTGGTACTCGGACCTAAAAGCTGTCAAGCAAACACCAAGAAGACGCTGAGACGTCAGAAGAAACAAAAAGGGTGAACACACAGACTAACAGGGAGTCGGGAACTCGAGCCTGATAGCTGTCAAGCAAAACACACACAAAGAAGGAAAAGGGTGCCCGGAGAGATCTCGCGTGATCTCCTGCCTACGTACCTTATCTGGTATGAGGATCAGGGCGACGTAGTTCCCCTTAACAGGGGAGAAACTTCTATCCTAACCAGAGACTGGGAAATAACAACTAAAAGGGAGACTGACTCGAGCCTAAAAGTTGTCATGCAATCCACAATAGTCCTAGGTTGAGGTTTCTAACATAACCTAACTCGCACAGGAAGCAAGCTAGCCTAAACAGCAAATAAACAGCCAATAAACATCGCCGGTGAACAGGTATCACACACTATATGCAAACAAGCGGCTCATACAAGGTTGGGCTTTAGTCAAGGGGTCATATCAACCTCGACAAACAAGCCAGTTCTGTTATGGGTGTCTGACAAAGCTCTTAACCACTGACATTGACCGTCAGGGTGAGCAGATGAAAAGGTAATGAGGGTTGGACCTCATAGCTCTTATCCCTGGCCTGGGAGAGCTTCAATCAATGAAGGTGTGGGAGTCTAGAATGAGGAACTCTACTCCACATGACTGACTCAATCTACAATGATCTTGGGTGTTTATTCAAAATGCATCAACACAGGGTGTGAGCAAGATGAAAGACACAACTGAATAGCAGGGGATGGATTGCACATCCCTTTTATCTGCCAATGCCTCTTCACTTAGGAGGTCTTTAAATGTACATGGCACAAATGTAAACAAACAAAAACATGGCCTCTTAAGGAGGGCTTCAGACAGGTGCCTGCCAAAATAACATGACAGGTCTTCCAGACTACATGGAGAACAGGAAGTTACCTAGGTGGTATGTGATGGGAAAATAGCAAGTGTACTATTTTTCTCACTGTAGTAATAAAAGGGAAATTCCCCGTTTGTCGATCTCAAGGACTGCTTGACGATACAGAGTTTATAGATTGTTTCAATTAGACAAAAGCCTTTGGTTTTTGTGTTGTGAGTAATTATCCTACCAATTGCAAATAAGTAAAGCAAGTGAAAAGGTTGAACGAGATACAAATGAGAGACGATTGCTAGGGTCGGTGAATGAAACTTCCTGTAACAGATATAATTTATGAAGGCTAAGACAATATTCCTGTCAAATTAATTCCGGTCCTCAAGGGTATCTATTCCTAAGTCCTTAGTAAACAGACCTTTGATTATGTAACCTAATTACTATGTCCATAAATAATTAAGTTCATACTCAAGCATTCAATTATCAAGAATTACCGGTCAGATAGAAAATCCCTAGTCCTAGGTTATTTTTACTATCCAAATTCTTATCCAGGTCAATGAATAATCGCGGTCCAGCTTAAACTATTCATAATAATCATCATTCGTTGGTCCGACGAATAAAGCATAAAGAACGGTAATAAGAACAAATCAATGGAAAAGAAGAAATAATCAATGCATTCATAAACATCAAATCTGTCACATTCAGAATCAGGGTCACCCCCCTAGCAATGGGGGGTTTAGCTACTCATACTAGAAATAAAAACAAAGATTAATATTGTTGTCATTACAGAATTTCGTGAGGAATCAATCTTCAATAGTTGGAAAACTCTTGAACATATGAATCCTTTGATATTCGTAGAGTCTCCAGCCCTCAAAACGCGTCTTTTTTCTCTCAAAAACGTCCAACCCCCGGAAAATCGTGGTCTGGCCTCTTAATAGCTCTTCAGTTGGATTTTTCCTAATTTTGTGCTCCATATGCGTATTGAGCTGTCCCATACGCGTATTGGCTGGTCTCAAACGCGTACTGCACGTAACACAGCCTCTAATACGCGTATTGCTCAGTCTGGTACGCGTATTGCCCAGACTGGTACGCGTATTGCCCAGACTGGTACGCGTATCACCAGAAGCTTGTCTTTTGGCTGAATTTTCCATCCCTCTGGTCATTTACGTATGCTACGCGTACTGGGAAG
The DNA here is from genome assembly GCF_024323335.1 of Lathyrus oleraceus. NCBI lineage: Eukaryota > Viridiplantae > Streptophyta > Magnoliopsida > Fabales > Fabaceae > Lathyrus > Lathyrus oleraceus. Next base: position 236,052,058 of record NC_066582.1, read on the forward strand.
GCCCATACGCGTATCATGTAAGGCCATACGCGTATGGATAGCAGGTTCTCCAGAAAAATGATTTTTTCTTCCGTTTTCTTGCTCGGGCTCAATTTCTCATCTGACGTTTGATTCCCTGAGCTTCCAAACTAGTTTTTTACCTGCTAACATACCCAAAAGTGTAAAATATCCTCAAGAAACTCATCAGTAACAACACACTTAATATTATAGAATTGAGCTTATATCTACTAAAAATGCTTCAGTTTACACAGTTTACCTGACTTATTTACGGTTAAATAGTGGAATGTCTAGCATAATTGGTGACTGATCACAACCCCAAACTTAGCTTGTTGCTTGTCCTCAAGTAACATTTTATTACCATCCAAGATCATGTCACCCCAAACTTACTGTAAAACAGTTCTTACCACAATACTGCTGAAATCTTTCGCACTGGACCTCTTGATGTTTTTCAGGTTTTCTGATTCTTCCACATAGCCAACGAGCTAGAAACTCTCTCCCTCAGAGATATGACTTTACCTGTCAGCTTATATCACACTCTCACCAAGTCTCTCTGGGTTAAAGTGTTATCACTCTCAAATCACAATATGCAATATCAAATCAGAAGTTTGAATAAATTCTCTCATCCTATCAACATGTACAATCACACACACTATTTGAGGTCTTTTAGGGTTGTAACGGGGCTTTGGTTTAGGTAGGGTATGAAATTGGAACAAGGGTTGTTTTTTTTTTTTTTTTTGGTTCAGAGTACATGAAATCATTCTCTCACTACGTTTCTTTTCTATTATTCCTGTAGGGTAATGCAATCCTCTTTTCCTTTTATCTATAGTGAATGTAGCATCTTTCAAAAGCTGTTCTTTTATTGTTTTTCGCTTTTCTCTTTCTTTTCTTTTCATGTTGTTGTTTGTTTGTTTTTTTTTTTTTTTTTTATACGACATTCACTTACTATTCATGTACTGCAAAGCTACCCCAAACTTAAAGGTTTCTATTCCAACAGCAACCCCAAACTTAGATAGAAATGTAGAGATGAAATCAATTCTCACATACTCTGAACAGGGTAGGATGGGTACAAGGTCATGGCTTTAGAAAAAAAAAACGGGTATATCAAAAATAAATGATTAACAGGCTCAACAGGGTAAAACAATGGATAATAATAATAATGGGATGGCTAGAAGGGCTCTAGGTGATAACCAAAAAAAATGCCTCAGAGTGTGTATTCGTACAGCTAATAATAACAAAAGAACGTACGCAAACCAAGATTGATAAAGACATACCTGATATCTCTCATATGATGATAAGTGTTTGGCTTTTTATGATCTCACCAGGACGGGTTAAGCTGACTTGTTCTATCTTACCTCTGAGTTCAAAGCCTCGTGGTTCTGATGTTAATCTTAACCAGTGCGTCCAATCATAAACAACAGTATCTACAGTCAGGGGACTGAAAGAGAGGACGCCCCAAGTAGCTGGTGTAAATGATCAAGAAAACCAATAGCCAGACATAGTCACGTATCGAATGAAATAAACAGGAAACTGGAGGTAAACCAAATCAAATTCATTAGAATAAGTCAACCTATAATAGGTGGTTACATCAAAGCAACAGAAATTAACAACTGAATAAATAAAAAAACAAAAGTTACGCAAAGAAAACCAAAAGTACAAAAAAACATAATCAAAATCAATCACTCTGTCCACCGTCCTGCATATGGGTATCAAAGTTAATCATATCTGTCGGATCCAACATAGTGTGCCCTCGTGCGAAGGCAGAGATAGACGTCAATGTCTCTGTGTTGCCCGACGGAGTATGCTGCTGCTGAGGTGGTGTCTGGTGCGGTGGCTGCTGCGGTGGCTGCTGCGGAATCTCTCCCCCTATCTGAACTGGCTGGTTCCACCAAGGAAAGGTGAACTGGCCAAAGTGAGGTGCTGGAGGCGGTCCGGAGAATCTATCTCTAAAGCGCTGTGCCTCCTCCCACAGATCTGTCTGATGAGTAAGAACTCTCCCTGACAGTCCATACTGAAAGCAGAAGTCCTGCATAACACAAAACTGTGACATCTGCATCCGGTACTCTCTGGAGTTCTCATCAATTGGAGGAGGCTGAGGTGGCTGTGCCTCTGCTGCATTCGGCTGAGCCTCCTGGTGCGGAGCACTGGTGCTTCCCTCCCTGTCTCGTGGTCGCCTCAGAGGTCGGGGCGGATCATCTGTGACCGTCCTCTCCTTCATCCAATGGGCGTTCAGCGGTGCAGCCGGTCGCAACATCAGCGAATCAGAGAAATCCGGAACACCCGCTTTCTTGCACAGCAGGTAAATCACAGTCGCATGGCCTAAGGATTTCTTAGGCGACTGAGCGATGTCATCCATATCAGCAGCGATGATCTGGCCAATATTCACTTGTTTTTGATGCAGGATCTGATGGAGCAGTAGGGCACGCTCTGATATCAATTCCGACCCGCTCCGATTAGTGCTCAAATTATGATGAATGAAATATGCCAATGCCTTAGGAATCGGAGCTAGATCAACTACCATAATCTTCGCCGGAGAGATTTTTGAAGTGGGAGCCCAATCGTGACCTGGCCTAATCAGTGAGTTTTTCATATCAGTGTATGGCCAATAGTTCTTGTCAGACCGTTTCATTTCGGCAAACGGGCAAACGGAATCATAGAATTTGCATTTCAGCACACTGTTAATCGTCTTCCCATCATATTTGATAACTTTGCCCCTTACCCATGAAACGAACGCTGCATTTCCTGTGGGATCGTCTTCATCGGATGTTACCCGTAGTGCATTAGCGTAAAACTCCCAGATCAGATCCAGTGAAACCGGTTGGATTTTGTCATTGAAGTAGATCAACTTCTGCCTTTTTAGAATATTAGTGACCTCTGGATACGTGTCATTCTGATACATCCAATGTTTTTCTTCGACCATGCTTCGACTCTTTATTTGCTCATATCTATCTTCATGGTAGGTGGTACGGAATGTGTTGACTTCGTTTGGTGATTGAGACATGATATTGATCTGTAAACTGAATGAAAGGGAAGAAAACAGAGAAAAATCACAGCAATACGCACAAAACACGTAACGAAAAAATGAGAAAATGAAGTCCGTACGGACAAAAACTATATAAGCATGCCCATAAAACTGATACGCGTATCATACGCTGACAATACGCGTATTTGATGCCCATACGCGTATCAATATGCCATACGCGTATCATACGCTGCTGAAACAAGTGCAAAAAGTGATTTGCGTAACAGATCACGTATCATAATGTGATACGCGTATGGCCTGGTCCCTTACGCGTATCATACGCGTATTCTTCTTCTTTACGCGTATCATACGCGTTTCACCAGAGGGGTGCATTTTTTTGTCCAATACGCGTATCATGAGATCTGTAACACCCTTCTAAAATACCCCAAATATTTAATTAAAATAACAACATATATAAATCAGAGTAATTATGCATCCAAGGGTGTCACACAACATTTCACACTATTCATCAAAGTAGCCTGTCATGCTCATTTATTTATTAAATAAAACAGTTGCATAATACACAGCGGATAGAAATCAAATTATCATTCAAAACATGTAACATATTACATGTAAAATGGTTCACAACCAATTAATAAAATATTCAAAACATCCCGTCCCGATGTTACATCTATCAGAGCATGACCCACTAAGGAGACTACACTAGACTCCAAGTATTAGCTTCTACTCAACTCATTGCCCGTTACCTGAAAAATAGTTGTAAGGGTGAGTTCCTCAATCGATATAATAAGCATTATAAAACATCATGTAATGCTAAGTAAATAACACATTTCATCACCCAAATCAGATTACACATTCAGTAACAGCAATGTCAACTCAATCATACTCAACATCAACACAACACACAACACACATATAATACTGGAATACATCCATTCATATTATACGCCATATATCAATTATGCAATGAGACTCCATGCATGCGGTACCGACTCTTTGTGAACATATAGTTCACCTCACCGTCCAAATCCAGGCACGGCTACCAAGCCCACTAGTCCCACTCATTTGAGACCTAGTGACTCACTCACTAATTCCTCACCATGGGAATTAGCTACCACCCCAAATGGGCCATGCTATGCACGCTAATCACCTAGCATGCAAACATCAACAACAGTCCAAAATGACTAACTCACTAATTCCTCACCATGGGAATTAGCTACCACCCTAAAGGCCACAATATGCATGCTAATCATCTAGCAATGCAACATCAACAACAATTCACAAGGACATATGCTCACACTCTAAGCCATACAACAGTCCATTCACAAATACATGCATAATATATATATTCACAGCATTATGCATATCCTCATACATCATCAACACATGTATCAACACATCATATCATGTCAAATAATTAAACACAGTATTAGCACACTCTACTAATACCTATACTGCTCAAAACAGCGGGAAATAATCCCTACTATATCACACACTGATATAGGCAACCACCAATTAGGCACACAACATTTAAACTAACAAATTTTCCACTCTGCAACAGCGTTAACCGGTTAACGCCCTGGGTTAACCGGTTAACGCAGGCAAAACACGCTTACTGCCCAAAACTTAACAGTGTTAACCGGTTAACGCCCTGGGTTAACCGGTTAACGCAGGCAAAACAGCACTAATTCTCAATTCGTAACAGTGTTAACCGGTTAACACCCTGGGTTAACCGGTTAACGCAGACAAAACAGCAGTTCCTGCGCTAACACAAAGCAGAATGCAGAATTCTCCGCATTTTCCGCCGTTAGAGGACTTCCGGACCTCCGATTCCAATTCCGTAAAAAGCTATGCGTTAGGGAAATTACAACACACTCAATTACAGGTTCAATTTCAGTTTTTTACACAACATATCCATCACAATTTTCAGCATTCGACAATCCCAATTAGGGTCAATTCAACGGTTTATCACTACCCATTACATGCTAACCCATAATACCCATTAAACGACGATAAACCCCCCTTACCTGAGTTAATCCGGCAATCTCTAAGCTCCAAGCTCTTCTCTTCTCCAATCTTCTTCCTCTTGCTCTGCCTCTTTGCCCTTTCTCCTCTTTCTCAATCGCTTCTCTGTTTCACGTGAAAACCTTTTCTTTACCAAATGGGCTCTTTTTCTTTATTTCACACTTATATATTTTCCAATTTATTTTATTATCCCAATAAAATAATAATTCAATAATTCCAAAATAATAATAATAATAATCCAATTATCTAATTAAATTAATAAATATATTATTAACTTAATTTAAATAATTACCATATTATTATCGGGGTGTTACAACTCTCCCCCACTAAAAGAGTTTTCGTCCTCGAAAACATACCTCAAGCGAACAACTCTGGGTAAGACTCCTTCATCTTACTCTCCAGTTCCCAAGTCACATTGCCACCTGCTGGTCCTCCCCAAGCTACCTTCACCAAGGCAATCTCTTTACCCCGCAACTGCTTCAACTCTCGATCCTCAATCCTCATAGGTGATGTTTCAACAGTCAGGTTATCTCTCACCTGTACATCATCTACTTGGACTACATGCGACGGATCATGAATGTATCTCCTCAACTGAGACACATGAAAAACCTCATGCAAATTTGCAAGTGATGGCGGTAAAGCGATACGATAGGCTACCTCCCCTATCCTCTCCAAAATCTGATAAGGACCAATAAATCGAGGTGTCAACTTCTTTGACTTCAAAGCTCGACCAACACCAGTTATCGGAGTAACACGAAGAAACACATGATCTCCCTCTTGAAACTCAAGTGACTTCCTCCTCTTGTCGTGATAACTCTTCTGACGACTCTGAGCAATTCTCATCTTCTCCTGAATCATCTTAATCTTTTTCGTAGTTTATTGAACAATCTCCGGTCCAACCACAGCACTCTCACCGGACTCATACCAACATAAAGGTGTCCGACATCTCCTACCATACAAAGCTTCAAACGGTGCCATACCAATGCTCGAATGAAAACTATTGTTGTAGGTAAACTCAATCAAAGGTAAATAACAATCCCAAGCACCTCCTTTTTCCAAAACACACGCCCTCAAAAGATCCTCTAGTGACTGAATCGTCCTCTCAGTCTGACCATCAGTCTGCGGATGATATGCAGAACTCAATCTCAGCTTAGTTCCCAAAGCCCTCTGCAAACCTTCCCATAACTTAGATGTAAATCTAGGATCTCTGTCCGAAACAATACTCGACGGAATACCATGCAAACTTACAATCTTCTCAATATACAACTCGGCTAATCTCTCTAACGGATAATCCATTCTGATCGGAATGAAATGAGCCGACTTCGTCAATCTATCTACAATCACCCAAATAGCTTCAAAATTCTTACTTGTCCTCGGTAAACCAGAAACAAAATCCATACTGATACTATCCCACTTCCACTCTGGAATAGCCAACGGTTGCATTAGCCCAGACGGCTTCTGATGCTCAATCTTTGACTTCTGACAAGTCAAACAGGAATAAACAAAACTTGCAATTTCTTTCTTCATTCCCGGCCACCAAAATAACCTCTTCAAATCATGATACATCTTCGTAGCTCCAGGATGAATACTCAGGCCACTACGATGTCCTTCTTCAAGAATACTCTTCTTAAGTTCGGTAACGTCCGGAATACACACCCGATTACCAAATTTCAAAACACCATTCTCATCAATTCTGAATTCACCACCTTGACCTTGATTCACTAAAGTCAACTTATCAACCAAAAGCACATCGGATTTCTGACCCTCTCTGATCTCATCCAGAATACCACTCGTTAACTTCAACATTCCCAATTTAACACTATTGTGAGTACTCTCACACACCAAACTCAAGTCTCTAAACTGCTCAATTAAATCCAATTCCTTAACCATTAACATAGACATATGCAATGATTTCCGACTCAATGCATCAGCCACTACGTTTGCTTTACCCGGATGGTAATTCAAACCAAAGTCATAATCCTTCAGAAATTCTAACCATCTCCTCTGTCTCATATTCAGCTCTTTCTGATCAAACAAATACTTTAAACTTTTATGGTCACTGAAAACCTCAAATCTTGACCCATACAAATAATGCCTCCACAACTTCAGAACAAATACCACAGCTGCCAACTCTAAATCGTGTGTCGGATAGTTCCTCTCATGAACCCTCAGCTGTCTCGAAGCATAAGCTATAACCTGCTTATTCTGCATCAACACACCACCCAAACCCAACAATGAAGCATCACAGTAAACCTCAAATGATTCCGACGAACTCGGTAATATCAGAATAGGAGCAGTAGTCAACCTTCTCTTTAACTCTTGGAAACCTTCTTCACATTTTAAATCCCAAACAAACGCTTGCCCCTTTCTAGTCAACATCGTCAACGGTAACGCCAACTTAGAAAATCCCTCAATGAACTTCCTATAATAACCTGCAAGTCCAAGAAAACTCCTTATCTCAGAAACTGACTTCGGAGCTTCCCACTTAGATACCGCTTCTATCTTAGAAGGATCAACAGCAACACCACCTCTTGAAATCACATGACCAAGAAAACTAACCTCTTCTAACCAAAATTCACACTTAGACAGTTTAGCAAATAACTTCTTTTCTCGGAGAACTTCTAGAACCACTCTCAAATGCTCAGCATGCTCTTCTTCAGATTTCGAATACACCAAAATGTCATCAATAAACACCACAACAAACTTATCTAGGTACGGATGGAAAATCCTATTCATATACTCCATAAATACTCCAGGCGCATTAGTCACACCAAAAGGCATTACATAATACTCATAATGTCCATACCTTGTCCTGAAAGCAGTCTTCTGAATATCCTCAGTTTTCACACGTATCTGATGATACCCCGATCTCAAATCTATTTTGCTGAACACACTCGCACCAACCAACTGATCCATCAAATCATCAATCCTCGGCAAAGGATACCGATTCTTGATCGTCACTTTGTTCAGTTGCCTGTAGTCCACACACAACCTCATAGTACCTTCTTTCTTCTTAACCAACAACACTGGTGCACCCCACGGTGACACACTCGGACGAATAAATTTCTTATCCAACAGATCTTCCAACTGACTCTTCAATTCAGCTAACTCAACAGCAGACATACGGTACAGAGCCATCGATATCGGTCTAGTACCAGGTACCAAATCAATCGAGAACTCAACTTCACGTTCTGGCGGTAATTCATTCACTTCTTCTGGAAACACATCAGGAAAATCACACACCACGGCTAGATCACAAATCACCAGTTTATCTTTAGCCTCCAAAGTCGCTAACAGCATAAACAACTCTGCCCCATCTGCTACTGCCTCATCCACTTGTCTTGCTGATAGAAACAAATCCTTTCCTTCCTCAACCTCAGGAAATATCACAGTCTTATCAAAACAGTTGATATAAACTCGGTTAAACACCAGCCAGTTCATACCCAGAATAACATCAATCTGCACTAACGGAAGACACACAAGGTCTATCCCAAAGTCTCTACCAAAAATACTCAAAGGACAACTCAAACAAACTGAAGTAGTAGTCACTGAACCCTTCGCAGGAGTATCAATCACCATACTACCAAACATCTCAGATATCTCTAACTTAAGTTTCACAGCACAATCCAAAGATATAAAGGAATGAGTAGCACCGGTGTCGATAATAGCTACAAGAGGAAAGCCATTAATATAACACGTACCTCGGATCAAACGATCATCTGCAGAAGTCTCAGAACCCGATAAAGCAAAGACCTTGTCTCCCGACTGATTCTCTCTCTTTGGCTTAGGACACTGTGGACTGATATGACCCACTTCTCCACAGTTGAAACAAGTTACAGTCTTCAACCGGCACTCTGCAGCCAAGTGACCACCTTTTCCACACTTAAAACACTTCTTCTCATTACTGGTACACTCATGGACACGATGTCCAGCCTGACCACATCTGTAACACTTAGCAGGAGCACTAGAGTCTCCCCCACTAGGCCTCTTCATCCCACTCTGACTCTGGAAACCTCTGCCAGTTGCATACGGTTTCCCACGATCACTCTGATTCTTGCCTCTTCTATCAACCCTCTGCTGATAGCTCTCCGCTCTGGCTTTGGAATCCTGTTCAAAAATCCTGCAACAGTCAACCAAGTCAGAAAACACTCTGATCCGCTGATATCCAATAGCCTGTTTGATCTCGGGACGCAACCCGTTCTCAAACTTCACACATTTCGAAAATTCTCCAGCAGCCTCATTATAGGGAGTGTAATACTTCGACAGCTCTGTGAACTTAGCAGCATACTCAATAACCGACCGATTGCCCTGCTTCAATTCCAAGAACTCTATCTCTTTCTTTCCTCTAACATCCTCTGGAAAATACTTCCTCAGGAATCTCTCTCTGAACACAGCCCAAGTGATCTCAGCATTTCCAGCAGATTCCAACTCAGTGCGGGTAGCAACCCACCAATCATCAGCTTCTTCTGATAGCATATGCGTACCAAACCTGACCTTCTGGTTATCGGCACACTCAGTTACTCGGAAGATCCTCTCGATCTCCTTCAACCACTTCTGAGCGCCATCTGGATCGTATGCTCCCTTGAACATTGGAGGAGTGTTCTTCTGGAACTCACTCAATTGACGAGCAGCTCCCATTCCCACAACATTCGGATTCCCTCCAAGTACTCCAGCTAGCATACCCAGAGCCTCAGCAATCGCAGCATCATCTCTACCTCTTCCAGCCATCTCTATTCTGAAAACCCAACAAGCTAAAACAATAAGTACTGATAGGGTTACACAACACCTATCCCGTACAGGGGAAACAGAATAATTACGACTCGACTCGACCGACTATGCTCTGATACCACTAATGTAACACCCTTCTAAAATACCCCAAATATTTAATTAAAATAACAACATATATAAATCAGAGTAATTATGCATCCAAGGGTGTCACACAACATTTCACACTATTCATCAAAGTAGCCTGTCATGCTCATTTATTTATTAAATAAAACAGTTGCATAATACACAGCGGATAGAAATCAAATTATCATTCAAAACATGTAACATATTACATGTAAAATGGTTCACAACCAATTAATAAAATATTCAAAACATCCCGTCCCGATGTTACATCTATCAGAGCATGACCCACTAAGGAGACTACACTAGACTCCAAGTATTAGCTTCTACTCAACTCATTGCCCGTTACCTGAAAAATAGTTGTAAGGGTGAGTTCCTCAATCGATATAATAAGCATTATAAAACATCATGTAATGCTAAGTAAATAACACATTTCATCACCCAAATCAGATTACACATTCAGTAACAGCAATGTCAACTCAATCATACTCAATATCAACACAACACACAACACACATATAATACTGGAATACATCCATTCATATTATACGCCATATATCAATTATGCAATGAGACTCCATGCATGCGGTACCGACTCTTTGTGAACATATAGTTCACCTCACCGTCCAAATCCAGGCACGGCTACCAAGCCCACTAGTCCCACTCATTTGAGACCTAGTGACTCACTCACTAATTCCTCACCATGGGAATTAGCTACCACCCCAAATGGGCCATGCTATGCACGCTAATCACCTAGCATGCAAACATCAACAACAGTCCAAAATGACTAACTCACTAATTCCTCACCATGGGAATTAGCTACCACCCTAAAGGCCACAATATGCATGCTAATCATCTAGCAATGCAACATCAACAACAATTCACAAGGACATATGCTCACACTCTAAGCCACACAACAGTCCATTCACAAATACATGCATAATATATATATTCACAGCATTATGCATATCCTCATACATCATCAACACATGTATCAACACATCATATCATGTCAAATAATTAAACACGGTATTAGCACACTCTACTAATACCTATACAGCTCAAAACAGCGGGAAATAATCCCTACTATATCACACACTGATATAGGCAACCACCAATTAGGCACACAACATTTAAACTAACAAATTTTCCACTCTGCAACAGCGTTAACCGGTTAACGCCCTAGGTTAACCGGTTAACGCAGGCAAAACACGCTTACTGCCTAAAACTTAACAGTGTTAACCGGTTAACGCCCTGGGTTAACCGGTTAACGCAGGCAAAACAGCACTAATTCTCAATTCGTAACAGTGTTAACCGGTTAACACCCTGGGTTAACCGGTTAACGCAGACAAAACAGCAGTTCCTGCGCTAACACAAAGCAGAATGCAGAATTCTCCGCATTTTCCGCCGTTAGAGGACTTCCGGACCTCCGATTCCAATTCCGTAAAAAGCTATGCGTTAGGGAAATTACAACACACTCAATTACAGGTTCAATTTCAGTTTTTTACACAACATATCCATCACAATTTTCAGCATTCGACAATCCCAATTAGGGTCAATTCAACGGTTTATCACTACCCATTACATGCTAACCCATAATACCCATTAAACGACGATAAACCCCCCTTACCTGAGTTAATCCGGCAATCTCTAAGCTCCAAGCTCTTCTCTTCTCCAATCTTCTTCCTCTTGCTCTGCCTCTTTGCCCTTTCTCCTCTTTCTCAATCGCTTCTCTGTTTCACGTGAAAACCTTTTCTTTACCAAATGGGCTGTTTTTCTTTATTTCACACTTATATATTTTCCAATTTATTTTATTATCCCAATAAAATAATAATTCAATAATTCCAAAATAATAATAATAATAATAATCCAATTATCTAATTAAATTAATAAATATATTATTAACTTAATTTAAATAATTACCATATTATTATCGGGGTGTTACAAGATCCATACGCGTATTGGCAGATTCATCTTCACAAAAAACAAAAAAATCTATTTTAAAAATTTTTTCTTAAAAGAAACTGACTCGGGAAAAATAAAATGACAAAATCACTCAAACCTCCCTTGGGTTGCCTCCCAAGCAGCGCTTCGTTTAACGTCGCATGGCTCGACGGGACACCTCATACTCAGATGAGTTTAACAGTTTCAATTGGTCCCCCTTCACCGGGATTGTATGGTTTCAACCTCTGACCATTGACTTTGAAGGTGTCGCCATTCTTCTCATTTTTAAGCTCTATTGCTCCATAAGGAAGTACTTTGTTAATGACGAACGGTCCTGACCATCTTGACCTCAATTTCCCTTGGAACAGCTTCAACCTGGAATTAAACAGCAGTACAAGTTGTCCCTCCCGAAATTCCCTCTTCTGTATCTTTTGATCATGCCATTTTTTTGTTTGTTCTTTGTAAATTTTGGCATTTTCATAAGCTTGATTCCTGAATTCTTCCAACTCATGAAGTTGTAGAATTCGGGATTCACCAGCTTTAAAAAGATCACAGTTTAGGAATTTGGAGGCCCAGAAGGCTCTGTGCTCGAGTTCGAGTGGTAAATGACAAGCCTTACCGTAAACTAATTGATAGGGGGACATACCTATTGGAGTTTTAAATGCAGTCCTGTATGCCCACAATGCATCATCCAGCTTTACTAACCAATCTTTCCGAGAAGCACTTACCATTTTTTCTAAGATCTGCTTTATTTGACGGTTGGATACTTCCACTTGCCCACTCGTCTGGGGGTGATATGGTGTGGCTATCTTATGTTTGACATTATACTTCTTCAACAGATTCTCCAAGAGTTTATTTATAAAATGCGTACCTTGGTCACTAATTAAAGCCCGTGGTACCCCAAACCTAGAGAAGATGTTATGCCTCAAGAACTTCACCACCACTTTAGCATCATTTGTTGGTAATGTCACAGCCTCTACCCACTTTGACACATAATCGACCGCAACCAATATGTAATTCTTACCCGATGATGGCGGAAACGGTCCCATAAAATCAATGCCCCACACATCAAACAGCTCCACTTCTAGCATGGAGTTTTGCGGCATCTGATTCCGCTTTGTAATGTTACCTATTCGTTGGCACCTATCACATTCTCGGACTATAGAATTTGCATCCTTGAAGAGCGACGGCCAATACAAACCCGATTGGAGGACTTTTGCTGCAGTTCTATCTCCACTGAAATGTCCACCGTACTCCGAATTATGACAAGCTTTCAGAATATCGGCTTGCTCTCTTTCTGGAACACATCTTCTGATCAAACCATCCACTCCCTTTTTATAGAGAAATGGATCATCCCATAGGTATAACCTGCAGTCATAAAGAAACTTTTTCTTTTGGTGAGAATTAAAGTCATCAGGTATAACCCCACCTACCACATAGTTGGCATAGTCAGCAAACCATGGTATCTCCTGAACAGCAAGTATTTTCTCATCAGCGAATGTGTCCTGAATAGGATGTTCCTCCTCCGTTTCTTCGATTGGGGACATGCGAGATAAGTGGTCCGCGACCGTGTTCTCGCACCCCTTTTTGTCTTTGATTTCCAAATCAAACTCCTGAAGGAGGAGGATCCATCTCAAAAGTCTCGGCTTTGATTCCTGCTTAGCAAACAAATACTTTAACGCAGCATGATCAGTATACACAATAACTTTTGAACCAAGCAAATACGATCTAAATTTGTCAAAAGCATAAACCACGACCAACAACTCCTTTTCGGTAGTTGCATAATTCATTTGGGTCGGGTTAAGGACATGACTAGCATAATAAATCACATGCAATAATTTGTCCTTTCTCTGTCCTAGGACAGCCCCCACAGCAAGGTCACTTGCATCACACATTATTTCGAAAGGCAAGGACCAATCGGGGGCGATTACAACAGGTGCACTGATCAACTTACTCTTTAAAGTTTCGAAAGCTACCATGCAGTTTTTATCAAAATTAAATTGCTTGTCCTTGACTAGCAAATCAGTCAATGGTTTGGCCACTTTTGAGAAGTCCCTGATAAACCTGCGATAAAAACCCGCATGACCCAAAAAACTCCTTATCCCTTTTTCATTCACCGGAGGTGGGAGGTTGGCTATAACCTCCACTTTGGCTTTGTCCACTTCAATTCCTTTGTGGGAAATTTTGTGTCCTAGCACAATTCCTTCCTGCACCATGAAATGACATTTCTCCCAATTGAGAATAAGGTTAGTTTCCTGACATCTTTGCAAAACAAGAGACAAGTTAGCTAAACAATTATCAAAAGAAGAACCAAATACAGAGAAATCATCCATAAACACCTCCATATACTTTTCAAGCATGTCGGAGAATATAGATGTCATACACCTCTGAAAAGTAGCTGGGGCATTGCATAGCCCAAATGGCATCCGTCTGTAAGCGAAAATACCATAAGGACATGTAAATGCAGTTTTTTCTTGATCTTCCGGGGCTACAGCAATTTGATTGTATCCCGAATATCCATCCAGAAAGCAATAATACTCATGACCTGCAAGTCTTTCTAACATTTGATCAATAAAAGGGAGAGGAAAATGATCCTTTCTTGTTGCTGTGTTCAGTCTTCTGTAATCGATGCATACTCGCCACCCTGTCACTGTGCGAGTTGGGATCAGTTCATTCTTTTCATTTAAAATTACTGTGGTTCCTCCTTTCTTTGGTACCACGTGAACTGGACTTACCCACGAGCTGTCAGAAATGGGGTAAATCATTCCCGAATCTAACAACTTTACAACCTCTTTCCTTACCACTTCTTTCATTGCTGGATTTAACCTCCTTTGCGGTTGTACTACTGGTTTCTGATTATCCTCCATCAGTATCTTATGCATGCATACTGTGGGGCTAATACCTTTTAAATCCTCAATAGTCCACCCAATAGCACTTTTATGTTTCTTTAGTACCTGTATCAACTTTTCCTCATCTATTGCATTTAGCTCAGAACCGATAATAGCAGGATAATTTGTTCCAGATCCTAGAAAGACATATTTAAGATTTACAGGTAATTGTTTTAATTCAAAATTTATACCTGGTTTACATACCTTTTCATTTTCTGATTCTGGTGCAGATCTCAGATCCTCCCACCGGCGTGGTTTGGATTTCATCCAAAGAGGTTGTGTATCCAGCATGGCAAGCACTTCTTTTTCTGTTTCATCATCATTCTCTTCATCCTCTCTGACCGACAGACTAAGAACTCTTTCCAACGGTAATTCAGGAAACTGTCTTTGCATTGTGCTAGTTACTATTTGATCAATTACTTCCACAGAGTGATTTGTACACCTATCCTCTTTATGTTTCATAGTATCTCGGACATCAATTCTGAGCTCTTCATCATATACCTTTAGGGTCAAGGTACCTCCCTCAATGTCTATCATGCATCTGCCTGTTTCTAAGAAAGGTCTGCCCAGAATCAGAGGTATCTCTTCATCTTCTGGCATTTCCAAAATTACAAAATCAACAGGAAAAACAAATTTATCAACTTTGACCAGAACATCCTCAACTACCCCAAAAGGTCTCTTCACTGAGTGGTCAGCAAATTGAAGTGTCATTCTGGTATCTTGAACATTTCCAATTCCTAGCTTCCTGTAAATAGACAAAGGCATAAGGCTAACACTAGCCCCCAAATCAATCAGCGCCCTTTTAAAAGACCTATCTCCAATGGTACACGGGATGGTCACAGAACCTCTATCTGGCTTCTTTACTGGAATCTTCATACCCTGCAAAATAGCACTACAAGTTTCAGTTAATATAACAGGGTCAGTGTCAGTGGTGCGCTTCTTGGAGATGATGTCTTTCATGAACTTCGCATAAATAGGCATCTGCTCGAGTGCCTCAGAGAATGGAATATTGATTTCTAATTTCCTGAACAACTCCATGAATTTCTGAAAAAATTTCTCATCTTGCTTCTTCTTTTTGTTTCTTTGTGGGAATGGAAGCTTAATGATGGGTTTTGGTTCAGGTAGCTTTTCTTGTACCACCGGCAGTGTCACACTTTCTTCCTCAGGTGGTGTCTTATTTTCTAAGATTTCCAGGTCCACTTCAAGCAATTGATCTTCTTCTTCCTCCTTCTTCTTAAGATCTTCAACAGATTTCCCGCTTCTTGTTGTTACCGCACTCACATTATTGTGCTCCCTCGGATTTGTCACTGTTACACTAGGTAATGCGCCTGGTGTTTGGGAATTTATTATCTGTTGTGCTATCTGACCCAATTGAATCTCCAGATTTTTAATGGATGCATTGGTGTTCTTCTGATTATTCCTGGTTTCTTCCTGAAATTGCATACTCTGAGTTGCCATCTTCTCTACAGCAATCTCCCAATCCACTTTCTTAGGTACTTGTTGCTGGTAAGGTTGCTGTTGGTACGGTGGTTGTTGTTGTGGAGGTCCTTGGTTCTGAATATTACCTTGCTGATCTTTCCAAGAGAAATTAGGATGATTTTTCCACCCCGGATTATAAGTATTTGAGTACGGATTATTCTGCCTCAGGTAATTTATTGCTTGCACCTGTTCTGCGGTGGCAACACAATGCATGGTAAAGTGTGGTCCACTACAAATCTCACAAATCATTGTTGGAACCGGTTGCACTTGAGCAACAGTCTGGGTACCTAAATTCATAGCTTTCAATCTTCTTTCAACCTCAGCAGCAACCTGGTCTTCCATTTTCACTACCTGATTTGCTAATTTCAAGTCAATTTTTCCCTCCGGCTGATTCACAGTACGGTCATATAATTCCAAATGCTCATTCGCTGCAATAGCTTCGATGATCTTTTTGATACCGGTTGCTGTTGAAAAATTAGATGAGCCACCAGCAGCTGTATCAATGAGTTGCTTAGTCTTCATCTTCAACCCGTTTACAAAATTCTGCATTTTTTCAGTTTCATCCAGATTATGTGTAGGACATGCAACTAAACATCTCTTGAATCTTTTGTATGCATCTCCAAGTGTCTCTCCGTCTTTCTGTTTAAAATTCACAATGTCATACCTCTTACGGATATACACAGAAGCAGGAAAATACTCGTTCAAGAATGTTGTTTCCATTTGTTGCCAAGTAGTAATGCTTCCTGCGGGTAGGGAATAGAACCATTCCTCAGCGTCCTCAGATAACGTGAATGGGAACATGACCAATCTCTTTGCCTCTTCAGAATGCCCATCAATTTTCAAGGATGTAGTCATAGTCAGAAACCTCTGCAGATGCTTGTTTGCATCCTCATTGATCTTTCCTACAAAAGGTTTGCTTTCTAACTGACGGATAGTTGACGGGTGTAACTGGAAGTGAGCAACATTAACAGGTTGGTTAACAATGGTCAACCGCACTGCTGGGTTATTCTGTCTGCCATAGTCACCTAAAAGTCTTTCCGCTGGGGGTGGGTCTGCCGCCATGTTTACAGTGTCTGGATGTGAATCTGTGTCTGACTCAGATTTTTCGGAGTGAACAGAGACTGGTGTTCTCGGTGTGGCCGGTTCTTCGGTGTCAGAGTTTGCCAGTTTCTTTCTTCTAGCCTCTCTGAGCTTTGCACGCAATGTTCTCTCTGGTTCTGCGTCAAAATGAAAATCAGCTGAGGCCTTACCTCGCATACACAGATTAGAAAGAAATTAGTTATAATAACAATAAAAATTAAAATTAAAATTAGCAGTAAATAAAATTTTGGAAGCAGAGCAACAAAATTCTAATTTAAAATAAATTAATAAACTCTATTATCTTTGGCAGTCCCCGGCAACGGCGCCAAAAACTTGATGGGAAAATAGCAAGTGTACTATTTTTCTCACTGTAGTAATAAAAGGGAAATTCCCCGTTTGTCGATCTCAAGGATTGCTTGACGATACAGAGTTTATAGATTGTTTCAATTAGGCAAAAGCCTTTGGTTTTTGTGTTGTGAGTAATTATCCTACCAATTGCAAATAAGTAAAGCAAGTGAAAAGGTTGAACGAGATACAAATGAGAGACGATTGCTAGGGTCGGTGAATGAAACTTCCTGTAACAGATATAATTTATGAAGGCTAAGACAATATTCCTGTCAAATTAATTCCGGTCCTCAAGGGTATCTATTCCTAAGTCCTTAGTAAACAGACCTTTGATTATGTAACCTAATTACTATGTCCATAAATAATTAAGTTCATACTCAAGCATTCAATTATCAAGAATTACCGGTCAGATAGAAAATCCCTAGTCCTAGGTTATTTTTACTATCCAAATTCTTATCCAGGTCAATGAATAATCGCGGTCCAGCTTAAACTATTCATAATAATCATCATTCGTTGGTCCGACGAATAAAGCATAAAGAACGGTAATAAGAACAAATCAATGGAAAAGAAGAAATAATCAATGCATTCATAAACATCAAATCTGTCACATTCAGAATCAGGGTCACCCCCCTAGCAATGGGGGGTTTAGCTACTCATACTAGAAATAAAAACAAAGATTAATATTGTTGTCATTACAGAATTTCGTGAGGAATCAATCTTCAATAGTCGGAAAACTCTTGAACATATGAATCCTTTGATATTCGTAGAGTCTCCAGCCCTCAAAACGCGTCTTTTTTCTCTCAAAAACGTCCAACCCCCGGAAAATCGTGGTTTGGCCTCTTAATAGCTCTTCAGTTGGATTTTTCCTGATTTTGTGCTCCATACGCGTATTGAGCTGTCCCATACGCGTATTGGCTGGTCTCAAACGCGTACTGCACGTAACACAGCCTCTGATACGCGTATTGCCCAGTCTGGTACGCGTATTGCCCAGACTGGTACGCGTATTGCCCAGACTGGTACGCGTATCACCAGAAGCTTGTCTTTTGGCTGAATTTTCCATCCCTCTGGTCATTTACGTATGCTACGCGTACTGGGAAGGCCCATACGCGTATCATGTAAGGCCATACGCGTATGGACAGCAGGTTCTCCAGAAAAATGATTTTTTCTTCCGTTTTCTTGCTCGGGCTCAATTTCTCATCTGACGTTTGATTCCCTGAGCTTCCAAACTAGTTTTTTACCTGCTAACATACCCAAAAGTGTAAAATATCCTCAAGAAACTCATCAATAACAACACACTTAATATTATAGAATTGAGCTTATATCTACTAAAAATGCTTCAATTTACACAGTTTACCTGACTTATTTACGGTTAAATAGTGGAATGTCTAGCATAATTGGTGACTGATCAGTATGCCAACCACGATCAAAGCAAAGCAACTCAAATAATGAGTGAAAGCGGCTAAAGTACCTGTAAGAAAAGCTAAACAAGTCAATATTTAAATTCAGACAAATCAAACAATCAACAACAGTCAGACAACCAATCATCAGACAACAATGGTGCAAGGCATAAGATGCAAGCAAACTAAATTGATTCACCATCCAAAAGACCTACAAAACAGCAAGGTTAGTCAACCAAAATAACTTGTATCTCAAGTGATGAGATCATATCAACCAATATGGCTAATTGCTTGAAACCTGAAATGCACAGCTCAAAATGTGAGTCCAAACCCCTAAGGCAAAGCCTAGGGTCAAAAGTGAAGTAAAAAGCTAAAACTCAACATGAATCATCTTTAATCAATCATGAACATGTCCTAAAAAGGACCAAATCAAAATCATTAACCAAAACCAATTCATGAGCAAGCTATGGAAAAGACAATTTCAAAGCATGCAATTGATCAACCAAAATCAAAATTCCATATTAAATCAAAAATGACTCAAACAATCATGGAAATATTTGTGAGCATACAACATGTTCAACACAATCATCATGCCAAAAATCATAAACAGAGAAGCTAATTTGATATGGATATGAAAATGCACAAGTTGATCATCAAATTGTGTGACACACATTGTCACACCATGCAATCATGTACATAAAACAGAAATGAAAAATGAGAAAAATGCACAATCAAGCCTCAAACATCCATCAACATGTTGGGAACAATCATGCAAAATTTCATGGCATTTGGATCATTATTGAGCATTTCACAATAGTTTGAATGAGGCATGGTCCAAATGTATACATGTTCAATCAATCCAACACAATTTATTTTCCAGAAATGATAAAATCCTAAAAACAACACCATAAAATTCTAGACATCCCAAGGATCATTTAGCAAAAAACCTGGAATTATTTGGATCATTATTCAGTTAGTTATGATTTTTTGAAGATCATGCATAAAATGAAATAAAAATTGAAGAAAAACATGAAATAATGAAAATGAGTTGGAAAATATGGAAATGCGCCCAACCGGATTCGAAGTGAGTATGCGCTATACCAAAACGACGTCGTTTTGGCCAGGAATTTGAATGAAGAGGCGCGCGCTAGCGAAACGACGTCGTTTCGCCTAGGGTTTGCAGGCGGTGGCAGCGCTGTAGCATGCGGCAGAAACAACCGTCTCCTTCGTGGAGACGGTGAAGGAACAGTACATTCATGCAAAAAAAATCCCAGAATTCACAAGTAATTATACCAAATCAAAGCTCATGCAACGTACATCAATAATCCAGTGTCAATTCATGCTAAATCATCATAACAAATACAGATCGAGCAAAATAAGTTTGATGTACAAAACTTCCATCAAGCATATCTCAGTCATTAGTACACCAAATCACACGAAATTTAGCTCAGATTAACCAGCATGATAAGATCTACACTATTATACACATAAAACAGAGAATTAAGATGATCGAAAATATGACCTCTTGAAGATCAACTTCTGGAAACGCACGAATCAAGGCCTGGCAAGCTTCCAATACACTCCTGATCACTTGTTATGAAGTTTGATGAAGAAATTGAGGCTTGGAACTGTGTAGATCTTGCTTAAATCTGAACTGCCATTGCTATGTTCTTGAGCTTGCACCACACAAATCTGGTCCAACTTTGATGATCCAAGGCTTGATCTATACTAAATTCACACCAGAGAACCAGAATATGGAAGAATATATAAAGGTTATGTGGAAGGAATTTGAATTTCAATGGAGAGAGAAAATTGGAAGGAAAGAGAATTTGGATCTAGAAAATGGTGAAGAAGTGAAAATTCTGTTATGATTATGTATATATATGCTCCACTAATCACATCCAAATTGTAATTAGGCAAGGTTTAGTTGAGATTAACAAAGATAGGGTGTGTGACCAAAAATGACAATTTGTGTGGTGCGTGGCAATTCCAAACGTGAACAGTACCATGTGCATGGCCAAATTCACTTAAAATCTTCCAATTAACACAATGGCAATGGTGATCTGTTCCCATGATGCACCAATTTCAAATTTAGCATTTTCCCTCCAAAATAAGCATGAATATGCATATGATCATAAGATGAATTTTCATGCAATATGATGAATGCTTTGGAAAGTTCATGTCATGAGAAGAAATTGGCAAAAAGGAGCACTCAATTTGGAGTTATGAGTCAAAAGATATGGCCTTTTGAAGTCCCATGCACACTTGGCAATGATTTGATTATATCTCCTCAACCATTCATCATAAACTCATGATCTTGGACTTTTTGGAAATGGGAGAGAGATATATTCAACTTTCATGTTGGAAAAAGTTCCACTTGAAGCTTCTTTGATGATGTAAGATCAAGTTGAATGTGAACCAAAAACTTTCCATTTTTGGAAACTTTCAATTACATGTCACTTTCCATTTTTGGAAACTTTTGATCTGACCTCAAATTCTTCAAGATATGCATTTGACATGATAAATAAGCTTCTTTTGAGTATGAATGAAGTGTTGAAACTCATTTCTCCACCTCCTAGCCCTCAGTTGACTTTCTATTGACTTTTTGGTTGACAGATGACTTAGAAGTGCTCTGATCAGCTTGAGCCTCAACCACTTGAGGAATTGGCTCCAAAATGACACCCTAGCCCAAATAAGCTCATTAAGATGATCATGTGATCCTCATCCAATAAATAAACCCCATCTCCTTGAGAAACCCTGACTGGTAGAATGGCACTGATTAGGGTTGACCAGAGGTCAAAAACCCTAATCTAGAGGAATCTGAGCATGAACAATGAACCCCTTGATAAGGACATAACCATGATGATGATGACATATCCTTGTAAACAAGATAATTCTCAACCTCTTGAAGAACCAAGAAAACCCTAATTGAAGCACAAACCCTTAGATGGCTAGTGATCAATTTATGGAGACCCTCAGGCTTGAACCTCTTAACCTCTCTATCTTCTGAGAAAGACTTAGGAGGATGACTTGTTTATTTTCACATGATATGCAATATGCAATGCCTAATGTCCTAAAACATGAAATGCAATATGCTAAGCTAGTCCCAAGAAGAGGAGGGCAAATTTTGAGGTGTTACACTCTTCACGTCCAAAATTTGCCATGCACCTCACATTTACCAATTTTGGTCATGCACCTTATTTTCACTAATCCTAATTAACTCATGCCTAATTTTGATTTGGAAGTGATTAGGAGACCATATATAAATCAAATCATAACAGAATTTCACAGTTTTGAACATTCTAAATCCAAATTTTTCCTTCCCTCCAAATTTTTCTCTCCATGGAAATTTCAATTTTCTTCACATAGCTCATGAATTGGACTGCATAATCGTGTTCATGGATCATCACTGAGTGCAAATCAAGTACTGGATTGAAGGTTTTGGTTAAGAAACAAGCACATCAAGCTCAAGAACATGAAGATGGAATTGGCAAATTAATCAAGATCCAGGTCGTGTCAAGCCTCAATTTCTACATCAAGCTTCATAACATCAATATAGGAGTGAATCTAGAGATTGCTAGGCCTTGAATCCACTGTTTCCATTGACTGCTCTTCAAGAAGGTGAAATTTCGAATCTCATGTTTCTCCATTCTATTGCCATGATTGTGTAGAGTTTTTCATGTTGATTACGCTGATATAAATTTCATGAAAAATGGTGAAGAATTGCATGAGATATCTTGAATTAAAGTTTGTGTGTTAAAAATGTTTTCATTCGATTCTCATTATTCATGGACTTTTAGCTGAAATTAATGGTAGATCCGTGCTCGTTGTTGAATAAGCTTTCCATTGATGTATAATTTGCAAGATTCTGGGAAAATTTTATTGAGCGTTCCTGTAGCACCACCGTCTTCATGAAGAAGACGGTGGAAACCACCGTTCCTCCACCGCGCGTGTACAGTGCTAGGGCATCCTGGTTCATGCGATGGAGTTGTACTGTAGATAAGCCTCTCACCTTCGCGTCCTGCGTTCGATTCCCAACGAAGGACATTTTATTTTTCCACTCTTGTTTTCCTTCATTAGTGAAACGACTGCGTTTAAGGCTAACGCATACCACCATCCGATTCCTGGCTGTGGCATTTATGATTTTATTTTCTTTTCCAGCGCATTTTCACATGAACATGGTTCGATCCTCACCTCCAGCACTTTTTCAAACTTCAGCATCATTTCCATTTCCCTCCAATTATCATGTGCTTTCTTCATTTTATAATATTTCTATCCAACTTTGAAAAATCATAACAATTAGAAAATTAATCCAAATCAATCCAAATTTTCTGCTACATGTTCATATGGATGTCTATTATTTTGTGATGTTGATTTCATGATTTTATCATTTCTGGAACTTTAAATGTGATTGATTATTTGAACATGCATGCAAATGTGACATGTTGTACCAATTCTATTGTGAAATGCTCATACATTGGCCAATTGGTTTGAAACTTGGTATGCTGATTCCCAACATGTTGCATGATTTTTGAGGCTTGGTTGTGCATTTTTATCATATTTCATCTCTGTTTTAGACACATGAATGCATGGTGTGACAATGTGTGTCACACAATTTGATGTCATACTTGTTCATTTTCATTGACATGTCAATTGATCTCTTCTGATTCCAATTTTTGGCATGATGCTTGTGTTTGACATGTTGTGTGCACATAAAATTTTTCATGATTGTTTGATTCATTTCTGTTTTAATATGGAATTTTCATTCTTGATGACCAATTGTGTGCTTTATAATTGCCTTTGCCATATCTTGCTCATGTAATGACTTTGCTTGATGCTTTGGATTGGATCCTTTTTAGGACATGTTCTTGCTTGTTTAAATATGCTTCATGTTGAATATCCACTTCTGTTTTGACATTTTGCTTTGCCTTTGACCCTAGTCTTTGCACTAGTGGTTTATACTCACCTTTTGAGCTTGGCAGATAGAAGGGATTTGCAATCAATCCCCTGCTATTCAGTTGAGTCATTCATTATGCTCGCACTACGTGCTGATGCATTTGAATAAAAACCCAAAATCTTGTATATAGAGTCAGTCATGTGGAATAGAGTTCCTCATTCTGGACTCCCACGCCTTCTTTGATTCAAGCTCACCCAGGCCAGGGTTAAGAGCTATGAGGTCTAACCCTCATTACCTTTCATCTGCTCACCCTGACGGTCAATGTCAGTGGTTAAGAGTCTCAACACCCATAACAGCACTGGCTTGTTTGTCAAGGTTAATATGACCCCTTGACTAAAGCCCAACTTTGATTGAGCCTCTTGCTTGTGTATAGAGTGTGTTGATTGATTGTTATGATTGCTTGTGTTTGCTTTTGCATATTGTTTTGCATATTGCTTTTGCATTTGTTATTTGCTTTGTTTGAGGAGTCAGATGTAAGACCATTGATTGGCTATCTGTTTCCTGTTCCTTTTGGGGAGCTGGATATAAGACCATTTATTGGCACTCCATTTCCTTGTTTTGTTTTCTCTTATGGAGTCAGATGTAAGACCATTGATTGGCTATCTGTTTCCTATTCTGTTTTCTTTTGTGGAGTCAGACGTAAGACCATTGATTGGCTATCTGTTTCCCATGTTGCTTTGTGGAGTTGGACGTAAGACCATTTATTGGCACTCCGTTTCCCATCTCGTTTCGGAGTTGGATGTAAGACCATTTATTGGCAATCCATTTCCAGTTTTGTTGCTCCTTTGAGCTTGCTTATTTACTTATTGCTTTGTATTGCTTAATTCCAAAGGAACTTCCTTGGATCATTTCTATGATCTTGAGAAAGCAACTCCTATTTGTGGCTTTGTCCCTTAACCCTTTTGTACTTAACCTTGAACCTTGTTTTCACCCTTAACCTTAAACCAGAAAACTTTTGTGCAAACATTTTCACTTGTTTTCAAAATTAGAAACCTATGCCTTATGCCTTTGATTTTCAAACTCTCTTTCACTAATACTCATTGTAAATGAACTTTAATTCATACTTTGACATCATTTTGTGAATACTTCTAATTGGTTAATTCAACCCACTCAATTGTCTTTTGAGGCCTTCGCCCACTTCTTAATCAAGTGTTCATGCATTAGCCATAGATCTGAATTATCTTAGTGGTTGATGTGAATCTCACCTTTGTCCTTAGTGATTGAATTGTAAGACTTCCATGCTTATTATAGGGCATAATCCCTCACTAGCATGTCGAAGCTGTTCTCACATGGTGGACTTGTGGTTGTTCAGGTCAAGTGTTCTCCCTTTGATAATGAAAGACCTTAAGGCTTTTGTTTAAAATCAATCCACTCACTTTTTGGAAATCTTTTAGCCGAACTACGGCGTTTTGATCCTTATCTTTCATGAAAAGGTACGTAGGCAATGGGTTCATCCACCCAAACACAAAATGTAAATAAATTTGTACATTCTTCTCTCATCCCTTCAATCAATGTTTGCACAAAATATTTCATAAACAAATAACAATAATACAACAGTTGTGAAAAGAGGTTCCCTAGGAGTACCTAGGATGTTGTGGGTGCCTAACACCTTCCCACAACATAATTACCCCCTTACCCAGATCTCTGACCTTTTATTAGTTTTCTTTGCAAAACTTCTTAGGCTTTTGTTCGCTTTCTAGCCATTCCTTTGGATAAATAGAAGTGCGGTGGAGACTCTACTTTGTATGATTTACCTTGGATCTAGTTAATATTTCCAATGGTGACGAATACACCACTACACCTGGGCCCACATTTCTTTTGAATTCATGAGGAATGATGCATGTGGATGAGTTATGGATGTATGCAAGCCATTGATAACACTGAAATTTACCGTATTTTCGACTCCGATTTCACATGCATTCTAGTTGTTTTATTGCTATTTTGTTATGTTATTACTATGTTTTTCTTTGTTTTCAGGTTTTTACTTTAATCGGAGCCCCGATCGAGAAAAGGAGCGAAAAAGAGCCAAAAACCCTAAAATTCAGCATTTTGTACTTGTGGCTTCCCCCATGGTTGGCGCCATAGACCCTGCCATGACGTGTCCAAGCTCAATTTCCCTCAACTGCCACGTTCCCCACTACTTCCACTAAGGCGCCTCAGAATGGTCTTGTGGCGGGCGCCACAAGAGGAAAAGTTTTCCCTCCCATTTTCAAGTTGAAGGGCATCCTTGTCATTTCCATCTTTTTACTTGCTTATAAATAGAAACTCGAAATCACTTTTACAATCATCCAAACTTAGAACAGAGGCAAACTCAGAGCGACTTTGTTTCACTTAGGCATATATTCAGTATTTTAAAGTGGTAATCGCTTCACATTGGAGTGTTACCACAATTGTGTAATCAAGTCTGTGATAGAGTCTGTAATCGAGTTTGGAGCACTTTGGAAGGAAGTTAATCCTGCCGCCATTTTCATTTCCGCTTTGCAATTTACTCAACCCTCCGATTGGAGCAGGTTTTTATTACTTGTCTTTATCTTATTTATTTTCCCGCACTCGCTTTACTTTTGTTAATTTCCTCGCACTCGCTTTACTTTTATTTATTTCCTCGCACTCGCTTTACTTTTATTTATTTCCTCGCACTCGCTTTATTTTATTTATTTCCTCACACTCGCACTACTTTTATTTATTTCCTCGCACTCGCTTTAAATTATTTATTTCCTCGCACTCGCTTTAAATTATTTATTTCCTCGCACTCGCACTACTTTTATTTACTTTCCGCACTCGCACTACTTTTATTTAAATTAATGCACTTTTACTTTACCATGTCTAACTAAATTTATAAGGTTAGAATATAAGGATCGTAATTGAACCGATAATCCGTACAATTGTTCGTAGAAACACTTAAGGGCTATTTTAACTTTCAACTTAAGTTTTCTCGCACTTTAATTCCGTTGGGTAAGATCGAAAGTCGTCCAACGTCTATCTAAACTTAATTGTTTTTAACTATTTCAAAAACAGCGAAAGCGCTTTGTTTAGTTCATTAAGAGATTTTAGCTTAAGAAGAAAAGATATTCTAAAACTATTTTCGGACGCGTTTATAAGTTTAGAGTCTGGTTCGTAAGAACCTCTTTTGGTTAAGAAATCCAGATTATAATACTTTTCAACTTAGTCAAGATACTATATTTCTTAAAAATAGGTTTACTACTCTAACGCAATGCGCACCTTTTTATAAGTGATAATAAGAGGGTTTGATTAGGGAGTACAACTCGGTTCTGAATACGCGAAAGCGACAGTTCCTGTTAAATTAGTTCTTTTCAAAGTAGAAAACATTTCCCATAAGTAGTTCTATTAGCAAGTACTTGGATTATTAATTGATTATGTGAATTACATTCGACCCTGTCTTTATTGATTAAACTTCATTCAATACTTTACTTTTCACTGCACACTCTAAAAACACCTATTTTGATTGCCTTTGATAAACACCATAACAATAGATAACGATAGATTGACACTTGGTCTCTGTGGATTCGACAATCTTTTATATTACTCTGACGCGTTCGTATACTTGCGAAAAGCACGCATCATCCATCTCTTGATCAAGTGATCAGATACATAAGTGAGAAAAGGGAGGGAAAATTTAGGGGTACAACACTAGTGTAGTTTCATTTCTTTTGTAGGTAGTGTGTGCATCCATCTATGCCCTATCAAGCTCATATCTAGGGATTGAGACCCTTAGTATAAGAGATCAATCAAGGAAAGATTCACCATAGTTCTAAGTATCATATATGGATCCCCATGTTCTTTATTTGTCATTTTGATCAAGAATTCATCAAGAGTTTGAAGCTTGTTTGCCTTGAAAGCCCTAACTCATTAGGGTATCTTGTGTGACTTCCTCAGCAAGTTTCTTCACCAATTGATCAAATATATTCAGGGATACTTATTATACATCATCTCAAGCATATATGATTCTCCATGAGCCCCAAAGATCAAAAGAACTTCAAGTTTGCAAGTTGGTTCGAAGAAGTTGACCAGAGAAAGTCAACTGGTCAAATCTAGGGTTCCCTAGACGCTATCTCCAACACGTTTTGTCATATGAAAATGATTATAAGAGCAAAGTTGCTCTTTATGACATTTCAAACAACTTTCATGTTGGCATCAACTAATTTTGCTTGGAAATCCATTTTTTATGGTGAAAGATTATAGGTCATTTTTTTTGTGCCCTAGATGGAAAGTCAACTTCCAAGAACCATAACTTGCTCAATGTTTATGATATGAATGCCATCAAAGTTTCATGATTAATATCAGTATGCCTTATCCAACTTTGATTCTTTGAGAAATGTCAAATTCTACTTGCAAGGGAATTTTCCAAGAGGAAACATTATAGGTCATTTTGGCCCATCACCATTGAACAAGCAATTTTCCTCAACTTCTAAAATCCATAACTCACTCATGCAAGATTCAAATGGTGTCAAGTGTGTGACTAAATGGAATAGGAATGAAAGAGCTACAACTTTGGTGAATAAAACATTTTCATTTGAAGCTCATAGCAAAAGTTATTCAAGGTGGAAGAAGTGGTTATTTAACTTTATACTTAGAAAATTTTCAACCATGTTTGATTTCTCCAACTCCCACCTCAAAATTCATCATGATCAAAGTTCCAAATGGAAAAGTCTTCAATAGAAAAGTTGTTCCCCTTCATGTTAACTTTCCAAAACATCCAAGATCATGGCATTTGGAGCATTTTTGAGTGGCTTGCGTATGGGTGTAATGTTTGGCATCATTTGGTAAGTTCAATGTCCAATTTCCATTTCCCTAATGCATGATCACATGTTATCATTTCAGGTTGATTAGCACATAATGTTGGATCTTTTGGCATCATTTAATGGGCATATCACACGCCTATGCAAGCATGCAACCAAGAGTTTCTATTTTTTACATTTTGAGGAAAGGTGTGGAAAGCAATGTGTAGGATATAAATACATGCCCTTGCTGATCAGAATAGAGATCCATCTTGTCCAAGCTTTGGACTATTCCTTCCCTAACCTACATTAAAGGATAAACTTGAAGATTTCATTTGAAATTGATTTTAATTCTCATTCTGTTTTGGAATCGAAACTCCAAGAATCCAAGCTTCTTAATCATTCATTCCACTTTCTACAAGTTGTTAGAGGCAAGCCAAAGCAAATTAGAAGCAAGATCAAGCTCAATTGAAGTAAACCGAAGGTGGATTTTCTGGATTTTCTCTTCTTCGATTCTCCCTCATTTCTCAACTATTTTTCTTGATCTTTGGTTATCTGAAGACCTACTAATGTAGGCAACAAGATTGAGTTGCTTTGAGGCCAAATCGAAGCAACTCAAATCATGCACCTCAAATTTGAAATCCACGTATCTTTTAATATACTTTTGAATTAGGAGAAATTGAGGTCAGATTCGAGCTCCTGAGTATTTTTCCTTTTGAATAGTGTATTCATTTGCCACTTTTATGGAAGTTGGTGGTGGACTAGTCCGGTGACGTCCACTAGAGAAGATGACCGGAGCCCTAGCTCCGGTGGTGTACTGGCATCAATCCCAACCATCTGATCATTGCCTTGCGTTTTAATCTTGACCCTCGGTTTGAATTACCATAGTTCCCACGCGTTTGACTTGGCACATGGTGGTCCTTAAGCGCGTGGCCATTAGATCTGCCACCTCAATTAATGAGGGAGATCTGATGGCCCTTGTTTTTTTTTAATTTCTGATTTTATTTTAATTTCTTCTATTTTATTTAATTCATATAAATTTCATCTTTAATCCAAAAAATATGGGACTTTCACCAAAAATCTTTAAATATTTTTCTCTTCCATATTCTGAATTAAAATCATTTTTTTGGATTAATTTTGATATTTTTTGTGAATTAAATTATTTTCGACTTATTTTAAAATATTTTAAAATACTTCTGACTTTCCAAAAATTGTGAATTTTTTTGTCTAAGGTTCTTTTACCTTGTTTGACCTAGGATAAATCCCTTGGCTATTTATTTGGTGATTTGAAGGGATTTGAGGTTTTATCCATTTAAAAATGCATTTTAATTCATTTTAAATTTGATTTTTAATTGAATAATTATTTAAAAATTGTGTTGAGTCATTTAATTGATCTTATGATGTTTGACTTTCTGTTTGGCATTGATCATGGTTGATTTGACCTTTGTTTGATAAATCCTATTCGATTTAGGGGTTTGATGAAATGTATATTTCATCCCCAAAAATGAATGGATAGTATTGATCAGATGAAATTCCTCTTATGATCAATTTGGGTTTCTATTTCCCCTTCCCTCTTCATCTTCATCCCTATTCTTCCCTAATCCATCGATGACCAATGAATTCTCTTCATGTCTAATGCTAGTTAATTCATCAATGACCTTGTTTCAGATAAATCAACATGAGTCTGACTGAGATAGGTATCTCCCATTTTTTTAGTGTGTGGTATGTTTTAGGATTTTGATTTTTGGTACCAAATCTCTAACATGAATTAACACCTATATTTTTATAGCCCGGCCTCAGATAGTTGTGACTTCTACATAAGTCCAATTACGATTGTTTAACATAGGGCTAAATTTGTCCAAAAAGGCATAGCATTCTTGTAAATGAGATTGTAAGTCTCCCATTCTTCATGGCATTGTGTGAAAACTTGACTTTTTTTCCTTTCACGATAGCTAGTGGCATACTTGTTGATTTATCCAAGTTGGAGCCCTTATCATGGATAATATCTTGGTTCATGTATCCATCCTTGTGAATGAATGATTGAGTATTCTCCAAGGAATGACTTAAACAATTAAACCTTTCACTAACCTTTGACTAACTCTTTATTAATGTTGTTTTACTTTTAATTCATTTACTTAATGCACTTTAAATTTCAGTACCTTTATCATTCATTTCCATTTACATTTCATGCAACTTGTTTATGTTTAAAGTCCTTTTCACTTTGCTCACTTGAGTCATATCTTGTGATTGTATATATTGTGTACTTGTGATTTTGTTCGGTTTATGGTCTTAGGACCTTAAAATACCTAATAATAAAAATAAACAAAAATATCATGGTGGACTGTTGGACTTGATCTGAACTTTTGGACTTAGAAGTAGGCAACTTCCCTATGCTTTGAGGACTTGGCCAATGCCATCATCTGAGATTGAGTTATCCTTGACTATTCCTTTCATATGATGTAGGCCTTGAGTTCCCTTCGGTCATCTGTCACTTTGTCTCTGTGCTCAATTTGTTATGTTGTTATTATTATTTATGTCTGATGATTGTTTCTGATTTTACCTCAAGGATATTATTTCATCTGATACATTGGAAGACATTGAAGACCGCTAGCTATTGGAGTGCTTGCTTGGATATTATGACTATCTTTATTTGATGCTTTGGTCTTCATATGGTTTGCTTGGATATTGCTTATGCTTGTTGCTTGCTAAAGTCCAAAGGAAAATGGGTTTCTATTTGACATTCTTGTCTTGTGGATTGCATCCCATTGGTAAGATCTTTCCAATTCTTAACTTTTAATTTTTGTCTAGGATAGTCCTTTCATCTCCTCCCACTTCTTAAATTTCAAATCTCTTCCCCTTTTCAAAACCTTCTTTGTTTATTTTTTCAACTTAGACATGTTTTAATGATTAGAAACTTTGGCCTTATGCCATTGAATTTTTAAACTTTTTCTTAAATCAAACTTGTAAATGTACTTAACCATATTGACTTTAATTTCAAAAAGACAAAAAGAACTAACAACCTCATTCAAGTCTTTGGCCTGTTGTGCCTTCTCTGATAAACTTTTTGATTAAAATCAATTCACCAACTTCTTTCAAATTTTTACCACGAACTACGGGGTTTTGATCCCTCATTTTTATGTTGGTACGTAGGCATAAGACCGAAGGTCTTGTCAAACACAAAAATATAATTAATGAATTCTTTTCTCATCCCCCACTCTATATTTTTAACAAACATCATTTTGACCAAAACACTTGCACATAAAAAATTGCTCCCTAGGAGTACCTAGGATACTTTGGGTGCTAACATCTTTCCTCTGTGTAACCAACCCCCTTACCTTTAATCTCTGACGTTTTATTAGTTTTGATTTGAAAACTTCTTATCTTTGGGTTTTGTTCGTACTTTTGCCATTTTCCTTTGGAAACAATAAAAGCGCGATGGCGACTCTAGTTTTATTGACGTCAAGTTTATCCATAGCTTGATGGTCATGAATTTACCGCTACACCCACCTATATAGAAGCAAAATAATCAAGTCAGACAACAACAAACAAAAAATTGTCTATAGCATAAAAGACCTAACCAAGGAGCTCGTTGTCCTCGACATCATTACAACACCCAAAAAAATCATTAGTGTCTAAATATTGAGTTTCAAACATTAGATAACCCTCGAAATCAATAGGAGTGTGTTCCAATTAGTTGATATAGGTATTATGGATCTATGTGCTTGCATGTATGAAATTGATGATTTTGCTGACAACCCTTCTACTATTTTTAGGACGAAAATGCTAACGAATGCGATAGTCGATGGAAATATCCTTCTAACTCTTGGATGATGGTGATTAACTTAAAGATATATCAAGACTCATAAATTAAAAGATTCAAGATTTGAGTGAAGTGTTTATATGATCTCTATATATGTCAAAGGAACTTGAAATCTACAGAGTTGTGCCTAGTTGTATCTGTTTGAGTAACTAGAGTCTTATGAAAGCATGAGAGTAACTCCTAATATACTAAGGAAACTCATACACACGCCTAAAATACTTTTAAGACCTATCTTTAATTAAAAAAGTCACTTTAAAATATTTTTAAGGTCTAGTCAGTTGATTAGGGGATTGTTTGTTTGATTAGGACAATTTTAAAATTGTCTAATCGATTAGATTATCTTCCGAATCGATTAAATGATACATAATCGAGTCCATAATCGATTATAATAGTATCTTAATTATTTATAACAACTATATATTAAAACCTTTATTTTTGGACCATAATAACTGATTATTTGATGTACCTAATTGATTAGCATAATCGATTAAACCATTAATTTGGCCCATTGATTATTTCCATTTGAGCCAATGTTTCTCATATATAAAGGAGGCTCCTTCTCACTTCATTTCACACTAGAATTCTAAGTTTTCCTAATTATTTAAAATTTATCTCTCTCTTTAAATATTTTATTTCACTAAAGTTGCCTTAATATTTTGTGAGTGAAAATTTCTTGTGAGGAAAGAGTTGTATTAATATCGTGTCACTGTTGTTATTTTCAAGAGTGTGATAATCTTGAAGAATTGAGTTTGGTTCTTGAGATCAACCATTTGCAAAATCTTTGTTTGGTTATAAAACTCAATCTGGAAAGGTCTTATTTGGTTATTGAGATCAACCTATAAAATCTTTACTCAGTTCTTGAGTTCATCCCATGGAATAGCTCTCTTTTAGCCAAGGAGATAAGCCATTATAAAATATATCTATTTTCTTGTATCAAAGGTTTTATGGGCATGACTTGTAAAAGCTCAATATTATAATGAAATATTCAGAATATCTCTTGGGGAAAGGATTAGGTCAATGTTTGGCCAAACCTGAATAATTTTCTAGTGTCATCTCTCTAACCCTTATCTCTTTAATTTATGTTATTTACTTTATTGTCTTACTTTTATGCTACTTGTCTCTCCGATCTTGAAGATACTAACACAATTTTACTTTTAAATAATAAAACATTTAAATTAATCGTGAATTTTGAATACCATAATCCCCCCCCCCCTCCATCTCGTGCTTGTAGTAACTTGTCTAACAAGTACATGTGTGGGTTTAAAATTTCCATGAAATGTTTAAGAGGGGAAAGGTTATGCCTCTCATAATCTAATAACTATTGCTTGGGAAAAATAAATACCCTAGTCTATTTACTGAAGTGATCATTTGACCAAAATAATGGGTTGTAAGACATCATTGACCCCATATTCTCATCATTATCAACAAATGATTACTTGTCCTCCGTAAAATCTCTTTTTTCTTCCATAAATATTTTCCTCGCAATAAAAGTCCCCAAAATTACCAAGTACTATTTATCCTTCAAGCATCTAAAAGACTCCACAAAACCTTCAAAGAGTTTTTTGAGTGTATTAAAGGAAACTCAAAATTTTCATTCGTTAGGATCCACTAGCCTCAATAGAAGGAATTGTGATGCAATTTGAAAGACACTAATTCCAAATATTGGAATACCTCATTCTAGAACTACGTGAACTTTCACCCTTTATCTTGAGAAATGCTTCCTCGGGGTAATCATCCTTAGAGAATACTCTATTCGATCTTATTTATAAGCAAAAGTATTCTAAATTTTTTTGCTTTAGATATAAATAAATGTCAACAAATCTAGACATATTTAATGCTTTTATTCTAAAATTATCATATATTCTAAAATTATCATAATTGCATTAATTTCTTAATAAGTTATGGATGAAAATTTAATTAAGGCAGATTAGTAATTATGTTAGTTCTTTTACTTAAAATTAAAAAAATACACTTACTAGCATTCTTAATTATCATAAAAAAAAATACTTTTTTGCTTATAATTAAGGCCAAAGTAGTACTAATATTCTTTCCAATAATTCATCGCAATCCTAGGAATATTTTCCCCTCGACCGATGGGGTACTTGATTTTGGGAGCTTTTCTTGTCCATTTTGACTTGAAAAATGGAGGGAAAAAGGTGAATTTTACTTGTTATCAAATCCATCCTTCCACACAATTAAAGAGAAAAGGCACAAAAATCCATAGAAAAGGCACATCCACCATATTGGAGCAACCATTGGAAAAGTTATGGTCTACCCAAACAACTATTCCATCAATATCAAAAAATGACTTAATCCAAGTACCTTTAAGTGACAACCATAGACCTACCACTTGCGAGAGTGGAAATTTCTATTTATGATCATATAGACAAAAAGTATTAGAGTTAAAAACATAAAGAAGCGGGAAAAAACGTACCAAATAATCACTCGAAGAAAATGAAGAAAAGAATGCATTAAATACAGAGTTCCCTTGCACATGAATTAGGAATCCCTCTTGAAACAACGATAATGAGAACAAACAAGGTGGAAATGTCAGTTGAAAAAACATTTAAGTGTAGAGAAAAGACAAGAAAGTTATGATAAATGAAAAACTTGGCATTGTAAAACAAAAATATCTAACTTATGTATCAAAACAATAGACATGAAGGAATGAAAGTTTTTCAATTGATTCAAGTGTCTAAAATCTTCTCAAAACACATGAAGGAATGAAAGGCCACCCATGAGTTTTTTAGATATGCCATATATTTATTGAGTCTATCAATAATATTGTGTCTTTCAAGTTGGAGTGCAACCTACACAGCTAGAATGTGTTATGTTGGCTCTTGTGAGATGATACCTAATTATCTTATGAATCATCCAATTAGGTAACATCAACAAATACAAATGCAGAAGAATATTGAGCATCATCATCATCGTCATCATTAGGGATGTTCTGATCCATGTTGGTTATAGGACTATCATTTGACAAATTTTCTTTGAGTTGGCCTCATTTACTTGTCTAATTTCATTAGTGCCCCTCTTAGGTACATTCATCAAATGTAGCTTTAAGACTGGTTAACTTTTTGAGGTAGAGTTATTAAGAAAGACTACCTTATATTGGTTCTCGATGTCTTTTTATCTTTTCTATTATCTTTAATAACTTGGTAAATTTGTTGTTTTGGTTGATCAATGATTATCTCAACTTCTTGTTCATTCAATTTCCCTACATTAGATATTTTTCACTTAAGCTGGTTGTGTCCAATGTAGTTGCAAGTTGCAATAGTCAAGCATATTCTCATATTCAATGTCAACAAATAAAGCATATCATGTTCTTACCACTAAAATCCAATACATGAGTTGTTTCTTCAAGGCCATGTCCACCTAAAACACACACACACACACAAATCGTCCAAATTCCATATCAAATTTGGGCTTGTTGGTGATCTAATAAGTACATATGGGGTTCTACACTACTTTTGTTCTATGTCGGTCAAAGACTCGGGACCCACTGCTCTAGACCGACCAAAGATCCGAGACCCACTTCTCAACACCGGTTAAAGGCTCAACGCCATGAGACCTATTATCTAGCCTACTCTATCAGACTTAATGTATAAGTACATTCATAAAGGGTTCTAAGGTACACAAACTCTAATCTCTACTTTTACTACCAACTATCTTGAATCCTAAACTGACTTAGACGTTAGAGTGTTAACTATGCAGGTACCCCCCTCCTTAGATCCACCGTATCGGAGATCGCAAATAGCGATTAACGATAGTGTAACACGTTAGATACCTCTGGTTCAAGAAACATCGTGATCAGAACCTTTGATCCATAATGTCACATCAACGTAGTGCATCGGAAGCTCCGCTCTACCGTAGTTTTCGCAATTAACACCGTTTTTTGTTCCACAACGGAACAACTTCCAATTCCAAAAAAAAAATTAGGGGTGTCAATACTCCTGAGCCAATCCAAATATTCTCAACCAAACTCGAGTCGGAGAATAATATTGTGCATTTGGATTGAAGTCCTTGATACAAGAAAATAGTTTAGGAAGTCATGGTTTAGATTCCATGGCCCGGTGGATGTAACACTTTAGGAATATTCAAGGGAAGAGAATGAGAATTCATAACAGCACATACCTAATGAGGTTATGCACCATTTACTCTGAGAATTCCAAAAGGGAGATAGCTTGATCCGCAAGGCATTCATTTTCAAGGGGATTGTATCTTTAGGCCACTAAATTACAAGTTTCAATGTCAACTTGATACTCTTTTTCAGAGGTGGTGATTGTAACCCTATCCCTTTTGATTACTGGTCAGTTAACATGAGATATGGGAATGTTGGAACCATTGTTAACTACATCGCCAAAAAGATTATTAAGTTATAGCATGTGTGGCAATCAATGGTGGTGGTTTATTTGATTGAGAACGGAGGAATAAGCAAATGATGATCAATGTGTCTTTGGGTGCAGTGTTTGTGGTGGCGACGACCATGGAAAGAGGTTGTTTAAAAGAAGGTAAGTTGAGTTTGAAAAGTGCATTAAATCGCTATTGTTTCTTTCTATTAAATTTTTATTTTTATTTAAATAAAAAAATATTTTTTAATTATTTAATAATTATGATTATATTATAATAATTATAATAAATATAGTATTTTAATATTATTAATTCATATATGTGGCGGGTACAAATACTGGCCGTGAAAATTGTCATTCTTCAAAGATGCGGGAGTGATAATTAAAATTTCAATTTAAATGATAGAGAATAAGAAACAAGACTTTAAAAAATTGACTTATAGTATAAATCCGGATTTTGAAACAGCGTTTCCATCCCTTCATTTTTGCAAATATGTTTTTTAAGGAGACCAAAATATTTGTCAATATTAGCAAAAAAAAAATTAATTAATTTTTTAACATAAATATTATTATCATTATAAATATCATAGTAGAAATATTTTATATCTTATACATTTATATGGATATTTATCAGTAGTATAAATATTTTACTTTAATTAAACATAAAATAAAAAAATTGTCCTACCCTAGCCTTCCTCTTTAAGTAGAGCTATAAGCACCCACCACAGCACTAAGACCCAACACAAGCTGCCCCAAATAGTGAGGAAAACAAAACAGTCCCCAAATTTCGACTCTTTATCTTTCTCTCTCCCACACCTTCATTTTAAGTCAAGTCTTCTCCAACTGTCTCTTTTCCTAGAAAAACCCACAATACTCAACCCTCTACCTTTCCTATACTCCTTTCTCAACTATAAGTACCTACCTCAATTATTCAAATTCCCAAAACTCAACACATAAAAAAACTCTCTTCTTTTCTCTCTCTCTCTTTCTCTCTATCTAAAGTAAACCAAAACATTACCAATTACACACTTAATTAACCTAACTTTTTTTCTTCCATTTCAACATGACTCGCTCACTTAGAACATTACAATCCATTTCCTCCGCCGCACCTCCGCCGGACTCCACCGCCTCATTAGAATCCGACTTCGTTGTCATCCTCGCCGCCCTCCTCTGCGCTCTCATATCCGTCGTCGGCCTCACCGCCATCGCCCGATGCGCTTGGCTCCGCCGCGGCCCTGCCGCCGGAGCCTCCCCGGCCACAGCCGTCGCTAACAAAGGTCTCAAAAAGAAAGTTCTCAATTCACTTCCGAAATTCACCTACCTCGACGACACTCCCGGAAAATGGATAGTCTCGTCGGAGTGCGCCATTTGTCTCTCGGAGTTCACCGCCGGCGAAGAGGTTAAAGTACTTCCCCAGTGCGGTCACGGCTTCCACGTGGCATGTGTAGACACGTGGCTTGGCTCTCACTCTTCGTGTCCTTCTTGCCGAGCTCCTTTCGCCGTCGCTAGGTGTCAGAAATGCGGCCTATACCAACCAAATCCCGCCGGAGAAGTCCCCGGAGAAACAGAGCCGAAGTCCATCGGCGGCGGCGAGAATGCAGAAGTTGTTGTTAATGTTAACTGTATTAGCGACGGTGTAGATAGACATAGCCACAGTGGTTATAATGGCTTCTTGCCTTAAAACTTGTTATATTATATTTTCTTATTAATATTAATTTGTATATTTAAATGTAAATTTTATATATAATTTTGTTTAGATCTCTGCTTTTTCTTTTCTTTTTTCTCAGTTGAGTTTATCTCAATATACTAAAATTTTGGGCAATTTTTCAACTTTTATCTTACATTATCTTTTATCCATTAAATACTCTTTTTCTTTTTGATAAAGACTATTATTATTATAATGATATTGATATCGATCAAAGTCTATTTTACGTTGGGGAATGTTGTTCTTTTACTAATTATTGGCCGTATAGTACTCTCTATTTCACAAAACTTTTCTTATTTGTTTCTTCATAAAAGTTGAAAGAATCTATAAACTAAATAATAAGAATTTTTTTTAAATAATCAGTTTTAAAAAAAAAAATCAAAAATAATCAATAATTTAAAAAAATAATCAAAATAATCAATTTTATAAGAGGATGTGTCAGATGAATTGGCGCACCCCCTAAGCATGAGGAGGAGACGTCAATAACATTGGCGCATGCACTGGACTCCTCATGAGGAGACACCAATATTATTGACGCGTGCATTGGCCCTCATGAGGAGGCGCCAATGCTCCTGGCGCTTAAGTGTAATTCATGGTGTATGCGTCAATTCATCTGGCGCATACACCCCTTGTATTTTTTTTTTTAATTTTAATTTTATTTATTTAATAAATAAAAAATAATAATGAAAATAAATAAATTTATTGATGTTGTAATAATTGGTTACATTGGACTGACAATAAACTAATGACCGGCTCGATTATAACGTCCCTCAATTCTACATCCAGGTGCGTTAGTTTGTCTCCGAGGTCTTCCACGATTTTCTTGAGGTGTTTGAGGTCTTTGTGTGCTGACTTGATCGAGCGATGGTTGGTGGGAAGGTCCGACGGAAGTTCCAGCGGTATTTGACAGATGTGTCATCATTTGTTCTCAATATCCGGAGGGGCTCTGGCCAACGACGCTTCCGTAATGGAGTTCGGTGTCCATGTTATCGTAGTTAGGTCGTTGGGGTTGGGTGGATTGGGGACGGTATAGTTTCCCAAATTGGACCATTGAGTCGTTTTGGAAACGAAGCAATGGTTCCTGGGGCGTACTATAGTTAAACAATGGTTGGGTGTTATGTTGATGGGATGTTTGGGTGGTCATTGGTGGGGGGCTACGATGAAGTGACCCATATGAATCATCTAGGTTATAGGCGGTTGTGGTTGCGGGGTTTGATTCTTGGTATTGTGTTTGGGTGGGTGGTATGAATGGATTGCGACGTTGGATGGTTGGTTGTTGGGTGGATGGCATGAACGGGTTGTGAGGTTGGATGTTTGGTTGTTGTGTGTATGTGGTAGGTTGATGTTGTGTGGTTGGTTGTTGGGTTTGGGTGGGTTCACATTGGTGTTGGGTGGGGAATTGTTGTGGGGCGTACGATGACGAAGCAAGTTTGCGTGGATCCATCAAATATCACGGCTCAGATACAAATTGTTGAGTTGTTACCGACCTAAACCATGCCATATATTGTTGAGTCGGTATTACACCATGGATGACTGGTTCGTTTAAGATGTGTTGTCGTTGATTCCTCCATTGATGACACATCTTTTTTGCAAAGTCTCTCCAGTCAGAATAATCTCATTGTGCATCAACCCTTTTTTGATGCCAATTCCCCAAACACGTGGGAGATTCTAAAATCCATTGTAGCATGCCGAACTATAGTTTGACCCGGTCACTCTGGTGCATTTCCACCGTAGTGAATCAGATAATCGGTGTCTTCGTTGTCCAAATTGCAGCATCGTCATGGTTCACATCATGATCAAGACCCAGATATGGCCTCTAGATAAACTTAAAACAATACGAAATGATTAAATGAAATATAATTTGATAAGTATTTTTAAATTAAAATATAGTTGTGTAGGAGTATTACATCGTCATGTCGAATGTGGTCCAATAGATTACGATAGACTACAATAGCGTGTTTCGGACACCTATTGTAGTTCATCCCCCTTACTGACCACCTTAGATAAAAAAAAAGTGAAAAATATTATTTACTGTTAATTATAATATAAAATATAATTAACTAAATGGTAAAGTGTTAGACTTACTTGGTTGCAAACGGGAACACGAATGGGCACTCGTTTATCGGGTTAGATAAAAAAAAGTGAAAAATATTATTTACTGTTAATTATAATATAAAATATAATTAACTAAATGGTAAAGTGTTAGACTTACTTGGTTGCAAACGGGAACACGAATGGGCGCTCGTTTATCGGGACGAGCGACGACATTCTTGACCAACCCTAAGCTTGTAGCAAATACGCGCATGAAAAAAAGTACAGGTATTCTTTTTTGCAGTTTTACACATTGCACTATATAGATGGGCCAACACAGTTGAACCCCAACTATATGTGTTTACCTTATTAATGTTGCGTAACAAAGGTAAATACATAATATTTACGAATTAGTTGTACTTTTTGGAAAAAAAATTATCAAATAAAATCATAATATAACACCGAGCTTTAATTATTTTCTCGTACTCGGTTGAATCTTCGGACAATACTATACTGGCATAATATTGTTTAAGGTGTTTTAAATTTATACCTTGCCCCCTTGCTTAACTGGATGTCTCTCCCTCAATTTCGTCGTCTAACAAAGGGGCACCCAATAATTCATTGCAGATAGAGTTTTCTTGGTTAACTCTACCATTCACGACCTTTCCATCTATACGGAGACCCAACAACATGTACACGTCCTCAAGTGTGATGGTACACTCACCAATCAGAAGGTGAAATGTGTGGGTCTTAGGTCTCCACTGCTCGAACAATGCAAGAATGAACTTGTAGTCCACCGAGTACGAAAAAATGTTGAGTAGATTTCCAAATCCACATCCTCTAATATATGGTTCTATTAAAGGATTGTGGCGTACATATTCATGTACACGACATCTAAAATGCTTCGGATCCTAATAATAAAAAAGTAAGAAATGCAATAAGAAGAAGAAATACATAATCAACAAAGACAACTCTATAAGAAGTAAGAAAAACATAGATAACAAAGGTATACGACTTAAAACGAAATAAGTAAAAAGAGAGAGATAATATACAAATGTCGAGATATTCTCGAGTGTTTTTCTGTGTTCATCACCCATAGTCAACAAAGACATGATTTGATATTGCAGATCTTGAGTGTGGTAGAGAAATAGTGTGGGAAAGAAAGATTATAGATGAGTAGTGTTGGAGATGATTTGATATTGTTGATATGAAAGACTATTTATAGATGAATGAGTTAGTAAGTTTGCAACCTAAGAAGAATAAGATTGGTTGCATGCAATGGAAAAAGTAGACAATGGAATGACAAAATGCAGACTAGCCTTAGTCTTTGTCTTTGTCCTAGGCGCATGCGTGTGAAAAGTCACATGCAAGGAAGAGGCGCCCTTCCTCTTGGCGCCTGCATGTGATTCTTCACATGCAAGGAAGAGGCGTCCTTCCTCTTGGCGCCTAAGTGTAGGGAATGGGAAGGG
The DNA here is from genome assembly GCF_024323335.1 of Lathyrus oleraceus. Lineage (NCBI taxonomy): Eukaryota > Viridiplantae > Streptophyta > Magnoliopsida > Fabales > Fabaceae > Lathyrus > Lathyrus oleraceus. The sequence continues at coordinate 236,094,114 of NC_066582.1, forward strand.
GCACCCTTCCTATTGGCGCCTTAGTGTATTTGAAGTGAAGGGGCGCCCTTCCTCTTGGCGCCCAAGTTGCTTTATGGCGCCTAGGGAATGGGCGCCTATTAGGAATATTAGGGCTTAGAGGTTCCTTGTTTCAAAGATTCCCTGAGCGCATGTGTGTTCTTATCATTCTTGTCACTACATGTGGATTCTTTTCACTGCATGCATGGTCAAGTCTGTATAGACAAACCAAGTGATCCATGCGTTTAATGTTTACGCTATTTAGGTTGTGCAAATGAACAACTTAGCAATGCATTCAATTCCAGTAAAGAAACTTAGATTTTTAATATTTGAACAAAATGTCTTCCACACAACATTACATGATCAGTGCCCATGTCGAAGGTGAAATATTTGATCATCAGTTGTTCGACTTTTATTTTCGAAACACAAAGTTAACTCGGTTTACAATAAATCGACGATCAAATTTTTCACATTTGAAACAAAGAATAGAAAAGAAATTGCAGTGCAATAATGTGGGCTAAATCATCTATAAAAATTCGGTTTGGTTTGCAGAAAACCAGGTAAAATTTTATCATAAGAATATTCGATATGATGACGATGTTCAGCATATGTTTGTCAATCAGAACAATCCGGTTACAATGATATAGAGTTGTATATATTACCACATCAACAACAGGTGTCTCAGTTCATTGATCAGTCACAAGTGTTTTGTGAGACTGATGACGAACAAGCTGAGGTGAATGTTCTAGATGACGAAGAAGAAGAAGCCGAGATCATGGTTGATTCAATGGTGAATGTTGATGAGGAAGAGGAGCCAATACCAGAAAGTCATGTATAATGTCCACCCCAACACATGACAAGGTTGAATTTGGGTTCCGATGAACCTTCATCAGATGTATGGTACAATCATTATGTGCAAATGCAAGGATCTTTGAAACAAGGAGACACATTTCGCACAAAAGAGGAATGTATAAAAGCCATTAAGAAATTCCACATGCAACTATCAGCTGATTTCAGAGTTGACAGAACTGACGCATTGAGGTATAAAATTTATTGTCCAAATGAGCACTGCCTTTTTAGGTTGTCAGCTTCGTACCGGAAGAGGAGTGAGTCTTGGGAGATTGGATCAATGAGTCCAGATCACACATGCATGCTGACAAACCCAATGCAGGATCATCGTAAATTAAGCTCTCAGCTAATATGCGATGAAATATTGTCTGTCATTGGCGACAATCCGTCGTTAAAGGTGAGTACAATAATCTTGCATATTAGGGCATAGTACGAATACACTTCATCATATAGGAAGGCATGGATATCTAGGACAAAGGCTGTTGAAAAAGTGTTTGGCAATTGGGAGGTGTCTTACAAACAACTTCCAAAATACATGTTGGCTCTAAAACAATATGCTCCCGGGACTATTGTCAAGTTGGAAACATTGCTCGCGTATACACCATACGGTACGTGTGTTGTTGGAAATGGAATATTTCACCGTCTCTTTTGGGCGTATCAACCATGCATCATAGGTTTTTCTTTCTGTAAACCAATTATAAAAATTGATGGTACATGGTTGTACGGGAAATACAAAGGAACGTTATTGATGGTAGTGGCACAAGATGGGAACATTGATGACACTGAAATTCACCGTATTTTCGACTCTGATCGCGTGCATTTTAGTAGTTTTATTGTCATTTTGTTGTGTTATTACTATGTTTCTCTTTGTTTTCAGGTTTTTACTTTAATCGGATCCCCGATCGAGAAAAGGATTGAACAAGAGCTAAAAACCCTAAAATTCAGCATTTTGTACTTGTGTCTCCCACTGTGGCTGGCGCCATAGACCCTGCCATGACGTTTCCTAGCTCAACTTCCCTCAACTGCCACGTTTCCCACTACTTCCACTAAGGCGCCTCATATTGGCCTTGTGGCAGGCGCCATGGCCTTGTGGCGGGCACCACAAGAGGAAAAGTTTTCCCTCCCATTTTCAAGTTGAAGGGCATCCTTGTCATTTCCATCATTTTACTCTCCTATAAATAGAGACTCGAAATCACTTGTTTAAGCATCCAAACATAGAGCAAAGGAAGATCCAGAGCAAAATTAGTTTCACTTAGGCATATATTCAGTATTTTAAAGTGGTAATCGCTTCGCATTGGGGTGTTACCACAATTGTGTAATCGAGTTTTGTGATTGAGTTTGTAATCGAGTTTGGAGCACTTTGGAAGGAAGTTAATCCTGCCGCCATTTTCATTTCCGCTTTGCATTTTATTCAACCCTCCGATTGGAGCAGATTTTTATTACTTTGCCTTTATCTATTTTATTTTCTCGCACTCGCTTTACTTTATTTATTTCTCGCACTCGCTTTTACTTTATTTATTTCTCGCACTCGCTTTTACTTTATTTATTTCTCGCACTCGCTTTTACTTCATTTATTTTCCGCACTCGCACTACTTTTATTTATTTTCCGTACTCGCACTACTTTTATTTATTTCCCGCACTCGCACTACTTTTATTTACTTTCCGCACTCGCACTACTTTTATTTATTTTTCCGCACTCGCACTACTTTTATTTAAATTAATACACTTTTACTTTACCATGTCTAACTAAATCTATAAGGTTAGAATGTAAGGATCGTAATTGAACCGATAATTCGTACAATTGTTCGTAGAAACACTTAAGGGCTATTTTAACTTTCAACTTAAGTTTTCCCGCACTTAATTTCCGTTGGGTAAGATCGAAAGCCGTCCAACGTCTTTTTAAACTTAATTGTTTTTAACTATTTCAAAAACAGCAAAAGCGCTTTGTTTAGTTCATTAGGAGTTTTTAACTTAAGAAGAAAAGAGATTTTAAAACTATTTTCGGACGCGTTTATAAGTTTAGAGTCTGGTTCGTGAGAACCTCTTTTGGTTAAGAAATCCAGGTTAAAATACTTTTCAACTTAGTCAAGATACTATATTTCTTAAAAATAGGTTTACTACTCTAACGCAATGCGCGCCTTTTGATAAGTGACAATAAGAGGGTTTGATTAGGGAGTACAACTCGGTTCTGAATACGGGAAAGCGACAGTTCCTGTTAAATTGGTTCTTTTCAAAGTAGGAAACACTGCCCATAAGTAGTTTTATTAGCAAGTACTTGGATTATTAATTGATTATGTGAATTACATTTGACCCTGTCTTTATTAATTGAACTTTATTCAACACTTTACTTTTCATTGCACATTCTAAAAACACCTATTTTGATTGCCTTTGATAAACACCATAACAATAGATAACGATAGATTGACACTTGGTTTTTGTGGATTCGACAATCTTTTATATTACTCTGACGCGTTCGTATACTTGCGAAAAGCTACGCATCAAGTTTTTGGCGCTGTTGCCGGGGATCAATTTCGTCAAATTTCATTTCCCTGTTGTTATATCGTTTAGACTTAGGATGTTTCCCGCCGGTCAATGCGAAGAACTCGCAGCACCGGAAGTTTAAGCTTAATATACCCTCGGGCGGAACCTGAACGTTACGCTCGCGCACGTTTATTCTTTCGTAGAATTAGGAGAGCTATGGCCGAAGATCAAAACCAAAGACCTCTTAAGGATTTCGCTCAACCATCCAACGAAGAACCTAGTTCTAGTATAGTAAACCCAACCATACCAGCTAATAATTTCGAACTAAAACCATCCCTGTTGCAACTAGTGCAACAGAGACAATTCACAGGTCTCACTACTGAGAACCCGAACCAACATTTAAAAATCTTTCTCCAATTAGAAGACACGTTTAAAACCAATGGATATTCTCCTGAGGCAATACGTTTAAGATTATTCCCTTTTTCCCTCAGAGATAAAGCCCTATCATGGTTAGATTCCCTTCCACCCAATTCCATTATGACTTGGGATAACCTTAGACGAGTATTCCTTGCTAGATACTTTCCCCCAAGTAAAACCGCCGTTCTTCGAAACCATATAACTAGATTTACCCAGAACCAAGGAGAATCGTTGTTCGAAGCTTGGGAGAGATATAAAGAGTTGTTACGAGCATGCCCACATCATGGTTTAGAAAATTGGTTAATCATTCAAACCTTCTATAATGGACTTCATTATAACACTAAGATGACCATCGACGCTGCCGCAGGCGGTGCTCTGATGAACAAACCTTATCCTGAAGCTAGTGCCCTCATTGAAGATATGGCTCAAAACCATCAATCATGGGGAGTCGAACGAGCGACAGTTGAGAAGAAGGAAGCTCAAGGAGGAGTGCATGAACTAAGCTCTATAGACATGATGCAAGCTAAAATGGACGCATTAGCCCTTAAGGTCGAGCATATGTGCATAAACCTGAATACTTTAGCCGCAGTTTCGTCGGATTGTGAGATATGTGGAACCAAAGGACATCAATCTGCATAATGCAGTCTATTAAACGAAACCCACTCTGAGCAAGTGAACTACACCCAAGGGAACCCATACTTGAATACCTATAACCCTGGATGGAGGAATCACTCGAACTTCTCCTATAAAAAACAATAACCCTATCCAAAATAATGCGCCTCCGAGACAAACTAGTTATCAAGCCCCAAGATCAAATCAACCTATGCAACCTGTACCACCAAAGCCGAGCCTTGAGAAAATTATGGAAAATTTTATCACCGCTCAAACCCAACAAAACAAGGAGTTCATGAACCAAAACATTCATGTTAACGAATTGATTACTTAGTTAGGAACCAAGGTTGACCAAATAGTTACTCATACTAAGATGCTTGAAACCCAGATCTCTCAGGTAGCTTTAAACCAAGCCCCTCAGACTATACCTGGAGGACAGTTCCCTGGACAACCTCAACAAAATCCAAGAGGACAAGCTAATGCTATTACCCTACGAAGTGGGAACGCTTATGATGAGCCACCAAACCCAAGATTGAGTGAACCCAAAACTTCTAAGGAATATACCAAACCCACAGACGAAGTAAAGGAACCAGAGGAATCTGAAAACCAGGAAGGTCAAGAAAAAGGAGAAGAACCTAAAGATAAAACTTATGTACCACCCCCGCCATATAAACCACCTATACCATATCCGCAAAGACTCAAACAAACCCAGATCAATAACCAGTATCATAAATTTATTAAAGTTATAGAAAAACTTCACGTAGAAATCCCTTTCACATAAGCCATCACCCAAATACCTTCTTATGCAAAGTTTCTCAAAGACATCCTTACCAACAAACATAGACTTGACGATCCGAAGCCCTTGGAATGTAATGCCATTTCCGAGAATAAGTTAGCCAAAAAAGATAAAGATCCTGGAAATTTCTCCATTCCTTGTCTTTTGGGAAGTCATGTCATCGAAAAAGCTTTTCTAGACTTAGGAGCTAGTGTGAGCTTAATGCCTTTAGCAGTTTGTGAGAGGTTAAACTTAGGATAATTACAACCCACTAAGATGTCACTTCAGTTAGTCGATAGATCTGTTAAATATCCGATAGGCATTTTAGAAGATGTCCCTGTTAGGATAAGTCAGTTATTTATCCCTACTTATTTCGTTGTCATGGACATCAAAGAGGACAATGATATACCAATCCTTCTAGGTAGACCATTCTTATCAACTGCAGGAGCCATAATAGATGTCAAGAGAGGAAAGTTGACCTTTGAGGTAGGTGACGAGAAAATAGAATTTATACTTTCGAAATTTCTTATGGCACCTGTGTTGGGAGATGCGTGTTATGCCTTAGATATCATTGATGAATGTGTTAGAGAATTAGAACAAGAAGAAATTATAAGAACAATTAAGTTACCATCAACTCTCATAATGGAAGATGATGACTTTAAGAAACCCTACATCGATGATAACCTTTACGAATGTTTATCCCTTACCCCAGATCCTATGCCATGCCCTAAGAAACCAACCTTAGAACTTAAGGAACTGCCTAAGAATCTGAGATATGAGTTCCTCGATAAAGAGATGAACCGTCCAGTTATAGTCAGTGCTACCTTGAGCCAAGAGGAAACGAACCAACTTTTAGACGTTTTACGAAGATATCCCTCATCCTTAGGATATAATATCTCTGACCTGAAAGGTATAAGCCCGTTCGTATGCATGCATCGGATTTCGCTCGAAGAAGATTCAAAACCCTCCAGAGAACATCAGAGAAGAATAAACCCTATAATGAGTGATGTTGTTAAAAAGGAAGTTCTTAAGTTACTTGAGGCAGGTATAATCTATCAGATCTCGGATAGTAAGTGGGTGAGCCCTGTGCATGTAGTACCTAAAAAGGGAGGCATCACAGTCGTGCAAAACGATAAAGGCGGACATGTAGCAAAACGGTTAGAAGGAGGATGGCGAATGTGTATAGATTATAGAAAATTAAATAAAGCAACCAGGAAGGATCATTTCCCTTTACCATTTATAGACCAGATGTTGGAGCGTCTAGCCAGACACTCTTACTTCTGCTATCTAGATGGATACTCGGGATTCTTCCAAATACCTATTCACCCCGAAGATCAAGAAAAAACTACCTTTACATGCCCTTATGGAACTTTTGCCTACAGACGAATGCCATTCGGCCTCTGTAATGCCCCAGCTACTTTCCAACGCTGCATGATGTCCATCTTTGCAGATTACCTAGATGGTATTATGGAAGTGTTTATGGATGATTTCTCGGTTTACGGATTTGATTTCCACAATTGTCTTGCTAACCTTGAGAAAATCCTGGAGAGATGCGTGGAGGTGAACCTCGTGCTAAACTGGGAAAAGTGTCATTTCATGGTGACCGAAGGAATAGTTTTAGGACATATAGTTTCCGAAAAAGGTATAGAGGTAGATAGAGCTAAAATAGAAGTTATAGAAAACCTAAAACCACCAAAAACCATCAGAGAAGTCCGAAGCTTTCTTGGACACGCTGGATTCTACCGACGTTTTATTAAGGACTTCTCCAAAATAACTAAACCTTTAACTGGACTTTTAATGAAAGATGCTAAATTCATTTTCGATGAAAAATGTAATGACGCATTTAATCTTTTAAAGCAAGCATTAGTATCAGCACCCATTATGAAACCACCTGATTGGTCAGAACCTTTTGAGATAATGTGCGATGTTAGTGATTATGCAGTTGGAGCCGTTCTAGGACAAAGGAAAGATAAAAAAATTACATGCAATTTATTATGCCAGTAGTGTTGGTGTAAGCCCTAGAGGCCAATACATTTTGGTACTTGTATCGAATAATAAAAGGCATTCTCTTTATTATGGTTGATTAGTAAAGTCCCTGGAATAGATAGTCCGTTTAATGTATTAAGTGTGACTTAATCATGAGAACACATTAAACATAAGGACACTATTCCTAAAGTATCCGTAGTCGAGCTTTAGTGTGAAGTGGGATAACATTAAAGCATTAAGACTATTATGTGTGTAGACTGATGATCACATCTCATGGATCATGGATAAAGAGTTATCAAGTCTTAAACATAGGTATGAATATTAGGAGTAATATTTATACCGGATTGACCCGCTATGAGAATACTATATAGAAAGTTATGCAAGGTGTCATAAGTTATTCTCATGGTGATAATAGTGTATTCCACTCTTCGACCTGAAACCACTATGGACCCTAGATGTAGAGTCGAGTGCTTTATTGTTGATCCAATGTTGTCCGTAACTGGATAACCATAAAGACAGTTGATGGGTACTCCACAAAGCATGCTGAGGGACATGAGTGACCTAGATGGAATTTGCCCATCCTGCATAACAGGATAAATGTCTATGGGCCCAATATTGAACTGGACAAGGATGACACGGTCTATGCCTTGTGTTCAATATAGACATAAGGGCAAAGGGGTAATTATACACATAAGTATTATCACAGAAGGAATTGTCAGATCACATGACATTTTCGTGTCTTGGGTAGCAGTGATGTGTTGCTAGATACCGCTCACTGTTTATTATGTTAAATGCGTGATTTAATATAATTACCAACGTCACGAAAACCTACAGGGTCACACACAAAGGACGGATTGATGAGAGATAGAGTAACTAAGGAATACCGTAAGGTACGGTGCCCTTAATTGAATTATAGAACATCGTAAGGTACGGTGTACTTGAGTAGAATACGAAATATGGTAAGGTACCATGGGCTTAAGTGATTTTGGGCATATTATAAGATATGGGCCAAAATACACTTAAGTGGGCTTTTAGCTTGAAGCCCACATAAGTGGTTCTATAAATAGAACCCTTGTGCAGAAGCATTCATTGCGGTTGCATTAATTTCGTTTTCTCTCTCTCTCTCTCTCTCTCTCTCTCTCTCTCTCTCTCTCTCTCTCTCTCTCTCTCTCTCTCTCTCTCACTCAAAGCCTTCATTCGTACCAGCTAGCACTGAGATTGAAGGAATCCGTTCGTGTGGACTGAGTAGAGACGTTGTCATCGTTCAACGTTCGTGATCGCTTTGTGGATCTGCATCAAAGGGTTTTTGATCGTCACAAGAGATCTGCACCAAAGGTTTCAATCGTCACAAGAGGTAAATATTCTATCACTGATCATGACCATTCGTAAGGATCTCTAAAGGAGAAAATTTTAATTTCCGCTGCGCTTTGGGTCGCAATTCTCCTTCAGATGCCAATAGAACCCTAGACGCTGCCCAACTTAACTACACAACAACTGAAAAAGAATTGCTCGCTGTAGTTTTCGCTATAGATAAATTTAGATCTTATCTAGTAGGAGCAAAAATTATAGTTTACACTGATCATGCTGCCATTCATTACCTATGAAGTAAAAAAGATGCCAAGCCCAGGTTACTCCGATGGATTCTATTACTACAAGAGTTTGATTTAGATATAAGAGATAAAAAAGGCACTAAAAATGTAGTAGCTGATCACCTCTCTAGGCTAGAACATCTAAAACCAGAACTAGTACCCATAAATGATGATTTCGCCTATGATAGACTGATAGCTAAACTAGAAATCATTGAAGATAATAACCTAGGCCCTGATGAGCACTTCCAAAATTCCTTAGCAGTAAGTAACGTATCCTGGTATGCAGACTTCGTTAATTACCTAGCTGCTGATATAATACCCCCTGATCTTGACTACCACCGCAAGAAGAAATTCTTCCACGATGTGAGAAACTTCTATTGGGACGAACCACTCCTTTTCAAAAGGGGTAAAGATGGCATTTTTCATCGTTGTGTTCCAGAAGAAGAGGTAAATAGTATTATCGAGCATTGTCATTCTGCACCCTATGGTGGACATGCGAGCACCTCTAAGACATACGCCAAGATTCTTCAAGCTGGCCTATTTTGGCCTACCATGTGGCGTGATGTCTATGCTTGCATTCTCAAATGTGATAGATGCCAACGCACTGGAAACATTTCAAGGCGTGATGAAATGCCTCTAAGAAACATCCAGGAAGTAGAACTCTTCGACGTATGGGGTATAGATTTCATGGGACCTTTCCCACCATCCTTAGGAAACAGGTATATATTAGTAGCTGTGGACTATGTGTCTAAGTGGATTGAAGCTATAGCTGCACCCACAAACGACACTAGGGTAGTAATCAAACTATTTAAAAACTATATATTCCCTAGATTTGGAACACCACGTTTAGTCATAAGCGATGGAGGATCACACTTCATATCAAGGATATTTGACAAACTTTTAAGAAAATATGGAGTTAGGCATAGAGTAGCAACACCATACCATCCACAAACTAGTGGCCAAGTAGAAGTATCCAATAGGGAGATAAAACAAATCCTAGAGAAAACTGTTTCTATTTCTAGGAGAGACTGGTCTCAAAAGCTTCAAGAAGCATTATGGGCCTATAGAACCGCTTTTAAAACCCCTATAGGAACAACTCCTTACCAACTAATCTATGGAAAATCCTGTCACTTACCGTTCGAGTTAGAGCATAAGGCCTATTGGGCCATTAAAACTTTGAATTTAGACTACCTGACCTCCGAAGAAAAGCGTACCCTTGACATTCATAAACTAGAAGAACTTAGGCAATCTGCCTACGAGAATGCAAAAATATACAAAGAGAGAACAAAAGCCTATCACGACAAAAGAATAGTAAAGAAAAACTTCAATATAGGAGATCCTTTTCTCCTTTTCAACTCTAGGTTACGACTCTTCCCTGGAAAGCTACGCTCAAGATGGACTGGCCCTTTCGAAGTATCCAAGATTCTGAGATCCGGAGCCGTAGAAATCAAGAACGAAACATGTAGTCCATTCATTGTAAATGGACAAAGACTGAAGCTCTACGAAGGAGGAGACATTCCAGCATACTACTCAAGCCACACTCTGATTGGTCCACCGATTCCTACTACTATAGGTGTATAAATTCTAATCGTCAAGCTAATGACGTTAAACAAACGTTGTGTGGGAGGCAACCCATGGTTTTTCATTTTACTTTTTCGCATTTATTTAATTTTATTTTATTTTTGTTTTTCACCGAGACTAAATATTTGAATGGTTTGTATTTTCAGGATCACTTACCTAACTTCTGCAGGATGCAGGATTTCAACGATATGCACGTAGCCTATAAAGATAATGCTCAGAGAGAGCGCTACATCGCTCTGTATCAGTGCCCTATGGCGCCCGCACGTTATCCTGATCAGCACTGTATGGAGGCACTGAATATCGAGCCGAGTATCCGATTCCTGAGCCACCAGCTTCACTGGGACGAGTTTGCTGACGACTTGAGTAACACCTACAGGAACTTGACATTGGAGTTCCTCAGTTCATTCTATTATGACCCATACTCTGGACCAGATGGGTATGCTGATTTCAGGCTCTTTGGAGTTGAGTACTCTTTCAGCCAGAAAGAGTTCGGTGATCTATTGGGTTTCCAGACCACTCCTGATGCTATCCTGGAGACACCTATGGGATATTTTCTGGGTAAGGAGGTGGAGAAGTTTTGGAGTGACATATCAGGTGGTGGAAGCCAGGATCCATCTACGCAACTGTCTTAGGTTATACATAACCCTGCCTTTAGATACTTCCAGATGATATTGGCACATTCCTTCCTAGGAAGCCCGGATGCTGAGACATTACTGAGTCAAGAGGAGATCTTCCTACTATTTTCTGCATCCCAGTCTCGCCTAGTAGCATGTGGGAACTTTCTATTATGTGGCCTCAGCGGTGTCTCCAGATCGACCTACTCTCTACCATACAACAACAACTGGCGAATAACATGAGCTTCATGCAAGAATCGCAGCGGAGGACAGACAGGTCCTATGACACTGTTTTACAGTCCCTGCAAACGATCACAGATACGCAAGCCCGTCAGCAACACTACCACCGTCAGCATACTGCACTCATCGAAGCCACTCAAGCTTCCATTATGGGTAACCTTCAAGAAGTGAGAACTGCTCAGGATGCCTTACGGGCGAGGATGGATCAGAGAGACCGTCGTCGTACCCGATCCCGTCGTCCACCTCAGGATGGCAAGGGCACCAGTGGTCAGCAGTAGGTTGTCAGGTAACTCTTCCCTTATCTTATTTCGAAACATTGGGGATAATGTTCGATTTTAGTGTGGGAGGAGACTCTATCGTCTTTTCTTTATCGCTTTTCTTTGCTGTTTTCAGATAGTTTGTTTATTTTTATTGCCTTTTAGTTGTTTATTTTGCTTTTAGTTTAAGTGTCTTAGATAGTGCATGAGTCTGACGAGTCACCAAATATAGTGTATCTTTAGTACAATCTAATCTCCCCATACCTTTAGCCCCACCGAATTTTTTTTTGCAAAAGAAAACAATGTTATTCTGAAAGTTTTCAGCTTTTAAAGACGGGTTTGAGTAAGGATGCGATGACTTGGGAGAAATTTGTGAAACATCAGTATTATTTCAGCACCATAGACTTCGTAAATATAGGAATCAGTCCCGAAACCCCATATACCATGGCCTTAATCATCATTTCAGTATAAGTCCTCAATAGTTTATCTTAGCAGTCAGCTCCGGCCTACGCATCCTCTATGCAGGGGACCAATGCAAATAAGTGAATGATCTAGCAAAATAAATAAAAGAAAGCAAAAAGGCAACTCCGGTATAGGTGACCGTCACAAAGTCATTTAAACCAAAGAATTGTAAAAATTTGCTACAAAAAGAAAAAGAAAAAGAAAAAGAAAAACTTACCCGCTGTTAGTTGGTTCAGAGGTATCTGGCACTGAACTTGGTAGGGCGGATTACGATCCGATCCCCCACAACTGCAGTTGGGTCAAATAAAAGGGTTTACACATATTTATGTGCCAGAAACCCCCATGCTTAGATCATAATCACTAACAGGTCACTCTGCTATGAAGCATGTACGGATAACGGGCTTAATGTGATTGCGCCTGAATGAAAAGGGCACAAAAAGAGATGAAGAGGCAGGCCTAGGTATTGTGGGATAATATGGGTTGGTTAATATAGGAATGAAGTTTATGTCCGTGTTTTCGGATAAGTGTCATCATGATACCCTTAGTTCACTCAGTTAGTACCTAACACTACATCGCGACTTGAACTTAGAAATCTTTTAACCTGAAGCACTCGTTTACACCAGTTTTTCTTCTCTGAGCTTTTTAAATGTCTTGCTTGAGGACAAGCAAAGGTTTAAGTGTGGGAGAGTTTGATGACACTGAAATTCACCGTATTTTCAACTCCGATTTCGCATGCATTTTAGTAGTATTATTGTCATTTTGTTGTGTTATTACTATGTTTCTCTTTGTTTTCAGGTTTTTACTTTAATCGGAGCCCTGATCGAGAAAAGGATTGAAAAAGAGCTAAAAACCCTAAAATTCAGCATTTTGTACTTGTGGCTCCCACTGTGGCTGGCGCCATAGACCCTGCCATGACGTGTCCTAGCTCAACTTCCCTCAACTGCCATGTTTCCCACTACTTCCACTAAGGCGCCTCAGATTGGCCTTGTGGCGAGCGCCATGGCCTTGTGGCGGGCGCCACAAGAGGAAAAGTTTTCCCTCCCATTTTCAAGTTGAAGGGCATCCTTGTCATTTCCATCATTTTACTCTCCTATAAATAGAGACTCGAAATCACTTGTTCAAGCATCCAAACTTAGAGCAGAGGAAGATCCAGAGCAAAATTAGTTTCACTTAGGCATATATTCAGTATTTTAAAGTGGTAATCGCTTCGCATTGGGGTGTTACCACAATTGTGTAATCGAGTTTTGTGATTGAGTCTGTAATCGAGTTTGGAGCACTTTGGAAGGAAGTTAATCCTGCCGCCATTTTCATTTCCGCTATTCAACCCTCCGATTGGAGCAGGTTTTTATTACTTTGCCTTTATCTATTTTATTTTCTCGCACTCGCTTTACTTTATTTATTTCTCGCACTCGCTTTTACTTTATTTATTTCTCGCACTCGCTTTTACTTCATTTATTTTCCGCACTCGCACTACTTTTATTTATTTTCCGCACTCGCACTAGTTTTATTTATTTCCCGCACTCGCACTACTTTTATTTACTTTCCGCACTCGCACTACTTTTATTTAAATTAATGCACTTTTACTTTACCATGTCTAACTAAATCTATAAGGTTAGAATGTAAGGATCGTAATTGAACCGATAATCCGTACAATTGTTCGTAGAAACACTTAAGGGCTATTTTAACTTTCAACTTAAGTCTTCCCGCACTTAATTTCCGTTGGGTAAGATCGAAAGCCGTCCAACGTCTTTTTAAACTTAATTATTTTTAACTATTTCAAAAACAACGAAAGCGCTTTGTTTAGTTCATTAGGAGTTTTTAACTTAAGAAGAAAAGAGATTTTAAAACTATTTTCGGACGCGTTTATAAGTTTAGAGTCTGGTTCGTGAGAACCTCTTTTGGTTAAGAAATCCAGGTTAAAATACTTTTCAACTTAGTCAAGATACTATATTTCTTAAAAATAGGTTTACTACTCTAACGCAATGCGCGCCTTTTTATAAGTGACAATAAGAGGGTTTGGTTAGGGAGTACAACTCGGTTCTGAATATGCGAAAGCGACAGTTCCTGTTAAATTGGTTCTTTTCAAAGTAGGAAACACTGCCCATAAGTAGTTTTATTAGCAAGTACTTGGATTATTAATTGATTATGTGAATTACATTCGACCCTGTCTTTATTAATTGAACTTTATTCAACACTTTACTTTTCATTGCACATTCTAAAAACACCTATTTTGATTGTCTTTGATAAACACCATAACAATAGATAACGATAGATTGACACTTGGTCTCTGTGGATTTGACAATCTTTTATATTACTCTGACGCGTTCGTATACTTGCGAAAAGCTACGCATCAAACATCAACATTTTTCCAATCGCCTTTGCCCTAGTTGAAGGGGAGACTGCCGAGGGATGGAATTTTTTCCTAAGAAATCTTCGACTGCACGTTGCACCTCAGCCTAACTTATGTTTGATCTCCGATAGACACCCTTCTATCATCAGTTCATATAATAACATTGATAACGGCTGGAAAAATCCTCCCTCGACGCATGTGTTATGTATTAGACATATTGCTCATAATTTCATACGGGAAATCAAAGATAAGACGTTGCGGAAGAAGGTTGTCAATGCAGGTTACGCATTATCAGAACCTTCTTTCAAACACTACCGCGAGGAAATAAGATTGTCAAACAAAGATGCAGTATGATGGATCGATAGTATTCCATTGGAGAAGTGGACTAGGGCATACGACAACGGTCAGTGTTGGGGCTACATGACAACAAATCTTATGGAATCTATGAACTCTGTCTTCAAAGGCATTTGTAACCTACGTATAACCGCTTTGGTGCAGACAACATATTTCAGGCTAGGGGCGCTGTTTGAAACCAGACGCTCAAAATGGAGTTCAGTGTTGCAATCTGGACAGTTATTCAGTGATGCTTCAATGAAATTCATTAGACATGAAGCTGCCAAAGCAAACACACACGTGGTTACGGTCTTTGACCGCACTAAAGGTTGGTATAGTGTTGTTGAGTCCATGGATCACAATGAGGGCATGCCGAGGGACAGTACAGAGTCGAACTAGATAGAGGTTGGTGCGACTCCGGAAAATTCCAAGCCTTTCGTACCCCCTGCTCCCATGTAATTGCGGCATGCTCAAAGATTCGAAGAGATCCCTCATACTTGTTATCTGAAGTTTACAAAGTCGTCAACCTTTCAAATGTTTATAAAATTAGTTTTTCCGTAGTGGCAAAAGAGGATTATTGGCCAGAATATCAAGGGGACATCGTCTGGCACAACGAAGTTATGCGAAGGAAGAAAAAGGGTCGCCCAAACAGCACCCGGATTCGAACCGAAATAGATACAGCGAACAAAATGGTTAGACTATGTAGTTCATGCCGTCATCCAGGTCACAATCGTAATAACTGTCCTAGTGTTGGAACGAGCACAACCAGATAAATTGACATGTACCTCTATTGCAATATATAAAAAACTAAATTTATTTCATATTATAAAATTGACATGTACTTCTATTGGTTTAAATTGACATGTACCTCTATTGCAATATAAGAAAATTGACATGTACCTCTATTGGTTTAAATTGACATGTACCTCTATTGCAATATAAGAAAATTGACATGTACCTCTATTACAATATACGAAAGTACCATTACATAAACAATAACACAAATAATTATAACAAATACAGTACAAGAACTATGCGATTACAACCATCAAAACAATTTTGAACATGTAATGCATCACCCTACGAACGTTTTGGTCGGTCTTAATATCCACTCATCCGCGCACTTCTCTGTTTTGGTTGAACGTGGAAACAAACCATTGTATTCTTTTAATCCTTTCATCCTCTTAAGTTTCTCCCTCTAACCAACTGTACAACGTCCGATTAAGACGTTCAAACGTATTTGTGTTCCTAAGTCGAATCTGTACCGGAGCCGCAACGGCGGAAAATATTACATCAGCATTTCGTTTCTGAATGTATGCAGACATTGTTAAAACAGAGAAACTTAAAGGTGATGGTGGTTGAACTAGAGAAATTATGGTATTAGGAGATGAATTTGAGTGAAAAATATTGCATTCAAGGTGTGGTATTTATGGAGGGTGAACATCAAATGTATGCACCAAGGGAACTGGCGCCCACATGACATCACATGCAGACGCCAGAGGGATTGGCACCCACACCATGAATTACACTTAGGCGCCAAGGGCATTGGCGCCTCCTCATGAGGGCCAATGCATGCGCCAATAGCATTGGCGCCTCCTCATGAGGAGTCAAATGCATGTGTCAATGCTATTGGCGCCTCCTCTTCATCCTTAGGGGGTGCGCCAATTCATCTGACGCATCCTCTTGTAAAACTGATTATTTAAATAAAAATTCAATAATAACAATATTAATAAATTCGTCTTATTAAGGATTGATTGATTTGTCAAAATAATCAGTAGTTGACTCTCACTAACTTGCAAGTCATAGCACATAAATATTTATTATAGTAAATATCATATTTTAATCTTAAAATGAGTCACTCATTTAAAATAAAAGAGTGTGTCAAAATAAATAATCAATTTTAATTTTTAATATATTTTTTTTAAATTTTATCTTCTAATTAATATTATTTTCATCATTTTTAATAAATAATAAAAATACTTTAGTAAATATATCATTCTCTCACTTTTATTTATTCTTTCTTTTTAATATATATGAAATTATCAACTGAGTCACTTATTATAAAACGGAGGAAATAATATATTTAAAATAAAATATTAATATTTTATTGAACATTGAAAATAACAACTAATTTATCTGTAAAATTTGGTTTTGCCATTCTTGGTAGGTTAGTAAAATTTAGTTTTGCCTGTTTTGATTTTTAATTAAAAATATTATGTGTATAAGTTTATAATAGTGATCGTCACTCTGTTTGCATAGTATTAAAATCAATAGTATTTATGTAAGATTATACAAATTTCTTTTTAACACATTTCTTTTACTTAATCACATGTCTCAATTATGAGTGTATCTTATTCTAAATCATGTTAAAATTTGATTTATGAAAAATTATATGTGATGTATCTAAGTTTCTAATAGAAAATTTCAACTTGTTAAGATAGAAAAATCTTTTTAGTCCATGCACATTTTTTGATATTCATGACAATCTATCTGAAATCATATTTTTACAAATTTATGCACTTTGTCAGTAAAGTTTTCAAATATTGTATTTGTTGAATTAGTTTATTAGATGATTTTTATCAGTTTGATAAAAATGGTGATTCGAATCTATCTATATTTTTTTAATATTTCAAGCTATATAGTTAGGAAATAAACTTACTATAATCATTTTGTTGTATGAAACATAATTTTGAGAGATCTAATTTAAATCACCTTGTTAACAAAAAATATATTCAATTCACCTATGATTCGGATGATATTTGTGTTTTATCAAATTTTTAATATATTTGAAGTGTTTTGTTACATTATTTCTTTTATGAAAACTTATTTCGTCGTTCATTACTTCTCTAATATTCATTTTTCTCTAAAAGTCTCGATCTATCACAAAATTACGTAAAAGAAAAAAAAAAACTAGTTCTATAATATATTTGAAAATTTATTAAGAACTTATAATTTTTTTTTCATACATACACCTAAGTTATACTATTTTTGTGTAAAATATTTTTTGATAAATATTTGGATTTTTCTCAAATTTGATCTAGAAGCAAAAATCACATTATTTTGATTTTTTATGAATAAAAAATGTTTTCCTATTAAATATTCAAATCTTTAATTGAATGTTATTTTTCAAATCAAGATTTATATATTTGAATCTCTTATGTTTATCACAATTTAGGTTTTCAGTTTGCCAAAAGCTATATCAAAATCATTTCTATAACATATTGATAAAAAAAATGATATTGAAAAACCTAGTGAGTAACAAGTGATATCAATTTTATCTTTTGAAAATTTTAAACACATTGAGAGTATGATATGCCTTTTCGAGAAAAAAAAAAGGCATATGATAGAGCTCAAGTCGTTAATGATGGAAAAAATATGAATATTAAAAAGATTGTTTGCAAATACATGAGTCATGATATGAAAATCTAAGGAATAGAATTCAATGATACTTGTATGTCTCCTATTATACTAACTAAACATAAACAAATTTAAAAGAAGAAATAAAATGAGAAGGATTATGATAAGAAATAGATAGCTCTTGTGACCTCGTCCAAAAGGCCAATATGAAAGAGTGATCAAATGAAAGTGAAAATGGTGATGAGAAGAGGTCAAATGATGAAGAAATGAATGAATTATTTAAGTAGTACAATAAACTCATAAAAAAGGAATAAATAACATGTAAAGAAAATGATATAATAAAGAAAAAGGTCACATAATAAAGAAGCAAACTTCATCATGTGTTTTGAGTGCAATAAAATTGATCATATAAGAAAAGACCGGTCAATTCTAATGAATAAGAAATAGAAGGCTTCTATGAAATCTTAACATAAAGGAAAAGATCGCATAGTGTGCATAGAATGAGAGGAAGATGATGAAGCATTTTTAAATAGTTTAGAATAAAAAATTACAAACTTAAATCTCGTAGTCCATATTCATGAAGATTGTGATGCTAGTGATTGTGATTCCAATACTTTAACTTATCATGGTGAGCTTCAAAATTAATTTTAAGAGCTTTATGATGAAGTAAAAAGAAATTAAAAGTTTGGATCCCAAATAAAAAATTATTTTATCATTGAAGTTAAAATTTTAAAATTATAAGAAGAATCAATAAATGATCTTTTAGTTTCTCCTCATGTATAACATCAAACATCAAATGTAAAATCTCGAATTGCTGATAATTTTATGGATTATACTAATTGTTAAAATTGTACAAATTTTTAAAAAGGGGACTATCTTCTAAATATCAAATCTGTGTGATTTTCAAATGAAAGCATGAAACATGAAAATGTGAAGATTTTTTTTTAAATCCTTATAAAAAAATTTCAAAAATCTTGTAAGAATCCTTGTAAAAAGTTTTATAAAAAATATTTTTAAAATGAAAAGAAGTATCATACTTTTTCAAGCACTTGTCATTATTATTGTAAAGTGGAACATAATATTTCAAAATGCTACATTCGAAAATATATAGGTTATAAGGGTAGAATGATATGGTTACAAAAGAGGGAACCCTAACTACTAACTATAAATAATTCAATGAAATTGAGGATTTGAAAAATCATCTTCAAGCTTCTTTCTTCTTTAGTCTATGATGCGTTTGAAACATAAAAATTCAAAGATCCTAAAGTTGTTGATAATGAAATTGCAACATTGTAATTTTTCCTCTAGGACCATGTTTAATCTTTTGATTACATGTTCACCCTCAAAGGCATGTGGAAGTCTCTTTTATTTTATATACCATTTGGTGATGTTCATGATAGTCACGTTATTCCTCTCAGTAAGATCATTACGTTGAGGGATGCATAATGATATGATCTCATAATGAATTCTCATGTATTTACAAAATATTTTAAATTCTCTTAACGTATATTCGACACCTCTATAACTCATGAGAATTTTGAGTTGAATTTTTGCTTTTTTTTACCATCACTTTAAACCTCTTACAAAAATGGAACACTTCATCTTTATTTTATTCAGATAAACTTACATAATTCTACAAAGCTCATCCAAAGAAAACAAAGTATATATTCCTTTATAGTGATATTGTGCCAAAGTGACCACTATCATAGTACACATTACGGCAAGTTTACCTTGAATTTTCATTGAAACTTAAATGATTTCCTTGGTTTCATGCCTATCGAGCTGTTCTTGCACATATCTACAAGCAATTTGTTTCTAAAAAAACCATGTACCATGTTCCTTGACTTTAAGGTACACTTTTTTATAAAGTTAAGTAGGACATACCAAAGGTTCCATAGCCAAGCATCATCTTCACTCAACTCAGGAGAAATATAATGACAATTTATTGCATATATGTGGACCATAAAGATTAGTTTTTTAGAGAAACAAGCTCTCAAAATAGTGATCTAATGTGCATCAAAGACCTCCATTTGCTTCTTGGCAAGGTGTATGGTACACTCCATATGAAGAATTTGAGGAATGCGCAACAAGTTAATCGTCATGTTTGGAACATACAACACACTTGTTATGATTTCTTGATTTTCTTCCATGCGTTTGATCAAAACATCACCGATTCTCTTTAATGGAATGGTTATGTTATCGTCAAATTTTATCTTCGCCTTTCTTAAATCATCAAAATTGATTAGTCATTCTTGATGACTTGTCATGTGATTTGAAAAACTTAAGTCTGAATACCACTTATATATGCTTTCAAGTTCATCTGTTGTTGTCATTAGAATGCAAGTGTTTGAGTCACTCTCATCTTGAGCTATATGTGTCTTGTTATCTGCATTATGTCTGTCTTTAAGAACATGTTTGCTTTTACGCTCACCTGCAAAGTGTCTGAAACATTGACAATTATAATATGAATATTTTTCTTGTTTATTGATTTCTTTCACTTCTTATATTGATGAACATGATTATTTATTGAAGAAGATTCAAATTGATTATATTTCTTAGAGTTATCTCGTTGAGATCCTCTTTTTTAAATTTATCATTTTCCTTTCGTTTTAAATTTCTTAAATAGTATATTGGCAATAAATTATTAATTTTATATTGAACATTGAAAATAACAACTATAATTTATCAATAAAATCTAGTTTTATTGAGAATGTCATTGTTGTTAGGTTAGATATTTTATTTAGTGTTTTGATTTTGAATTGAAAATATTGTGTCGAGTATTTATAGTAATGATTACGACTTCATTACATATTAGAAAGAAAATAAATATTTACCAAAGATAACTCAAATTTATTTCAATTTAGCACCTGAATGGGATAACATGTCTCTTTTAACGTAGTAACGGGCCTCAATGTGAGATTATGTATATGCTAAATTTAAACTTAGTATTATTTTGTGTAACGACTTTATAATGATGTTTGTCACTTAACCTACAAATCTAAAAAAATTATTCATTACTTGTAATGGAAGATGACACAAGTTTATTTTTAATTACCACGTGAATAAAATAACACATTTCTTTTAACTTCGTCACATATCTCAATTATGAATGTATGTTTATTCTAAGTTTAAAAAAAATATTTTAAATGATGTTAAAATTTTATTTATAATAAATGCGATCTATCTATGCCCCTCACAATATTTTTCAACTTGTTAGGATTATAGGAAAAACTTTTTTTTAATTCATGCATGTTTTCTATATTCATGAAAATGTATTAGAAATCACATTTTTACGATTTTTAGCAGCATCATTCTAGTTGAACGTCTCAAAATCAACAAATAAGACTGGATGAAATAGGCTTATTTTTTGTGTGATCAATTAGTCTAGAATAATATCATATTCTTGGATACTTCTAGTTGGCAATATAATCATTTGGTCATCATGAAATAGAGAAAATACACTCAAGGATGATTCAATATTTTGACTCTATCAATTCCATCATTCTTGTTCATTGATTATAACATCTTTTCTTGCAATAATTCTATGGGTAACATGATTGTATAACTTCTAAGAACCTACAATATGATATCCTACAAGAATCGTCACTTCACTTTTATCTTCAAGCTTTTTCCTTGTTTAGTCTAGGATGCATTTGAAACATAAAAATCCAAAGATCCTCAAGTGCTTGAGAGATGGAATGTAATATGACCAAATTTCCTCTGGGACCCTGTTTAGTCTCTTGATTGGACTTATGATGAGCATATAATAGGAGTTTGTGACATATTCTCCCCAAGAGCATATGTAAGTATCTTTTCTTTTACATATTACCTAGTGATATCCATGATAATCTTGTTCTTCGTTTCAGTAAGACCATTATGTTGAGAGGTGCATGGTGTTATTTTATCATGTTGAATTCTCATATTTTCACAAAACATTTTAAATTCTCTCGAAGTGTATTCACCACCTCCATATGAGAGTTTTGAGTTGAATTTTTCCTTTTTTTACTACCATCACTTTAACCCTCTTAAAAAATTGAGCACCTAATCTTTGTTTTTAGTAACATTTAATTAAACTCATCCACAAATGAAAAAGAGTATATATTCCTTCATAGTAACATTGTGTCAAAGGGACCACAAACATCGGTAAACATTAAAGGTGTGAAAAATATAATATAGGGGGGATTTGAATTAGGTTTTAAAAATAAAAGCTTTTTACCAACTCAAAAACTCCACACAATTAAAAGATCAAATAGATAAATACACAAGTATTTTTATCCTAGTTCGCTTGAAACCAAAGCTACTCCAGTTCACCTGCCAAGGTGATTTCGCCTTATACACAAGGATTTAATTCACTATAATTAAACAGATTATTGAAAATCACAAAGAACAACTTTCTTTGTCTTCTCAAGGATTTGACTATAACTTAGTCTCCTTAAGGAAAATCACAAAGAACATCTTTCTTTGTCTTCTCAAGGATCCAACTAAAACTTAGTCTCCTTAAGGAAATACAAACAAACAATTTTAAATATAGCTTTTGTGTTACAAGTTGCTTCTGTACAAGCATATTTTACACAAAAGAAAAACAAACACTTAAAGAAAAGTATGCACAAAGTTAATAGTTTTTTCACATAGAAAACAGTCTAGTAAATTGTTGCATTTTTTCAAGTCTCAAAGTCCTAGTTATATAGCATAAGAAAGAGACCGTTGGAGGGAAAAATCGGTATACCAAAAGAGCAGATGTCCTCTGTTGGATTAGTGACAGGAGTGATGCATAGTACAGTCCTTTATCCATATTATCAATGACAAAAGTGATGTATAGTACTGTCCTTCGTCCACGATTTCAGGAGTGGAAGGAATATTTGATTTGTACTATGTACTATTTGATCATGTATCCACTTTGATCATATCTTCAAATTTATTGGCTTCTGATGAGAAGTTGATGAAGCATGAAAAGAAGAAACATAAAGTTGAAATCAGAATCTTCAGTCAGAACCTTGACCACGTCAACGTCTGACTTGAGATCTTCAGAGTCTTCAGCTAAGTAACAAAACTTCAAAAGTTTGTCATTTTTCAGAAGCTTGACAATTAGAGTCACATCCAACAGCAGAAGCGGAGAGAACATTGCAACAACAACATAGCGTCTTTCTAAAACTTCTCATAAGTGAATCAACCTAGAAGCAGAAAGAACATTGTAGCAGTAACATAGCATCTTTTAGAACTTCTCAGAGTGAACCAGTGCAGAAGTAGAAAGAACATTGCAACATCAACAGATCGTCTTTCAGAACTTCTCATAAATAATTCAGTGCGGAAGCGGAATTCGAAACAAATATTCAGAAACTGATGACATTGCACGTCATAAACTCATAATCAGAACTAGTTGTTAAAGCTACACAATAATAAACCATTAGAATACAAAAATTATTCTCACACAAATATTGCATTGTTATCATCAAAACTCAAGATATAGATGAAGAACCAAATATTGTTCTAACAATCTCCCCTTTTTTTATGATGACAAAAACATGTATTTTGATGAACAATTTTATACAAGGTAATCACAAAAGGATACATCTTTCAGAAGCACAAATCTCCTCCTGAGATGTACAATCCTAAAAAGATAAAATCAGAATGAAAGAACACTTTCCTGATTAACCTCTTTGTCATCAATCAAAAATACATAGACAAAATAAAATAAGGAAACAACAAGATTGTATTGATATTGCCAAAAGGCACAAAAGTACAAAAACACTTAGACAAAATAAAACACAAAAGTGCATAAAAGTTTTGAAAAATAAGGGTTAGGGTTTTGTGGAAGAGGAGGAGGCAATCTAGAGAGAATCATTTCAAACAGAAGATATTGCCTATCTAGACGTTGTCTGACCAGGGAATTTTCTACCTTCATCTCAACGAGATTCTTCATAATAAATTCAGTAATCATCCCAGTAGAAGTTCCAACAACATGTTGAACCTCAGAAACAACAACTTGTTGTTCTGGCTCACTATTTTAAACTTGTTGTTGATCTTCAGAAATAACTTGATTTCCTTTGTCCAATTGAGCAGAAGCATCTTCCATGACAACATCTGGATGTCCAGAAGCTTCCTCAGTCTCCTTTGTTGCTTCCTCAATTTTAGGAGCAGGAAGACATAATGGATCACATTGTAACTGTAAGGCTTCCATTACAGGTTCAAACCTAGAACGGAAATTCCTTTCATAAACTTTGTATCCAAAGTTCTTCAGCTTCGAAATTTTGGAGTTAACTCGTCTCCTATAAGCTTCCCAGGCCGCATCACTTTCTGCTGGATTAATGGATAAAACACTAGTCCACATAGCAGTATGAAGACACCTTTGTGAATTTGATTCAAATTTCTTTAGAATCTTACCAACATTAGGTTCTTTAGGTTTTGGCTAGCTGGGATATCTGATAGAAACATCAGTGATTTTAGGGTGAAGGTCAGGGCCATAAACATTGGGAATAATAAGTAAGGGAAGGGCCATAAATCTTGAACACTTATAAACCTAATATCTCAAGGTTCTAGATACCACTTGCTAAAACTATATTAACACACACACACACACACAAAGAAGAGAAAGATAGAAAGCATAACTAGTTTTGTGTGTACTGCAATTCACATTAGTTAATATTGATAATGATTACAATATATGTATTTATACATTACTAGTTGGACTTATAATTATTAATAAATTCCAAAAACCTAACCAAATAAAATAGTTAGTTATTTGGGTAACAAGTAGCTTAAATAATATCTTATATAATTAAATTTTTTCTAGGCCATAAAAAAGCCCAGATAGTTAAGGCCGAAGTCAACTCAACTCCATTCTACTTGACCCGATGTATAAAATCTATCTTACACCGAAAGAAAGATACACTTTATAATCTCCACTTTTCACTAGAATTATCTTGAATGTTAAACTGACATGAGCATTGGAGTGCTAACCTTACAGGTCCATCCTACATCGCCGTATCGGAGATCAGCACTACAAAATTCAAGATTTTTCACCTCCTACTTCGACTATTTATGGTTCTAATACAAAACAATAGCATCGTATGTGGGAATTGACCTCTGATTCCTACGTTTTCCATAATTTTCATGTTCACTCTTCAACTTACCAGTTCGTAACCTTCTCAGACCACCAAATCAAGAGTAGTCATAATTGAGTGTGAAGATTTGTCGTGTTCGATCTAATCAAGCATCGTTTAAACTTTGATTCCTCAAAATTCCTCGAGCATTAGAAATTAGGGTTACATTAGAAATTAGGGTTTTAACATGTTAAATCCAATTTCTAATGCCTTTATTTTCTTCATAGTTTCATGTGTTGAATGTATGGTTTTTAGTATGTTCATCATGTTTGATTAGTTGATCAAATAATTATATTTGTAATTGGACTTTTTGTTATATGACTTTAAAGGATAACTTGCATGCTCCCTTAGGATTCGTATTCAATTAAGTGATTATAAGTCCTTTGATTACTTGATTAAATTAGATCTTTACACTTGCACTACACTTGATCCATCAAGTCAAATTCAAGCCTTTTCCCATTCAACATCCTGGAGATAGGAGGACATCAAGACCTGATCATGTTGAGCATCATTCCATCCATTCAAGCACATATTGCCTCATCCATTTCAAAACAAAACAAAAAACTATTTTTAAACTTCAAAACACTCTTTAATTTTGATGTGAATTATGCGCCACGAGCCTTAAGAAACGGAGAAGAATGAGAATGAGAATTCCTACCCTTGTTCTGAATACCTTTGAATGCGGTATGTAGGCCCTAGTTATTCAAAGTATTCACCCCCGTTCATAGACTTTAGTGCAATTCAAATCAAAATAACTTTATGCACTCATCCCGTAACGAACAATTCAACAATCCTCATGAATAACACCTTTGTCTTTGGACCAAACATAATACTTTTTGGATACTCATACAACTCTTGAGGTTAATCACCTCCTTCTTGTATTAATCATCTTATCTTGGTTAAACATCCATCTCTGAACCATACACCTCTCTTTGGGTTAATCACCTTCTCATAGTTAAAAACCTTTTTATGCATGTCTGCCTTGTGAGACCCAGGCTTAGGCAGACCCTTTTCATGTATATTTGTCTTGTGAGACTCAGGCTTAGGAAAACCCTCTCATTCTCATGCATGTCTTCCTTGTGAGATGCATGCTTAGGCAGACCCTTTTTCTTTTATGTTTGTCTTGTCATACCCAGTGCTTAGACAAACCTTTTTTCATGCATGTTTGTCTTGTGAGACTCTGGCTTAGACATGCCATTTCGTGCATGCTTGCCTTGTGAGACTCGGGGTTAGGTAAGCCTTTTCATGCATGTTTGTCTTTCCAGACCAGTGCTTAGACAAACCTTTTTCATGCATGTTTTCCTTGTCATACCCAATTCTTAGGCAAACCCCCTTTCTTGTAGGTCTTGATCCACGGATCTAGGTAAAACTCTACAACTCTGCATCGGCCAATCACCAGTTACTGGTTAAATGCCACACTTTTGGTTCATACACCACTCTATGGGTTGAAACAATACACTCTTGGTCTAAACAACACCTTCACCATTTCATAAATCTTTTCCAATTCATTCACAAACTATTTTCAAATTCAAACAACTCTCTTTTCATAAAAGAACTGTTATAATTTGTTCCTTAGCAGTCATACTAAAATCTCAGAGCATTTGAACTAGGATCAAATCAGCTAACGTCAAAGCACTTCTAAGATACGATTATAACATTGTTCCCTAAAAACAACCAACAAATACGTAGTTTTCCACCACGAACTACGAAGCTCTGATTTTCTCATTGCACTATGAGAATACACAGGCACAAGGGTTTGAATCCTTGGCGAACAAATTAATTAATAAACTTATTTTTCCCTTTAATTAAAATCAATCGCAAGTAACCTTTAAATAGTAACACACATGTGCGCAAAGAATAATCAAAATGGTTCCCATTGAGTACAACATATGTGAGGGATGCTAATACTTTCCCCTTGTATAACTGACTTTCTTACCCTTTTTCTCTTCCCTTTGGGTTTTATTGATAATTTTCCTTTCTCTTGGAATAAATAAAATTCAATGGCGACTATGTTGTATTTCGAGCGTGCGATGCGCTTCGGTATTTTTTGCGGCGCGACAATAGCCAAGTCCTTGAAACTAGGAATGTAAATCCTCCTACATCGTTACCTCGTCGGGGGGAAAGAAGACCTAACTTGACGTGGTATAAATTGACAGTATGATGGAGGTGATGCCAAGACAAATACTTCAAGAATCTGATTTTATAGAAACAAGAAGTTTCGATCATAGAGTAGAAGATGGCGAGATGGGCCTATGGAGTTAGGGGTTTCACTAGCAAGAAGCGCCTCAGTAAATTTCCCCCGTCCTTGGTGAAAGGGTTGAACCAAGGATCATCCGGGTGGAAAGTAATATACCAGTGGTCACGGGTGCCATCTTGAGAGGTGCGCACCATATAAAACAGGTTGAAGAAAATTCCGAGGAAAGGCTTTCAAGACTTATGCTCAACACAAAACAGGAATGTCTTCATATAAGCCTAGACTCCAAGATGAAGCTAGGAATGGGCAGTCTTTACGTGCTTCAGGACGACCACCTCGAAGTTAGAGAAAGGAAGTTGTAGTCTCATCCTAGTTAACATGAATTCATAAAGTAGGACTGAGTAATCGTTAAAGGAACTACATATCCTTTTTTCCGAACCCACGGGGAGGGCCTCCAATCAAAGGGTCACCGACCGTGATATCAACATCATTTATAGTCGATTATGTACTCATAATGAACGAGATTCCCACCACTTTCGAATCCACCCAGCCGTACTTAACCGTACAGGATGACTCCAACAACGTCACTCCCCTCCAAGACAGTTCGTCAACTTTAAAATGCTCGTCGGGATTGATCCAAGAGACTACAACTTACCTACCCTAACACTCCAATTGGACCCTAATTTCAGTGTTGCTAGGTTCGCAATTATTGGTTCTCCGGTAAACCTGGATTAAATCGTCAGCATGTTCTCTCATCAACTTAGCAACTTATATTTTTGCTTTAGTCTGGACGGGAGGGCGCATGGGAAACTCAATGTGATCCTTTTAGAATCACTATCTAGGTGAATAGGGCTATTATTCATATTGAATAGAAATCAAGAAATGCTCAAGGTAAAAATTTGAGTTGAGAAAGGTACTTGGGTATGGAAGGTTGAGGAAGCGGAGTAAGGAAGAAAGGTGGAAACTTTGGGCTGATAACTGCAATTGATGTGATAAAGTGCTCTTAGGAAGGAAGAAACGAAGATGTTTGCTAATAAGAACGATTATGAATGAACTTAAATGCCAATGATTTTGAAAAGTTTCCTCAGTACCCAACTCCTCATATATATAGGCAAAGACAATTGAACGGTCTAGATCAATGGAAAAGAGTTACGAAATCAACAACTAGATTTCTCCTTGAAAATGCAAGCAAACTTGAGTGGACTATAAGCATCGTCATTGTCTAATTGGTCATTTTAGACCACGTGTGAGGAAGAAGCGACGAAACATTTCAATGATGAAAATGCATTTAATGCGTTTGTTCCCCACTATTTTTTCAACTAAATCCAAGTGTTTCGTTTCTAGTTCGAATCATACAACATCCTTGGAGGTCGGCCTCAACCGCTAAAGGTTTCCCCGGCTCCCTAAGCGGCCAACAAGTCTTGGAGGCAGTTGTTCTGGAACGGCCAAAAGCTCAAACAGTTAAGGTCCAGGTCAACTCAATTCACTCCACTTGACGCAAGGTATAAAAGTCAGTTTACACAGAAAATAAGATACACTTTCAAATCTTCACTTTTCACTACAATTATCTTGAATCTTGAACTGACTTTGACGTTGGAGTGTTAATTTTGCATGTCCACCCGCACCATCGTATAGAAGATCAACACCACCGGTTCAGGATTCTGCGCCACCTACTTTGACTATTTATGATTCCAATCACAAACAAAATTACACTCAATAATAACAACACCAAAATATTTTGAGATTGAACTTACACATATGTGAACCGCCGTGAACGGATTATCATTAAAAAGATTAGTCTTTTTCTCAATTACCTCTTATATATCAGATTAGTGTAGTTTTTTTTTAAAAAACAAATCTTCATTTGAAAAATAATGAGTTGAAAATACAATTTGATATTTTCAATCAACTTTAAATGTAAAGAAAAAGTTTTAAAAACCAACATGTGTTAGACGAGTAGAAAGGTGCATATTGCGGTTGGGATAAAAGCAAAAATTGGGAGAGATATTTGTCCTAGTTGCAATTTCGGTAGTTAGTTTCTTTATCTTGTAGCATGAGAAGATATTTTGAGACAATATTTTTATATAAATATCTAAAAAATAATGCTTTTACCTTTGAAATTATCCTTTTTTTAATAAATGAAAGATATTATGCTTCTAAAAAATTGAAAAGAGATATTATGTTACATAGTGGTAGACATTAAAGCAATCAACGTCTAATTAACTTAATTATCAACCATAATAGGACAAACAAGCCTCATAACTATCACAATTTGCATTTATATACATGTAACATGCAAGTTGGTTTCAAATTTATCATGTGTATCCACTATTTATACTTTTGTTGATTTAATCAATTAATGAGGAAAATAGTAGCACATGGATTCCAATAATGAATATTGAATGAAGTGTAAAAACCAAAAGTGAAAAAAAAAGTGTGTGTAACATTTCTCCTATGTCCCAACAAGTACTAATATATGTACTAAAATCACTCATTGAATTGAACAAGAATAACGTTTTAATCATTCTAGTCAAATGGAATCACATGAAGGAATAAGGTGCATTTGTTAGTGCTCATTGTTAAACCACTATTATTAGTTTTTTTATCAAACAACCTTATGCAACAAGCTTAATTTCCACTCTATGTGAATCATTTCTTTACATCTTAATTAGTAAAAGGAAAATACCCAAAAGAAGGAGCCAAAACAAAATAAAATAAAGTTTAAAGTTAAGATATGACAAATGAAGGACATAAAGTTTGTGAAAATGTTTATTATATAGTTTCTTAGATAAAAATAATAATAAAGGTGTAGATGCTATTTAACTAGATGGTCCTTTTTTTTTTTTGCATCTATCCTAATTCTCATTTCCCATCTACTTTAATCTTTCTCAATGGGAGGACTATAAGAGTTCCCATGCCATTGATGCTTATTATTAATATAAAAGTGATTATTTATGGCATCTTCTACTCTTAGCCTTTGTTTTAAGTAATAGGATAATGGTATGTGGTCCTACCCACTATTTATCTTACTAGGTTTATCTTTTGTTCTTGTCTCATGATATATAGCTTTTAGTGTTAATACACACAACTCACCCACAAAGTTGAAAGTTGAGACTCGAAAAAGCAATTAATGATATTTTCTTAAGATCTTATATACATTATTAGAAAGCACCATGATTACCAAAGATGGCATGTGGGTGTGGCATGCATTTATATCTCCCACCTTCATTTTGGTGCATTGCTTGTTTTTGGGAAGAACCACCATAATTATAAACAAATTTAATACCTATGTGCTCTCAAAACTAATATCGAATTCAAAATATACGAGGAAGTCATGATGATATTAACTGTTTGATATTGATCGTATGATTCACAAAATAGTTTTAATATTTCCAAAATTATCTGTTTGATTTTGATCGGACGGTCTTGAATCCTTTGTTTTCACTTTTCAACTAACTTGAGTTGGGGACTTATAAATAAAATGCTATTTGCCTACTTTTTTCAACTTATCATATGCCTAAGTCCTTGACTAACCAAAACATGACAAAACCGCAGGCAACTTGCTCAATCATTATTACTATGTTTGTGTGTGAATATGTAAGGAAAGGTGGGTCAAATTTTAGACTATCTTACATAACCCTTATCCTTTATATGCATCCAAACTTGACTATTACCTAAAAAATTTCAACACTTACGTTACACATTCACACCTATCTTTCTTTATACGCAAGAATTTGTTTGTAAAAATATCTAACTAACACATGACTTGGCCAAACTCACATGAAATTCACTAAATTCTAAAGTGATGGATCAAGATAAATTTAACTCTTTATTTGTGTAATTATGTCATTGATGCAAAGTACACCATGACTTCTATTAATGGCAAATCATGGTCAAATATACTTTGATGTCTTTATTCTATAATAACTTAATACTAATAATTGAAGGGCTCTAAGTAAATATACCTTCCGTAAAAAAAAAAGTGAAGATACCTAAAGCCATGTTATTCCTAAAAACTAATCATCCAGTGTGACTATTTGTCATTTTCTCCACGTAGTTAAAACACTGAATTTAAGTACACTTTTCCATCAATCTCAGCACTAACAAATTGCCACATGTACCCACGTCATAGCCTGCAAATTTTTTACACACCACTACCACTACCCCAAGTTCAGTAGCATGAACCTGTCTCTAAACATATCAGATTTGTAATTTTAAACTTAAAGTTATGCTCACAAAATAGGGCTATTGAACAGTTTATGAGAAAACAAGAGGTAACTGAACTTGGCTCATGTTCAGCTCATCCCCTCGACGCGATGACTCGTATAAAAATACTGAGAATACATTCACGATGTATCCTTACAATTAAAACTGAATCTCATATAATATAAAATATCAACTAAGTTTCCCCTTCATCACTTTCGCCTCCAAATAAGGAAGCCATTTTCATAGCAAGCTTTGCGGCCATTTCCCTTCTTTGAAAATCAGGCATCAATCTTAACCCTGTGCGCATATTTCCAATTTCAGACATCAACTGTTCCAGATCCTCTAATTCAAGACATTCACTTTCGTCTAATTTTCCATCTCTTTCAGAATTTACCATACTGTGAACAACAGCCCTGTCAACGTGGTTCTGAAATTCATTGCTTGAAGTTGTGAGCTGGAGCTCATTATCAGATTTATTCCGATCGTCATGTTCACAAGCTGTGTTGGGATTGTTTTGAGGAACTGATGATTCCCCTGCATCCAAGGAAGTTGCAGAAATCCATCCTTGTTCAGTTTCGTCCCAAGCATCCTCTAAACCATCGGATAGAACTTCATACTCTTGTTCATAGTCAGATTCTTCCGAAGATATCTCTGAAGAACAGAAAGAGGATAACCCAAAATTAGTACACGTTTACTTAAAATTACTCGATGTGTAGCTAGGAGCATGCTGCAAAGAATAAAAATAAGTAAAGAAAGAGACCTTCTATCTCTGGAAATGATGGTTGGCTTATCCTTTCACCAGATTTCAGTACCATCCCAGGCCACATATGCGCGGAAAGTGCCCCATAGAGGCGTTCAATTCCTTGTAAATCACCATCTACAGACAAGCCTGTAAACAACATTTCTTTTTATCAAGATATAAGTTTATATATGTAACGAAATTGCACCAGATCAATATAAAAGGAAAAGATTATGTGTAGTACGGCTATAAACCAGATCAATATAAAAGGAAGCGAAGTTATACATTTGTCAAAATCGGCATTGGAAGCACAAGCTTCGATGAACTCAATATTATGCTCAGCACACCATTCCAAACATGACTTTCTGATGTCCCAGGACGGTTCTTCACTCCCTAACAAACTAGTTCCTTCAGATTCAGATATTCCATACTCGGAGAATTCATTCGCAGAAGAGTCTTCGAGTTTCAGCAACCGTCTTCTATATTCAACATGGACAGGATGATCTGGAACCAGATCTACTTTGTTTCCAATACATAATAATATCTCAAAGTTTTGAATATCAGTATGTGAGACCCAACCTTGAAGTGCAGTTAGCGAAGATAACTGCACATAACGAGAAAAATAACTATACATTACATAAACATTTAACTTTCTTATAAATACTCAACCCACAAGCGAAACAAGAAAGTGTCCATTCCGTTCCAAATATACGCTCTTTAAGCAAATAAAAATTGTCTCAAAATAAATGTCATTTATATTTTTCTTTTTTTTTCATAATCTAAATAGAATAACAAGCACAAGGGATACTCGAACCCGAAACAAATTAAGAATTTATGACTTCCCACGGGTACACACGCCACGCGTAAAACATCACTATATTTTTCTAATGTAACATTAATTAATTTATCCTAGTTTTACCCCTAAATTAATGTTGTGCACATGCTTTCAAGTCATTTAGTATTTTTCTTATTCGGTGTGAAAAAACTTTAAACCATGCTTATTTTTGAAGAGATGGAGTCATTCAAATAATAATTCAACCATTCTTCAGCGCAAGAATATGAAATCTAAACAATAGCAACCAACATAAGACATCTGTCAAGTATGTATTCAACAGTCAAGGATCAAACAATCAGCAACATGCAGAAAAACATAACAAATTAGCAGGAATCAAAATGAAAGTTTAGAAACTAACATCATTCATGTCAAAGACCATCACCAAAGCAGTCATTTGATCAAACCCGGGAACATTCTCGACAGAAAACCCGTCACGAAGATGAGCCATCCAAACAGCAACATCAGCAGTATAGTATTTAGTGTTAATAGTCCACCTATTGATAACTCCATGATCAAATTACACAATGACAAAAACTCAAAAACGTAAATCATAAACAATCCTTTGAATAAAATGGTTCATAGAAAACATACCCATGAACATTTACTTCAGAAGCCGAATCAAATGCATCTTCAGAATCAACAGATAGCAATCCTAGAGAAAAAAACAAAAATCATGCGGTAATTAAACCCTAAAAGTAATAATTATAGCAGAGTTACATTATGAAAACCTAAAATTGAAGATAAGAGTAAAAGCGAGATAGGCGGTTACGGGAAAGGAGGGTGCGTTTTCCGACGGTGGAGGATCCGATGATGAAGATTCCGGGTCGGTTTTCGAGAGAAACCGGATCCGTTTGTGATTCGGTAACATCCATGTGTGGCAGTTGGAAAATTAGTATGAGGTAAATTACTCAAAAAGTCGGAGATTGTGATTTTGTTCTTCTGCTACCGATTGTTGGAGTTGTTCTTCGTTCATTTCTTACTGTCACGTGTTCTTCGAGGTTTCGCTGTGGTGGCGAAGGTCGTGTTCTACTCTGGTAGGGTGCACAGTAGTAACGGTGTGTCGCTTGGCAGTGTTGTTGGCCCATTTGAACTTAGGTTGGGCTTCTAGCATTTTGGGAGTTATCCCACACTATCTGACACTCCCGATTGATGTATTTTTACTATGTTGTAATATTTTAAATTTTTTTAAAATAAGTTTTTTATCGAATTTTTAGAGTCAACTATCTAATTTTTCTGAATAAGTGTACAATTTTATTAACAATTTAAATTTTATACGGGATTTCTAAAAAAAATATGTATTTTTATTAATATTTTTAGAATGTCATATAAAAACTTATGCTTCTCATACATTTTTATTAGTTATTTCGAAAATTTTGATAAAAAATCATTTTCTCATATATTTTTATTTAATATTTTAAAAAATATGGTTAAAATGCATTCATTTCAACAAATTATTTTGAAAAATCCAATAAAATTGCACATATGCATACCAATTTTTTCAAAAAATACGGTAGAAGAAAATGTTGAAATGGTTAACCAGATATTTGAAAAAAAATCCGGGAAAGTCATGTTTATTTTTGGATTTTAAAAAATGGTAGTTCATATTTCTTCGTTTTTTTTGTGGACTAGAGAAAAAGACAGGACGATTACTTCTAAGAAGCTTAACAGAGTTGCAGAGAGGACTCGTGTGAGGGAAGATGGCGTCGAAGATTTGCATATTCTAGCGGGGAGAGTATCTTCAACTTATTCTTATAGGAAGCAGATGGTTGAGCAGACACACACACACACACACCGTAGTATCCGACGTAGAGGAGAAATAGCTGATGGACGGGCTAGAGATCTTACTGATGAGTCTTATGTTACGATTTTTGACGATGTCCATATAGGAACTGAGGAAATGCAAGGCCAGGATGACAAAAAGATGGTGACAGAGAAAAAAATGGCCCATCATAGTAAGACATATGCATTGGCTGATATGGATGTGACTCCTCAATATGATATAGAGATATCTCCTCTAACAGATACAGAGGTGACTATTACGTGTGATATAGAGGTTACTCCTCCGGCTCATACACAAGCAATTTCTCCGACTTCGAAGGAGTCGTCTGTACACACTGGTGGAGGTTTCTTTGGGGGCCCAATGACTATTTCGTGCTCACTAGATTTGTCAATCATGTGGCGTTGAGATTATGCCTAGGGGTGGCAAAACGGGCCCGGCCCGCGGGCCATGCCCGTTTTACCCGTCATTTTTGGCGGGCCGGGCCAAGGATTTAGGCCCTCACCCTCAAAAGTGTCCGCCCCGCCCCGCCCCGTTTTATTCGCGGGCACGTGTATTTACATCAATTTTTGTATTTTTAGGCTTAAAGAGTGCAGTGCCCGCGGGCTTTCCCCGCCCCGCCCTCACTTTTTTGCGGGGCGGGTCTAGGTTTTAGGCCCACATCCTCAACTATGACCGCCCCGCCCCGCCCCGTTTTTTTGCGGGCTTTTGCGGGGCGGGCATGCCCGTTTGCCACCCCTAATTATGCCATAGAAAGGTATATATGTGTTATTTTGAACTTGTTTTATGTGTTATTGATACGTTGAAAAAAATGATGTTTTAACCTTGTTTGTTACAGGAACGTCTGTCGCTGAAGGTACCCACGAAGTGTAGCTGAAGAAGTACTTAGATGTCGAGCTGCCTCCTGATGGTTAATTTTATATGTGCAAGTAAACACAGTCAAACTAGCAGCAAGTGATAAGAAAGAGTATTGATCCTACAAAGATTGTATTAAGCATAATGATTTTCATACAAGAAATTGTAAAGTAAATATGAGCAAAGATAATAAAATAATTATGTGTGTCACATGGTTAAGAAAGTGGAAAAATAGTGAAGATAATTAAGGGTTAACACAGAGTGGAAGAATATGTTGGACAATGTTCCATTTAAATAATTCTTCTAATGTATGAGCTTGATATGTTTCGTCGTGACAAATGACGTAGAAAATGGTCTAGTGGCGTATGTCTACAAAATCAAAGCATATGCATTAAGTTAGAGGAATATATCTCTAAGTCTCAAAATTACATTAATTCATGTTTGGTATAAGTTATGATTTTCCATATGATTGTATTTATTTATGTCTAAAGTGACTAGTCTAGTGAATATGTCTATCATACTAATTTCAACCACATTTATCAAGAGTTCCACTTGTCAAAGGATCTCTCGACATTAACAAGTTGTTATTTACTCCCTAGACGGCCATACAAAAGAATAAACACATGTCATGAATTCACATGAATAAAATATATCAAGACGACTCATTCATAACATTTAAAATATTACTAATTCATTAAACTTCACATTATCCAACAAAGCAAGTTTAGCACAAAATGAGTAAAATAAGCATAACATAGAAAATCTTAAGTTACCCATTCCTAATCACTTTCGATTTATTAATCAGCAAGTGACGTCTTCCGTCACGTCTCCCAACGTTGTTTCCTTCCGTCTGACGAGACATGTGTTACAACAGATACTCTGGCTCATCCTTAATTTCTCTTATGCATAACTCTTTCCAAATTTTAGAATGTCTTGTTAGTGTAAGCCCTAGAGACCAATAGCGTTGGTACTTGTATCGAACTATTTATTAATAATAAAATACATTTCTTTATTATGTTTGTTTTTCTAAAATAATAAAGTCCCTAGAATAATTAGTTCTTTTCATGAAATATTAAGTGTGACTTAATCATGATATCTCATTAAACATGAGGACGTTATTCTTAAAGTATTTGTAGTTGAGATTTATTGTAAAGTGGGATGATATTAAAGTATTGAGACTATTATCTGGATAAGCTGATGATCACATCTCATGAGTCATGGATAAAGAGTTATCAATTCTTAACACATGTATAAATATTAGTAGTAATCTTCATACTGGATTGACCCGCTTTGAGAATACTACATAGAATGTTATGTGAAAGTGTCGTAAGTTATTCTCATGGCAATAAGTGGTGTATACCACCCTTCGACCTGAAACCACTTTAGACCCTAGACGTGGAGTCGAGTACTTTATTTCTGATCAAACATTATCCGTAACTGGATGACCATAAAGATAGTTAATGGATACTCCACAAATCATGATGAGGGGCATGAGTGACCTAGATGGAATTTGTCCATCCTGTGTAACATGATAAATGTCTAATAGCCCAAAATTGAAATGGACAAGGTTGACACTGTCTATTCCTTGTGTTTAATATAGATGTGAGAGCAAAAGGATAATTGTACATAATAATATTATCACAAAAATGTTTTGTCAGATCACATGATATTTTTATAACTTCGATAACAGTGATGTGTTGCTAGATATCACTCACTATTTATTATATTAAATGTGTGATTTAATATAATTGTCAACGTCACGAAAACCTACAGGGTAACACACATAATGTCAGTTAATGAGAGATAGAATAAATAAGGAATACTGTAAGGTGCAATGTACTTGAGAGAATTATGGAACACCGTAAGGTACGATGTACTTAAGTAGAATATGAAACACCATATAATATAATAATAATAATCATGATTATTATTAGTATAGTTATTAAATATAATAATAATAATAAAGTGTGTTTGTTATAATAATAGTTATTATAATAATTTAATATTATTATTATATGGTGAACTTAAGTTAAGTTTTTTCATCTTATTGTCCACACAAGTTATTCTATAAATAAAGTCCGTGTGTAGAAGCTTTAACCGTTGATAAAGTTAGTTTGTGAAACCTCATCATAATCTCTCTCGCTCTCTCTATCTATCTCTATCTCTATCTCTCTCAAAGTCTTCATTCGTAGTAGTTAGTGTAACATCCTGTTTTTTTATTAGATATTTTATTTTATTTTAATTGTTTGAATTATGGATTTTGATGATTTATTTTAGGGTTGCGTGTTGGCGGAGTATGTATCATTGAGTTAGGGGTATAGAGGGATGATAGAAGTAAGTAGAATAATTTAGAATTATTTTGATAGTTAAAAATAATGTTTTATTTATTCTTATTATATTAATTAGTGAAGATAGAATAATTGGGTCAAATATGAGAAATTGAGAAAGTTAGTGAGAGGAAGGAATATGAGATAATTAAGTTTGGGCCAAGTTGGTGATTTGAAAAAGTTTACCCTAAAAATAAAAAGTTAAGAGGAACCTAGGTTTAGGGTAGGTGACATTTAAGAAAAAAGAGCAAAGCGACAATAAGAAAGGTGATAAAGGGAAGAGAGTGAAAGTTTTAATTCAGAATTTTTGCAAAGAATTCAGGTAAGGGTGGGAACTTGTTCCAATAATAATGGGTATGGTAGAATGGTAGAATGGAGGAACCTTTAACCTCCTTAGGGTTGGGTGTTTGATTGATAATTTTGAATTTGGATGCTATGATGGTTGTTATATAATGATTATATGATGAATTTCAAGTCCCTTATATGCATGTATTTTTCTATTTTTATGATTGAACATATATCCACCATTGTTGCAATTTCGAAGGTTTTAGGCATAATCTTAAAACTGTGATTAAATGATTTAATTGTTTAAAATTGTAAATTAACTTTAGATAATTATAGCATTGTATGGATTGTAATTTTCTGAGCGTTTGGCTTTTTACGGAATCGAAATTCGAGGTCCGGAAGGCCTCCAACGATGAAAAACGCAGAAAATTATGCATTTTGTCCGTCACAATCGCGCTCAGCGCGGGAGTCTTTTTTGTGTTTTTCGGTCGAAATCGTTTTCGACATAACTTTTGATCCGTAAGTCCAAATCGAGTGTCATTTGAAGCGTTGGATATCTGAAATAGAGGGCTATAACTTTGTTTTAGGGATAAAATAATTTTTGTTATTATTTCTTGGACGTTTTTGGGGTTGAAGAATATGAAAAATGTGTTAGAAATTTTAGAAAACTACAACTTTGTAGTAACGCCTTCGTGCATAATTTTGATCATAACTTTTATTCCGTAAGTCCATTTTGATGTCGTTTGAAGCGTTAGAAAGCTAATGATCATACCTATAATATGGTAGTAGTTGTTGATGTGTTTTAATAATATTAACATGCCTACTATATTAATAAATGTATTGGTTTATATGTTTGGTTGATGAATCATTGAATTGTTATAATATCGTGGTGTGATAATTATGTTGTTATGACGATGATGTTAAGATGTTGACGAGTTGATTCTATTTGTTGATATTATTCATGTGGTAACATGAATTGGTTTGTGCATGATGAATGATGTGATGCATAAATGATGAGATATGTGTGGGGATCCTTTAGGTGAACCTTATTGTGTTAATGCATGCTATTTGAGAGTCATGCATCTTGGTGTACGAGCTTCGATCCAATTTTGGTGAGCCTCGATTCCATGGTGATGATCAGGTGCGAGTAGCTAATTCTTATTATGAGGGATTAGTGAAACGTTACCTATATTAATGGTAACGAGTTTTTGTGAACCTCGATCCCATTGTGATGGATCGAGTGCGAGTAGCTAATTCCTATTATGGGGGATTAGTGAAGCGTTACCTATGGTGATGGTAGCGATTTTGGTGTTCTCCGGTTCCAAGAGGGAATCGATCCTATGGTGGGGATCATGGAGTGAGATGAACCTGAGTGTTCATATTTGTTACCACATGCATGTCGAGTCGGTGTTTAGTACATTGCATAAGTGTTGCGTATATATTGATTGTTATTGATGTGTTGTTGGATGAGATGTTGTTGCATATGATGTTAATAATAATTGAGATATGATTTTGTATGATGTTGATGATAATTGAGATGTTGTCGTGTATGACATTGATTATGATTTGGACGTAAGAATTTGATATATTGTTATGCATTATTGTGTAGATATTGTACTATATTTTTCATTCTATATCGTTATTATTGAAATGAATTCTCACCCCTTCTGTTTGAATGTTGCCTTTACATGGGCATCGTGCAGATACTCAAGAGTAGTATTGTTGAAGTAAGTGGAAGGTAGCTCTTGGATTACTTCTTTATTTTGTCGCTTTTACTAGTGGTACCTTGATCTGATCATGTAACATCGGGTTGGGTTAAACGCTTATTTTATTCCTTATGTTTGATTATGTTGAAGCCATAAGACTAATTTTGTTGTTGAGAATTCTTAAGATGTTGAGTTGATTGATCACAACTCTCTTATTTTGTTATTACAATTGAAGTTGAGACTAAATATTATTACTTGCTTTATCTTCCATAATTATGATGATAATTTCGTTGCGATGATACTTTAAAATGGAAGTGAGCATGCAGTGACAAGTTATGAATGTCTTATTATGTGAATATATAATACCGATCAGATGGAATGGATATCGTGTAAACATCCCAAATATGATTCAGATAAGTGGGATATCGTATAAACATTCTTATTACAAATGTGTCTATTGAAATTTACTGTTGAAACCCGTGTTACGGAGCAGGTCATGTGTGTTATGAAGGTGTGACACCCTATGTGGTTTTATTTTATATTTAATTTACGCGATAAATTATGTGATGGGTTTAGGGTGTTACATTAGTCGTATCAGAGTAGGTTGGTCCGTCCGGCCAGGTTGTTTAATTATTTTTGTTCCCTAGTATGCGACATGTGTGTGAGAACACTATCGATGCTTGTTTTGTTTTCCATTTGCAAGTTGGGAATGAAACAAGTGGGAGAGAAGCGTATGATTTTCTTGGATGTTCCAACGATATAAAGCTTGGACATCATGTTGCGGCATGCAAAAATGCAGTGTTGGCTAGTTAACCTGTTTTGAGAATGTTGTGTTTTTCCTGAATCCAAAGAAAGGTCGGATTCGAGGATGGTGCCGGTTAGCAAAATGGTGTGATCCTTGAGGGAATACAATCAGGTGTTCTCGTTGGTTGCTTCCTTGTGAGGGGGAAGGCGATATTTTGGCCAGAGATGAGCCAGTGGTGTGTTGAGTATCCTAACGTGTTCCCTGAAGATGTGTATGATTTGTATTTTGTTGGAACAAGTTGGCGTTAGTCTTGGAGTGAATTGGTTGGAGTTAAACCAAATGTTTACCAATTATTTTGATAAGTTGGTGCAGTGTGTTGCTGATTGCAAGAGCTCAGACGATGTTAAAGTTGTGTTGTTCCTAACACTGAAGATGTTGTGGATTCGAGATTCCTGTTTTCCGGTCAAGTTGGAAAGTCTTTAGAGAAAACGATCAGGTATTATTAATGTTGTTTCTAGGAGAGTAAAGAGCAATGTGATGACTAGTGTTATGTCAGTGGTCTGTGATTCCTGATATTTTCTTGAAGATATATGTGACTTGCCTCTAGAGCGTGAATTTGAATTCGATGAAGATGAAGAGTTGACGTTTGTATTAACTAAGCAAGTGAGAGATTATGTCAAGGATATGACCCAAGTGTTTGTGATGTTAGCTTTGTTGGAAGCTAGAAGAAAGGGAGTAGTTTAGGATCTTCCTGGAGTGTGTAAATTTCCTGAAGTGTTTCCTAAAGACATCAGTGATTTGCCTCCAGAGTATGAAGTGGATTTTTCTATAGACTTAGTACCTGGTACTAGTCCGGTGTCGTTGACTCCTTATAGGGTGTCTGCTTTAGAGTTGGGGAATTGAAGAAGCAACTAGAAGATTTGCTTGAGGATAAGTCTGTTCAACCAAGTGTTTCTCTATTGGGGTGTGTCGGTGTTGTTAGTGAAGAAGATGGACGTTGAAAGAGGCTATGAGTGATCTGTGAATTGTATTGTAGGCATTGAAAGAGAACCATTTGTATGCAAAGTTTTTCCAAGTGCGAGTTATGGTTAAAGAAAGTGAGTTTCCTTGATCATGTGATTCTAGTGGTGGTATAGTTGTGGATCTATCGAATATAGATGCCGTGTTACAATGGGAGACTCTGAAGTTTGTCACTGAGATTAGAAGTTTTTCTGGGATTGAGTGGT
This sequence comes from Lathyrus oleraceus, assembly GCF_024323335.1. NCBI lineage: Eukaryota > Viridiplantae > Streptophyta > Magnoliopsida > Fabales > Fabaceae > Lathyrus > Lathyrus oleraceus. Next base: position 236,136,009 of record NC_066582.1, read on the forward strand.
TACTACAGGAAGTTCATTAAATGTTTTTCAAATTTAGCATTGTCGTTAACTCAATTGACTCAAAAGGGTTAAGCCTATGTTGGGATGTGCATTGTGAACAGAGTTTCCAGGAACTCAAGAAAAAGTTGATGTTTGCTCCAATTTTGATTTCGATGAATCCAAGTGAGTCCTTTGTTGTATATTGTGATGCTTCGAAGATGGGTATGGGAGGTGTGTTGATGCAGAATGGTCAGGTCATGGCTTATGCTTAGAGACAATTGAGATTTCATGAAAGGAATTACCTTACACATGATCTTGAGTTGACAACAGTGGTATTAATGTTGAAGATTTGGAGGCACTACCTATTTGGCTCCAAATTTGAAGTGTTTAGTGATCACAAGTGTTTGAAATATTCATTTGATCAGAAGAGTCAAATATGAGGCAGAGGAGATGGCTTGAACTTCTGAAGGATTATGATTTTGATTTGAGTTATCATCAAGGTAAAGCTAATATGGTAGATGATGTGATTAGTAAGAAGTATTTACACATGTCGATGCTTATGGATTGAGAGTTAGAACTGATTGAGAAATTCAAAGATATGAGTTAGTGGGTGGAGAAATTCTTAACAGTGTGAAGTTGGGTATGTTGAAGCTGACGAGCAGTATCCTTAAAGAGATTAGAGTAGTCAGAGATCTGATTTGAGTTTGATAGATCGTCTTACATTAATCAACCAAGGTAATGGATGTGATTTCCGAGTTGATGAAAATGGTGTGATGATGTTCAGAGATAGAATTTTTGTTTCTGATGTACCCAAACTTAAGAGGAGTATTCTTGAGGAGGGTCACAGAATTGGATTGAGTATTCATCCTGGTGCTACGAGTATGTATCAAGATTTAAAGAAGATATTTTGGTGGCCATGAATGAAGAAAGAGGTTGCCAAATTTGTGTATGTTTGTTTGACCTGTCAGAAGTCAAAGACCGAACATCAGAAGCCGTTGGGTCTGATGCAACCATTGAATATTCCATAGTGGAAATGGGATAGTATTTCCATGGATTTTGTAACAGATTTACCGAGGAGTTCAAAGGGATGCAATTTAATTTAGGTGATTGTGGTAGATTGACCAAATCGGCTCATTTTGTACAGATGAGGATCAATTATCCTTTGCAGAAGCTGAATGACTTGTATATTGATAAGATTGTGAAGTTGAATGGTAATCCTTCAAGTATTGTGTCAGATAGAGATCCTAGATTTACATTGAGGTTCTGGGAGGGTCTGCAGGTTACTTTGGGTACTAAGCTGAAGTTGAGTTCTTCTTATCTTATGTAGACGGAAAATCAAATAGAGAGGACTATCCAGTCTTTGGAGAACTTGTTGAGGGCTTGTGTGCTAGAACAAGGAGGTACTTGGGATAGCTACTTGTCGTTGATTGAGTTTACCTACAACAACAATTTCTATTCTAGTATCAGAATGGACCATATGAGGCGTTGTATGGTAGGAGGTGTAGAACTTATTTGTGTTAGTATGGGTCGGGCGAACGTGTTGTGCTTGGACTTGAGATTGTTCACTTGACGACTGAAAAAATTAATATGATTTAAGAAATGATGAAAGCGTCGCAAAGTCATCATAAAAGTTACCATAACAAGAATAGGAAAGCCCTTAAGTTCTAGGAGGGAGATCATGTGTTTTTCAGAGTCACGCATGTAACTGGTGTTGGTCGAGCTTTGAAGTCTCAAAAGCTCACACCGCATTTTGTTGATTCATACCAGATTTTACAGAGGATAGGGGGTGGCCTATCGGATTGCTTTATCGTCGCTGCTTTGTAATATTCATGATGTGTTTCATGTGTCTCAGTTGAGGAGATATATTTCGGATTCATCTCATGTGATCCAGGTGGATTATGTGCAGATGGGGGATAATCTGACTGTTGATGTATCACCCGTGCAGATAGAGGACCGGGAAGTGAAGCAAATGCATGGTAAAGAGATTTCCTTAGTGAAGGTAGTTTGGGGTGGACCAGCTGGTGGGAGCATGACTTGAGAGCGTGAGAAGCAGCTGAGGGAGTCGTATCCAACTTTGTTTTCCTCGTGTAATTTTCGAGGGCGAAAATTTCTTAAGTGAGGGAGAATTGTAACACCCTGTTTTTTAATTACATATTTTATTATATTTTAATTGTTTGAAATATGAATTTTGATGATTTATTTTATGGCTGGGTGTTGGCGGAGTATGTATCCTTAAGTTAGGGATATAGAGGGATTATAGAAGTAAGTAGAATAATTTAGAATTATTTTGATAATTAAAAATAATGTTTTATTTATTTTTATTATATTAATTAGTGAAGATAGAATAATTGGGCCAAATATGAGAAATTGAGAAAGTTAGTGGGAGGAAGGAATATGAGATAATTAAGTTTGGGCCAAGTTGATGATTTGGAAAAGTTTACCCTAAAAATAAAAAGTTAAGAGGAACCTATGTTTATGGAGATTTTCACATTACGTGACATTTAAAAAAAAAGAGCAAAGAGGCAATAAGAAAGGTGATCAAGGGAAGAGAGTGAAGGTTTCAATTCAGAATTTTTGCAAAGGATTCAGGTAAGGGTGAGAACTTATTTCAATAGTAACGGGTATGGTAGAAGGGTAGAATGGAGGAACCTTTAACCTCCTTAGGGTTGGGTGTTTTGATTGATAATTTTGAATTTGGATGCTATGATGGTTGTTATATGATGATTATATGATGAATTTCATATCCCTTATGTGCGTGTATTTTTCTGTTTTTATGATTGAACATATATCCACAATTTTTGTAATTTCGAAGGTTTTAGGCATAATCTTAAAACTGTGATTAAATGATTTAATTATATTAAAACTGTAAATTAACTTTAGATAATTAGAGTATTGCATGGGTTGTAATTTTCTGAGCGTTTGACTTTTTATGGAATCAAAATCAGAGGTCCGAAAGGCCTCCAACGATGAAAAATGCAGAAAATTCTGCATTTTGTCTATCACAATCGTGCTCAGCGCGGGAGCCTTTTTTTGGGTTTTTCGGTCGAAATCATTTTGGACATAACTTTTGATCTGTAAGTACAAATTGAGTTTCGTTTGAAGTATTGGACATCTGAAATAGAGGACTATAACTATGTTTCAGGGATAAAATAATTTTTGTGATTATTTCATAGACGTTTTTGGGATTGAAGAAGATGAAAATTGTGTTGGAAATTTTAGAAAACAATAACTTTTTAGTAACGCCTTCATGCACGATTTTGATCATAACTTTTATTCCGTAAGTCCGATTTTGATGTCATTTGAAGCGTTAGAAAGATAATGCTCATACCTATAGTATGGTAGTGATTGTTGATATGTTTTAATAATATTAACATGCCTAATATATTAATAAATGTATTAGTTTATATGTTTGGTTGATGAATCGTTGCATTGTTATAATATAGTGGTGTGATAATTATGTTGTTATGACGATGATGTTATGATGTTGACGAGTTGATTCTGTTTGTTAATATTATTCACGTGATAACATGAATTGGTTGCTGCATGATGAATGATGTGATGCATAAATTATGAGATGTGTGTGGGGATCCTTTAGGTGAACCTTGTTGTGTTAATGCATGTTATTTGAGAGTCATGCATCATGGTGTACGGGCTTTGGTCCAATTTTGGTGAGCCTCGATTCCATGGTGATGGATCGGGTGCAAGTAGCTAATTCTTATTATGAGAGATTAGTGAAGTGTTACCTATATTGATGGTAACGAGTTTTGGTGAGCCTCAATCCCATTGTGATGGATCAAGTGCGAGTAACTAATTTCTATTATGGGGGATTAGTGAAGCGTTACCTACGGTGATGGTAGCGATTTTGGTGTTCTCGGTTCCAAGAGGGAATCGATCCTATGGTGGTATAGCGGGGTATTCGTTACCTTCAGATTTATTGACTAAATCAAAAGTAAGCATACAATTCGAGTCGCCACCGCACTTTTATTTATCCAAAGGAAAGGTTAAAAAGCAAACAAAAACCAAGTAAGAAGTTATATCAAATCAAAAACTAATAAAAATGTCAGAGATCTGGGTAAGGGGGTTGGTTATGCAATGGGAAGGTTTTAAGCACCCAAAACATCCTTAGTACTCTAAGGGAGCCCTTTTTACAAAGTTGTATTGTAGGTTGGTATTTGTGAAAAGATTTGTGCAAACAAGATTGGGGAGATGAGAAAAGAATATACAAATTATTTATAATTTTTTTGTTTGAATGGATGAACCCATTGCCTACGTACCATCACAAAGGTAGGATTAAAACCTCGTAATTCGGGGTAAAAATCTCAAAATAAGTTGGTGAATTGATTTGATCAAAAGCCTTGAGGTCTTTTGTTATCAAAGGGAGAAAACTCAACCTAAACCAACAATCCACCATGTGAGGAGAGCTTCAACATACTAGTGAGGGATCCACCCTATAATAAGTATGGAAGACTTATAGTCCAATCACTAAGGATAAGGTGAGCTTTACATCAACCACTATGATAACTCAAACCTGTGGCTAATGTTTATGAAAAGTTTTAGCAAAGGTGGCCATTGGAACCACAAAAACAACTTGAAGTGAGTTGTATTTACAAGTTAGAAGTTTTCACAAAATGAGGTCAAAGTTGACTTTAGGGTTTATTCACAATGAGTATTAATGAAAAGATTTTGAAAAATCAAAGGCATATGGCCTAGGTTTCTAGTTTGAAAATAATGTCAAAGTTTGCACAAAATGAATTTGGCTTGGGTTAGAGTGGAGAGAAGAAGAGAAGGGCTAGTCCTAAACATGCAAATATAAGAGAAGAGATAAAACCCTTGGAGTTCCTTTTCTTGAGATCATAAAGATGATTCAAGATGCTCCTTTCCTTTGGACTTAGCAAGCAACAAGCAATCAAACAAATATTATATTCAAGCTCCTAGGATCTCCATTTGGCTTGTCTCTCTTAATCTTGGCTTCTCATGACAATGGTCCTTCTTACTATCTCAAGATGGGATCCCTATCACACAAGAGCAAACATAAAAAAGTTCACAACACAATAAGAGGAATGGACAAAGAATGAGTTTAGATTAGGGGTCCTTTGAAGTCAACTTTAAGATTTAGCATTCTAAAGGCATGAGGCCTAGTTGCTCTTTAACTCCTTTAAGCATAGGTAAGGTCCTAATTCTAAGTTCTTTCTCCTTTTTGCATTGGGTTCACACAAACAAAGACAAAGCAATCACAAAACAACAATATATTTATATACAATAATAAGCTCAAATGAGCAAAAGGAAAATGACATAAACATAAAATATGTGCTCAAGTGAGCAAAATGAAAAGCAATATGAGTAAATGAGCAAGAAAGTAAATTGCATTAAAGTAAATTACAAGAATTAAATGCTCAAATTAAAGTTAGTAGTTAGTAGTTAATGTTAGTGTGTCATAAGACAATTTAGCGCTATGTTAAGCAATCGTAAGTGGACTAATGTAGTAGTCACACCTATTTGAGGCCGGTCAATAAAACTATAGGCAAACAAACACAAGTTAGAGATCATGACTAGTAAGCCAAGCTCCTACAACTTGCCATGCCAAAAGAAAAGAAGGAAAGCCTTGTATGGATTTTAGGTTTTTTGCTTGACCAAGAAGCAACCTATCTTGGACACAAAGCAAATCACTTGATCTATGATCAAGTTGAGTTTGATTTGGATCAAAGAAGGTTAAGCCTCTCATATGTCAAGACTAACCATAAATCATTAACTCATTGGCCAAAAGAAAAAGAAGAAATGAGATGGAGATGAAATGGAATAAAGGGAGAATTCAAATGAAATAATCAAAACACAATGATCAAATATGAATCAAATCATCATCAACCAATGTACAACAGAAGAGGAATGAAGATTAGAAATCCACAAGTCAAACATATTTTTTTGGTATTTTTTGGAATTAAAATAAATGCAAAAATAAAAATAGACAAATTATGGTCAAACCTCAAATTCAATTCAAATCAACTTGGATAAGTCCAATTGAATCATCATCGGTCAAACAAGGTTTGACAATTTTTCTCAATATTTTTTGAAAACAGAAACTATTTTAAAACAATTAAAAACAAAGAAAAATAACACAAATGAACTAAAATCTCAAATAAATCTCAAATCAATTAAGAAATTGATGAGACTATTTTTCATAGACTTATCAAGATGCATATGTGTTTAGAAAATATTTTTGGAATTTTCAGATATCAAAAAGTATTTAAAATTAATTAAAAACTATTAAAAACAAAATAATTCACAAAAAATATTAAATGGAATCACAAAAATAATTAAAAATCAGATTATGAAACTAGATTTTTCAAGAAACTTTTTGCCATTGGTCTCATATTTTTGTGACTCCAAATAAAATAGTTATGAATTTTTGAAAATAAATGGAATTAAAAAAAAATAGAAAATCGGAAAAAACCAGGAGCGCTGGATTGGATTCATTAAATGATGTGGTTGTATCCAAAGGCTCAGAGGCGCGGTCTCACTATGGTCTAAAGTCAAGCGCGCAACACACATATTTAAAACAAGTCAGCCAAAGCAATGGACAGGATTAGATCGTGTGAGCATCATCCAAGGGCTCAGGTGGATCCACATGGGGATGGTGGTGGAAACCACCATCTTCTTCGGCCAGAGAAAGAACTCCGGCCACCACGCGCAGGTTTTTGAACCTTAACCAAAATAAACAAGCATGACACCAAAACGAAGCTGGGGTGATGTACATCACCCCTGTAACCTTGGATTGTGCTCAGTGTTTCTATTAAGTGAGAAATCTGAGCTGGAAATTCAAGGTATGCAAACTGAAATGGCTCAAATCATGAAATCAAGACCACCATTGGCCTGCCTCTTACTCGAGGACTTCAGAAAACAGTTTAAACACAAGCAATTCACATTGTATAGCCAGCTTTAGATCAAAACAGTTTGGTGTTATACCTTTGAAGAGCAGCTTTGAACAAAACGATTCCTTCAAACTTTTGCTTCCAATTTGATCTTGAGATGTGATATGGGCAAAAATCCATTTGGAGTTTGGAAATTTGTGAAAGCTGGCCTTGAAGTTTGAGGTACAAAACATGTCTAGGTTTACTTTGAATTTTTATCCCAAAAGTGACCAACTTCAAGCCCTTCTATTTCAATGATTCAAGCCTCAAATTGAAAAACCCTCAACATCAAAGTTGTAGAGCTTTTTAAGATGATAAATTTGGACTTATATTTTGCATCATTTTGATTTTTGTTGAGAAAGTCATGGGCACTTGAAGTTGGACATTTTTCACATTCAATGGTTTTGGTCCAAAGTGACCTATAATGTTTTGTATTATCACATGTGTTTCTTTTAGGATTATGAAATTTTGTCCAACATAACATTTGAATTATACATCTTAATATTTCCAATGCAACTGGTCTCACCTCAAAATCATAAAAAATAGGGAAGTTAGGTCCTTGGGAAGTTGACATAACATTAGGGTTTCAGTCAAAATGACCTATAATGTTTTGAAATGAATGACGACCTTCCAAGTTTCAAATGAATTTTTTATGAACATGAAAGTTGTTAATATGGTTCTTAAGAACATTGCTTCTCTTGGGGTCATCTTCATTTGACAAACACATCAAAAGTTAGGTCTCAGTGATCCTCAGTTTAGTCAGATGAATTGACTGGTCAACTTCTCAAAGCCAAACTTCAATTCTTGATGAAATAGTGATTGAGGATACTCACATAAGCTCATATATGCATAAAATAATGAATGAAAGAACTTCCCTTGATTGAATTTGATCATAGGTTGAGGTTGCTTCATGAGCCAGGCACAATCAATGCACAGTTGAATTAGGGTTTCCTTGGGAAACAATCCTCAAGCCCTTTGGTTTATCTTGATCAAATTAGAAAATTGAGATACTTGGGAGACATATATGATGATTGAGAGTTTTGTGGACCATTGTCATGCTTGTTCTCATCTTCATCTATCCATTTCATTGAGCATAAGAGCCTCCTAGGAGCAAGGGCACACAAGATCACTTGAGCTTCAAAACAAAAAGAGTTAGTGACATATTTTTGTGCTTTTGGTTAGTAATCAAAATAAGAAAAGCAATAATATACAATACAAGCATGCTTGGTGGTCTCAAAACACTCAAATAAGTCCCAACCCAAGGGTTAAGGAGCCACACATGCTATGATCCTTGAGGCAATGCAATTAGCAATAATATGATGCCATGAGGGATCTTATGGTCAAAATTAGGGTCTTACAGATGCCCCTATTTAAGGTCATTCTAACCGGAGATATGAAGGTTAAAATCTTTGTCTCGACAAGGTAGAATGGGCTTAAATAATAACAAAGAGACGAATTTTGGTCCCTAAGAGACCTCATGATGCAGATGTATGCATGCAAAAGTTAATACTCTGTGGGGAACTATTACCACAAAGGAAAAAGAAATCAGAGAAAAACCGAAAATCCATAGGAGTAGCACACTCACAGAGATTCTGTGGAAATAGGGTAGAAATGTGTGAGCAGGTCACGACTTAAAACTTGTTGGGAGACACGAAGGGATTCCATGAAAATAAATCGATGGAAAGACTCGAGCTGACGCAAAGATGCATGTATTGGGGAATATGCCAATACAATAAAACTATCCACAAAGGATACTTCGGAAAAAATCCAGACTCAGATGGGGAAATCCATAAAGGACTCAGCTGAGGAAGAAACAATGAGATATTACCAGTTACTGGGTAATAAACTCAAAAAGAGACATGTTATCGAAACACTGGTATAAGGGTGAGAGAAAAACATGCTCAGGGAGAAAGAGTATCTAAGACCGGTATAAGGGTGAAAGATATCAATCATCTGAAGCATCTGAGGAAAACCTAAAAGGTATATATCAACTCAGGAAAATCTGACTCCACAGGGGACACAAAGTCATAATAGGGAGCAGAAGGAAGGAACACCAGGGATACCGGTTACTGCGCATATAATAGGTGACCAACTAGGCGTGAATTGGGAACATATCCAAGACACTCATCATCCAAAAGGAGGGCTGAAAAAGCAAACTCGATTTATAGGATCGACATTCGATTCCATAAGGAAATACGAATCTTACTCGACTGGGGAAGAAAAATACTTCGACTGAAGAGCGCATGAGATATATTATCTATTACCGTCAGAACGTAGATAACATACTGTAACACCTCAAAATTTGCCCTCCTCTCTTGGGACTAGCTTAACATATTGCATATCATTTTTTAGGTCATTAGTCATTGCATCTTGGCATATCATGTGGCTACATTGAGAAAGTCATCCTCCTAAGTCTTGGTCGGAAGATAAGAGGTTGAGATTCAAGCTGAGGGTTTTTCATTGGACTGATCACTAATCATCTGAGGATGTGTGATTCGAATTAGGGTTTTTTGATTCTCAAGGAGATTGAGCTTCATTTTGGTTGAAATGATACATCATCATCATCATGGTTTTGTCATCATCCCAGAGATTCGAATGATTGATCAGATACCTTGAGATTAGGGTTTTGACCTCTGGTCAACCCTAATCAGTTGTATTGGGCCAATCAGGGCTTGGCAAGGAGATGAGGTTTTCAAGGGATATGGGGATCATCATGTGGTTATATTGAGCTTATGAAAGCTAGGGTTTCATCATTGAGCCATTTCATCAGGAGTTTGAAGCTCAATTTGATCAGTCAAGCTGAAATTCATCTATCAGTCAACAAAAGTCAACTGTGGTCAACTGTGCCTGAAATGATGGATTTGGAGGTGGGAGAGAGTTAGAGACACTTCATTCATGTCTAAACAAGTTTCATTTGACATTTCAAACATCAAGAATGAAGAAAATAAAGTCAGATGGAAACTTTCCAAAAATAGAAAGTGACTTGTAATTGAAAACTGCCAAAAATGGAAAGTTTTTCTCCTCAAAATTACGTGTCCAAAAATGCTTCAAATGAAATTTTGTTCAACATGAAAGTTGTAGATCTTGCTCTCACCTTTCCAAAAAGTCCAAGAACATGAATTTCTCATGTGTGGTTGGCACGTTATGATCAAATCATTTTCAGAAAAAGTTGATTTTCAAAGTGGCATAACTTTTGAATGGAAAGGCCAAATTGGGTGATTCTTTTTTGAGCAAACCACATTTGACATGTACTTTCATGATGCATCATCACATTTCATCAAAAATCATCATAGCAAAAGTCCATTTTTCAAGTGAACTAATTTGTATTTTGGTGGGAAAAAATGTGTTTTTGAAAAATACATGGCATTTGCACTTCAAACCAATTCCAACACATCATAAACATCATTTTGGACTTGCTTGAATGGTTTTGGCACTGTTACATTGGCTGCATTGTGAAAAGGGCATTTTGGCCAAAACACTTAAAACTTCATTTCACTAATTCACATCACATTTGCTTAATCTTGATTAACATTTGGATTAGCATATGGTATAAAGGCTCTAATCATAACTGTTTCTCCTAATGAAAATCACAATTTCAGATCTAACAGATTTTTCATCCAAATTTTCTCAATTTTGTTCAAGCTTTTTTTTTCATTTTTTCATCAAATTGCACGATTCTTTTTGCTTTCTTTTGCATCAATCCTCATCTGCATATGCTAAGGAAGAACTGTTGAAGGAGAACTGTGGAAGAACTTGAAGAAATCGCAGCTGTCATCACCTTGATCATCCATGGCATCTTGAAGATTCTTCGAGCTGGAGTTGTTTCGAGCTGAAAAACCTCTTTCAATCACCTTCCTAAGCTTCAATCAACATCTGTTTTCAGCTTTTGGACCTTAACACGCACGAATCAAGACCTGCATCATCCAAAAGGTTAGAACTCGACCGAGCTAATTCTCAAAACTATGATATGGCTTTGATAGATCTCCTAGTGTAGAGTAGCATGAAATTTGAATCGTTGAATTCCGTTGAGTATTGAGTGAGAAATCTGGAATTGAAGTTTGACATGTAAATGTTCTTTTGATCGATTTGAATTTGTTAGTTTGAATTAGGAAAAATTAGGTTGATATTCGTGTTGTTCTTTGTGAGATCTTTCCAACGGTATATGGATTGTTGAATTTGGTTGAGGTTTGTTCATATTGGATTTTGAGGATGAACACGTGATGAAGGTGTTCAAAAAATTGCCAAAACGCATGTTAGATCCGTGTAGTTGTCACTGTTCATGCGCTAGGATGTTTGCGCGCCAACCTGTTTGAATGAGGACACGGTTCGATCCTGCTGTACAGCAGTTTCAATTTTGCCTTGCTACTTTATTTTCCTTAGGCTTCATGATTCTACATACTTATTTCATTCTTTTTTTATTTTTTCTCAACAATAAAAAATTCATATCTCATTCAATTTTTGTCCAAATAATGTGAGATTTTTTGTGTAATTCTCCTTATCATGTGCTGGATTTTATGATGATTTTTAATAATTTTGTGCACGGGTAGATTTTGAAAATGCTTAGGGTTTGCTTTGACATGTCATTTTGTGCACCATGCTCACCATTTTGATCATAAAATCTTGATGCTTCATTAGAAATTTTTGAAACTTTGCAATTGTGTTCTAGACATCTTAAGGAGCATTTGCATATGTGATTTGCAATTTTTGAGTTCCTGGATTGAGAATGATGCCATGATCTTTAGAGGTGTTACATTTTGTGCCATGCCATGCTTTGTTCAACTTCTTGATTTTATTTTCTATGCTTGTTGAACTTGAATTGAGCTGGATTTTGGCATGAGATTACATATGGATGTTGAGAATACATGTGAATTTTTTCTGGAATTTATGGATGCATTTCCTATTTGATTGGGATTTTATTTGCTGTTTAGTCATTTGTTGACGTTTTATGAGACATGTTTGTATTTGCTTTGTGAAATTCGGGTTATTAATTGGATGGATGTGAAATTTGGCATGAGTATTGTAGACATATTGAAGTGCATCTTGGCTTTGGTCTCATTCATTTATCATGTTTTGTCTCTGTTTTATGATTGGTTGAAGTTGATGCTTGTTTTGATGCCATGTATGAGCTTGCTTGAACTTGTCTGGACTTTATGAATTTCATTGACTTGCTTCCCTTGGTCCAAATGAGCTGAAATTTGGTATGATTGACATGTTATGGATGCTGTTTGATCATGAATTTTTTGGGGATTTATTGAAATGTTTTGGTATTGATTTGATTGTGATCATTCTGTTTGGTCCTTTGAGGTTATAAATTGCATGTTTGTTGCCTTTTCTTTCATGAAATGATAATGATGAATGATATGAATGTGGAACCACTTGGGTTTGATTCTTAATTGTTTGATCTTGATGTTGGATAATTTTCACTTGCTGTTTTAAATTTTTCATCTCCTTTGGACCCTAGGCTTGTCCTAGTGGTCTTGTTTCTCACGTTTGAATGTGATTTTCAGGTTGAAGAAGCAAATGTTTTAAGGAGATTAATGCAAGTTGATTGAGTTTGGTTTATATGCTTGTTATGAACTAACTTGGGTTATTTTGTAGGATGCTTGGCTCACTTGAGTTGATTGTGCTTTGCATAGTGCATTGTCTAATTATACATTGTCTGTTGATTCTTATCTTGTCTGTTCTGACTTTGTGATTGGTATACTGACTGAATTAGATTGATTTCAGGTACTTTAGTCGCTAACAGTTCATCTTTGAACTTGCTTTGTGCTGCTGCTTGGTTGTATAAACCAATTGAGGTAGAATTTCTTTTCTCCATGTAGTCTGGAAGACCTGGCCTGTTACTTGGCCAGGCACCTGTCTGAAGTCCTCCTTAAGAGGCAATGTCTGTGATTGTTTATTTTTGTCCCCAAGCAGAAAAAGACCTTGATTAAGGCAATTGGGAGACACAAGAGGTGTGTAGTCCACCTCCTGCTATTCTGTTGAGTCGTCCCTTGGCTCACATCACATGTTGATGCCTTGTGGATCCTAACCCAAGATCCATGTACAGTTGTACAGTTGAGTCAGTGTCATAAGTGTAGGAGGGTTCCCACTTTCTGGACCCACACTTCTTTGTCTGAAGCTCTCCCTGGCCAGGGATAAGAGCTGTGAAGTCTAATCTTCACTCACCTTTCATCTGGCTTCACCTTGACTCTCGATGTCAAGGTTAAGAGCTAACATCACCTGACACAATTGTGTTGCTTTTGCAACTTAACCCTTGATTGAGCCCACCTTGTCTGGATATAGTGTGTGCTAATTGCGAATGTTTGCTTTGTTCTGATTATGTTTGCATGCTTTGATTGTTTTGCCTGTTTAGGTTTAGCTTGCTACCTGAGCAAGTTAGGATAGAAATCATAACATAGGGCAATGATGCATGATAACATCTAGGCTCGAGTACAGCTCCCTAGTAGTGTGTCTCCCTTTGTATCTGGTTAGAATTTCTTTCCCGCTCAGGGGGACTACGTCGCCCTGATCCTCATACCAGATGAGGTACGTAGGCAGGAGACCGTGCGAGGTCTCTCCGGACACTTTTTTTCTTTTTGTGTGTGTTTGCTTGACAGTTACTAGGCTCGAGTGCCTGACTTCTTAGTAACTTGTTGCTTGTTTCCCTCTTGTGTGTCAGGATATGGATGTAAGCCCAGCGATTGGCTGTCCGTATCCTGAGTGTGTTTATTTGGTTCGGAAGCCGATGTAAGACCAGCGATTGGCGTTCGGGTTCCAAGTTTGCCTGTGTTTGTGTGTGTTTTGTTTGGCGTGCGCGAGCTGAACTACGACAGCTCTGATTCTCGTTCCAGACGAGATACGTAGGCATAGGATGCGATATCCTAGCGAGCCCTCTCCCCTTTTCCTCCACCTGTGTTGTCTTCAGTGTGTGTGTGTGATGTTTGTTTTAGCAACCTTAACCTATCGTTTGAGCGTGGATCCCGTCGAGTACGACGGATGCGTAGGGGTGCTAATACCTTCCCTTCGCATAACCGACTCCGATCCCATTCTCTTTGGTCGCGAGACCATGCTTTTCCCAGGTTTATTTCGAGCATTTCCTTTCCCTCTCTTGGGATAAATAACGCACGATGGCGGCTCTGTGTTGTTTTATTTTAGCCCGCCGGTTGTTTTTCGCGGATGCGACACATACTCGCATGGAAGATTATCCACAACCAGTTACTAGGTTAATAAAGGATAAATCGACCGAAAAGAAAGGATATCGGGATACCGGTTACTGGGTATAAAATGATAACCAACAAATAGGGGATTACATCTACTGGTTACTGAGTAGAAAACCACATAAGTAGGACTTACAACTATCGGTTACTGGGTAGAAGGCCACAAAAATCCACTAGGGAAAAGATGGACAATTGCTGGTTACCGAGCAATTGAACATTTAAACCACAGGGAACTACAGGGGAATAACAAGAAGGAGTCAATCTAGGAACAAACTAGAAAGACACAATTAACAAGACTCAACCCAATGAGGATATAACTCAGGGGAGTAATTCCATCCCTATATATAATTAGGGAGGAAACTGAAACAATGATCATCCACTAGAACATAGTTCAGTGGGGAATAATGAATGAAAGATAAACACTTTCTACCTATAATTAGGGAGGAAACTGAAACAATGATCATCCACAAACATTTGCTTAGGGAAAAATATTTCACCCATAGCAGGAGATAACAAGCAAAGATATATGGAAAAGAATGCAACATGAGTATCTGAATGCTATAATTATGCATGTATATGCGTGGTTTATGTATGACTAATGCTGACAAACAGACATATCTAACACAAACAGGTCCGAGAATCGACGGACAGACATCCGGTATAAGGTCTCAAAAGAGAAAGTCCAGGCCCACAGGAGAAATCGGATCCGATGGGGAGCATCAAATACCAGGAAACACCAATCACCATTGAGGACAAAGACCACTGCTAGGGATAGGCGAATTCTCAACCGGGGGAAAATGCAGAGACATCAATAAGATCTATCATGGAAGAAACTCTATTGGGGATCTTATCAGGGGAAGATGTGAGAGTCTGTGGGGAACAACCACCAACCAGGTATGTGCTGTTGAACAGACATAAAATCCAACGTAGAGAAAACTCTACTGGGGAGCTCATCACGGATAAGATCCATCGTAGAAGAAACTCTACTGGGGAACTTATCAAGGAATGATATGAAACTCTGTGGGGAACAACCGCCAAACAGAAGTTCCAATGATCAAAACACTTCCTCTCATCTGCTGGAGAGACATCTCTACTGAGGGGAGAGAGAACCAACTGCTCTGGTGGGGAAGGACACAATATCTTGACCACAAGCTCAACTTAGAGGAAACTTTCCAATAAGAAAGGGGAGACAAATTATCAGGCTCTGATCAGGAAACTCCACTGGGGATAGACTGTAGGCGATCCAACTGGGGACAGTCTGCTGTAAGCAACCCTACTGGGGATGAGTTATAAGCCAACCTACTGAGGATAACTATAAGTACCTCCGGAGGAATTATCTTGGCTAAGGGGATCGGGAACGAATCTTTCGTCAACACATGCTATGAAAAGGGGAACAAACGCTTCACCAAATGCTCTAGGCAACCACTGTTGAAGAGATATCTGAAAGATAGCCTTGCAGGGAACACATGCTTACTCCTGCTGAGGACTTCTACTCATGCTGGGAATTTCCGCTCATTGGGGAAAGACAAACTTCCTCATGAATAGATAGCATATCAACTTTTATCAATCTATAGAGGATTTTATGTCAGTCCATACAAGGGATGACAACCATATAGTTAATAAAACACAAATGCTAGACTCAGACTCTCTGGTGAATTGAGGATGTGTAATTCTCTGCGTTCGCTGAGGAGACGACCTGAAAGATGATGAAGAGGATACAAACATGCGTGAATGAACAAATGCCTTACCCTTTTGGAGATCATACTATCCTTGTGTAACGGGGTATTCGTTACCTTATGATTTATTAACTAAATCAAAAGTGAATCATACAATTTGAGTCGCCACCACACTTCTATTTATCCAAAGGAAAGGTTAGAAAGTGAACAAAAACCGAGAAGTTTTATCAAATCAAAAACTAATAAAAATGCCAGAGATCTGGGTAAGGGGGTTGGTTATGCAATGGGAAGGTTTTAAGCACCCAAAACATCCTTAGTACTCTAAGGGAGCCCTTTTTACAAAGTTGTATTGTAGGTTGGTATTTGTGAAAAGATTTGTGCAAACAAGATCGGGGAGATGAGAAAAGAATATACAAATTATTTATAATTTTTTTGTTTGAATGGATGAACCCATTGCCTACGTACCATCACAAAGGTAGGATCAAAACCTCGTAGTTCGGGGTAAAAATCTCAAAATAAGTTGGTGAATTGATTTGATCAAAAGCCTTGAGGTCTTTTGTTATCAAAGGGAGAAAACTCAACCTAAACCAACAATCCACCATGTGAGGAGAGCTTCAACATACTAGTGAGGGATCCACCCTATAATAAGTATGGAAGACTTATAGTCCAATCACTAAGGATAAGGTGAGGTTTACATCAACCACTATGAAAACTCAAACCTATGGTTAGTGTTTATAAAAAAGGTTTTAACAAAGGTGGCCATTGAAACCACAAAAACAATTTGAAGTAAGTTGTATTTACAAATTAGAAGTATTCTCAAAATGAAGTCAAAGTATGAATTAAGGTTCATTCAAAATAAGTATTAGTGAAAAGAAGTTTGAAAAATCAAAGGCATATGGTCTAGGTTTCTAGTTTTGAAAACAATGTCAATGTTTGCACAAAATGAGTTTGGCTTGGGTTAGAGTGGCTAGAAGAAGAGAAGGGCTAGTCCTAAACATGCAAAGATGAGAGAAGAGATAAAACGCCTGGAGTTCCTTTCTTGAGATCATAAAGATGATTCAAGGTGCTCCTTTCCTTTGGACTTAGCAAGCAATAAGCAATCAAAACAATTAAACATTCAAGCTCTTAGGATCTCCATTTGGCTTGTCTTTATCTTAACTTGGCTATTCATGACAATGGTCCTTCTTACTATCTCAAGTTTGGATTCCCTATCACACAAGAACAAACAATAAAAAAGTTCACAATGCAATAAGAGGAGTGGACAAAGAAAGAGTTTTTGATTATGGATCCTTTCAAGTCAACTTTCAAGATTAAGCATTCTAAAGGCATGAGGCCTAGTTGCTCTTCAACAAGTTTAGCATTCTAAAGACATGAGGCCTAGTTGCTCTTGAACTCCATTAAGCATAGCTAAGGTCCTAATTATAAGTCCTTTCTCCTTTTTGCATTGGGTTCACACAAACAATCATAAAAAACAAAACAAAGCAACAATATATTTATATACAATAATAAGCTCAAATGAGCAAAAGGAAAATGGCATAAACATAAACATGAGCTTAAGTGAGCAAAGTGAAAAAACAATATGAATAAATGAGCAAGAAATTAAATTGCATTAAAGTAAATTGCAAAAATTAAATGATTGAATTAAAGTTAGTAATTAGTAGTTAGTGTTAGTGTGCCATAAGGAAATTTAGCGCTATGTTAAGCAATCGTAAGTGGACTAATGTAGTAGTCACACCTATCTGAGGTCGGTCAATAAAACTATAGGCAAATAAACACAAGTTAGAGATCATGACTAGTAAGCCAAGCTCATACAACTTGTCATGCCCAAAGAAAAGAATGAAAGGCCTTGTATGGATTTCAAGTTCTTTGCTTGACCAAGAAGCAACCTATCTTGGACACAAAGCAATTCACTTGATCTTTGATCAAGTTGAATTTGATTTGGATCAAAGAAGGTTAAGCCTCTCATATGTCAAGGCTAACTACAAATCATTAACTCATTAGCCAAAAGAAAAAGAAGAAGATGAAGATGAAATGAAATGAATAGAAAATGAGAATTCAATTGGTATAACCAAAATACAATGGTCAAATGTGAATGGAATCAACATCAACCAATGGTTAACAGAAGTGAAATGAAGATTAGAAGTCAAGAAAGGTCAAACATATTTTTTGGAATTAAAATAATACATAAAATAAAATGAACAAGGTATGGTCAAACTTCAAATTCAATTCAAATCAACTTGAATAAGTCCAATTGAATCATCATAAGTCTAACATGGTCAAACAAGGTTTGACAAATTTTCTCAACATTTTTTTGAAAACAGAAACTATTTTAAAATCAATTAAAAGAATTAAAATATAACATAAATGAATTAAAATCTCAAATAAATCTCAAATCAATTAAGAAATTGATGAGAATATTTTCATAGACTTATCATGATCCAAATGTGTTAAGAAAATATGTTTGGAATTTTTGAATATCAAAAAGTATTTAAAATGAATTAAAAACTATTAAAAACAAAATAATTCACAAAAAATATTAAATGGAATCATAAAAATAATTAAAAATCAGATTATGAAACTAGATTTTAAAAGATTTTTTTTGCAATTGGTCCCATATTTTTGTGATTCCAAATAAAAGAGTTATGAACTTTTGAAAATAAAAGGAATTAAAGAAAATAAAACAGAAATTAGAAAAATAGGAAAAAATCAGGAGCGCATGATTCAGCTTCATTAATTGACGTGGACAATCAAGTGGTCCAGAAGCGCACGCGCATGGTGATCATTAGTCAAGTGCATCACACCATGAATTAAAAAAAGTCAAATAGAACAAAGGCTGAGATTAGATCATTGGTGTCAGATCCAAAGGCCAGGGAAGTTCCACGTGGGGACGGTGGTGGGAACCACCATCTTCTCCGGTGAGCCAACAGAAACTGGCCACCAGTTGCAGGTTTTGCAACCTCAACCAAATTGCACGTGCCTTATACCAAATTAAAGCTGGGGTGATGTACATCACCCCTGTAACCTTGGATTTCTCTCAAGATTTCTATGGAAGGATAAATTTGAGATGGAAAATCCAGGTGTTCAATTTGAAATGTAACAATTCAAAAAATCAAAGCCACCATTGGCTTGCCTCTCACATGAGGACTTCAGAGAATCAAACAAACACAAGCAAATCACAATATACAATGAGATATGGATCAAAACAGTTTGGATGTAAACCTTTAAAGTGCAACTTTGATGAGCACGATCCACTCCAATTCTTGCTTGCGGCTTGATCTAGAGATGATGATGATGATATGTTTAGGAATTATAAACTGAAGATCAACCAGGGAAGTTGAAATTCAAGTTTGAACTTGAGAAAGTAAAATCAAAATTCCTCTAGTGTGGTCGGGTTTCAATTTCTGCAGAGCTTCAGGTTGATTCAAGGATGAAATTTGAATGAGGCAAGGCATGTATTTATAGCTGGAATGCAAGCAAATGGAGTGCCAAAACCGTGTGCATGAAGCTTTAGGTCCTCCATGCATGGGCCTGTACAGGCGCATGTGAGACCTAAAAGCAATTGGAAATGAATGCTGAGCTCATTTGAAGCAAGTTTGGACGTGCAATTTGAATAGTGTTTGCTTGTGCATGAAGATTTCATGTTAAATGCATAAATGGTCACAAATGTTCCCCTATTCGAAAGTCCCATATGAAAAATCCAAACATAGGCATGTGAGTAATGTTGGAAAGGTCTTGACATAAGGAAAAAAATCTATGTTGGACAAAAATCCATTTGAAGTTTGTAAAATTGTGAAAACTGGTCATGAAGTTTGATGTACAAAACATGTCTTTGAAAAATTTGCCAAAAGTGGCCAACTTCAAGCCCTTCTGTTTCAATGATGAAAGCCTCAAATGGAAAAACCTCCAACATAAAAGTTGGAGATATTTTCAAGATGATCAATTTGGACTTATATTTTGAATCATTTGGATTTTTAATGAGAAAGGTATGGGCACATGAAGTTGAACTTTTTCAAGATTCAATGGCTTTGGTCCAAAGTGACCTATAATGTTTTGTATTATCACATGTGTTTCTTTTAGGATTATGAAATTTTGTCCAACATAAAATTTGAAGTAGAAATATTTAGCTTTCCAATTCAATTGGTCTCACCTCAAAATCATGAAAAATGAAGGAGTTAGGTCCTTGGGAATTTGACCCAAAATTAGGGTTTCAGTCAAAATGACCTATAATGTTTTGAAATTAATGATGATTTTCCAAGTTTCAAATGAATTTTTGATGAACATGAAAGTTGTTAATATGGTTATTAAGAACATGTTTTCTCTTGGGATCATCTTCATTTGACAAACACATCAATAGTTAGGTCTCAATGGATTTCAATTTAGTCAGATGATTTGACTGGTCAACTTCTCAAGTCCAAACTTCAAATCTTGATGAATGAATGATTGAGGATACTCACATAGGCTCATATATGCATAAAATAATGAATGAGAGAACTTCCCTTGATTGGATTTGATCATAGTTTGAGGTTGCTTCATGAGCAAGGCACAATCAATGCACATGTGAGTTAGGGTTTCCTTGGGAAACAAGCCTCAAGCCCTTTGGTTTATCTTGATCAAATTGGAAAATTGAGATACTTGGGAGGAATATATGATGATTTAGATCTTTGTGAACCATTGTCATGCTTGCTTTCATCTTCATCTGGTCACTTCATTGAGCATAGGGGCCTCCTAGGAGCCTTGGGTCACATGACTACTTAAGCTTCTAAACAAAATAAGTTAGTGACATATTTTTGTGCTTTTGGTTAGTAAACAAAATTAGAAAAGCAACAATATACAATTCAAGCATGCTTGGTGGTCTCAAACCAACTCACACAAGTCTCAACCTAAGGGTTAAGGAGCCAAGATGCTATGATCCTTGAGGCAATGCAATGAGCAAATGATATGATACCATGAGGGATCTTAGGGTCAAAATTAGGGTCTTACACCTTGGGAGAGCACTGAAGACATTCCATTTATCCTTTCAGTCATTGTGAATGTTCACTTTGTTTAAAAAACAGTTTAAAAACTTTATTTGTTTAAAACAATGATATTTATCAATCAAAAACATGCAAACATTTGTTAAACAGAAACAAATAAGAGTGCAAAGAATTGGATAAAGTCTTAACTTTATTTGATAGAATGGTAGTCCGCAAATGGCGAGACTCCATGGATCTTTACAAATTTGAAATTGGTGATATATATTGGAAAAAGGCTACATTAAACATAATGACCATTTCTCCACCAAATCCTAATCCAATGTATTTGAAGCTTCAGTTGACGATGATTGAGCGAGAATCCTTGACAGAAGACAGCTTGTAGAACAAAGTCTTGTCAAGATGCAGTTACTTGCTAAATCCCTAATTTTTGCATAGATTGGCCCAGGATGAGGTACTCAATCTAGCGGGATATGTATATTCTTTTTTTCATGTCTCTAACTTTTTCCTGGACCGCCCTTTCGGGGTTTCAATCCACCGAGATGCTCATTTTTGCCTAAGCCTCCCTTTCGGGTTTTCAACTTAGCGAGTTATTCTGTTTTTATTTTAGGCGAAATATTTCTTGATTGCATCTGAATTCACAGGACGAGTGAAATCCTCCCCATCCATAGTTGTAAGTATCAAAGCACCGCCTGAAAAGGCTCTCTTAACAATATATGGACCTTCATAGTTTGGAGTCCACTTGCCCCTGGAATCGGGCGTGAAAGACAATACTTTCTTGAGAACGAGGTCACCTTCTCGGAACACACGAGGCTTGACCTTCTTATCAAAGGCTTTCTTCATCCTTTGATGATACAACTGACCATGGCACATGGCAGTTAATCTCTTCTCTTCAATCAAATCCAGTTGGTCATAACGACTCTGAACCCATTCAGCCTCAGTCAACTTGGCTTTCATCAAGACTCTCATTGATGGGATCTCAACCTCCATGGGGAGCACAACCTCCATTCCATATACAAGAGAGAAAGGGGTTGCCCCTGTTGAAGTGTGGACAGATGTACGATAACCATGCAAAGCAAATGGCAACATCTCATGCCAGTCTTTGTACGTAACAACCATCTCCTAAATAATCTTCTTGATGTTCTTGTTAGCAGCTTCAATAGCCCCATTCATCTTGGGTCTATAGGGAGAAGAATTATGATGCACAATCTTGAACTCGCTACACAACTCTTTCATCATCTTGTTGTTCAAGTTAGATCCATTATTAGTAATGATTTTGTCTGGCACACCATAACGGCATATGAGTTGATTCTTGATAAACTTCACAACCACCTTCCTGGTCACGTTCGCATATGATGCCGGTTCAACCCACTTGGTGAAGTAATCAATAGCTACGAGAATAAAACGGTGATCGTTTGACGCCTTTGGCTCTATCATGCCAATCATGTCAATTCCCCACATGGAGAAAGGCCATTGTGAGGAAATAATATTCAGAAGTGTCGGGGGAATATGAATCTTATCCGCATAAATTTGACACTTGTGGCATTTCTTCACATATTTGCAGCAGTCAGACTCCATTGTCAGCCAATAGTAGCCTGCTCTCAACATCTTCTTAGCCATGGCATGTCCATTGGAATGAGTACTAAATGAACCCTCATGGACTTCAGTCATCAACAAGTCTGCTTCGTGTCTATCCACGCATCTGAGCAGAACCATGTCAAAATTTCTCTTATAAAGCACGTCACCATTAAGGTAGAAACTGCCAGATAATCTCCTCAAAGTCTTCCTGTCTTTAACAGATGCCCCAAGCGGGTAAATCTGACTCTGGAGGAAGCACTTGATATCATAATACCATGGCTTATCATCTTCCATTTCTTCAACTGCAAATACGTGAATTGGTCTATCCAATCGCATCACAATGATATTGGGGACTTCATTCCAATATTTCACCATAATCATTGAAGCAAGCGTAGCAAGAGCATATGCCATCTGATTCTCATCTCGAGGAATATGGTGGAAGTCAACCTCAGTGAAGAAAGTTGAAATCCTCCTCGCGTAATCTCTGTATGGGATGAGGCCAGGTTGATTCGTCTCCCATTCACCCTTAATCTGATTAACAACAAGGGCCGAATCACCATAAACATCAAGATGT
The DNA here is from genome assembly GCF_024323335.1 of Lathyrus oleraceus. Taxonomy (NCBI): domain Eukaryota; kingdom Viridiplantae; phylum Streptophyta; class Magnoliopsida; order Fabales; family Fabaceae; genus Lathyrus; species Lathyrus oleraceus. The sequence continues at coordinate 236,158,890 of NC_066582.1, forward strand.
TTGATCCTAAGATCAATACACTCTTCCAAACCCATAATACAAGCCTCATACTCTGCCATGTTATTCGTGCATTTGGAAGTTAGCCTTGCTGTAAAAGGAAAATGTGTGCCTTGAGGAGTAATAATCACTGCCCCAATACCATTTCCATATTGATTAACAGCGCCATCGAACACCATGCCCCATCAGAAACCAGGCTCTGGCCCTTCATCGAGCGTAGGCTCATCGCAATCTTTCATATTCAAATAAAGAATTTCCTCATCAGGGAAGTCGTACTGAACAGACTGATAATCCTCAATTGGTTGATGCGCCAAATGGTCAACCAAGATACTACCTTTAATAGTTTTTTGAGCTCGATACTCAATATCATACTCAGACAATAGCATCTGCCAATGGGTAATCCTCCCAGTTAAAGCAGGCTTCTCAAAGATATACTTGATTGGATCCATTTTGGATATCAACCAAGTCGTATGATTCAACATATACTGGCGTAAGCGCTTAGCGGCCCAAGCCAAAGCACAACATGTCTTCTCAAGCATTGAGTACCGAGACTCACAATCAATGAACTTCTTACTCAAGTAATATATGGCATATTCTTTCTTCCCTGATTCATCTTGCTGACCTAGGACACAACCCATGGAGTCATCAAGCACGGTTAAGTACATAATCAATGGTCTCCCTTCAACAGGCGGAGACAGAAATCGGAGGCTCAGACAGATACTCTTTGATACTGTCAAAGGCTTTTTGGCAATCCTCGGTCCAATCATGACGTTGATATTTCTAGAGGAGCTTGAATATAGGCGCACATGTGGCAGTCATGTGGGATATAAATCTAGAAATATAATTCAAGCGGCCAAGAAAACCTCGGACTTGCTTCTCAGTTTTGGGTGCAGGCATCTCTTGTATTGCTTTGACCTTGGCGGGATCAACCTCAATACCTCTTTCATTGACAATAAAGCCCAATAACTTGCCAGAACGGACTCCAAATGTACACTTGTTCGGATTCGGGTGGAGTTTGTACTTCCTCAAACGCTGAAAAAGCTTCAACAAGTGTTCTACATGTTCAACTTCCGTTCTCGACTTTGCAATCATATCATCGACATATACCTCAATCTCCTTGTGCATCATATCATGAAACAAGGTAGTCATAACACGTTGATACGTGGCTCCGGCGTTCTTCAAACCGAAGGGCATTACTCGATAACAGAATGTTCCCTAAGGTGTGATGAATGTTGTCTTCTCCATATCCTCGGGTGCCATTTTAATCCGGTTATAACCGGAAAATCCGTCCATAAATGAGAAGACATTGAATTTAGCTGTATTATCTACCAACATATCAATATATGGTAGAGGAAAATCATCTTTTGGACTAGCTTTATTCAAATCTCGATAGTCCACACACATTCGGACTTTTCCATCTTTCTTAGGCACATACACAATATTGGCCACCCATTGAGGATATGTAGAAGTCACCAGAAACCCCGCATCAATTTGCTTCTAAACTTCTTCTTTAATCTTCACTGTCATATCAAGATGAGTTCTTCTGAGCTTCTGCTTCACAGGCACACACTCAGGCTTTAACGGTAAGGAATGTTGCACAATATCAGTATCTAGACCAGGCATGTATTCATACGACCAGGCAAAGACATCGACATATTCTCGTAGCAACTCAATCAACCCCTTTTTCACAGACTCTTCAAGGAGTGCCCCAATCTTCACCTCATGAACACAATCTTCATACCCCAAGTTGACTCTTTCCAGATTCTCAAGATGCGGTTGAATGATCTTCTCCTCGTGCTCAAGCAGACGGGTAATCTCATTAGGAATCTCTTCAACATCATCTTCTTCGGCCTCAAAGACAGGGAACTCAAAGTTGGGAGATGATGTTGGATCATTATGTTCAATGGGTTTGATCAACCTGCATAATGATTTTTAGTATAAAAGAGATTTGAGAATTCAAACAAGGCAAATCATTATGCAGGTGAAAAGATTGATTTTATTCTCCTTTTTTAGGGTTTTATGGTGATCACCAATTTCATGCAAAAATCAAAAAGTGAAAATAATTTGAAAAACAAACATTTAACATGTAATTTTTGAATGAATATCATTGTATTATTCAAAATGTGCCAACAATGTCATCACTTCTCCTTTTGGCATGGGAGAAGGGTTTTTAAACAAAATGAACATATTACGTGGACTTATGGATAACTGGTGGAACATCAACAACGACCCAATTATTGCAGATTCCTCCAGGGATGAAAAAGTTGCCCAGATCTTCCTCTTTATCATCTTCCACTATGACAACAACCTCTTGATCTTCAACAGTGTGGATGAAACCTCCACTCTAGAACAGCCCACGATCATTGGAAATGCCTGAAGAATACCCTATGCCAGCCCGGGATTTATTATCTTCCATCTTGATCATTTGTCCTAAACCAGTAGTTGCACCATGCTCAATGGCCATCTTCGCATCATTGTAGGAAGCAAATGAAGAAGGTCATTTCCTTGAAGGCTCAGCAATAGACAAGGCTTAGAACGGAGTCCCAACCTCATCCTCAGCATCAATATAGGAAAAGGAAGATAAATGGCTAACCAAGAGAGCCTTCTCTCCCCCTATCACCACCAACTTTTTGTTTTTAACAAACTTTAACTTCTAGTGTAGGGTGGATGTCACGACGCCTGCCTCGTGAATCCATGGTCTGCCAAGCAAAAAATTGTAAGATAGATGGATATCCATGACCTGGAAAGTGATCTGGAAATCACTAGGTCCAGTCTTGATCGGGAGTTCTACTTCGCCAATCACAATCTTCCTCGATCCATCAAAAGCTTTCACTACCACCCACCCTGCCTCATGGGAGGCCCCTGGTAAGAAAGTTTCGCCAGAGTGGACTTTGGCAACACATTAAGCGATGATCCTGTATCCACCAACACGTTGGACAAGGCATCATCCTTGCAATTCATAGAAATGTGTAGTGACAAATTATGGTCTTTTCCCTTCTCGGGAAGATCAGCATCACAAAATCTCAAATTGTTACAAGCGGTTATGTTTGCAACAATGCTATCAAACTGTTCAATAGTGACATCGTGATCCACATATGCCACGTCCAACACCCTCTTCAAAGCTTCGCGATGTGGCTCAGAATTCATCAGCAAAGATAAGACAAATATCTTTGATGGAGTTTGTAGCAGCTGATCAATAACATTATACACGCTCCTTTTGATGAGCCTTAGCATCTCATCACAGTCCTCTTTCAAAATGCCATGCTGGCCAACCAGGACAGGAGCTTTCACGGATCTATCAACAACAGGGTCAACTACCTTCATAACAAGTGCCGGATTAGAAGAAGAAGTCCCCACAGGACTGGGAAGATTAACAACAATCTTTCTCAATACGTCTTCATGGGGTTTCGGCGGCGCCGAGAAAACACGACCACTGTGGGTCACACCACTGACGTTAGAAATGCTCACTACGGAAGTTGAGGGAAACGACACCTCTTTTCCATCTTCTAGCATTACTGCGTTATACCTGTAAGGAACATCTTTATCTGATGAATACGGGACAGGGCCCGCTGGTTTGATTACAAGAGATGGAGAAACCTTCTTCTTGCTGCCATCATATTTGACAACAACAGGCTCTGGAATCCTGAACACAAGAGAGATAACATCAACTTCATCCTCATTACGATTCTGAAGTATTTCGATCATACCCTGATCCAGCATCTCTTGGATGTCCTTTCTTACTTGTCGGCATCCTCTTTCATTGATAGTGCACACCTGACACCTATCATGGTCATGCTCGTAGTGACTGTATCCATGCAACAGTCTATGCATTTCGACCAAAGATTGCCTAATATCACTGACATACAAGACTTTATATTTTCCAGGGCAACCCTGGACCATATGCACAATAGCTTTCCCATGCTTGGGCAATGAGTTCTTCTTGACATTAGGACCTACATCCTCGAAAAATAAAATCCCACTTCTCACAAGGTCTTGCACCTTGGTCTTCAAGGGATAGCAATTCTCCACATCATGTCCGAGAGCACCTGAACGATATACACAGTGTAATTCTGGCTTGTACCACCATTGAGGGTTGGTTGGTACAGCAGGAGGGTCACGTGGAGTGATTAATTTTCTATTTATCAACGAAGGATAGAGTTCAGCATATGACATCGGGATCGGATCAAAAGTGACCCTCTTCCTCTCGTAGCTGGTGCTGGTGTTATTGTTGTTTCGAGGCTGGTAGGCCTGTTGTTGTAGACGATGTTATTGTTGATATTGTTGATGTTGTTGTTGTTGTTGTTGAACTTCTCAGAAGGCATGTGCTATATGAGCCACCTGGTGTTGGCTAACGGCAGGGCAAATATTCTTCCTCTTCACAGAGGGCCTTCTTTTGATATGGGAGGACAAAGCATGTGCCTCTCCCTTCTTCTTCTTCGCAAAGCCCCCATATCTCTTTGCTGAAGAGCCTTCATCCCTAGACAAGCGTCCTTCACAGACTCCTTCTTCTAGCCTCATCCCCATATTCACCATCTCGGTGAAGTCTGAGGGAGCACTGACGATCATCCTCTCATAATAGAAAGAACTCAAAGTCTTCAAAAAGATTTTGGTCATTTCTTTCTCCTCAAGGGGTGGTACAACCTGAGAGGCCAACTCATGCCATCTCTGGGCGTACTCTTTGAAAGTCTCCTTCTCTTTCTGGGACATTTCCCTCAGTTGGTCCCTATTGGGAACCATATTCACATTGTATTTGTATTGCTTTATGAAGGCCTCGCCAAGATCGTTAAAGGATCGAATGTTTGCGCTATCGAGACCCATGTACCACCGAAGCACAGCACCGGACAGGTTGTCCTGGAAGTAGTGGATAAGAAGCTGATCATTGTCTGTTTGCGTTGACATCTTGCGAGCATACATCACAAGATGGCTGAGAGGGTAAGTATTTCCCTTGTATTTCTCAAAGTCAGGTACTTTGAACTTAACAGGGATCTTGACGTTGGGCACAAGGCACAACTCAGCAGCAGTCTTACCAAAGAGGTCTTTACCCCTCAGAGTCTTCAGTTCCTTGCGCAGCTCAAGGAATTGGTCTTTCATTTCGTCCATCTTTTCATAAACATCTGGGCCCTCAGATGGCTCAGAATGATAGATGATGTCTTCCACTCTGGGTAAGGTATGCACAACGGGAGGTGGCACAGCAAGGATCGGGCTAGATGCCAGTAGAGAAGCGAGAGTTGGAGCAAAACCCTTGGGCACAAAGTTGGCGGGCATTCCCCAAGGGAACCCGGCTGGCATAGTAGGTGCAAAATGAGTTGTTGCGGCAGGCACAGTGGAGGTAGCAACCTCAGAAATAACCATTCTTTGCGGGAGGAATTATAGGAGTTGGAGATGATTGGCTCTGAGCAGCCATCACTGACTCCATCATGGCAGCCAACCTAGCTACTTCCTCTTTCAATTCCCGGTTCTCTTGCTCTAGATGCTCCATCAGTCTTGGAAGATTGGCTCTCGTGTTATACCGATGCGTCAGCTTGTCTTCAAAATAAATGAAGAGCAAAGAGTTAGACCACCGAGCTGAACAAAACCTGCTTATGCATATGATGCATGCAATGTTTGTGCATATGATTTATTTTTATTTGAGGAACTTTATAGAGATCTATTTGCAAATATTTGGAAATATTAATCTTGTAAGGCATACATGGAATTTTCATAGCAATAATATTTGGAAAAAAAAATTTACACCACAGAAGAAGTAAAGTCTTGGTAACCAAATACAATACAAAAGGAAAGGAGAATAAACATCCTATGGAACCCTAGAAACAATCGTCCAAAGCTCTTGAGACCGGAAGATAAGCTGCACGAAGCCTCTTCACCTCTCTCTTATAAGCTGCAGAGAAGCGAGAGTTGGAGCAAAACCCTCGGGCACAAAGTTGGCGGGCATTCCCCAGGGGAACCCGGCTGGCATAGTAGGCGCAAAATGAGCCGTTGCGGCAGGCACAATGGAGGTAGCAACCTCAGAAATAATCGTCCTTTGCGGGAGGAATTGCAGGAGTTGGAGATGATTGGCTCTGAGCAGCCAGCACTGACTCCATCATGGCAGTCAGCCTAGCTACTTCCTCTTTCAGTTCCCGGTTCTCTTGCTCTAGATGCTCCATCAGTCTTGGAAGATTGGCTCTCGTGTTATACCGATGCGTCAGCTTGTCTTCAAAATAAATGAAGAGTAAAGAGTTAGACCACTGAGCTGAACAAAACCTGCTTATGCATATGATGCATGCAATGTTTGTGCATATGATTTATTTTTATTTGAGGAACTTTATAGCGATCTATTTGCAAATATTTGGAAATATTAATCTTTTAAGGCATACATGGAATTCTCATAGCAATAATATTTGGAAAAAAAATTTACACCACAGAAGAAGTAAAGTCTTGGTAACCAAATACAATACAAAAGGAAAGGAGAATAAACATCCTATGGAACCCTAGAAACAATCGTCCAAAGCTCTCGAGACCAGAAGATAAGCTGCATGAAGCCTCTTCACCTCTCTCTCATAAGCTGCCTCCATATCTGCCTTCTCCTTGGCGAGTCGATCATACTTCCTCTTCCAAAACTTGGATGACTGAGGAAGAAGAGAAGTAATCACATCATTAGGCTCATCAATAACTTGATGCTCCAGAAATTCTATCACAACATCCTTATCTCTGAGTTGCTGAAGTAGTTCCTCTCACTCACGAACCCAAACACGTGAATGATCTTCATCTCTTAACTCCTCTACTCCTTGGTTAGGGAGGGTTGAAGGCCCAACCATAACCATAAGGGTAGGTCTCGGAAAGTCATATGGCATGCGGTACTCAAGCACTCTCTTCCTCACCCAAGCGGTGTAGGGTTCCAAAGCAATACAATTCTTCGGACCAAGCTCTTTCCTTCCCTTCCTATGAACTTTGCGCTAGGCGCGGACCATTCTCAACTTCAAGTTCTGGGGATCTTTACCCTCTTGAAAGAACACACCTTCCAACAGAATATTGTTAGGTTTATCCTTTAAGGGGAACCCAAGCTGACGGCGAGCCAAAATAGGGTTGTAGTTAATTCCACCACATGTACCAAGAAGAGGCACATTGGAGAATTCACCATAAGAATCAATAATCTGGACACCATTATACACACGATTGTACCAAAAGATATCATCATTAGTGAGAGACATAAGTCTCGTAGACCACCATAGACATCCCTTGTTCTCCTTGAAGGCGAGCGTCTGAGGCAAGTGCGAAATAAACCACTTGTACAACAGAGGCAGACAACACACAATGGATCCACCACCCTTTGAATTCCTCATATGCAGAGAGAAATAAGTGTCACCCAACAGAGTCGGAACAGGATTAAGAGTAGAGAAAATCCTAATAGCGTTCACATCCACAAAATTGTCGATGTTGGGGAATAACACTAGCCCATAGATGAGAAGTACGAATATGGCCTCAAAGGCGTCCTCACTCATGGCCTTCCCAAACACACTAGCTTGGGCAATGAGAAAATCATATGGGAGACCTTGAATTCCACCTTTGGTAGTCATATGAGCAACAATCTCAGATACATCTACATGAAGCCTATCAGCAATCTCTTAGGAAGAAGGAACCCTCTCCAATCCACTGAACGACAACTGATCCAAGATACGTATACCCACAAGATAGGCATACTCCTCAAGCGTAGGCAAAAGCTGGAAATCCGGAAAAGTGAAGCAATGATACAGAGGATCATAGAACTTCACTAATACACTCATCAGACCTTCATCCACCGGAGTAGAAAGAATAGACAGAAGCTTCCCATGACGCGCTTTGAACTCCAAAGTCTCTAATACATAAGATGTCAAACTCCTTAACTCTTTCAAGGCGGGTTGTTTGAAATTGTACTTCTTCGTATTCCTTCTTTGCTTATCCATGTCTGAAAATTTGCAAATAGACCTCTTAAGTTCCTTGAAGATTTTCTTGTTGATGATATGGATGCAAATGAATGCATGAATGCATGGTATGCAACAATCACACTCAAGGATCAAGCAAGTCACACCACACAAAGGTCATGGGATGGCTCAAGTCATCATCAATATCAATCATCCATTTTAGTGGATTATGGTTTACACCTTATCAACACCCAAGTTCCATTGATATTGAGGATATACGAGAATGGATCAACCACGAATCAAGGGTTTGTTGCAAGTCACGAGCATGGAGTCTCGGTTAAGAACCACCCAATGGGAGTGTACTATGGTTAAACCTGACAATCATGTTCTAAAAGAGGTTCCCATAGTCATAATCTTATCTTTCGGATATTATCAGATAAAATGACTACTCGTATTCCAAAAATATTCTCAAGAGAGACTCTTATGAGTGTAGTATCGCGTAACAATCGTATCAAATCTTACACTTGAACGATTTTCGCACTACGTCCTAAAATAGGCCAATATGGGCTAGGTATCTAAGGTCCTTGGCTTCTAAGGTTTATATTGGAAAGAGTAATGCCTAACCATGACTACTCGTGTGACATTATTGATCCCAACAAGACCTCCACCAAGTGAATGGGCTTGCAAGTCAACTTGCTAAGGAATAACTCCACACAGGTCAACAAGACTATGCCATTATCCTATCATAAGTGCACTCGAGTTCGGGTATAGAACTCATCTCACAAGAGACCACCAAGCACACAAGCAATTGATATATCAAGCAATTCATACATTACAAACAATACAGTCATCCCAAATTTGCACAAAAATGTCACAAATAAATATAAACATACAATACAACAAGCAAAAAGTAGGCTAAACCCACTAGGAAGTAGATTATCCCCAGCAGAGTCGCCAATTTTCTGTAGCGGGGTATTCGTTACCTTCAGATTTATTGAATAAATCAAAAGTAAGCATACAATTCGAGTCGCCACCGCACTTTTATTTATCCAAAGGAAAGGTTAAAAAGCGAACAAAAACCAAGTAAGAAGTTGTATCAAATCAAAAACTAATAAAAATGTCAGAGATCTGGGTAAGGGGGTTGGTTATGATATGGGAAGGTTTTAAGCACCCAAAACATCCTTAGTACTCTAAGGGAGCCCTTTTTGCAAATGTGTGTTGTAGGTTGGTATTTGTGAAAATATTTGTGCAAACAAGATTGGGGAGAAGAGAAAAGAATACACATTATATTTACAATTTTGTTGTTTGAATGGATAAACCCATTGCCTACATACCATCACAAAGGTAGGATCAAAACCTCGTAGTTCGGGGTAAAAATCTCAAAGATTGGTGAATTGATTTGATCAAAAGCCTTAAGGTATTTTGTTATCAAAGGGAGAAAACTCAACCTAAACCAACAATCCACCATGTGGGGAGAGCTTCAACATACTAGTGAGGGATCCACCCTATAATAAGTATGGAAGACTTATAGTCCAATCACTAAGGATAAGGTAAGGTTTACATCAACCACTATGATAACTCAAACCTATGGCTAATGTTTATGAAAAGTTTTAGCAAAGGTGGCCATTGGGACCACAAAAACAACTTGAAGTGAGTTGTATTTACAAGTTAGAAGTATTCACAAAATGAGGTCAAAGTTGACTTTAAGGTTTATTCACAATGAGTATTAATGAAAAGATTTTGAAAAATCAAAGGCATATGGCCTAGGTTTCTAGTTTGAAAATAATGTCAAAGTTTGCACAAAATGAATTTGACTTGGGTTAGAGTGGAGAGAAGAAGAGAAGGGCTAGTCCTAAACATGCAAAGATAAGAGAAGAGATAAAACCCTTGGAGTTCCTTTTCTTGAGATCATAAAGATGATTCAAGATGCTCCTTTCCTTTGGACTTAGCAAGCAACAAGCAATCAAAAAAATATTATATTCAAGCTCCTAGGATCTCCATTTGGCTTGTCTCTCTTAATCTTGGCTTCTCATGACAATGGTCATTCTTACTATCTCAAGATGGGATCCCTATCACACAAGAGCAAACATCAAAAAGTTCACAACACAATAAGAGGAATGGACAAAGAATGAGTTTAGATTAGGGGTCCTTTGAAGTCAACTTTAAGATGTATCATTCTAAAGGCATGAGGCCCAGTTGCTCTTGAACAAATTTAGCATTCTAAAGGCATGAGGACTAGTTGCTCTTGAACTCTTTTAAGCATAGGTAAGATCCTAATTCTAAGTCCTTTCTCCTTTTTGCATTGGGTTCACACAAACAAAGACAAAACAATCACAAAGCAATAATATATTTATATACAATAATGAGCTCAAATGAGCAAAAGGAAAGTGACGTAAACATAAAATATGTGCTCAAGTGAGCAAAGTGAAAAGCAATATGAGTAAATGAGCAAGAAAGTAAATTGCATTAAAGTAAATTGTAAGAATTAAATGCTCAAATTAAAGTTAGTAGTTAGTAGTTAATGTTAGTGTGTCATAAGATAATTTAGTGCTATTGTTAAGCAATCGTAAGTGGACTAATGTAGTAGTCACACCTATCTGAGGCCGGTCAATAAAACTATAGGCAAACAAACACAAGTTAGAGATCATGACTAGTAAGCCAAGCTCCTACAACTTGCCATGCCAAAAGAAAAGAAGGAAAGCCTTGTATGGAATTTAGGTTTTTTGCTTGACGAAGAAGCAACCTATCTTGGACACAAAGCAAATCACTTGATCTTTGATCAAGTTGAGTTTGATTTGGATCAAAGAAGGTAAAGCCTCTCATATGTCAAGACTAACCACAAATTATTAACTCATTGGCCAAAAGAAAAAGAAGAAATGAGATGGAGATGAAATGGAATAAAGGGAGAATTCAAATGAAATAATCAAAACACAATGATCAAATGTGAATCAAATCATCATCAACCAATGTAAAACAGAAGAGGAATGAAGATTAGAAAACCACAAATCAAACATATTTTTTTGGTGTTTTTTGAAATTAAAATAAATGCAAAAATAAAAATAGATAAATTATGGTCAAACCTCAAATTCAATTTAAATCAAATTGGATAAGTCCAATTGAATCATCATAGGTCTAACATGGTTAAACAAGGTTTGACAATTTTTCTCAACATTTTTTGAAAACATAAACTATTTTAAAACAATTAAAAACAAAGAAAAATAACACAAATGAACTAAAATCTCAAATAAATCTCAAATTAATTAAGAAACTGATGAGACTATTTTTCATAGACTTATCATAATCCATATGTGTTAAGAAAATATATTTGGAATTTTCAGATATCAAAAAGTATTTAAAATGAGTTAAAAACTATTAAAAACAATATAATTCACAAAAAATATTAAATGGAGTCACAAGAATAATTAAAAATTAGATTATGAAACTAGATTTTTCAACAAATTTTTTGCCATTGGTCTCATATTTTTGTGACTCCAAATAAAATAGTTATGAATTTTTGAAAATAAAGGGAATTAATAGAAAATAAAACAGAAAATAGAAAATAGTAAAAAACCAGGAGCGCTGGATTGGATTCATTAAATGACGTGGCTGTATCCAAAGGCTCAGAGGCGCGGTCTCACTATGGTCTTAAGTCAAGCGCGCAACACACTCATTTAAAACAAGTCAGCCAAAGCAATAAACAAGATTAGATCGTGTGAGCATCATCCAAGGGCACAGGTGGATCCACGTGGGGATGGTGGTGGAGATCACCATCTTCTCCGGCCAGAGAACAAACTCCGGCCACCACGCGCAGGTTTTTGAACCTTAACCAAAATAAACAAGCATGGTACCAAAACGAAGCTGGGGTGATGTACATCACCCCTATAACCTTGGATTGTGCTCAATGTTTCTATTAAGTGAGAAATCTGAGCTGGAAATTCAAGGTATGCAAACTGAAATGGCTCAAATCATGAAATCAAGACCACCATTGACCTGTCTCTTACTCAAGGACTTTAGAAAACAGTTTAAACACAAGCAATTCACATTGTATAGCAAGCTTTAGATCAAAACAGTTTGGTGTTATACCTTTGAAGAGCATATTTGAACAGCACGATTCCTTCAAACTTTTGCTTCCAATTTGATCTTGATATGTGATATGAATACAAGGCTAAGGAATAAGACTTGAAGATCAACTGATTGTGTTGAAATTCAAGCTTGAATTTGAGAAACAAAAATTGGAATTCCTTTGAGTGAGGTTAGGTTTTGATTTCAGCAGAGCTTCAGATCACCATAAGGTTGATTTTTGAATGAGCATGGCAATGTATTTATATCTGGAGATGAAGTAAGCAAGTGAAATACTCGTGTGCATGAAGCTTTGGGTCCTCCATGCATGGGCCTGTACAGGCGCATGTGAGGCTCAAAATTGAATGGAATAGTGTCATACGGTGAACTGACTTGGGGTGTTTTGCTTTTTATCGCAATGTCGCGGATAGCAAGAGTCGCCACCGACTTTTCTTTTATCCAATAAGGAAAGGTGGAAAAGAACAGGAAAGACCTTAATTAGATTTTGGGTTCGGGAGGTACATTATACAAAGGGAAGGTGTTAGCACCCTTTGTATCCATGGTTATCCATGGGCTCTAAATTGCTGGATCACTTATATTTTTGTCTGAAAAGTGTTGGTGAATTGTTTAAAAATGTTTCGAAAAGAGAGTTTAACTTTGTAATGATTCTCGTATGAATGTATACAAAGTATTTATCTCGTTTGATTTTGAAAACGGTTTAGAAAAATGTAACTTGGTAATGATTCTAGTATGAATGTATACCAAGTGGTGATTTTCTAGGATTTGCAAAGTGTGAGGGGTGGAAAATGTTTTAGGTTATGATCCAGTAATTGAGAGTTATACCTTCCTAAGGTCGTTATGGGCATTTCCTACCCTTATGAGGGTAAAACTGTCCTTACTATTGAGAAGTAAGTAATTTTACCCTTTGGATGTTTAAGGGTCATCGTAGGGTCATCGATAGGTCATTGAAGGCAACAGTTGTAAGGATACCTTAGCATTCTAAGGGACGATCATCATTTAACCGTAGGCTACACCGAAGGGTCATCGAGGGACAAAATCGTATTTTCGAAGGCAACATCCGAGGGACCATGATTTATTTTATGATGATTTAACCGAAGGGCCGTTGCTAAGTGTATCCCTACATTCGCGGGACATGACCGTTATACCGTAATACCGTAGGGCAGCAAAGAGAGGTCCAAGATCACTTATTTAAAGGCAATATTTTAAAGTCAATTAGGTAATTAGGACGAGCCTCCATATTAAAATCAATACATTAAAATTAATACATTAAAATTAATACATTAAAATTAACACATTAAAATTAATTAAGTAATTTAGGGTGAGTCTCCACAAGGGTATCCCACAAATAAAGTGGAAGACCTAACGGCAATCTTTTCCTGGGACAGGTGAACCTTGGCAAAATTCAGCAAACGGGTTAGAATACCAAATCGGGGTGTAATCGAAGATTACACCGCAAAAGAAAATACAGCAGCATGAATGTCAGGCAAAATAGTGCATAATTAACATAGAATAGATCATATACGCATAGGACATAACAAACAAAATATTAGCGACTGTCCCGTTCGCCTTTGCCTCGCCTAGCGAGGGCCTAGCGAATACTCGCTACATGCTCGCTTAGCGATGTGCTAGCGAGCGGCTGCGGGTTTTGAATTTCAGAACAGTATGACTTCAACCTGCGGCATGGCTTATGGCATCCAACACATAATTATACGGTTCAACATTCACAATATTCAGGCACACTTAAATTCACATGCAAAACCTCAAATATGTTTATGAATTCAATTATAATATCACATGCAAGTTAAGAACATAAAGCGGTATCACATGCAAATTAAGAAAATAAAGCGATAATAGTAATGCAAACCTGTTTGCAATCGAATTGCAACCTTGAATTGGCGAGCCGGATTGAGTTGGGAGGTGGTAGCTTCGGAGCGGAGGAGCGGCCTTCAGGGTTTCTAAAGTAGGCTCCAGGGTTTTTGTGCCAGGGTTTTCGTCTGGCTCCCTCTGTTTTTCGTCCTCCTTTTCATTACTGAAGTGCTGGTATTTATAATGCCCTTTTTCATGACCTAATGGGCTCAGAATGAAGCCCGAAATTTTTTGTTGTCTGTCAGCTTCGCTAGGCGAGCTGGTAGCGAACGTTTGCTTCGCTAGGCGAGCGTGTAGCGAAAGTTCGCTAGGCGAGCGTGTAGCGAACGTAACGTTCGCTAGGCGAGCGTGTAGCGAACAGGCCAGTTTGGGCCATTTTCTGGATTGGGCCATTCGTGAGCTAGGCCTTTGTCCCTTTAAGATCAGTGCCATAAAATGAGTCGGAATGCCCCTGAAAAATGTCTTGAACTATTGATGGGCAAATTTTGGGGTATGACAGCTGCCCCTGTTCAATATTCTTGAACCGAGAGAGTAGAATGGTATGTGCCGTTCGTGGTCTGGAGGTGAAAGATTATTGAACACTAGAATGCCCCGAAAATTTGCACTTGTCAATTAGGAGCTAGTCTTGATGGAGATGGGCTTAGAGATGCCATCCAGGAAGTTTGATGACGAGCTTTCGATTGCGTCGTACGTTAGACGATGTCTGAAGACATGGATGTCATACCGGGTCATACGCTAGACCGTATAGTGAATCATCCATCATGCTGTTGACTTCGCTGGGGAGTCAGAGTATGCTATATACTGCTGAGGATAAGGGATCAGAATGGATCACACGCTAGATCATATCTGAGTACCAGAGTGAGCTGTTCGTTAGGCGGATGACTTTGATGGGGATGAAAGATCAGAATGGATCGTACGCTAGATCGTCTCTGAGTTGCAGAATGAGCCGTCCATTAGGCTGAATCTGCTGAAAAGGGAGTAGTCGTACACTAGACTACCATTCAGAAATGTACCTGTCCGAAGGTAGCATCTGAGAAGATGAAGGTTTAACTTGGTCGTACATTAAACCATATCTGAGCAGAATGAGCCGTCCATTAGGCTGAATCTGCTGAAAAGGGAGTAGTCGTACACTAGACTACCCTTCAGAAATGTACCTGTCCGAAGGTAGCATCTGAGAAGGTGAAGGTTTAACTTGGTCGTACATTAAACCATATCTGAGCAGAATGAGCCGTCCATTAGGCTGAATCTGCTGAAAAGGGAGTAGTCGTATACTAGACTACCATTCAGAAATGTACCTGTCCGAAGGTAGCATCTGAGTAAGGGAGTAGCCGTATACTAGACTACCATTCAGAAATGTACCTGTCCGAAGGTAGCATCTGAGTAAGGATACTAGACTACCATTCAGAAATGTACCTGTCCGAAGGTAGCATCTGAGTAAGGGAGTAGCCGTATAGTAGACTACCATTCAGAAATGTACCTGTCCGAAGGTAGCATCTGAGTAAGGGAGTAGCCGTATACTAGACTACCATTCAGAAATGTACCTGTCCGAAGGTAGCATCTGAGTAAGGGAGTAGCCGTATACTAGACTACCATTCAGAAATGTACCTGTCCGAAGGTAGCATCTGAGTAAGGGAGTAGCCGTATACTAGACTACCATTCAGAAATGTACCTGTCCGAAGGTAGCATCTGAGTAAGGGAGTAGTCGTATACTAGACTACCATTCAGAAATGTACCTGTCCGAAGGTAGCATCTGAGTAAGGGAGTAGTCGTATACTAGACTACCATTCAGAAATGTACCTGTCCGAAGGTAGCATCTGAGGAGATAAAGGTCTAACTTGGTCGTACATTAAACCTTATCTGAGTTGTCCGAGGACTTGACGGTCTAGCTTGGTCGTACATTAGACTGTCACTGAGCAGAATCTGGTCTAACTTGGTCGTACATTAGACTGTATCTGGGCAGAATCCGACTTGAAGGTCTAACTTGGTCGTACATTAGACTGTATTTGCAGAATCTGACTTGAGGGTCTAACTTGGTCGTACATTAGACTGTATTTGAGTGGTATTTGAAGATTTGAAGGTCTAACTTGGTCGTACATTAGACTGTCTTTGAGTGGTTGAAGGTCAGAATGGATCGTACGCTAGATCGTATCTGAGTTAAAGGAGTCATGTGTTGAGATGAATCAGGATGGACCGTATGCTAGGCAGTACCTGAGAAGTGAAGGTCCAACTGGGTCATACATTAGACCGTGTTGGGAGTAGTTGAAGATCAGAATGGATCGTCCGTTAGATCGTATCTGAGTGGAAGGAGTTATATGTTGAGCCGAATCAGAACGAACCGTACGCTAGGCTATATCTGCTAGTATTTGTATATGTTGTATTTGCAATGAATATTTGGGATGGGCTTATAGATGCCATCGTTAGGAGGATGTCAGAATGAATGTTGACATGGAGTATATCTGAAAGATGTATCTGAAGAAGAAAATAGTCGTACGCTGGACTACACCTCGGAATGTACCGTACGCTAGGCAGTATCTGAGGGATATAGTTAAATCTTGAGTGTAATTGATAAAGATGTCCGTCTGAATGGACCTTTGTGTTGATTGTATCGAGAGGATAATTAACCTGAAAAATAAAGTTAGTTTCATGCCATGTCATGATGCATGAGATGCAAATGTTGTATGTATGCGGGTGCTGTGAAATGATGTAATGAGTGAATTATGCGTCTGGAATAAATGAGAGCGTTGTATGATGTAATGCATATGATGCGGAATGAAAATTGTATGTAGGTATGTGATGTGAAATGAGTGCACTATGTGTCTGAAACGTTCTTCCAGGGGATTCTACTGGGGAAATAAATCTCAGTCTTCTGGTCGGAGATATTTGTATTGATGACCCTTCCTTAGCTAGGGGTATTTGACTTCTGTCTGATGGTAGAAGATATTCAACCGAGCCTGGCTGAGGGTAGAAGAGATGACCAGTATGTCTGGTGATGCCGACCTCTGCTGGGCAATAGCTGGTTCTTGTTGGGGAATAGAATTAGCAACGGATTCATTGGGAAGCATGATTAGACCTTCTCCTTGATCCTGAAGTCGTGTAGTAATTGCTATTACTATTCTAGGCATGTATTTTTGGTAAACATTGATCATATTCAAATGCATATATCAATTCAAGTTACATCAATGGATGTTTACGCAAACAAAACAGAGAAAGTAAAACAAAAGCATCTTTTTGGAAATGAAATTGTACTGATTTTGAAAGAGGGCCTATGAACAGGCAATTTGTGTACAAGGAGACAGAAATCCTGGTAAGAGGAAATTGTCAGGCAAACAAAGAGAAAGCTATGCAGAAAAAGTCCTATCGATTCTAATTCCACCACTGTCATTATGTCTTCAAGCATCTCATCTCCTGTTGTCGGATAGAAGTGATTGGCTTGTTCAGTCCCTTGAACTTGGATGAAGCTGACAGAGGACGGGACATAGTCATACGCTTTAATCCCTAATTTTTGCCTGGACCACCTTTTCAGGTTTTCAGTCCACCAGGATACCCTTTTTTGCCCAAGCCGCCTTTTCAGGTTTTCGACTTGCCGGGTGTACGTCTTTATATGTTTATCCCTAATTTTTGCCCGAACCCTTTTGGTTCGCCGGGATGCCCTTACTTTTGCCTAGGTACGTCGACCTAGCGGGTCTCTTTTACGCGTAGTATTTTTTTAACTATGTCAGCGTTCACAGGATGCGGGAAGTCTTCGCCATCCATTGTAGCAAGTACCATGGCTCCACCAGAGAATACCTTCTTAACTACAAATGGCCCTTCGTGTGTGGGAGTCCATTTGCCTCTGGGATCACCTTGTGGTAGAATGATACGCTTGACCACCAAGGCGCCAAGTTGGTACACCTGTCTCTTGACCTTTTTGTTAAATGCTTGGGTCATGCGCTTCTGATATATCTGCCTATGACAAACAGCCGCAAGTCTCTTTTCATCAATCAAATTTATCTGATCGAGTCGAGTTTGAATCCATTCATTCTCATCTAAGCCTGCATCTTTCACAATTCTTAGAGAGGGGATCTGAACTTCCACTGGTAACGGCTTCCATTCCATAGACTAAAGAGAAAGGGGTTGCCCCTGTCGAAGTGCGGTAACCATGAAGAGCAAAAGGTAACATCTCATACCAGTCTTTGTATGTTACTGTTATATTCTCGATATTGTTAGCAGCCTCCACGGCGTCGTTCGTCTTTGGCCGGTACGGAGAAGAGTTATGGTGTTTTATTTTGAACTGCATGCAGAGTTCAGTTTAGTACCATTATCAGTGATAACTCTCTCAGGAGACAGCAGGTTTCTCAAGTAGATATTTGATAGAATCCATCTTAGAAATCAATAAAGTGGTATGATTCAACATATACTGTCTTAGTCGGCGAGCAGCCTAAGCCAAAGCATAGTAAGCTTTCTCGAGCTGTGAGTATCTTGTTTCACAGTCGGTACCTTTTGCTAAGGCAGTGTATGGCATGCTCTTTTCGACCAGACTCGTCATGTTGCCCCAGCACACCCTATTGAATTTTCTAACACGGTCAAATACGTGATTAAAGGTCTTCCTTCAACTGGTGGCATCGGAACTGGAGGTTCTTGGAGATATTTCTTGATTTTGTCATTCATCATTCCATACCATCTCTTGATTTTTCTTTTTTGGTAATTTGAAGATGGGTTTGCAGGTAGCAGTCAAATGTGGGATGAATCGGGCAATGTAATCCGAGTGCCCCAAGAAACCTCTGACTTCTTTCTTGTCTATTTCAATACCCATTGCAATTTCAATTGATTCCTCCTGCGGCTGTATGGTCTTTTCTTCTTGTAGTAATAGTCTGACAAGTTCACCAGGGACTTCACAATCTTCCTCGCTTCCATCCTCGGCTTGGTAGATCGGATTTTCAAAGTCATAATGAACAGTAGCAGAACTATTATCAACAGGATCCAGAGTGGATATGGATCGGAAAACTGTTACGTGCGTGTGTGCAAGAAAACATAGCTTGTTTTGAAAAAAATGACAGGAAAGATAAAGAGCGCAATATTTGAATGCAAAAAGTCCATTGATTTATTGAATATGAATATGCTTATGAAATGACAAAACCCTTGAAAAATTAGCTATTATGCCCCGGGTATAGACACAATGCTTTAAAATGTTAAAATAGCAATAACAATTACTCCTGACTAAAGGAAATCGGGATAGTGTCTTCAGCCTTCCAATTATTGAGTCCGTCACCAATTGTTGGGAAAGTCCAGCTATCCAAGTCATAATCGTCATCAGTATCTTCCACAGCATTGACAGTCTCGTCTTGCTTAGGCAGAGGAGCAGTGATGACATTAGGAGTCTCAGGCGGATCAAATTCAAATTCTCCGGCGTCGATCATATCCTGAATTTTGTTCTTCAACGACCAACAATCGTTTGTATCATGCCCGGGGCTATCGGAGTGATAGGCACACCTGGCATTGGGATTATAACGAGGAGAAGTAGTGTTGGGTTTTGCAGGAGGATCTCTGAGGGTAATTAAATTTGCTTTTAGCATACCCTGCAGTGCCTGTGCTAAAGTCATATTGATCTTCGTAAACTGCCTTCTTCCCGGGTTAGTGTGCCTCACAGATTTCTTGTCTTTTTTCTTCTCGAGCAAGAGAGCCTTCAGTTCCTTCTGCCCCCTGGATAAGTTCAAGATCATCTCCTGGAGTTGAGCATTCTGAGCATGGAGATCCTTGACAGTTTGTTCGAGGTCCATTTTTCTGTGTGGAGGAAAATCGTGAGAACACTGATCCCTTTAGAGTACCTGTTATGCTATGTTATGCTATGCAATGCATGAAATGTTTTCAAGGCCTTTTGGAATTTAACTTTGCATAAACTACCGAAAAGGGAAACTTTTTTTTTTTGTTTTTTTTTTTGTTTTTTTTTTTTGTTTTTTTTTTGTTTTTTTTTTTTTGTTTTTTTTTTCATACAAAACAGAGCAAAGTTAAATCCCTAAGTCCTTGAAATGGTTAGTACAATGCCATGATGTTAAGTAAAATAACAAGCACAAACGAGTCACACAACAATCATTCCTAGGTTTTAAGGCTTGCATGAGTTCCATAGGTAAGTACCCTCCCCACTGAAGTTTAGTTGGTTCAACCTGTCCTAGAATAGTAACCGGGTTCTAGAAGGATCTCAGATCATCGACCTTCCTTTAAGTCCACTTCAGTGCAACACCAAGTGGTTGACCAAAGCTTCCCTAAAGTCCAATCTCAAAGAGTGTAGTATCGAGTCTCAACCAACCCCAGTCGGAACCGAAGTCAGTTATCTCACTACTTTCTAATGGCCAGGATGAGTCAATTCGGGTTCTAAAGGTCTGGTTAATGCTTTAATGACACCACGCGGAAGCCAAATTTTTCCTCAAGTAACATGAGGAACATCAGGACAACCAAAGTGTCACATTAACCGTAACCATCATTTTAACCATTCCAGTATACGCCGGATAGTCGCGATGATCTATTGCTACTTACCTAAGGTACACTAGATCCGGGTGTAGGATCTTTCACTCAAAAATACCCAAGCAATCCCTTAAAAGTAAATCAGACAATTTGGAATAAGTGATCTTGTTTTTAAGGTAACCTCTCTTTTTAAAGTGTCCCCAGCAGAGTCGCCAGTTCTGTCATACGGTGAACTGACTTGGGGTGTTTTGCTTTTTATCGCAATGTCGCGGATAGCAAGAGTCGCCACCGACTTTTCTTTTATCCAATAAGGAAAGGTGGAAAAGAACAGGAAAGACCTTAATTAGATTTTGGGTTCGGGAGGTACATTATACAAAGGGAATGTGTTAGCACCCTTTGTATCCATGGTTATCCATGGGCTCTTAATTGCTGGATCACTTATATTTTTGTCTGAAAAGTGTTGGTGAATTGTTTAAAAATGTTTCGAAAAGAGAGTTTAACTTTGTAATGATTCTCGTATGAATGTATACAAAGTATTTATCTCGTTTGATTTTGAAAACGGTTTAGAAAAATGTAACTTGGTAATGATTCTAGTATGAATGTATACCAAGTGGTGACTTTCTAGGATTTGCAAAGTGTGAGGGGTGGAAAATGTTTTAGGTTATGATCCAGTAATTGAGAGTTATACCTTCCTAAGGTTGTTATGGGCATTTCCTACCCTTATGAGGGTAAAACTGTCCTTACTATTGAGAAGTAAGTAATTTTACCCTTTGGATGTTTAAGGGTCATCGTAGGGTCATCGATAGGTCATTGAAGGCAACAGTTGTAAGGATACCTTAGCATTCGAAGGGACGATCATCATTTAACCGTAGGCTACACCGAAGGGTCATCGAGGGACAAAATCGTATTTTCGAAGGCAACATCCGAGGGACCATGATTTATTTTATGATGATTTAACCGAAGGGCCGTTGCTAAGTGTATCCCTACATTCGCGGGACATGACCGTTATACCGTAATACCGTAGGGCAGCAAAGAGAGGTCCAAGATCACTTATTTAAAGGCAATATTTTAAAGTCAATTAGGTAATTAGGACGAGCCTCCATATTAAAATCAATACATTAAAATTAATACATTAAAATTAATACATTAAAATTAACACATTAAAATTAATTAAGTAATTTAGGGTGAGTCTCCACAAGGGTATCCCACAAATAAAGTGGAAGACCTAACGGCAATCTTTTCCTGGGACAGGTGAACCTTGGCAAAATTCAGCAAACGGGTTAGAATACCAAATCGGGGTGTAATCGAAGATTACACCGCAAAAGAAAATACAGCAGCATGAATGTCAGGCAAAACAGTGCATAATTAACATAGAATAGATCAGATACGCATAGGACATAACAAACAAAATATTAGCGACTGTCCCGTTCGCCTTTGCCTCGCCTAGCGAGGGCCTAGCGAATACTCGCTACATGCTCGCTTAGCGATGTGCTAGCGAGCGGCTGCGGGTTTTGAATTTCAGAATAGTATGACTTCAACCTGCGGCATGGCTTATGGCATCCAACACATAATTATACGGTTCAACATTCACAATATTCAGGCACACTTAAATTCACATGCAAAACCTCAAATATGTTTATGAATTCAATTATAATATCACATGCAAGTTAAGAACATAAAGCGGTATCACATGCAAATTAAGAAAATAAAGCGATAATAGTAATGCAAACCTGTTTGCAATCGAATTGCAACCTTGAATTGGCGAGCCGGATTGAGTTGGGCGGTGGTAGCTTCGGAGCGGAGGAGCGGCCTTCAGGGTTTCTAAAGTAGCCTCCAGGGTTTTTGTGCCAGGGTTTTCGTCTGGCTCCCTCTGTTTTTCGTCCTCCTTTTCATTACTGAAGTGCTGGTATTTATAATGCCCTTTTTCATGACCTAATGGGCTCAGAACGAAGCCCGAAATTTTTTGTTGTCTGTCAGCTTCGCTAGGCGAGCTGGTAGCGAACGTTTGCTTCGCTAGGCGAGCGTGTAGCGAACGTTCACTAGGCGAGCGTGTAGCGAACGTAACGTTCGCTAGGCGAGCGTGTAGCGAACAGGCCAGTTTGGGCCATTTTCTGGATTGGGCCATTCGTGAGCTAGGCCTTTGTCCCTTTAAGATCAGTGCCATAAAATGAGTCGGAATGCCCCTGAAAAATGTCTTGAACTATTGATGGGCAAATTTTGGGGTATGACAAATAGCATGCTGATATCATTTGAAAATGGTTTGGACGTGCAAAAGGCATGATGTTAGCTTATGCATCAAGTTACAAAGTGAATTGTATATTTGGTCATAAACATTCATCTCTTCGAAAGTCACATATAGAAAATTCAAACATGGTCATGTGAGTAATGGTTGGAAAGGTCTTGACATAAGGAACAAAATCTATGTTGGAAAAAAATCCATTTGGAGTTTGGAAATTCGTGAAAACTGACCTTGAAGTTTGAGGTACAAAACATGTCTAGGTTTACTTTGAATTTTTTTCCCAAAAGTGACCAACTTCAAGCCCTTCTGTTTCAATGATGCAAGCCTCAAATGGAAAACCCTCAACATCAAAGTTGTATATATTTTCAAGATGATCAATTTGGACTTAAATTTTGCATCATTTGAATTTTTGATGAGAAAGTTATGGGCACTTGAAGTTGGACATTTTTCACATTCAATGGTTTTGGTCCAAAGTGACCTATAATGTTTTGTACTATCACATGTGTTTATTTTAGGATTATGAAATTTTGTCCAACATAACATTTTAAGTAGACATCTTAATATTTCCAATTCAACTTGTCTCACCTCAAAATCATAAAAAATAAGTAAGTTAGGTCCTTGGGAAGTTGACCCAACATTAGGGTTTTAGTCAAAATGACCTATAATGTTTTGAAATGAATGATGACCTTCCAAGTTTCAAATGAATTTTTGATGAACATGAAAGTTGCTCATATAGTTCTTAAGGACATTGTTGATCTTGGGGTCATCTTCATTTGACAAACACATCAAAAGTTGGGTCTCAATGATCCTCAGTTTAGTCAGATGAATTAACTGGTCAACTTCTCAAAGCCAAACTTCAATTCTTGATGAAATAGTGATTGAGGATACTCACATAAGCTCATATATGTATAAAATAATGAATGAAAGAAATTCCCTTGATTGAATTTGATCATAGGTTGAGGTTGCTTCATGAGTAAGGCACAGTCAATGCACAGTTGAATTAGGGTTTCCTTGGGAAACAATCCTCAAGCCCTTTGGTTTATCTTGATCAAATTGGCAAATTGAGATACTTGGGAGACATATATGATGATTGAGAGATTTGTGGACCATTGTCAAGCTTGTTCTCATCTTCATCTAGCCATTTCATTGAGCATAAGAGCCTCCTAGGAGCAAGGGCACACATGATCACTTGAGCTTCAAAATAAAAAGAGTTAGTGACATATTTTTGTGATTTTGGTTAGTAATCAAAAATAAGAAAATCAATAATATACAATACAAGCATGCTTGGTGGTCTCAAAACACTCAAACAAGTCCCAACCCAAAGGTTAAGGAGCCACACATGCTATGATCCTTGAGGCAATGCAATGAGCAATGATATGATGCCATGAGGGATCTTAGGGTCAAAATTAGGGTCTTACAGGTGGTGATCATGAAGTGAGATGAATCTGAGTGTTCATATTTGGTACCACATGCATGTCGAATCGGTATTGAGTATATTGCATAAGTGTTGCATTTATATTGATTGCTATTGATGTGTTGTTGGATGAGATGTATTTGCATATGATGTTAATAATAATTGAGATATGATTTTGTATGATGTTGATGATAATTGAGATGTTGTCGTGTATGCTGTTGATTATGATTTGGATGTAAGAATGTGATATACTATTATGCATGATTGTGTAGATGTTGTACTCTATTTTTCATTCTATATCGTTATTATTGAAATGAATTCTCACCCCTTCTATTTGAACATTGTCTTTACATGGGCATAATGCAAATACTCAAGAGTAGTATTGTTGAAGTAAGTGGAATGTATCTCTTGGATTACTTCTTTATTTTATATCTTTTACTAGTGGTACCTTGATCTGATCATGTAACATCGGGTTGGGTTAAACGCTTATTTTATTCCTTATGTTCGATTATGTTGAAGTCATAAGACTAATTTTGTTGTTGAGAATTCTTAAGATGTTAAGTTGATTGATTACAACTCTCTTATTTTGTTATTGCAATTGAAGTTGAGACTAGATGTTATTACTTGCTTTATCTTCCATAATTATGATGATAATTCCGCTGTGATGATACTTTAAAATGGAAGTGAGCACACGGTGACAAGTTATGAATGTCTTATTATGTGAATATATAATACCGATCAGATGGAATGGATATCGTGTAAACATCCCTGGTATGATTCAGCTAAGTGGGATGTTGTGTAAACATCCTTATTACAAATGTGTCTATTAAAATTTACTGTTGAAACCCATGTTACGGAGCAGGTCATGTGTTACAAAGGTGTGACACCCTACGTGGTTTTATTTTATATTTAATTTACACGATAAATTATGTGAGGGGTTTAGGGTGTTATAGTTAGCACTGAGATCAAAGATACTTTGTTCGTGTGGATTGAGTAGATGCGTTGATCATCGTTCATTGCTTGTGATCATTCATCCGAATCTGCATCGAAGTTTTTAATCACCACAAAAAGTAATTTTTCTATCACTGATCATGCATCATTCGTAAAGATCAACTAAAGAGATTTTTTTTGTTTTCCGCTGCATTTTGAATCACTTTTTCCCTTCAGTGGTATTAGAGCCACTTGTGAAACCATGATCGAATAGATGTTTAATTTCTGTAATTTATGTATTAATTCGATTAAACCACGTAATAGATTTAATTTTGGCATCTTGTTGTGTATGATTTGGATGAATCGATGTTGATTATGCTTTGAAATCCGACATTTGTATGGGGAAGTAGCGATACATCGATTATCCATAAGTTACACAAAATTAATCAATCAATTTCATATAAGATATGAATAATTTGGATGCAACAGTGGTATATTTGATATGCATTTATTTCACCGATTCAATTAGTGTGATGAATGTGCTTCATATGAATGATCAATGTTCATTCTGCTTCAAAATCCAACATTTGTATGATGAAGCAATGACATTTCGATCTTTCAAATTGAATAATTGATCATTGCGTTTTTTGTGACATGAATGTTTTGCATTAGAGTTTATGATGGGACAAGAGTTGTGGTGTTAAGAGTTATAAAGTTAGAATTTATAATGGCATAAGAGTTGTGTTTTTAGAGTTTGCAAAATTTTGTAATATAATAATAATTGCTATGATTATTATTATTATAATTTTTTTTATAAAATAATAATAGTTATTATTATTATAAAGTAAGAATACTATTTATTGTCGTCATACCTGCCTTGTCGTAATATATATCACATATGATGATTATTGTGTGTGTAATGGTAACAACAGTACATGAATGAAATATATTAGTTATAGTGTTGTAATGAAACATGTTGATGCAACATGGTATTAGCTATATTATTTAAATATTTAATCAATATAATAATAAATAGTTATTATATATTTTAAATACTATATATTTTAAATAATTTGATATACGTTTATAATCAATAGTACAACTTTGAATAATTCTAAATAATGTGATCAATTTGTCAAATTTAATTTAATTTATTTAATTAACATAATTTAAATTAATAATAATAATAATAAAATGTATCTATAATTGTTTCCTTGTGGTGAGGGTTATGGATTTAGTCTTCCTTCATTTGTTTTGAGCATATTTTAAATATGATCTGCGTGTCGTGTCTTTCTCTTTATTTTTTTTATGTAACTTCTTTTCTCATCTCACTCCCTCATATGTAAAACGAGTATTTTTTGATGTAATGAAGAGAAGAAGAAGACAAGATAAAATGAGGATAACCATGAAGGTCTATCTTAGAGAAGCATAAATCGTTATTAGGTTTAGCTTAGGTTCACTCATTGACTTGAGGGAACAATTGCGTTAGGGGCCATAATCGTATCATTTTAATATTATATGTATGTTGATGCATGTGAATGTATGTTGATGCATGTGAGACATGATTTATATGATAAATAAGCTGATGAAATCAAACTAATAAAGATTGCCTCAAATCAAATATTAAGTTAAAGTTTTGAAATTATAGCATTCATCGAGACTAGTATCGAGTAATGTAGGTTTCGCCTAACGCAAAATGCATGTTCTATATTAGTAAGATGTGATGGGATAAATGTAACATCCAATTGCTAAAATATTGGGTCGAACTTAACTAAACAAATCATAATAAGATTATAGATATTTAGAAGCAAGAGTTAGGAGCAATATATATGATGAATTAGAATGAGGAGTTAATCACCCAATTGATAATATTTGAGAATTGTATTAGATACAATTGGAAGGAGTTCCTACCTAAATAACTTAGTTTTATGTAATCACCTTAATGCTGACTTAAAACAAAGTGAAATGTGGATCTAAATCCACTAAAAAATCTTCCAACAGAATTTTCCAAATCAAATGGTGAAGCTCATTTGATTTGAGTAAAATAGTGGGAGCATATTTAATTAAATGCCTAATTGAATATGTTGGTTTTAATGATACTTATATTTTCACATTTTTCATGTAGATTGCCATGACAACAAACACCTCTAAAAACATTTTTACGACCAATCCTTTATAAGGAAAAACTGTTTGGGATTTTTTTTCTAGATTGACAATGAAACCTGAGGATTGTCCTTAAAAATGATAAAACTTGACTTATAGATACCTCTTCCTGAGAAGGAGCCTCATAGTTATGCTCTTAAGGATGAAAGAGATGCTTATAATAAGCACATCGATTATGCCAATGAAACTGCTTGCCTCATGCTGGCTACCATGAATTATGAATTGCAAAAACAACATGTAAACATGGAAGTGTTTGATATAATTGAGCATATGATGATGTTATATCAAGAGCAGGTGGGGCATGAGAAATTTTAAGTTTCAAAAGCCATTTTTCAAGGTAAGCTAGTCGACGGAGCCCTAGTAGGTCCCCATGTACTCAAGATGATCGAGTATGTAAAAAACCTTGAAATGTTGGGTTTTCCCCTAAAAAAGGAGCTTGCGGATGATTTGATCATGTAATCGTTATCGGAAAGCTTCAATAATTTTGTCCTTAACTTCAATATGAATGATATGAAAAAAAGAGTCTTCCAGAGTTGCTAGGAATGTTAAGAACTGTAGAGCAAATTCTGAAGTAAAAAAGGAAGTCTATTATGAGGGTCAGTAATGCAAAGAAGCAGAACAAAAGGCCCAACAAGCAGGGTGGTAAAGGGAAAGGCATGGAAGTTTCCAGACCCAAACTTACTGCTCATGCTTTGGAGCCTAGTGGAGGTATAACAAAGGCGAACACTTGCTTTTATTGCGGTAAGAGAGGATACTGGAAGAGAATATGCCAAAAGTGCCTAGAAGACAAGAAGAATGGAGTAGAGACTTCAACTTCAGGTATTTTTGTTATAGAAATAAATTTATCTACTTCTACACCATGGTATTGGATACTGGATGTGGTTCTCATATTTGTACTTTGACGCTCGCTTCTTGATTGCATCACTTTATCTCTTCTTAACATTACTTTATTCTTATTTGATGTAACATTTGTCTCACATTATAATTTCCTCCATGGTCGTCGCCAATTTTTATGCCAAGGACTCGTTAAAGTGTCTTGCTTTGAGACCATTTTGAAAGGCCCCTACGAACATATCTTAATTGGGATGGGTGAATTTGATTGTCCCTTCGATGAAACATGCCAAGTTTTCTTAGAGAGACTCATCATGCCCCTAGAGGATATTGAAAACACTCATGGTAAATACATTCATGTGTTTGCTGGAGGAAAAACGATGTATCATTTTCTCACCAGGTCCTGATAGATAGTTATAAGGAATCTAGGGAGGCTCGTGTACCAATGTAGAGAGGAATCCTTAAAAGTGTCTACTATCAGCTTGCACTTTAGCAAGTTGGTAGCTCCAATAATATCCATTTGAGTGTTGACCGTTATGATGTACCCCTGTGGATCACTCTATAGCACCAAACTTTATTTATTCCAAAGGAAAGAGACAATATCGATAAAACCCTTAAAAGAAAAAGAAGATGGTTATCACAACCAAATTTGGATTCGGGAGTCGATTATGCAAGGGAAAGGTATTAACACCCCTCACATTCGTTGTACTCAACGGAAACTGTTTTGACTATTATGCACGGATGAGTGTTATTATCTAAAGATTGCTTATGATTGGTTTTATTACTTTATTTTGTAAGGGGAAAAATAAGTTTTTAATTAACGTGTTCGCCAAGATTTTAAAATCCCGTGCCTACGTATTCCCATAGTGCAATGAGAAATTTAGAGCTTCGCAGTTCGTAGGGTAGAAAATAAGTATTTGTTGGTTATTTTTATTGAACAATGTTAACGTTCACATTCTAGCAGTTATACGTTGCTTGCATACTCGCGCTTGAGAGGTTTAAGTCATGTTTGTATTACGGTAGAACGAATATAACATGTTTGTTTGTGAAAAGTTTTGGATTGATGTTTTCCCTAAGGCGAAAATAGGGTTTGATGTATTGAGATTTGTTTTTAGTCTGAAGATAAATATCCAGACAGGGAGCTCTACAACGGTGTTTGAACATTCAGGGAGAGAGAGTCTACACCTTCCTCCTTTTTCTTCTAAGTTTTTGTGAAAGATGTATGGTAAATTAAGTCAATTAGAATCAACTTAATTCAATTGATTAACATGTTTTAATATGGAAGAAGAAATTTTGAACATGGAGCTCCACACTAGTGTCCAATCCATCTTCCTTAATTTCTATTGTGAAATAGATTTTTAAAATGACTTGACGTTGAATCAAATTAATTTTTTTTCTTTTGAAAAAGGTTCTTCTTAGGTCGCCTTTGATTATTTTTAAGTTAAGAGACGAATATGGAAATCGATAAAATTAGTACACGTTCATGAGAGTGGGGCACATTTTTCCCAAATGGGGGATAATCATACACCATACAAACTTAAACCATAAGCACAAATGCATCATTCAAGAAGTAAAATAAACCACTCAAGAAATAATCGACAATCACAATTCATGAATTTAATATCATATTTTTGTTACAAAAAACTATATTAACTTTAATATGAATTAAGCAAAAATTAGATCCTAAAAATAATTGTGTATGACTATGATAATTTTTATAGGGATTATGCATAGAGTTATTTTCTAACATTCAATCTAGTAACCAATCATATAAAGCCACATGGTTAAGTTATTAAAGTAAACCAAAATTCATCACTAACTAAAATATGACACATGGAATTTTAATTGAAAAATAAAATTAAAGCAAAAGAAGAATGAAAACAAGGAAATGAGAACTAACCAGTAACATGAAAATGCTTCTTTCAGAAAGTCACTTTTTCAAAAGCTCTTATCCTCCTTTACTGCCTTCATCATCTTCACGTACTCAATGTTAATGGCATTAATGGAAGACATACGTTTTTGTGACCAACGACGCTTGGTGGTGGCAGTCGCGTATTACTGGCGGGCAGTGGTGGTTAAAAGGATATGAGGGCAGAGGGTTTCATAAACTTTGCAGATGTAACCCCAACGGAGTTGATTCTCTTTGATGTTAAGACCTGGGTAGAGGGTTTCTCCTGATTCGATGTCGAATTCTTGATCATTTTTCACGGTTGTGTAGCTTCGCTTGTCCCGCTGCACCTATGGCCACTGATCAACCATCATCATCTTCGTCTTGATTGTTCGATTCCTCTTCGTCCTTCTTCTTTTTCTAGTTTGATTTTTATTGCAATTTTGTTGTTGAGTTGATTCGTTATTGTTCCTGATTGATGCTCTGTTTGCGGTTTGTGAATTGGTTAACGTATTTGATGTTTCGTATCTTTCACACCAAGTGTTAGGTGAAATGCTTGAATTGAACTCTTTCACTTTTCTCTTGGTTGCAGCTTCGTGGTACTGTTACCATGTTGTGATCGATTGTGGTTGGAGAATTTATGCAGAATTGGTATCGTATCGACCGTTTTTCAAATTGTTTGCCATTTTTCATTAAATTGCCTCAACCAAGTTTATTTTATTTTTTGCTTTGGTTTCTTGCGAATTAAGAGGTTGAATTGTTGTACGATTGTTGATAATTGTGGTGAGGTGAATTCTTGGAGGTTATGGTTGTTGATTGTTGTTTTGTAGGTCATGATAATCATGGATAAATTAGTGGCTATGGAGTTTTTTAGAGTTGAAGATTATGGAAGATATGATGGTTAAGGAAGCTTGAAAAAGAAGAGGTAAAAGGTGGATTCTTGGAGATGAAGGCTTTATGGTGAATTGTTGATTATGGTGAAGATGAAGATTGGAAAAGAAGATGAATAATGGTAAAATTGGTGGAAATGGTGGAGATGAATATGGTGAAGGATGAAGAACTCTGAATTATGGAAGAATAAAGAAGATTTGTGAAGTGTGAAGTTTGTTATAAGATGAAAATTGAGATTTTGGTGTTTTTTTTTGTAAAAATAGTGATTAACCCCCCATGATGAGAATGATGAAGTTTTTGTAATTATAAAAATGGAGGGAAAGTTAGTTAGGCTTGCTTGAATTAGAACCCTAGGATAGTGATCCTTGTGATGGGCTTAAGAGTGACTAGGATTGAATTGTGTTAGTTTGGAGGGATTAAGATAGTTAAGGGTAGTTAACATAGTTAGAAATGAAATGCAAATGAAATGTAAATTTTGTGTTTATTTAAAATGAAAATGAATTTCATTTGGTTTACTTGAAATGTATTTCACTTGGTTTTATCTTCTTAGAAATAAAATGTAAATACAAATGTGTAGTAAATTCCACTTGGAATACAAATGCAAATATAAATGTGTCATACGGTGAACTGACTTTATGTGTTTTGCTTCGGAAAGCAAATGTCGCGGTTAGCAAGAATCGCCACCGACTTTTCTTTTATCCAATAAGGAAAGGTGGAAAAGAACAGGAAAGTACTTAATTAGATTTTGGGTTCGGGAGGTACATTATACAAAGGGAAGGTGTTAGCACCCTTTGTATCCATGGTTATCCATGGGCTCTTAATTGCTTGATCACTTATATTATTTTTCTAGTCTGAAAAAGTGTTCGTGAATTGTTTAGAAAATGTTTTGAGAAAGAGAATTTAACTTTGTAATGATTCTCGTATGAATGTATACAAAGTGGTTATCTCGTTTAGTTTTGAAAATGGTTTAGAAAAATATAACTCAGTAATGATTCTAGTATGAATGTATACCAAGTGGTGATTTTCTAGTATTTGTGAAGTGTGAAAAGTATTTTTAAATTGTGAGTAAGCAATTAAGAGTTATACCTACCCCAGGTCTTTATGGGCATTTCCTATCCTTGTGAGGGTAAAACCGTCCTTATTATTGAGAAATAAGTAGTTTTATCCTTTGGATGTAAAAGGGTCATCGTAGGGTCATTGAAAGCAACGGTTGTAAGGACACCTTAGCATTCGAAGGGACTATCATCATTTAACCGTAGGCTACACCGAAGGGTCATCGAGGGACAAAATCATATATTCGAAGGCAACACCCGAGGGGCTATGATTTATTTTATA
This sequence comes from Lathyrus oleraceus, assembly GCF_024323335.1. Taxonomy (NCBI): domain Eukaryota; kingdom Viridiplantae; phylum Streptophyta; class Magnoliopsida; order Fabales; family Fabaceae; genus Lathyrus; species Lathyrus oleraceus. The sequence goes on from NC_066582.1 coordinate 236,190,842, forward strand.
GGGACATGATGATTTAATCGAAGGGTCTTGGCTAAGGGTATCCCCACATTCGCGGGACATGACCATAATACCGTAATATCGTAGGGTAACAAAGAGAGGTCCAAGATCGCGTATTTAAAGGCAAAGTTTTATAATTAATTAGATAGCCGTAATCGATTAAGTAATTAGGTCCACATTAAAATCGATGAAATCAATACATTAAAATCAGCTAGATAATTTAGGATGTATCTCCACATTAAAATTAAGTAATTCAGAATCCATCTCCATAAGGGTATCCCACAAATAAAGTGGAATACTTAGCCGGCCGTTTCTTCGGGAATGTGTAAGCCTTTACACAATTCAGCACACGGGTTAGAACATCGAGATAAAGTACAATTGAAAATTGCACCACAAAATAAACACAACAGTCATAAAGTCAGGCCAAATAATGCAGAATTATAATAAATCTTGATTAGATAAACATAAGGCAAAACAGAAAAGAAACAAAACAGCCACTGTCCCGTTCGCTCCTGCTTCACCTAGCGAAGGCTTAGCGAGTGCTCGCTACAGGCTCGCTTAGCGATGTGCTAGCGAGCTGCTACGGGTTTTTTAGTTTGATAGCAGCATGATCTCCGGCACCCTGAACTTTATGGCATTTAATTACAGGAATAGCATGGACAAACATTCAGGATATTCAGGCATAGTTAAAATTCACATGTGAAATCAAATTACATATCCGAAAATTTAATCATGATGCGTTATGTATGTAGCGATTACCGATTAAAAGCATAAAACAGTAGTGATGCGCAAACCTGTTTGCAATGGAACTGCAGCTTTGGATTGGCAAATCGGGTCGAATTGGGCGGAGGCAACCTTGGTGCGGATGAGCGGCCTTCAGGGTTTCTTTGCTCGGAATTCTCGAAGTTGGTCTCCAGGGTTTCTATGCCAGGGTTTCTGCCCTTCTTCGTCCGTCTTCCTCCCTCCCCTGAAGTGTCGGTATTTATAGTGATCGTGGTGACCTAATGGGCTCAGAATGAAGCCCGAAAATTCTGATATATCGCAAGCTTCGCTAGGTGAGCGTTGTAGCGAAGGGTTCGCTAGGCGAAGGATTTGCTCGCCTAGTGAGCAGGCCATCTGTGACATAATGGGCTCCGAATGAAGCCCAATAATTCTGGTATTCGCAAGCTTCGCTGGGCGAAGGAGTTGCTCGCCTAGCGAGCAAGCTAGTTTGGGCCTTTTTTTGGATTGGGCCTGTTGTGAGCTGGGCTTTTGTTCCTTTAAGGTCAGTGCCTTGCAGAATAAGTTGGAGTGCTTCGAGAAATGTTTTGCAAGATTAATGGGCAAATTTTGGGGTATGACAGCTGCCCCTGTTCAATATTCTTGAACCGAGAGAGTTAGGAAGACATGTATGCCATTCGTGGTCTGGAGGTGGAAGATTATTGGACACTAGAATGCCCCAAAAATTTGCACTTGTCAATTAGTCTTGATGGAGATGGGCTTAAAGATGCCATCCAGGAAGTTTGATGATGAGGGCTTCAGATTGTGTCGTACGTTAGACGATATCTGAAGACATGGGTGTCATACCGGGTCGTACGTTAGACCGTGTAGTGAGTCATCCATTAGGTTGTCGACTTCGCCGGGGAGTCAGAGTGTGTTATACGTTGCTGGGGATAAGGGATCAGAATGGATCGTACGCTAGATTATATTTGAGGGGATAAACATCCAAATGGGTCGCACGCTAGGCCGTATTGGAGTTGCAAAAGGAGCCGTCTATTAGGCTGAATCTGAAGATGAAAGGGGTAGTCATATGCTAGACTACGCTTCAGAAATGTACCGTACACTAGGTAGCATCTGAGGAGATGAAGGTCTAACTGGGTCGTACATTAGACCGTATTTGAGCAGAATGAGCCGTCCATTAGGCTGAATCTGATGATGAAAGGGGTAGTCATATGCTAGACTACGCTTCAGAAATGTACCGTACACTAGGTAGCATCTGAGGAGATGAAGGTCTAACTGGGTCGTGCATTAGACCGTCTCTGAGCAGAATGAGTCGTCCGTTAGGCTGAATCTGATGGCGAAAGGGGTAGTCGTATGCTAGGCTACACGTCAGAATGTACCGTACGCTAGGTAGTCTCTGAGAAATGAAAGGTCCAACTGGGTCGTAAATTAGACCGTATTGGAGTAGTTGAAGGTCAGGATGGATCGTCCGTTAGATCGTATCTGAATGGAAGGAGTCATATGTTGAGCTGAATCAGAATGAACCGTACGTTAGACTGTATCTGATCGTATTTATAGATGCTGTATTTGCAATAAATGGCCGGGACGGGCTTAAAGATACCATCCTTAGGAGGATAATTAACCTGAAAAATAAAGTTAGCTTCATGCTATGTCATGATGCATGAGATATTTTATGTTTACAATGTATGCATGCGGATGCTGTGAAATGATGTAATGAATGAATTATGCATCTGAAAAGTCCTTCCCGAGGACTCTTACTGGGGAAATAAATCTCAGTCTTCTGGTTGGAGATACTGGTATCGGTGATCCTTTCTTAGCTGGGGTTACTTGATTCTGTCTGATGGTAGAAATATTTAACAGAAGCCTGGCCGGGGGTGGAAGAGATGACCAATTTGTCTAGTAATGCCAATTGCTTTTGGGGAGAATAACTGGCTTTGCTGGGGAATAGAATCAGCAACGGCTTCATTGGAAAGCATGGTTAGACCTTCTCCTCGATCCTGAAGTCTCTTGTAATTGCTATTTCCGTTTTATGCATGTATTTTGATAAACATCGATCATATTCAAATACATATATCAGTTCAAATTAAATCAATGGACGTTTACGCAAACAAAACAGAAAAAGTAACAAAAGCATCCTTTTTTTTTTGGAAATGAAATTGTATTGATTTTGAAAGAGGGCCTATAAACAGGCAATTTGTGTACAAAGAGACAGAAATCCTAGTAAGAGGAAATTGTCAAGGAAACAAAGAGAAAGCTATGCAGAAAAAGTCCCATCGATCTTAATTCCACTACTGTCATTATGTCTTCAAGCATCTCATCTCCTGCTGTCGGATAGAAGTGATTGGCTTGTTCAGTCCCTTGAACTTGGGTGAAGCTGACCGAGAACGGGACATAGTCATACGCTTTAATCCCTAATTTTTTCCTGGACCGCCTTTTCAGGTTTTCAGTCCACCAGGATACCCTTTTTGCCCAAGCCGCCTTTTCAGGTTTTCGACTTGCCGGGTGTACATGCGTAGTATTTTTTAACTATGTCCGTGTTCACGGGATGCGGGGACTCTTCGTCATCCACTGTAACAAGCATCATGGCTCCACCAGAGAATACCTTTTTAACTACAAATGGCCCTTCGTATGTGGGAGTCCATTTGCCTCTAGAATCACCTTGTGGTAGAATGATACGCTTTATTACCAAGTCGCCACTTTGGAATTATGGTGTTTTATTTTGAACTGCGTGCAGAGTTCAGTAATCATCTGGTTGTTCAAATTAGCACCATTATCAGTGATAGCTCTTTCAGGAGATAGCAGACTTCACAAGTGTGTATCTGATAAGATCCATCTTAGAAATCAATAAAGCGGTATGATTCAACATATACTGTCTTAGTCGGCGAGCAGCCCAAGCCAAAGCACAACAAGCTTTCTCGAGCTGTGAGTATCTTGTTTCACAGTCGGTACCTTTTTGCTAAGGTGGTATATTGCATGCTCTTTTCGACCAGATTCGTCATGTTGCCCCAACACACACCCTATTGAATTTTCTAACACGGTCAAATACATGATTAGAGGTCTTCTTTCAACTGGTGGCATCAGAATTGGAGGTTCTTGGAGATACTCCTTGATTTTGTCTCAGTAATTTGGAGACGGATTTGCAAGTAGCGGTCAAATGGGAGCTAAATCGGGCGACGTGGTCCAGATTTACGATTTCGATCGATGCCCCATGCGGCTGAATAGTCTTTTCTTCTTGCAGTAGTCTGGCAAGCTCTCCAGGTACTTCACAATCTTCCTCACTTCCATCCTCGACTTGGTAGATCGGATTTTCAAAGTCATAATGAACAGTAGCAGAGTTATTACCAACAGTATCCAGAGTGGATATGGATCGGCAAATTGTTACGTGAGTGTGTGCAAGAAAACATAGCTTGTTTGAAAAATGACAGGAAAGATAAAGAGCGCAATATTTGAATGCAAAAAGGTCCGTTGATTTATTGAATATGAATGTGCTTATGAAAATGACAAAACCTTTAACAAAATTTAATACATTAAAATAAGCAATAACAATTACTCCTGACTAAAGGAAATCGTGATAGTGTCTTCAGCCTTCCAATTATTGAGTCCGTCACCAATTGTTGGGACAATCCAGCTATCCAAGTCATAATCATTATCAGTATCTTCCACAGCATTGACAGTCTCGTCATGATTAGGCAGAGGAGCAATGATGACATTAGGAGTCTCCGGAGGATCAGAGGTAGCTGCCTGTATCTTTCCACTTCGAATGCCGCTTTCAACATGTTCACCTGTTAATATAAGTTCAGTGAAACCCAATGAGGAACTCCTCAATAGATGGCTGTAGAATGGGCCAGTCAGTGTGCTCATGAACATGTCCACTAATTCTCGATCGGTCATGGGGGGTTTGACTCTGCCAACCAAATCTCTCCATTTTTGAGCATATTCTTTGAAGCTTTCTTTAGAGCCCATAGTCATATTCTGCAACTGTAGCCGAGTAGGCGCTAATTCAGAATTATACTGGTAATGCTTGTAGAAAGCTGTCGCTAAGTCAGTCCAGGTGTGGATGTCAGAGCTCTCGAGCTGATAGTACCATTCCAACTGTGTGCCAGCCAGACTCTCTTGGAAGAAATGGATCCATAGTTTCCTATCAGTGGTGTACGGCTGAATCTTTCTCACGTAAGCTCTCAGATGCACCTGAGGACAAGATGCCCCATCGTATTTAGTGAACGTGGGGATCTTGAATTTGCGAGGAATGACCACATCAGAGACCAGGCCTAAGCTTTCGAAATCCAGACCGGGCGCCTTCTGACCTTCCATAGCTAGCATACGCTCTTCCAGCAACTTGTACTTATCATCCTTAGGAGAGTACTGTTCATTCTCATAATCCTCATCGTCGTCCTTAGGGTTGAAGAGATCAACCTTCTCCTCTTCAGAATCATTCTCTGTCTCCTTCTCGCGCAAGAGAGCCTTCAGTTCCTCCTGCCCCTTGGATAAGTTCAAGATCATCTCCTGGAGCTGAGCATTCTGAGCCTGGAGATCTTTGACAGTTTGTTCGAGATCCATTTTTCTGTTAAATCTGTTTGCAATTGGAAGACCGTGAGAACATTGATTCTTTAGAATACCTGTTATGCAATGTTATGCTATGCAATGTATGAAATGTTTTCAATGTTTAAAGTCCTTGAAATGGTTAGTACAATGCCACGATGTCATGATGTTATGATGTTATGATATTATGATGTTAAGTAAATAACAAGCACAAGCAAGTCACACAACCATCATTCCTGAGTTTTAAGGCTTGCATGAGTTCCATAGGTAAGTACCCTCCCCACTGAAGTTTGGTTGGTTCAACCTGTCCTAGAATAGTAACCGGGTTCTAGAAGGATCTCAAATCATTGACCTTCCTTTAAGTCCACTTCAGTGCAACACCAAGTGGTTGGCCGAAGCTTCCCTAAAGTCCAATCTCAAAGAGTGTAGTATCAAGTCTCAACCAACCCCAGTCGGAACCGAAGTCAGTTATCTCACTACTTTCTAATGGCTAGGATGAGTCAATTAGGGTTCTAAAGGTCTGGTTAATGCTTTGATGACACCACGCGGAAGCCAAAATTTTCCTCAAGTAAACATGAGGAACATCAGGACATCCAAAGTGTCACATTAACCGTAGCTATCATTTTGACCATTCCAGTATACGCCGGATAGTCGCGATGATCTTTTGCTACTTACCTAAGGTACACTAGATCCGGGTGTAGGATCTCTCACTCAAGCATAAAATACCCAAGCAATCCCTTAAAAGTAAATCAGACAATTTGAATAAGTGATCTTGTTTTTAAGGTAACCTCTCTTTTTAAGGGTCCCCAGCAGAGTCGCCAGTTCTGTCATACGGTGAACTGACTTTATGTGTTTTGCTTTGGAAAGCAAATGTCGCGGTTAGCAAGAGTCGCCACCGACTTTTCTTTTATCCAATAAGGAAAGGTGGAAAAGAACAGGAAAGACCTTAATTAGATTTTGGGTTCGGGAGGTACATTATACAAAGGGAAGGTGTTAGCACCCTTTGTATCCATGGTTATCCATGGGCTCTTAATTGCTTGATCACTTATATTATTTTTCTTGTCTGAAAAAGTGTTCGTGAATTGTTTAGGAAATGTTTTGAGAAAGAGAATTTAACTTTGTAATGATTCTCGTATGAATGTATACAAAGTGGTTATCTCGTTTAGTTTTGAAAATGGTTTAGAAAAATATAACTCAGTAATGATTCTAGTATGAATGTATACCAAGTGGTGATTTTCTAGTATTTGTGAAGCGTGAAAAGTATTTTTAAATTGTGAGTAAGCAATTAAGAGTTATACCTATCCCAGGTCTTTATGGGCATTTCCTATCCTTGTGAGGGTAAAACCATCCTTATTATTGAGAAATAAGTAGTTTTATCCTTTGGATGTAAAAGGGTCATCGTAGGGTCATTGAAAGCAACGGTTGTAAGGACACCTTAGCATTCGAAGGGACTATCATCATTTAACCGTAGGCTACACCGAAGGATCATCGAGGGACAAAATCATATATTCGAAGGCAACACCCGAGGGGCTATGATTTATTTTATAGGGACATGATGATTTAATCGAAGGGTCTTGGCTAAGGGTATCCCCACATTCGCGGGACATGACCATAATACCGTAATATCGTAGGGTAACAAAGAGAGGTCCAAGATCGCGTATTTAAAGGCAAAGTTTTACAATTAATTAGATATCCGTAATCGATTAAGTAATTAGGTCCACATTAAAATCGATGAAATCAATACATTAAAATTAGCTAGATAATTTAGGATGTATCTCCACATTAAAATTAAGTAATTCAGAATCCATCTCCATAAGGGTATCCCACAAATAAAGTGGAATACTTAGCCGGCCGTTTCTTCGGGAATGTGTAAGCCTTTACACAATTCAGCACACGGGTTAGAACATCGAGATAAAGTACAATTGAAAATTGCACCATAAAATAAACACAACATTCATAAAGTCAGGCCAAATAATGCAGAATTATAATTAATCTTGATTAGATAAACATAAGGCAGAACAGAAAAGAAACAAAACAGCCACTGTCCCGTTCGCTCCTGCTTCGCCTAGCGAAGGCTTAGCGAGTGCTTGCTACAGGCTCGCTTAGCGATGTGCTAGCGAGCTGCTACAGGTTTTGAGTTTGATAGAAGCATGATCTCCGGCACCCTGAACTTTATGGCATTTATATACAGGAATAGCATGGACAAACATTCAGGATATTCATGCATACTTAAATTCACATGTGAAATCAAATTACATATCCGAAAATTTAATCATGATGCCTTATGTATGTAGCGATTACCGATTAAAAGCATAAAACAGTAGTGATACGCAAACCTGTTTGCAATGGAACTGCAGCTTTGGATTGGCAAATCGGGTCGAATTGGGCGGAGGCAACCTTGGTGCGGATGAGCGGCCTTCAGGGTTTCTTTACTCGGAATTCTCGGAGTTGGTCTCCAGGGTTTCTATGTCAGGGTTTCTGCCCGTCTTCGTCCGTCTTCCTCCCTCCCCTGAAGTGTCGGTATTTATAGTGATCGTGGTGACCTAATGGGCTCAGAATGAAGCCCGAAAATTCTGATATATCGCAAGCTTCGCTAGGCGAGCGTTGTAGCGAAGGGTTCGCTAGGCGAAGGATTTGCTCGCCTAGAGAGCAGGCCATCTGTGACCTAATGGGCTCCGAATGAAGCCCAATAATTCTGGTATTCGCAAGCTTCGCTAGGCGAAGGAGTTGCTCGCCTAGCGAGCAAGCTAGTTTGGGCCTTTTTCTGGATTGGGCCTGTTGTGAGCTGGGCTTTTGTTCCTTTAAGGTCAGTGCCTTGCAGAATAAGTTGGAGTGCTTCGAGAAATGTTTTGCAAGATTAATGGAAAAATTTTGGGGTATGACAAAATGCATGTGAAAATCAATTTTGTGAAGGAAATTGATATCAAAATTTGATTTTATGTATTTTTCTTGAAATATGAATTAAAATAAAGACAATGCAACAAATAATTGGACTAAAGAACAAATTGGCCATGAATTAAAAAAATAAATCTTTGACTTTTTAAAATAATACTAATAGAAATGCAATTTTTTTAATTTTTTTTAATTTGCATCTTATTCTTATTCTTACTCGAAATCCCATTAAAGAAATTAGAATAAAATTAAGTAATAAAACAAAATCAATTTTAAACCGTAAATCGAGAAAAACTATAAAATCAAACAATCTAAATGGTATGTAAATAAAAGTCAACAAAGTCAACCTTTGAACCTCTGAATAATGTAATGAAATGAATGATGTACTGTTTGATAAAATAGAATGCATGCTATGTTGATGCAGATGAAAAAAACTTAGGGTAAAATTTAGGGTATGACACATGTCTTTATTTAACTATCTTGAACTAAAGGATATGAAGAATGACATTTTTCATATGATTATGGTGGAAGGTAGTTAAATATATAGAAGACCCAAATTTTGCCATGTAAAAGAAATTGAATGCAATGTGATGCAATGATTCTGTATGTGTTTAATGAGAATTTATCTTGCTAGGAATGTGAAATGGAAAGTAGACTTTGTGGGGATGAGATAAGGTAAGATATTGTGAATTTCCAAAGATTTTCTTTTGCTTGAGACATGAATGGTATGGATATCAATGACTTTCGGACATTCAAGGTGGAAGAGGATTGAATACAAAGATCCAAAAATTTGAAATCCAAAGAGAAGAGATATGTATAAGTGTTTAAGTATTGTGATATTCCTTGAGGATTTTCTAAAAAGATTTGCGATAAGCAAACACGGTGGTAAATCTGCCGGATACTTGTAACGTGACAATGGTGCCAATACAAGATATATGATCTTTTTAAAGAGAGATCATTTCAACTCGGTGATTGGTAAAAATTGTTGGTGTAAGCCCTAGAGGCCAATACTTTTTGGTACTTGTATCGAATTAATAAAAGGCTTTTTCTTTATTATGATTGATTAATAAAGTCCCTAGAATAGATAGTCCGTTTAATGTATTAAGTGTGACTTAATCATGAGAACACATTAAACATAAGGGCGCTATTCTTAAAGTATCCGTAGTCGAGCTTTAATGTGAAGTGGGATAACATTAAAGCATTAAGACTATTATGTTTGTAGACTGATGATCACATCTCATGGATCATGGATAAAGAGTTATCAAGTCTTAAACATAGGTATGAATATTAGGAGTAATACTTATACCAGATTGACCCGCTATGAGAATACTATATAGAAAGTTATGCAAAGTGTCATAAGTTATTCTCATGGTGATAATAGTGTATTCCACTCTTCGACCTGAAACCACTATGGATCCTAGATGTAGAGTCGAGTACTTTATTGCTGATCCAACGTTGTCCGTAACTGGATAACCATAAAGACAGTTGATGGGTACTCCACGAAGCATGCTGAGGGACATGAGTGACCTAGATGGAATTTGCCCATCCTGCATAACAGGATAAGTGTCTACGGGCCCAATATTGAACTGGACAAGGATGACACGGTCCATGCCTTGTGTTCAATATAGACATAAGGGCAAAAGGGTAATTATACACATAAGTATTATCACAGAAGGAATTGTCAGATCACATGACATTTTCGTGTCTTGGGTAGCAGTGATGTGTTGCTAGATACCGCTCACTGCTTATTAAGTTAAATGAGTGATTTAATATAATTGCCAACGTCACGAAAACCTACAGGGTCACACACAAAGGACGGATTGATGAGAGATAGAGTAACTAAGGAATACCGTAAGGTACGGTGCCCTTAAGTGAGTTATAGAGCATCGTAAGGTACGATGTACTTGAGTAGAATACGAAATATGGTAAGGTACCATGAGCTTAAGTGATTTTGGGCATATTATAAGATATGGGCCAAAATACACTTAAGTGGGCTTTTAGCTTGAAGCCCACACAAGTGGTTCTATAAATAGAACCCTTGTGCAGAAGCAAAAAATTGGTGGTTGCATTATTTTCGTTTTCTATCACTCTCTCTCTCTCACTCAAAGCCTTCATTCGTACCAGCTAGCACTGAGATTGAAGGAACCCGTTCGTGTGGACTGAGTAGAGACGTTGTCATCGTTCAACGTTCGTGATCGCTTCGTGGATTTGCATCAAAGGTTTTGATCGTCACAAGAGATCTGCACCAAAGGTTTCAACCGTCACAAGAGGTAAATATTCTATCACTGATCATGACCATTCGTAAGGATCTCTAAAGGAGAAATTTTTAATTTCCGCTGCGCTTTGGGTCGCAATTCTCCTTCAAAAATGTCTATTAGGGGAGAAATGATTGGCACCAGTACGAGGACTAGACTATCAATAATTCAGGGTTGGAAAGTAAACATCAATACATACGAGTATTTGAGGGTAGGAAAGATAAGGTAAACACGGATGAGCGTTGGAAATTAATACGGACGAGTATTGAAAGATGATGGAGGTCTACATAGATGCATGTTGGGGATCAAAATTAGTCAAAACAGACGAGCGATGGGGAAACAAGGTCAACACGTACGGGTGTTGGCAAGATAAGAACAACACGCACAAGTGTTGGAAAGTGATTAACATGGACTGGTGTCGGGAATCAATACGGAAGATTATTGCAAGATCTAGTCACCATGGGCGAGTGTTGAAAAGGTAAGATCAACATGGATGAGTGTTGTAACTCAATACTGACGAGTATTGAAAAGGTAAGATTAACACGGGTGAGTGTTGGAAATCAAAGATCAACACATACGAGTGTTGGAAATCAATACAGATGAGTATTGGAAAGGTAAGATCAACACAGACAAGTGTTGGAAATCAATACAAACGAGTATTAAAGAGGCAAGATCAACACGAAGGAGTGTTGGAAACTAATATGGACGAGTATCGACATGGTAAGATCAACATAGAAAAGTGTTGGAAAAATACGGTCAACACAGATGAATGTTGGAAAAATACGGTCAACACGGACGAGTGTTGGAAGAATACGGTTAACACAAACGAATGTTGAAAAAAATTGTCAACACGAATGAGTGTTGAAAAAATACGGCCAACACGGATGGGTGTTGGAAAAAATGGTCAACATGGATGATTGTTGGAAAAATATGGTCAACACGGACGGGTGTTAGAAAAAAACGTTCAACACAAACGAGTTTTGGAAAAATACGGTTAACACGGATGAGTGTTAAAAAAATATGGCCAACACAAACGTGTGTTGGAAAAAAAGGTCAACACGGAAGAGTGTTGAAAAAAAGTCAACACGAACGAGTGTTGGAAAAGATATATCGGTACGACGACTGGAAAAGAAGCAATGACATTAGCATGTTGGTTGGAGAAAAAAGAATATCAGCATGGCAGCTGGACAACAAAATGAAGTATTTCAAAAGAAATTTAATGGGAATATCAACTGGGAGATTTGTGGGGATAATATTTTCTTCTGAGATATATCACTGTTCTAACCGGGGACTGATTTGGGTCTTTCGTACAAGGTACCAGGTATGGCTTATGCTTCGTATGCATATTTGAATTTGTATGGTGGAATGCTCCATCTTAATGGATATGCTACGTGTTTGAGGATGTAATGCTTTATGCGATGATGATTATTATATGCAGAGTTCCAGTTGTCATTGGGCTTTGGTGTATGAATAGGTTATGCATGGCCTGATGCTTTTTGTCAAAAGAGATCAAAATGAAACAAGGCTTTTGTATACCTCTATTGATTGGTGTCAATGAAGACGAATTATCAATGATGATTGGATCCTCTAGATGGAGATGTAGATTGGGCTTTGATCTCTTCTAAAGGTGTTAATAAAGATTGAGCTTTGAAGGTGCTCATAAAGATTGGGCTTTACAGGGTGTCAACCGGGGTTGAACTTTGATTTTTCTTGGAGTGCCAATAAAGATTGGGCTTTGGCTTTTCTTGTTTGTTTTACAATGCTTCATGTTATTCCAGATGAATGATATGCATGGGCCAAACGACATGATTAATACATGGAGATTATTTATGCAATGGTTTTGAAGGTTCAACAAGTGCCCATGTATGGTTGAAACCGAGAAATGTCTTGCTTGGCTATAATACTTCTTGTTGAAAAGTTATGGGATGTGCTTAGCATGATTTCTCAATATTCATCTTGAACTTAGTGGTTTCTTATGCACGACAGAACTTGGTTGATCAACTTTGAAAGTATAGAGAAGAAACACCCCTCTATAGCCAATCTTGCCCTTGCTCGGCTGAGTCTTTAGGCGATTTTCCCCTTAGGGTGACCATTCCTTGAAGTGATTTGCCCCTGGTGGGACTACTTATGGGTGATCAAGCTTCTCAACTTATGCTCATTGTTGGAACTTTCTTGATGTCAAGTGTTTACTCGCAAGTAAAAATGTTCATTTTGAGAATGATAATCCTAATCTAATGCTTAAATTAGTTCAAAAATCAAAGTTTTTATGAAATGATGTTGTGACATTCAGTGATCGAATCATAGATTAGAATTCCATATTAATACCAACACAAATGATAAGTAAATCTTTATGAGTCAGTTTTAACACGATCTTGATGTAGTATGGTTTCGAAATAAACCTTGCTTCAATTAGGTCTTTTGAGGGTTGTAACGTAGCCTGGTTCACAATTTCAGAATAAAGGATTTATGGCTCAAAATTTTATTTTAACCCACCCATTCTCCTTGATGTTCTTCAGTCCTACGTTCAGCTAATACGACACAGATGTTCATTTTTCAAAAGGATTTTGAATAATAGAAGTGATGGTTAAGGAACAATGAGGTTTTTGAAGTAGCAGTTACCCTCTATTTGTAGTCACAAATTTGTTCTTGTTGAGGATATTTTTTTATTCTTTCTTGTTCTTTTTGTATTCCCTAATTTTTGCTTGGACTGATTTTTTTTCAAAGTTTGCAGTCCACTGAGATGTCCTAATTTTTGCCTAAGTCACTCGTTTTTGAGTTTTCGACTTAGCGGGCTCTTTCTCTTCTCTTTTTTTGTTGACTTTTTTCAATTCTCCTTTTACTGGATTTTGGAACAAATTATGTGACATTTATTCGTTTGGTTTGTTGAAAGGGTTGGGACTGCCTCGTTCCTCTTTTTCGTGAGGGACAACCCTTATGGATTTGTAATGTTCTACCTTGCATGAGGGATAAGATGTGGTTGATCCTCATATGGGAAACTCCTCTTTTTTCCCTTTTGAAATTTGAAAGCATGATCAAATTAACTAAAGACTACCCATCCCTGGTTAAGATTGAGGGTTTTTTCGTACAGAAAGAAACTCATACTCCTAGGCTCAAAGGGGTTGACTAGATATTGTCTTTCTTATACCTCCGATGTTTAGGAATTGAAACAATGCCTTACATCATCAACAATGTTTTATTCAAAAGCATACAATACAGTCAGTAGTTTCGTGTATTTCGATTTCATCATTCTCCTTTTGATTTTTTCTTAAACAAGAGTTTGATACTGATGAATAAAATATTAGTGAACACGAATTGATTGATTCAAAACATGCATATTCATTTCATTATTATTATCATTAAAAAATAAACAAGTTTTATAAGTGAATAATACTTAACAAACAAAAAATATTACAAATGAAAATGATTGAACAGTCTAATGATCGCCGACGTGATTATCCTTTTTATCCACCAACAGATTGGGGTCATCATGCTTGAAGAAGTTGATGTGATAGTCCCCAAGGGGGTTCCCCTCCAGGCTCTTCTAACAGATGCAACCTCTTCAGATTTATCCTTGCTTTCATTTGCACCGGTTATGGCACTACAGCTGCGCCCACATGTAGGGGCATGGGATTATTCAGTATGTTCGGGTCGTTTGGTGTGAACGTGATAGCCTTTGAATCGATCAGGTCTTATACTTTTTATTTTAGGGCTCTATAATTCTCGATTGTATTCCTGGGTGTCCCTGAGTGGAACTCACATCTAGCATTTACATTGTATCACCAAGGAAGAGGTGTTTGAGGAGGCCTAAGTTCCATTAATTAAACCAATGAAATATTGAGAAAATGAGGGAGTAATTAACTGTAAGGCATAGGAACCAAGTCCATCCTTCTTTCTGGATTCCTTTGTCTCTACTGTCCCTACTGCTGATAACTTTGTTGTTGCCGAATGTAAGGTTTTTGATATTGAACTGGTTGTTATGGAGCCATTATCCAGGGTTATTGGCCGACAAGGATTGCATAGGATTGTTGTGGATACTGATTTGGCGTTCCCGTTGCTACCTGGTAGTAACGAACTTGGTAAGCCTCAGCCTTCCCCTTGGCTATTGTGGCAACGTTAGTTTCCCCATCCTTCTTCTTTGGAAAGCCATAATAGGTTTTCTTCACACCATTGGAGGTAGTGACATCACCTTGTATTTTTCCATTCTTAAGGTAGTTTTCTATCCGTTCTCCTGCAACAACCAAATATGAAAATCCAATAGAGACACTTCTGACCATTCTATCCAGATAGGGCCCCTTGAGGCTTCCCATGAACATGTTAATAAGTTCCCAGTCTAGTAGGGGAGGTTTAACTCTAGAAGCTAGTTCTCTCAATCTTTGTGCGTATTGTAGCGGGGTATTCGTTACCATCAGATTTATTGACTAAATCAAAGGTAAACCATACAAGTCGAGTCGCCACCGCACTTCTATTTATCCAAAGGAATGGTTAGAAAGCAAACAAAAACCTAAAAGTTTTATCGAATCGAAAACTATTAAAAATGTCAGAGATCGGGGTAAGGGGTTGGTTATGCAATGTGAAGGTTTTAAGCACCCAAAACATCCTAGGTACTCCTAGGGAGCCCTTTTCACATTTGTTGTAAGGTTGGTATTTTGTGAAAATTTGTTTGTGCAAACATGATTGAAGAGATGAGAAGAGAATATACAAGTTATTTACATTTTGTGTTTGGATGGATAAACCCATTGCCTACGTACCATCTTAAAAAATATTATATCAAAACCTCGTAGTTCGGGGTAAAAATCTCAAAATGAATTGGTGAATTAATTAGTCCAAAAGCCTTAAGGTCTTTTGTTATCCAAGGGAGAAAACTCAACCTAAAACCACAAATCCACCATGTGAGGATAGCTTCAACATGCTAGTGAGGGGTTAACCCTATAATAAGCATGGAAGGCTCATTGTCCATCACTAAGGATATAGGTGAGTATTATATCTATCTCAAGGATAACTCAAACCTAATAGCTAAAGGTTATGAAAAAGTTTTGATTAAGAGAGTGGCCATTGAAACCATAAAAGTATTTGAATGAGTTATGTTTACCAATGAAAAGTATTTACAAAATATGGTCAAAGTTGATTTAAAGATTCAATTCAAAATAAGTGTTAAAAAAAGAGTTTGAAAATCAAAAACATAAGGCTTAGGTTTCTAATGTTTGAAAACAAGTGTTAAATGTTTGCACAAAAGTTTTGGCTTGGGTTAGAGTGGAGGGAAGAAGAAGAATGGATAAAGTCCTAATCATACAAGAGATGAGGGATAAGAAACAAGACCACAAATGGAGTTCCTCTCTTGAGATCATATTGATGATCCAAGTAGCTTCCATCTTTTGAAATATGCAAGCAAAATAGGTATAAGCTCAAGCAATCAACATAATCAAACAAGCTTCTTAGAAGATCCCCAATGCCTCTTGCATCTTTCACTTTGGATGAACAAGGCAATAGTTCTTCAATTTGGCTCAAATAGGATCCCCAATCACAAAAGCACACACATCAACAAGTTCTATGAAGTAAATCAAGAATGGACAAGAGTGAGTTTAGAGGTTTTGTCCTTCTAATCCATCTTCAACATTAAGGTCCTTTTACTCCAATTTGCATAGGGAAAGTCCTAGAAACTAAGTCCATTTGTCCATTTCTTTGCATTTGGTACACAACAAACAAAACAAAACACAAGCACAATAATATATACACAATTATGTGCTCAAGTGAGCAAAAGGCAAATTGCATTAACATAAACATGTGCTCTAATGAGCAAAAGGAAAAAGCAAATGAATAATATGTACAAGAATAGTAAATTGCATAAATGTAAAGAGCAAGAATTAAATGTTAATAGTTAATGGTTAGTGTTAATAGCTAGTGTGCCATAAGACAAATTTAGCGCTATGTTAAGCAATCGTAATTGGAATTACGTAGAAGTCACAACTATCTGAGGCCGGTCAATAATAATGTAGGCAACAACACAAGTTAGAGGTCTTGATTAGTGAATCAAACTCCAACAACTTGCCATGCCAAAAAGAAGATGAGAAATGATCTTGTATTGATTTAGGTTCTTTGCATGATTTAGGAAGCAATCTATCCTTAATGCAAAGCCATTCACTTGATCCATGATCAAGATGAATTAGATTTGAATCAAGGAAGATTAAACCTCCATGTATCAATGCTAACCACCAATCTTTAACTCATTGATCAAAAAGAAAAAAGAAGAAGAAGAAGATGAAGAATTAAAGTGCATTAATGGAAATGGAGTGTACTAATCAACAAGTGTTGACCAAAGATAGAGAAGATCAAGGTCAAACAATAGAAAACAGAAGCAAAATGAGAATTAGAAGTCAAGAAACAAATAAAATATTTTTGGCATTTTTATAATTTTAAAATAAAACTTGAATTAAAATAATAAAGAAAGGTCAAACTTCAAATTCACTTCAAATCAACTTTGAAAAGTCCAAGTGAATTATCCCAAGTTCAACAAGGTAAAACAAAGTTTGACAAAAAATTTCAGCATTTTTAAAAGTCAGAAACTATTTTAAATCAATTAAAAATGCATAAAAATAACCTAATTGAAGTAAAATCTCGAATAAATCTTAAATCAATTAATAAATTGATGAAATATTTTTCATAGATCTATCATCATTCAAAGAGGTTGGAAAAATATTTTTGTATTTTTTGGATATCAAAAACTATTTTAAATGAATTAAAAATAAGAAGAAAAGAGAAAATTACTAAAAAATAGCAAATGATAAAATAAAAAATATTAAAAATCATTTTTAGAAAGTAGAAATTAAAAGGAGAAGAATGAAATTGGTCCCAAGATTTTTGGACCAATAATGAGAGAGATATGAATTTTAGAAATAAAATGGAATTAAAAGAAATAAAAGAAAATAAAATCAGAAAATAGAAAATGAGAAAAAGCGTGGAGCGTTGGATCTGAGCTCATTAATTGAGCTGGCACATCATGTGGATCATAGTGTGCGCCTACCAAACACGTGAGTCAAACGAATCACATGAAGCATTAAAAAAAGTGATAACAAGGGACACATGAGATTCAATATGGAAAAGGCAATGAACGAATATGATTGAATTTGGAGACCAGACGGTGGCCAGCGCCACCGTCTTCTCCGGCCAACTTCCGGCCACATCCAAATTTACAGAGATTCAAAAGGCAACCAAAATGCACGATCCAGGCATCATTCGAAAGCTGGGGTGATGTACATCACCCCTGTGCCACTCAATTCCACTCTAGATCTCTAGATTGAGAGAAATCAGAGGTGGAAATTCTGTGGTGTTCAAGTGAACTCAATGATTTTAAAAAATTGAAAGCACAATAATGTTGCCTCTATGCAGAGGACTTCAGATCACACAATAACAAAGCAAATGGAACAATATACAAGCTGGTTCGGAGCAAAATTCAGTTGAAGAAAACCTTTGAATTGTAAGGATTTGAGTCAAGATCTTTGGACTTTTGCAAACAGTAAGCACTATGGATCAAGTAGAGAAGGTTTAGGAACTTTGAGATCTAAAGATTGATCAACGAAATCAAAATTCAGATCTGAAAAATTTGAAGAGAAATGCAATAGTTCCTTTAGTGAGGGTTGAGTTTTCAGTTGAGCAGCAATTGGGGCGCCTTTAGGTTGTGAAATTATGAAGCCAAGGCCTTGTATTTATAGCTGAAGGGAGCTGCAAGCATGAGTAAAGTGTGTGCATGAGTGAAGAGGGCCTCCATGCATGGGCCTGTACAGGCGCATGGAGGGCCCAATTCTGATTTGAATAGCAAGCTAAACATCACCAAATATGTTTTGGACGTGCAGATGAGGTGTATTTGGATCATGCATGGCAATTGAAGTGATTTTCAAAAAATGCACTAAAAAGTTCCCCTCTTCGAAAATGATACTTCCAAAAATAAAACATAGCCTTATGGGTAATGGTTGGAAAGCTTGTTGCATAAGGAACACATATTATGTTGATCAAAACTCCATTTGGGCCTTGGAAATTAATGAAAATTGAACTTGAAGTGTAGGGTGCAAAACATGCATATGTGGAATTTTCAAAATTGGCCAAAGTTCAAACCCTTATGTCTCAATGATGCAAGCTCCAAATGATAAAACCTTCAACATGAAAGTTGTAGATATTTTCAAGAAAATAAAGTTGGACTTAAACTTTGCATCATTTGGACTTTTGATGAAGACGTTATGGGCACTTGAAGTTGGATTTTTTCATATTTCAATGCATTTGGTCCAAAGTGACCTATAATGTTTTGCATTATCACATGTATTTATTTTGAGATTTTGAAAATTTTCTCAACGTAACATTTAAATTAGACATATTAAGCTTTCCAATGCATTAAGTCTCACCTCAAAATCCTGAAAAATGAAGGAGTTATGTCCTTGGGAAGTTGACCCAAAATTAGGGTTTCAGTCAAAATGACCTATAATGTCTTGGAATGGATGATATAGCTTCCAAACTTCAAATAAAATTTTGATGAACATGAAAGTTGTTCATATGGCTCTTAAGAACGTTTTTTTTATCTTGGGTTCATCTCCATTTGACCAACACATAAAAAGTTAGGTCTCAGTGTATTTCAAAATAGCCAGATGAATTGACTGATCAACTCCTCAAGTCCAAAACTCATATCTTGATGATTTGATGATTGAGGGAACTTAAATAAGTTCAAATATGCATGAAATGATGAATTTAAGAACTTCCCTTGATTGTATTTGACCATGGGTTGAGGTTGCTTCATGAGCAAGGCACAATTGATGAACAGATGAATTAGGGTTTCCTTGGGAAACAAACCTCAAGCCCTTTGATTTGATTTGACCAAAATGATGAATTGAGATACTTGGGAGGCATATTTGATGGATGAGAGCTTTGGGAACCATTGCCATGCTTGCTTTCATCTTCTCTTGGCCATATCAATGCACATGGGATCTCCTAGAAGCTTTTGACCTTGTGACTGCTCAAGCTACAAACAAGAGATGTTAGTGACATATTTTTGTGCTTTTGGTTAGTAAATAAAATGAGAAAAGAAATAATATATAATTCAAGCATGCTTGGTGATCTCAAACCAATTCACAAGAGACTCCACCCCAAAGGTAAGGAGCCAAGGTGCTTATGATCCTTAAGGCAATGTAAATGTAATGTTATGATGCCATGAGGGATCTTAGGATCAAGATTAGGGTCTTACACGTATTCTTTAAAAGATTCATCAGTCTTTTGAGTCAAAATTTAGAGCCTGTTCCTATTAGGAGCCATGTCAGTATTATACTTTTAATGCTTGAGGAAAGCTTCTGCTAGTTCTCTCCAGGTTCAAATATAGGTACGTTTGAATTGCATATATCATTAGAGGAATGCCCCACTAAGGCTATCTTGAAAGAAATGCATCTATAACTTTTCATTATCTGAATATGCAGCCATTTTTCTGTAGTATGATCTGATGTGAGTCCTTGGATAGCTAGTTCCCTTGTACTTCTCAAAGTCATGGAATTTGAATTTTATATGAATTTTGACGCCTGGAACTAGGCATATATCAGTAGCATCTATACCGAAGGCGTTGGGTCCTTTCATAGCTTTCATCCTCTCCTCTAGGACGCGTAACTTTTTCTCAGCTTCAGTAATTGGGAGCCCAAAGGCGTCAAGTGTTGGGTCATCTTTTAGGATGAAGAATGTGTCCTAATGATCGTCCATTTCATACTGATGTCCCATTCCATTGATAGGAATCTCGAGTGTGGTCCTGATATTCTGATTCAAGAGATCTCCTTCTAGAGACGGATTGACATAAATTGGTGGATTCACTGGTGGTTGTACATGAGAATTAACAGCAGCGGGCTTCAGGGCGACCTGTCTCAGTTCTTGTTGACCTCGGGATATAGCCTAGATAGTCTCCATGATTATATTCAAGTTGGTCTATTAGTAGTCTCTGGTTATTGCGAGTATCATAATGATGTTGGGATGTCAGCTTGGCAAACTGTTGTAAAAAGATGGTTTAAGTTTTTTTGAATCATGGAATGTGTAACACCCTTCTACCCCAAACGACATAATTAAATAGATTATCAGAGTACAACATGTAGAAGAGTTTACATTTCTTTCAACATAACACTTTTATCGTATCACAACATAAAACATATTATTTATTTATTAAAACTTCGCAGCGGACAACAACACAATTATAATCTTTCAACATATAACAATTCATAATAATGTTTCATTATCGTCTCAACAACCATTTCAACATAATAGTCATCATAAACAACGTAATAATAATCAATTCTCTATCGAATCCCATAACCCCGGTGTCACATGACCAGAGCATTTGACTCGACTTGTAGAATAACTCTACACTTATTCTTCAAACCTCGACAATAGCTACTCTTCTTCATCTGCACATTGCTCATCATAGATGAACATAAACACATGCAGAAGGGGTGAGAATTACATTATTAAATAATAATATAACGACAGAAATATAAACATAAATATATTTCACATATGCCAACACATCTCATCATAATCATCAAAATCAACATAATCAACATACTCATGAACATCAACGAAACAACATATCAAATGCAATGCACACACCCATGCATGACTCAACACGACTCGGTATACCCATTTGGTGACCAACTACAGGATCACCACTCCCAGATTCATCACCATAGAATCCGAGTTCCCCGTAAGGAACCAAGCCTCTCAACAAGCCCGGAGTCAACAACATCATTGGAACTCAGTCCGTTCATCACTAGGCATCGGCCTTTCATGAATGCATGCACACCAAACAGGCATCATAATCAACATCGCAACAACAACATCATATGATCATGTTATCTTCATCATTAATAGCATGACATACAACTCAACAAAACAACAACATTACATCTTAACACATGGATTCATCACAATCAACCACAATAGGCCAATTCACAATTTCAACATAAAAATTAGTCATTTTTCAATACTGGAACAGTGTTAACCGGTTAACGCTATAGGTTAACCGGTTAACGCAGGAAAATACACATACAGGCAAAACGCAACAGTGTTAACCGGTTAACGCTATGGGTTAACCGGTTAACGCAGGCAAAACTCAACATTTTCTCAAGTTATAACAGTGTTAACCGGTTAACACCCTGGGTTAACCGGTTAACGCAGACGAAACAGTAGTTCCTGCGCTAACACAAGGCAGAATGCAGAATTCTCCGCACTTTCCGCCGTCGGAGGACTTCCGGACCTCCGATTCAACTTCCGTAAAAAGCTACGCGTTCGGGAAAACGCGACTCACACAATTATTCAGTCATATATACACACATACTTCGATTATCATGCATCTAACTCAACAACTCACAGGTCGGGGAATTTCTAATCAAAACCCCAACTTTCCCATCTCCCTAAAATCCCCAAAATTCATCGACAATCCAACACATATCATGGAATTGCTCGCATATTATCATTTAATAAGATTCAGACCCCTTACCTCAGATAATCCGGCAATCTCTAAGCTTCAGCTTTTCCGTTCTTCAGTCTTTGCTCTACCGCTCTTCGCCCTTTTCCTCTTCTCTGCAGCTTTCCAACTTTTCACGTGAAACCCTTCTGTTCCTAATGAGAATCTTTTTCTCTTATCCCCACATATATATATTTTCCAAATATTATTATTCCCAAAATAATAATAATAATAATATAATAATCCAATAATCCAAATTAATTTAATTAAATTAATAAAATAATATTATCAACTTAATTAAATAATTCTTTTACTTTATTTGGGGTGTTACAGAATGCATATTGATGCATGAATGTATGCAAAAATGTTTTTTATGTTTCTAGGAAAACGGTAAAGTGTGAAAAA
Organism: Lathyrus oleraceus; assembly: GCF_024323335.1. NCBI lineage: Eukaryota > Viridiplantae > Streptophyta > Magnoliopsida > Fabales > Fabaceae > Lathyrus > Lathyrus oleraceus. Next base: position 236,213,123 of record NC_066582.1, read on the forward strand.
TTTCTCTGGAAATGGTATGCATATGCTAAATTAGTTTTTTTTTATGATGATATGATGTAATGGTATGCAATATCATAGGTTCAAAGGTTCGACATATTATGGATAATTTGAACATGATTCTCAAGGTAGGTAGATTTTAGGTTTCCTACAACCCATATTCCTCTCACATGTTGGTTATAGTCTTGGAAAATGTGGTTCCTAAAAATGCCTCATAGCGTCATGGATTCAAATGAAAATACCTTGCAGTAGCAAATGCTTCCAGGACAATGATACTTCCAAGTGAATCTAGTTTAGGTGTGGGTCTCATTTCAACCCAACACGCAAGACTCATGTCAACACGACTATCCATGATTCTATCCTCTGTGTATACTCAAGCTCGGGTAGAAAGCTTTTCTCGCAAATAACATCATGAAACCTAACCTACAATTGAGGACCAGTATACAAATACATTTGGAATATATCAAATATATAAAGCGGTGAATGCAATAAAATAAAGCAAGTAAATAGTAAAGCACAACCAAAACCATGCTTGAATGGCTTAAGTAACCCCAGTAGAGTCGCCAACTATCATGCCATGAAAAAATATAGAGTCACTACCGAAATTTATTTATTCTAAAGGAAAGGGAAAACATCTATAAAACCCTTAAAAGAAAAAGAAGATGGCCATTGCAACCAAATTCAGGTTCGGGAGTCGATTATGCAAGGGGAATGATGAAGTGGGACACATTTTACCCAAATGGAGGATAATCATACACCATACAAACTTAAACCATAAGCATAAATGCATCATTCAAGAAGCAAAAATAAACCATTCAAGAAACAATCCATAATCATAATTCATGAATTTAAAACTGCAATCAAGAGTTAAGTCATGAATAAAAGAATGTAATCAAAATTAAAAGCATGATCAAGACCCTAATCCTAATTAATTAAGAGAACTAATATCATATTTTTATTACAAAAAACTAGATTAACTCTAATGTGAATTAAATAAAAATTAGATCCTAAAAATAATTGTAGATGACTATGATAATTTTTATAGGGAGAATGCATAGAGTCATTTTCTAACACTCAATCTAGTAACCAATCACATAATGCCACATGATTAAGTTATTAAATTAAACCAAAATCCAACACAAACCAAAATATGACACATGGTATTTTAATTGAAAAATAAAATTAAAGCAAAAGAAGAATGAAAACAAGGAAATGAGAACAAACCAGTAACGTGAAAACGCTTCTTCCTGAAAATCACATTTTCAAAATCTCTTTTCCTTACTTACTCGCCTTCATCATCTTCACGTACTCAATGTTAATGGCATTTCTGAAAGGCGGGCATTTGTGTGACTAACGATGCTTGATTGATGCTCTGTTTGCGGTTTGTGAATTGATTAACGTATTTGACGTTCGATAACTTGCACACCAAGTGTTCGGTAGAATGCTTGAACTTAATTCATTCACGTTTTTGCCTAGCAATCTCTTGGTTTCAGGTATGTGGTACTGTTAGTGTTGTGATTGATTGTGGTTGGTGAATTTATGGAAAATTGGTGTCGTATCGGCCATTTTGCAACTTGTGCGCCAAGTGTTCAGTAAATTGCATCAACCAAATTTCTTTTCTTTTTTGCTTCGGTTTCTTGCGAATTAAGAGGTTGAATTGTTGTATTATTATTGATTATTATGATGTGGTGAATTATTGGAGGTTATGGTTGTTGATTATTGTTTTGCAGATGATGATCATGGAGATATTAGTGGTTATGAAGTTTTTTTTTGAGTTGAAGATTATGGAAGATATGATGGTTAAGGAAGTTTGGAAAAGAAGAGGTATAAGGTGGATTCTTGGAGATGAATGCTTTATGGTGAATTGTTGATTAAGGAGAAAATGAAGATTGGAAAAGAAGATGAATAATGGTAAAAGGGATAGAAATGGTGGAGATTAATATGGTGAAGGATGAAGAACTTTGGATTATGGAAGAATGAAGAAGATTGGTGAAGTGTGGAGTTTGTTATGAGATAAAATTGGGATTTTGGTGTTTTTCTGTAAAAAATAATGTTTAACCCCCATGATGAGAATGATGAAGTTTTTGTAATGATGAAAATGTAGGAAAAGTTAGTTAGGCTTACTTGAATTAGAACTCTGGGATACTGATCCTTGTCATGGGTTTAAGAGTGGCCAAGATTGAATCACGTTAGTTTGGAGGGATTAAGATAGTTATGGATAGTTAAGATAGTTAGAAATGAAATGCTAATGAAATTTAAATTGTGTTTGTTTGAAATGAAAATGAATTTCATTTGGTTTATTTGAAATGTATTTCACTTAGTTTTAGCTTGTTAGAAATAAAATATAAATGCAAGTGGGTAGTAAATTCCACTTGAAATACAAATGCAAATGTAAATGTATGTGAAACTCAATTTTGTGAAGGAAATTGGAATTAAAATGTGTTTTTTTTTTGAAATATGAATTAAAATATAGGCAAATCAATAAATAATTGGACTAAATAACAAATTGGCCATGAATTAAAAAAATAAATTTGAGACTATTTGAAATAATACTAATAGAAATGAAATTTATTTTATTTTATTCTAATTTGCATCCTATTCTTATTTTTACTCCAAATCTCATTAAAGCTCTTAGAATAAAATTAACATATAAGAAGAAATCAATTTTAAACCGTAAATTGAGAAAAACTATAAAATCAAAATAAGCAAATGAGATGGCAATAAAAGTCAACAAAGTCAACCTTTGAAACTCTTAATAATGATGTACTACATGATAAAATGGAATGCATGTCATGCTGATGCAAATGAAAAAAATTTAGGGTAAAATTTAGGCTATGACACATTTTTCCTGTTAAATATGGCCAACAGAGGCGGTTTGAAATTCTTCAGGACCTGATCGTCCTAGATTTCCCTAATCAACGGTTGCAGATCGATTGAGGATGATGTTGTTTCTATAGCAAGGTATGAACACTACCTTGCAATAGTTTGTTCTATTGACATATATTTTCCACATCGACGAGTAGTTCCTCTATGACAGCCTGCGATTCTTGATTGTTGCTGCTTGCCTTGGTCTTGTAGGGATGACGAGCCCATTGGTTCACAGTTTTGTATAGTCCAGGAATGTTTTACAAGAACCCCACGATGGACGACAAATGTTCATGTAAAGAACACTGATCTGAATAACTCCTATGATGTTAGTCCGAAAGAGTAACTCCTATGATGTTAGTCCGAAAGAGTCATAGTAGGTGACTTCTTTGTATGAATTAAATATGTTTATTATGTTTGAACTTTATCCCTATGTATATTATTCCTATTTATATTAACTCTTTTAGCCTTATATGGGACATGAGTCATGGATCTCAATTATTCTCCATTATGAACAATAATAATCATATATTTGATCATTATTGTATTCAAGGGACATGTCTAGACATGTTGACATCACTCAGTAAATGCCCATAAAGGTGTATCTTGGATAACTTATCCTTGGAATGACCTATATGGCGCATATACTTACTGAAGATCCGAACTCGTTTCGTGCTTAGACCCGGCCCACTATTCTTGCTCTTGCTAGCCAAATTCTGGGATGTACACAATTCCCCAAACACGGGGCGTGAATGGGAGAAGTGCTTAAGGGTATAATTGTCGGGATAATATAACCACGTTAACCAACCAGGTTCCTAGCTATGTTCCCGCCAAATTCAGGGATTTACAAATATTATTTGATTCAATTTTATTTAATTCGATTTGGATTTGTTTTGTTTGGTTAGTTTGGTTTTGTTCTTCTATTTGGTTGATATCTCTCTCTCTCTCTCTCTCAATTGGTCGACTCTTCTGCTTGATTACTCCTGCCCCTGATGGTTCCTCGGTGTGTGTGTGTGTTTTGATTCTTTTGTTTGCTTACTTATCTCCCTATTAATGCTTGTATTTGGTTACTTCTCTCTATATTGGTTTTTCTCTTTTTATACTTCTCTCTATGAGATCTTATGTTTGATTGCTTCTTTTTTTACATAATTTGGTTTGATTCATCTCTTCGAATTCTCCTCCTCTCTCGGTTAGTTCCCATCTATGATGCTTCATCTCATTGGTTATTGCTTCTCTTTTAGTTGGTTAGAATATTAGTTTATTTAGGTTGTTCTTTTATTTTTAATTTAATTTTTAACAAAATTGAAGTTTAGAAAACTTTAGCTTGAAGTGTGCGTGTGTGTGTGTGCACGCGCGCGTGCACGAGTGTGTATAAAATTATAAGTTTATATTATTTATTACTAAGTGTGTTTTTGTTTGTCAAACTCCCAATATTTCTTGCTAATGCATTATGAGTTTGACACGAGATGTAAGATAATAAGTAATGAACTAGCATTTTAGTTTATTTATGTTTTATCTGTTACCTTTATTTTTACTAAGTTATCACATTATTGAAACCCTAGTCTCCTTCTCATTTTCCTACTTTGTTTATCTTTATTGTTAACAACATTCTTAAAATTGAGTAAATTCTCAAAGATACATCTATATAATAAAATTATTCTTTTGTGCCCTTGAACTTTTCTATTTGTTCATCTTTTTCAATAACTTCGTTCTTTCTCAAAATATTTTGATTTGCCACAATAGAAACAACTTTATTTTTTTTCCTCGGTCTATTTTCACTATTGTTGTCATGAAAATTTTCATCATCAATATCCATATTATCATTGGGTTTGTTACATTTTCTATCATTCACAAAATGTACCTTCTCATGAGTAAAAATTGATCTTCAGTGTCTTTTTATTTTCGATACTCTTCTTAAAAGATATGCCTTTTTTTATGCTACATGATCCTTTTGATATCTTTTCATCAAGGCGTAAAGTTGTCTATTATGAAAAATATAACAATGGTCTCATCCATGTGAATCTATCTTATGTTGTTTGTAATTATTTAAAATACATTCAATTTTATATAATTGTTTTATAATAGATCTATACCATTTTATAATTATTGAAATGGATATATAATTTCTTACTTATAGTATCTTCTTGCATATATATATTGATTCTAGTTTATCCCATAAATATTTAGTGGATAAACTACTTTGATAAATATCAAACAAGAGTCTGATATTTAGAACATCTTTAATAGTGGAACTTCGTGATTCCTTAATCTTTAAGTTTCATTACTAATTTTTTTACCCATTAAATAATTATCATTAAAGCAAAAATAATTGAAATTGCTTAAAGTTTTAGACCCACAAAATATAACACAAACAACTAAAATTTTCTCTCTCATTGCATATGCTCTCACAAATAGCAACTAACGCCACTAGGCCAGATGATCTTTTGTTCCAATTAATACAATGTATTCAATAAAATATTTTCTAAACTATCTAACACAAAAATGGAGTATTGAGTGATGCTCTTCTGTAGACGTTCTTTACATTCTTTCTGCTTCTTGTTGTGATAATACTTCTTGTGATGCATGATAGCTCAATTTGTTTCAGGCTTTGAACCAATAGCAAAAACCTCAACGATAACTTCTAAAGGCATACCCTTTGTTTCAGGAACTTTCAAGTAAATAAAAATCCAAGATGCAATGCAACCAGCGACAAACAATCCAAACACACCAGTAATACCAAGGAATTGAAGCAAGAATGGAAATAAGGAAGTTATGATCAAGGTAGATATCCAAAACGTTAGTGAACAAATTGAAATGCATAACCCACGTACACTTGTTGGAAATATTTCTGAACATATAATATTTGGTATTACTCCATAGCCCATGCAGAATATGCTTTCATATACTATAGCACATATTGATGTTAATGCTGCATTCAGGGTTGAACTTAGGTGAAATAAGTCTTTGACTATTAGTATCATCAGAGATAGTATTAGAATTGGTATTGTGTGTAGCAATATTGACCTGCGTATTAGAAAATAAATAATGAAATATATCAAAGAGAAGCACCAACGATGGACAAGATAAGCTAAAACATGGACACCAGACACGATACTGATACGTTGATAGTAGTAATATTTTAAGAAAGTAGAGTAATTGAATATAACTCCTACGCCTGTTTAAACATACCTCCTGCCTGTTATATCCATCAAACTCATGGAAAGACCTATACAAGGAAGCATGCAGAATGTTGTTATGACATTTACAAATATAGAACAAGATACTGCACTAATCTCTAAATCTGACAAAAGTGCTCCAACTCCTGCTTGGTCAAGAATTTGAGGAGCATAGTAAACAAATCCACTTATACCAGAAATCTGCAACATATACATTATAGTTTCAGATGGTTAGAGAGTTATGATTATGACACAATGTCATATTCATTAACTAGGACTATACCTGCTGAAGAACTTGAAGTCCTATTCCAACAATTAATGCTCTCTTTACACCTGGGTCTAACAGATCTTTCCAACGTGTACGTTTCGGAGTAACTTCTGGTTTAATATTCATATCCTTATTCCTAAGAATTGAATCACAAACAAGTGCAGCTGCCTGAAAAGTTTCACCACCTTGATCTGCATGCAAGTCATGACCAGAAGTTGAAGCGGAACCTTGTCGTGACACTGCACTAGAATCTGCATGCAGATAAACCCTTTGGAATCCTCCTTCACCATTAGCTGCTTCAATTGATTTATAAGCCAATTGCCAACCTCCACCAATGTCCGTGTTCTTCGGTATTTCTCCAGCACTGCCTTGAGGTGGAAGTAATGCAGCATGCATGTTTTCACTATCATGATCTCCCATATGACTCATACTCGACATTTTCGAAATATTTTCATGCATGCTTTCAAATATATTGACAATATTGTCCTTGAGATTGGAAATGCTTCCCTCGGGCGTTAACATGCTACCTTGTCCGGTTACTTGTTGTGCAACCATTGAAACTGCTCCTTGATTAGGTCCATAAAGCTTTATACAATCTTTCCCTGCTTCCTTGTTTGAAATGAGTTCACTTGCTGGTGCAACTATGTATTCTTCTACAATGATTGATTCACCTCCAGGATTCAATCCCTCAGCTAACAATGCTAATTCTCCTATGAACCAAAGAAAGCTACAATTCAGTATCCATGTTATTATATTTTCAAGCTAATGATGTTGAAAAATTAATGAGCCCTATTTAGTATCACCTGAAACATCTTCGACGCCGCGAATTCTTTGCAGAACTATCTTAGCTTCGGATATTCTACCTTTACTTACAAGCCAAGGAGGAGATTCGGGGAGGTAAATCACGGCGAGAAAAAAATAAGCTACAGAATAAACAGAAACAATACTAAGCATGCCTCGCCAAGTCGGCGTATCCGTCAAGGAAATAGCGAAAACCAAGAGATAAGCCAAAAACATTCCCATAGAACATGAAAGCTGAGGAAGAGTGTTGAGTAAGCCTCTGATATCAGGTGGTGCTATCTCAGATATGTAAAGAGGAGTTATAGTCACGGCTAATGCAATTGCAATTCCACTCAACATCCTTGAAAGTAGAATCGCAGGAACGTTCCGAGCCCAGAACATGACCAAACCACTAAAGTAAAACATGAGAGACGATGTTATTATCATTGGACGCCTTCCGAACATATCGGAAACTGTGCCGGAGAATATTGTTACGATTGTTCCGGTGAGAAATGACATGGACACTAATAGTCCTTCAAGTGATGGATCAGTTTCTAAGTGGAATTCCTGTTTGATGTATCTCATTCCACCTGTAGAGACACATCTTAGCAATGACAATACTCAAATAGATAATAAAGAGATGTCTTACGAAACACACACCTGCAATGGTTGAACTATCCCATCCAAACAACAGATTCCCAAGTGTAGCAGCAGTTGCAACCATAATAACCTCCCTCATGATTGTTCTTGGTAAACAATGTAGCAAAAGAACCAAAACTAGAACACAATTTTGATTTACTTGTATGCTCTCAAACAAAATACTAAGAACTATTACATAGTTCTACAACACTGTATGCTAATACCATGCTTAATTAGAGCACACTATAATAAAATGTGGAAATTTTAGTTAACTTGCTTCATAAGTGTACATCATACATTAATGTGTTCATGTGTCACATGTCTATTTTCTGGCAATGAAGTTGTTAAAGTGAGATTTTGTTTTGTTAGTTAGTTAAAAGTCCAAAGAACAGTGGCAACCCAAATTTCTTAGCTAAATCACTGAAAATTTCTGTGAGTGAGGTGAAGCCACGAATATGGTTTACTATTTTTGAACACAAAGGTGATAGAAATTAGCAAATATAATAGGAGTAAGACATGGCTTGCGACGAATGATTACTTTTTTCTAACTTCTTTAATAACCCATTTTTAATGATACATATGTTAGTATTATTTCAAAAATATATTTATAAAATATCTATGTAAATATTATATAAGAAATATTTCAAATTATTACACCAAATTGAGAGAGGTGAAATCCAATTGAGAAAAATTTAGAGCGTAAAAAAGAGAGATTCTTAAGATTTATTGTTCTAAGAATTAAAAGATTTTTAAGGAATATTTATGGGGATTGTGAAATTTTTTAAACACTTTGAATTTGAGAGATTCATATATTGAATGGAAGATAGATTAGAAAACACTTGGATAAAAAATATATGATATTCATATGAATTTAAAAGACTAGATTTTAGTAACTCATTTTGTAATCTCTTGTATGAATGCTTGAAATATAAAGGATCAGAGAAATAAGCTTTCTCCATAGTAGATCGTTTTCATAAATCTCGGTAAATAAATTATGTATGTGTGTCATACCTCTAAATTGACTCTATCTTCATATCACCTTCATAATCCTAATGCATGAGCATATATTCATCATCCCATCATCTTAAGTGCATTTACCTCCATAACAAGAGAACAAGATTACACTAACTCAAGGCATGATGTTCATCTGAGAAGCATCAAGATCTCTTGATCATGTTGAAGTGTGTCAAAGCCACCTTAACCCTAATTGCTATCCTCAAGCATCCTTGGACCTTTTGGGACTACACAAGTCATCCCACTCACCTCCAAAAAAAACCTAATTGGATGGTGAGCTATCATTGAAGACTTTACTTATTCATCTGGTCATTCATGGGCCTCCACCATAATTTCTCGATCCACAATGGCTTGTGAAAGTCATCATCCACTTTGTGACATGGACTTACCTTTGAGGAACCCTAAAAATCAAAACTTGGATCATGCCTCAACATTGTGAATGACTTCAAGACACCCCTTGTACCCCAAACCCTAATTTTGTTTGACTTTTGCCCTTGATGAACCTTGTGACACAAGAAACCCTAATTTGTGCACCCATTTGCTTCTAGGCCTTGCCTTACTTGATTACCTCATCATTCATCACTCCATTCTCATTCAATTCAAGTTATTTTCAACCATCATCCACCAATCAAACATCCATTTCATCCATGGTACAAGTTCTTGGTTTTGTCTTGAATCATCAACTTCAATGCATTTGTTTCCTCCATGAATTTGACCTATAATCATCCCACAAGACATCAAGGCCTATTTTCCATCAAGATATGATCATTTAATTTGAGCTTCAAACATTCATCTTGGTGCCTTAAAATTCAAGAAAACTCAAAATGACATTTTTAGGGCATGTTGGTTGATCATGTTTTGGCAAGTTTGACCTATCATTTGGTCCAAACCCTTTTCCACCTTTCAATATTTTAGAAATATTCTTTGATCCAAATGTCCTAATTGAATACCTAATCAACTTTATTTCAAGTCCCAAGACCTAATTCGTTGAGAAATGACCTCAAATTTTGGATTTGTCAAGCTGCCTAGTCAGGCCTAGAAACATGTCCATGACCTCCATTTTACATCAATGAAATTTCCACACCATAACTCTTTTTGATCTGGTTCTTTTTTCAACTTGTTAAGGGCTTGACAAAGAACAATTGGCCTAAGTTTCATGCAAAATGCACGAGCCAACTTTTTTTGGGCCCAAGTTCAAAGTTGGTGATTCATCATGGTGCACCCAACCAGTCCACATCAGTCAGATTGTGCATATCCATTCATCAAATCCTCAAACCACTTTGTTTCAATCCCATTTTGTCCTAAAAATGTGTTGTAACATGGTGTGATACTAGAATGCAATTTCAAGTGAGTGTAGCAAGTCACATAGAGCCAAACCGAGCTAAGGTCAAAAAGCATTTTTCCCCAAAATGGCAAAAAGCCAAAACCACATCAGCATATTTTGGGACCACCCTTGTCTCACCAAATGGATGCAAGTTGCAAAGTAGGCTGAGTGGAGAGGATTTACAGGCCAAAGCCCAACTACACTTGCCCAACAAGTTTGATCTTTGGTCACATTTTGAGCTTTCCCCTTTTCTGAGAATTTTCCCCCATTTCTCCAACCTAATCACTCCAACACCTTCCCTATAAATAGGGGATGGTGTTCCACTTGTTTACCAAGCTTAAAGAGCCAAAAAACCTCTACTGCAAATTCATATTCCATCCCCCAAAATAGAGTTTCGATTTTTGAGTTTCTAGCCACTTTAACCTTATTTAAGCATCCAAAAACCTTCACATAACATCCTTCAAGCTTTCTGAAACTTGAAAACCACTTGAAACCACCTCACCTGAGCTACATGAACTCATCGAAACCTTCATTAGAAACCGATTTCGATAAGGTAGTTAGTTTCATCATTTCTCTTCAGACAAGTTACCAACTTATTCCATTTCACTCTCTAATGTTAAGCCCTATGTTTTAAGCCTCGATTACTCAATATCCAGCGTTTAATTTTATTTTTAGGGTTGTGTTGTCGTCTGAGTTCATGTGAAATAGTCCACACTTAGATCCAATCAATGGCTCATGAGTGTGGATAAGGCATCAATGACATGAGTGGGAGAAAAATCCATGGTTGATTCCTTCAAAAAGCTCAAGTTGTAGAGTTCCAAATTCTAAGTTTCCAAGGTTGAATACTACCATGTTTCAGTTGCTTCGTGCATTTTCATTTTGTTTGAATTCAAAAATTATGGTTGTCATGTTCTGATTGGTGTGTGCGTGTGTGTGTGTGATGTGGCATCTGAATGTTTGCGTGGTCCTTGGTCAAATGCACGTTTGTATTCTCCCTTTGATCTGGCCATTCATCGCACTTACTTTATCAACCAAGTTTGATCTGAGGGCCAACTTTCACCCTTGTTTAATTTTTATATGTATATTATTTATTTTTTCTGAATGCTCCATTTATCAACAAGGGCCCTTAGCCTAGTGGAAATGGGGTTGTCCATGACCCCAAGGTCAGGGGTTTAACCCCCAACGCCCCCACTTGTGTTTTATTTCTTTCTTTTTTCCTTTTCATTTCTTATTTTCTTTATTTTAACTTATTTTCTTTTCATTTCATATTTTCCTTCACTTATATTATTTTTAACCTAATATTTTAGTGAACACTTTAATCATTTTCATCCATATTTTATTTCCACTTCATTTATTTTATTTTGACCATTTTATTGACCTTTTTCCCCTTTGTTGTTGATGATGGTTAATGAAATCTATTGATCATGACTTTGTTTCTTTTAGGATGGATAAAATCTTTAGTACTTCAAATATATCAATGAATAATCAATGGATCATTCATGATACTTATAGGTATCGATAGATTGCCCATATTTAACCATGTTTAAACCATTTGATTCATAGATGAAACCTCACTATTTGATCCTATTATATTGATCCATTTGACTGTTTTGTTTCCATTAACCACTAACCATCCAACACTTATGTTTAATTGCTTACCTTGTACATTAATTAATCTTTAACTTGTAATTATTTGGGTGATATAATCTTACATTTGTCAAATCATTGATAGATGGGCTTACGGTTGTATAACTTTCTTTGGTTCAAATCTATTCTTAGATGATCATGGATCATCTTCAATACTTTGCATCAATGATAAGTTATCCCTTAATACGCCATATTTTGAGTCCTTTGACTTATGGATAGATAATACCTAGATGGTTACCTTGTACATTTGCTTACTAACCAACTAACTATTCATTATTAACCATTGTTATTGTTGATCATGTTTATCATCTTGTGATTTACTTCCTTGCCAAGTTTATTGCATTATAATTTAAAGTACTCATCATCATTATCATTGTATATATATCTCTCTCATGCATATTTATCATTGTTATTTATTAATTGTCATCATACAATCAAAAACAACAAAAACATGATAAAATTAAAAGACCAAAAAGATGCATTCATCTGTAATCAACTGTGGACTTAGAGGATTACATTTAGGACCCTTGCTTGAGGATCTTGCCTTATCTCTTGACACTTTTCTCTAACTTGGATTTTCATCTGTAACTTGCAATCTTTTATTGTAAGGATGACAACATGGAACTACCTTAGAGAGACATACTCTGTAAGCCCATTATCCACTTGTTAGTATATGTCACTTTGCATATACAAGGATTTCTCTTGGGCTACCTTACAATGAGACCTTTTATTTCTTGCTTGATTACTTTGTATATATTCATGTACGTCACAATTTTAAAATCAAAACCAATAAACCCTTGATCCAACGTCAAGTGGCATTTTCTTAGTCAAACTTAAAAAACAATAAAAATCCGATTAGTATTGTGCGCCACGAGCCTTAAAGGGTGGGGAATGAGTAATGATGGAGCTCTCTTACCCTTACTGATTATTTTGGACACAAGATTCTTGACATGTTTGTCTAAAATATTCGCCTCCACCCATAGACTTTATTGTAATCTAATCACAAACAATCTTTTCGTAAACCATAAAATCAAAACAAACTCATCAAACTCATTTTTGCGCCTTAGGGCATCACACCGAAAACCCATTTTCAAGGTAAAATTAACCAATCCACATACATTTTCTACTCTGAACTATAGAGCTCTGATTCTTCATCACCCGATGAATGATACATAGGCACAAGGGCCCCAATCCTTGGCGAGCACAATAATAAAAAACTAAAAAATCTCATTCTTTCACATTTTAATAATAATAAAAATATATTTTTGAAAGATAAACAATCACGCACGCAGAAAATCTAAATGGTTCCCATGGAGTACCATAGACATGAGGGTTGCTAATACCTTCCCCTTACGTAATCGACTTCTGAACCCATATTTGATTGTGAGACCAATCCATATCCCTATGTACACTCGTTGTGTAGTAATTTTTAAGGGTTTTGTCGACTATTTCTCATTTCCTCTCTTATGAAGAATAAATAAAATCTGGTGGAGATTATGTTTCATTATTTCTTTTGACGCTTTCGGTCAGTCGACTCTTTTTCGCGGTAGCGATAATTGATGACTCTATCGGGGACCCAGTTTCCCTAAGCAAGTCAAACCTAGTTTAGGTTGTCTTTTTTGCGTGTGTGAGGGTTTATCCATTTATTTTTCTGTCTTTATATTGGTTTTTAAATAGCTTTCTTTATACCTATAAATATTTATCTCATTTGTGACATTGGCTTTATGATGATAGATACAAAAATGGTTGACAATGATTGCGAAAAAAGCCCAGTGTGAAAGACTTTCCACTCGAGTTTGAGAGTTAGCTTGAGATATGAGAGTTTTAGTAGTATTGGCCACCGAGAATCTCTTCTCATAAGGGACATGCGCAAACCTCATTTAGAGTAGAATCTTTTAAAGGTATTGATGACCGTCAAGCTTTTGGCGTAAACATCCTTATCTTCATTAGAGTCTGTGACTTTAAGAACCTTTTGTAGAACATTTAACCTTTGTCCAACCTAGACCGATGGTCGCTTAGTACAGGTCCCCGGGGAGCTCTCCCCACGAGGGTTGATACGAAGATCTCGCTCATAATATATTTCCTTGATGGAGTTGTCGCCTGTCAAGTAAATTGACATAAGCAGCAGACAGTCAAGGGAGTCCATGGCTCTGAGAGCCGTGTCTATTACCCAATGTCTCAAAAGCCCTAGATCTTGCATAGTGAAAACCTTGGTTTGAAAGAAGTTATTATTAAACCATATTCCTCATCACAGTGATCTCATATTTTGAACCCATGCTTGAGCACCATTAACCATAATCTTCTCACCCATCCATCCATGTATTCATAACATCAATACATCATAATCACAATAAACAAAACTCTCAGAATCTTGTTGTTTATTACGGGAATACAATAAATTTTACAAAACAATCATGAATCCTCCACCAAGAAAGAGTACATTCTCCTTTAGATACAAAAAGTCACAAACCGATAGCTTGAAGGTTCTAAGTTCTAGGATTACATCCATTAAAGACAACAAGTTTCGAGCAAATTCTGGGAATATCTTGGACCTCTTAACAGAAAAGGTTGACTTTGGAGTGCTCACAACCTTTCCTCAATACTATGATATCCCACTAAGATGTTTTACTTTCCCTGATTTTCAACCGTCCCCAACCTTGGAGAAATTTGAGAGCCTTCTCAACCGATCTATCAAAGATTACAATCCTTTCCCTAAGTTTGAAGAAGGCTTTACTTTATCTCAGCTAGCTTTAGTTTTGGGTATCAATGCAAATGAGTTGGTGTCCAATTGGGCACCCAAAGGTACTGTCAAGGGTCTCACAAGGAAGTTTTTAGAAGACCATGCTTGGAAAATGATCAAAGAGGAAAAAAGGAGAATTCTGTAGCGCAACCATGACATTGTTAATCCATGACATTGTTGATCCATGGAATTGTTTTATTTCCAAACATAGACAATTTCATAGACCATTTGGTAGTGGAGATATTCTTAACTAGCAAACTAGTGCCCTTCTTGCTAGCAGATTTCTATCATACCTTTCATACAAGGCATGACAAAAGAGGAGGAACCTTCCTTTGTTGTGTTCCACTCTTACATTTGTGGATAAGGACTCACATGCCTTAAAGAGGAACCTTTAGAAATCTCCCATGGCCCCAAAGATTTACCTCTCTCTCCGCCAGTTCTATCATATGGTATAAGAGAGAGTGGGAAACTAACAATGTCATTTTCAGATGTGGAGGGTTCCCAAACGTCCCTCTAATAGGTACACATGGTTGCATTAACTATAATCCTATGCTACTTGAGAGACAACTTGTCCATGCCATGATTAGTCCTCCCAAAGACCGAGACCTTATGCCATTTATTATCAACAATGTGGACCCACTCAATCCGGTCATGAAAAGAGTGAAGAGAGCTTGGATAAATATAGTCATAATTGACCAAGAATGGGGGAAGAAAAACATCTTAGCCAAGGGACCCTACTTCCTGTGGGTGAAAGAGCGAGCTTGAGTTGTCAAGATGCCTTTTTTGTTAGATTCTTCATCATTCCTTTAATGCCCGAACCTGAGCTCATCTTCCAAGAAGATGTTGACAAACTTACCGATAAAATCTGAGAGCTTGAGTTGGAAAATACTCAATCACGAGTCCAACTTAGTCGTACCAGTCAACAAAACAAAGTCTTGGAAGATAAGGGTAAGCAAGTCAAAGAGGAGTTCGAGATCAATAAGAAGGGATTGAGGGGGGTTTAAGGAAAAAGATAATGGGTAGGTAGTACTCTACTAGGAGCTAGTTATTAGCTAGACTTATGTAACAACAAGTTGGATCAAGCTTGGTACACTATCAAGGACCTTGAGAAAATTGTTGAGTTATCGAACGCGGTGAAGAAAGTGTCAAGAGAAGACTACTAGGCCCAAATACTAGAGCTAAGGAACACTCTCAAATAGTGCAAGGATATTTTGGCTCAAGAGCAGTTAGAGAGGGAGAAGATCCATCGAAGCTTCTTGCACGAGAAATTCCAACTTGGAAAAGCTTGTGAGCAAATCAAGAACCTGAAGAAGGGAATCCACGATCAAGCTTACTTGGAGTTGCAAAACAATCGCCAATATGGGAAGAGAGATGCCTTGGGGAAGAATCTGCAATGACTCAAATGGATGGCATAATCCTAAACCTCCAAACTCTCTACAATGAATGGAAGAACAAGTATGCGAACTGTTGGTGTAAGCCCTAGAGGCCAATACTTTTGGTACTTGTATCGAATTATTTATTAATAATAAAAGGCATTTTTCTTTATTATGTTTGTTTAATAAAGTCCCTGGAATAGATAGTCCATTTAATGTATCAAGTATGACTTAATCATGAGATCACATTAAACATAAGGACACTATTCTTAAAGTGTCCGTAGTCAAGCTTTATTATGAAATGGGATAACATTAAAGCATGGAGACTATTATGTTTGTAGACTGATGATCACGTCTCATGGATCATGGATAAAGAGTTATCAAGTCTCAAACATAGGTATGAATATTAAGAGTAATATTCATACTGGATTGACCCGCTATGAGAATACTATATAGAAAGTTATGCAAAGTGTCATAAGTTATTCTCATGGTGATAATAGTGTATACCACTCTTCGACCTGAAACCACTATGGATCCTAGATGTAGAGTCGAGTGCTTTATTGCTGATCCAACGTTGTCCGTAACTGGATAACCATAAAGACAGTTGATGGGTACTCCACGAAGCATGCTGAGGGACATGAGTGTCCTAGATGGAATTTGCCAATCCTGCTTAACAGGATAAATGTCTATGGGCCCAATATTGAACTGGACAAGGGTGACATGGTCTATACCTTGTGTTCAATATAGACATAAGGGCAAAGGGGTAATTATACACATAATTATTATCACAGGAGGTTTTGTCAGATCACATGACATTTTCGTGACTTGGGTAGCAGTGATGTGTTGCTAGATACCGCTCACTGTTTATTATGTTAAATGCATGATTTAATATAATTGCCAACGCCGCGAAAACCTATAGGGTCACACACAAAGGACGGATTGATGAGAGATAGAATAATTAAGGAACATCGTAAGGTACGGTGTACTTAAGAAGAATACGAAATATGGTAAAGTACCAAATACTTAAGTGATTTTGGCATATTCTGAGATATGGGCCAAAATGCACTTAAGTGGGCTTTTTGGCTTGAAGCCCACACAAGTGGTTCTATAAATAGAACCCCTTGGGTAGAAGCATTCACACTCCAGACAACACAACTGAAGAGTTGGAATTTCGTATCTCTCTCTCTCTCACTCAAAGCCTTCACTCACAAACAGCTAGCACTGCGATTGAAGGAATCCGTTCGTGTGGACTGAGTAGAGACGTTGTCATCATTCAACGTTCGTGATCGCCCCGTAGATTTGCCTCAAAGGATTCGATCATTATCAGAGATCTGCACCAAAGGTTTGAATCGCCACAAGAGGTAACGATTCTATCACTGATCATGCTCATTCGTAAGGATCACTAATGGAGAAATTTTTAAATTCCGCTGCGCCTTGGATGGCAATTCTCCATCAGTGGTATCAGAGTCACTTACGAAACCATGAATCTGATAACTGTTTTTGTTCTGTAATAATATGATTAAAACAGAATGAATCAAAGGTTAAATTGAGATCGATCAAGTTACATATATGTGATATATGTAACCCTGATGCAAAATACATTATATATGATATAGTGTTCTTGTTTCATTCATTCAAAAACCTCGATGATTGTTTTCCTTTGAGCGATCAATGGTCGTTTGCTTCTTGATCCGACATTAGTATGGTGAAGCAATGACGTGTTGATCAATCATACTGAATTAACAATCGAGACGTGTTTGACGGTCTGAAATTGGTGCATCAGGGTTAGTGACGACACAAGGGTTGTGTTGTTAGAGAGTTATGCGATTGGGGTTTGATTGCACAAGAGTTGTGCGTCCTAAACACTTTTCCGAACAGTGTTAACCGGTTAACGCGTATGGTTAACCGGTTAACGTAATACGAAATATTTTTTTTTTTAATTTTGGAACAGTGTTAACCGGTTAACGCATATGGTTAACCGGTTAACGGAATGCGAAATAAAATTTTTTGAAATTTTCAAACAGTGTTAACCGGTTAACGCATTTGGTTAACCGGTTAACGCAAGGCAGAAAAGAGTTTTTTAAATGTTTTCAAACAGTGTTAACCGGTTAACGCATATGGTTAACCGGTTAACGCAAGGAAAAATTCACCGGTTCGGCTAGAAAAAGTGCTTTGAAGTATCAAGTGTTGATACGAAAAACGACGTAAATTTTAAATGAATTGTTCATTAAAATTTTCGAGCAGGGGCGCTGCCCCTTAGACCCCGCAAGGGGCGCTGCCCCCTTGACCCCCGTTCCCGCTGTCCGGGCAGTGGACCCCCGGCTAACTCTGCGTAGTGTGATCGGTCGTCGAAATATAATTTGATTTTATTAATTAAAGGAATTAATAATAATAATAATAAAGTGTTTATTATTGTCTTGTGGTGATCGGTTATGGCCTTAGTTTTCCTTTGTTTTGTTTTGGATTTTAAAATACGACCTGCGTGTCGTGCCTCTCTCTTAATCTCCCAAATGTAACTTCTTTTCTCATCTCACTCCCTCGTATGTAAAACGAGTTTCTTTCATGTAATGTAATGATATGAAGAAAGCAAAGAAGTCAGTGCCAAAGGAGGATAACCTTGAAGATCTTGCTTGGAGAAGCTTAGATCGTCGTAGGTTAGCTTAGGTTCTCTCATTGGCTTGGGAGAACAATTGCGCTAGGGGCCATAACTGTTTCATTTTGTTTGTATGTATGTTGATGCATGTGAGAGACGGTTTATATGATAAACAAGCCGGTGAGATCAGTAAAATTGAAATTCCCTCAAAACTAAATATTAAGTTTTAAGCTTTCCAAGTTTTAACACTCATCAAGACTAGTAATGGAAATTGTAGGTTTCGCCTACGCGAGGTGCATGATCTATATATTAGTAAGGTGCGATGGGATAATTGTAATATCCAACTGTTAAAACAATGGGTCAAACTTAACTAAACAAATTATAATAAGATTATATATGTTTAGAAGCAAGAGTTGAGAATAATCCATATGATGGATTAGAATAAGGAGTTATTCACCCAATTGAAATTTTCGAGAGTTGTATGAGATACAATTGGAAGGAGTTCCTACCTAAATAACCTAGTTTTGTGTAATCCGCCTACGCGGACTTAGAACGAAGTGAAATATGGATCTCGACCCACTAGAAAATCTTCCAACGGGATTTTCCGAATCAGATGATGAGGGTCATTTGTTTTGAGTAAAATAGTGGGAGCATGTTTAATTAAAGGCCTAATTAAATATGCCAATGATACTTATATTTTCATTATTTCTTATGTAGATTACCATGACAACAAATACCTCTAACAACATTTTGCGATCGATCCTTGACAAGGAAAAATTGTCTGGGACAAATTTTCTGGATTGGCACCGAAACCTGAGGATTGTCCTCAAACATGATAAAAAGCTGTATGTCTTGGAGACACCTGTTCCTGAAGAGGAACCTCCTAGTTCTGCACCTAAGGCAGAAAGAGATGCTTATAAGAAGCATGTCGATGATGCCAATGAAACTGCTTGTCTCATGCTAGCTACCATGAACTCAGAATTGCAAAAGCAACATGAGAACATGTCAGCATTCGATATGATCGAACACCTGAAGCTGCTCTATCAAGAGCAAGCAAGGCATGAGAGGTTTGAAGTTTCAAAAGCCCTTTTTCAAGGCAAGTTAGCTGAGGGAGCCTCTGTAGGTCCCCATGTACTCAAGATGATTGGG
The DNA here is from genome assembly GCF_024323335.1 of Lathyrus oleraceus. Taxonomy (NCBI): domain Eukaryota; kingdom Viridiplantae; phylum Streptophyta; class Magnoliopsida; order Fabales; family Fabaceae; genus Lathyrus; species Lathyrus oleraceus. The sequence goes on from NC_066582.1 coordinate 236,232,688, forward strand.
TATGTGGAAAACCTTGACAGACTGGGTTTTCCCCTCGGAAAGGAACTTGCGACTGATTTGATCTTGCAATCGTTGCCAGATAGATTCAGTCAGTTTGTCCTAAATTTCAATATGAATGATATGGACAAATCGCTTCCTGAGCTGCTAGCCATGTTAAGAACGGCTGAGCAGAATCTGAAGTCAAAAGGGAAGTCCATTCTGATGATCGGAAATGGAAAGAGACAGAACAAAAGGCCCATCAAGCAGGGTGATAAAGGGAAAGGCAAGGAAGTTGTCAAACCCAAACCCACCGTTGCTGCTTTGAAGCCTAGTGGAGGCATAGCAAAAGCAGGCACCTGCTTCCATTGCGGTAAAACCGGACACTGGAAGAGAAACTGCCCAAAGTACCTGGAAGATAAGAAGAATGGAGTAGAGACTTCAACTTCAGGTATTTTTGTTATTGAAATTAATTTATCTACTTCTGTGACATGGGTATTAGATACTGGATGTGGTTCTCACATTTGTACAAATGTGCAGGGACTAAAAAGGAGTAGAAAATTGGCAAAAGGTGAAGTCGACCTACGAGTTGGCAATGGAGCAAAGGTTGCTGCTTTAGCCGTAGGAACTTATGGATTGACTTTACCTAGTGGTTTAATAATTCAGTTAGAGAACTGTTATTATGTACCTGCAATTAGCAGGAATATTATTTCCGTTTCTTGTTTGGACAAGTTTGGTTTTTCATTTATAATAAAGAACAATTGTTGCTCAATTTATTTGAATGATATATTCTATGCTACTGCACAGATGAACAATGGACTATATGTCCTTGATCTTGAAATGCCTATTTATAACATTAATACTAAAAGGATGAAACCAAATGAGTTAAATCCAACTTACCTTTGGCATTGTCGGTTAGGCCACATAAATGAGAAACACATTTCCAAACTCCATAAAGATGGACTCTTGGACTCTTTTGATTATGAATCATATGAGACATGCAAATCTTGTTTAATTGGAAAGATGACAAAGTCCCCATTCACAGGAAAAGGTGAAAGGGCTAATGATCTTTTGGCCCTCATACATACTGATGTATGCGGACCACTGAACATACCAGCCAGAGGAGGTTTTCAATACTTCATCACATTTACTGATGATTTCAGTAGATATGGTTATGTGTATTTAATGAAACAAAAATCAGAGTCTTTTGAAAAGTTCAAGGAATTCAAGAATGAAGTACAAAACCAACTAGGTAAGAATATTAAAACTCTTCGATCAGATCGAGGTGGTGAGTATTTAAGCCTAGAGTTTGATGACCATCTAAAAGAGTGTGGGATACTATCCCAACTTACTCCTCCTGGAACACCCCAATGGAATGGTGTATCTGAGAGAAGAAATCGAACCCTGTTGGACATGGTCCGATCCATGATGAGTCACGCCGATCTTCCAAACTCCTTTTGGGGACATGCGCTATTGACAGCAGCTTACACACTTAACCGTGTTCCATCCAAAAAGGTTGATAAAACACCATATGAGATATGGAGTGGTAAGAGACCACACATGTCTTACATGAAGATTTGGGGTTGCGAAGTTTATGTGAAACGACAAATTTCAACTAAGCTTGAGCCCAAATCTGACCAATGCTTATTTGTGGGGTATCCTAAAGAAACAAGAGGATATTACTTCTACAATCCTTCTGAGAGCAAAGTGTTTGTCGCTCGAACTGGAGTTTTCCTAGAAAAGGATTTTATTTCCAAAGGAACCAGTGGGAGGAAAGTAGAGCTTGAAGAAATTCAAGAATCGCAAAGCATTGATACACCTATGGAGGAATTAGAGCAGGAAACACAAGTAGTTGTGGAAGAACAACCTGCTCAAGTAGAACAAGACCAGCGTAGGTCAAGCAGGATACGTCACCTACCTGAAAGATATGGATATCTCATAACAGATCAAGGTGATATATTACTCATGGATCAAGATGAGCCTGTGACCTACCAAGAGGCCATAACTGGTCCCGAGTCTGAGAAGTGGCTAGAGGCCATGAAATCCGAAATAGATTCCATGTACACGAACCAAGTTTGGAACTTGGTAGAGCCTCCTGTAGGAGTTAATCCTATAGGATGCAAGTGGGTCTTCAAAAAGAAGACTGACATGGATGGTAAGGTACATACCTATAAGGCAAGACTGGTTGCAAAAGGATATAAACAAATTCATGGCGTTGACTATGATGAAACCTTTTCACCAGTTGCAATGCTTAAATCTATTCGAATTTTACTTGCTATCGCTGCATATCATGATTATGAAATATGGCAAATGGATGTCAAAACTGCTTTCCTTAATGGGAATCTCCTTGAGGATGTGTACATGACACAGCCTGAAGGATTTGACATACCAGAAGAAGCCCATAAGGTATGTAAGCTACAAAGATCAATCTATGGATTGAAGCAAGCTTCCAGAAGCTGGAATCTTCGTTTTGATGAAACGGTAAAACAATATGGATTCATTAAGAACGAAGATGAGCCTTGTGTCTACAAGAAGGTTAGTGGGAGCATGATCGTGTTCCTGGTATTATATGTAGATGACATATTACTCATTGGAAACGATGTCCCTACCCTGCAACAAGTAAAGACTTGGTTGGGGAAATGCTTTTCTATGAAGGACCTAGGTGAAGCAGCCTATATATTAGGAATCAGAATCTATAGAGATAGATCACAAAAACTGCTTGGCCTAAGTCAGAGTACATACATAGACAAAGTGCTGAGACACTTTAATATGCATGATTCCAAGAAAGGATTCATACCTATGCAACATGGCATGTGTCTATCAAAAACACAATCCCCTTCAACTAAGGAAGAAAGGGAACGCATGAATAAGATTCCATATGCATCTGCAATAGGATCTATCATGTATGCCATGTTATGTACTCGACCAGATGTCTCGTATGCTTTAAGTGCAACGAGTAAATACCAATCTGATCCTGGTGATGCCCATTGGGTAGCTGTTAAGAATATCCTTAAGTACTTGAGAAGGACTAAGGACTCATTCTTGATATATGGAGGTCAGGAAGAATTGGCTGTAATTGGTTACACCGATGCTAGCTTCCAGACAGACAAGGATGACTTTAGATCGCAATCTGGTTATGTGTTTTGCTTAAACGGTGGCGCTGTAAGCTGGAAAAGTTCAAAGCAAGATACAGTTGCTGATTCTACAACCGAGGCCGAGTATATTGCTGCCTCAAGTGCAGCAAAGGAAGCTGTTTGGATCAAAAAGTTCGTTAGTGAACTTGACATAGTTCCTAGCATTGTGGATCCCATTGGTCTCTATTGTGTTAACAATGGTGCTATCGCACAAGCTAAGGAGCCTAGATCTCACCAACGATCCAAACACATACTTAGGCGTTATCACCTCATTCGAGAGATAATAGATAGAGGAGATGTGAAAATATGTAGAGTACCTACACTCGACAATATTGCTGACCCACTGACAAAGCCTCTTGCGCAGCAGAAGCATGATGGTCATACTAGATCTATGGGCATTAGGGATATGTCTAATTGGCTCTAGTGCTAGTGGGAGATTGTTGGTGTAAGCCCTAGAGGCCAATACTTTTGGTACTTGTATCGAATTATTTATTAATAATAAAAGGCATTTTTCTTTATTATGTTTGTTTAATAAAGTCCCTGGAATAGATAGTCCATTTAATGTATCAAGTATGACTTAATCATGAGATCACATTAAACATAAGGACACTATTCTTAAAGTGTCCGTAGTCAAGCTTTATTATGAAATGGGATAACATTAAAGCATGGAGACTATTATGTTTGTAGACTGATGATCACGTCTCATGGATCATGGATAAAGAGTTATCAAGTCTCAAACATAGGTATGAATATTAAGAGTAATATTCATACTGGATTGACCCGCTATGAGAATACTATATAGAAAGTTATGCAAAGTGTCATAAGTTATTCTCATGGTGATAATAGTGTATACCACTCTTCGACCTGAAACCACTATGGATCCTAGATGTAGAGTCGAGTGCTTTATTGCTGATCCAACGTTGTCCGTAACTGGATAACCATAAAGACAGTTGATGGGTACTCCACGAAGCATGCTGAGGGACATGAGTGTCCTAGATGGAATTTGCCAATCCTGCTTAACAGGATAAATGTCTATGGGCCCAATATTGAACTGGACAAGGGTGACATGGTCTATACCTTGTGTTCAATATAGACATAAGGGCAAAGGGGTAATTATACACATAATTATTATCACAGGAGGTTTTGTCAGATCACATGACATTTTCGTGACTTGGGTAGCAGTGATGTGTTGCTAGATACCGCTCACTGTTTATTATGTTAAATGCATGATTTAATATAATTGCCAACGCCGCGAAAACCTATAGGGTCACACACAAAGGACGGATTGATGAGAGATAGAATAATTAAGGAACATCGTAAGGTACGGTGTACTTAAGAAGAATACGAAATATGGTAAAGTACCAAATACTTAAGTGATTTTGGCATATTCTGAGATATGGGCCAAAATGCACTTAAGTGGGCTTTTTGGCTTGAAGCCCACACAAGTGGTTCTATAAATAGAACCCCTTGGGTAGAAGCATTCACACTCCAGACAACACAACTGAAGAGTTGGAATTTCGTATCTCTCTCTCTCTCACTCAAAGCCTTCACTCACAAACAGCTAGCACTGCGATTGAAGGAATCCGTTCGTGTGGACTGAGTAGAGACGTTGTCATCATTCAACGTTCGTGATCGCCCCGTAGATTTGCCTCAAAGGATTCGATCATTATCAGAGATCTGCACCAAAGGTTTGAATCGCCACAAGAGGTAACGATTCTATCACTGATCATGCTCATTCGTAAGGATCACTAATGGAGAAATTTTTAAATTCCGCTGCGCCTTGGATGGCAATTCTCCATCACGAACATGGTTGTATTGACCAACTACACTCTCCAAGATTTTCTCGAGAAATTAAAGGAGTAAGGTTTGATCATGTGCCTTGAAAACACCCCTCTTGAAGTCTTCAACTTTGTTAAATTTTGCAAGAGACCATGGCGGAATTTATCATCGATATTGAAGCTCTCCACAAGTCTCAAGGGGTTACTTTTAGGGTCGATGTTTAGTTTGCATGTTTTATTTCCAATCCAAAAGCTTGTATTTTCAATTCCTTTGTACTTATACTTGTTTCCCAACAATGAATGAATGAAGCTTATTTATTATACATTTTGTGTGTGCTCCTATATTCTTGATTGCAATGATAAATTGTTAAGTGTTTCTCGCAATAAACAACACGATAACTAAGAGCTTCAATAAACAAAATATAAAACAAACAAAAAATCATTCATGCATCATGCAACATTTTTCAAAGCGAAAACCTCGAACTCATCATTAACCTTTTCAACAGAAAACACCTCATCAAGTTTATTTCCAACATTCTTATTACACACACAATAACCCAACGAGCTATTATGGATCAACTTAAGCAAAACCAGGCTTCCCTACGAGAAGAGGTGTCCCAAGTGCGTGCACAAATGAGGAAATTAATGGAGACCATTCAAGGGGTCTCCGGAGGACAAGAAATCATGGCCAAAATCCAAGAAGAGATGAACCAAAGGGCTCATGCTGCTGCTGCCACCCCTTCCAATGTTGCCACTCCTGCTATCAATCCTCCTACTGTCGAGAGCCATGTGCCACCTCAAGGCAACCCTCCTATTCAAATCCCTATAACTACACCCTGTCCTCCATCTATTGTCAACCCTCATATCATAGAGATTGATGATCAACATGATGCTTTCTTTAGCCTAATAGTCGGCTTTGTCTATGACGTTTTTGGAACACCTACCAATGAAGTGGAGAAGAAAGTTTGAGCTATTAAGGAGAAGTTAAAAGCCATAGAGGGATTCAATGTTATAGGTTTTGATGCTGCCGAAATGTGTTTAGTTCCTAGCGTAGTAATACTAGCCAAATTCAAAGTCCCTGACTTTGAAAAGTATAAGGGGAAAGTGACCCTAGAAGACATATTAGAGCATACTGCCCGAAAGTGTCTGCCTACTCAGATGATGATAGACTGCTTATGCATTTCTTTTAAGACAGCTTGAGTGGGCATCTTTGGAGTGGTACATGAAATTTGAGGGAACTCACATCAGATCATGGAGGGATATGGATGAGGCATTATTGAAACACTAACAATATAACACAAATATGTCTCTCAATCACATCCAACTTCAAAATCTAACTCAAAATCTCGACGAGAGTTTCAAAGAGTATGTGCAACATTGGAGAGAGCTGGTAGCGAGAGTGCAACCTCCATTGTTGGAGCGTGAGTTGTTATACATGTTCATGGGTAACCTTCAAGGGCCTTATCTAGATAGGATGGTAGGAAGTACATCCTCAGGATTCTCTAATTTAGTCCTCGTCGGCGAGAGGATAGAAAACATGATCAAGTTGGGTAAATTTCAGAATGCTTCCAGTACTTCTGGTGTAGCGAAGAAGCCATATGTTGCCTATGGGAAAAAGTGGGAAGGTGAAGCTAATGAGACTGTTGTTGTAAGAGTAAGAGTCCCGATATATCATACTCCATATCAGTAAGTGGTCGACATGTCACAGAATCCGCAACCCTACACCATTCCGACTTATCAATGAGCAGTTCAACAACCTGCACCATATCAACAAGTGGGGTCTCGAATGACGAGTGTTGGACTGACTGAACGAGAAGGTCAGAAGAGTCGCCACTGAATTTTATTTTTCATACCTCCAACAGAGAGGCGAGGGGAAATAGTCGATAAAACCCTAAAAAAGATAGGCGCACAGGAAGTGCCAAGGAAAAGGGAAAGGAATCAGTCTCGCAACCGAGATTAGGGTTCGGGAGTCGGTTATGCGAGGGGAAGGTATTAGCCCCCCTCACGTCCATGGTATTCCATGGGAACCATTTGGGTTATTTTACGTACATGGAATTTATGTGTCATTGCTTTATTTTTTTAAAAGAATATGTGTGAAAGAGGGGGGTTTTATTACTATAGTGCTCGCCAAGGATTGAGGTCTTTGTGCCTACGTATTACACATTCGGGGATGAGGAATCAGAGCTCCGTAGTTTGGAGTAGAAAATGTTTGTGCGTTTGGTTGATTTTAACTTTGAGAAAAGGGTTTTCATGATGGGTGCCCTAAGGCACAAAAGATTGAGTTTGATGGGTTGTATTGATTTTACCTTGAATAAGGGTTTATGAAAAGAGTTTGTGATTAGATTGCACTAAAGTCTAGGGAAGGAGGTGATTATTCTAGATAATAATCCAAGTGTCTTGCATCCAAAATAATCAGAGAGAGGGCATGAATGCTCTATTCTAACTCATTCTCCACCACTTAAGGCTCGTGGCGCACAATTCTAATTGTAGTTATTAAGTATATTAAGTTTGATTATGAAAAAGCCAATTAACGTTGAATCAAGGGTTTGTTTGTTTGATTAAGAAATCTGGCTTATGCAACATGAATGCAAAGTAACCAACAAGGAAATAAAAAGGCTTTCATTGTAAGTTAGCCCAAGAGAAATCCTCGTGTGTGTAAAGTGACCTATGCTAAACAAAGGATAATGATCTTACAAACATGTCCCTCTAAGGTGGCGCCATGATGCCATTCTTACAACCAGAATGTAAGTTACATATGAAACCCAAGTGTTTATAAAGTATCAAAAGATAGTATGGGAAATGCCTCCAAGCAAAGGTCCTAGGATGAGATCCTTTAAGTCCAAGTGATTAAGTAAAGTGGTTTGTTTTTGGTCTTTTAATTTTATCATGTTTTCTTTATTTTTGAATGATGACAAATAGTAAACTGTGTGTGATGAATTTGTACAATGAGGATGATACTGATGACTTAAATGTAAATGATACAATAAGTAAATAACAATGGATAATAATAATGATAATAACAATAGTAAAGGTTATTAATAATCAAAGTTAAAAAGTCAAAGTTAGGGTTATGGACAACTTTTGGGGATTATATATCTTTAGGTCAATAGATTCAAAATATAGCGTATCGAAGGATAACTTATCACTGATGTAAATTAAGAAAGATGATCAATGGATCAACTTACCCAAGATTTGCAACAATGAAAGTTGTTCAACCCAAAATTGAGTGATTGATTTTAATGGTTTTGGCTAACAAGTTATATTGAACCAGATGAAATATTTATAAGTTATATGGTTAGTATAAACAAGATATGAAAATAACAAGTTAGAGAGTTATTATGAACAAGTCAAAAATGATAAATGGAGTATAGAAAGGTTAGTGGGTTAGTTTGAACAAACAAAGTGCATATGTATCAGATGAATCCAAGTTAACAAGATTAGACTTCAACCACAAGTCAAATTACCAAGTTGCTTGAAATATGGGCAACCTTTCCATACTTCAAAGTACCATGGATGAACTCGTTGTCATCCAACGGTAGGTTTAAAGCGTGGAAGGTTTTTATCAACCCTAAACCAAGCACATCATGACTTAAGTGATTTTCATTAGTCCTTCACTTCAAGACCTCATAAGTCCTTAAATAATTGCTTGTGGTTGAAGTCTAGAGGCAAAAATAAGTGGGGTTGATGTTCAATATTTTGTCAAAATAATAAAAATAAAGGGGTTAAAAAATAAATCAAAAGAGAAAAATAAAATGGATAAAATAAAATAAAAAATGATATAGAATGAAAAATAATGGTTAGGGTGCACTCCTCAGGTTCGAACCCCTGACCTTGGGGTCATGGGGGAGACTTTCCCCTCACCCACTAGGCCAATCGCCCAGTTGTGACAATAACACACTTCCAATGAATAAATAATAAAAATGATAAATGAAAAGGGATTCACGCGTGAATCAGCCAACCACCGAATGAAAACACAAATGTTTGAATTCAAAATGACGCGCCAACGGTCGTCTTCAACCTTCGACCCCTCAAAGTTAAAACTCGAAATCAAGTATTTTTAACCAGAATCAAGGGTCAAGACATGTTGTATGATCCTAAACAAAGTGTTCTCCTTACTCAAGAGACATTGATTGATTCTGAGTGAGGAGTTCTATATCACAAACCAAATGAACAACCTAAATCTAAATTAAAAATTAAATGATGAAAGTGGAATAATCAAAGCTGTAATGTTAGGGTTAATGATCAGAAATGAATTTCGAGCAAGAGGTAATTCTTTTGAGTGAAGGAGGTGATTATTTCTACCAAATCAGAGTTTGCTCAAATGATTTTTCCGACGAATGAGCTCAGGTCAGTTGAGGCTCAGGGAGGGTTGGTTGAGTGTGTAGAAAGCTCAAGGGAAGTATGTAGGGTGTTTCCGGGCAAAGATTTATGTTTGAAAAGCTTTGGAATCAAAAACTCGATGGTCTGTTAATGGTGATTTGAGGGAGAAAGTCAGAATATGAAGGGGGGCTCTTTCAGCATGCTTGGGCACTAAGACACCTTCACCTATTTATAGTGAAGGTGTCTGGATGGTTTTGGGGGGAAATGCTGAAGGTTTGAGCAGAATGGACATGTGAGTGGAAGGTGGCTTGAAGTTGACTTAGGGAACATTGAAACGACTATATTATGACCTTGCTTGCAACCCAGACAAATTAGTTTTGATCCCTTGCATTGATTTGGAACCAACAAAGGCATTGAAATAGTCTGCTACAGGATTTGATTTTTGCTACTTTGGGAAAATTCTGCTTTTTGCACATGGGGTAGGGTTTGGCTTTGTGAGGAGTTTTGGCTTGCATTATGACCTTGATTCATATCTCAATATCATTTGTGACATGTTTGTGGATCAAAGGGACCAAAATAAATGAGTGTGGGGACTTGGCATGTTGAAATGCACATTCTGAGTGGTATGGTGTGCCATTGCACATCAGGATGGTCACCTATGTTTGAACCAAGGCCAAATGAAATTAGCTCGTGCACTTTGCTTCAATTTTGGGCCATTTGTTCTTTGCTATGAACTTGATTGAATGGAAAATGAACCAGGTCAAAAGGGATTGTGGTTTGGAAATGGAAACATGCCAAGGTAGGGGTTGTGACATGATTTTTGGGCATGGTTGGCATGTTGGACCAGCTTGGCCAATAGAAAAATTGAACCCATTCCTCAATGAATTAGATCTTGGACCTTAAAAAAAAGTTAGAGAGGAAGTTAATTAGGACATTCGGGTCAAAGTGGAATTCAAAAATCTTGAAAAATGAAGAAGTTGTGGTCTTTGGAACTTCCCATAGGCCATTCTTGCCAAAATGTGACCAACCAACATGACATAGTTTTAGGGTTTTTATGTATTCTTGCTTTTCAAGCCACAATAATAAGTGTTTTGACTTCAAATAATAATATCATAATGGGAAATGAATTTTGGGCTTTTGTGGAATGATTTTAGGTCAAATTGGTAGGTGGACCAAGTCATGGAAAGTTGATAAATCAAGTGTGAACCAACTACTTGCAACATGGATTGAATGGATGTTTAAATGGTTAATTAGGATTGTAATGGACATGAGATAGTGTTGAATGAATGGTAGGGTGATTGGATGGCCAAAAGTGATCAAGCTCAATGGCCAAGAAGCCCATAAATTAGGGTTTCTTGAGCCATAAGTTTCATCAAGAACTATTGTCAGATGAATTAGGGTTTGAGTTGTTGGGATCCAATTGAGGTGTTAAAGGTCACGGGGCATGAACAAAATTTGGATTTGAGGGGTAATTAATGGCATGGTAAAAATCCATGGTGAATTAGGACTTGTACAAGCCAAGAGGGGGGGGGGGGGGGTCAAGAGCTTGGGTTTGGCCATTGGGTGACCAAATGAATCTTGAAGCTTCTTTAAGGGGACTCACCACCCAAATTGAACTTGGGGAGTGAGTGAGATATCTTGAGTGATCCTCCAAGCCTTGTGGGATTCTTGAGGATGATATCAGGGTTGAGGTAGCTTGGGCACACCTCAACATGATCAGAGGATCTTTGAGCTTTGAAGATGAATACCATGCCTTGGGCTTGTGGATTATTATGACCATTAGGTATGAGTGCATATGAGGTGATATGTATGGGATGTATGCTTAGGGTTTAGGGCTTAAGAAGATGATATGGGGTAGGGAAAATTTGAGGGTATGACAATATTATTATCCATAACAACAACAAAGACACAAAAGACCAGAGAGGGGATTTGGTCCCATTCCAATGCCACATAACTGTCTATTACCGTACTTGTTACGTGGTTCATTAGTGCAATTGAGGGAATTAGGACCACCACCAGAAGTCCTTTCTCCTATTTATGATGCAAATTCCCGATGCGAGTTCCACTTTGGAGCTCCCGACCACTCAATAGAGAACTTCAAGGCGTTGGAATACAAAGTTCAAGAATTTATTGAATCAAAAACAATCACGTTTGTGCCAAAGGGACCGAATGTGAACAACAATCCAATGCTGCCACATAACAAGCCCGTGATAAACATGATGGAAGTTGAGGAAGGAAGAAAGTTGATGTCCTGAGTGGATGAGTTGAAGACGTCCCTGATTAATATCAAGAAGCAATTGTTAATGAGTATTTTGTCTCCTGTTTGTGATGCTGACTGTGAGCATTGTTTAATTGACCCACAAAAGTGTGAAGTTTTAAAAGCTGTTATCCAAGGATTAATGAACCAAGGAATCATAGTGGCAGAACATCTCTCCACTAGTGAAGATGTAGCAACATTGAAGATCTTGTATGACCAATTACAACCCCTGGAAATTTCCTATGATTTATCTCCGAAGTCCATATAGATGGACCCAGTCATCCCTGTAACGATTATAGTACCTACCTTTTTTCCATATGGGGACACAAAAGCAGTACCATGGATCTATGACTCCACCGTCTATATCTATGGGCAGAAGGTGCAAGAGGAACCTTTAGCAATCAAAGAGCCAACAACGAACATAACTGGAACTGGGGGAGTAACTAGGAGTGGAAGGATATTTGCACCAGTGCCCCTTATTATTGACAATGGTGGGACCTCGAGCCAAGACAAGGGCAAATAAGTTGAAAGCAATCAACAACGACATTATTCCACACCAATCAACGATGTGGAGGAATTTATGCGCATCATTAAGAGAAGTGACTACAAGGTGGTTGATCAACTTAACCATACGCCGTCCAAAATCTCAATGTTGTCTTTCCTGATGTGCTCAGAAGTACATAGAGATGCCTTGGTAAAATTTTTGAGGGTTGCCCATGTCCCGCAAGAGATTTCTGTCAATTTGAAGGGGTGGTCAGTAATATTGCTGCCAGTATAAGCTTGGGGTTTAGTGACAATGAGATCCCACCCAAAGGGAGGAATTAAAAACAAATGTCTACATTTTTCCATCGAATATGTAGACATTATCTTATCAAGGGTGTTGGTAGATATCAGTTCATCTCTGAACATGCTACCAAAGAGTTCATTTTCAAAGTTAACCATTGAAGGGCTAGTGATGAAACCTAGTGAGTTGGTTGTTAGAGCATTCAACGGCTCGAGAAGGATTGTGATTGGAGAAGTTGATCTCCCAATAAAAATGGGACCCCATACATTCTTTATTACCTTCTTTATAATGGACATTTACCCCGCTTATAGTTGTCTGCTTGGACGACCTTGAATTCACTTGGTCGGAGCTGTCACATCGACACTCCACCAAAGGCTGAATATTTTTATCAACAATAAACTAGTGGTGATAGAAGGTGAAGAGTATATCATGGTAAGTCATTTAGAATATTTTCTCTATGTTGAGGTTGGAGGTGAAGTGCATGAAACCCCATTTCAATCTTTTGAAGTTGTGAATGTAGAGATGGTTGCCCCCGTGAAGGAAGTGAAGTATGATTTCCCAATGGTATCTTGGAAGGATGATAGAACCGTGATTAAAGTTGGATACCCTGAAGGTTGAGGAAGAGTATTGGATTTTCCCGTGAACAAGGACCGCTCCAGTTTGGGATACCATTCCCAAAATGTGAAGAAACTAGTCCCAAATGATGTTGAGAGACAAATGATCCTGTTACCAGATATCTTTATAAGCGCCGAACACCTCGTGGACAAACAAAATAGTGCAGTAGATGAGGAGAAAGATGATGTGACTATTGAAATAGGACTTATGTACAAAAGGTTGGGAGGTCAAGAATTGGAAACTTGGACCGCAACAGAGATTTTCCCAATGGTATCTTGGAAGGATGATAGAACCGTGATTAAAGTTGGATACCCTGAAGGTTGAGGAAGAGTATTGGATTTTCCCGTGAACAAGGACCGCTCCATTTTGGGATACCATTCCCAAAATGTGAAGAAACTAGTCCCAAATGATGTTGAGAGACAAATGATCCTGTTACCAGATATCTTTATAAGCGCCGAACACCTCGTGGACAAACAAAATAGTGCAGCAGATGAGGAGAAAGATGATGTGACTATTGAAATAGGACTTATGTAAAAAAGGTTGGGAGGTCAAGAATTGGAAACTTGGACCGCAACAGAGATTCCTGAAGTTATTATGGTTGAAAAGTAATTTTTCGTTTGTTTTTCTTTGCTTTGAAAGAAAAAGAACTATGATATGCCCAAGGCATGAGGAACCATTTGTAGGCCCCCCTTTAAAATTTTCCAGTCAATAACAATTAATGAAATCATGATTTCACATCCAAATTGTGTTCCTTGTCTTTCATTTGTGTTTTTACTTTTCATTTTTTTAAAAGGCAATGTTTTCTTATTTTCTTTTAAGTTTACATTCATTTTTGTTTCTCCTTCATAAAAAAAAGAATGAACCCTGAATCGTGCATATTCCCTTTGTTTTCCATGGATAATGGTACTGCTATGGTCCCTTATAACTTCGACAATCCTATCTTTCACGCTGACAAAGTCTCTGAAGAAGATTATGAACTCCCTAAAGAGTTAGTTCGACTACTGTGGCATGAGTCAAAGGTCATTCAGCCACATGAAGAAACTGTAGAAGTTATCAACTTGGGAATCAAGGAAGATCCTAAAGAAGTCAGAATAGGCTCAACCCTAGAATAAGACGTAAAGGACAAACTGATCAATCTCTTACGAGAGTATATGGATGTGTTTGCTCGGTCCTACCAAGATATGCCCGACCTCTACATGGACATTGTGGAGCATAGGTTACCCCTCAAAGTATATTTCCTTCCAGTTAAGCATAAACTGAGGAGAACTAGACCTGAAATGGCAATAAAGATTAAGGAGGAAGTGCAAAAGAAGCTCAACGAAGGTTTTCTAGTCGTAGTCAACTACCCTCAATAGATAGCCTACATTGTTCCTGTACCCAAGAAGGATGGAAAAGTGTGTATGTGTGTAGATTATAGATATTTAGATACACCTAGTCCAAAAGATGACTTTCCACTGCCTCACATTGATGTGTTATTGGATAACACATCTCAATTCTCTGTATTCTCCTTTATGGATGGTTTCTCCGGTTACAACCAGATTAGAATGGCTCTAAACGACATGGAGAAAATAGGCTTCATCACCCTGTGGGGAACTTTTTTCTATAAGGTCATGTCTTTCAGCTTAAAGAATGTTGGCGCAACATACCAAAATGTAATGGTGACACTCTTTCATGACATGATTCATAAAGAGATCGAAGTGTACGTTGACGATATGATTGCCAAGTCACAAACTGAAGAGGAGCATTTGGTTAATCTAGAGAAGTTGTTTGCACTGCTGAGGAAGTTTAGGTTTAGGCTCAACCCCAACAAATGCACATTTGGGGTAAGATCTAGAAAGCTGCTAGGATTTATTGTCAACCAACAGAGCATTGAAATTGATCCTGAGATGGTTAAGGACATACAAGATATGCCTACACCAAAAAATGAGAAAGAGGTCCTTAGATTTCTAGGGAGATTTAATTACATAGTCAGATTCATATCTCATCTCACGACCACTTGTGAGCCAATCTTCGAACTGCTTCGCAAAGATCAGGTCGTCATATGGAATGAAAATTACCAAAATGCCTTTGAGAAGATGAAGGATTACTTACAAGAACCTCTAATCTTGATGCCAAATATGCCTGGTAGACCTCTAATCATGTACCTAACAATCCCTGAGGGGTCTATAGGATGCGTCCTTTGACAACATGGCGAGACTGGAAGAAAATAGCATTCCATATATTACTTAAGCAAAAAGTTAACCGACTGCGAGAGTAGATATTTAATGCTTGAAAAATCCTGTTGTGCACTTGCTTGGGCTGCCAAACGCCTAAGGCAATACATGCTTACACATACAACACTCATAATCTCTAAGATGGACCCAATCAAGTACATCTTCAAAAAGCCTTCTCTCACCGGTAGAGTTGTCAATTGGAAGATGGCCTTAACTGAGTACGACATTAAACATGTTACCTAGAAAGTTATTAAAGGAAGTGTCTTGTCAGACTATCTTTCTCACCAACCCTTGAAGGACTATCAATCAATGCGCTTTGAACTCCCTGACGAAGATATCATGTTGAGAAGGGATTGAAACATTCCCGACCCCGAGGAAGGATCAAAACCTGGCTCACATTGGACACTCGTGTTCGATGGAGCTTCTAATGCCCAAGGTAATGAGATTGGGGAAGTCATCACATCCCTGACTGTTTTTCACCTACCCTTCACTACGAGGTTGTGCTTTGGTTGTACCAATGATATGGTGGAGTACGAGGCTTGTATCTTAGGAATTGAAGCTGCTATTGATCTTAGGATCAAAATCCTCGAAGTTTATGGAGATTCAACCTTGGTCATCAGCCAAGTAAAAGGAGATTGGGAAGCCCATGATCACAAACTGATCCCTTATAAGGATTATGTCCTAAAGCTAATATCATACTTCAACGAGATTACATCGGCATACTTGGCACAATCATACCTTACATTTGAATATCCCCTAAACAGTCCGAGCATACATCGACATTTTGAATACATAATATTGCATCATAAGTATACCCTTTACTCAAGAATAATATCATTTCTCCATGGCAGTTGCTAGGGACCATTATCTTTAGGAATCATGTATTTCCACTCATTGCTAGGAATCATCGCTGAACCTAAATTTCCTCATCTGAGTTAGGTATTACAGTCGTTGCTAAGAATCATCACTGAACCTTCAATATTCCCCTGCTAGAGTAAGGTATTCTAGTTATTGCTAGGAATCATCACTGAACCTTCAAAATTCCCCTGCTAGAGTTAAGTATTCCAACCGTTTCTAGGAATCATCACTAAACTCTTATTCGTACCCAGTTAGAGTCAGGTATTCCCAGTCGTCATTAGGAATCGTCACTGAACCTAAAATCTTCCCAGAAGAAGTCAGGTATTCTAGTCGTTGCTAGGAATCATCACTGAACTTTCAATCTTCCCTAACACGAGTCAGGTATTCCAGTCGTTACTAGGAATCGCCACTGAACTTATGCTTTCCCCAAGAAGTTGCTAGGAATTATCATCTTTAGGAGCCAGGTATTCCATCTGTTGCATATCATAAATATCAACATAACCATCATACACCTAAACCATATCATCCCCACAGAATACCATATACAATCCCTGACAGATCACTTCATATCACTTTCATCCCCAGTAGGGCAAATTTCCGGTCACTCTTTTGTATTTAATCCTCTCCTACCTTGAAGGTGTGGAAGTCGTTGATATCCATACATTCAGGTCCGAGAAGATTAAATATGGGCAACTGTCATACCTCTAAATTCACCCAACCTTCATATCACCTTCATAAACCTAATGTATGAGCATATATTCATCATCCCATCATCTCATGTGCATTTACCTCCATAACAAGAGAACAAGATTACACTAACTCAAGGCATGGTGTTCATCTGAGAAGCATCAAGATCCCCTGATCATGTTGAGGTGTGCCCAAGATACCTTAACCCTAATTTCTATCCTCAAGCATCCTTGGACCTTTTGGGACTACACAAGTCATCCTACTCACCTCCAAAAAACCCTAATTGGATGATGACAAATGAGGGGAAAAGTATTCAGAGGACACATATTTGAATCATAACAACTTCATTTTAGTAAATTTTTTTTTTTTTATATTTTTGTTTATTACCTATTACCTCGGTTGAGTAGGCAACCCAGGGAAAAATGATTCAAAGGACGCGTCTTCGAATCCCGACAACTTCATTTTAGAATTTTTTATTTTTGTTTATGACATGTTTCCTCGGTTGAGATGGAAATCGAATGAAAAAGTATTTTATCTTATATATTTTATTTATGACATATTACCTCGATTGAGCTAGAAACCGAGGGGATTTTTTTTAATCAAATTTGACGAAAAAATTAAGTAATGAATCATTGTCATCCATTTATATAGTAACAACAGTCAAGATATTGTCAACTCATAAATCCTCATGAAACATCATTGATCTATGTGAAACTCTCACTAACCAATCAAAATATGAATGTCTTAATGATCCATCTTGGATGCAAAGCGCTGAAATGCAAACTTAACTTAATGAAATCAATGATAATGAAAGCAGTAGAATGAAGTACAATACCATTCTCTGGGATTGATTGCAAGAGAAGGAAAAAGTTTTAAGGTTGATTCCTTAATGTAATCTCTTCTCTTATCCTTTCTTGTTAAAAATGTTTAATTTTAGTTAGGAAAGCATGAAGATGTTTTTCAACGGAAAAGTTGGTTTTGCATGACAATAAACAAATTGATTCTCGATAGAGAGGTTAGTTTTGCAGCAGTTCAAGAACTGAAGACACATGGAAGCAATGCAGAGTGTGGAAGCATGCTTCAATCCAAAAGTATTTTGATGAAGACAACATGTATCAATGCAATAAGAGAAGAGATTCAAGAGAATTCAAGCATCAAATTGATCAAGCCACATATGCATAAGCAACATTTTGATCAAGCTTCTTTTTCAAGCCAACAATTTTGCAAGTTTGTTGATTCACTTCTAAGGTATATCTAATTCACTCTTAAATTAGTATACAAGTGTTCAACAATCATGTTTTGCATTTCCATATTTAACCTAATCAATTGTTAACATGTTGAAATGAAAGTTACATTTTTCTTAAAATATTTTTTCTACATTTCAACAGTGTTAACCGGTTAACCATATGGGTTAACCGGTTAACGACCCTATTTTTAAACTTCACTAGTTAATGTTATACGCGTTAACCGGTTAACCCATTTGGTTAACCGGTTAACACTGTTCGTTTCAGTGAAAAATGTTTTTCAAAAACTTATACCTTTTCATTAATTTTTATGAAGAAAATTATACCTCTTTGAAAAGGTGTTTTGTCAATATAAATTCTGGAATTTTTAAATAAAAATTCACCTCCAAGAACTTTCATAAAAACTCAAAATAATCACTCTTTCATATTTTCAATATTTCATAAAAGTGTTCATAACCAAGCTTTTGAGAAGAAACTTTTTAAACATTCTTGTTTCATCTCATTCCATTTATTATTGAACACTTATATATTATTCATTGAGTGAATTATTTATCTAAGGAGAAGATCAATCAAGAGAAGATTGATAGTACTACACTTTATTCAAATCATCAAAGAAGATTTATTTCTGTTTGACTTGTGATCCAGGATTGTTGGACACAAGGGTTAGTGTTGCAAGAGGATTGTTCTTGCACACTTGATTATCTATAGGTTAGATAGTAAGCATCACCATTGGTGTGAGTAGGTTGTACAATTTTATTTTCCGCAATAACTATAAATTCCGGTGTCTTTTTACTTTCCGCAATTTATTTTTCCGCACTTAAACGAAAAATAACCAAGAACCGGAAACAAGATCGAAGAATTTTTAATCACCTAATTCACCCCCCTCTTAGGCGCATTTACAACTTACAATTGGCATCAGATCAAGTTACAGGTAACTTGTTCCTAGAGATCCAGCATGGCTTCCGCAAGCATAAACCCGGTTTTCAAAGATGGCGGAAGTAGCAACAAGCCCCCACTCTTCTCCGGAGAATATTTCGATTTCTGGAAAATCAGAATGAAGGCACATCTTGAGGCCCAAGGGGAAGGTATATGAGAAGCAGTTGAAGAAGGTCCACACAAACCGGTGAATGTGGTGAATGGAGTTGGTACCCCAAAGTTGAAAAACACTTACGACGAAGATGATAGGAAAAAGATTCTGAATGAGAAGAAGGCAATCAACATACTCCAAAGCACTCTTAGTATGGACAAGTTCTTTCGTATATCTCAATGTAAATCGGCAAAGGAGATTTGGGACACCTTGGTAGAAACACATGAAGGAACCACCGAAGTGAAGAGATCGAGGCTAAACACTCTAAGTCAAGAATATGAGATGTTTCGCATGCAGCCCGGTGAATCTATAGTTGCCTTACAAAAGAGATTCGTCCATCTAACAAATCACTTGATTGCTCTTGGTAAAACCTTCACCAATGATGATCTCAACCTGAAAGTCCTAAGATCATTGACAAGAGAATGGCAACCGAAAGTGACCGCTATTTCGAAAAAGAAGAGTCTCTCAACGATGACATCCGCGTCTTTATTTGGAAAACTTCAAGAACACGAATTGGAACTTGGAAGGATCGAGAAGCACGAAAGTCAAGAAAAGAAGTCCAAGGGAATTGCCTTGAAGGTTGATTCAAAAAATGACAAAGATGATGAGACGTCCGAAGATGAGAACTTTATGCTTCTTGTGAAGAAGCTTGGTAAGTTTTTAAATAAAAATAAAAATTCCTCTTGTCCTAAAAAGAATAAACATTTCAGGAAAAAGGAAGCATCCACATCAATGCAAGACGTCACTTGTTATGAATGTGGACAACAAGGTCACATAAAGCCGGATTGCCCAAAACTTGCAAAGAAAGGAGGATTCAAAGGCAAGAAGGAATTCAAAAACAAAAAGGCTTATGTTGCTTGGGACGATAATGAGATCAGTTCATCTTCGGAATCAGAAAGCGATGAATGTGCGAACATGGCTCTTATGGCTTCACATCAATCCGATGAACAAATCGATGAGGTTAGTAGCAATTTTTCAGTTTATGACAATGACGCACAAGATGTTATAGATGAACTCTTAAAAGAATGCAAGACCTTGTATAAAAGTATTTCATCCCAAAAGAAACAAATTTCATCCTTAGAAGAAAAAAATATTGCTTTGGAAAAATATATTGAAAGTGAAAAACAAAAGTTGATGGATGAAAAACAAAGTCTTGTATGTAAGAATTGTGAGTCTTTATCTTTTCAAATTGTTCAACTTAAAAGAGTTTTAGAAAGATATGAAAAAGGTCAAATTGGCTTGGAGGAAATTCTTAAGCACCAAAGGTATTCTAATGATAAAAGTGGATTAGGATATTCTAAGTTTTCCAAACTAAGCACAAATGAGACCATTTTTGTTAAAGCAAGTGAATAAGTTGTTAAAGAGAAAGTAAACAATTCTAAAAGTGTGCATCAAAGTCATAAAAAGAAAATGATTGCTAAGAAGAAGAATTATGTTCCTAAATATAGAATTCATTTTCAACCTACTTGTTTTTATTGTGGAATCAAAGGCCACACACCTAATGCTTGTTATGTGCGAAACTTTAGTGTTGCAAAAGGGCATTATGTGTGGGTTAAAAAGGGTACTAACTACCAAGGACCCAAAGAAATTTGGGTACCTAACAAAACTTGATTTTGTTTTGTAGGTATGCTTGAAGACAACTTCGAATCAATGGTATCTTGATAGCGGTTGTTCAAAGCATATGACGGGCGATGTCGACAAATTTTCACATCTATCTTTAAAGGCCAAAGGATATGTTACATACGGTGATGACACTAAAGGAAAGATCCTAGGAGTAGGAACCATTAGAGCACCTCCTTTTACCATCATCGAAGATGTCCTTTATGTTGAAGGCCTAAAGCACAACCTTCTTAGCATAAGTCAATTGTGTGACAAAGGGTTCCGAATCAACTTCACAAAGGATGAATGTGTGATAGAACATGAAGTCACCCATGACATTTTGCTAAAAGGTAAAAGGGTTAATAATATTTTTATGACTTCATTTGATGACTCTTCCTTGAAGGTAAAATGCTTAATGACAAACAACAACGAGGCTTGGCTATGGCATAAAAGATTCGCTCACATACACATGGAGCACATGAACAAGTTGATAAAGCATGATCTAGTTGTTGGTCTTCCAAAGATTAAGTTCATCAAGGATAAGTTATGTGACGCATGTCAAAAGGGAAAGTAAACCAAGACAAGTTTCAAATCCAAGAATGTTGTATCTTCGTCTAGGCCACTTCAACTCTTGCACATGGATCTCTTCGGTCCATCAAGAACGAAAAGCTTCGGAGGTAATGTTTACGCTTTAGTTATTGTTGATGATTTCTCTAGATATACATGGACATTGTTTCTAGTGCAGAAAAGCGATGCTTTCAAGGCTTTCAAGAAGTATGCGAAACAAATTCAAAATGAGAAGTCCCTCACAATAACCTCCATAAGAAGTGACCACGGTGGAGAATTCCAAAACACATTCTTTGAAGAATTTTGCGAAGAGCACGAAATTTCCTACAACTTCTCCGTACCACGAACACCTCAACAAAACGGTGTCGTAGAAAGAAAGAATAGATCTTTGGTGGAGCTCACAAGAACAATGCTCAGTGACTCCAACCTTCCTAAATATTTTTGGGCGGACGCAGTTAGCACAACATGCTTTGTAAGCACCGTGTCAACATTCGGCCGATTCTCAAAAAGACTTCGTATGAGCTTTTCAAAGGAAGGAAGCCCAATATATCTTTCTTTCACATTTTTGGGTGCAAATGTTTTGTCCTCAACAATGGTAAGGACAACCTTGGTAAGTTCGATGAGAAATCCGACGAAGGTATCTTCCTTGGCTACTCCCTATCTAGTAAGGCATTTAGAATTTTCAATAAAATAACTCTTTCTATTGAAGAATCAATGCATGTATCTTTTGATGAAACTAACCCCTCGAAAGAGGATAACATTATTGTTGATGATGATGATGATATAATAGATATGTCACAACAACAAAAGGAAGTTACAAATGATCAACCAATACCACAAGGAGATGACTCATGAATCATTGAAGAACATCATGATCTACCGAAAGAATGGAGAACTCATAGAGATCACCCGATCGATAAAGTTATTGGTGATATTAGCCAAGGCGTTGCAACTCGACTAAATCTCAAGGATGCTTGTCTCAACATGGCTTTTGTATCTCAAATAGAACCAACCAAAGTCGATGAAGCCTTTAGCGACGATCAATGGATAGTAGCAATGCAAGAAGAACTCAACCAATTCGAAAGGAATCAAGTTTGGAGTCTTGTACCGAGACCGGACAACAAGCACATCATAGGAACAAGATGGGTACTCAAGAACAAACTTGATGAGAATGGGATCATAGTTCGTAACAAAGCAAGATTGGTCGCACAAGGATACAACCAACATGAAGGAATTGATTTTGATGAGACGTTCGCTCCGGTAGCAAGGTTAGAAGCAATTCGATTATTACTTGCTTATGCTTGTTCTATGAATTTTCAATTGTTTCAGATGGATGTCAAAAGCGCTTTCCTAAATGGCTATATCAATGAAGAAGTCTACGTCAAACAACCTCCGGGTTTTCAAGACTTCAAGAATCCTTCACATGTCTACAAGTTGAAGAAAGCACTATATGGCTTAAAGCAAGCACCGAGAGCATGGTATGACCGCCTCAGCAACTTTCTATGTGAAAAAGGATTTGTAAAAGGAAAGGTTGACAAGACTTTGTTCATAAAGAAGATCAAGGGTAACACCTTATTGGCTCAAGTCTATGTCGACGACATCATCTTCGGTTCAACGAACAAAGATCTTTGCGAAGAGTTTTCAATCATGATGCAAGGAGAATTCGAGATGTCCATGATGGGAAAATTGTACTATTTTCTTGGACTACAAATCAAGCAAACAAAGGATGGCATCTTCATCAACCAATCCAAGTATTGCAAGGAATTGTTGAAAAGATTCGATATGGATAGTTGCAAAGTAATGTCCATTCCTATGGGATCCGGAACGTACGTTGATCAAGATGAATCCGGAGCTTCAATAGATATCACAAAATATCGAGGTATGATTGGTTCATTACTATATTTGACGGCAAGCCATCCTAACATTATGTTTAGTGTATGTTTGTGTGCATGCTTTCAAGCAAATCCGAAGGAATCGCATCTCACCGCCGTGAAGAGGATTATGAAATATCTCAAAGGAACAACGAACGTCGAACTATGGTATCCAAAAGGTAGTATATGTTCCTTGATTGGTTATTCTGACGCTAACTATGCAGGATGTAAGACCGATAGGAAAAGCACAAGTGGTACTTGTCACACTCTCGGGAATGCACTAGTGTCGTGGGCATGCAAGAAGCAAGCATGTGTCGCACTTAGCACGGCCGAAGCGGAGTACATTGCAGCAGGCAGTTGTTGTGCACAGATTTTATGGCTTAAGCAACAACTTCTGGATTTTGGTGTAGATCTCGGCTGCATTCCTCTTCGATGCGATAACACAAGTGCCATCAACATCACAAAGAACCCGGTCATGCATTCAAGGACGAAGCACATAGATATTCGGCATCATTTCCTTCGAGATCACGTGCTTAACGGAGATGTAAATGTTACATTCGTGGATACACATAACCAACTTGCCGACATATTCACAAAACCATTGGCTAAAGAGCAATTCTTCAAGATTCTGCGAGAACTTGGTATTCTCAATGAAGGTGACATCTAACCTTTTCTTAAAATTGCTTGTTATGTGGTATAGTAGCTTCAAATATGCTTATTTTCATTTTTTTGTGTTATGCAATGCTAGGACTCCTTTTTCGCCGTTTTTAGTTTTTCTTACTTTCGCATGTCCAAAAATTATCGGTTTCAAAATATTTTTTGATCAAAAGTTGCGTATTGATAAGTGCTAATACCTTGTGAAATTTTTTTGTGAAAATCTTTTCCCATTTCTTCAAAACAGAGCTGCTGTTTTTTTTATTATTTTTGAAAATTTCAGTCCGTTAACCGGTTAACGGAATCGGTTAACCGGTTAACGCCTCCCAGACAACAGTTCTGCGTTATTTTTAAAAGGACAGAATGTTTAAAGTTTTTAATTTTTAAAGTGTGGTATGCATGTTTATCTTTGGTGCATGTGCTTTACTTCTTACCTACACCTCATAACTCCTATTCTTCCTACTTTTACTCACCATAAACACCCTCATCTCACTTCTTCAACTTTCAAACTTCTTAAGTATCATTAAAGCCCCATTAAACTCCACTCTACCATACCCTCTTGTTAAAACTCTCCAAATCCATATTCCGAAAATTCCTCTCAAAACCCTAGAACCTCCATCTTCTTTCATGGCTCCTCCAAGAAAGGGAAAGGCTCCTGTGTCAGCATCTAGCAGTGAAGAGGAAGAGATGAAAATGGAAACAGCAAAGAAGAGAAGAATGGATTTCAAGGTCAGGGTCAGACATCTTCTCAAGGGTAAGTATGTGAACCTCAAATCCTTTACACCTATTACTTTCACCTTCCCTGAGCTGTTGAAATATCAAGGGTTGCATGAATTTATCACTGATAATGGAAAAGTTTATACTGATTTGGTAAAATCTTTTTTGAACCATTTCACTTTGAACCTGGATGATAATGATAAACATATGTTGTCTGCTACTGTGAGAGACTGTGAGATTGAGACAGACCTAAGTATGCTGGCTACTTCTCTTAGGATTCCATATTCGAGATTTTTTCTTCGGAAAGGGGTTAACCATGTGGATGGAAAATGGGCTACATATGATAAAATGGAGTACTATTACTCAATCTGTAGATTTCCAAGGGCTGTTGTTGTTTCGGGTCAGCATACTTCTCGCACACTCTGTTATGCGAAGAATTTGTCTGTTGATGATCGAATGCTACATTATGTTATCTGCCATGTTTTGCTGCCAAAGGATTCAAATCTTTCACAAATCAATGACTTGGAGATGCAGGTTATATTTGCTGTGAAGAACAAGATTAAAATTAATTGGCTTCCAACTATGATGTATCATCTCAAACAACAACTCACCCTAAAGACTAGGCTGCCGTATGGTCGTCTTATTTCAAGGATTTTGGAATTAACCGACATGGAAATCGGAAGAGAACCGTTCATTGCTATGACCACAACCGCCAATGAGATCAACAAAGTTACTATAATGAAGAATACCGACATAGTTCAATGCAACGACGGATCTTACAAATATGATGACGGGTCTTCTTCTTCCAACTTCCCTATCCCGGAGGGTGGCATTACAAATGAGTTTCTTTATACCACCATGATGAGCCAACACCGTGAAACTACCCGCGCTATCAAAAGCCTTCGTAACCTTGTATTGAGTTCCCGCAACCTTCCCGTGGAAGATGATGAAGGTGACGCCGGTAGTGAAGCGGAAGGCGAGGATAGTGAGGACAGTTCGGAAGAAGATTAAAGCACCATGTTTATTTGTGTTATTGTTATGAGTTGTTATGTTTTTTAGTTCTAGGTTTTGATTATGATGATTATGTTTACCGTACACTTAACCGTTTAATTCATCCATATTTCTGTTATCATGTGTGTTTGAATGCCTATTTAATGATCACATAATGCGTGTATGCTTGTATGCTTGTCTTTTTCATAAGTTTCTTCCTTTTTGCTAATGCCAAAGGGGGAGAAGACTTGTTTCTCTAATGTGCTCTCTATGCAGAATTTTTTGGGTTATGCCTCTCATTTAGGGGGAGTTCTTGAACTTAGGGGGAGAATCAATTAGAGAAACTTCACTCTCAAGCATTTCTCTCAAAGTTGGTTGTCATCATCAAAAAGGGGGAGATTGTAGAAGCATGCTTCAATCCAAAAGTATTTTGATGAAGACAACATGTATCAATGTAATAAGAGAAGAGCTTCAAGAGAATCCAAGCATCAAATTGATCAAGCCACATATGCATAAGCAACATTTTGATCAAGCTTCTTTTTCAAGCCAACACTTTTGCAAGTTTGTTGATTCACTTCTAAGGTATATCTAATTCACTCTTAAATTAGTATACAAGTGTTCAACAATCATGTTTTGCATTTCCATATTTAACCTAATCAATTGTTAACATGTTGAAATGAAAGTTACATTTTTCTTAAAATATTTTTTCTGCATTTCAACAGTGTTAACCGGTTAAGCATATGGGTTAAGCGGTTAACGGCCCTGTTTTTAAACTTCACTAGTTAACGTTATACGCGTTAACCGGTTAACCCATTTGGTTAACCGGTTAGCACTGTTCGTTTCAGTGAAAAATGTTTTTCAAAAACTTATACCCTTTCATTAATTTTTATGAAGAAAATTATACCTCTTTGAAAAGGTGTTCTGTCAATATAAATTTTGGAATTTTTAAATGAAAATTCACCTCCAAGAACTTTCATAAAAACTCAAAATAATCACTCTTTCATATTTTCAATATTTCATAAAAGTGTTCATAACCAAGCTTTTGAGAAGAAACTTTTTAAACATTCTTGTTTCATCTCATTCCATTTATTGTTGAACACTTATATATTATTCATTGAGTGAATTATTTATCTAAGGAGAAGATTAATCAAGAGAAGATTGATAGTACTACACTTTATTCAAATCATCAAAGAAGATTTATTTCTGTTTGACTTGTGATCCAGGATTGTTGGACACAAGGGTTGGTGTTGCAAGAGGATTGTTCTTGCACACTTGATTATCTATAGGTTAGATAGTAAGCATCACCATTGGTGTGAGTAGGTTGTACAATAATTCTAACTATAGTGAAATCTCTTTCGCGTCGAAAGGGGAGTGGATGTACCTTCGGAGTGTGAAGGGAACCACTATAAATTCCGGTGTCTTTTTACTTTCCGTAATTTATTTTTCCGCACTTAAACGAAAAATAACCAAGAACCGGAAACAAGATCGAAGAATTTTTAACCACCTAATTCACCCCCCCCCCCCTTTAGGCGCATTTACAACTTACACAGAGGACAAATGGTCACGTAACATTGTACGTGTCGAGTGATGGAGAATTGACTGTTGTCGACAGTTAATTACGTTCATCTATATAAGTTTATTTGATCTTTGTAACAAGGATTCACATTTTTCATTATTATTCTCTACAGAGTTCGAACATCCAAGTTATAGAGATCATATAATTTGTGAGAAATGTATGAATCTATGTCACACCATTCAACTCAAGAATTTTACACGATTCCCTTTTAAGATTTTCTTCATTTACTTTATTTGTTCAAATAATTCTATACTTTATTTCTTATGATGTTATGTGACTGTTCTACTTTCAAACTCGAAGTTATCAAACATGAACACACTTTCTCAAACATTTATGAACAATATGTCCTTAGAATTTTTTCGAGTTTAATCCTATAAAAGAGTTATGTTGGTGCACAAGATGAAGAAGATGAAAATGATAGAAGACACACACACACACTCACACACACACACACACACACACACACACAAAGAGAGAGAGAGAGAGAGAGAGAGAGAGAGAGAGAGAGAGAGAGAGAGAGAGAGAGAATAACAAACTCTAATAAATTTCCACTACTATTCCAATAACGGTTACACAGAGAATGGTTACTCGCCTACTTTTTCCTACAACGTGTTACATTACTTAATGGCTAAGCACACTACTCACTTATATACATAGACAATAGTGCCACATAGGCAAAATACTAAATTACCCTTCAATATCATCCCTTACTTCGGGATTTAACAAATCAAAAATAATAACACCAATTCCATCCCTGAAGTGAATAAATTGATCAGTCTTGATTGCTTTCATCAGAACATCTGCCAGCTACTTTTGGGTGCTACAATTCATAACTTTTAGGACTCTATTATGAACTTGACTTATCATAAAATGATACTTAGTCTCAATATACTTGTTTCTCCCATGCATCACTGAGTTCCTGACAAGATTGATTATAGGCTTGTTATCAATCATCATCTTTAGAGGTTTTTTTGCCTTGATCTTCAGATCCTACGGTAAATTCAGAAGCCAAACAACTTGACATGCATCCACAACACCTACAATATATTCAACTTCACAGGTTGACAAAGCAACAACTAGTTGCTTCTTAGAACACCAAGATATAGGACCTCATAGATACATAAACAAATATCCATAAGTACTTCTTCGTTCAACTTTGTCTCCACACTAATTAGAGTTTGAGTAACACATCAAATCTGAATTAGTCTTTTCTCCATATGGGAACAAAACTCCATACTTCAGAGTCCTCTAAATATAACTCAGAATCCTGACAGCAACTTGGTAATGATACCACTTCGATTTACTCATGAACTTACTAATCATTACAAATACATAACAAATATCAGGTTTGGTATTACACAAACACCTCAGATAACTAACCAACTGCATGAAAGTTATAGCATCTACATCATCACCTTCAGGATCAGAATCCAATTTGTGATTTGTTTCTGCAGGTGTGATCGCAGCCTTACAATGCAGCAGGTCAAATCTCTTTAGAAGTTCAAGTACATATTTCAATTGATGCAATATGGTACCATTCTCAGAGTACATAAGTTTCATCCCTAAGAATTATGTCATATTTCCTAGATCAGTTATCTCAAACTCATTTATCAACACTTTCTTAAACTTAGTTATCTCATGTTCACAGCTCCCTGTTGGCAATATGTCATCAATATAGAGACACACCAGAATCATATTGCCTTCAGAAGTATGATGAACATAAATGCCTTACTCCGTCTCACACTTTCTAAATCCATGGAGCTTGAAAAATGAATCAATTTTCAGATTCCAAGCTCTAGGAGCTTATTTCATTCCATACAACGCTTTATGTAACCTGTACATTAATCCTTCCTGATTCTTTTTCACAAATCCAGGAGGTTGTGACACGTATACCTATTCTTACAATGGACCGTTCAGAAATGAAGATTTCACATCTAAATGCATCTGGGGCCAACTCCTGTTAACAGCTATCACAATCACCATTCTGATTGTCTCATGTCTTGCTACAGGAACAAGCACTTCAAAGTAATCCAACCAGGTTTCTGTAGGAAACCTCTTGCTACTAAACTTGCTTTGTGTTTCCCAATTGATCCATCTAGCTTTAGTTTCACCTTGAAAACCCATTTGACGCTGATGGCTTTCTTTTTATTTGGAAGCTCAGTCAACTTCCAAGTCTTATTTCTTTTGATAGCCTCAAGTTCTTCTTTCATGGCCTTCAGCTACACTTTCTTCTTGAGCGTTTCTTCTGTACTCACTGGTTCAGAGTCTACTAACATGGAGCATTGAGTGACTTCTTCTTCAGAGTCTACTACAATATCTTGCAGCATGTCAAACTTTGCAAACCTTCTTGGTATTTATCTGATTCTTTGTGGCCTCCAAACTTGTTCAGAATCTTCTTCAAATGGTGGAACAATATCAGATGCTAGAACCCCAGAAGTACCACCTTCAGAGGCATGACTACCTTTAGAGTCTGGAATACTCCTAGAGTCTGGATCTCTACCAGAGTCTGAATCACCATCAGAATCTAGATCAGAATCAGATCCACCTTCAGAGTCAGACTCTCCTTGAAATTATGGTATCAGATATAAGATGTCGAAGGTAATGTTACGACACTAATATCTGTTAACACACAATGGATAAACAAAAATAGAATGGTAAAGAGAATAACACAAGCAATTGTTAACCCAGTTCAGTGCAACTCACCTACGTCTGGGGGCTACCAAGCCAGGAAGGAAATTCACTAAAATAGAATTAGTTCAAAGACTATCCGTACACTTCAACAAGTTACAGTCTTTCTCACCTAATCTCTACCCGTGCAACTTCTACCTAAACACTCTTAGATATGAGAACCCACTCACTTCCCTTACAATCACACACCCGTGATTTTAAACAACAATCCCTTGTGAAAAGAAAATACTTTTCAATTACACACTCTTGATTTTACTTCACAGTTTCAATCAAGAAGACACACTCTTGATCTTGCTTCAAAGCTTTGATCAAGAAGACACACACTCTTGCTTAACAACTTTAGAGTGACAAATTACAACCACAAATCAGTCCAATTCAATCATCAATGGATGACTTGAATGACCTACAAGTCTTACGACTAAATAGACACAAACCCTAGCTCTCTCTCTATATTTCGCTCAGTCTTGGTTGTGTATTCAAACAGGTTTTCTAAGTCCCTTTTTATAGAAGCATCTAGCTGGGCTTGGACAT
Source organism: Lathyrus oleraceus (assembly GCF_024323335.1). Classification (NCBI taxonomy): domain Eukaryota; kingdom Viridiplantae; phylum Streptophyta; class Magnoliopsida; order Fabales; family Fabaceae; genus Lathyrus; species Lathyrus oleraceus. The sequence goes on from NC_066582.1 coordinate 236,262,834, forward strand.
CTTGAAAACCCTAAATCTATTTTCCAATCAAATATTTTTATAACAGCTATTTAGATCTCCTTGGAAATTAAGTAAATCTGGTTGTAATCCATGATTGAATGCGTCGGCTAGCCATATCTTCAATCATCCAAAGATTGCCATTAATTGTGCAATCACAAAACACCAGACAATCATACTGAATGTTCTGTGTACAGGATGTCATGACATCGGGTCTGACATCCTGGAAAAATCCTGCATAATCCAATAATTCCTTTTATAATTTCCAGCAGGTACAACCATATCAGATGTCATGACATTGTGTATATCATCTGAAACAATCCTGCATGAACATGTCTTTCATTTAAGCTCCAGCAGGTACATCTAATATCAGAAGCCTTGTCATTGTAAATGGCATTCTGAAACAATCCTGCATGCACATGTTCTTGAACTCCAGCAGGTACATAGGATATCTCATGTTAAGACATCACACATAACATCTTGTGAACACTCTTTAGTTTTACCAAAATTGCTGCCAACACTTATAATCAACAAACTCCCCCTTTGGCAAATTTTGGCTAAAACATATATCTGTCCTTTTTGTTCACAGGGTAAACTATCAGCAGTTAAACAACATAACAGAAGTTTAATCAGCAGCAGAAGCAAAACAATTACTAGCTATGGCTACTAGTAATACACACATGCACAAGGGTACTTCTCCTCCCCCTAAATCAGTGCAACAAACAACAGAATTACTAGTTATGGATGCAACTAGTAAGACACACAAATGCACAATGCACAAGGGTACTCATTCTCCCCCTAAATCTGTGCATTCAACAATCATAACAGCTACTGAACTCCAGTACCTGTACCAGCCAGAATGTCATACTGACATCTGCTTCAACATCAACACCTGTGCACCATATCAGACATCCTCTTTGACATCTATAAACAAACAGAATTACATTCTTTTTTAGCACCTGTGCGCTCCTTTCAATAATAGCTGTCCTTCTGTCCAGCCACATACAACTTCCACAACAGCTTCCATATCAAGCACTTCTCCCCCTTTTTAGTCAAAATTGACCAAAGGTGACCAATTAGACAAAATAAATGTCTATTAGCCTAGCAGAGAATGTTAGATCAGATGTTATAATATTAAGCATGTTAAAACAAAATATTCAGGAAGTACACACCATCATTATACACAGCTGAAAGCTGAGATAATGAACAAATTCAAGGAACTCATTAAGAGCCCTAAATATTACATAACAGACATCAATAAGGACTGCCATAAAATAAAAAACAATCAAGACAACAACCTTCCAAACAGCAGCCCAACTTCCACCACACCTCCCAGTCTTCAATTTAGGCAGGAACCATTAATCAGAAGAAGAAGTATCACCTTCACCTTCATCTTCAGAACACTCAGAGCTTTCAGAGCTGCCACTGGATTGTGCTTTTCCATCTGAATCCTTACCAGCCTTCTCTAACTCCTCTTTTTCCAGCCTACAAATAAGAGCTTCCAAAGCTTCTTTTCTTGCCTTGGCCACCTTCATACCCTTCTCCAATTCCTTGCAGGTATCTTTCAATTGATCAATTAGGCTTCCTTGAGATGTAGGCTCTCTTCTGTCAGATGTCATGGCAACATCATTTATATGACTTCCCTCAAACAGCTTATAATGAATGGATAGAGGGGTTTTTCTTCTGCTTGGCATGTCATTTGTATTGAGTATGCCTGGTTGTTGGCTCAGGATAATGCCACACATAAGGGAAGGGAAAGCAATAGGTAACTTCACAGCATTTGTAGAAGCATGTCTGATGGTTTGATCAAATATAAATTTGCCAAAATCATAGTTTATCTTGGTTCCAATAGCATGAATGATTCTTCCAAGGATGATGGAGATGGTAGAGACATGATTAGTAGGTACCCAATTTGCTGAACCAATCTTATGCAGAATGGCATATTTAACAGTGAGCTTACTAGATGATAGGTGTTTCCTACTAGGCCATTCCTTAACTTGGCCAGCTGTAATAATTCTACAGACCTCATTGTCGGTGGTCTCTAGATCAACTCCTCCATCAGTTCCTCTCCCTAGGAACTTGTTGATGATGGTAGGTGAAAGTTTCACACACTTACCCCTTACAAACACTTTGCAGACCTCCCTGCTGCTTCTTTCATAAATGTCCTCAGGGATGTTCACAATGAATTCTTTGACCAACCCCTCATAGCACTGAGGCAGAGCAGTCACAGTTTTCATAAGACTAGCTGCCTTAATTAACTCCATGACTTCTTTTACTTCACTTGCCTCTTTTCCTAATTCTCTTTCAACTGCTACCCTTCTTTGAGTCACAAACTTCCATTTGGAAGCACCATCTTCTACGTGAAAAGAGATATTGTCAAGATGAACAGCAACCACTTTGTTTGGAGACTTCTTGATAGACTTCCTCATCACTTTCAGAACTCTCACTTTCTTTCCTCTTCCTGACCTCTACTTTACTCCAAGACTTGGAGGGACCTATACCAGCAACCCTTTTCTCTTTCCTACCTGTCCTTATCTCAGCCATACTCTTCCTTTTTCTCAGTCTATTAGCTACACTTGTTTTCACAAGATTGACCAACGTGTCATCTTCTTCCTCAGACCTTTCTTCCTCAATGTCCTGAGCAATATCAGGGGACATACTAGGTAAGTTTTTTCCAAGAGAACATAGTCCCTCAGTAGCTACTTCCTTTTCTATTTTAGATGAGTCATCATCTTTCTCAGCTTGGGTTTCCACCTCAGGAGAGGGGTCCCTTCTGGACAGAGGGGTAAAAATGTCCTTGACTCCATATAGCTTATAAACACATGTACTGCGGTACCCTAAAAGCAACATAACTCTGCTTCTGTCATCCAACTTCCCTCTCTTAGCATCTAGAATATGTTTGTAATAAATAGAATCAAACATCTTTAGATGGCTCACACTTTGCTTATATCCAGTCCATTTTTCTAAAGGAACAATTTCCTTAAGCTTCTTGGTTGGACACCTATTGAGCACATATGTTACAGTGACAACACGTTCTCCCCACAAGGTGTGAGATATTGTAAGACCCCAATTTTGACCCTAAGATCCCTCATTCAATTCCATCATAAACATAAGCATTGGGATCATACCTTGGCATCCTCCTCACCCCTTTTCATTGGGTTTGTTTTGGGAGAGATCACCAAGCACCTTGTGATTATATCACACTTGTATTATATCCTTTTACTAACCAAAATACCAAAAATATGTCTTTGTATCTATCTAACTTTTTGTAGGTAGGGGCATGATCTTATTGATTCATTGATCACATCTAGGGTTTGAGACCCTCATGAAAAAAGAGCACAATCAAGAATTGATCCAATAATGGTTATGAGCATCATATATGAGTCCCAATTGTTCTCTACATGTTATATTGATCAAGTTTTCTTCAAGAGTTTGAGGGTGATTTGCCTTGGAAACCCTAGTTTGACTAGGTATCTTGAGTAACTTCTCCAAGAAGCCATCTCATCAATTGATCAAATTTCTCAAGTTACACTTCAAATTTCATCATCTTATGCATATATGATCTACCATGATCCAAGAAAGTCAAGAGAATTGGAAATTAGCAAGTTGGTTGATGGTGGTTGGCCAGATGAATTCATCTGATCAAAACTGGGTCTCCCTAGACCCTATCTCCTACAATTTTCACCATATGAAAATGATTCAAAGATAAAACTTACTCTAAATGACATTATAAACAACTTTCATGTTGATACCTAGATCTAGTTTTGCTTGGAAAATCATTTTCTATGTTGAAACATTATAGGTCATTTTGTCTAAACCCTAATTTGAAAGTCAACTTCCCAAGGCCATAACTTGCTCATATTTTATAAGATGAAAGATTTCCAAGTTGCACAATCAAATCCAATGTGTCTACTTCAACTTTTATGTTTGGAGTGGGAGCAAATTCAACTTTTTTGAGCATGTGATATGAGGCTACATTATAGGTCACTTTTGACCTATACCATTGATCAAGTGATTTTTCCAAACTTCAAAAATGCATAACTCTATCATTTCAAATCCAAATGACATGAAATTGGTGACCATTTGAAGGTCTTTGAGAGAGATACAACTTTGATGAAGACACTTTTCTCATTTGAAGCTCCCATAAAAGTTAAGCAAGGTGGAATATTGAGACATATGGCTTGACACTTAGAAAATTTTTGATATGTCAAATTTTTCCAAACTTCCACCTCAGATATCTCTAATTTCCAAGCTCCAAATGAAAAAGTGTTCAACATCAAACTTGTTCCTCTTGATCTCACCTTTGCGAAGAGCTAAAATTCATGCATTTTGGATGAGAAATGCATAGGCTGCGCATGGCTTAAACAAGCTGATATCATTTGGCATGGATCAATCTTCAAGTGACAATGCACATGTACTTTGCAATCCAATCCATCTCCAAAGCATCTGGTCATTCAATTGTACTTTCAAACCATCATTCCATGGGCCTATACGCGCCCATGCACCATGCTTTCATCATTTTGCCAAAATTGGAAAGTGAAAAGAGTGTGCAAATATCACATGGATTTGGCTATATATACAACTGCGTTTGCTCAGAAAACAGACATACCTTGCGCCAGCTTTGAATCCCCATTGAAAACCCTTCATTCTAAGAGGATAACCCTGATAATTCATTTAAATTTGAGCTTGAATCTCCATTGTTTTGGAATTCAATTCTTCAGGAGTCCATTGATTCTAAGCCTTTCCATTCCTCTCCTGCAAGCAATTGAAGTAAAGCCAAGCACGATTCAGATCAAGATCTAGCAAGCTCATACCTCCATTGAAGGTAATTTGCAGAAATTTTAAACTCTTTGATTCTCCTTGATTCTTGTGTTGTCTGAAGTCCTACCAATGTAGGCAAGGTGTTTGAGTTGCTTTGAGGTCAAATCGAAGCAACTCAGATAATGAACCTCATTTTTCAATTCCACATATCTCTCAATATAGTTGGAATTGGATGAGTTGGAGGTGATATTCGTGCTCAGTGATGTTTTCTCTTTAAAATTGAAATTCTGGTATCAGATATGAGATGTCGAAGGTAATGTCACGACACTAATATCTGAACAATACAAACATGATAAAGATAAAGAACAGTAATGCAAGAGACACAAGCAATTGTTAACCCAGTTCAATGCAAACTCACCTACGTCTGGGGGCTACCAAGCCAGGAAGGAAATCCACTAAAATAGAATCAATTCAAAGACTCTCAGTAAACAACACAAGTTACAGTCTTTTTCACCTAATCTCTACCCGTGTGACTTCTACCTAAAAACTCTTAGATATGAGATCCCACTCACTCCCCCTCAATCACACCAGTGATATTAAACAAGAATTACTATGAAAAGAAGACACTCTTCAAAGACACACACTTGATCTTACTTAACAGCTTCGATCAAGTAGACACACACTCGTGCTTAAAAGCTTTGAGTGACAAATTATAACTCAAAAATCAGACCAATTCAATCATCTATGGATGAATTGAATGGCTTACAATTCACACGACCACACAAGACTTAAACCCTTATTCTCTCTCAATATTTCGTTCGTTATTTCTTGTGTATCAAATCAGGTTTTCCATGTCCTTTTTATAGAAGCATTCAGCTGGGCTTGGACATCATAAAACCCTAAAACTATTTTCCATTCATATCTTCTCATGACAGTTGATTAGATCTCTTTGGAAAATAAGTTAATCACGTTGTAATTACTGATTGAGAACATGTTCAATTAACTCATCAATCATACACAGATCGCCATTAAAAACGCAATCGCATAATACATAACATTCAGATTGAATGTTCTGTATACAGATGTCATGACATCGGGTCTGACATCCTGGAACAATCCTGCATAATTATATTTTAAACATCCAGTAGGTACAAGATATCTTATGTTAAGACATCACATGTGACAACTTGTGAACACTCTAGGTTTTATCAAAATTGCTGCCAACACTTAGAACCAATAAACTCCCCCTTTGGCAAATTTTCGCTAAAACATATATTAGTCCATTTGTTCACAAGAGTAAACACATATCAACAGTTAAGCATAACAACAGTTAAGCAGCAGCAGAAGCAAACACAATTACTAGCTATTATAGCAACTAGTAATGCACATAATAAACACATGGGTACTTCTTCTCCCCCTAAGTCTGTTCACCTACAGACATCTCCTTCAACAACAACAACACCTGTAACAATCAGAATTTCCTTCTGACATCTCCTTCAACATCTGTAACATTCAAAGTCACATTCTGACATCTCCTTTAACAACACCTGTACAACCCCTGTTCAACACAGAACATTCTTCTGTTCAACATCAGATGTCACCTGTCTAGCCTAGCTAGCTACATCAACACATAATAACTGCAGCTCTCCATATCTCCACACATTAACTGCAGCTCTCCACATAATAACTTCTCCCCCTTTTTAGTCAAAATAGACCAAAGTGACCAATTAGACAAAATAAATGTCAATAAGTCCAGCAGAGAATGTCACAAAGGATGTTATAACATATAAAATGTTAAACATAAATGTCAGGTGGTACATAACCATAATTATACACAGCTGCAATAGCTGACATAATCAGAAATCCCGGCAACTCTTAAAGAGCCCAAATATTACACCATGGCATCAAAAAGGACTGCCAAAAAATACAAATATCAAACAGAAAAACAACAAATCATCCAAGCATCCAAAACAGCATCCAGAACACACATCATTAACAAGGGGACCATCAACACCACAACTTAGTCTGAGGAAGTAGCATCTTCTTCACCTTCAGATCCAGAACTGCCACTAGATTGATCTTGAGAATTAGACCTCTCACTTGAGGTATGGGCATCTGACTCCTTGGCTTCACTAACCTTATCCATCTCTTCTTGCTCTAAGCTACTAATGAGAACCTCTAAAGCCTCTTTCCTAGCCTTGGCCACCCTAATCCCAATTTCCAACTCCTTACAGGTTTCTTTTAATTGAGTAATCAGGCCACCTTGTGAGGCTGGCTCCTTCCTTGCAGATGTCATGACAATGTCATTGACATGTCTGCCCTCAAATAACTTGTAATGAATTGACAATGGAGGCTTCCTTCTACTGGGGATATCACTTGTGTTTAAAATACCAGGTTGCTGGCTTAAATTTATTCCACAAATGATTGAGGGAAAGGTAATTGGCAGCTTTACTGCATTAGTGGAGGCATGTCTATCAATTTGTTCAAACATGAACCTTCTATAATCAAAGTTGAGCCTAGTTCCAATAGCATAGATTATCCTTCCAAGAACATTAGAGATAGTTGAGATATGGTTTGTTGGCACCCAGTTGGCTGAACCTATCTTATGCAAGATATCATATTTTACAGTTAATTTGCCAGTAGATAGATGCTTTTTGCTTGTCCATTCCTTGACTTGGCCAATAGTGATTGTCCTACAGACTTCATTGTCTGTGGCCTCTAACTCAACAACTCCTTCAGTTCCTTTTCCTAGGAATTTATTGATTATAGTTGGGGAGAACCTTACATACCTTCCTATCATAAACACCTTGCAAAATTCTTTGCTATTCTGGTCAGAAATATCCTCTGGGATGTTCACAACAAACTCCTTCACCAGACCTTCAAAACATTGGGGCAATGCACTAACTGTTTTCATCAAACCAGCAGACTTGATCAATTCCATAACCTCCTTCACTTCCACATCCTCCTTCCCTAGTTCCCTCTCCACAACAACTCTCCTCTGTATCACAAATTTCCACTTGGCTGCACCATCTTCCAAATGAAAGGAAATGTTGTCCAAATGCACAGCTGCAACCTTGGCAGAAGATTTTCTAACTGTTTGCTTTTTGGCAGGAGAGATGTCTGGGAGGGAAAGGAAACGCTCGAAGTAAACCTGGAAAGGAAATGGTCTTACGACCAGAGATTGCTAGGATCGGGAGTCGGTTATGCGAAGGGAAGGTATTAGCACCCCTACGCATCCGTCGTATTCGACGGGATCCACGCTCAAAAGAATAGAATAAGGTTGCTAAATAAACTGCTCAAAACTGCACAAAACTGGAATGAAATACAGATGAAAGACGGAAGACAGGGACTCGGCAGGATGTCGCATCCTGGGCCTACGTAGTTTGTCAGATACAAACATCAGAGTCGATGTAGTTCGGGGAAATGGGAACGTGCTCGCTAGGACATTGCATCCTATGCATACGTATCTTCTCTAACCAGAGAAAGAATCAGAGCACTCGTAGCTCAGCTAACGCACGCCAATCAAAGACGCTGAAAAAGAGACGCTGAGACGTCAAACGAAACACACACCTGGAAACGGAATGCCAATCAATGGACTTACATCCGACTCCACACAAAACAAACCAACGAGAAACCGAATGCCAATCGCTAGACTTATATCAGACTCCGGGCAAACAACAAACACGGGAAACCGAATGCCAATCGCTGGACTTACATCAGACTCCAAACAAACAACAAACAAACAACAGGAAACCGAATGCCAATCGCTGGACTTACATCAGACTCCGAACAAACAAACAACATCAGGAAACCGAATGCCAATTACTGGACTTACATCAGACTCCAAACAATCACACAAGAGGGTTGAAAAAGAAAAAGGGTGCCCGGAGAGATCATCTCAATCTCCTGCCTACGTACCTCATTTGGTATGAGGATCAGGGCGACGTAGTTCCCCTTAACAGGGAAAAAACTATCCTAACCAGAGACTAGGGAGATAACAGACTACTAGGGAGACTACGACTCGAGCCTAGAAGTTGTCATGCAAATGATCCCTATGTTGAGGTCTCTAATCCTATCTCGCACAGGAAGCAAGCTAGCCTAAATAGCAAATAAGCAATCACAAGAGAGCAAGTATCACACGCTATATGCAAACAAGCGGCTCATACAAGGTTGGGCTTTAGTTAAGGGGTCATATCAACCTCGACAAACAAGCCAACTGGAAGGGGTATCTGAGGGCTCTTAACCACTGACATTGACCGTCAGGGTGAGCGGATGAAAGGTAATGAGGGTAAGACCTCATAGCTCTTAACCCGGGCCTGGGTGAGCTTGAATCAATGAAAACGTGGGAGTCCAGAATGTGGGACTCTACCCCACTTGACTGACTCTATATACAAGGATCTTGGGTGTTTATTCAAAATGCATCAGCACGTAGTGTGAGCAAGATGAAAGACTCAACTGAATAGCAGGGGATTGATTGCAAATCCCTTCTATTTTCCAATTGCCTCTTCACTTAGGAGGACTTGAAGTACATGGCACAAACATAAACAAGCACAGTCATTGCCTCTTAAGGAGGACTTCAGCCAAATGCCTGCCAAACATAAACGACAGGGCTTCCAGACTACATGGAGAATAGAGAGATTACCTAAGTGGTATGCCAACCACAAGCAAAGCAAAACTCAAGCAATGAGCTAAAGCTACTAAAGTACCTGTAAGAAAAGCCAAACCAGTCAATACTATGTTCAGACAAACCAAACAGACAGTCAACAATGTTACAACCAATATGCACAATGCAAGCCAAATGCAACTCAAGTGAGTTCACCCAAGGACCTACAACACAACCAAGGTTAGTTAAACAAAGTAAATTGCATCTCAAATGATAAGATTGCCTCATCCATTAGGACTAGAAGCTTGAACCTGAAATACAAAGCTTAAAAAGTGAGTATAAACCACTAGCACCAAGGCTAGGGTCAAAGACAAAGCAAAAAGTCAAAACAACAACCAATATTCAACAAGAAGCACATTTAATCCATCATGAACATGTCCTAAAAAGGACCAAATCTAAATCCTAAGGCAAATCCATATAATGATCATGCTAAGGCAATGGCACACACAATGCACATAATTGGACTTCAAGAAATTTTTATGAGCATACAACATGTCAAGCAATTCTGGAAATTTTTATGAGCATACAACATGTCAAACAATTCTGGAAATTTTTATGAGCATACAACATGTCAAGCACAATCATCATGCCAAAAATTATAATCAGAGAAGATTAATTGATATGGCAATGAAAATGAATAAGATCAACATCAAATTGTGTGACACACATTATCACACCATACAATCATGTGTCCCAAACAGAGAAGGAAAATGCTAAAAATGCCAAATAAAATCTCAAGCATCCTACAACATGTTAGGAATCAACATATAAAATTTCATGGCAATTGGACAAGTATTGAGCATTTCACACCAATTTGAATGAGGCATGGCATAATTGCATACATGTTCAAAGAATTCCACACAATCAAAAATCCAGAAGTGGTAAAATCATGAAATCACTCCACAAAAATACTAGACATCTCAAGGATCATGTAGCAAAAATTTTGGAATTAATTGGATCAGTATACTATTTTTTAGGATTTTTCGAATTATCATGAATAAAATGAAATAAAATATGAAAACATGAAAATATTATGAAAAGAATATGGAAATGGAAACGCCTCTAGCCAGAATCGAACAAAGGGGCGCGCTAGGACTCAAACGGCAGCGTATTGGCTAATGAAGAAATAACAATTGAAATTCAAAATGATTCACGCGTGGTATCACACCGAAGCCTGTTACATGAAAGGCGTTTGCACAGTAACACGTGAAGCACGAACCAGACCAAACCCTAGCCTACAGTGCACACGGCCAGGCACGGTGGAAACCACCGTCTTCTTCATGAAGACGGTGGATGAACAGTAACCTCCATCAATTTTTTTCCAGAAATTGCAAACAAGTATACCAATCAAAAGCTCTCAACATGAGGAACTCAAATCCAGGATTATTTTGGCCTAACTATTCGTGAATCATGAGAATCGAGCAAGAACATTTTTGCATACAAACTTTCATCTCAACATATCTCAGCCAATACTCAACTGTTTTTAATTCTAAAAGTATCAGCAAACTCAGCAATCAAAGATCTATCTAAACATATGCATAAAATCATGAATTAAGAGACTTGAAAATCACACCTCTTGAAGCTCAATCAATGGTAGCAGCGTGTTCAAGGCCTTGCAAGCTCCAGATTCACTCTATCAACCTTGTTATGAAGTCTGAAGTTGAAATTGAAGCTTGAGATGGCTTGGATCTAGCTCAGATTTGAATCTCCATTGTCATGTTCTTGAGCTTCATATGATTAATTCTTCACCAAAACCTTCGATCCACACCTTGTTCTGCACTAAATGATGATCAGAGAACACAAATATGCCAGAAAAATCAAGTGCTATGTGGAGAAATTTTGAATTATGGTGGAGAGAAATTTTGGAGGGAAAGTTTGAATCTAGATCTAGAATGATGAATTGTGAGAAATTCTGTTAGGATTAGGGCTTTATATGTTATGTTAATCCATTTGCTAATTACACTTAGGCATGGTTAATGAAATTTTAATGCAAAAATAAGGTGTTGTGCAAAATTGGTTTTTTCACCCCATGCATGCAACCTGAATGTGAATAGTACCACATGACCATGCAATTACACTTAAAATCATCTTATGAACATGATAGAATGGTTAAAAAACTCATATGATGCACCAAATTCAAATTCATGATTTTCCCTCCAAAATGAGCATGAATGAGCAAATGGTGATGTGATGAAATTTCATGCAATGCCATGATGGATTTGGAAAATATGAGTCATGACAAGCATTATGCAAAAAGAGGCACTCAATTTGGAGTTTTAGATCAAAAGTTATGGCTTGTTGAAGTTCCATGCACACTTGGCAATGATTTGATCATATCTTCTCAACCATTCATCAGATGCTCAAGATCTTGGACTTTTTGGAAATGGGAGAGAAAGGTCTTCAACTTTCATGTTGGACAAAATTTCATTTGAAGCTTCTTTGTTGTTGGAAAGTCAAGTTGAAAGTGGTCCAAAAATTTGCCATTTTTGGAAACTTGGAATTACAGGTCACTTTCCATTTTTGGAAACTTTTGATTTGGCTTCAAATTCTTCAAGGTAGATATTTAACATGATGAATAAACCTCTTTGGGACATGAATGAAGTGTCTCAAACCATTTCTCCACCTCCTAGCCCTCAGTTGACTTTCAGTTGACTTTTATGGGCCTTAGATGACCTGAGACTGCACTGATGACTTTTGAGCCTCTACCACTTAGCAAAGTTGCTTCAAAATGAACCTTGATTCATATAAGCTCTCTAGGACAACCATGTGGCCTTTATCCCAAGGAAATGCTTGGTCTCTTGTGTATGTGTTTAATTGGCTGCATTATATGGTAAAACACTAGATGGGTACTAATGTCTTGACTGATGTCATGACATGTATGTGTGACTACATTGTAGTCACTGCAGGACTAGCTAACACAGGATTTATTGAATGTCAAACTGGATGCTGTGACATTCATACCTGTCAACAGATACTAAGGAATAGAACAACAGGTGTTCTGTTAGAACTTAGTATTTATTTCCAGTCTGGTTATCAAGGAAAGACCAGACCTGGCATAAGGCCTACTGACTGAATGTCAAACTGGATGTTATGACATTCATCATTGACAGCAGCTACTGAACATTAGACAGAGTGGTGTTCTGCTATAATTCAGCATGTAACTTAGTTTGTTCTTCAAGAGAATAACAGAACTAACTTAAGGCCAAATGTGTAAATGTTAAGTTGGACACTTTGACATTTATTAATGTAAGCTGTTACTGTAGTATGGTCATTTTGATCATGTACAGGTCAACAAAATTGTACAGTTTGTTTTCTGGAAAAACAGACTAAGCATATGGACCTTGATGTCAAGCTGAATGTCGTGACATTCATGCCTGACAGCATATGCTATATTGTAGGTTGTTCAGTTTTCTGTTTCAGCTTTTTCTCAGGCTATTCTTCAGGGATTCAACAACTGAGAGAAAATCCAGGAAATCAACAACCAAGCTACATTCAATGAACCTAACAAATAGCCTATTTGTTAGTAACCTAAATGTTGAATTTATGGGAACTCGTGTGACCTTAAATTCAGGAGAATACAGGTGCAAAAGCCCAGGTACTGCAATATAAAAAGGAAGGCGTTCCTTCATTCAGTTTCAGGGATTTTGAGGCGTGAAGATTTTGTGTGTCCATCATACTTCACTGCTGTATTTTTATGAGTCTTGTATTAGACGTATCTTGTAAGCCAAGCCATTATCAAGTAGATGATAGCTTTGGCATAGGGTGTTCATTGAGTTGTAAGTGTTGTGTCACTCAAAGCTTTTAAGCGTGAGTGCTGTGTATCTTGATTAAAGCTGTGAAGCACAATTAAGAGTTGTTTGAAGTGTGACTTCAACTTGTCTTTAATATTGTTTAAAGATAGTAATCACTGAGGTGATTGAGGGGGAGTGAGTAGGAACTCTGATCTTAGGTTAAGATTGAAATTGCATTGGGTAGTGATTAAGTGATAAGTTGTAAACGGGTGAGTTTAGCTCTGAATTGATACTACTAATAGTGGATTTCCTCCCTGGCTTGGTAGCCCCCAGATGTAGGTCATGTTGGACTGAACTGGGTAAACAATTACTTGTGTTATTTACTGCACTTACTGTTAAGTTCTGCATAATTCCTGTCTGTGCAGAATTGGATGTCATAACAACCAGTGTGACATTCAAAGTCTGATAACTAGAATTTCAATTGGCATCAGAGCAGGCACCCTGCCTGTGAATTTCTGGGTGAGATCTAGGGAAGTTACTTTCTAGTACCATGGACAAGGATTTAGGACACTCAAACAGACCACCCATGTTGGATGGCTCTAATTATGATGACTGGAAGCCTCGTATGATAGCCTTCTTAAGGTCTCTAGACAGCAAAGTCTGGAGAGCTGTCAACAAAGGATGGGAACATCCAATGAGGACAGGTGAAGATGGAGTCAGTGTGCAGATTCCTGAAGAAGAGTGGGACAAGGAGCAAGAGGCATTAGCTCTTGGAAATTCCAAGGCCTTGAATGCATTGTTCAATGGAATCAGCAAGAACATCTTCAGGCTGGTACACCACTGTGAACTAGCTAAGGAAGTTTGGGATACCCTCAAGGTAACTCATGAAGGTACTTCCAAAGTGAAGATGTCCAAACTTCAGATGCTGACCACCAAGTTTGAAAATCTGAGGATGAAAGAGGATGAGACTATTCATGACTTTCACATGAATATTCTTGAAATTGCAAACACCTCTGGTGGACTAGGTGAGAAAATGGCTGAAGAGAAACTTGTAAGAAAGATTCTCAGGTCCTTGCCTAAGAGATTTGCTATGAAGGTCACAGCCATAGAGGAGGCGCAAGACATCTGCAACATGAAGGTGGATGAGCTCATTGGTTCCCTCCAAACCTTTGAAATGGGCTTGGGTGAGTATGCTGAGAAGAAGAACAAAAGCATAGCTTTTGTATCTAATGCTGACGAGGAGTCAGAAGCAGGATGTACTGGAGGTGATGAAAGTATATCAGAAGCCTTAGCCATGCTTGGGAGACAGTTCAACAAGCTCATAAAGAAATTTGATCAACAGGGTAGACCTAATGTCAAGAACATCCCGTCTGACATAAATAAAAGATCAACTTATGAAGAAAAGGCCAACCAAGGCAAGGGAATCCAGTGCCATGGATGTGAAGGATATGGTCATATTAAGGCTGACTGCCCTACCCTTCTCATGAGGCAAAGGAAAGGGCTATCTGTCACCTGGTCAGAAGAAGACACTGAGAGTGAATCTGAAGGAGAATCGGCCAAACATGTCACTGCTATGACTAGTGTTTGTGCCTCAGAGGATAACTCAAGTGGAGATGAGCTCACCTTGGATGAGCTTGCTGTCTCATATAAAGAATTATGTGTTAAAAGTGCAGAAGTTTGCATCCAAGGAGAAAAGCATAAGAAACTCATCAAAGAGCTAGAAGCTGAGAAGCTAGAGCAGCTGAAAGTCATAGAGGGTCTGAAGGGTGAGATCTCTTTGCTGATCTCTAAGCTAGACCAAATGACCAAATCCATCAAAATGTTGAATAAGGGATCTGACACCTTGGAAGAGATCCTGAAAACAGGACAGAAGTCTGGATCCACATCTGGTTTAGGCTTTGGGAAAAGATCTTCAGCCGAACGCAAACGCCCAAAGGCTAAAGTTCAGAAATCCAAAGGAAAGTCTCATCCAAAGTCACAACATCGAGGAACCATAATGAACAATCATCAGAAGAAGAAATTCAAGAGATGGAAATGTCATTACTATGGTAGATTCGGTCACATAAAACCATTCTGTTATAGGTTGCATGGTTACCCAAACCAGACCTCTCAAGGTAGGCCTAAGAAAAAGGTGTCTACGCATAATGTCCCCATTAAGAAACAAACATGGGCGGCTAAGCAGACAACTCAGGGCAATCCTAAGCAGCTGGCATCTAAGACTCACTTCTCGCCTGAGAACCAACAGTGTGTCGCGAACATTGCTCACACTTCTTCAAGGGGACATATCAGACAAGATTGGTACCTTGACAGTGGCTGCTTAAGGCATATGACTGGGATGAACAACCTAGTGGTGAATCTACATCCTTCTAACACCAAGTTTGTGACATTAGGTGATGGAACTAAAAGAGAAGTGATGGGTGTTGGGAATCTGGACTGGCCAGAAACTCCAAAATTGAGTGATGTATTGTTAGTAAAAGGACTAACTGTGAACCTCATAAGCATAAGCCAACTGTGTGACCAAGGATACAAGGTGGAATTTACCAAGGGAGGATGTGTGGTGTTGAATGGGTGCAATCAAGAAGTGATGAGAGGAGAAAGATCCAAAGATAATTGCTATCTATGGAAATCTAAAGACTCTCTCAACTTTCCCAAGTGCCCTTTGGCCAAGGGAGATCAGGAAGGGAAGCTGGGACATGGAAGACTTGATCCTCTTCAGGTAAAAGGAGTGAAGAAGAGCATGTCCAAGGGAGCTATGAGAAGAGTCTCATATCCGTCCTTAGATAAAAGGACAGACTGTGGAAAGTGTCTGATCAAAAGTTATGAGCCCCTGGTACCCATTGGTCATCATACAACTGATATGACAGCAAGGGATAGACAAAGGTGTGTATTATTGTCGTCTGCAGAAACTCAGTTCCTAGCTTGTGGTAGCAAGTGGGCATCTCTAGTATGGAGGAACCTAATGCAGACAGAGTCCAATGTCAACCGGAATGTCATGACATTGTACGTTACTAAGTATGAAACTAGTAAGGGCAAAGTGGGAATGCGTGCGTCTGAAAAGTTATAGCAACTAATGAAGTTAGTTAGCTACTGTTTAATAAGTCAAATTATTAAACAACAAATAGTGGGCTCTGAGTGGTCAAAATCTAATAGACCTTACTCTTGCATAAAGCGTTTCACCTTCAGTCGTTTCAAACTCCACTCGTGCAAACCCTCATCCAAAGAAACGATTCATCTTCCCTCTAAGATTTTCAGCATGGCTCGTCAATCCGATACCTCCTCCTACACCACCATGTCTGATTCTCTCAGCACCGAGTCTTACCCCCCGACCCGGGAGGATCCAGTTGTTGACGCAGCAACTTCGTCCCATGCAAGAAGACCTAAGGAAACGGTCACCGGGTTTTCATCAGAAATCGCTCTTGATGAACACACAAGGGAAGGGTCGAGGTATGTACATAACTCCATTGCTACTATCGTCACTCATATATTATCTGGTAATCGAAATGTTCCTGGGGTTTCTGTTTCCTTGAACACAATCATTCCTGATATTGCTGCATGTCAAGATAAAGCTGTAGTGTTGAGAAAAAATGTCACTGACAATGTTGAGCAACCAGATGTTCATGAGGGGTCAAAGATTGACAAACCCTCAGGCAAAGTGAGAGGTGAGAAGGCCAATGTTACTCAAGGTGTTGAGGACAACCCTAGAGCTGAAACGGTTAACGTGGAAGAGCTCTCGGACAATGAACTTCTGGCTTCAGTTGTCCCTAGGATAGCCAAGAGAGTTAGGTCTAGAAGGGAGAAAAAGACTGTGGAGCAGAAGTCCCCCTCCAAGGAAGTTGGTGAAACAAATCCTCACAAGCAACCAGAGACAGAGAGTGCACTCAAGAGGAAAGGTTATGGACCTACAAAAGCTTGGAGCAAAGAGGTGCCCAAGAAGTTGAAGACCAAGGCTGTGGTGGTTGAGTCTGAATCTGATGTCCCATGTGATGTCACAACATCCATGTCCAGGAAGAAGCCTTCCTCCAGCAGGCTGGCCACCAGTGTCCCAGAAGTTCCCATTGACAATGTGTCCTTCCACTTTGCCTCCAGTGTTAACAGGTGGAAGTATGTATACCACAAGAGGCTGGCATTGGAGAGAGAACTGGCTCAGAATGCATTAGAGTGTAAGGAAATTGTGGATCTCATCAAAGAAGCAGGACTGATGAGAACTGTGACTAAACTCCCTAAATGCTATGAGACCTTAGTGAAGGAGTTCATTGTTAATCTGTCTGAGGAGTGTGCTGATGGGAAATCCAGAGAGTTTAGAAAGGTCTATGTGCGTGGCAAGTGCGTGACTTTTTCCCCTTCAGTGATAAATCTGTATTTGGGAAGAGCAGATGAAGTGCAACCTGAACTTGAAGTGACTGACAACGCTATCTGTCAAGTCATCACAGCAAAGCAAGTCCAGAAATGGCCTCTCAAAGGGAAGCTGGTGGCCAGTCAACTAAGTGTAAAGTATGCAATGTTACACAAAGTTGGAGCAGCCAACTGGGTACCCACTAATCACAAGTCAACTGTGTCTGTGGCGTTAGGGAAGTTCATCTATGTAGTGGGAACCAAGACAAAGGTGGACTATGATAATGACTTTGTGAGAAGAAGAGAGAGTCCATTGGCCTTCAGCTACAAACTGTTCCTGGGCAAGCATGTCCCTGACATTGTCTTGACATCAGGAGAAACATCCAAAGCTGGCCACCAACCAGACAAAGCTGATGTTATTGCAGTTCTCAAAGAGACTTGCAAAGAACTGGAGGCTAGAAAGCATGCTCTGGAAAAGCTCATCTTGCAATTGGAGACTTCTGCTGAGGACACGGATGGAGCTGATAAGCAAAGCTCTGAGAAGGAGAAGGAGGCCAGCTCTGAAGAGGAGGCTGATGATGAGGCTGAGGATTAAATACTTGTCTTTCTGTGTTTTCTGTCATTAATATTTGTGGATCTGTAACTTACAGTGTTGCTTTGGCAACATTTTTGCCAAAAAGGGGGAGTGACAAGTGATACCCCAAGACAATAGAAGTTTACTTTGTTAAACTTTGTTAAATTTGTTAAAACAGGTTCTCATTCTGACAGATTGAAGTTTTCCTCTACTGCAGCTTATGTGTGATGAAGTGTGTATTTAGCTTCTATTTGTATGCTGCTATGTGTGTGTGAAGTTTTTATTTAACTTCTCTCCCCTGCAGCGATTATGTGTTGAAGTTTAGATTTAACTTCTGTATGTGTGTGCTGCTGTGTGAAGTTTTTATTTAACTTCCATGTGTGTGAGTGTGCTGCCACTCTGAGTGTATTAGCTAGTATTAATTCCTGCTAGGTGTGTAATTCCGCTACTATGAACTCTGTTATGGGGATCAAAGTGTTTTAGCCAAAAATTTGCCAAAGGGGGAGTTTGTAGGTGTTTAATTGGCTGCATTATATGGTAAAACACTAGATGGGTACTAATGTCTTGACTGATGTCATGACATGTATGTGTGACTACATTGTAGTCACTGCAGGACTAGCTAACACAGGATTTATTGAATGTCAAACTGGATGCTGTGACATTCATACCTGTCAACAGATACTAAGGAATAAAACAGCAGGTGTTCTGTTAGAACTTAGTATTTATTTCCAGTCTGGTTATCAAGGAAAGACCAGACCTGGCATAAGGCCTACTGACTGAATGTCAAACTGGATGTTATGACATTCATCATTGACAGCAGCTACTGAACATTAGACAGAGTGGTGTTCTGCTATAATTCAGCATGTAACTTAGTTTGTTCTTCAAGAGAATAACAGAACTAACTTAAGGCCAAATGTGTAAATGTTAAGTTGGACACTTTGACATTTATTAATGTAAGTTGTTACTGTAGTATGGTCATTTTGATCATGTACAGGTCAACAAAATTGTACAGTTTGTTTTCTGGAAAAACAGACTAAGCATATGGACCTTGATGTCAAGCTGAATGTCGTGACATTCATGCCTGACAGCATATGCTATATTGTAGGTTGTTCAGTTTTCTGTTTCAGCTTTTTCTCAGGCTATTCTTCAGGGATTCAACAACTGAGAGAAAATCCAGGAAATCAACAACCAAGCTACATTCAATGAACCTAACAAATAGCCTATTTGTTAGTAACCTAAATGTTGAATTTATGGGAACTCGTGTGACCTTAAATTCAGGAGAATACAGGTGCAAAAGCCCAGGTACTGCAATATAAAAAGGAAGGCGTTCCTTCATTCAGTTTCAGGGATTTTGAGGCGTGAAGATTTTGTGTGTCCATCATACTTCACTGCTGTATTTTTGTGAGTCTTGTATTAGACGTATCTTGTAAGCCAAGCCATTATCAAGTAGATGATAGCTTTGGCATAGGGTGTTCATTGAGTTGTAAGTGTTGTGTCACTCAAAGCTTTTAAGCGTGAGTGCTGTGTATCTTGATTAAAGTTGTGAAGCACAATCAAGAGTTGTTTGAAGTGTGACTTCAACTTGTCTTTAATATTGTTTAAAGATAGTAATCACTGAGGTGATTGAGGGGGAGTGAGTAGGAACTCTGATCTTAGGTTAAGATTGAAATTGCATTGGGTAGTGATTAAGTGATAAGTTGTAAACGGGTGAGTTTAGCTTTGAATTGATACTACTAATAGTGGATTTCCTCCCTGGCTTGGTAGCCCCCAGATGTAGGTCATGTTGGACTGAACTGGGTAATCAATTACTTGTGTTATTTACTGCACTTACTGTTAAGTTCTGCATAATTCCTGTCTGTGCAGAATTGGATGTCATAACAACCAGTGTGACATTCAAAGTCTGATAACTAGAATTTCATCTTGCACTGGTGATTCTCCTGATGCGAGTCTTGACTGATGAGATGCAATGTACTATGCAGTGTTAATGTAATGTTAATGTAATGTCAATGAACTAAAAATGAAATGAATGCATGAATGGGGGTGCAAACTTGAGGTGCTACAGCTGCCCCTATTCAATCAACTGGGAACCTGAACGGATGAGAGCAACGGCTGTCAGACCTTCAAGGTAAACAGGGATTGAATACCAAAGAACCGTAAAATTTGTACTCTGCGGGGAATGATCAAAGAAACAGTCGACTTGATATACACTGATATCAAGGAAAGCGAGCCATTTACCGATGGCGGCTGGCGGAACAGTCGACTTGATATACACTGATATCAAGGAAAGCGAGCCATTTACCGATGGCGGCTGGTGGAACAGTCGACTTGATATACACTGATATCAAGGAAAGCGAGCCATTTACCGATGGCGGCTGGTGGAACAGTCGACTTGATATACACTGACATCAAGGAAAGCGAGGCCATTTACCGATGGCGGCTTCGACTGGGAAGGAACAAGATGTTCACAACTGGAACCAGACAAGACGTTTACCAACGACTCTACTGGGGATTTGGTTTTTATGACCAGACAGTTACCGATGACTGGGAAAAAGATACACAACCAGACGTCAACGGACGAATGGGAAAAACTCGACGTTTACCGACATCGAAAGATGATGTTTACCGACACCAACAAAAGGATGACCAGACATTTACCGATGACTGGAAAAAAGATACACAACCAGACGTCAACGGACGAATGGGAAAAACTCGACGTTTACCGACATCGAAAGATGATGTTTACCGACAACAACAAAAGGATGACCAGACATTTACCGATGACTGGAAAAAAGATACACAACCAGACGTCAACGGACGAATGGGAAAAAACTCGACGTTTACCGACATCGAAAGATGATGTTTACCGACACCAACAAAAGGATGACCAAACATTTACCGATGATTGGGAAGGAACTCGATGTTTACCGACACCGAAAGATGGGGTTTACCGACACCAAAAGAAAGGAGCGACCAGACATTTACCGATGACTGGGAAGGAACTCGATGTTTACCGACACCGAAAGATGGTGTTTACCGACACCAAAAGAAAGGAGCGACCAGACATTTACCGATGACTGGGAATAAAGAAGCCACGACCAGACGCCAACGGACGAATGAGAAGAGAAACCACGACCAGACGCCAACGGACGAATGGGAAGAGAAACCACGACCAGACGCCAACGGACGAATGAGAAGAGAAGCCACGACCAGACGCCAACAGACGAATGGGAAGAGAAACCACGACCAGACGCCAACGGACGAATGGGAAATAGAAGCCACAACCAGACGCCAACGGACGAATGGGAAGAGAAACCACGACCCGACGCCAACGGACGAATGGGAAGAGAAACCACGACCAGACGCCAACGGACGAATGGGAAAGAGAAGCCACGACCAGACGCCAACGGACGAATGGGAAGAGAAACCACGACCAGACGCCAACGGACGAATGGGGAAAAAACTCAACCAGACATCAACGGATGAATGGGAGGAAAGTCGATGTTACGGACATCGAAAGATGATGTCTACGGACACCAAAAGAAAGGAGACCCACGGGTGTCAACACGACACCTACCTGTATCGTAAGATTGACATCTACATATGTCAAGACAAGGCCAGACACTTTCCGTGGACTACTCTGGGGAGTCAAGCTTTCCTTTCACTGACGGGTGAGGAAATAAACCTCATTGGGGCTTATCAATCTTGAATGCTGCCAAGAGCAACCGCTGCAAACGGGCCATACGGATGTTGCAAAATAATCCACCTCTGCTGGGGAACTAATCCAAGCTTGCAAGATGCAAAGGGAGGAAAACTCCGGCTGGGAAAGCAAGTGACCACGTTGCTGAGCACATTATTCTGATTCGATCTTCCAACTCTGTGGGGAGTAGCACTGCTGGGGATGCCTGCTGATCTGTCATTCTCGGAACGGCAGAGAAACCAACTCAACTGGGAGTCATTTGTTGGGAAAACACCAACCTCTCAACCATGCTGAGGAAACCAATTCTGAAATCAACCCAACGTCGCGATGCTAAACTCCTCAGAGTAACATCTTCATCAACCAGCTACAACCAACTCGGATGGTAACCACGGCTTAGGGCTAGCTTATGCTTGCAATGCTGATGCATGAGTTTTTTTTCCAGCGTAATGCTCCATAACCCTGGAAATGCTACGCAATTAATGATGCAATATGCTATGATTTTCTAAATGATGAATGCATAAAAACACATTCCCCTCCGGGGACTCTACTGGGGGCTCGAGGGACTCTGCTGAGGAACCTGATGTCACTCCCATCTCCATCCTGCCGGGGAATAGCACTGCTGCTGGGGAAAGGATAATCCTCATTGGGGACGACCTCCACTGAACCCGGTCCGCTTGGGGACTCCGCTGGGGGAAACCACCAATGCAAAACTCCGTTGGGGAAATAGCGACCTTCAGACTTGCTGGGGAACAACATTCTCAACCCTGTTGGGGATTACATTCTCAATCCTACTGGGAGAAACAGCACTGCAGACCTGGCTGCTAAGGAATAAACTACCCACTGACACCTTTGCTGGGGATATAGCAACCTTCAGACTCGCTAGGGACGCTAACAGCCCCAGACTTGCTGGGGAAATACTCTTCTCGACCTTACTGGGGACTACAGTCTCAACCCTGCTGGGGAAGATAACCAATCTCAGGCCTGGTGGCCGAGGAAACCACCACTCTCGAATCCGCTGGGGGGGATAATCATCTCGAATCCGCTGGGGAGATAACGACCTCGAACCCGCTGGGGACCTACGGCCTATTTGACACGGGCCGCCCGTCGATTCGTCGAACACTGGCATTCACCATCCAACCACAGTGTTAACTTTTCACTTTTGAGAGCTCCCAGACTCATCTGGTCTCTTCTGATTCATCATCTTGTATTCTCGGCTGTTCTCTACTTCGAGACGATCGATCTCCTCAGATTCGGGCCAACTCTCTAATCCTCAGACTTTGAAGAGTCTTCTTGATTACCCTCTAGGATCGTCGCCATTCTTTCACCGTCTTTTTACCGTTCTTCTATCCCTTGCCCCTGATCGGACTCTGCGGGGATCTCTTGTCAAAATGCTTCACATCACAACCTACAAGTGAGTGAAAATATCTAACAGCACCTGCAAAAGAGATCGTTAGATAAAAGCGTGCCCCAGGCGTGCCAAAATTTCAACACCTAGGTCACTCAAACCTTCCGAGTAAGATTTCACATTTTCAATCTTATAAACATGCATTGGAAGGGATCTCCATGTCTCAAAATGCAAAGATTCTTTATCAAAACAAACAGATGTTTTTGCAATCCAAGCGGTCATGAAAATAAAAACAAAATTATTTGACTGAACATGCATTTTTTGACTGAACAAAAGGTGGCTCATGACTGAGCAGCACACAGGAAGCAATCCCTGAAAAGAGGTAATTGCGCACAAAAGGAAAAATCTATCCTAATGGCAATGTGAAACTGTGATCTCATCGAGTTCCAACTCGGTTACACCCCATATGTCCTCAAGACTCTCTGTGCTTTCTGCCTTTTGAACAAGATGCTTCTGACCGATCTCTGCCGGGAATTATCCAGGTGTGTCTTAACCAAAGTACAAACGATCATGTTGGACGCAGTTGTTCGTTTCATTCCCTCTTTTGCCTGGACCGTCCTTTCGGGTTTTCAGCCCACCGGGATACCCTTTTTTGCCCAAGCCGCCCTTGCGGGGTTTTCGACTTGCCGGGTGTACAGTTTTTTCTTGTTATCCCTAATTTTTGCCCGAACCTTTTCTCTTTTTCTCTTGGTTCGCCGGGATGCCCTTTTTTGCCTGGACTATTTTATTCTTTTCGTCCAGCGGGTCAATTTTACGAAGTATCTTTTAACTGCGTCCGCATTCACGGGGAATGGAAAATCCTCACCATCCATGGTCGTCAACAACAAGGCTCCGCCAGAGAAAACCTTCTTGACCACGAATGGGCATTCATAATTGGGTGTCCACTTGCCCCTACGATCTCTGCGGAGGAAGGATCCTTTTCAACACCACCTCTCTCATGATGCACACGAGGTCGCACTTTTTGGTCAACAACACGCTTTGTTCGCTGCTGGCACAACTGCCCCATGACGAATAACTGCCAGCCTCTTTTCCTCAATTAGGTTTAACTCTTCATATCGAGTCTTTACCCGCTCAGCCTTTTCCAACTTGCATCCATCAGGACTCTCCACGATGGGATCTGGACCTCAATAGGCAGCACGGCTTCCGTCCTATACACAGCGAGAAAGGCTTTGCCCTAGTAGACGCACCGAGGTTCGATACCCAGGGTACAAGCTTCGTACTCAGCCACCATTGTTCAGCCACCATTGTTGGTGCATTCAAATGTTATCCGGGCAACAAAAGGAATGTGGGTATCCTTTCGGTGTAACCAAAACATCATCAACTCTGCTACCATTCACGTAACCGGCCCCATCAGACATCAGAATCCGTTCAGATTCAGGGTCAGGCCCCTCCTCCGGGATTGGTTCCTCACAATCTTTTGATTCGAGAACCTCGATGTCCTCATCAGGGAATTCAAACTTCATCGGTTGAGAATCCTCAACGGGTTGCTGGGCGAAGTAATCAGACAATACACTCCCCTTGATTGCTTTCTGAGAGGTATACTGTACATCAAAATCAGTCAAAGTCAATTGCTCTCTCGCAACCCGTCCGGTCAATGCTGGCTTTTCAAAAATATACTTGATCGGATCCATCTTGGAAATCCATAAAGTGGTATGAACCAGCATATACTGTCTTAGTCGGCGAGCAGCCTATGCCAAAGTACATCAAGTTTTCTCGAGCAGTGAATATATTATTTCACAGTCGGTAAACTTTTTGCTAAGGTAAATTGCATGCTCTTTTCGACCAGACTCGTCATGCTGCCCCAGTACACACCCCATAGACCCCTCGAGGACTGTCAAGCATAGGATTAAAGGTCTCCCTCCACAGGGAGGCATCAGAATTAGAGGCTCCTGCGAATATTCTTTTATTTTTCCATGCCCCTTGGCAATCATTATTTCACCTGACCGTTTGATCTTTTCTTTTTCAACAGCTTGAATGGGTTCACACGTGACTGTTAGATGAGATGTGAACCGTGAAATGCAGTTCAATCTATCTAATAAACCACGAACCTCCTTTTCTGTTCTCGGTTCAGGCATTTCTTGTATCGCTTTTTCTTTCCTTTTTCTCTCTTTTTTTTAGCAGGATCGACCTCGATTCCTTTTTCGCTTACAATAAGCCCCAGCAACTTACTGGACCGCACTCCGAAAGTGCACTCATTCGAATTCAACCTCAGTTTGAATTGTCCCAACCGGTCGAACAAACTTGGCCCGGTCTACCAGATGCCCCTCTTCTGTTTTGGACTTTGCTATCATGTCATCAACATAGCATTCGATTTCATGATGAATCATATCATGAAACAAAGTCACCATGGCTCTTTGATACGTGGCACCGGCGTTCTGGAGACCGAATGACATCATCTCCGCTCTTGACGCTCGCCTCCAAGGCGGCCCCAATTTTCACTTCCTTTCCGACCTTCTCGGTGTCTGAATTGACAATCTCAACTCGCTCCTCGTGCGGTTGAATCACCTTCTCCTCTGGCTTCAACAACCTGGCTAATCCTTCCGACAGTTCACAATCTTCTTCGCCTTCTTCTTCGGCATGATAGATCGGATTGTCGAAGTCATACAAAGGTGTAACCGAATTGTTATCAATGAGATCAGGAGAATGATCGCATCTACATGAATAGTGATTCATGCATTTCTTTTGAGGTCGGAACGAGACAAATCAAAAGGAAGACAAATGAAACAACATTGCCATTTTTATTTTTGTTTTTAAACTGCAAAAATAAATGAAAAATAGGGAACACCGCTTTTACTACAAAAACATCCATTTATTAATGATGCAAAATGTTGCAAAAAGAAACACATGAGATGGCCCTTACAATGGACCAATACGTTTCGGGCAAAACGTATGGCTTTCATGCAAACAGAATTGAAAAACAGAAATATTACTCTTCCTGATGAGTGACAGTGATGATCTTTGAGGCCTTCCAGTTCCCTAGTACGCACGATTTTATCCACGATTCAAGCTCGCAGTCATTGTTAATCTCTTCACCCACCGCACAGGCGTGACCTGGATCCAGCATTCCAGCACTGATGAACGTGAACGGTTGACGACGTCCTCTGTTTTGTCTTGATGAGCCTAGGCCTGATTGATAGCCAACCCCAAACCTATAAGCTTTTACCATAATGTCTACCATCCTTCCCCAACCTTGGGCTTTGCCGTTCTGGTAGGGTATCTGTGTGGAAGAGCTATGTGCACCTGGTTAGATACTGACACCTACAAAACAGAAGACAGGTTAACATGACTCACACATGCAATGTCTATCCGTACTAGGAACATTCGGTCCTTCGATTTTGGTTTCATCGAGACGGATAATAATTTGACAATAACATTCTGACATCTGGATGTCTCTCAACCAAAATCTCAATCAAAAATGGACCTTGAGTACGGATAGACATGAGTTAGATGCGGATGAATGCAAAATGGGAATGATGCAGATGCATGAATGCAAGTCACAGTGCATCCTCCAAGTCATATGAAGATCCATTAAGTCTCTGAACCGATCACAGTCATCTGAGGGCCCAAGTAACCATAAGTCCAACTTGGGGAGTTCCGAAATAAACGGAACGGGGGATATACCACCATCATCACAGGAACATCCACTGAACGAATGACAACCAGATCCTCTGAACGAGTACTCTCAAATTCAACCCGGGGATCCGAAATAAACGGAACCCGCTGATAAGTACCACGGACAAACCTCCGGCGTCTCAGAAATAAATATCCACAAATCCATCTGAACCATAGTCACCATCACAGAATCACCGACAAAAACTGTATTGTAGGAATCAGACCCTCCCCTCACAGGTGAATTCTAATAAGGTCATCCTAAGGCGGATAATGGTCTCGACAATCGGGCAAGATACTCAACGGGTTTGCTCTTTCGGGTGTGCCATTGTAGCTCCCATAAGATCATCTAAACCAAAGATCCGGGAAAGAACGGTCACCGAAGTCAACAGCTCAAAAGAGATAATCCAACCTGAGTGGAATACTCCAAACGGAAGGATTCTCTCAACTGAACCTCGTCCGGCTGTGGTATGTCACGTCTCCGCATCATGTCGTACAACATGTGAAGAAACATGAGACCACGTTAATCCTAGGTGTATACTCGGCCTGGGTATTGGGCCTCACTCAGAACACCCACCCCAAAACAAAGGAACAACCTGTACAAGATCCAGCACAATGGTAATATGATGAATGCAAACACATATACAAATATATACAATCACAGCATAACAATCATGAGTGCAATAAATAAAGCAGTAAAAGCAACCAAAACTATCCTAAAGAGCGCTAGGATTGACTCGCTTAGGGAAGATGGACCAGCAAGAGGTCAACTTCTTTATTGTCCCCAGCAGAGTCGCCAGCTGTCGCATTCGCGAAAAAACCGGCTGGAAAAGACACAGAGCCGCCACCGTGCGTTATTTATCCCAAAGGAGGGAAAGGAAACGCCTGAAGTAAACCTGGAAAGGAAATGGTCTTACGACCAGAGATTGCTAGGATCGGGAGTCGGTTATGCAAAGGGAAGGTATTAGCACCCCTACGCATCCGTCGTACTCGACGGGATCCACGCTCAAAAGAATAGAATAAGGTTGCTAAATAAACTGCTCAAAACTGCACAAAACTGGAATGAAATACAGATGAAAGACGGAAGACAGGGACTCGGCAGGATGTCGCATCCTGGGCCTACGTAGTTTGTCAGATACAAACATCAGAGTCGACGTAGTTTGGGGAAATGGGAACGTGCTCGCTAGGACATTGCATCCTATGCATACGTATCTTCTCTAACCAGAGAAAGAATCAGAGCACTCGTAGCTCGGCTAACGCACGCCAATCAAAGACGCTGAAAAAGAGACGCTGAGACGTCAAACGAAACACACACCTGGAAACGGAATGCCAATCAATGGACTTACATCCGACTCCACACAAAACAAACCAACGGGAAACCGAATGCCAATCGCTAGACTTATATCAGATTCCGGGCAAACAACAAACACGGGAAACCGAATGCCAATCGTTGGACTTACATCAGACTCCAAACAAACAACAAACAAACAACAGGAAACTGAATGCCAATCGCTGGACTTACATCAGACTCCGAACAAACAAACAACATCAGGAAACCGAATGCCAATTGCTGGACTTATATCAGACTCCAAACAATCACACAAGAGGGTTGAAAAAGAAAAAGGGCACCCGGAGAGATCAGCTCAATCTCCTGCCTACGTACCTCATCTGGTATGAGGATCAGGGCGACGTAGTTCCCCTTAATAGGGAAAAAACTATCCTAACCAGAGACTAGGGAGATAACAGACTACTAGGGAGACTACAACTCGAGCCTAGAAGTTGTCATGCAAACGATCCCTATGTTGAGGTCTCTAATCCTAACTCGCACAGGAAGCAAGCTAGCCTAAACAGCAAATAAGCAATCACAAGAGAGCAAGTATCACACGCTATATGCAAACAAGTGGCTCATACAAGGCTGGGCTTTAGTCAAGGGGTCATATCAACCTCGACAAACAAGCCAACTGGAAGGGGTATCTGAGGACTCTTAACCACTAACATTGACCGTTAGGGTGAGCAGATGAAAGGTAATGAGGGTAAGACCTCATAGCTCTTAACCCGGGCCTGGGTGAGCTTGAATCAATGAAAACGTGGGAGTCCAGAATGTGGGACTCTAATTCACTTGACTGACTCTATATACAAGGATCTTGGGTGTTTATTCAAAATACATCAGCATATAGTGCGAGCAAGATGAAAGACTCAACTGAATAGCAGGGGATTGATTGCAAATCCCTTCTATCTGCCAATTGTCTCTTCACTTAGGAGGACTTGAAGTACATGGCACAAACATAAACAAGCACAGTCATTGCCTCTTAATGAGGACTTCAGCCAAATGCCTGCCAAACATAAACGACAGGGCTTCCAGACTACATGGAGAATAGAGAGATTACCTAAGTGGTATGCCAACCACAAGCAAAGCAAAGCTCAAGCAATGAGCTAAAGCTACTAAAGTACCTGTAAGAAAAGCCAAACCAGTCAATACTATGTTCAGACAAACCAAATAGACAGTCAACAATGTTACAACCAATATGCACAATGCAAGCCAAATGCAACTCAAGTGAGTTCACCCAAGGACCTACAACACAACCAAGGTTATTTAAACAAAGTAAATTGCATCTCAAATGATAAGATTGCCTCATCCATTAGGACTAGAAGCTTGAACCTGAAATACAAAGCTTAAAAAGTGAGTACAAACCACTAGCACCAAGG
Organism: Lathyrus oleraceus; assembly: GCF_024323335.1. Classification (NCBI taxonomy): domain Eukaryota; kingdom Viridiplantae; phylum Streptophyta; class Magnoliopsida; order Fabales; family Fabaceae; genus Lathyrus; species Lathyrus oleraceus. The sequence goes on from NC_066582.1 coordinate 236,292,309, forward strand.
CTAGGGTCAAAGACAAAGCAAAAAGTCAAAACAGCAACCAATATTCAACAAGAAGCACATTTAATCCATCATGAACATGTCCTAAAAAGGACCAAATCCAAATCCTAAGGCAAATCCATATAATGATCATGCTAAGGCAATGGCACACACAATGCACATAATTGGACTTCAAGAATCAAAATTCCATATTAAAACATAAATGAATCAAACAATTCTGGAAATTTTTATGAGCATACAACATGTCAAGTACAATCATCATGCCAAAAATTATAATCAGAGAAGCTCAATTGATATGGCAATGAAAATGAATAAGATCAACATCAAATTGTGTGACAGACATTGTTACACCATACAATCATGTGTCCCAAACAGAGAGGGAAAATGCTAAAAATGCCAAATAAAATCTCAAGCATCCTACAACATGTTAGGAATCAAGATATAAAATTTCATGGCAATTGGACAAGTATTGAGCATTTCACACCAATTTGAATGAGGCATGGCATAGTTGCATACATGTTCAAAGAATTCCACACAATCAAAAATCTAGAAGTGGTAAAATCATGAAATCACTCCACAAAAATACTAGACATCTCAAGGATCATGTAGCAAAAAATTTGGAATTAATTGGATCAGTATACTATTTTTTAGGATTTTTGGAATTATCATGAATAAAATGAAATAAAATATGAAAGCATGAAAATATTATGAAAAGAATATGGAAATGGAAACGCCTCTAGCCAGAATCGAACAAAGGGGCGCGCTAAGACTCAAACGGCAACGTATTGGCTAATGAAGAAATAACAATTGAAATTCAAAATGATTCACGTGTGGTATCGAACCGAAGCCTGTTACATGATAGGCGTTTGCACAGTAACACGTGAAGCACAAACCAAACCAAACCCTAGCCTACAGTGCGCACGGCCAGGCACGGCGAAACCACCGTCTTCTTCATGAAGACGGTGGATGAACAGTAACCTCCATCAATTTTTTACCAGAAATTGCAAACAAGTATACCAATCAAAAGCTCTCAACATGAGGAATTCAAATCCAGCATTATTTTGGCCTAACTATTCGTGAATCATGAGAATCGAGCAAGAACATTTTTGCACACAAACTTTCATCTCAACATATCTTAGCCAATACTCAACCGTTTTTAATTCTAAAAGTATCAGCAAACTCAGCAATCAAAGATCTATCTAAACATATGCATAGAATCATGAATTAAGAGACTTGAAAATCACACCTCTTGAAGCTCAATCAATGGCAGCAGTGTGTTCAAGGCCTTGCAAGCTCCAGATTCACTCTATCAACCTTGTTATGAAGTCTGAAGTTGAAATTGAAGCTTGAGATGGCTTGGATCTAGCTCAGATTTGAATCTCCATTGTCATGTTCTTGAGCTTCATATGCTTAATTCTTCACCAAAACCTTCGATCCACACCTTGTTCTGCACTAAATGATGATCAGAGAACACAAATATGCCAGAAAAATCAAGTGTTATGTGGAGAAATTTTGAATTATGGTGGAGAGAAATTTTGGAGGGAAAGTTTGAATCTAGATCTAGAATGATGAATTGTGAGAAATTCTGTTAGGATTAGGGCTTTATATGTTATGTTAATCCATTTGCTAATTACACTTAGGCATGGTTAATGAAATTTTAATGCAAAAATAAGGTGTTGTGCAAAATTGGTTTTTTCACCCCATGCATGCAACATGAACGTGAACAGTACCACATGACCATGCAATTACACTTAAAATCATCTTATGAACATGATAGAATGGTTAAAAAACTCATATGATGCACCAAATTCAAATTCATGATTTTCCCTCCAAAATGAGCATGAATGAGCAAATGGTGATGTGATGAAATTTCATGCAATGCCATGATGGATTTGGAAAATATGAGTCATGACAAGCGTTATGCAAAAAGAGGCACTCAATTTGGAGTTTTAGATCAAAAGTTATGGCTTGTTGAAGTTCCATGCACACTTGGAAATGATTTAATCATATCTTCTCAACCATTCATCAGATGCTCATGATCTTGGACTTTTTGGAAATGGGAGAGAAAGATATTCAACTTTAATGTTGGAGAAAATTTCATTTGAAGCTTATTTGATGTTGTAAAGTCAAGTTGAAAGTGGTCTAAAAACTTGCCATTTTTGGAAACTTGGAATTATAGGTCACTTTCCATTTTTGGAAACTTTTGATTTGGCTTCAAATTCTTCAAGGTAGATATTTGACAGGATGAATAAACCTCTTTGGGACATGAATGAAGTGTCTCAAACCATTTCTCCACCTCCTAGCCCTCAGTTGACTTTTAGTTGACTTTTATGGGCCTCAGATGACCTGAGACTGCACTGATGACTTTTGAGCCTCTACCACTTAGCAAAGTTGCTTCAAAATGAACCTTGATTCATATAAGCTCTATAGGACAACCATGTGGCCTTTATCCCAAGGAAATGCTTGGTCTCTTGCGCTGGTGATTCTCTTGATGCCAGTCTTGACTGATGAGATGCAATGTACTATGCAGTGTTAATGTAATGTCAATGAACTAAAAATGAAATGAATGCATGAATGGGGGGTGCAAATTTGAGGTGCTATAGTATCATATGCAGAGGAGTCACGTCCATCAAATCTTCATCTAAAAATTCCATGGAGGAAGTTCTAGTATGAAAGGGTTTTGAGCTAGATGTTGATGGATGTAGAGACATGTTGTTGAACTTTTGAGAAAACTTTCTTTGCCCTAGCAGAGGTTCTCTGAGTAGTTTGATGAAGATCGAAAGAATTGTGTTCAGGCAGAGCGTGCAAATGAAATAGATACTATTTCCAGTACTAGGAGATGATTCATTATTAATGTGGCTCTTTCTTTTTATTGGGCAGACAATATTTTTGTTACCTTTTCCACTCCACATTAATTGCCATATTTTCTCAAGAAACCAAGCCCCTAATTTTCCCTTTTCATATTTCAGTTGGACATCATACAAATCCCTTGCAGTCCTGTTGGTTAGTTGCATTTCATACTGAAGAACTATGAGTTTGTTTTCCACACATTTTCTACATGAGCGATGAAAGCAAATAATGTACTTGGTCCAGTTGTGCTGAATATGGACTTTGGACATAGGTGTACCATACAGATTGTCATAATACAATGTCATAGCATCGAGTGTGACATTGTATATAATTATCAGTAGTTTCATCCAACCTGGTTGAGCATTGTTGCTTTCATCTGATATCTTCTCAATTTTCTTTGCACACATAGTCCCTTGTGACTCAGTTCCAGCAAAGCTCTCACTACCTTCAGACTTCATACCACCAGTCATATGTTCAGGTGTTTGGGCCATCATGACCTTCTCTTCCTTGAGGTTAGGTCTTAGCATCCTTGTCTGACATTTTTCCTTTCCCTTGAAGGTTCTTCTTGCAACTGTACTCATCTTAGAGGGGTCTTCCATTTGAGAGCTCCACATGTAGCAGTTGTTTTTGGTCCTGATTCCTTTCATAATTACTTCACTGTCTTTGTTAACAATCATACATTCAGTTCTAGTGAAGATGATATTCAGACCTTGATCCCCTAGCTGACTAATGCTTATTAGATTTGAAGTCAAGCCCTTGACCAGTAGAATATTGTCCAGTTTAGGAGCTCCAGGACACTCAAGCTTGCCTATCCCCTTTATTTCACCTTTTGCTCCATCACCAAAGGTTACATAGCTTAAGTCATGAGGGTGAAGATCAGTTATCAAGTCTGAGTTTCCAGTCATGTGTCTAGAGCATCCACTATCAAAATACCACTCTTCTTTGAGAGCTGTTAGACTTGTAACATCAGTCTTAAGAACCCAATGCTTCTTGTTGATAGGCCTATGCTATTTGGGTCTGGGTTGATAGTGAGTCTGTTGATGAACAGGGGTAGGGTAACCATGCAGCTTATAGTAGAAGGGCCTTGAGTGTCCAAATTTCCCACAGTAATGACATCTCCATCTTTGATGTTTGCCTTTCTGCTGTTTTCTCTTCTGATGGTGTGACATATGATGTGACATCTTAGAACTGCTCTTACTCTTGCTGTATTTAGGTTTAGCTTGAGGTTTGCAACCAGTGTAACTACTTTCAGCCTTAGATTTATGGTATCCTATTCCAGATTTGGCTCCTGTGATTAGTCCAGATTGGAGAATCTTGTCTAAGGAGTCAGATCCATTATGGTATCCTTACATACTAGTTTTGAGTTTAGGAGCATGACTTCAGTTTTTAGCTTGAAGATGGTTTCCACCTGATCTGCCTTTTCATTCTCCAGTTGTACTATCTTCTGGCTCTCAACTTGTTGACTTTTATTCTACCTTCTCATTTTCAAGTTGATTTATTTCTTTCTTCTGGTTTAAAACCTGCTTGCTCAGCTCTACACTTTTATGACATAGTTCTCTGTAAGTAGAGGCCAATTCCTCAAAGGTTACTTCACCATCACTTGAGTCTTCATCAGATCCCCATCTTCCTGTCAAAGCAATCCCAAGATTTGCAGCCTCCTCTGTATCACTCTCATCTGACCAGGTGGCAGCAAGACTCATCTTCTGCTTCTTGAGGTAGGTTCCACACTCTGTTCTAATGTGTCCATACCCATCACATTCATAGCACTTTACTTCTTTTCCTTCTTTGGGCTTCTCCTCTGGCCTTACTCTTCTTCCATTGCTGATGTCAGATGAGATGTTCTTGACATTTTCCTTTGATCTTACATCCATTTTCTTTAAAAATCTGTTAAACTGTCTCCCCAGCATTGCAACTTCATTGGCCCATTCTTTATCCATATCTTGACTGTTTTCCTCTTCTGTGTTGGATATGAAGGCAATGCTCTTGGTTTTCTTTTCAGTTCCATCATTCAATCCCATCTCAAAGGTTTGGAGGGATCCAATTAGCTCATCTACCCTCATGTTGGAGATGTCTTGGGACTCTTCTATGACAGTCACCTTCATTGCAAATCTCTTAGGGAGTGACCTAAGTATTTTGCTTACCAGTTTTTCATCTGTCATCTTCTCTCCCAGGGCTCCTGAAGCATTAGAAATCTCAAGGATACTCATGTGAAATTCATGAATGTTTTCATCTTCTTTCATCCTTAAGTTTTCAAACTTGGAGGTGAGCAGCTGAAGTCTAGACATCTTTACCCTAGAGGTGCCTTCATGAGTGATCTTGAGAATGTCCCAAGCATCTTTGGCCACTTCACAGTTGTTTACCAGTCTGAAAATATTCTTGTCTACCCCATTGAATATTGTATTCAGGGCTTTAGAGTTTCCAAGAGCAAGATCATCCTCCTCCTTGGACCATTGTTCTTCAGGCTTCTTCTCAGTGGTGGCTTCTCCTTCTTTAGTAATGACAGGATGTACCCAACCTGTTAACACAGCTTTCCAAGCCTTGTTATCAAGGGATTTTAGATACGCTACCATTCGAGGTTTCCAATAGTCATAGTTAGAACCATCCAAAATTGGTGGCCTATTAACAGATCCTCCACCTCTCTCCATTGTACCAGAAAGTATTGCCCCTAGATCTCACCCAAAAACCAGAGCAGGATGCCTGCTCTGATACCAATTGAAACTCTGGTATCAGATATAAGATGTCGAAGGTAATGTTACAACACTAATATCTGTTAACACACAATGGATAAATAAAAACAGAATGGTAAAGAGAATAACACAAGCAATTGTTAACCTAGTTCGGTGCAACTCACCTACGTCTGGGGGCTACCAAGCCAGGAAGGAAATTCACTAAAATAGAATTAGTTCAAAGACTATCCGTACACTTCAACAAGCTACAGTCTTTCTCACCTAATCTCTACCCGTGCAACTTCTACCTAAGCACTCTTAGATATGAGAACCCACTCACTTCCCTTACAATCACACACCCGTGATTTTAAACAACAATCCCTTGTGAAAAGAAAATACTTTTCAATTACACACTCTTGATTTTACTTCACAGTTTCAATCAAGAAGACACACTCTTGATCTTGCTTCAAAGCTTTGATCAAGAAGACACACACTCTTGCTTAACAGCTTTAGAGTGACAAATTACAACCACAAATCAGTCCAATTCAATCATCAATGGATGACTTGAATGACCTACAAGTCTTACGACTAAACAGACACAAACCCTAGCTCTCTCTCTATATTTCGCTCAGTCTTGGTTATATATTCAAACAGGTTTTCTAAGTCCCTTTTTATAGAAGCATCCAGCTGGGCTTGGACATCTTGAAAATCCTAAATCTATTTTCCAATCAAATCTTTTTATAACAGCTGTTTAGATCTCCTTGGAAAATAAGTAAATCTGGTTGTAATCCATGATTGAATGCGCCAGCTAGCCATATCTTTAATCATCCAAAGATTGCCATTATATGTGCAATCACAAAACACCAGACATTCATACTGAATGTTCTGTGTATAGGATGTCATGACATCGGGTCTGACATCCTGGAAAAATCCTGCATAATCCAATAATTCCTTTTATAATTTCCAGCAGGTACAGCCATATCAGATGTCATGACATTGTGTATGTCATCTGAAACAATCCTGCATGAACATGTCTTTCATTTAAGCTCCAGCAGGTACATCCAATATCAGAAGCCTTGTCATTGTAAATGGCGTTCTGAAACAATCCTGCATGCACATGTTCTTGAACTCCAGCAGGTACATAGGATATCTCATGTTAAGACATCACACATAACATCTTGTGAACACTCTTTAGTTTTACCAAAATTGCTGCCAACACTTAGAATCAACAAACTCCCACTTTGGCAAATTTTGGCTAAAACATATATCTGTCCTTTTTGTTCACAAGGTAAACTATCAGCAGTTAAACAACATAACAGAAGTTTAATCAGCAGCAGAAGAAAAACAATTACTAGCTATGGCTACTAGTAATACACACATGCACAAGGGTACTTCTCCTCCCCCTAAATCTGTGCAACAAACAACAGAATTACTAGTTATGGATGCAACTAGTAAGACACACAAATGCACAATGCACAAGGGTACTCCTTCTCCCCCTAAATTTGTGCATTCAACAATCATAACAGCTACTGAACTCCAGTACCTGTACCAGCCAGAATGTCATACTGACATCTTCTTCAACATCAACACCTGTGCACCATATCAGACATCCTCTTTGACATCTATAAACAAACAGAATTACATTCTGTTTTAGCACCTGTGCACTCCTTTCAATAATAGTTGTCCTTCTGTCCAGCCACATACAACTTCCACAACAGCTTCCATATCAAGCACTTCTCCCCCTTTTTAGTCAAAATTGACCAAAGGTTACCAATTAGACAAAATAAATGTCTATTAGCCTAGCAGAGAATGTTAGATCAGATGTTATAACATTAAGCATGTTAAAACAAAATATTCAGGAAGTACACACCATCATTATACACAGCTGAAAGCTGAGATAATGAACAAATTCAAGGAACTCATTAAGAGCCCTAAATATTACATAACAAGCATCAATAAGGACTGCCACAAAATAAAAAACAATCAAGACAACAGCCTTCCAAACAGTAGCCCAACTTCCACCACACCTCCCAGTCTTCAATTCAGGCAGGAACCATTAGTCAGAAGAAGAAGTATCACCTTCACCTTCATCTTCAGAACACTCAGATCTTTCAGAGCTGCCACTGGATTGTGCTTTTCCATCTGAATCCTTACCAGCCTTCTCTAACTCCTCTTTTTCCAGCCTACACATAAGAGCTTCCAAAGCTTCTTTTCTTGCCTTGGCCACCTTCATACCCTTCTCCAATTCCTTGCAGGTATCTTTCAATTGATCAATTAGGCTTCCTTGAGATGCAGGCTCTCTTCTGTCAGATGTCATGGCAACATCATTTATATGACTTCCCTCAAACAGCTTATAATGAATGGATAGAGGGGTTTTTCTTCTGCTTGGCATGTCATTTGTATTGAGTATGCCTGGTTGTTGGCTCAGGATAATGCCACACATAAGGGAAGGGAAAGCAATCGGTAACTTCACAGCATTTGTAGAAGCATGTCTGATGGTTTGATCAAATATAAATTTGCCAAAATCATAGTTTATCTTGGTTCCAATAGCATGAATGATTCTTCCAAGGACGATGGAGATGGTAGAGACATGATTAGTAGGTACCCAATTTGCTGAACCAATCTTATGCAGAATGGCATATTTAACAGTGAGCTTACTAGATGATAGGTGTTTCCTACTAGGCCATTCCTTAACTTGGCCAGCTGTAATAATTCTACAGACCTCATTGTCTGTGGTCTCTAGATCGACTCCTCCATCAGTTCCTCTCCCTAGGAACTTGTTGATGATGGTAGGTGAAAGTTTCATACACTTACCCCTTACAAACACTTTGCAGACCTCCCTGCCGCTTCTTTCATAAATCTCCTCAGGGATGTTCACAATGAATTCTTTGACCAACCCCTCATAGCACTGAGGCAGAGCAGTCACAGTTTTCATAAGACCAACTGCCTTAATTAACTCCATGACTTCTTTTACTTCACTTGCCTCTTTTCCCAATTCTCTTTCAACTGCTACCCTTCTTTGAGTCACAAACTTCCATTTGGCAGCACCATCTTCTACGTGAAAAGAGATATTGTCAAGATGAACAGCAGCCACTTTGTTTGGAGACTTCTTGACAGACTTCCTTTTAACAGGGGAAATGTCTAAGACATCGTATTCGACATCCTCATCAGATTCAGAACTCTCACTTTCTTTCCTCTTCCTGACCTCTACTTTACTCCAAGACTTGGAGGGACCTATACCAGCAACCCTTTTCTCTTTCCTACCTGTCCTTATCTCAGCCATACTCTTCCTTTTTCTTAGTCTATTAGCTACACTTGTTTTCACAAGATTGACCAACGTGTCATCTTCTTCCTCAGACCTTTCTTCCTCAATGTCCTGAGCAATATCAGGGGACATACTAGGTAAGTTTTTTCCAAGAGAACATAGTCCCTCAGCAGCTACTTCGTTTTCTATTTTAGATGAGTCATCATCTTTCTCAGCTTGGGTTTCCACCTCAGGAGAGGGGTCCCTTTTGGACAGAGGGGTAAAAATGTCCTTGACTCCATATAGCTTATAAACACATGTACTGCGGTACCCTAAAAGCAACATAACTCTGCTTCTGTCATCCAACTTCCCTCTCTAAGCATCTAGAATATGTTTGTAAAAAATATAATCAAACACCTTTAGATGGCTCACACTTTGCTTATATCCAGTCCATTTCTCTAAAGGAACAATTTCCTTAAGCTTCTTGGTTGGACACCTATTGAGCACATATGTTGCAGTGACAACACCTTCTCCCCACAAGGTGTGAGATATTGTAAGACCCCAATTTTGACCCTAAGATCCCTCATGCAATTCCATCACAAACATCAGCATTGGGAACATACCTTGGCATCCTCCTCACCCCTTTTCATTGGGTTTGTTTTGGGAGAGATCACCAAGCACCTTGTGATTATATCACACTTGTATTATATCATTTTACTAACCAAAATACCAAAAATATGTCTTTGTATCTATCTAACTTTTTGTAGGTAGGGGCATGATCTTATTGATTCATTGATCACATCTAGGGTTTGAGACCCTCATGAAAAAAGAGCACAATCAAGAATTGATCCAATAATGGTTATGAGCATCATATATGAGTCCCAATTGTTCTCTACATGTTATATTGATCAAGTTTTCTTCAAGAGTTTGAGGGTGATTTGCCTTGGAAACCCTAGTTTGACTAGGTATCTTGAGTAACTTCTCCAAGAAGCCATCTCATCAATTGATCAAATTTCTCAAGTTACACTTCAAATTTCATCATCTTATGCATATATGATCTACCATGATCCTAGAAAGTCAAGAGAATTGGAAATTAGCAAGTTGGTTGATGGTGGTTGGCCAGATGAATTCATCTGATCAAAACTGGGTCTCCCTAGACCCTATCTCCTACAATTTTCACCATATGAAAATGATTCAAAGATAAAACAACTTTCATGTTGAGACCTAGATCTAGTTTTTCTTGGAAAATCATTTTCTATGTTGAAACATTATAGGTCATTTTGTCTAAACCCTAATTTGAAAGTCAACTTCCCAAGGCCATAACTTGCTCATATTTTATGAGATGAAAGATTTCCAAGTTTCACAATCAAATCCAATGTGTCTACTTCAACTTTTATGTTTGGAGTGGGAGCAAATTCAACTTTTTTGAGCATGTGATATGAGGCTACATTATAGGTCACTTTTGACCTATACCATTGATCAAGTGATTTTTCCAAACTTCAAAAATGCATAACTCTATCATTTCAAATCCAAATGACATGAAATTGGTGACCATTTGAAGGTCTTTGAGAGAGATACAACTTTGATGAAGACACTTTTCTCATTTGAACCTCCCATAAAAAGTTAAGCAATGTGGAATATTGAGACATATGGCTTGACACTTAGAAAAATTTTGATATGTCAAATTTTTCCAAACTTCCACCTCAGATATCTCTAATTTCCAAGATCCAAATGAAAAAATGTTCAACATCAAACTTGTTCCTCTTGATCTCACCTTTCCGAAGAGCTAAAATTCATGCATTTTGGATGAGAAATGCATAGGCTGCGCATGGCTTAAACAAGCTGATATCATTTGGCATGGATCAATCTTCAAGTGACAATGCACATGTACTTTGCAATCCAATCCATCTCCAAAGCATCTGGTCATTCAATTGGACTTTCAAACCATCATTCCATGGGCCTATACGCGCCCATGCACAATGCTTTCATCATTTTGCCAAAATTGGAAAGTGAAAAGAGTGTGCAAATATCACATGGATTTGGCTATATATACAACTGCGTTTGCTCAGAAAACAGACACACCTTGCGCCAGCTTTGAATCCCCATTGAAAACCCTTCATTCTAAGAGGATAACCCTGATAAATTCATTTAAATTTGAGCTTGAATCTCCATTGTTTTGGAATTCAATTTTCAGGAGTCCATTGATTCTAAGCCTTTCCATTCCTCTCCTGCAAGCAATTGAAGTAAAGCCAAGCACGATTCAGATCAAGATCTAGCAAGCTCATACCTCCATTGAAGGTAATTTGCAGAAATTTTAAACTCTTCGATTCTCCTTGATTCTTGCTCAATTTCATTGATTCTTGTGTTGTCTGAAGTCCTACCAATGTAGGCAAGGTGTTTGAGTTGCTTTGAGGTCAAATCGAAGCAACTCAGATAATGAACCTCATTTTTCAATTCCACATATCTCTCAATATAGTTGGAATTGGATGAGTTGGAGGTGATATTCGTGCTCAGTGATGTTTTCTCTTTAAAATTGAAATTCTGGTATCAGATATGAGATGTCGAAGGTAATGTCACGACACTAATATCTGAACAATACAAACATGATAAAGATAAAGAACAGTAATGCAAGAGACACAAACAATTGTTAACCCAGTTCGATGCAAACTCACCTACGTCTGGGGGCTACCAATCCAGGAAGGAAATCCACTAAAATAGAATCAATTCAAAGACTCTCGGTAAACAACACAAGTTACAGTCTTTTTCACCTAATCTCTACCCGTGTGACTTCTACCTAAAAACTCTTAGATATGAGATCTCACTCACTCCCCCTCAATCACACCAGTGATATTAAACAAGAATTACTATGAAAAGAAGACACTCTTCAAAGACACACACTTGATCTTACTTAACAGCTTCGATCAAGTAGACACACACTCGTGCTTAAAAGCTTTGAGTGACAAATTACAACTCAAAAATCAGACCAATTCAATCATCTATGGATGAATTGAATGGCTTACGATTCACACGACCACACAAGACTTAAACCCTTATTCTCTCTCAATATTTCGTTCGTTATTTCTTGTGTATCAAATCAGGTTTTCCATGTCCTTTTTATAGAAGCATTTAGCTGGGCTTGGACATCATAAAACCGAAAAACTATTTTCCATTCATATCTTCTCATGACAGTTGATTAGATCTCTTTGGAAAATAAGTTAATCACGTTGTAATTACTGATTGAGAACATGTTCAATTAACTCATCAATCATACACAGATCGCCATTAAAAACGCAATCACATAATACATAACATTCAGATTGAATGTTCTGTATACAGATGTCATGACATCGGGTCTGACATCCTGGAACAATCCTGCATAATTATATTTTAAACATCCAGCAGGTACAAGATATCTTATGTTAAGATATCACATGTGACAACTTGTGAACACTCTAGGTTTTATCAAAATTGCTGCCAACACTTAGAACCAATAAACTCCCCCTTTGGCAAATTTTCGTTAAAACATATATTAGTCCATTTGTTCACAAGAGTAAACGCATATCAACAGTTAAGCATAACAACAGTTAAGCAGCAGCAGAAGCAAACACAATTACTAGCTATTATAGCAACTAGTAATGCACATAATAAACACATGGGTACTTCTTCTCCCCCTAAGTCTGTTCACCTACAGACATCTCCTTCAATAACAACAACACCTGTAACAATCAAAATTTCCTTCTGACATCTCCTTCAACATCTGTAACATTCAAAGTCACATTCTGACATCTCCTTTAACAACACCTGTACAACCCCTGTTCAACACAAAACATTCTTCTGTTCAACATCAGATGTCACCTGTCTAGCCTAGCTAGCTACATCAACACATAATAACTGCAGCTCTCCACATCTCCACACATTAACTACAACTCTCCACATAATAACTTCTCCCCCTTTTTAGTCAAAATAGACCAAAGTGACCAATTAGACAAAATAAATGTCAATAAGTCCAGCAGAGAATGTCACAAAGGATGTTATAACATATAAAATGTTAAATACAAATGTCAGGTGGTACATAACCATAATTATACACAGTTGCAATAGCTGACATAATCAGAAATCCAGGGAACTATTAAAGAGCCCAAATATTACACCATGGCATCAAAAAGGACTGCCAAAAAATACAAACATCAAACAGAAAAACAACAAATCATCCAAGCATCCAAAACAGCATCCAGAACACACATCATTAACAGGGGGACCATCAACACCACAACATAGTCTAAGGAAATAGCATCTTCTTCACCTTCAGATCCAGAACTGCCACTAGATTGATCTTGAGAATTAGACCTCTCACTTGAGGTATGGGCATCTGACTCCTTGGCTTCACCAACCTTATCCACCTGTTCTTGATCCAAGCTACTAATGAGAACCTCTAAAGCCTCTTTCCTAGCCTTGGCCACCCTAATCCCAATTTCCAAATCCTTACAGGTTTCTTTTAATTGTGTAATCAGGCCACCTTGTGAGGTTGGCTCCTTCCTTGCAGATGTCATGACAATGTCATTGACATGTCTGCCCTCAAATAACTTGTAATGAATTGACAATGGAGGCTTCCTTCTACTGGGGATATCACTTGTGTTTAAAATACCAGGTTGCTGGCTTAAATTTATTCCACAAATGATTGAGGGAAAGGTAATTGGCAGCTTTACTGCATTAGTGGAGGCATGTCTAACAATTTGTTCAAACATGAACCTTCCATAATAAAAGTTGAGTTTGGTTCCAATAGCATAGATTATCCTTTCAAGAACATTAGAGATAGTTGAGGTATGGTTTGTTGGCACCCAGTTGGCTGAACCTATCTTATGCAAGATATCATATTTTACAGTTAATTTGCCAGCAGATAGATGCTTTTTGCTTGGCCATTCCTTGACTTGGCCAACAGTGATTGTCCTACAGACTTCATTGTCTGTGGCCTCTAACTCAACAACTCCTTCAGTTCCTCTTCCTAGGAATTTATTGATTATAGTTAGGGAGAACCTTACACACCTTCTTATCATAAACACCTTGCAAAATTCTTTGCTATTCTTGTCAGAAATATCCTCTGGGATGTTCACAACAAACTCCTTCACCAGACCTTCAAAACATTGGGGCAATGCACTAACTGTTTTCATCAAACCAGCAGACTTGATCAATTCCATAACCTCCTTCACTTCCACATCCTCCTTCCCTAGTTCCCTCTCCACAACAACTCTCCTCTGTATCACAAATTTCCACTTGGATGCACCATCTTCCAAATGAAAGGAAATGTTGTCCAAATGCACAGCTGCAACCTTGGCAGGAGATTTTCTAACTGTTTTCTTTTTGGCAGGAGAGATGTCTGGGACATCGTCTTTGACATCATCTTCAGAGTCAGAACTTTCTCTGACCTTTCTCTTCTTGACCTCTACTTTACTCCATGATTTAGAAGGACCTACAGTAGCAACCTTCTTACTGGTTCTGGCTGTCAACATCTCAGCCACAGACATGCCTTTCCTGGTCTTCATTTTCTTTGCAACACTTGGTTTCAAGTGGTGAACAAAGGTGTCATCTTCCTCTTCTGAGCTCTCTTCCTCCAAATCAATCACCTTCTCAGTAGTTTCATGCTTCTTAGACTGAGAAGCACTTACAGGTTTCTTACTAGGCAAGGTTTTACCTAGAGAACATAGTCCCTCAGCACCAATGTCTTTCTCTGACCTAGATGAATCATCATGTTTCTCATTTTGAGGTTAGTCGAAACTCCCTTGACTGAGTGTCCTTCATTTAGGATCCTGGTTACCAGGTTCCTAATGACACGATCTATATAATGCATGTCATCCTTAGGTGGAGGGTTATTAGAGTTGTTACCTTGATTGTTTCCTGCCGTGGAAGATGGACCAGGGGCGTCGCCTAGGATTACAGAAAGAGGAATAACTTCCAAAATGTCTTCATCCAGAAACTCCATGGAGGGAGTCCTTGCTTTGTGAGTGGGTTTTGAACCAGAAGATGAGGGATGTTGTGACATTTTGTTGAACTTTTGAGAAATTTTTTATTGCCCTAGCAGAGATGGTCTGAGCAGTTTGAAGAAGATGGAAGTGGTTGTGTTGAGGTAGCGTGTGAAAATGGTATAGCTGCTAGTTCCAATACTAGGTAATGATTTACCATAAATGTGGCACTTTCTTTTAAGTGGGCAGACGATATTTTTATTCCCTTTTTCACTCCAAATTAATTGCTATAAATTCTCATGAATACAAATCCCCAGTTTCCCTCGTAAACATTCAAATTGATTAGCATCCAAAGCCTTTGTAAATATGTAAGCTAATTGCATTTCAGTAGTAACATGCTTCAGTGCTATGATTTTCTCTTCCACAAGTTCTCTAATGAAGTGATGACGAATATCAATATGCTTTATCCTGCTGTGCTGAATAGGATTTTTGGAAATATTTATAGCACTCAGATTGTCACAGTACAATGTCATGACATCTTGTGTGACATTGTATTCAGTCAACATTTGTTTCATCCAAACCAGTTGAGAATAACTACTCCCAGCTGCTATGTATTCAGCTTCAGTAGTGGATAGGGACACACAATTTTGCTTCTTGCTAAACCATGATATCAAATTGTTCCCTAAGAAGAAACATCCTCCTGATGTGATTTTCCTATCATCAGCACTTCCAGCCCAGTCAGCATCACAGTAACCAATCAACATAGATCCAGATCCATGAGTATATAACATCCCATAATCACTGGTGCCATTGACATATTTCAGTATTCTCTTCACTTGATTTATGTGACTGACTTTTGGTTCAGCTTGATATCTAGCACAAACACCTACAACAAATGCAATGTCAGGTCTGCTTGCTGTAGGATGTAACAAACTTCCTATCATGCTTCTGTATAGACTTTGATCTACACTAACACCATTTTCATCTTTGGAGACTTTCAAATGTGTAGGAGTAGGTGTCCTTTTATGACTTGCATTCTCCATGCCAAACTTCTTAGCAATGTTCTTGGCATATTTGCTTTGAGATAATAAGATAGAATCTCCCATCTGTTTGACTTGTAGCCCAAGAAAGTAGGTCAGCTCTCCAACAAGGCTCATCTCAAACTCAGACTGCATTTGTCTAACAAAATGTTCGACCATCTGATCTGACATCCCACCAAACACAATATCATCTACATATATTTGTGCCACCATAAGTTTTCCTCCTTCATTCTTCACAAATAGGGTCTTGTCAATACCTCATTTCCTGTATCCATTGTTAGTGAGGAACACAGTGAGTCTCTCATACCAAGCCCTAGGAGCTTGCTTTAAGCCATAGAGGGCTTTCTTCAATCTGTACACATGCTTTGGAAGATTTGGATCTGTGAATCCTTTAGGCTGTTCAACATATACTTCCTCATTTAAGTAACCATTTAAGAAGGCACTTTTTACATCCATTTGGAACAGTTTGAATTTTAGAATACATGCCACTCCAAGCAATAGTTTAATGGACTCAAGGCGAGCTACAGGAGCAAATGTTTCATCAAAATCCACTCCTTCAACCTGAGTATATCCTTGTGCTACTAATCTTGCTTTGTTTTTAGTAACCACCCCTTGTTCATCAGATTTATTCTTATACACCCATTTTGTACCTATGACATTTACTCTTTCAGGTCTAGGAACCAGTTCCCATACTTCATTCCTCTTGAATTGACCTAACTCCTCCTGCATGACATTGATCCAAAACTCACCAGTCAAGGCTTCCTTGACATTCCTAGGCTCAATCTTGGACACAAAGCAGCCATGTGAGATCACTTCCCTTGATCTAGTTATGACCCCTTTATTTGAATCTCCTATAATGAGATCTTTGGGATGATCCTTCTGAACTCTGATGGAGGGTCCCTTGTTGATTTTGTCATCTTCAGGTTCAGCTTGAGGAGGTTCACTCTCCTTATTTTTGTCTGAGAAATCAGCTAGGGGATCATTCAGAGATGTCTCAACATCGTCTGTGACATCAGTCTGTTGGTCATCAACCACAACATTAATAGATTTCATCATTACTTTAGTTCTGGAATTAAAGACTCTATATGCTCTGCTGTTTGTTGAGTAGCCCGAAAATATTCCTTCATCACTTTTGGGATCCATCTTCCTTCTTTGTTCACGATCAGTCAAGATATATCATTTACTACCAAACACATGGAAGTATTTGAATGTAGGTCTTCTTCCTTTCCAAATTTCATATAAAGTTGTAGGAGTCCCTTTCTTCAAGGTCACTCTGTTGTGAACATAGCAGGTTGTGTTCATGGCTTCAGCCCAAAAATGGTAGGGCAATTTCTTAGCATGAATCATAGCTCTGGCTGATTCTTAAAGGATTCTATCTTTCCTTTCCACCACACCATTTTGCTGGGGAGTAATGGGAGATGAGAACTCATGATGAATTCCTTCTGAAGAATAGAATTCAGCAAACCTGTTGTTCTCAAATTCCTTCCCATGATCACTTCTAATTTTGATAACAGGGCTTTCCTTTTCTCTTTGAAGTTTTAGACAAATCTCTTTGAAGACTTCAAACACATCAGATTTTTCTCTTATAAAATTGATCCAGGTGTATCTGGAGAAGTCATCCACCACTACATAAGCATACTTCTTCCCACCAAGGCTTTCCACCTGCATGGGTCCCATCAAATCCATATGGAGGAGTTCCAGAACTTTGGAAGTGGTGTCATGTCTGAGCTTCTGGTGTGACATCCTTGTCTGTTTTCCAATCTGACATTCCCCACAGACTTTTCCTTCATCAATCTTCAAGTTAGGAATTCCTCTAACAACTTCAACAGATATAATCCTCTTCATACCTTTAAGATGCAGATGGCCCAATCTTTGATGCCATATCTTCGCTTCTTCTTCTTTGGCTAAAATACACATTGAAGAGTAACCAGTTTCTTGAGAACTCCACATGTAACAGTTGTCTTTAGACCTGACTCCTTTCATGATCACTTCATTTTCTTTGTTAGTAATCAGACATTCAGTTTTGGTGAAGTTTACATTTAAACCTTGGTCACACAGTTGATTGATGCTTATTAGATTTGCAGTCAATCCCTTAACAAGTAGGACATTGTCAAGGTCAGGAACTCCAGGGAAATCAAGCTTACCAATCCCCTTGATTTTACCCTTTGCTCCATCACCAAAGGTTACATAGCTTGTGGCATGAGGATGAAGACCAGTTAGCAAGTTTTTGTTTCCAGTCATGTGTCTGGAGCACCCACTGTCAAAACACCAATCTTCTTTGGCTGAAACTCTGAAGGAAGTGTGAGCTATTAGACTTGTAACATTACTCTTAGGAACCCATTGCTTTTTGTTGACAGGCCTGTGATGTTTGGGTCTAGGTTGATGATGAGCAGGACTAGGATAGCCATACAACTTATAGCAGAATGGTTTTATGTGGCCAAACTTTCCACAGTAATGGCATCTCCATCTTTGATGTTTCCCTTTCTGTTGTCTTCCTTTATGATGTTGTGACATATGATGTAACATCTCTGGTTTGCTCCCAGTGTGACTGCACTTAGCTTTGGACTTTGGTTTGCTACCAGAGTGGCTACACTCAGGCTTAGATTCATTGGACCCAATGCCAGACTTGTCTCCTGTTATTTGTCCAGTCTGGAGAATTTTGTCTAAGGTGTCAGATCCATTGTTTAGCATTCTTACATACTTGTTCATCTCATCCAATTTAGAATTCAAGAATACAACTTCAGTCTTCAACTTGGAGATGGTTTCCACATGTTCTGCCTTCTCATTCTCCAACTGTGCTATCACTTTCTTCTGGCTTTCAACTTGTCTACACACTTCTGCACTTCTGTGACATAACTCTCTGTAGGTAGTGGCCAACTCTTTAAATGTTACTTCATCATCACTTGAATCTTCATTAGAACCCCATCTTCCAATCAAGGCAGTCACAAGATTTGCAGACTCTTCTGTTTCACTTTCATCAAACCAAGTGGCAGCAAGACTCCTCTTCTATTTCTTAAGGTAGGTCCCACATTCAGTTCTAATGTGTCCATACCCATCACATTCATGGCACTGAACTCCTTTTCCTTCTTTGGGCTTTTCATTTGACCTTGTTCTTCTTCCAATATTGTTGGATTTACTGATGTCAGATGCGATGTTCTTGACATTAGCCTTAGATCTTACATCCATCTTTTTCATAAGTCTGTTGAACTATCTTCCCAGCATTGCTACATCATTTTCCAGATCTTCATCAATATATTGATCACCTTCCTCCTCTTCCCCTTCAGTGTTTGACATGAAGGCTATGCTTTTGGCTTTCTTTTCAAATCCATCACACATTCCCATCTCAAATGTTTGGAGGGATCCAATTAGCTCATCAACTCTCATATTAGAGATGTCTTGAGACTCATCTATGGTTGTCACCTTCATAGCAAATCTCTTAGGGAGTGACCTGAGTATTTTCCTTACTAATTTTTCATCTGACATCTTCTCTCCCAGGGCTCCTGAGGCATTAGTGTAATACCCCAAAATTTACCCTTCATTTTTCCTGGAAGCATGGGATTATGTTTTACACTTCATTAGCATCATATTAGGTCATACTCATTGCATACTGCATTAGTGACATGGAGATCAGGTTTTGATCGATCACTCCTTAACAGAAGGAGCCCACACAAAGCAAGATTGAGAATTGGACTTCATTTTCTAAGTACACAAGTCTCAAGGGTCTCAGGGGGGTCCAAGTATCTTATTATGGTCCTCAGTTCATCAGTGAAGGATTCAAAGCTATCAGAGTGTTCATCTAGATTTAATTAGAAATTAGGGTTTCATGGCTACCTGCAACAGGCAATGTTTGGTTGGAAGTATAGGAGCTCATCCATGTCATGATTAGATAGGCATCTTGGCCTAGGAAGATTCACAATTATCTCAGAAAGATCCATTGGCAATCAGTGCAATCAGTTCCTGATCATTTTGCCATAAAACTAGGGTTTGGTATAAAATCAGTTTATTTCTGATTCTTTGGGTGAAGCTCTTTTCCATGGCCCTCCATATGTCCACAAGGGTCTACATACAAAAAATCAGCTCTTTATTTGAGCTAGAAGTGCTTCAATTGATCAATGGAATCGGGAATCAGACAGTTTGGGAAAAGTCAACTGTGGGGCCAGAAAAGTCAACTCCTGACATTTTGAGAGTGGAATCTCAAAATCCATGCCTAGGGGATCCTACATGTGAAATTCGATCAAGGTTGGATCATGGATTCATCATTTAATCAGGAATTGGAAAAGTTACTTAATTTGGAAATGGTTGACTTTCCATTTAGGGCAAGTTTTCATGATCATTGCACTCACTTTAAGCCCATTTTTCATCACGATAAAAGCTCCATTTGAAACTTTCTCCAACATGAAAGTTGTTCCTCTTGTTCCAAGATTTCTAGAGATATAAAGTTTGCTCCATTTGGATTAGAATTGAGAAAGTTATGCTTAGTCAAAGTGAGACATTTTTTTAGGACACTTGGAAAAATTTCTAAGTCCAAAATATTCAAAATTTGTCAAGACTTCTTGGCCAGTTTTCATGCACTTCAAGGCATTATTTGAAAATACTTTCTTCACAATAATTGTACCTTGCCATGTCCTCTTTCACATACTTTTGGAATCATCGTATTTGGATCCATGGTTTGAGAGATACATTCATTTAAAGTGGTCATCATGACTTGATTTTCTAGGCAAATTTTGGGCCAGGCTGGCCCAATTAGATTTTCTAAGCATGCTGCACAAACCAGTCACGTTTTTTTTACCTCTTTTGGCCATACATTGGACATCCATTCACTTATATTTGGCCCAAAATAACAACATTTTACACCTCACTTCACACTTTTATTCTTATGGATAAATCACTTATTAAAAAGCCCATGAGAACACTTAATCCACTCTATTTAAGAAGCTGAAACCCTGACCCTAAAGGAGCATTGGAATTTCGTGGCAAGGAGGCAAAGCTTCATCACATATCAGATTCCATTCCACTTCTATTTTCCATTAGGTAATCATCTCTTCCATGGCCATGTTTTGATATATCTACGTTTGCTTACCATGTTCATCACCATTAATCCTTCCATTTTCATATTTCTTTTTCTTATTTAAAATATTTTCTTCGTCCATAAAATTACCCAAAATATTTTTCACTTTTCTTAACGTTTTATTTAATTTTATATAATTTTATTTTCGTATTTTTTTAATATTAATATTTTATTTTAATTATTTATTCTAAATGGTCCATTTTAACACACTTTTTTTATCGATTTTATTTTTATGACTTAAAATTATTGTTAGCATTTGATTTTTGAGATGAAGGTTGACCACTGTCTCATGGTCAACCTGATCTTTTCTTGAAATTTTATTTCACATTTTCAATTTATTTTGGATTTATTTTTGACCCAGTTTAGTTGGTTGACTTTTAATTTGACTTCTGTTTTATTTTAATTAATTCACGTACCAATTTTCATTATTTTTAAAATATTTTTGGGGGATGATGATGTCCTGACCCCGCCTTATTTATTTTAGTTTTTCATAATTTTCTTGATTAATTTACTATTTATTCTTGATTTATTTCTAACCTAGTCTTATTAATTGACTTTTGGTTTGACCTATGTTTTATTTTAATTAATTCTCGTGTCAATTTTCATTATTTTTAAAATCTCTTTGGGGGATGATGATGTCCTGACCGCACCTTATTTAGTTTAATTTTTCATAATTTTATTGATTAATTTACTATTTATTCTTGATTTATTTCTAACCTAGTCTTATTAATTGACTTTTGGTTTGACCTATGTTTTGTTTTAATTAATTCACGTGTCAATTTTCATTATTTTTAAAATCTTTTTGGGGGATGATGATGTCGTGACCCCAACTTATTTAGTTTAATTTTTCATAATTTTCTTGATTAATTTGCTATTTATTTGTTATTTTTTAAGTTGACTTGAATTTTCAGTTGACTTCTTTATGATCGATGTTTGACTTAGGGATTGCTTATGGAAATTGAAGAGATCTTTTGATCCTCCCTCATTCATCTCATATGCCATGTATTAGAGGCATTTTACCCTGATTTTATTTGGTCCTTACCTTATTTCCTGATTAAATTATTCAGTGGACCCTTCGTGTGCATATTTTCATCTATTTGATTCATCTGTTATCTTTTATACTTGTTTCTCTCATTCATGCTTTCTATTGCTTGATTATTTAACATGTTCATACTCCCATGCATTGTTTAAATGCTCCATTATTTGATTATTTGGTTTGATTATATATTGTTTTTTTATCCGATCTGATTGATAACTGTTGCCTACTTGTATGATGTATGAGGCATATATTCTTATTGTTTGTTTGCCATGAACAATCCCCATTCATAACAAATGTACCCCTCTCCCATAAAGTGTATAATATTTATTTCTTTATTTCTTTAGCCATCTGTTAATACAAGAATTAAAACGAACATCCGATAATCATTTCAAAATAAGATCAAAAGCTCGATCCAACGTCGAGTAATCATTTTCAAAACTTAACAGAACCAACACGCATTCATCCATCCTCTTATAAGTCAATTGCCTCAGGCATCGCCATCTACCTGTAAGTCGATTGCCTCTGGCATCGCCATCTACCCTTATCCGTAACTCCTCTCCACGCTCCATCCGTCGACTCTTGTTTCGTTTAGGTAGCACCCATTAGGTAGAACCCTTTGTATAATAACATAGGTAGAATTCCCTTATTCTTTGCATGCTAACATTAGGTAGATGTTTCCCTTTGTAAATCCTAACACATAGGTCCATATTGCATGACAACTCTAGAGTAGAGCTTCCCCACTTTTAGACCTTCTGTGCGTCTCCGATCTTGTGGCATGTCAGTCCGTTCTATTGCAAAGAGGTAACTGCCTAAGACTTGATTCAGCGAGCGGCGACACCTACTGCTAGGACGTTGAACACACTGCCTACCCTCCTTTGACACAGCTGATATCCTCTTTTGTAAGTCCATGTTCAGATGGCAATCCTTAACCCCTAGTTAGCCGAACTACGATTTGCTCTGATTCTCATTCCAGATGATATACGTAGGCATAAGACGCGACGTCTTACCGAGCACACTTCTCTTTAACCCATAGGTAGCCGAGCTACGAAGACTCTAATTCTCATACTCATATGAGATACGTAGGCAGTGGATGCGACATCCTTGCGAGTCATTTTCTTTTAACCTTCCTTTTAGTAAATAGTACTTTAGATATACCTACACCCTTTAGACTAGAACAACACTTATGAAAAGGGCTCCCTAGGAGTACCTAGGATGTTTTGGGTGCTTAAAACCTTCCCATTGCATAACCAACTCCCTTACCCAGATCTCTGACATTTTTACTTGTTTTTGATTCGATAAAACTTTTAGGTTTTTGTTCGCTTTCTAACCATTCCTTTGGATAAATAGAAGTGCGGTGGCGACTCGACTTGTATGGTTTACCTTGGATTTAGTCAATATCTCTAATGGTAACGAATACCCCGCTACAGAAAAATGGCGACTCTGCTAGGGACTATCATTTACCTAGTGGCTTTTGCCTACTTTTCATATTTGTTGTATTGTATGGTATATTGCTTTGTGACATATTTTTGTGCAATTTGGGATTACTGTATTGTATGTAATGATTGAATTGTTTGAATATTAATTCCTTGTATGCTTCGTGATCTTCGTGAGATGAGTTCTATACCCGAACTCGAGTGCACTTAGGATAGGAGAATGGCATAGTCTTGTTGACTTGTGTGGAGTTATTCCTTAGCAAGTTGACTTGCAAGCCCATTCACTTGGTGGAGGTTATGTTGGGATCAATAATGTCACACGAGTAGTCGTGGTTAGGCATTACTCTTTCCAATATATGCCTTAGAAGCCAATGACCTTAGTTTACCACGCCCATCTTGGCCTATTTTTAGGACGTAGTGCGAAGATCGTTCAAGTGTAAGATTTGATACGATTGTTACGCGATACTACACTCATAAGAGTCTCTCTTGAGAATATTTTTGGAATACGAGTAGTCGTTTATCCGATAATATCTGAAAGATGGGATGATGACTATGGGAACCTCTTGTAGAACATGATTGTCAGGTTTAACCATGGTACACTCCCTTTGGGTGGTTCTTAACCAAGACTCCATGCTCGCGACTCGCAACAAACCCTTGATTCGTGGTTGATTCGTTCTTGTGTATCCTTAATATCAATGGAACTTGGGTGTTGATAAGGTGTAAACCATAATCCACCAAAATGGATGATTGATATTAAGGATGACTTGATCCATCCCATGACCTTTGTGTGGTGTGATTTGCTTGATCCTTGAGTGTGATTGTTGCATCCATGCATTCATGCATTCATACACATCCATATCATCAACAATGAGAAAATTTTCAAGGAACTTAAGAGGTCTATATGCAAATTTTCAGACATGGATAAGCAAAGAAGGAATACGAAGAAGTACAGTTTTAGACAACCCGACTTGAAAGAGTTAAGGAGTTTGACATCCTATGTATTAGATCCCTTGGAATTCAAGGCTCGTCATGGGGAGCTTCTGTCTATTCTGGCTACTCAAGTGGATGAAGGTCTAATGAGTGTGTTGGTGCAGTTCTATGATCCCTTGTACCGTTGCTTCACTTTTCTGGATTTCCAGCTTTTGCCCATGCTTGAGGAGTATGCCTATCTTGTGGACATACCTATCCTAGACCATTTGTCGTTCAATGGCTTGGAGAGAGTTCCTTCTTCTCAAGAGATTGCTGATTTGTCGTGTATAGATGAATCTATTATTGGTGCTCATATGACTACCAAAGGTGGAATTCAAGGTCTCCCGTCTGATTTCCTCATTGATCAAGCTACTATGTTTGGGAAGGCCATGAGTGAGGACGCCTTTGAGGCCATATTTGTACTTCTCATCTATGGGCTAGTGTTATTCCCCAACATCGACAAGTTTGTGGATGTGAACGCCATTAGGATTTTCTCTACTCTTAATCCTGTTCCTACTCTGTTGGGTGACACTTATTTCTCTTTGCATATGAGGAATGCAAAGGGCGATGGTACCATTGTGTGCTGTTTGCCTCTATTGTACAAGTGGTTTATTTCGCACTTGCCTCAGACGCTCGCCTTCAAGGAGAACAAAGGATGTCTATGGTGGTCCACGAGACTTATGTCTCTCACTAATGATGATATCTTTTGGTACAACTGTGTATATGATGGTGTGCAGATTATCGACTCTTGCGGTGAATTCTCCAATGTACCTCTTCTTGGTACATGCGGTGGAATTAACTACAACCCTATTTTGGCACGTCGTCAGCTTGGGTTCCCCCTAAGGGATAAACCCAATAACATTCTGTTAGAGGGTGTGTTCTTTCAGGAGGGTAAAGATCCCCAAGGCTTGAAGGGCAGGATGGTCCGCGCTTGGTGCAAGATCCATAAGAAAGGAAGGAAGGAGCTAGGACCGAAGAACTGTATCGCTTTGGAACCCTATACCTCTTGGGTTAGGAGGAGAGCTTCTGAGTACCTCATGCCTTATGAGTATCCAAGACCCACACCTTTGGTTGTGGCTGGGCCTTCATCCCTCCCTAGCCAAGGAGTAGAGGAGTTGAGAGACGAAGACCGTTCGCGTGCTTGGATCCGTGAACGAGAGGAGTTGCTTCAGCAGATCAGAGAGAAGGATACTTTGATAGAGTTCCTTGAGCACCAGGTTATTGATGATCCTGATGATGCATTGACTTCTCTACTTCCTCAGTCTTCCAAGTTTTGGAAGAGGAAGTATGATCGACTCGCCAAAGAGAAGGCAGATATGGAGGCAGCCTATGAGAGGGAGGTGAAGAGGCTTCATGCAGCTTATCTTCCGGTCTCAAGGGCTTTGGACGATTGCTTCTAGGGATCCATAGGATGTTCATTTTCCTTCTCTCTTGTATTGTATTTGGTTACCAAGACTGTACTTCTTTGGCGTAAAAACATTTCCAAATATTAATTGACGTGATATTTCCGTATGTGATAAACGTTTAATATTTCCAAAATTTGCAAATAAGACTCTAAAGTTCCTCTGATATAAAAATTAAATCATAAGCATTGCATGCATCATGTTTATCTATTCCTAGGGGTTTATATCTTCTTCTTGATTCTAGTCGGGGTTTTCTTACACTGTTTATCTAATGTGAGACTGGAATCAAGGGGTATAATACCCTTTGAAATTGATAAACATGTCATTGCATTTGCATATTCATTAGCATGTCTTGCATAACAGGTACCGCCGCAGTGTTCTCATCTTGTTTGGTATTCCATTATTAGGATAGCTGACTCAGGCATTCACCGATACGGTACTCGAAGGAATCAACAGAGAGCAATGGAAGATTTACAAGCAGAGCTCGCTGAGATGAGGATTCGCATGAATCAGTTCATGGAAGTGGTCCAAGGAGTGGCTCAGGGACAACAGGAGATTAGATTGTTGGTACAGGGGAGTCCCCCTACTACTCAACCGGAGGTTGTGGCTGATCCTCCCGCTGAAGAGGCTAATGGACCCAATGGACCGGGGCCTATCCCAATCCCACATGGCAACCTTGGTCAACAACCCATCCATGATGATCAGGAGGATCAATTCCCCCTGCTTCATGAGGACTTTGGCACGGGCCATGGTATGGACCCCATGTTTCGGAGACTGGAAGAGAGGTTGAAAGCTGTGGAAGGGCAGAATTCTCTTGGTGTGGATGTTGCTGACTTAGGGATGGTCCCAGGCGTGAGAGTTCCGCCAAAATTCAAAGTCCTCGTGTTTGATAAGTACAATGGCAACTCTTTCCCGAAGACTCATGTACAAGCTTACTTCCGCAAGATGATCGCGTATTCTGATGATGAGAAGCTGCTAATGTACTTCTTCCAGGACAGCCTAGCTGGGGCATCCTTGGAGTGGTATATGAGGCTGGACAGAGCCCATATTCGCTGCTGGAGAGACTTGGCTGAGGCCTTTGTGAAGCAATATTAGTACAATGCGGATATGGCACCTGACAGGACTCAGCTCCAGAATCTGTCTCTCAAGAGCAACGAGTGCTTCAAAGAGTATGCTCAACGCTGGAGAGAGTTGGCTTCCCGTGTTCATCCTCCGATGTTGGAAAAAGAGATGGCCAACATGTTTATGAACACACTGCCTGGATCTTATTTGGAGCGTCTGGTGGGTTGCAACGCCTCGAATTTTGCTGATGTGGTCTCTACCGGTGAGAGGGTGGAGAACTACTTGAAGACATGTAAGATCCAAAATGGGGTTGGATCATCTCCGGGGTCAAAGAAACCATTCTTAGGAGGACAGAAGAGGAGAGAAGGGGATGCAAATGCCATATCTTCTTATCAGAACAGGGGTAACCGGAGGAATAACTTTCAGAATTACCATCAACAACCTTATGTTGCAGCAGTGACCATTCCGGCTGCAGCACCAGTGCAACAACAACAACCTCAACGTCAACAAAATCAATACCAACAATAACGGGATAACAGACCTGCTTATCAACAGAGACAGAGGATGATGGATAGGCGTTTCGACACTCTTCCGATGTCGTATGCCCAATTGCTTCCCAACCTTCAACATTTGCAACTTGTGCAGTTATGCACATTGGCTCCTCCCGTTGGCGGGCTTCCAGTGGGTTATGACGCCAATGCTAGGTGTGAGTTCCATTCTGGGGCACCTGGCCACACTATTGAGAACTGCAAAGCTTTTAAGCATGTAAATCAGGACCTCATTGCCTCGAAGGCCATTAACTTTGCGTCGGCTCCTAATGTCGTCAACAATCCCACGCCACAGCATGGTAGAGAAAATGTTAACATGGTTGAAGGAGAGGTCAAACCCGTCAAAGATGTGTTGAAGCTGAAGACTCCGCTGTTAGAAATCAAAGAATACTTGCTAAAGGCAGATGTTTTCCCCGGCTGTGGGAGCGGTTGTTTGGGTTGTGTTGCACATAGTAGGGGTTGTGTGAAGCTGCAGTAGGGTATCCAGGCCTTGCTCGACGATGGTATCCTCCAAGCTGAAGACTTATCTGCCCAAAGGTCTGATGAAGAGGTTGTTGAAGGGGTTGTTGAGAATGAAGATGTTGATCCTCTCTTTCCTGAAGATGCTGAAGAATTTACAAATGTTGTTCCTGCTGATTTTGTAATTGCCAATGATGTAATTAATTTTTCTGATGATGTTGCTGATATTCCAAACATGGTGTTTGATTCTGATGTACTTGCTGAACTGGATTCCGATGTTTCGGATGTTTGTACTTCAATAAATAAGATTTCTGAGTATGCTGGCATCGTTCAGTACGACCAGATCTCTGCAATCGACGAAGAAGATGGGGATAGTGATTGCGACATTGACAACTGGGTGCGTCCAAGGGTCACGGGTGAAGTTCTCCGCAAATGGTCTTCTAAAGAGATTATCCAAGTCACTCTTCTTAAAGAGTAATTTTCGTTGTTTATTCATGCATATCCAAGTCTTACGTTCCGCCCAGGGCATGATGACTCATTGTAGGGCTCATCTATGTGGATACCTGCATTTTTTTATCATAAATAAAGGACGTCTTTTTGCATTCAAATATTTTGTTCACTGTCTTTCTATTTTTGCAGTTTTCAAAAATCAAAAATATAAAAAAAAAATATACATTTGGCAATGTTTTGTTTAGTTTTCACTCTTTGTTCACACTCATAAGCACATACTAGCACTCATGCAGATGCACGTCACCAGATCCTATTGATAACAGTTCTGCTATGGCTCGCTTCGACTTTGAAAATCCAATCTTTCAAGCTGAAGAAGAGGGTGATGAAGACTGCGAACTGCCTGAAAAACTTGCCAGGTTGTTAAAACAGGAGGAAAGGGTCATTCAACCGCATCAAGAGTTTGTTGAAGTGATTAATCTCGGCACCAAGGATGCCAAGAGAGAAATCAAGATAGGGGCTGCTTTGGAAGATAATGTGAAGAAGGGGCTGATTGAATTGCTGCAAGAGTATGTTGACATCTTCGCTTGGTCTTATCAGGACATGCCATGGCATGACACAGACATTGTGGTACACCATTTGCCTCTCAAAGAGGATTGTCCTCCGGTCAAGCAAAAGCTCAGAAGAACAAGACCAGAGATGGCTGTCAAGATAAAGGAAGAAGTGCAAAAACAGTTGGATGCAGGGTTTCTAGCGGTTACGAATTATCCGCCATGGGTTGCAAACATTGTTCCAGTACCTAAGAAGGATGGAAAGGTACGGATGTGTGTTCACTACCAGGATCTGAACAGGGCTAGTCCTAAAGATGATTTCCCATTACCTCACATCGATGTTTTGGTGGATAACACGACTCAGTTCTCGGTATTCTCCTTTTTGGATGGCTTTTCTGGCTATAATCAAATTAAGATGGCACCAAAAGACATGGAGAAGACAACTTTCATAACCCCATGGGGCACCTTCTGCTACAAGGTGATGTCGTTTGGTCTGAAAAATGTTGGGGCAACATATCAATGAGCTATGGTAACTCTTTTCCATGATATGATTCATCATGAAATCGAGGTTTATGTTGATGATATGATTGCCAAATCTCAGACGGAAGAAGAACATCTGGTGAATTTGCAGAAACTGTTTGAGCGTTTGAGGAAATTCAAGCTGAGGCTTAATCCGAACAAGTGTACTTTCGGGGTGAGATCTAGAAAACTGCTGGGTTTTATTGTTAGTGAAAAAGGGATTGAGGTGGATCCTGCCAAAGTAAAAGAAATACAAGAAATGCCTGAGCCAAGAACAGAAAAACAAGTCCGTGGTTTCTTAGGGAGGTTGAACTACATTGCAAGGTTCATCTCTCACCTAACAGCCACGTGTGAGCCAATATTCAAATTGTTAAGAAAAGATCAGACTATCAGGTGGAATGATGATTTCCAAAGGGCTTTTGAAAAGATAAAAGAGTATTTGCAGAATCCTCCAATCCTTATGCCTCCAGTCCCAGGGAGACCGTTGATTATGTATTTGACAGTACTTGATAATTCCATGGGTTGTGTTCTCGGTCAACATGACGAGACAGGTAGGAAAGAGCATGCCATCTACTACCTGAGTAAAAAATTCACAGATTGCGAGTCGAGATACTCAATGCTTGAAAAGACATGTTGTGCACTTGCATGGGCTGCTAAGTGATTGAGACAATACATGTTGACTCACACGACCTTACTGATCTCCAAAATGGATCCAGTCAAGTATATATTTGAGAAGCCATCTCTCACCGGAAGGGTAGCTCGTTGGCAAATGGTACTGACAGAGTACGACATCCAGTATACATCCCAGAAAGCCATCAAAGGGAGTATTCTGTCAGACTATCTTGCTCAGCAGCCGATTGATGATTATGAGCTGATAAAGTTTGATTTTCTGGATGGAGACATCATGTTCCTCAAGATGAAAGACTGTGAAGAGCCAGTTGTTGAGGAGGGACCTGATCCAGATGAAAAGTGGACTTTAATGTTTGATGGGGCCGTCAATGCCAAAGGAAGTGGAATTGGTGCTGTCATTACCACTCCGAAAGGTGCCCACATGCCTTTCACCGCTCGTCTGACTTTTGAATGCACCAATAATGAAGCTGAGTATGAGGCCTGTATCTTGGGTATTGAGCAAGCCATTGATTTGAGAATCAAGACTCTGGACATCTTCGGAGATTCAGCTCTAGTGATCAATCAAGTGAATGGTGATTGGAATACTCTCCAGCCTAATCTGGTCCCCTACAGAGATTACACGAGAAGACTGTTGACTTTCTTCACAACAGTAAAGCTATATCATATACCTCGTGATGAGAACCAGATGGCAGATGCTCTTGCTACTCTATCCTCCATGATCAAGGTGATTCGGTGGAACCATGTTCCCAGGATTGATGTTATGCGCCTTGATAGGGTCGCATATGTGTTTGCTGCTGAAGTGGTAGTTGATGACAAGCCCTGGTATCACGACATCAAGTGCTTTTTGAAGAATCAAGAGTACCCTGCAGGGGCATCCAACAATGATAGAAAGACTTTGAGAAGATTGGCAGGAAGTTTCTTCTTGAACAAAGATGATGTGCTGTATAAGAGGAACTTCGACATGGTTTTGCTCAGATGTTTGGATAGACACGAAGCGGACATGTTAATGCAGGAAGTTCATGAAGGCTCCTTCGGTACTCATGTGTAACACCTCAAAATTTTCCCTCCTCTCTTGGGACTAGCTTAGCATATTGCATTTCATTTTGTAGGACATTAGTCATTGCATATTGCATATCATATGAAAATAGACAAGTCATCCTCTTAAGTCTTTCTCAGAAGATGGAGAGGTTAAGAGATGCAAGCCTGAGGGTCTCATAAATTGATCACTAATCATCTGAGGTTTGTGCTTCAATTAGGGTCTTGGTCCCTCAAGGAGGTTGAGTATTATCTTGGTTGAAAGGGTACATCATCATCATGGTTATGTCATCCTCAGAGGCTCATTGTTTATGCTCAGATTCTTTGGGATTAGGGTTTTGACCTCTGGTCAACCCTAATCAGTTGCATTCTACCAGTCGGGGTTTTTAAAGGAGATGAGGTCTTTATTGAGATGGAGATCTTCATATGATTTTATTGAGCTTGTATAAGCCGGGTTTCATTTTGGAGTTATTTCATCAAGTGGTTGAGGCCCAAAATCGTCTATGCATGTTCAAGTCATCTGTCAACCATAAAAGTCAACAGAAAGTCAACTGAGGGCTAGGAGATGGAGAAATGGTTTTCAATATCTCATTCATGCTCAAAAGAGGCTTATTAATCATGTCAAATGCATATCTTGAAGAATTTGAGGTCAGATCAAAACTTTCCAAGATCATAAATTTATGATGTGTGGTTGAGGAGATATGATCCAATCATTGCCAAGTGTGCATGGGACTTCAAATGAGCATAACTTTTGACTCATAATTCCAAATTGAGTGCTCCTTTTTGCTAAATTCTTGTCATGACATATATCTTCCAAATCATTCATGGCATTGCATGAAATTTCATCATGTGATCATGTGCTAATTCAAGTGCATTTTGGAGGGAAATTGAGAAATTCAAATTTGGTGCATCACATGAGTAAAAGTCCACTTGCATTATGTTTATGAGTTGGTTTTAAGTGAATGTGAGCATTTTCATGCTACTATTCACGTGGTGCATGGCCATGATACATCATTTTTCATTTTTTGCATTTCATTCCAATTATCACTAATTCTAATTAACCATTACAAATTAGGATTAGCATGGTAATTAACATGGCATATAAATAGTAAATTATAACAGAATTTCAAGAGGTTAATCACAATTCACCATTTCTAGATCTAACTTCTTTTTCCCTCCAAAATTTCTCTTCATCCAAATTCAAATTTCTTCCACATAAGCCTTTGATTTTCTTCCATATTCTTGTTCTCTGGTACTGATTTAGTGTAGATCAAGCATTGGATCGTCAAATTTGGACAAGATTTGTGTGGTGCAAGTTCAAGAACACAAGTATGGAAGTGGTGAATTGAGCTAGATCCAAGCTACTACAAGCTCCAATTATTTCATAAAGCTTCAAGACATCATCTCAAGAGTAGATCTGCAGCTTGCAAGGCCTTGAATCCATAGATTTCAGCGACTGCTCTTCAAGAGGTAGGTTTTTCGATCCTCTTAATTGTTGATTTTATGTGCATGATCTTGTAGATCTTCTCGTGTTGATGAAACTGATATAAAATTCGTGTGAAATGGATGAGAAATGGTTGAGATATGTTGAATTAAAGTTTGATGTTCATAAATGTTTTTGATCGATTCTCATGATTGGTGATGAATTGGGCTTAGATATTGATTGATCTGTAATGTATGTAGCATGAGCTTTCTAATGATGTACAATTTGCCTGTTTCTGGATTTTTTTTTGAAGCACGTACACTGTAGCTCCGCCGTCTTCGCGAAGAAGACGGTGGAAACCACCACGTACCATACGCGTACCATGCGCGTACCATACGCGTACGAGCACCTTACACGTACCATACGCATACCGCATGCTAGGGTTTGTCTGGTTCAGCACGCATACACGCTTTGATTCTGGCTGAGGACACTTTTTCAAATTAATTTCCATTTCTTCATTTCCCTCCAATTTCTTCATATATTTTGTCACATTTTATTCCAACTTTGAAAATTCATATAAAATTGAAAAATGATCCAAATAATTCCAGGTTTTTTGCTACATGATCCTTGAAATGTCTAGAATTTTATGGTGTTGATTTTATGATTTTACCATTTCTGGATTTTGAATTGTGACTGTTTGATTGAACATGTATGTATTTGTGACGTTGCTCTTTTCTTTCCATCATGAAATGCTCAATTTTAATCCAATGGACATGAAATTTCACATGATGATTCTAGACACATTGATGGATGTTTTGGTCTTGGTTTGGAATTTTTTCCATTTACCATTTCTGTTTTATGCATGTGTTAACTTGGTGTGACAATTTGTGTCACACCTTTGACTGTTCAACTTGTGCAATTTAATTTCCATGCCAATTGATCTTTGATGCTTCTGATTTTTTGTATGATGATCATGTTGGATGTGTTGAATGCTCATGAATGTTTCCAGAATTATTTGAGTCATTTCTGTTTTGTTTTGGAATTTTCATTCATGATGATCATATATGAGCTTTGAAATTGTCTTTGGCTTCTCTTGCTTGATACATGGCCTTGCTTGATGATTTTGATGTGAGCCTTTTTAGGACATATTAATATGTGTTTGAAGTTGCAATGTGTTGAATTTCAGCTCCTGTTTTGAATTTTTTCTTCACCTTTGACCCTAAGCTTTGACCTAGTGGTGTGTTGCTTACATGTGAGCTTTGAATTTCAGGTTTAAGCATCCAAGTTCCATGGTTGATGATGCTTCATCATTTGAATGTTGATATTTGCTTTTGATTGCTAACACTTGCTGTTTTGTAGGTTGATGATAACTCATTTGAGTTTCCCTTATGGCTTATGTGTTGTACATTGGGATTGTTGTTATTGACTGTTGTTTGTTTGTCTGAAAGTTGTACTGATTGGTTTAGTCGTTTCCATAGGTACTTAAGTTGCTTTAAGTTCATTTGAACTTTGCTTTGCTTGCTTGTGGTTGGCATACCACTTAGGTAAATTCCTTGGTCTTCATGTAGTCTGGAAGACCTGTCATGTTACCTTGGCAGGCACCTGTCTGAAGCCCTCCTTAAGAGGCAATGCTTGTGGTTGTTTAATGTTTGTGCCAAGCAGGTAAAGTCCTCTTAAAAGGCAATTGGCAGATAAAAGGGATGTGCAATCCATCCCCTGCTATTCAGTTGTGTCATTCACTTTGCTCACACCATGTGTTGACGCATTGTGAATAAGAACCCAAGATCTTATTGTGCCAGTCATGTGGAGAAGAGTTCCTACATTCTGAACTCCCACATTTTCTATTTGATTCAAGCTCTCCCAGGCCAGGGATAAGAGCTATGAGGCACAACCCTCATCTCCATTTCATCTGCTTCACCCTAACTCTCAATGTTAGGGTTAAGAGCTAAAAACACCCCATTCCAGTTGGCTTGTTTCTACAGCCTAGCCTTGTATGAGCCACTTGTTTGCATATAATGTGTGTGCTTGCTCTCTTGTGATTGCTTATTTGCTGTTTATCTGCTGTTTCAACTAGCTGCCTTTGCGAGTTAGGATTGTTAGATACCTCAACCTAGGACTATTGTGGATTACATGATAACTATTAGGCTCGAGTCAGTCTCCCTTTTAGTTTGTCATTTCCCGGTCTCTGGTTAGGAGAAAGTTTCTCCCCTGTTGAGGGGAACTATGTTGCCCTGATCCTCATACCAGATGAGGTATGTAGGTAGGAGATCGTGCGAGATCTCTCCGGGCACCCTTTTTCTTTTTGCGTGTGTTTGCTTGACCGTTATTAGGCTCGAGTTCCAGACTCCCATTTAGCTTGTCTGTTTGATAACCTCTTGTGTGTGGGTGTGGAGTCTGATGTAAGTCCAGCGATTGGCATTCGGTTTCCCGTTTGGGTGTTTGTTTGTTTGGAGTCTGACGTAAGTCCAGCGATTGGCAGTCGGTTTCCTGTGTGTGTGGAGTCTGATGTAAGTCCAGCGATTGGAATTCGGTTTCCTGTTTGTGTTTGTGTGCTTGGAGTCTGATGTAAGTCCAGCGATTGGCATTCGGTTTCCTTGTTCGTGTTTGTTTGGAGTCGGACGTAAGACCAGCCATTGGAAGTCTGTTTCCATTTGTGTGTTTCTTTTGACGTCTCAGCGTTTGTGCGTGTGTTTTGTTTCAGCGTGCGTTAACCGAACTACGGTAGCTCTGATTCTCATTCCCGATGAGATACGTAGGCATAGGATGCAATATCCTAGCGAGCCCGTTCCCCCCTCTTCTTTCATCTGTGTTCTATTCCAGTGTGTGTGCATTCTTTGAGCAGTTATTTAGCAACCTTATTCTATTCTTTTGAGCGTGGATCCCGTCGAGTACGACGGACGTGAGGGGTGCTAATACCTTCCCCTTGCGTAACCGACTCCCGTACCTTGTAATCTCCGGCCGTAAGACCATTTCCTTTCCAGGTTTACTTCGAACGTTTCCTTTCCCTCCTTTGGGATAAATAACGCACGGTGGCGGCTCTGTTTGTTTTGTTATTCCCGTCGGTTGTCTTTCGCGGATGTGATAGCTGGCGACTCTGCTGGGGACTAAAGAAGTTGACCTCTTGTTGGTCCAATTTTCCTAAGAGAGTCATTCCTAGCGCTCTCTAGGATAGTTTAGGTTGCTTGTGTTGTTGTTATTTATTGCATTTATGATTATTATGTTGTGAATATATTTGCATAAATGTTTGCATGCATCATACTATCATTGTGCTGACTCTGTACAAGATGGTTCCTCTGACTTGGGGTGGGTGTTCTGAGTGGGGCTAAAACCCAGGCCCGAGTATACACCTAGGATTAGTGTGGTCTCATGTTGCCTCTCATGTTAGGTCAACATGTTTTTGGCGACGTGACATACCACAAGCCGGACGAGGTTCTTTTGAGGGAGCTCTTCCTTTATGGAGTATCCACTTTGGTTGAGTCACTTCTTTTGAGCTGTTGACTTCGGTGACCGTTCTTTCCCGGATCTTTGGTTTAGATGATCTTAAGAGAGTTGCAGCGGCACACCCGAAAGGGCAAACCCGTTGAGTATCTTTGCCCGATCGTCGAGACCATTGTCCGCCTTAGGATAACCTATTTAGAATTTACCTGTGAGGGGAGGGTTAATTCTTACAGCACAGATTCTGCAGATGCATGTTCTGATGGTGACTAATGGTTCAGTTAGCGATCAGAGTTCTATTTATAAGTCGGATTTATGGATTTATGTCTGAGCCGCCGGAGTTCTGTCCGCAGTATTTATCAGTGGGGATCCGTTTATTTCAGGATTCCCTGGGCTAGTTCAGAGGGTCTTGTGTTTATCAGATTAGTGATTTTCCAGTGATGGTGATGATATATCCTTCAGTTCCATTTATTTCGGAACCTCTTAAGTTGGATTTAGGGTTACTCAGTACCTCAGATGGTTGTGATCAGTTCAGAGACCAGGGCTTCAGTACAGTTGATGATCAGATGACTTGGAGGATGGCACAATGCATTGCATTCATACATCAGCATCATTCATATTTTGCATTTATCTGCATCTAACTCATGTTTATCCATATGCAGGGGACATTCTTGATCGAGATCCTGGTTGAGAGACTTCTTTGTTCCAGACATGAGGACCGGCTTGAAGGACGATGTTGTCTACAGTTTCTTTGATCCAGAGATTGGTGTGCTGAAGGATGTGATAGCATTGATTACACCTGACCATGTAGGGATGTTCCGTGAGGCTTAAGGTGGTATTCTGAAGTTAGTTTTAAGGCTCACAGATAGTGATAGGAGCGCCATCCATACTCTTCTCCAGTTTTATGACCCGGGCTTGAGGTGCTTTGTTTTCCCGGATTACCTGTTGGGGCCTTTGATGGAAGATTATGCCAGTATCCTGAGTCTTCCGATCAGAGACCAGATTCCATTCTATGTCACCAAGGGAGAACCTGATATTGCTGAGATTTCTCGGGCTCTTTATTTGAGCCCAGAAATGACCAAGGGAGGTTTGAAGGAGAAAGGAAAGTTACCCGGTTTTCATCTGAGTTTCTTAGAGGCTAAAGCCAAGGAGCATGCTGCTTTGGGTAATTGGAGGACCGTTTGTGCTTTGCTTACTGTGAGCATCTATGGAATCATCATGTCCCCTAACCAGAAGAACTTTGTGGATATTAATGTCGTCCGGTTGTTTATGCAGAGGAATCCTATTCCTACTCTGGTTGGGGATGTTTATTACTCGGTCCATAATCGGAACGAGAAGCGGCGTGGGGGATTGATCTGATATTGTGCTTAGCTGTTGTACAAATGGTTCATGGGGTATTTGCCTTCTAGAGGTGCCTTTGTCTTTCTTGATTCTACTGTCAAATGGTCAATCAGGTTGATGGGTTTGCGAGCCAAGGACATAGCTTGGACTCACAATGGTATGGCTGGACGAGATTTCATTTACAGTTGTGGGAGTCTTCCCAATGTGCCTCTTATAGGAGTTCAAGGTTGCATTAATTACAACCCGGTGCTTCTTAGGAGACAAATGGGGTTTGCTGTGGAGGGTCCTCCTCTCGGGCGAGAGATTCAGGAGTCTTTCTACTTCCCAATTGAGGGTAATCAGCCAAAGTTGAGGCAAGTGTCTGATGAATGGCGCGACATTCAGAGAAAGGGCAAGGTTCCTTTTGGCAAGGTTAACAGCAGGTCTTTTCCTCCGTTTGATGAATGGCTTAGGAAGAGGATTGAGCTCACACATCTACCATTTCCTGGAGGTGATCCTTGGTGTCCTTTGATTGAAGGGCCACGTTCTTCTTTCAGCATGGAAGAGTTCCTTGAGATGAAGAAAGCCAGAGATCAGCTGCAAGCAGAGAAGACTGAGTTGGAGATGAGTGTTGCTAGAATTCAGATGGCTAATCAGGAAATCAAAGGGAGAATAGAAGACCAGGATAAGAGGCATGCTCTTGTGGTGAAGCGATTTGAGATAGACACCGCTTATTATGGCAAGGTTAGCCAAGCTTTAGAGTCATCCACGAGGGAGCACGACATCACCAAGGAGAGGTTGGCTAGAGCTTCGAAGGTCATCGAAGATGAGAAGAGGAGACAAATCCTTGTGAGGGATCAGAGGGAAGACAGAGTCAGAATCCTTATCACCGAGTGGGAAGCAAAGCTGAAGATTAAGGAAGCAGAGAACGTGAAGATCATTGTTGAGAGAGATCATTATATTGCTGAAAGAGATCATTATATTGCTGAAAGAGATCATTATCTTGCTGAGAGGGATCATTATTTCCGACAGATGAAGATTCACCAGAAGGAGATAGGAAGACTGCAGTAGGAGAACACTGAACTCAGGTTTGTTGTAAAGTTTACCAAGACGGTAGATGATGCGGAGCCCTCTGAGGGACCTCCTTCAGTGTAGACTTTTTGTTATCATTTGTGTTGGATTACCGTCAGGCCTGTTGACGGAATTCACTTGTTTGTATTTTCTTTCTGTTTCTGGAGAATTGTAATTTGATTTGTATCAGACTTGATGTATGACTCTCGCACATATTGTGCACTTTTGATATACAGTGGTTATTTTCATTCAGTGATTGATCTTCAAGCTTGATTTGATTTGCCACGCTTCACTCACATAACACACACATGGTTGGGTGATATCTTTGCTAAATCATAATTCTCTGCTCTATATGGCAAAATCAAATGATGAATGTCAGAATATTACTGTCGGATTATTATCTGTCTCGATGAAACCAGGATCGAAAGATAGAGTGTTCCTCATATGGATAGACATTGCATCCATGCATGAATCATAATAACTTGTCTTCTATTTTGCAGGAGTCAGTTTCTAACGTGCTTGATTGTTTCAGGAATCATTGCTCGCGCACGTAGAATCATTCCTTTGCACGCAGCACGTCCGCACAGATACCCTACTAGGCGCAACACATCCAGGCTGATGGATCTACCCAATGCGGATATTCTTGAGCTGAAGGAGAAAATGAATGAACTGATCAATGTTATGCAAGGGTTTGCCGTGGGGAAAAAACACTTGCTGATAAAGTGGAGAAGCTCGAGAGGGCTTCAGCTGCCAACAGTGGTATCAATTTAGAGGGTGTCTCCAACTACGGCCTTGGTGGTTCCAGGGATGGAGGAGATCTCGGAAAAAGGACAACTGCTGGTGTAGTGACTAATAACGTCGGTGGTTTTGGTGTTGCCACAGGCGGTGGACCGGGTCCGATGGGCAATAATTTGAAGGATAGCCTGTTTCCTCCTTTCTTCGGGGCCGAGGAAGATAGAGAAGAAGACCAGTTCTCCGTGCTTAATGAAAAGTTCGGTCAATATGGTGTCCAACCACCGAACAAAGAGATTCAGGTGTTGGCGGAGAAAAGCAGGGCTCTAGAGAGTTATGCTACTCCGGGGGTTGTCAATATGTCGAATATGGGGCTTGTTGCGGGGATTGTGATCCCACAAAAGTTCAAAGCGCCGTCGTTTGACAAGCATAATGGGAGTTCTTGCCCGGAAACTCATCTCCAGGCTTTCGTCCGAAAGATTTCTGCTTATACAATGGACCAGAAGCTGTGGATGTACTTCTTCCAGGACAGTCTATCTGGGGGGTCTTTGGAGTGGTACACCAAATTGAAATCTTCGGATATCAAAAGCTGGCAAGATCTTGGAGATGCATTCTTTAAACAATACCAATTTAATGCTGATATGGCTCCTAGCCGTACCCAATTGCAGGGTATGTCTCAGAAGCCTAACGAGGGGTTTAAAGAATATGCACAGAGGTGGAGGGAGCTGGCTGCCCGAGTCCAACCTCCGTTGGTAGATAGAGAAATGTCAGATCTGTTTATGGGTACCCTGCAGGGGACATTTGCAGAAAGAATGGTGGGATGCCCGGTTACCAACTTCGCTGATATAGTGGTGGCTGGGGAAAGAATAGAGAGTTGGTTGAAGATGGGGAAGATCCAAGGTAGTGCTTTGTCGTCTCGGTCGAAGAAGCCCTTTGGGAATGGTCAGAGGAAGAAGGAGGGTGACACCAGTGCTGTATATGCTCAAAGGGGGCAGAGTAGGGATTGTTACTACCAGCACACTGCTGCAGTAACCATTCCTGCTGATAATCAATAATAGCAATAACAACGACAGCCATTTCAACAGAGACCGCAGAGGGCTGGGTATCAGGTGAGAGGACGAATGAATGATCGTCAATTTGATAGACCACCTGTGACCTATTCATTCCTGTTGAAGAAGTTGAAGGATTTGGGGTTGGTTCAGCTAAGAACGTTGGCTCCGGTGAGACCCGACCAAAGGCCTCCTAACTACGATGAGAACGCCAGGTGCGAATTCCACTCGGGTGCCCCTGGACACAATGTGGAAAATTGTAAAGCTTTTAAGTATGTGGTCCAGGACTTGGTGGATTCTAAAGCTATCAACTTTGCACCATCTCCAAATGTTAATGCTAATCCCATGCCCGCTCATGGTCAAATGGGGGTGAATGCAATTTCAGAGGGTGGGAGAACAGTTGGGCTGATGAATGTAGATCAGTTGAAGACTTCGTTGGCTGAGGTGAAAAGACAATTGTTAAAGAGTGGGGTCTTCCCGGGTTGTGATGATTGTTGTGCTGCGTGCACTGTTGCAATCAATGGGTGTGTTTTCTTGAGGGAGGTTGTCCAGAAGATGATGGATGAGGGAAGCCTCAGATTTGAAAAGATTGATTCGGGGAAGGAAGATGTCTCCACCATAACCATTTACTTCGACCCGGTTGATTTGTCAACGCTGGCAGATGCAGCTCCAGTTACTATCACGGTACCTGGACCTATTCCTTATGACAATGATGACGTCGTGCCGTGGCATTATGGTGGAGAAGTCTACTGTAATGGGGAGAAGTTGGAGGATCAGACTGCAGGTGAAACCACCGTTCCAAAGGTGGATAATGCCGGACCCAGTGGTTTCACTCGCAGTGGAAGGTTGTTTGCGCCGGACGCTTTGAGGAATGGGGATGGAGAGAGAGAAAAGAAAGATAAGGGCAAGGCTTTAGCCAGGGAAAGAGGGAAACAAGCGGTAAATGAGGGTACTCCTGTGGTGACACCGACGCCTGGTGGGTCGGAAAGAGAACTTGATGATGAAGCTGAAGAATTTTTGAGAATCATCAAGAAGTCAGAATATAAGCTTGTTGGCCATCTGCAGCAGGCCCCATCCAAGATTTCAATTTTGTCATTGTTGCTGAACTCCGAGGGGCATAGGGAGGCTTTGCTGAAAATATTGAAGAGGGCCTATGTTCCCCAGGAGATAACAATCAATCAGTTGGAGACGGTGGTGTCAAACGTCAATGCCAGCCATGGGCTGGGTTTCACTGATATGGATCTGACGGTGGATGGGCATAATCATAATCGGGCTTTACACATTGCTATGGAGTGTAAAGGAGCGGTGCTCTCGCACGTGTTGGTTGATACCGGCTCCTCTTTAAATGTGTTGCCAAAGAAAGCCCTAGAGAAGCTGGATTGTGAAGGGTTGATCTTGAGGCCCACTGACCTGGTAGTGAGAGCCTTTGATGGTTCTAAGCGGGCTGTGTTCGGGGAAGTGGAGCTCCCTGTGAAGATCGGGCCCGAGGTGTTTAAGTCCGTTT
The DNA here is from genome assembly GCF_024323335.1 of Lathyrus oleraceus. NCBI lineage: Eukaryota > Viridiplantae > Streptophyta > Magnoliopsida > Fabales > Fabaceae > Lathyrus > Lathyrus oleraceus. The sequence continues at coordinate 236,333,760 of NC_066582.1, forward strand.
TCTATGTCATGGATATTCAGTCGGCATATAGTTTCCTGTTGGGTCGCCCATGGATTCACGCTGCAGGGGCAGTGACTTCGACTTTGCACCAGAAATTGAAGTATATATGGGACGGGCAGGCCGTCACGGTCTGTGGAGAAGAAGACATCTTCGTCAGCCACCTATCATCGTTCAAATATGTGGAGATGGACGGTGAAATTGTTGAAACGCCAAGTCAAGCATTCGAAACCGTCAAGGTGGAGAATGCTCTTTTTGCCAAAGAAGAGGAGAAGTCGTCCATTTCTTCGTATAAACAGGCTGCTGAGGTGGTGAAGAATGGAGAAGCTCCAGGTTGGGGGAAGATGATGGACATCGCCGCCAAGAAAGACAGATTTGGAGTGGGTTATCAGCCGGGTCGAGGCTCGTCTGGACAGGGCAGAGGACGTCGTCCGTCATTCACGTTCACCAGTGCTGGAATGCTGGATCCAGATCACATCTGTATGGTTAGTGAAGAAGTTGACAGTGACTGCGAGATAGACCAATGGATAAAGTCGTGCGTACCAGGGATGGAAGTCCAGAACTGGAAGGCCGAAAAGATCATCATTGTCACTCTACTTGAAGAGTAATATTTTCTGTTTTTCAATTTTATCTGCATGGAAGCCATACGTTTTGCCCGAAACGTAATGGTTCATTGTAAGGGCCACTTCATGTTTCATTTTGCAATATTTGCATCATTAATAAAAGGATATTTTTCAATTAAAAGTGGTGTTCCCTGTTTTTCATTTATTTTTGCGGTTCAAAAAAAACAAAAATAAAAATGGCAATGTTTTCATTTTCCTTTTCAATTTGTCTCACTCCGGTTCTAAAGCAATGCATGAATCAACACTCATGCAGATGTGATCTTTCTCCGGATCTCATTGATAACAATCCTGTTACATCCTCGTATGACTTCGACAATCCGATCTATCATGCCGAAGAAGAAGGCGAAGAAGATTGTGAACTGCTGGAGGAATTAGCCAGGTTGTTAAAACAAGAGGAGAAGGTGATTCAGCCGCACGAGGAGCAAGTTGAGGTTGTGAATCTGGGTACCGAGGAGGTCAGGAAAGAAGTGAAAATCGGGGCCGCGTTGGAGGAAAGTGTTAAGAGCAGAATGGTAGCCTTGTTGAAAGAATATGTTGATATCTTCGCCTGGTCTTATCAGGATATGCCAGGGTTGGATACCGATATCGTTGTGCATAAGTTACCATTGAGAGCAGATTGTCCTCCAGTGAAGCAGAAGTTGCGCAGAACTCGACCTGAGATGGCCATGAAAATCAAAGAAGAGGTTCAGAAGCAGTTGGATGCTGGTTTCCTCGCTGTCACTAATTATCCACCTTGGGTCGCGAACATTGTGCCGGTCCCAAAGAAGGATGGAAAGGTGAGAATATGTGTGGACTACCGGGATTTGAATAGAGCTAGCCCGAAGGACGATTTCCCATTACCTCACATTGATGTGTTGGTAGATAATACGGCTCAGTTCTCGGTGTTTTCCTTCATGGATGGCTTTTCTGGCTATAATCAAATCAAAATGTCGCCAAATGATATGGAGAAAACAACGTTCATCACACCGTGGGGCACTTTTTGTTATAAGGTGATGCCATTTGGTCTCAAGAACGCCGGTGCTACTTATCAAAGAGCCATGGTGACTTTGTTTCATGATATGATTCATCATGAAATCGAATGCTATGTTGATGACATGATAGCAAAGTCTCAAACAAAAGAGGGGCATTTGGTGGATCTGGCCAAGTTGTTTGACCGGCTGAGACAGTTCAGACTGAGGTTGAATCCGAATAAGTGCACTTTCGGAGTTCGGTCTGGTAAATTGCTGGGGTTCATTGTAAGTGAAAGAGGAATCGAGGTTGATCCTGCTAAAGTAAAAGCAATACGAGAAATTCCTGAACCGAGAACAGAAAAGGAGGTTCGTGGTTTCTTAGGTAGATTGAACTACATTTCACGGTTCATATCTCATCTAACAGCCACGTGTGAACCCATATTCAAGTTATTGAGAAAAGATCAAACGGTCAGGTGGAATAATGATTGCCAAGCGGCATTTGAAAAGATAAAAGAGTACTTGCAGGAGCCTCTGATTCTGATGCCTCCTGTGGAGGGACGACCGTTAATTCTGTACTTAACGGTCCTCGAGGGGTCTATGGGGTATGTACTGGGGCAGCATGACGAGTCTGGTCGAAAAGAGCATGCGATTTACTACCTTAGCAAAAAGTTTACCGACTGTGAAACAAGATATTCACTACTCGAGAAAACTTGTTGTGCTTTGGTCTGGGTTGCTCGCCGACTGAGACAGTATATGCTGGTTCATACCACTTTGTTGATTTCCAAGATGGATCCAATCAAGTATATTTTTGAGAAGCCAGCATTGACCGGACGGGTTGCGAGGTGGCAAATGATTTTGACCGAATATGATATCCAGTATACCTCTCAGAAAGCAATCAAGGGGAGTGTATTATCTGATTACCTCGCCCAGCAACCCATTGAGGATTGTCAACCGATGAAGTTTGAATTCTCTGATGAGGACATCGTGGTTCTCGAATCGGAAGATTGTGAGGAACCGATCCCGGAGGAGGGGCCTGACCCTGAATCCGCACGGATTCTGATGTCTGATGGGGTTGTTTATGTGAATGGTAACAGAGTTGGTACCGTTTTGATTGCGCTGAAAGGATCCCACATTCCTTTTGTTGCCCGGCTAACATTTGAATGCACCAACAATGTGGCTAAGTACGAAGTTGGTATCCTGGGTATTGAACCTCGGTGCGTGCATCTACTGGGGCAACGCCTTTCTCGCTTGTATATGGAATGGAAGCCGTGTTACTGGTTGAGGTCCAGATTCCTTCATTGAGAGTCCTGATGGACGTGAAATTGCAAGAGGCTGAATGGGTAAGGATTCGATACGAAGAGTTGAGCCTGATTGAGGAAAGGAGGCTGGCAGCCATTTGTCAGGGGCAGTTGTGCCAGCAGTGAATGAAGCGTGCTTTGACTGAAAAGTGCGACCTCGTGTGTATCATGTGAGAGATATGGTGCTGAAAAGGATCCTTCCTCCTCAGAACGATCGTAGGGGCAAATGGACACCCAGTCATGAATGCCCATTCGTGGTCCAGAAGGTTTTCTCTGGCAGAGCCTTGTTGTTGACGACCATGGATGGTGAGGATTTTCCGTCCCCTGTGAATGCGGACGCAGTTAAAAAATACTTCGTATAAGAGACCCGCTGGACAAAAAGAACAAAATAGTCCAGGCAAAAATGGGCATCCCAGCGAACCAGAAAAAATGAAACCGGTTCGGGAAAAAGTTAGGGATAAAATGGAAAGGTTGTACACCCGGCAAGTCGAAAACCCCACAAGGGCGACTTGGGCAAAAAAGGGTATCCCGGTGGACTGAAAACCCGAAAGGGCGGTCCAGGCAAAAGAGGGATTGAAACGAACAACTGCGTCTGGCATGATCGTTTGTACTTTGGATGTGACATGGATAATCCCTGGCAGGGATCAGTCGGAAATGTCTTGTTCAGAAGGCGGAAAGTGCGGAGAGTCTGAGGACATATAGGGTGTAACCGAGTTGGAACTCGATGAGATCACGGGTTCACATTGCTATTAGGATAGATTTTTCCTTTTGTGCGCAATTACCTCTTTTCAGGAATTGCTTCCTTTTGTATTGCTCATTCATGAGCCACACCTTTTTAAATCAATAAAATGCATATTCAGTCAAATAATTTTGTTTTTATTTTCATTACCGCTTTGATTGCAAAAACATCCAGTTATTTTTGATAAAGAATCTTTGCATTTTAAGACATGGAGGTCCCTTCCTATGCATGCTTATAAGATTGAAAGCTTGAAATCTTATTCGGAAGGTTGAGTGACCCAGGTGTTGAAATTTTGGCACGCCTGGGGGCACGTTTTTATCTAACGATCTCTTTTGCAGGTGCTGTTAGGTATTTTCACTCACTTGCAGGTTGTGATGTGAAGCCTTTTTGACAAAAGATCCCCGTGGAGTCCAAACAGGGACGAAGGATTGAAGAATGTTGAAAAGACGGCGAAGGATGACGACGATCCTGGAGATTAATCAAGAAGACTCTTCAAAGTCTGAGGACTGGAAAGTTTGTATGAATCCAGGGAGTTCAATCTCCGTGGAGTATGGAGAAGTCGAGAATACAAGGTGATGAATTGGAAAAGTCCTGACGAGTCGGAGAGCTCTCGAAAGTGGAAAGCTTACACTGGATTTAGATGTTGAATACCGGGGTTCGGCGAGTCGGCGGGTGTTCTGTGCCAGACTTTCCTGGTTTCCTCAAGCAGAGGCGGAATTGTTATCTCCCCAGCAGATTCAAGGTCTGAGTCTTCCCTAGAAGGGTCGGGATGGTTATCTCCCCAGCAGGTTTTAGATCGATGTTTCCTCAGCAGCCAGGCCTGAAGGTTGCTATTTCCCCAGTGGAGGTGTCCGTTGCTGGCTTTTCCCTCAACAAGTCAGAGACTGTTGTTTTCCCCGCAGAGTGCGGTGGTGGTTTCTTCCCCAGCGAAGTCCCCAGGCGGGTCGGGTGCAGAGGAGGTTATCCCTAGTGAGGGTGGCCTATTTCCCAGCAGTAGTGCTATTCCCCAGTAGGGTGGAGGTTGGAGTGTTAGTGGGTTCCTCAGCAGAGTGCCTCGAGCTCCCCAGAAGAGTCCCTTGAGGGGGATACTTTTTATGCATTCATCATGTAGATAAGCATAGCATGTTGCATAGCTAATTGCGTAGCATTTCCATGATTATGGAGCATTACGCTAAAAAATCATCATGCATAAGCATTGCAAGCATAAGCTAGTCTCAAACCGTGGTTATTGTTTGGGAGGTGGTTTCGCCAGAAGGTGAAGATGTTACTCCGAGGAGTTTGGCATCGTGATTTTGAATCAACAGTATTCCCTAGTAGTGCGATATTGGAGGAAGGGTTTCTGTCGTGCGGAGATGGAAATGATAATCAAAGAAGTTTCGGGGTTCAAGAAAAGAACAAAAAGAAAAGTAAAGAGAGAAAAATCCCCAGTTGAGCGCAATTTGTTCGTTTGCTAGGGTTGAATAGAGGATAGCATGCTCATGGCTTGTTGTCCCCAGCATGGGTCACTGGCACGCGTGCCGCCTCATTTATCACTGTCCCTTATTTCTGCCGATGCTGACAGGCATGAAGAGTTTTTCGGGTATTCAGACCGTTGTGGCACTCAGGCCAGTTTCCGACTTTCAGATCGAAGAAGCTTCCGAAGTTCAGATCGGTGCAGCTTGCGGCATTCAGGCCGGGTTTCCGGTGTTCAGGCCGAGGTGGGTATTCAGACCAGTTTCCGATTTTCAGATCGAAGAAGCTTCCGAAGTTCAGATCGATGCAGCTTGCGGCATTCAGGCCAGGTTTCCGGTGTTCAGGCCGAGGTGGGTGTTCAGACCAGATTTTCCGATTTTCAGATCGAAGAAGTTTCCGACGATCAGGTTGAAGTACTTGTGGCATTCAGGCCAATTTCCCGGTATCCAGACCGAATTGGTATTCAGACCGAAGTGGCATTCAGGCCAGTTTTCCGGTGTCCAGACCGAAGTGGTATCCAGATCGAAGTGGTATCCAGATCGAAGTGGTATCCAGATTGAAGTGGTATCCAGACTGAAATGGCATTCAGGCCAGTTTTTTGGGTATTCAGGCCAATCTCTCGGTATTCAGACCGATATCAATACTCTCATATTCCGATGCTCAGTATTCAGACTGACGAGCGGCGTTCAGGCCATGGTTATCCCTGTGTTACCATTTATTTTGGTATCCAGGTCAGCGTTCCTTTTCGGTACTCAAGCCGACTTTCTCCGTACCAGACGGATTCTTCTTTTAAGATTGCTTCTTTGCCAATTCTGACGGGCATTGTTAATTATTTCCCATCAGAGCGCAAATTGTTCGTCTGTTCTTGGTATTCAATCACTCTTCACCCTGATCATCTGAAAGCCGAGGTTATTCATATCAACAGGTTCACAGTGGATTGAATAGGGGCAGCTGTAACACCTCAAAATTTACCCTCCTCTCTTGGGACTAGCTTAGCATATTGCATTTCATTTTGTAGGACATTAGTCATTGCATATTGCATATCATATGAAAATAGACAAGTCATCCTGCTAAGTCTTTCTCAGAAGATGGAGAGGTTAAGAGATGCAAGCCTGAGGGTCTCATAAATTGATCACTAATCATCTGAGGTTTGTGCTTCAATTAGGGTCTTGGTCCCTCAAGGAGGTTGAGTATTATCTTGGTTGAAAGGGTACATCATCATCATGGTTATGTCATCCTCAGAGGCTCATTGTTTATGCTCAGATTCTTTGGGATTAGGGTTTTGACCTCTAGTCAACCCTAATCAGTTGCATTCTACCAGTCAGGGTTTTTTAAGGAGATGAGGTCTTTATTGAGATGGAGATCATCATATGATTTTATTGAGCTTGTATAAGCTGGGGTTTCATTTTGGAGTTATTTCATCAAGTGGTTGAGGCCCAAAATCGTCTGTGCATGTTCAAGTCATCTGTCAACCATAAAAGTCAACAGAAAGTCAACTGAGGGCTAGGAGATGGAGAAATGGTTTTCAACATCTCATTCATGCTCAAAAGAGGCTTATTAATCATGTCAAATGCATATCTTGAAGAATTTGAGGTCAGATCAAAACTTTCCAAAAATGGAAAGTGACCTATAATTGATGTTTCCAAAAATGGAAAGTTTTTGGTTCAAATTCAACTTGATCTTGTATCATCAAAGAAGCTTCAAATGAATTTTTGTCCAACATAAAAGTTGAAGATCTCTCTCTCCCATTTCCAAAATGTCTAAGATCGTGAATTTATGATGTGTGGTTGAGGAGATATGATCCAATCATTGCCAAGTGTGCATGGGACTTCAAATGAGCATAACTTTTGACTCATAATTCCAAATTGAGTGCTCCTTTTTGCCAAATTCTTGTCATGACATATATCTTCCAAATCATTCATGGCATTGCATGAAATTTCATCATGTGATCATGTGCTAATTCAAGTGCATTTTGGAGGGAAATTGAGAAATTCAAATTTGGTGCATCACATGAGTAAAAGTCCACTTGCATTATGTTTATGAGTTGGTTTTAAGTGAATGTGAGCATTTGCATGCTACTATTCACGTGGTGCATGGCCATGATACATCATTTTTCATTTTTTGCATTTCATTCCAATTATCACTAATCCTAATTAACCATTACAAATTAGGATTAGCATGGTAATTAACATGGCATATAAATAGTAAATTATAACAGAATTTCAAGAGGCTAATCACAATTCACCATTTCTAGATCTAACTTCTTTTTCCCTCCAAAATTTCTCTTCATCCAAATTCAAATTTCTTCCACATAAGCCTTTGATTTTCTTCCATATTCTTGTTCTCTGGTACTGATTTAGTGTAGATCAAGCATTGGATCGTCAAATTTGGACAAGATTTGTGTGGTGCAAGTTCAAGAACACAAGCATGGAAGTGGTGAATTGAGCTAGATCCAAGCTACTACAAGCTCCAATTATTGCATAAAGCTTCAAGACATCATCTCAAGAGTAGATCTGCAGCTTGCAAGGCCTTGAATCCATAGATTTCAGCGACTGCTCTTCAAGAGGTAGGTTTTTCGATCATCTTAATTGTTGACTTTATGTGCATGATCTTGTAGATCTTCTCGTGCTGATGAAACTGATATAAAATTCGTGTGAAATGGATGAGAAATGGCTGAGATATGTTGAATTAAAGTTTGATGTTCATAAATGTTTTTGATCGATTCTCATGATTGGTGATGAATTAGGCTTAGATATTGATTGATCTGTAATGTATGTAGCATGAGCTTTCTAATGATGTATAATTTACCTGTTTCTGGAATTTTTTTTGAAGCACGTACACTGTAGCTCCGCCGTCTTCGCGAAGAAGACGGTGGAAACCACCACGTACCGTACGCGTATCATACGCGTACCATGCGCGTACCATACGCGTACAAGCACCTTACGCGTACCATACGCGTACCGCATGCTAGGGTTTGTCTGGTTCAGCACGCATACACGCTTCGATTCTGGCTGAGGACACTTTTTCAAATTAATTTCCATTTCTTCATTTCCCTCCAATTTCTTCATATATTTTGTCACATTTTATACCAACTTTGAAAATTCATATAAAATTGAAAAATGATCCAAATAATTCCAGGCTTTTTGCTACATGATCCTTGAAATGTCTAGAATTTTATGGTGTTGCTTTTATGATTTTACCATTTCTGGATTTTGAATTGTGACTGTTTGATTGAACATGTATGTATTTGTGACGTTGCTCTTTTCTTTCCATCATGAAATGCTCAATTTTAATCCAATGGACATGAAATTTCACATGATGATTCTAGACACATTGATGGATGTTTTGGTATTGGTTTGGCATTTTTTCCATTTACCATTTCTGTTTTATGCATGTGTTAACTTGGTGTGACAATTTGTGTCACACCTTTGACTATTCAACTTCTGCAATTTAATTTCTATGCCAATTGATCTTTGATGCTTCTGATTCTTTGTATGATGATCATGTTGGATGTGTTGAATGCTCATGAATTTTTCTAGAATTATTTGAATTATTTCTATTTTGTTTTGGAATTTTTATTCATGATGATCATATATGAGCTTTGAAATTGTCTTTGGCTTCTCTTGCTTGATACATGGCCTTGCTTGATGATTTTGATGTGAGCCTTTTTAGGACATGTTAATATGTGTTTGAAGTTGCAATGTGTTGAATTTCAGCTCCTGTTTTGAATTTTTTCTTCACCTTTGACCCTAGGCTTTGACCTAGTGGTGTGTTGCTTACATGTGAACTTTGAATTTCAGGTTTAAGCATCCAAGTTCCATGGTTGATGATGCTTCATCATTTGAATGTTGATATTTGCTTTTGATTACTAACACTTGTTGTTTTGTAGGTTGATGATAACTCATTTGAGTTTGCCTTATGGCTTATGTGTTGTACATTGGGATTATTGTTATTGATTATTGTCTGTTTGTCTGAAAGTTGTACTGATTGGTTTAGTTGTTTCCACAGGTACTTAAGTTGCTTTAAGTTCATTTGAACTTTGCTTTTCTTACTTGTGGTTGGCATACCACTTAGGTAAATTCCTTGGTCTTCATGTAGTCTGGAAGACCTGTCATGTTACCTTGGCAGGCACCTGTCTGAAGCCCTCCTTAAGAGGCAATGTTTGTGGTTGTTTAATGTTTGTGCCAAGCAGGTAAAGTCCTCTTAAGAGGCAATTGGAAGATAAAGGGGATGTGCAATCCATCCCCTGCTATTCAGTTGTGTCATTCACTTTGCTCACATCATGTGTTGACGCATTGTGAATAAGAACCCAAGATCTTGTTGTGTCAGTCATATGGAGAAGAGTTCCTACATTCTGAACTCCCACATTTTCTATTTGATTCAAGCTCTCCCAGGCCAGGGATAAGAGCTATGAGGCACAACCCTCATCTCCATTTCATCTTCTTCACCCTAACTCTCAATGTTAGGGTTAAGAGCTAAAAATACCCCATTCCAGTTGGCTTGTTTCTACAGCCTAGCCTTGTATGAGCCACTTGTTTGCATATAATGTGTGTGCTTGCTCTCTTGTGATTGCTTATTTGCTGTTTATCTGCTGTTTCAACTTGCTGCCTGTGCAAGTTAGGATTGTTAGATACCTCAACCTAGGACTATTGTGGATTACATGATAACTATTAGGCTCGAGTCAGTCTCCCTTTTAGTTTATCATTTCCCGGTTTCTGGTTAGGAGAAAGTTTCTCCCCTGTTGAGGGGAACTGCATTGCTCTGATCCTCATACCAGATGAGGTACGTAGGCAGGAGATCGTGCGAGATCTCTCCGGGCACCCTTTTTCTTTTTGCGTGTGTTTGCTTGACAGTTATTAGGCTCGAGTTCCATACTCCCTTTTAGCTTGTCTGTTTGATAACCTCTTGTGCGTGGGTGTGGAGTCTGATGTAAGTCCAGCGATTGGCATTCGGTTTCCCGTTTGGGTGTTTATTTGTTTGGAGTCTGACGTAAGTCCAGCGATTGGAAGTCGGTTTCCTGTGTGTGTGGAGTCTGATGTAAGTCCAGCGATTGGCATTCGGTTTCCTGTTTGTGTTTGTATGCTTGGAGTCTGATGTAAGTCCAGCGATTGGCATTCGGTTTCCTTGTTCGTGTTTGTTTGGAGTCGGACGTAAGACCAGCCATTGGCAGTCTGTTTCCATTTGTGTGTTTCTTTTGACGTCTCAGCGTCTGTGCGTGTGTTTTGTTTCGGCGTGCGTTAGCCGAACTACGGTAGCTCTGATTCTCATTCCCGATGAGATACGTAGGCATAGGATGCGATATCCTAGCGAGCCCGTTCCCCCCTCTTCTTCCATCTATGTTCTATTCCAGTGTGTGTGCATTCTTTGAGCAGTTATTTAGCAACCTTATTCTATTCTTTTGAGCGTGGATCCCGTCGAGTACGACGGACGTGAGGGGTGCTAATACCTTCCCCTTGCATAACCGACTCTCGTACCTTGTAATCTCCGGTCGTAAGACCATTTCCTTTCCAGGTTTACTTCGAGCGTTTCCTTTCCCTCCTTTGGGATAAATAACGCACGGTGGCGGCTCTGTTTGTTTTGTTATTCCCGCTGGTTGTTTTTCGCGGATGCGACATCATGCCGGCGGACATGCAATGGCTAAGAAATTGTTGAGAGCGGGTTATTACTGGATGACCATGGAATCTGATTGTTGCAAATATGCTCGGAAGTGTCATAAATTCCAGATTTATGCTGATAAGGTGCATGTGCCGCCAAATCCTCTAAATGTGATGTCTTTGTCGTGGCCGTTTGCTATGTGGGGCATTGATATGATTGGAAAGATTGAGCCGACTGCTTCCAATGGGCATCGCTTCATCCTTGTTGCCATCGACTATTTCACCAAGTGGGTCGAAGCAACGTCATTTGCGAAGGTCACCAGACATGTGGTTGCCCGATTCATCAAGAAAGAAATCATTTGTCGTTATGGGATTCCCGAAAGAATCATTACTGATAATGGTTCTAATCTCAATAACAAAATGATGAAAGAGTTGTGCCAGAACTTCAACATTCAACATCACAACTCTTCCCCTTATTGTAACACCCCGAATAAAATAAGAGAATTATTTAAATTAAGTTAATAATATATTTATTAATTTAATTAAATAAATTGAATTATTGGATTATTATTATTATTATTATTATTTGGAATAATAATTAGTGGAAAATATATAAGTTGGAATAAGAGAAAAGGGTTTTTCATTTTTTTGGTAAAGAGTTTTCACGTGGAACAGAGAAACGGCTGAAAGGTGAAAAGTGGAGAAAGGGCAAAGAGGAAGAGCTAGAGAGCAAAGGTTGAAGAACGGAAAAGCTTGAAGCTTAGAAATTGCCGGATTATCTCAGGTAAGGGGGGTTTATCGTCGTTTAATGGGTATTATAGATTAACATGTCATGGGTAGTGATAAACCGTTGAAGTGACCCTAATTGGGATGTTGAATGCTGAAATATTGTGATGAATAAGTTGTATTAAAGCTGTAATTGAGTCCGTAATTGTGTGAGTCGTGTTCCCCGAACGTATAGCTTTTTACGGAAATTGAATCGGAGGTCCGGAAGTCCTCCAACGGCGGAAAATGCGGAGAACTCTGCATTCTGCCTTGTGTTAGCGCAGGAACTGCTGTTTTGTCTGCGTTAACCGGTTAACCCAGGGCGTTAACCGGTTAACACTGTTATATTTTGTGGAAATGTGCTGTTTTGCCTGCGTTAACCGGTTAACCCAGGGCGTTAACCGGTTAACACTGTTGCGTTTTGCCAGAAAGTGTGTTTTGTCCTGCGTTAACCGGTTAACCCAGGGCGTTAACCGGTTAACACTGTTGGAAAATTGAAAAATTGATATTTTTAATGTTGTGAACCTAATTGGTGATTGGCCTATTATAGTTAATTGTGATGAGTAATTTTGTTGGATTTATGTTATGAAGTGTTGATACAAGTATGTTGCTGAGTTGTTCCGTGTACGAAAAGTTGTTGAAAATACTGAGTTGTAGGCTTGGTGAGCCAAAGTTGATTATAAGTTGATGTTGTTGAAAACATTGTTGTATTGCTATTACTATTATGTTGTCGACAGTTTAAAGTCGTGTATGCCATGTACATTCATATGCATTAAGTCGGAGCTCTGCTCACACCACGTTGGCCTGGATTGGCAAATTTTAAGTTGAAAGTTGAAGGCTTATGCCTTGATGCCCAATAAAATGGCAATGATTTTAAGTTGGGAGTTTTACTCCGAATGGTACCACATGCATGACGAGTCGAGTCTCATTAGAGTTGCATTTTGTTGGCTTGTTGTATGGATATTTAATTTAATTGAGGAGTGGAATTGTGTTGATATTAAGTATGATGTTTGAGTTGATGTGCCGTTACTGGATGTATGTTACGATTAGGGTGATGAAATGTGTGAATTTACTTAGCATTACATGATGATTTATAATGCTTATTATATCGATTGAGGAACTCACCCTTATAACTATTTTTCAGGTAACGAACAAATGAGTTGAGTGGAAGCTAATGCTTGGAGTCTAGTGTAGTCTCCTAAGTGGGTCATGCTCTGATAGATGTAACATCGGGAGGGAACATTTTTAATATTGTTGTTGATGATTGTTGAACCAGTTTACATGTAGTATGTTGCATGTTTGAATGATCGATTTGATCTCTATCCGCTGCGTATTGTGCAAATGTTTTATGTTTTGAATTAATGAAAGAGCATGACAGTTATTATGGTGTGAAATGTTGTGTGACACCCTTGATTGCATATTTACTCTGATTGATATGTGTTATTTTTATTAAATATTTGGGGTATTTTAGAAGGGTGTTACATTAGTGGTATCAGAGCCTGGTTGGTCTGTCTGGCCAGTTGTCGTGTCGTTACTGTCTAACAATTGTGTATTGTTACCAATCTAACTTTAAGTTGTGTTGTATTGATAAGTTGAAATGGCTAGAAGGAATGACGCTGCAATGGCTTCCGCAATGCAAGCGATGGCACAAGCTGTGCAGAACTTGCCAAATGCTGGTGGTGATGCTGGATCACGTAGCTTGGCGACTTTTCAAAGAGAGAATCCGCCGGTGTTTAAGGGGAAGCATGATCCAGATGCAGCCTTGGGATGGTTGAAAGAGATTGAGAGAATCTTCCGTGTTATGGATTGCACTCCAGCTCAGAAGGTTCGGTATGGTACTCACATGCTAGCAGTCGAAGCTGATGACTGGTGGCTAGAGACTCACGAGAGGTTGACCGTGGCAGGTGAAGTCATTACTTGGGATGTATTCCGTAGGGAATTCATGAGAAAGTATTATCCGGAAGATGTCCGTGGTAAGAAGGAAATTGAGTTCCTTGAGCTGAAGCAAGGAAACATGTCTGTCACTGATTATGCTGCGAAATTTGTGGAGCTGTCCAAATTTTATCCTCATTACACTGGTGCTGGTGCTGAATTTTCAAAGTGCATCAAGTTTGAAAATGGACTGCGCTCTGAAATTAAGAAAGTTGTTGGGTATCAGAAGATACGCATTTTTACTGAATTGGTTGATAGCTGCAGGATATTTGAAGAAGACAATAATGCTCATTACAAGATTGTCAGTGACCGCAGGGGCAAGCAACATCAAAATCGTGGCAAGCCGTATGATGCCCCAGTGGGAAAAGGGAAACAAGGAGCTGCTCCGGCTCAGAGGACTAGTAGGGGAGGTGCTCCTGCTGGTATAGTTTGCTTCAAATGTGGTCAGGCTGGTCATAAGAGTAATGTATGCACTGCTGAAGTAAAGAGGTGTTTTCGTTGTGGTAAGACTGGCCATGCAATAGCTGATTGTAAGCACAAGGAAATGATTTGTTTTAATTGTGGCGAAGAAGGGCATATTGGAAGTCAGTGTCAGAAGCCAAAGAAATCTCAAACTGGGAAGGTGTTCGCATTGACCGGAACTCAAACCTCCAGTGAGGACAGACTTATCCGAGGTACGTGTTATATTAATGGCTTTCCTCTTGTAGCTATTATTGACACAGGTGCGACTCATTCCTTTATATCTTTGGATTGTGCTGTGAAACTTAAGTTAGAGATATCTGAGATGTTTGGTAGTATGGTAATTGATACTCCTGCGAAGGGTTCAGTGACTACTACTTCGGTTTGTTTAAATTGTCCTTTGAGTATTTTTGGTAGAGACTTTGGGATGGACCTAGTGTGTCTTCCACTAGTGCAGATTGATGTCATTCTGGGTATGAACTGGTTGGTGTTTAACCGAGTTTCTATCAATTGTTTTGATAAGACGGTGGTCTTTCCTGAGATTGAGGAGGGAAAGAGTTTGTTTCTATCAGCAAGGCAAGTGAACGAGGAAGTAGCTGATGGGGCAGAGTTGTTTATGCTGTTAGCGACTTTGGAGGCTAAAGATAAACTGGTGATTGGCGATCTAGCCGTGGTGTGTGATTTTCCTGATGTGTTTCCGGAAGAGGTGAATGAATTACCGCCAGAGCGCGAAGTGGAGTTCTCGATTGATTTGGTACCTGGTACTAGGCCGATATCGATGGCTCCGTACCGTATGTCTGTTGTTGAGTTAACTGAATTGAAGAGTCAGTTGGAAGATATGTTGGATAAGAAATTTATTCGTCCGAGTGTGTCACCGTGGGGTGCACCAGTGCTATTGGTTAAGAAGAAAGAAGGTACGATGAGGTTGTGTGTGGACTACAGGCAACTGAATAAAGTGACGATCAAGAATCGGTATCCTTTGCCGAGGATTGATGATTTGATGGATCAGTTGGTTGGTGCAAGTGTGTTCAGCAAAATAGATTTGAGATCTGGGTATCATCAGATCCGTGTGAAAACCGAGGATATTCAGAAGACTGCTTTCAGAACAAGGTATGGACATTATGAGTATTCTGTAATGCCTTTTGGTGTGACTAATGCGCCTGGAGTATTTATGGAGTATATGAATAGGATTTTCCATCCGTACCTAGACAAGTTTGTTGTGGTGTTTATTGATGATATTTTGGTGTATTCGAAATCTGAAGAAGAGCATGCTGAACATTTGAGAGTGGTTTTGAGAGTTCTACGAGAAAAGAAGTTATTTGATAAATTGTCCAAGTGTGAATTTTGGTTAGGAGAGGTGAGTTTTCTTGGTCATGTGATTTCAAGAGGTGGCGTTGCTGTTGATCCTTCTAAGATAGAAGCGGTATCTAAGTGGGAAGCTCCGAAGTCTGTTGCTGAGATTCGAAGTTTCCTTGGTTTGGCTGGTTATTATAGGAAGTTCATTGAGGGATTTTCTAAGTTGGCGTTACCATTGACGATGTTGACTAGGAAGGGGCAAGCGTTTGTTTGGGACTCAAAATGTGAAGGAGGTTTCCAAGAGTTAAAGAGAAGGTTAACTACTGCTCCTATTCTGATATTACCGAGTTCGTCGGAATCATTTGAAGTTTACTGTGATGCTTCATTGTTGGGTTTGGGTGGCGTGTTGATGCAGTATAAGCAGGTTATAGCTTATGCTTCAAGACAGCTGAGAGTTCATGAGAGGAACTATCCGACGCACGATTTAGAGTTGGCGGCTGTGGTGTTTGTTCTGAAGTTATGGAGGCATTACTTGTACGGGTCAAGATTTGAGGTTTTCAGTGACCATAAAAGTTTAAAGTATTTGTTTGATCAGAAAGAGCTGAATATGAGACAGAGAAGATGGTTAGAGTTTCTGAAGGATTATGACTTTGGTTTGAATTACCATCCGGGTAAAGCAAACGTAGTGGCTGATGCATTGAGTCGGAAATCATTACATATGTCTATGCTAATGGTTAAGGAATTGGATTTAATTGAGCAGTTTAGAGACTTAAGTTTGGTGTGTGAGAGTACTCACAATAGTGTTAAATTGGGGATGTTGAAGTTAACAAGTGGTATTCTGGATGAGATCAGAGAGGGTCAGAAATCCGATGTGCTTTTGGTTGATAAGTTGACTCTAGTGAATCAAGGCCAAGGTGGCGAGTTCAGAGTTGATGAGAATGATGTTTTGAAATTTGGTAATCGGGTGTGTATTCCGGATGTTATCGAACTTAAGAAGAGTATTCTTGAAGAAGGACATCGTAGTGGCCTGAGTATTCATCCTGGAGCTACGAAGATGTATCATGATTTGAAAAAGTTATTTTGGTGGCCGGGAATGAAAAGAGAAATTGCGAGTTTTGTTTATTCCTGTTTGACTTGTCAGAAGTCAAAGATTGAGCATCAGAAGCCGTCTGGGCTAATGCAACCGTTGGCTATTCCAGAGTGGAAGTGGGATAGTATCAGTATGGATTTTGTTTCTGGTTTACCGAGGACAATTAAGAATTTTGAAGCTATTTGGGTGATTGTTGACAGATTGACAAAGTCGGCTCATTTCATTCCGATCAGAATGGACTATCCGTTAGAGAAATTAGCTGAGTTGTATATTGAGAAAATTGTAAGTTTGCATGGTATTCCGTCGAGTATTGTTTCGGACAGAGATCCTAGATTTACATCAAAATTCTAGGAGAGAAGTGGA
Organism: Lathyrus oleraceus; assembly: GCF_024323335.1. NCBI lineage: Eukaryota > Viridiplantae > Streptophyta > Magnoliopsida > Fabales > Fabaceae > Lathyrus > Lathyrus oleraceus. The sequence continues at coordinate 236,350,318 of NC_066582.1, forward strand.
GATTCCTTCTCTAAGAGTCATGTTGGATGTCATGTTGGATGTCAAGTTAGACGAAGCTGAATGGATTCAGACAAGGTTCAATGAGTTGAGTCTTATCGAAGAGAAGTGAATGGTAGCCATTTGTCATGGGAAGTTGTATCAGAGTCGGATGAAGAGAGCCTTTGATCAGAAAGTGCGCCCTCGATGCTTCCAAGTCGGAGATTTGGTGTTGAAAAGGATCCTTCCTCCTCAGACAGATCACAGGGGCAAGTGGACTCCTAACTATGATGGACCGTATATTGTCACCAAGGTTTTTGATGGTGGAGCCTTAATGCTTGCAACTATGGATGGTGAAAACTTCACTTCCCCTGTGAACTCAGACGCAGTTAAAAAATACTTCGCATAAAATAGACCCGCTGGACGATAAAAAGAATAGTCTAGGCAAAAAATGGGCATCCCGGCGAACCAAGAAAATGAAAAAGGTTCGGGAAAAAGTTAGGGATTAAAAAATGAAAAGATTGTACACCCGGTAAGTTGAAAACCTGAAAGGGCAACTTAGGAAAAAATGGGTATCCCGGTGGATTGAAAACCCGAAAGGGCGATCCAGGCAAAAGTTAGGGATTAAGCGAATGGCTGCGTTCTGAGTAGTTCTGAATATCATCTCGTGTCGATAACCGGAAACTTCCGAAGGATAGAAAACAATCCAATCACCTTTTTCGGAAAGCTGATCATCTGGAGGACCTTGAAGACGAGCGAATCATAGCAGAATTGGAACCCGATAGAAATCCATTTCACATTGCCATTAGATTAATTTCTGTTTTTATCTATTGTGCAATTACCTCTTTCCAGGGATTGCTTCCTGATGTAAATACCTATTCAAAGGCCACTCAATCAATAAAATCATGTTATTTAGTACATCTCTGTGTTCATTTTCATTTTACTGTTTTGTTTGCAAAAAATGACGTCCGAATTTTTGATAAACATTGCATCATGAAACATAAGAGCTTTACAGGTACGTGCTTAATAAACATTGAAAATTGCTGTAAATTTTAAGTGCTTTGGATCGTCTATTCAGAACAGGTACACTCGGGGCATTTCCTTAAGGTCCCCATCAATGATCGCGGATGTTTTTCCTCAACAGTTGGAATTTGGTATCTTATCCCTGCAGAGCTGGTCCGAGCGTTGGATTCTTCAATCCCCAACGAACTCTCACTGTTGTATTTCCCCGAGCATTTGTTTCAGATTATACATTCACCAGTAGAGTCGACAATGTCAGACTGTATATCCCCAGCGGAGTTGACAGGTTTAGACTGTATATCCCCAGCGGAGTTGACAGTGCCAGACTGTATCTTCCCAGCAGAAGCGGTTGCTCCTCAGAGTTCGATGCCAGATCGATGATCTTGACGCTAGACCCATGGTCTCTTTCCTTGAAGCAGAATCTCGGTACCGTATCGGTGTTTGCTTCCCCTGCTGAGTCGTCTCTCTCGCAGATTATGGTTGCCAGAACCACTGTCGCTTTCCTCAGCAACAAGTTTTCAGTGCCATTCTCTCCCCAGTCAGAGCCTCGGTATTTTGTTATTTGCCAGAACACCGTGTAGCCGGTCATTTCCCCACAGAGTTCATTGTGCTGTGTATCTCCAACAGCATTGCCAGGGTCCAGAAGATTGTGATCATTTCCCCAACAGAACTCCTTGCCTCGGCTTGGCGTTCTCTCTAGCCTAGCATTTTGCATCCCTGCATGTAGAATCATTTTGCATTGCATCCTCTCAAATTGCGTGGCATTTCCATTTTCGTGGAGCATTACGCCATTGAAAAATTCAAACATACGCATGTAAAGCATAAGGCATTCTCGGTATCCCAAGTGATAAGCCAGAAGTTGTTTCCAGTACTCAAACTGAAGATTGTTCATGACTTATCTTTATTATTCCCAGCAGGGGTCGTTGGCCCACGCGCCGCCTCAATTATCATTTTCCCTATTTCTGCCGATGCTGATAGGTATGAAAGTTTCCGGTATTCAGACTGAAGTGGCATTCAGGCCAGTTTTCCGATGTTCAGATCGAAGAAGTTTCCGACATTCAGGTCGATGCAACTTGCGGCATTCAGGCCAAGTTTCCGGTATTCAGACCGAAGTGGCATTCAGGCCAGTTTTCCGATGTTCAGATCGAAGAAGTTTCCGACGTTCAGGTCGACGTAACTTGTGGCATTCAGGCCAAGTTTCCGGTATTCAGATCGAAGTGGCATTCAGGCCAGTTTTCCGATGTTCAGATCGAAGAAGTTTCCGATATTCAGGTCGATGCAACTTGTGGCATTCAGGCCAGTTTTTCGGTATTCAGACCGAAGTGGCACTCAGGTCAGTTTCCCGGTGTTCAGACCGATGTTTGATAATCAAGTATCGTCTGATGCTCAGATCGAAGTCATTTCCAGTATTCAGATTGATGAGCGGCATTCAGGCCATGGTTATTTCTGTGTTACCATTTATTTTGGTATTCAGGCTAACATTCCTTGTTTCGGTGTTCAGACCGACTCTTACCGTACCAGACGGATTCTTTTTCAAGACCACCTCTTGGCCGATTCTTACAGGCATTGTTACTTCATTTTTTCACTTCAGTGTAAATTTTCGGGCTTTTATCGCATTCAATCACGTGATACCTCGAAAGTGCGAAAGCCGTTGCTATCTTCCTTTTGGGTTTCCAGTTGATTGAATAGGGGCAGCTGTAATACCCCAAAATTTACCCTTCATATTTCCTGGAAGCATGGGATTATGTTTTACACTTCATTAACATCATATTAGGTCATACTCATTGCATACTGCATTAGTGACATGGAGATCAGGTTTTGATCGATCACTCCTTAACAGAAGGAGCCCACACAAAGCAAGATTGAGAATTGGACTTCATTTTCTAAGTATACAAGTCTCAAGGGTCTCAGGGGGGTCCAAGTATCTTATTATGGTCCTCAGTTCATCAGTGAAGGATTCAAAGCTATCAGAGTGTTCATCTGGATTTAATCAGAAATTAGGGTTTCATGGCTACCTGCAACAGGCAATGTTTGGTTGGAAGTAGAGGAGCTCATCCATGTCATGATTAGAGAGGCATCTTGGCCTAGGAAGATTCACAATTATCTCATAAAGATCCATTGGCAATCAGTGCAATCAGTTCCTGATCATTTTGCCCTAAAACTAGGGTTTGGTATAAAATCAGTTTATTTCTGATTCTTTGGGTGAAACTCTTTTCCATGGACCTCCATATGTCCACAAGGGTCTACATATAAAAAACTAGCACTTAAATTGAGCTAGAAGTGCTTCAATTTATCAATGGAATCGGGAATCAGACAGTTTGGGAAAAGTCAACTGTGGGGCCAGAAAAGTCAACTCCTGACATTTTGAGAGTGGAATCTCAAAATCCATGCCTAGGGGATCCTACATGTGAAATTTGATCAAGGTTGGATCATGGATTCATCATTTAATCAGGAATTGGAAAAGTTACTTAATTTGGAAATGGTTGACTTTCCATTTAGGGCAAGTTTTCATGATCGTTGCACTCACTTTAAGCCCATTTTGCATCAAGATAAAAGCTCCATTTGACAATTTCTCCAACATGAAAGTTGTTCCTCTTGTTCCAAGCTTTCTATAGATATAAAGTTTGCTCCATTTGGATTAGAATTGAGAAAGTTATGCTTAGTCAAAGTGAGACATTTTTTTAGGACACTTAGAAAAATTTCTAAGTCCAAAATCTTCAAAATTTGTCAAGACTTCTTGGCCAGTTTTCATGCATTTCAAGGCATTATTTGAAAATACTTTCTTCACAGCAATTGTACCTTGCCATGTCCTCTTTCACATACTTTTGGAATCATTGTATTTGGATCCATGGTTTGAGGGATACATTCATTTAAAGTGGGCATCATGACTTGATTTTCTAGGCAGATTTTGCGCCTGGCTGGCCCAATCAGATTTTCTAAGCATGCTGCACAAACCAGTCACATTTTTTTACCTCTTTTGGCCATGCATTGGACACCCATTCACTTAAGTTTGGCCCAAAATAACAACATTTTACACCTCACTTCACACTTTTATTCTTATGGATAAATCACTTATTAAAAAGCCCATGAGAACACTTAATCCACTCTATTTAAGAAGCTGAAACCCTAACCCTAAAGGAGCATTGAAATTTTGTGGCAAGGAGGCAAAGCTTCATCATATATCAGATTCCATTCCACTTCTATTTTCCATTAGGTAATCATCTCTTCCATGTCCATGTTTTGATATATCTACGCTTGCTTACCATGTTCATCACCATTAATCCTTCCATTTTCATATTTCTTTTTCTTATTTAAAATATTTTCTTCGTCCATAAAATTACCCAAAAATATTTTTCAATTTTCTTAACGTTTTATTTAATTTTATATAATTTTTATTTTCGTATTTTTTTAATACTAATATTTTATTTTAATTATTTATTCTAAATGGTCCATTTTAACACACTTTTTTTATCGATTTTATTTTTATGACTTAAAATTATTGTTAGCATTTGATTTTTAGGATGAAGGTTGACCACTGTCTCATGGTCAACCTGACCTTTTCTTGGAATTTTATTTCACATTTTCAATTTATTTTGGATTTATTTTTGACCCAGTTTAGTTGGTTGACTTTTAATTTGACTTCTGTTTTATTTTAATTAATTCATGTATCAATTTTCATTATTTTAAAAATCTTTTTGGGGGATGATGATGTCCTGACCCCATATTATTTAGTTTAATTTTTCATAATTTTCTTGATTAATTTACTATTTATTCTTAATTTATTTCTAACCTAGTCTTATTAATTGACTTTTGGTTTTACCTATGTTTTGTTTTAATTAATTCACATGCCAATTTTCATTATTTTTAAAATCTTTTTGGGGAATGATGATGTCCTGACCCCACCTTATTTATTTTAATTTTTCATAATTTTTTTGATTAATTTACTATTTATTCTTGATTTATTTCTAACCTAGTCTTATTAATTGACTTTCGGTTTGACCTATGTTTTGTTTTAATTAATTCACATGCCAATTTTCATTATTTTTAAAATCTTTTTGGGGGATGATGATGTCCTGACCCCACCTTATTTAGTTTAATTTTTCATAATTTTCTTGATTAATTTGCTATTTATTTGTTATTTTTTAAGTTGACTTGAATTTTCAGTTGACTTCTTTATGATCGATGTTTGACTTAGGGATTGCTTATGGAAATTGAAAAGATCTTTTGATCCTCCCTCGTTCATCTCATATGCCATGTATTAGAAGCCTTTTACCTTGATTTTATTTGGTCCTTACCTCATTTCCTGATTAAATTATTTAGTGGACCCTTCGTGTGCATATTTTCATCTGTTTGATTCATCTATTATCTTTTATACTTGTTTCTCTCATTCATGCTTTCTATTGCTTGATTATTTAACATGTTCATACTCCCATGCATTGTTTAAATGCTCCATTATTTGATTCTTTGGTTTGATTATATATTGTTTTTTTATCCGATCTGATTGATAACTGTTGCCTACTTGTATGATGTATGAGGCATATATTCTTATTGTTTGTTTGCCATGAACAGTCCCCATTCATAACAAATGTACCCCTCTCCCATAAAGTGTATAATATTTATTTCTTTATTTCTTTAACCATCTGTTAATACAAGAATTAAAACGAACATCCGATAATCATTTCAAAATAAGATCAAAAGCTCGATCCAACGTCGAGTAATCATTTTCAAAACTTAACAGAACCAGCACACATTCATCCATCCTCTTGTAAGTCGATTGCCTCAGGCATCACCATCTACCTGTAAGTCGATTGCCTCCGGCATCGCCATCTACCCTTATCCGTAACTCCTCTCCATGCTCCATCCGTCGACTTTTGTTCCGTTTAGGTAGCACCTATTAGGTAGAACCCTTTGTATGATAACATAGGTAGAATTCCCTTATTCTTTGCATGCTAACATTAGGTAGATGTTCCCCTTTGTAAATCCTAACACATAGGTCCATATTGCATGATAACTCTAGAGCAGAGCTTCCCCACTTTTAGACCTTCCGTGCGTCTCCGATCTTGTGGCATGTCAGTTCGTTCTATTGCAAAGAGGTAACGGCCTAAGACTCGATTCAGCGAGCTGCGACACCTACTGCTAGGACGTTGAACACACTGCCCACCCTCCTTTGACACAGCTGGTGTCCTTTTTTGTAAGTCCATGTTCAGATGGCAATCCTTAACCCCTAGTTAGCCGAACTACGTTTTGCTCTGATTCTCATTCCATATGAGATACGTAGGCATAAGACGCGACGTCTTACCGAGCACACTTCTCTTTAACCCATAGGTAGCCGAGCTACGAAGACTCTGATTCTCATACTCAGATGAGATACGTAGGCAGTGGATGCGACATCCTTGCGAGTCATTTTCTTTTAACCTTCCTTTTAGTAAATAGTACTTTAGATATACCTACACCCTTTAGACTAGAACAACACTTATGAAAAGGGCTCCCTAGGAGTACCTAGGATGTTTTGGGTGCTTAAAACCTTCCCATTGCATAACCAACCCCCTTACCCAGATCTCTGACATTTTTACTAGTTTTTGATTCGATAAAACTTTTAGGTTTTTGTTCGCTTTCTAACCATTCCTTTGGATAAATAGAAGTGCGGTGGCGACTCGACTTGTATGGTTTACCTTGGATTTAGTCAATATCTCTAATGGTAACGAATACCCCGCTACAATTAGCAATTTCAAGGATATTCATATGAAATTCATGAATATTTTCATCTTCTTTCATCCTTAAATTTTCAAACTTGGTAGTGAACAACTGCAATCTAGACATCTTCACTCTAGAGGTGCCTTCATGAGTAGTCTTGAGAATGTCCCAAGCATCTCTAGCCACCTCACAGTTGTTTACCAATCTGAAGATATTCTTGTCTACTCCATTGAATATAGCATTCAATGCTTTAGAATTTCCAAGGGCTAGATCATCCTCCTCCTTGGACCATTGTTCTTCAGGCTTCTTATCAGTTGTAGCTTCTCCTTCCTTAGTAACTAATGGACGTTCCCAGCCTGTGAACGGATCCTTCATCTCTCTCCATAGTACCAGAAAGTATCGTCCCTAGATCTCACCCAGAACCAGAGCAGGATGCCTGCTCTGATACCAATTGAAATTCTGGTATCAGATATGAGATGTCGAAGGTAATGTCACGACACTAATATCTGAACAATACAAACATGATAAAGATAAAGAACAGTAATGCAAGAGACACAAGCAATTGTTAACCCAGTTCGGTGCAAACTCACCTACGTCTGGGGGCTACCAAGCCAGGAAGGAAATCCACTAAAATAGAATCAGTTCAAAGACTCTCAGTAAACAACACAAGTTACAGTCTTTTTCACCTAATCTCTACCCGTGTGACTTCTACCTAAAAACTCTTAGATATGAGATCCCACTCACTCCCCCTCAATCACACCAGTGATATTAAACAAGAATTACTATGAAAAGAAGACACTCTTCAAAGACACACACTTGATCTTACTTAACAGCTTCGATCAAGTAGACACACACTCGTGCTTAAAAGCTTTGAGTGACAAATTACAACTCAAAAATCAGACCAATTCAATCATCTATGGATGAATTGAATGGCTTACAATTCACACGACCACACAAGACTTAAACCCTTATTCTCTCTCAATATTTCGTTCGTTATTTCTTGTGTATCAAATCAGGTTTTCCATGTCCTTTTTATAGAAGTATTCAGGCTGGGCTTGGACATCATAAAACCCTAAAACTATTTTTCATTCATATCTTCTCATGACAGTTGATTAGATCTCTTTGGAAAATAAGTTAATCACGTTGTAATTACTGATTGATAGCGTGTTCAATTAACTCATCAATCATACACAGATTGCCATTAAAAACGCAATCACATAATACATAACATTCAGATTGAATGTTCTGTATACAGATGTCATGACATCGGGTCTGACATCCTGGAACAATCTTGCATAATTATATTTTAAACATCCAGCAGGTACAAGATATCTTATGTTAAGACATCACATGTGATAACTTGTGAACACTCTAGGTTTTACCAAAATTGCTGCAAACACTTAGAACCAACAAAAATCATGTCCCTGTTTGGAATTTTGGTGATGGTTCATGTTGACCAGTCTGGTGAAGATCACCGGAGAAGACAACCGGAGCTCTGGCTCCGGTGATGATGTGTCTTTGGTCTAAACCGTGTGATCCATGCTCCACGTTTTAATCTTAGCCGTGCATTATGATTACTCATGTTACAAAAACGCAGTTGACTCACGTACACATGGAGCGTGCGTTTTGGATCATCAGATCTGCCACCTCAATTAATGAGGGAGATCTGATGGTCCACATATTTTAGCATTTTCTGAATTTCCATTTAATTCCATTTTCTTCAATAATTCATAATAAATTTAATATTGATCCAAAAAATATGAGACTTTCACCAAAAACTTTCAAATATTTTTCTCTTTCATATTCTGAATTAAAATTATTTTTTGGATCATTGTTAATATTTTTCATGAATTAATTGATTTTTCATTTGTTTTAATTGTTTAAAAATATTTTTAAGTGTCCAAAAATTATGAAATTTTTTCTCCAAGGTCCTTTGACCTTGTTTGACCTATGATAAATCTCATGGCCATTTATTTGGTGTTTTGATGAGATTTTAGGATTTGGACAAAATATACTTAAATTTAATGCATTATTTTACTATTTTTAATTGAATAAATGCCACTTTAATTGTGTTGACCACTTGGATTGACTTAATTGAGTTTCTTATTTGTTGTTGGACCTTGGTCAAGGTTGATTTGACTTTGTCAAGTTAATATTATTGGATTGATGGAATGTACATTCCATCTCCCAAAATGAATGAATAATATTAATTTGATAAAAGTCCTCCTTTGACCAATTTGTGATCTCATTCATCCCTTTCCCTCTTCATCTAATTCCCCTTCTTCATCCATTCATTTCCATTTGACCAATGACATCTCAAAATCCTAATGCTAGTTGATTGAATGATTAACATGAGTATGGATGAGATTAGGTCACACATTTTGCATATTTTTGTGTGTGGTATGTTTAATGAGCATAGTTCTTAATACTATGTCTCCAACATGCATTAACACCAAAAGTTTATTGCCCGACCTCAAATAGTTGTAACTTCTACATAAGTCCAATTACGATTGCTTAACATAGCGCTAAATTTGTGACACAAAAGGCATAAGCATTCTAGTTAGTAAGATTGTAAGTCTCCCCTCTTCCATGGTATTATGTGGAAACTAGACCTTCTTTCCTTCCTTTGGAAGATGTTTTGGTTCAAGGATCTATGCTTGTGGCAAGTAGGTTGAGTGTTCTCCAAAGAATGTCTTGAAATCAAAAGCAAAACAAAACTAACTACTAACTTACTAACTATTAACTTTTACTTTCAAGTCTTTACTTTAATGCAATTTACTTTTAGTATTCTATTATCATTTGCCATTATACATATCATTCTATTTGTTTATGTTAATGTAATTTTCCCTTTGTCCATTTGGACCATATTGTGTGATATCGTTTTGTTTGTGTATACCATGTTTGCTTGTTTGGTCCTTGACCATGAATACACTTAATAATAACAAAAACCCTAAAAGACTTTTGAGTGGACTGTTGTTTTGACCTCCCCAATTGGACTTAGAATTTAGGCAACATTCCTTTGCTAATGGACTTGACCAATGCCAATTTGTTGAAGAACCAAGTGTTTGCAATTTGAATCCATCTGACACATCATTCAAGATCTCTCCAGTTTCATCTACAACATTGATTATTGTTAAGCTGTTATGTTGAACCTGTGACTTGTGGAATTCATCTGTTGCATGGGCTATCCTGAAGAAGATCATGAAGTGGATAAGCTTGGATGAAGCCATCTTTATTTGATGCCTTTGCTCTTCAAGATTGATATAATTATGCATTCGTGTGTTACTTGATCTAAAAAGTCCAAGGGAATTCTGGGTTTTTATTGACATACTTGTCTATTGGATTGCTCTCATTTTGGTCAGATCTTTTCAACTTTAAACTTTTAAATTTGTGTGCATAGGTTAGTCTCTTCATCTCCTACCCATTTCTTTAATTTCAAAATCTCTCCCTCCATTTTTTAAAAACCTTCTTTGTGTGAGCTATTTTTGTTCTAAACTTTGACCACTTTTGCAAAAAAAAAAGGTAGAAACTTTGACCTTATGCCATTGCATTTTCAAATTTATTTTCCTAAATCAAACTTGTAATTAGACTTAACTATACTTGACTTAAACTTTCAAAAAGCCAAAAATAACTAACTCATTCAAACCATTTTAGGCCTTTGTGCCTTTCAAACTTAAATTTTGTTAAAAACAACACACTCATTTTGAAATTTATAGCACGAACTACGAGGTTTTGATCCCTCATTTATATGTTGGTACGTAGGCACAAGACCGAAGGTCTTGTCAAACACAAAAATATAATTAATGAATTCTTTTCTCATCCCCCATTCTATTTGTTTGTAAACATCACTTTATACCAAGTACATATGCACACAAAAAGGGCTCCCTAGGAGTACCTAGGACACTTTGGATGTTAACACCTTCCCTCTGTGTAACCAACCCCCTTACCTGTGATCTCTGACTTTTATTAGTTTTTATTTGAAAACTTCTTACTGTTTGGGTTTTTTTCGTACTTTTTCCCTTTTCCCTTGGAACTAATAAAAGTGCGGTGGCGAATCTTGTTAATTGATCTCTAGCTTGTCAATAGCTTGATGATCATGAATTTCTCGTTACAGATATCTTCTTCTCCTTCAGTATTGCTCCTTGTCATATCAAGCAAAGTTCAATTTCTTCTTTTAGCAAGACCATTGTGTTGAGAAGTGTATGGAGAAGTCACCTCATGCTCAATTTCATTCTCCTCACAGAAATTTTTGAACTTTGTAGAGCTATACTTACCTCCATCATCAATTTTGAGAATTTTCAGCTTCTGACCACTCAGATTCTCAACCTTGATTCTGAATTTCTTAAATTAAGTAAACACCTAGTATTTGAACTTTATGAGGGATACACATATCCTTCTTGTGAACTAATCAACAAATGACACAAATTATTTATTCCCTCATAATGAAGGTACTGGAAATGGTCCACACACATCAGAATGCACCACACATAGAGCATGCTTTGCTCTTAGAGGCATTTCAGATGCAAATGGATGTCTTAGTTGCTTTCCTCTCATGCACACATTGCATGACTTATCTGGCTTCTTAATTGCGAGAATTACATGTACCAACTTATTTGAATTCATATTCCCTAAGCTTGTGAAGTTCATATAACCAAATCTTTTATGTTACAACTCACTTTCCTTCACAACACTTGTTGCGCTAAGGCATTCAGAGTATGCAGTTTTAACATTCACTTTGAATGTTCTATTCCTCCCCTGTTCTGACTTCATAATCAGCTTCTGATTACATTCATACAACTTCAAAAGATTATCCTTCATGGTAACTGAAAAACCTTTCTCAATTAATTGACCTACACTCATCAGATTCCTTTTCATGCCAGGAACATACCACACATTCTGAACCAATGTTGTGTTACCATTATTCAGAACTACTCTAACATTTCTCATATCTTCAGCATTGAGGTATTTAGCATAATCACATCTGATCTTTGTCCTATTTCTAGAGTCAAAATCAACCATCCGATTCTTATTTCTAGTAAGATGAATTGAGCATCCAATGTCCATATACCACCAGTCTGCCAAATACGCATCATCAGATTCAGAAGCCATCAATAGCACAAATTCATCATTAGAATATCCTCTGGCTACATTTGCTTCTTCTGACTTCCTTTCCTTATTTGACCAACAATCAGCAACAAATTGGCCAAACTTCTTACATCAGTAGCACTGAACTTTCCTCTTATCATACTTTTCCTTCCTCTTCTGAGCACTCTTCTGCCTTTCAGAAGTTGAGGTTTCTGACTTCTAAACATCATCAGATCTCTTCCTGGCTTCTGACCAAGACTGCTTCTGATAATTTTTTACCAAAAGCGACTTTCAAAGCTTGCTGCTCTACCTCTATTTCAGAGTTTCTCTCAGGCATACGCAACTCTTGTGCCTCTAGACTGCTTTACAGCTCTTCAATTCTTATGGTGCTAAGATCCTTCGAATGTTCAATTTCTACCACAATGTAATCAAACTGGGGAATAAGAGATCTAAGTACCTTCTCAATGATAATTTCTTCAAAGAGAGTTTCTCCATACGACTTCATCTCATTCATGATCAGAATCACTCTGGAGATGTAGTCAGGTACCTTCTCATTGTTATTCATGTTGAGATTCTCATACTGCTTACGTAGAGATTGAAGCTTTACCATCTTCATTGATGTATCATCGTCGTAGCACCATACCAGCGTGTCTCATGCAACCTTCATCATTATCGAATCAACGATTTTCTCAAACACGTTCACATCCGCACATTGATGGGTGTAGAACAATGTCTTTTGATCCTTCTTCCTCATATCACGCTGAGCATTCCTCTGCACATCTGTTGCATTTTCTGGATGTGCAACCTGAATGTAACCATCATTGACGAGATCAAGAACATCTTAAGCACCAAACAACACACGCATCTGAATCATCCATCGATTTTAGTTCTTGCCATCGTATTCGTTCTTGTTCAACTTTAGGAAAATCACTCAGATCTCACCAAACACTAGTGTTTCCCAATCCCGTAGAATCAAGAAATGTGATTCTGTTACGATTCTGATTCAGAAATTCAACACGAAATCAAGAAACAAAATCATTCACACAACGTCTCACCTTTCACTCGTGTTTCTTTGTGTTTCCCTGTGGATATGAATCAGAGCTCTAGATACCAACTATTGATGCACACGATGAAGAAGATGAAGGAAGAGAGAGAGAGAGAGAGAGAGAGAGAGAGAGAGAGAGAGAGAGAGAGAGAGAGAGAGAGAGAGAGAGAGTAACAAACTCTAATGAACTTTCACTACTATTCCACTAATGGTTACATAAAGAACAGTTACTCCACTATTTTTGCATTCAGCGTGTTACATTACTTAATGGCTAAATACATTACTCACTTATATACACAAACAATAATGACACGTAGACAAAATACTAAAATACTGAATCATTCTTCAACAAATTAAAACTTGTGATTTGATTTACTAAAAACAACACTAAACACATATATAATAATAAATTTTATTTTATGGTAAAAGTTTGGTATAAATATAAAATTATTATTTTTAAATAGTTGAAAGGGTAACTATGGATAGATTATTTACAATTAGTTGTATAAATACAATAAACATGCGATCTTTATAATTGTAAAATTGCTAACCAAGTGATAGGTATGTTTTCAATTGATATGCACTAAGTGGGTTCAAATCAGGTGCGTAACATTTTGGTACTTTTTGCAATATAATAGTACATATTAATAGGCATGACAACATAACCCGTACCCGCATGTACCCACCCGAACCCGCTCCGAAATTGATGGGGAAAACCCGCTTTGATTGGATTTGGATTTTCCCCGATTATAAAGTATGAGGATGGGTCAGGTAATGGGGACACTAGTACCCACCCCGAACCCGCCCCGTTTATTTTATTATGTATACTATTATTTATTTTTGCTGATTTAGAATATTAAATAAATGGCCAATATTTTAATATTTTGATTTGTATTAATTATTTAAAATATTCAAATGTATGTAGGAAATTTTTTTAGATTGTTTTATTTTATTATTTGTAATGTAGTTTAATTTTTTAAAAAGTAAACATTTATATTAAAAAATTGATTTCACTAAATGGATGGATACCCGAACCCAACATGAACCCGTTTGGATTTTAATTCTCCATCTCCGTTTGAGTTTGGAGCGGGAAACGGAACTTGTTTGGGGATTCGGATTTGGGTTTGGGGGAGGTAAAAATCATCTCCGACCCACCTCATTGTCATGCCTACATATTAGAATAAAAGAAATATTTATCATAAATCGAATCGATGTCCTCCAAAATTAAAACTTAATACTTTTCTCCTACGTTATCTAACTCGTACTACTTGCTATGTTCCACAAGTATTTATATATAATTATTATTGTATATAATTTAGAAAAAGATTGAACTCCTTATATTTTGGAGGTCTCGTTTGACTGGTTGCACAGACTCAAAATTGATCTTATATATCTGATAAAAATTGATATCTTTTATGAGAAACGAAAATTATAAATATTAATCCTCAGAGATATGTGTGCAACAGTCGACCTTATATATGTTTCTCAGTCAGATTAATGAGCACATATATGATGAACCAAGTGTGTCATACATGAAGGTTGTAAGAAGAATCCTGAGATACTTAAAAGGATCAATAAACTTTGGAATTTTATTTCTACGAGACTCTGAAAGCAAAGAAGCTATGGTTACTTGTTATTCAAATGATGATTGGTATGGAGTTAAGGAAGATCGAAGAAGCACTACTAGATATTTCTGTCAAGTATTTGGTGCCCCAATCTCATGGTGCTCGAGAAAGTAACTCGTGGTGGCATTATCATCGTGTGAGGTTGAATATATAACATGATCCTATGTTGCATGTCAAGCAATTTAGATCAGATATGTGCTGGAAGAGATCAAGTTCGAAGTGAAGAAACCTCTGGTACTGCAGATCAATAACAAGTAAGTCATAAACGTTACGAAAAAATCTAGTTTTGCATGGAAGAAGTAAACACATAGAAGCTATATTTCACTTCTTAAGGGAGAAGGTGAATATAGGTGAACTTGAAGTAAGGCGTTGCTCAAGCGAAGCATAATTGCCAACATTTTCACCAAAAGATTGAAGATCGACAGGTTCCTAACGTTGAGAAAGAAATTTGTAATAATTCGGATTGTTAATGATTAGTGTGTTTCGACAACTTGAATTATAGGAGGGTATATTGAGATATTAGATATAATCCAAGTTGAGTTGTGTGGCTCAAGCCCAAAGCTAATTAGGATTTACGATTTGTTACTTAGTTTACTATTTTATTTAATAGTCAAGTCACTTAAGTGTATATAAATAAACACTTTGTAATTCAGTTTTATTATTCAATTCAATAATACAATCCTTATTTCCTTATTCTCTCTTTCTCTCCTCACTAAAAGTGTCTCAAACACTAACAGATAAGAGGTAATCAATTAGCTAATAAAAATTTTAAAAAAATCTGGTACGAAAAATCTTAATGTGCTCTTTAGTTTTTTTTAATCTCGATTGTTAATTAAATCTAACGATTAATATTTATAGTTTTTGTTATTTACAAAAGATATCAGTTCTCACCGAATAAATCTCATATATATATATATATATATATATATATATATATATATATATATATATATATATATATATATATATATATATATATATATATATATATATATATATATATATATATATGAATGCGTTGAGATGTCATTTGCATATAGTTGAAATATATTTTTATTGTGGTATGATATACACGACAAAAAATTTGAAATTGTATTATAAAACTTCAAACACACGCGTTCTTATCACAATTTCACTATGATTTCAAACATATACGTAATTTATCAAAATAATGCCAAAAGAGTAAATAAATTAACATTTAAGGAGATAACATAAGTAACTTTAACAAAAACAACGAAGTTCATGGCCATTTTAGTAAATTGAAACAAAAATAATTATCTAAGAATTCTATAAATCATGACTCAAGCATACTCCAATGCATAGTTTAGGTAACCTATCTATAATATAATTTGATACCTTTGTTTAACAAAAATGTCTCATATTGAGATGATTGATCTTACAAACTCTTCTGATTCAACAATAACACCTTCCCAAATCACTAATTTGCCCCAACTTACATCTATTAATATTAAATTTAATTAACATTATGTTGTTATGATCTTACTTTACTTTTAGAGTAAAATTGAAATTACTTTTAAAAACGAATCTCTCAAATTTTATCACAAAATGTTATATATTTAATTTAGTGATCAATTTTAGTTGTTTTCTTATCTAATTTATATTTTTGTTTTTCTAATTGTTTTTATATATATCTTCGTGTCTTCTTTACTTAATCCGCTTATTTCAACTTCTTTTAGCCGTATTTTTTAAACTACATTTTCATATTAGTAAAGGTTAAATAACTATTAAAATTTAAAAATGAAATATTATAATTTTTTATTTTAATTATTTTTTCAACAAGGAAGTCAACTATCGGTTTTTTCTTCTCCAACACAAGTCATTATTTAAAACAAATTATTGTAATACTTTTATTAAATAATGTGCGAGTATTGATTTTTTCCCCTTAAATATTTTGATTAAGAATACTTTTAATATATACAAACTCACAAGTTTTTAAGTTTAATCTCTATGAAATTTAAATTTGTATTTAAATGTTAGTCATCTAGTTTGTAAGAATAATCACAACTAAAAAAAATGAATATATTTACTCTTAAGAATAGTCTCTATAAAATGAAAATAAAAGTCAAACAATTTTCTTTAGGAGATAAACTTAATGAATTGTGATTTAAGTATATTTAATTCTAATATTTATCTTTGATATGTAATACAAATGTTGTGTTTTATTGTCTTAGTTTATTTGTGATGGGGCTTACTGAATATGGAAAAGGAAAATGGAGCAAAATAGCAAAGCACTATGTATGCAACAAGACACCACAACAAGTTCAATGTTATGCTCGTAACTTTTTCAAATATCTACCAGCTTCATATGTGCATCGATTTAAGAGAAAGAAACTATCTTCAAATACCAACAACTTTGTTTCTAGGAAATACAAAGAAACTCTCAATCTTTTTCCTATGAAAGATTATAGAGAAGAACCTAGTACTTTCATGAATGTGCCTAGGGTTTCTGCTAGTAATGGAGAAGTTGAGGTGGAACTTCGCTTAAGTTTATATAAGTGAGGTTTGAACCATATGTGTCAAACATGGATGGATAAATTAAGCTACAAACTAGTATATCATTATAATAAGTGGCTCCATTTGTACTCCATCATGAATTACTTATTTAAATATGTTTTAATGGTTTTCTTCATTTTAATAATGTTTGTTCAGTTGTGATGTTAAAGTTTTTTATTTAATCGTGCATGTTTTGTCTTGAAAATTTGTACTCCATCATGGATTATTTATTTAAATGTGTTGGAAATGTTTTGTTTCAAATGTAGTCTCTTGATAAAACAGGTAAATCTTATCAATTTAATGCGTAAGCAAATTTATGTATTTGAAAAGCATTTATCTCTCTCATTAAAATGTATATACAATTTTGGGGTTAGGAGTATGGTCAAGGATGATCAAGACATTTTAACAACTTTGGTATTAGAGGATATGTCTTAAAATTGAGATTTTATATAAAGGCATAATTAATCATTTTAACTTAATGTTTATTAATTAAAAAAAAACGTTATGAATTAGTTTTTTAACTTCACTTCTATTATCCTATTTAGTCTCTCTTCCGTCAATTTCTGATAAAAAAATTGTTAAATTCTAGTGACATGACTTGACAACAATGTCATTGATACAAATTTGAGTTAACATAGGTAGTTAAAAATTGATATATTATTTAAACTATGAGAGTTTTGTTTTGGGAGATTAAAAACAAAGCTGACTTAATTTAAACAGTGTGTCGATTTTTAACCACATATTCTAATTTTGATTTGTACCAATAACCTTATTATCACATCACGTCATCATAACTCAACATTTTTTTATTAGAAATTGATGGAAGTGACCAAATAAAATAGCGGAAGTGAAGTTAAAGGATTAACTTGTAAGGTTTTTAATTAAGAGATTTAAAATAAAACACTAAATTAAATTAAAAGACTAAAATATATATTAATCTTATATAAATTATATATAATTTATCCGTGACAAAATAATATAGAGTTTCTAAAAAAAAGTATAAACTTTGTTTAATTATGATTTAATCTTGAAAAATTAGTATATAGACTGTTTTAAATAAATGTTATTTTATTTTATAACGGTCCATTAAACTCTTAAATAAAAGTTTATAGATTTTGTTACTTTTTAATCAATAAATATATTTTTTAATTATAATACTCTTAAGGACATTGTCCTCTTTTTGTAAAAAATAAATAAATTTATTTCAATACTCTTAATTATGTATAATTGTATAATTCATTTGACATTTTTTTAAATAAATTATTAGAAGTACTTTTGATAAAATTACCTTAAAATTAGTTTAAACTTTAAAAAAAACATTTAAAATAAACAAAAATTATGTAGAAAATAACATTTATAAAAAGAACCGATGATATATTAAGAAAAAATCATAATTGTTATAGAGAAAAAAAGATATAAATCAATGACAACAACAAAAATTATTAAAAATTGAGTTATTCAAAAGTTGATGCAAGTTAAAGTGAGGAGAAAAAATCTCGGAAAATTACAAAAGTGATATTTATTGAATAATATTTATTGAATTTTTAAGAAAAAGTGGAATTTTTATATTTATTGAATAATTAAAATACATCTGATCTATTATACAGTTAAATTTTATTGAAAATATCACGCAAAATGCATATTAGAATTGTAGATACACTTTTCACAAAGTTAAAAAAAATATTTAAGTCTCAAAATAAATGTTACATTTAAAAGAATATTTCAATACTTTTAATTATGTATAATTCATTTGACATTTTTCTAATAAATTATTAGAAGTAATTTTGATAAAACTGCGTTAAAATTAATTTAAACTTTTAAAAACTTTTAAAATAAACAAAAATTCTTTAAAAAATAACATTTATAAAAAAATTATGATATATTAAAATAAAAACATAAAATCACAATTGTTATAGAACAGAAAAGACATAAACCAATGACAACAACAAAAATTATTAAAAATTGAGTTATTCAAAAGTTGAAGCAAGTAAAAGTGAGGAGAAGAAGCCTCGAAAATTGTAAAACTGATATTTATTGAATAATATTTATTGATTTTTAAGAAAATGTAAAATTATAATATTTATTAAATAATTAAATGTATTTTTAATAAATATAAAAAATATTTCTTTTATAAATAAAATTAAAAGTATTTTTAAATGTATTCACAAAATATAAGTTATGGAAACTGACGTTGTCACACAGAATAAAATACTGTAGATTATTTTAAAATTGTCGGTACACTTTTTTCAAAGTTAAAAAAAAAAGTTGAACTTAACTTTTTAATTTTATTGATTGTATAAGATGTCATTAGTTGTAAAAGATGTATTGAAACTTGTGTTGTCACAAGCAAAACAACTCGTTCTCCTCTAAGAGGTGAATAATACTATATTATAATGTTAATACTTTAATTTTTATATAATTTATTTTATTTTATATTTTATTATAAATAATTCACTCATTTGATTGGAAAGTTAATATTAAAGTGATTAATTCTACAAATTGTATATATTTTAAGCTTATTTGATACTTTATTAAATAATTTAAACAAATTAATTATAAAACCCTATTAAACATATTTTGAGAGAAAGTTCTAGCACTTTTAAAAAAAATGGTATACTTTGTAATTAAAAAATTATATATTTATAATTTTGAGTGTTTTCTTTAAATATTTATAAATAATAAAAAAAACTTCTAAAATTTATATTTAAAAAAAAAGGATGATTATAAACTTTTTTTAAAATTTTGTTTTATGTATAACAAGATGTCAGACACAATGCTGGAATAATGTGCATGACAAGTGTAATGCGTAGTTGATAGAACAAATGGGGAATATAAATAATACAGAATTGATAATCGAGTTCGGTGAAAAACCACCTACGTTTGAAGACCGTTAACTCAAGGAAAGGAAATTCATTCTTAATATTCAGAAGTACAAATTGGTTTGATTTGAACGCTCCTAGTTCAATGTCTATTTTTCTAATACTACATGTGAACTTTGATTCATACTCCCTTTGAATCTGATACCCCTCTCACTTTTACTCAAACACTCTCCGAAGTGTTCAGACAGTTACAATAGTATATGAATGATGTTACAAACTTACAACTCAAATATTTTATTCTCCCAACCTATGATTAATATGCAGGAATAAAGTATTACACAAAAACAAACATAAGACTCAAAACAAATTAACACGTCAAGCTTAGTAATGCAAGGTTTGAGTCTTCATAATGGAGAATGTCTCTTTAAATAGAAATAATTGTCCACCTTCAAAGCCCAATAGGGTTTAGGTCTTGAACGCGGTTGGCCTTCTCAAAATCACGGGAAACCAATCTTCAATAATGTTGATTGTAAAACTTTAATTGATTAAAGCTTGAACAAGTTTGAATTCCTCAAATTTAATCTTGCTAAAAGAGATTATGTATAAACCTATCTTAATCCAAAAGATGCAAAAAAGTCAAATCCCTTATTATATATAAAAGGATACAAATCCTTAAAATTGCGAGAATTACTCAAATTAGCTTACGTGTGAAGCAACCTAGAGCGACACAGCATATCTCACAGAATGAAGGACATTATGCTTAACATGTAGCTTTCTTACTGAAGTGTCTTGATCACATTGAGATAGGATTTCTCACATCTTGGTAGAATATCTTCATTTGCATATTGCCTATAAAATGTTATCAACCATATGTAATAACAAGTGTATAATGCTATAAACCTCAATAATTGAGTTTTAAATACTCGTGTAAAATAATATTTATAGTGTTTATTAAAAAAAAAGAATTATAAATCTTTTAAGGGTTAATAGTTTGACCTGAATATCTTTGGTTGGGCCTCTAAGGACCTAGACCACCAACTCTATAGTGCGTAAGTAACATGAAATGAACTTACAATGGGTGGGGTTAGGTGGCGAGCACACGATCTAGTCCGACCTAGTACTCCTCATCACAGAATTTGGGAGAACGTGGCGAGCCACGTGTTATGACAGTAACTCAAGTCATCCCAATTTCAATAGGTTATTGACACTCCCTATCATGGAGGATGACTCACTTCATTCATCTCATTATCACATCAAAACCATGAGGCATATGGATGAATTTAAAGGCACAAAAACTTGTCTTCTTAACAACCCCCAGGGTCAAGTAACTAAGCTTATAAACATCCTAACGATACAACTGGGTAATTCGTTTACTCTTTTAAAAATTATAACACAAAAATTCCACTTGTGTATCTTATCACAGGTACCTAGTTCGTACCCACCGCATGGTCCGAAAAATCTAACTCAAACTGCACTATCATATGAAAAACCAGTTTCCCTAATCATTGTTCTACAATGGTGAGACGTGGCATCACTAGAAAAAATTGTGGTGACCAAATAGCCAAGAGATGCATATCATTATAGAAGAGTTATCCGGCATAAAAAAGTCTTCCAAGATAACGTTTTGCATCTCCAACAACGATGACATGAGGATGACCCACCAGAGGGCGTGGAGATTTTAGACCTACAACCTCTATTCGGTGAAATCTAGGATACACCTGTATGAGAGAACTTCAACTCATCATCGCTGGTAATATTTTATAAGAAAAGCGACACATTAGGTGGAAATAACACCCGCCATCAAATTACTAAAGTGTAAGATCATGGGTGGTATGTTCAAGGAGGCGATGTTGAGGTGGTATATCAACCTACCTAGGTTCTTAAACTAGCTACCTACACCTATCGAGTAAGGTGATTTATCAATTCTCATTGAGCAAACATCGAAAGGGCTTAACAACCAGTTTATTCAATGTTCTCCACAAACACATGGGTATTGGATAACGTATAAGGGCTAAAAAGGAATAGAGAATTAGAAAAATGTGAAGTTGATCTACAAGTTGGTAATGGATTAAATGTTGTTGCTTTATCCGTGGGAATTTATGAACTGAATTTACTTAGTGGTTTATTAATTCACTTGGAAAACTGCTATTATTTACCTGCAATTAGCGAAAATATTATTTTCGTTTATTATTTAGACAAATTTAATTTTTCATTTATAATTAAGATTAATTATTGCTCTATTTTTTTAATTGATATATTTTATGCCACTGCACAAATGAAAAATAAATTATATGTCCTTGATCTTGAAATGTCAATTTATAACACTAATACTTAAAGGATGAAACCTAACGAGTTAAATTCAACTTACCATTAGCATTATCTATTAGCTCATATAAATTAGAAATACATTTTCAAACTCCATAACGATGGACTTTTTGACTCATTTGATTATGAGACATGCAAATCTTGTTTACATAGAAAGATGACAAAACCTCATTCACTGAAAAAAGGTGAAACAAATAGTGATCTTTTGGCCCCATGCATACTGATATATGTGGACCACTAGAAACTCCATCTAGAGGAAGTTTCCAATATTTTATCACATTTACTAATGATTACATTAGATGTGGTTATGTTTGTTTAATGAAACACAAATCTGAATCCTTTGAAAACTTTAAAGAATTCAAAATTGAATTACAAAACCAACTAAGTAAGAATATTAAAATCATTCGATCAGATCGAAGTGTGAATATTTAATCTTAGAATTTGATTACCGTCTAAAAGAGTGTGGGATTATATCCCAATTTAATCCTCCTAGAAAACCATAAAGGAGTGGTGTATCTGACTGAAGAAATTGAACCTTGTTAGATATGGTTTGATCCATGATGAGTCACAATGATCATCTAAACTCCTTTTAGGCACATGCTTTATTGACAACATCTTACACATTTAACCATATTTCATAGAAAATAGTTGAGAAGACAACATATGAGATATCGAGTGGTAAGAGACCGCATATGTCTTACACGATACTTTCGAGTTACGAAGTTTGTGTGAAATGACAAATTTCAAATAAGCTTGAGCCCAAATATAATAAATGATTCTTTGTGGGTTATCCTAAAGAAACAACAGAGTATTAATTCTAAAATCCTTCTGAGGACGTGTTTATCGCTCAAACTAGATTATTCTTAGAAAAATACTTTATTTTCAAAGGAATCAATAGGAGGAAAGTGGAGCTTGAAGAAATTCAAAGATCCCAAAGTAGTGACACACCTATTGAGGAACAAGAGTTGAAAACACAAGAAGTCGTGGAAGAGAAATCTTCTCATGTAGAACAAGACTAGTATAGGTCAGACAAGATATGATACTAACCTGAGAGATATGAATATCTCATAATGATTTAGGTGATCTATTTCTCATGGATCAAGATGATCTTGTGAACTACCAAGAGATCACTATTGATCTTGAGTTAGTGATATGTTGCTAGATATTGCTCCCTATTATTATATTAAATATGATTTGATATAATTTCCAACTTTACGAGAATCTATAGAGTCACACACAAAAGGATACATTGATGGGAGAAAAGAAATAAGTGAAACTTATTTGATTGTTCGATCTTACGGTGCACTACCATTAATTAGAGAAATGCGTTATATCGTAAGGTGCATTATACATAAGTGTAATATTGAACATCGTAAGGTACAATACACTTAAGTGAAATAAGGAACAACGTAAGGTATTGTGTACTTATGTAAGATATGGGACACCGTAAAATACAATACACTTAATGAAATATAATACATTGTAAAGTACGATATGCAGACTTAAAAGAAGTTCATGGGAATTTTAGTATATTGAAACAAAATAATTGTCTAGGAGTTATATAAATCAAGACTCAAGCACACTCCAATGTATATTTTGGGTAACCTATCCTTGATATACTCATATACCTTTGTTTAACAAAAATATCTCGTATTGAGATGATAGATCTTACAAACTCTTGTGATTATTCTCCATCGTCACACATACTTTCATCTAATGTACTAATGATCCTTAATATTGGTCACGTTTCTACCAATCCTAATATTTACAATCATATACATCATCATCAACACCAAACTAATGTATGGGTCTCACCACCACAAAAAATATAAGTGAGACTTTAAATCATATGTGTTAACATGAATGGCCAAATTAAGCTACAAACTAGTTTATCATCATAATTAGTGGCTTTTCTTTGTAACTTTTTCCTTATTTTTAATAATATTTATTCAGTTATGATGTCATAGTTTTTTATTTAATCGTGCATGTTTTGTCTTGGAAATCTACACTCCGTTATGTAATATTTATGAATTATATATTCAAATGTTTTTGGTAATGTTTGTTTTGTTTTAAATGTATTTTCTTGATAAAATGATCACTACTACAAATAATATATATTAAAAATAATATATTCTATGACAAATCTTTCCCCTTAACCAATAAAATATTGAGGTGTAAATTAAAGGCGCACCATATTTTATTTTATTTTTTAAAAAATACTATCCGTTTTCTCGATTGAGCTGACAACTGAGGGGAAAAGTATCCCAGGGACACACCTTTGAATCATAACAATTGTATTTTAGTAACTTTTAATTTTTTTATATTTTTGTTTATAACATATTACCTCGGTTGAGTAGGCAACCTAGGAAAAAATATTTAGAGGACGCGTCTTCGAATTCCGACAACTACATTTTAGCATCTTTTATTTATTTATTTATTTATTATTGTTTATGACCTATTACCTCGATTGAGTTAGAAATCGAAGGGAAAAATCTTTTTTTAATTTTTAACTTATGACATATTTATCATACCCCGATTTTGTCCAAATATTTTTAAACTTTCAAGTAATCAGTTTTGTTGCACTCATAATAAAATGTCAGTTTCACAGACAAATCGATTGAATCAATTTGTTAATCACGCGTAAAATCAGGGAACAATATTTTTAGGTTTGGGTCTGCATTTATTTGTTTTATTAAACTATATTACGCGTAGTTTAGTTGGGTGTGCTCATTTTATTTTATTTTCATCCGTGCGCGTTTGTATCTTGATCAGTTTGTGCATTTTCATTCAGGTATTTTCAACTGTGATGTTTGATCTGCGATTGTCTGTTTTAGTGAACTATATTGTCTGTACATTATTTTAGTGCATTCATTTATTTTTTCGCATGTTTGCGCGTCTGCATTTTGCTCAATTTATTTCCTTTTAATTTTATTTTTATCAAAATAATTAAGAAAAATAAATAAAATAATTAGTTTAATTTTATTTGTTTTTGTTTAAAATATTTGTGATTCAATAAGACCCAATTAGTCACACACTTAGGCCCAATGACAATTTTGACATTAAATTAATTCATAAACCCAATGTATGAGCATATATTCATCATCCCATCATCTCATGTGCATTTACCTCCATAAGAAGAGAACAAGATTACACTAACTCAAGGCATGATGTTCATCTGAGAAGCATCAAGATCCCCTTATCATGTTGAGGTTTGCCCAAGATACCTTAACCCTAATTTCTATCCTCAAGCATCCTTGGACCTTTTGGGACTACACAAGTCATCCTACTCAACTCCAAAAAACCCTAATTGGATGATGACAAATAAGGGGAAAAGTATTCAGAGGACACATATTTGAATCATAACAACTTCATTTTAGTAATTTTTTTTTATATATTTTTGTTTATTACCTATTACCTCGGTTGAGTAGGCAACCTAGGGAAAAATTATTCAAATGACGCGTCTTTGAATCCCGACAACTTCATTTTAGCATTTTTTATTTTTTTATTTTTTATTTTTGTTTATGACATGTTTCCTCGGTTGAGATGGAAATCGAATGAAAAAGTATTTTATCTGATATATTTTATTTATGACATATTACCTCGATTGAGCTAGCAACCGAGGGGAATTTTTTTATCAAATTTGACGAAAATATTAAGTAATGAATCATTGTCATCCATTTATATAGTAACAACAGTCAAGATATTGTCAACTCATAAATCCTCATGAAACATCATTGATCTACGTGAAACTCTCACTAACCAATCAAAATATGAATGTCTTAATGATCCATCTTGGATGCAAAGCGTTGAAATGCAAACTTAACTTAATGAAATCAATGTTAATGAAAGCAGTAGAATGAAGTACAATACCATTCTCTGGGATTGATTGTAAGATAAGGAAAAAGTTTGAAGGTTGATTCCTTAATGTAACCTCTTCTCTTATCCTTGCTTGTTAAAAATGTTTAATTTTAGTTAGGAAAGCATGAAGATGTTTTTCGACGGAAAAGTTGGTTTTGCATGACAATAAACAAATTGATTCTCGACAGAGAGGTTAGTTTTGCAGTAGTTCAAGAACTGAAGACACATGGAAGCAATGCAGAGGACAAATGGTCACGTAACATTGTACGTGTCGAGTGATGGAGAATTGACCGTTGTCGACAGTTAATTACGTTCATCTATATAAGTTTATTTGATCTTTGTAATAAGGGTTCACATTTTTCATTATTATTCTCTACAGAGTTCGAACATCCAAGTTATAGAGATTATATAATTTGTGAGAAATGTATGAATCTACGTCACACCATTCAACTCAAGAATTTTACACGATTCCCTTTTAAGATTTTCTTCATTTACTTTATTTGTTCAAATAATTCTATACTTTATTTCTTATGATGTTATCTGAGTGTTCTACTTTCAAACTCGAAGTTATCAAACATGAACACACTTTCTCAAACATTTATGAACAATATGTCCTTAGAATTTTTTCGAGTTTAATCCTATAAAAGAGTTATGTTGGTGCACGAGATGAAGAAGATGAAAATGATAGAAGACACACACACACACACACACACACACACACACAGAGAGAGAGAGAGAGAAAGAGAGAGAGAGAGAGAATAATAAACTCTAACAAATTTCCACTACTATTCCACTAACGGTTACACAGAGAATGGTTACTCCACTACTTTTTCCTACAACGTGTTACATTACTTAATGGCTAAGCACACTACTCACTTATATACATAGACAATAGTGCCACATAGGCAAAATACTAAATTACCCTTCAACATCATCCCTTACTTCGGGATTTGACAAATCAAAAATAATAACACCAATTCCATCCCTGAAGTGAAGAAATTGATCAGTCTTGATTGCTTTCATCAGAACATCTGCCAACTGCTTTTGGGTGCTACAATTCATAACTTTTAGGACTCTATTATGAACTTGACTTATCATAAAATGATACTTAGTCTCAATATACTTGCTTCTCCCATGCATCACTGAGTTCCTGACAAGATTGATTATAGGCTTGTTATCAATCATCATCTTTAGAGGTTTGTTTACCTTGATCTTCAGATCCTACGGTAAATTCAGAAGCCAAACAACTTGACATGCAGCCACAACACCTGCAATATATTCAACTTTACAGGTTGACAAAGCAACAACTAGTTGCTTCTTAGAACACCAAGATATAAGACCTCATAGATACATAAACAAATATCCAAAAGTACTTCTTCGTTCAACTTTGTCTCCACACTAATCAGAGTTTGAGTAACACATCAAATCTGAATTAGTCTTTTCTTCGTATGGGAACAAAACTCCATACTTCAGAGTCCTCTAAATATAACTCAGAATCCTGACAGCAACTTGGTAATGATACCACTTCGATTTACTCATGAACTTACTAATCATTACAACTACATAATAAATATCAGGTTTGGTATTACACAAATACCTCAGATAACTAACCAATTGCTTGAAATTTATAGCATCTACATCATCACCTTCAGGATCAGAATCCAATTTGTGATTTGTTTCTGCAGGTGTGACCGCAACCTTACAATGCAGCAGGTCAAATCTCTTTAGAAGTTCAAGTACATATTTCAGTTGATGCAATATGGTACCATTCTCATAGTACATAAGTTTCATCCCTAAGAATTATGTCATATTTCCTAGATCAGTTATCTCAAACTCATTCATCAACACTTTCTTAAACTTAATTATCTCATGTTCACAGCTCCCTGTTAGCAATATGTCATCAATATAGAGACACACCAGAATCATATTTCCTTCAGAAGTATGATGAACATAAATGCCTTACTCCGTCTCACACTTTCTAAATCCCTGGAGCTTGAAAAATGAATCAATTTTCAGATTCCAAGCTCTAGGAGCTTATTTCATTCCATACAACGCTTTATGTAACCTATACACTAATCCTTCCTGATTCTTTTTCACAAATCTAGGAGGTTGTGACACATATACCTATTCTTGCAATGGACCATTCAGAAATGAAGATTTCACATCTAAATGCATCTGAGGCCAACTCCTGTTAGCAGCTATCACAATCACCATTCTGATTGTCTCATGTCTTTCTACAGGAGCAAGCACTTCAAAGTAATCCAACCCAGGTTTCTGTAGGAAACCTCTTGCTACTAAACTTGCTTTGTAGTTTCCAATTGATCCATCTAGCTTTAGTTTCACCTTGAAAACCCATTTGACGCCGATGGCTTTCTTTTTCTTTGAAAGCTCAGTCAACTTCCAAGTCTTATTTCTTTTGATAGCCTCAAGTTCTTCTTTCATGGCCTTCAACTACACTTTCTTCTTGAGCGCTTCTTATGTACTCACTGGTTCAGAGTCTACCAACATGGAGCATTGAGTGACTTCTTCTTCAGAGTCTACTACAGTATCTTGCAGCATGTCAAACTTTGCAAACCTTCTTGGTATTTATCTGATTCTTTATGGCCTCCGAACTTGTTCAGAATCTTCTTCAAATGGTGGAACAATATCAGATGCTAGAACCCCAGAAGTATCACCTTTAGAGGAATGACTACCTTCAGAGTCTGGAATACTCCTAGAGTCTGAATCACCATCAGAATCTAGATCAAAATCAGATCCACCTTCAGAGTCAGACTCTCCTTCAGAGTCAGAGTCACCTTCAGAGTCATTTTCTGATTCTGAATCATCTTCAGAACCTTCAGATTCCGAAGTGTCGCACCTCAAAAAAATGGGGATACGACTTCAAAGCGAAGCGCGATCGCACGCTCGCAATGATGGACTGAACAGAGTCGCCACCGAACTTTATTTATTCCTAAAAAGGAAAGGGGAAATATCGATAAAACCCAAGACAAAAGAAAGGATAAGATATGGTCGTCGCAACCAATATCAGGGTTCGGGAGTCGATTACGCAAGGGGAAGGTATTAGCACCCCTCACGTCCGTTGTACTCAACGGGAACCATTAGGTTAGTTGTGTGCGTTAGTGTTAGTTGAAATGTTAGGCTTTTCAAGTTATTAAGTGGGAAAAGAAAGAATATAAGAGAGAAGAATATTTTTGGATTTTTGACGAAGGACTAAACCTAAGTTTTTTATTAGTGGGCCTGACAAGATTTATAAATTCTGCTCCTACGTATCTCAATAGAGAAGTCAAGGCTTACGTAGTTCTGGGTAGAAAAATGTTTGTTTGTTGGTCGATTTTAGCGAAAGCTATATTGTATTAATCGACGAAAACATTGTTTTACCCAAAATAGATGAGGAGTGGACGCATACCACACATCGAACGGATTTATAAATCTACATTCGGAAAAGCGTCATTTATCTCTACTCAACAATCATGGCCGAAACATTGTTTTGTATCACTTAAGACAATATATCTTTCGTTTATGAAAAAGGTTTTTGATTAATCGCACGACGGCGAGAAAAGGTTTGATCGGTTGGATGTATTTTGAGTGATGGCGAGAACTTGGATGAGCGAGATATACATCTCGAATCCTAGCCTCAGGAGTGCACGGTATACACCATGTTCCATTTCCATCTTTATTGAAAGAAGTTAAGATAGGAATTAAGTATTTTTTGGAATTTGATTGAGAAAGGGTTTGAAGAAACCGCATTGACAATTTTAGAAGATGGCGAGAGTTAAGATTGGCGAGGCATACGTCTCGAATCTTAATCTCAGGAGTGCATGGTATACACCATGTTCCATTTCCATCTTTATTGAAAAAGTGTTAAATAAGAATTAGGTATTTTGAGTTTTGTTGTGAAAATGACTTGACCATATATCAAGTATTGATGGACGTTTAAAAGAAATTTGAATGAGTGTTTGAGAGAAAACAAAATGGATGAATTTGGATGATGGCGAGAGCTAGGATTGGCGAGATATACATCTCGAATCCTAGTCTCAGGAGTGCGTGGTATACACCACGTTCCACTTCCATCTTATTGAAAAGGTCTTAACTATAAATTAATATTTTTTGAGTTTTTATTAGAAAAAAAATGGCTTGACGTTGAATCAAGCGTTTGATGAAAGTTTGAAAGAACTGGAATGGAATAGGAGGGCGAAATGACTTGATTTGTTTATTGAGAAAATACTCGACGTTGGATCGAGTCATTATTTTTGATCTTTTGGAAATGGTTGGTTTTATTCTTGTGTTAATAGCTAAACTAAACAATCAAGCAAATAAAGAAATAAAACAGTACAAAATTACTACACATCGGGGGAGTGGGGTACATTTTGTCAAATGGGGATTCAAAATCATGACACAATTAAATCGGGGCCAAACAACAAATAATGCAAAGTATGAGTGTAAGTGCAAGAGAACCGACTCATTGTAAGAAAGCCCAAGAGTAAGCTATGTGAGGTTGATGGCGATGCTTAAAAAAGCAATTGACTTACAAGGGTATGGAAATGGGCTCGATATTGAATCGAGAAAAGTGTGATTTTAATAATTTTAAAGCGGCTTTGAATGAATGATGAAATTAAAGGAAATCAAACTTGTGTTATTAAACAATAATGAAACTGTGAGTATAGGAGAAATTATAATAAAACATAAACATAAAAAATGAATGCTAAAAGAAATAAAATGCTATACATGAGTATCGAACCCGCTACACTAAAGACCATGAAACTACCCTCTCTTCACTAGACCATTTATGACTAGTTATTATCTTAATGCTAATTTAGATATATAAACCAAGATAGATTAAAAATTAGAATTAAAAAAAGTAAAAATAAAAACTAACATAAAAGAAGTCTGTTGCACTACCAAATAAATGGTGGAGAAACCAAAAATTAAAAGAGAAAAGGATTGGGAATCAAAAATAAACATTAATGTACACCTTTTTAATAAAACAGAGGAAGACTAAAAACCGTTGATTAAATTTTGGTTTATTACATGTTTTGTAAAAAGTAATAAAATAAATGAATAAAAGGTAGAAGGAAACAGTAACGAGAAAGAACCTCTCATCCTCCTCACTCGCCTCTTTCAATCTCTCAAACGCCTTCCTCAGTCTCACAAACGCCCATGCTAAACCTTACAATACCCTAATCTCATCCCAAATGCACAATATCCACAGCTTTAAAGAAATCCGAAGCTTACCTTCGGTGGCGGTTCGGTAGTGACGGTGACGATGAAGCTTAAACCTCCTTCAACTCTTCAAACCAGGTTTTGCTTTTATTTTAGGTTTTTTCGCCGTTAATTTTCGTTCTCCCCCCAATCATCCCCCTCTCACTGATTCTCTCCTCCTATTTATCTCTGCAGCTTTAGGGTTTCAATTTGGTATCCAAAGATTCAATAGGGAAACCTCCTGGAAGTGCTTTTTGTGCTCAGAATCGGGTTGTCCTGTTTGATGCTACAATCTGGAAACGGTAATTCTACCTACGCACTTTTTCGCTCTAACTTTGTCTCAATGCCAATTTGGGATTTTTCTGAAATTTTAACGCTTAGTAATTAGTTTGTGTTACTGCAGTGAAATTTGGAGCAAAAGCTTCTTCATTCAATGACTGTTATGGTTTGGTTTTGGTTTGCCACGTCTGGGACTGTTTCATGGATGCACAAGGATGGTTTTTCTCATAGCAGGTTTTGGTTTTGGTGTAGGACTAGTTGCTGCGGATTATTGGTTGTTGCTGCTGCAGTTGTGAAATTTGAATCGGAATAGTACCATTAAACTTGTTCATCAAGACTTAAAGACTGATAAGATTTCCAAGTTCTGGTGGCAATGCAACAGTCAATTGATTCTCAGCCAAATTCATCAAGGCCACTTTCTTACAAGAACCTGATTCAAGAGGTATCAAACCTGTCATCTGATTATTATCCAGCTCTGTATGTCAAATTATGTCCGGCTTCAATGCAGGTACTCGAAGGAACTTCTCCTGTCAAGGAATTTCCACCTGGACTTAACTTGACTAAACTGTATGAAATGCTTACAGGTACAGGCCCTTGCAACCTGTTATAGGACAAATCGACAAGCGCTAACTGTGGTGGAGATAAAAGGCCTTCGGGAAAGGGCTCGGATGAATGATTATCGGTAAGATTCAATGAACTGAGATATTCTGTAACTCCAAAAAGAACCGGACCGGTAAATTGATTTTGGTTAGCGCAAATCTTCCAAGAGATGTGATGTTCACAATTGTCATTATGGTCTTGTCAATTGGTTTATCAGAGGAAAGACTCAAAAATTCCAATTTGGAAATGATGTTAATATTTGATGGAATAAAACCAGAAAGATCATTTGCCTTAAAATCAAATCACAGTCAAATTTTTATAGCTCAAAATTTACTCAGGGATTGTTCCTTTCTTTTACCACTTTTAATCATCACATTGGTAACTCTTTGCTA
Source organism: Lathyrus oleraceus (assembly GCF_024323335.1). Taxonomy (NCBI): domain Eukaryota; kingdom Viridiplantae; phylum Streptophyta; class Magnoliopsida; order Fabales; family Fabaceae; genus Lathyrus; species Lathyrus oleraceus. Next base: position 236,382,749 of record NC_066582.1, read on the forward strand.
TTGCGTAATTTGTTTTGCAGGTGTAACACCTCAAAATTTGCCCTCTTCTCTTGGGACTAGCATTATCATATTGCATACATTTTTAGGTCATTAGGCATTGCATATTGCATATCATGTGGTTACACTGTGCAAGCTATTCTCCCAAGTCTTGATCAGGAGATGAGAAAGTCAAAGTGCAAGCCTAGGGTTTATTGATTGATCATTGGCCATCTGAGGATTGGGCTGTGAATTAGAGTTTCATGATTCTCCAAAGGATATGGGTCTTCATCTTGTTTGAAATGATACATCATCATCATCATGGTTGGATGTCATCAGGAGACTGAAGAAGATTCCTTGAGATTAGGGTTTTGACCACTGGTCAACCCTAATCAGTTGCATTGGGCCAATTAGGGCATAATCAGGAGATGGGGTTTATGATGGATATGGGGTTCATTCTTTGGTTATTTTCTGCTAATTGACGCTAGGGTTTCACCTTTGAGCCATTTCATCAGAAGATTGGGGCTCAGATTGATTAGTGTATTGCCATATTCATCTATCAGTTGAAAAGTCAACTGTAAAGTCAACTGAGGGCTAGGAGATGGAGAAATGGTTGGAGATACTTCATTCATGTCCAAAAGAGGTTTATTCATCATGTCAAACATCTACCTTGAGGTTTTTGAAGCCGGATCAAGAGTTTCCCAAATGGAAAGTGATATGTAATTTGAAAGTTTCCAAAGAATGGCAAGTTTTGGACCAACTTCAGCGTGACTTTCCAACGTCAAAAAGGCTTCAAATGAAATTTTGTTGAACATGAAAGTTGTAGATCTTTCTCTCCCATTTCCAAAAAGTCCAAGATCATGAGAATCGGATGAACGGTTGAGGAGATATGATCAAATTACCACCGGGCGTGCATGGCAAAATTTTCCATGTATCGATACATACGAGTTTCGCATCGATGCATGCAAGGCAAAAAGTGCTATGTATCGATGCATACGAGTTATGTGTCGATGCATACTGTTGAAAAGTGCTGTGTATTGATACAAACAAGTTACGCATCGATGCATACTGTTAAAAAATGCTATGTATCGATGCATACGAGTTCTGTGTCGATGCATACTGTTAAAAAGTGCTATGTATCGATACATACAAGTTACGCATCGATGCATACTGTTATAAAATGCTATGCATTGATGCAGAAGCTTTGGTATCAACACACAACTCTGTTTTGATCTTGCATTTGCCTCTAAACATCAAATGTGACTTGCTTGAGCTGTCATGAGCTGTCATATGGCAATAGTTGGCAAGGGCGTTTTGGAGCTTTCACAATTAAATCACATTATGCTAATTACATTTGGTTTGGTTAATTAAGGTGATTAAGTGTGGATTAAGCTGAAGTATATATTCCTAATCCTAACAAACTCATAAGAGAATACACACTTTCCAAAACCAGATCTGAAAACTCATCACATTCTCTCAAAAATCTCAAGAACACAAAACCTTCAACTTCATCAAACTTCATCAATTGTTGATCAAATTGCGAATTTCTTTTTGGTTTGATCTTGTTTCATCCTCTTCACCAACTGTTTTTGGTCATTGGAGCTCAAGGAGTGGTAGCTTGCGACTGTCCAAAGAAGCCTCATCCATGGTGAATCGAAGCTTAGAGCATTAGGAGCAATATTGATCGAATCCAAGCTTTGCATCTCCTCTCCACTAGCCTATACAACATCTGTTTGAAGCTAATTGGCGCAAAGAACAGCTGGAGCATCGCTGCCATACCAGGTACATGAGTTTTCGAATGTCACGGTTTTCCAAATGGCTGTATGCGTTCTGTAGCTTGTTGATCGTAGAGCATGGTGATACCTTTAGATTTGATTATAGTAAACTATATAGGAAGAAATCCGGATTCGAATTTTCGTGTCCAAACCCTAGTTCATTCGATTCGCAGAATTTAGGAATAATTAGGTTGAAATAGGTTGATGTTTGGATTGTAGATGCTTAGACGGTTCGAACGGCTATCCGTTTGTGAATTTCTGTGAAGATTTCATGTTCTTCGATTTCTGGAGTTCTGGAAAATTGATTGAATGAAAGTGATGAAGTTAAGGTGTTTGATCTGAAAAACTGTTTGAATTTTCAAATTGGCTGTTTCCCGCTCCTGCCATCACTATTTACAAAACTGCCATTGTGTAATTCCATTTAATTTGATTAATTCTAAAAAATTCATTAACATGTTTAAAAATTCATAAAAAATTGTAGAAAATTCAGAAAAATGTGGAAATTTTTGTGTTGACTTTGTTGTTGACTGTAGATGATTTTTGACTTATTGGTCAAAGTTGTGCATGGTATATTTTTGGATGGACTTAGGTTTGTTTCACATGTACTCATTTTTACTACATTCTACCATTTTGTTCATAAAATGCTCATAGTGTTAAATAAATTCTTGAGATTTTTTGTGGCAATTGTAGACTGGATGATGTTTATTTCCATGTAAATTTCATGAGTTTTTGATGCCTGGCCATTGAGATATGAATTTTGGAACTTAGGTGTGACAATTTGTGTCACACCTCTTGATGTCAACTTGCTGGATTTAATTGAGTGGTCTATACTTGTTAGAATGAAATGAAATTTTTCATGGTGAATCATTAACATGTTGAGATGTTGTATGAATTTTTGTGGAATTTTACATTGCATTTTCAAATTGATTGTGATTTTTCATTTCTATTGGTCAAATATGCAAGTCCATGTGGTACATGTTTGTAATTTTGATGTGAAATGCTCATATGGTATTGGATAATCATGAAATTTGGCATGCTTGTAATACACACATTGTGTGACATGCCTGTTTTGGTCTCATCCATTTCTTTACTGTTTTCATTGAGTTATGAATTTTTGAAGTGGAAGCATGTGTTGATATTGTGATTTGGAGCATATAATTGTGTCTGTTTTTGTTGATTTTAATTGACATGGTTCCATTTGCCCAATTAAGCTGAAATTTGGTGTGCCATACCTGGATTAGGTCCTGTTTAGGTGTAAATTATTTGAGAATTTTTAGATTTGTTTTGATAGGGAATTGAATGCAATAGTTCTGTTTGCATGTTTGATGCTCCATTTGAACTAGTTTGAATTGTTTTGTGCATAACATGAGCATGATGAATGATATAAACATGAGACCAATGGTGTTTGCTCTTGTTTGACATTAATTTGACTTTGGTTGGTGAATACCTTGCTGTTTAGGAATTTTTCTTGCCTTTGGACCCTAGGCTTAGCCTAGTGGTCTTGTTGCTAATATTTGCTTGATTTTTCAGGATCAAAAGCATAATGCACATGGAGAATGATCCAAGTTGATTCAATTGATGTTGTTTGATGTTTGTACACTAACATAACATTGTTTTGTAGGTTGTGAAGTTTGGGATTGAGCTTTGAACTTGCTTTGTTGTGCATTGATCTGTATAGATTAATTGGTTGATACTTGCTGTTTAGTTTTGTCTGTCTGAGTACTAACTGTGTTTGACTGTTTCCAGGTACTTTTAGTTGCTCAGTTCCTTGTGAACTTTTGCTTTGCTTTGCTTAAGCAACTTGCATTGAGGTATAACTTCCTAACTTCATGTAGTCTGGAGACCCGGCTGTTACCGGGCCGGGCAAATAAATGTCTGAAGTCCTCCTTAAGAGGCGATGATTGTGATTGTTTAATTTTGTGCCTAAGCAGGTGAAAGTCCTTTAAATAAGGCAATTGGTGGAAGTTAGGGATAAGCAATCTATCCCCCACTATTCAGTTGAGTCCTCTCCTTGCTCCCATTACATGGTTGTAGCATTGAGATCACAAGCCCAAGATCCGTGCAGTGCACGTTGTGTCAGAGTCTCTGAGTATAGAAGGGTTCCCCCATTCTGGACCCATGCTCATTTGTCAGAAGCTCTCCCTGGTTAGGGATAAGAGCTGTGAGGTCTGATCCTCACTTCACCTCTCATCTGCTTCACCTTAGCCTCGTAATGGCAAGGTTAAGAGCAAACCCAGCCCGTACAGACGACTCGCTTCGGCAGTCAAACCTATTGTGTGAGCCACTTGTTTGGTTATAGTGCGTGCTGTGTGGATATCTGTTTGAGATGCTTGTTCTCATTTGATGTATGCTTGAATTATGCTGTATGCTTGTGTGCTGGCTTCTTTCCTGGATAGGAATAGTTTGCTTATGCAAGTAGGATAGAAAACCGAACTTAGGGTAACGATGCATGACAACACTAGGCTCGAGTCCAGCTCCCTAGTAGTGTGTCTTTCCCCGGTTTCTGGTTAGCAAGTCAGTCCCTTTCAGGGGAACTACATCGCCCTGATCCTCGTTCCAGACGAGGTATGTAGGCAGGTGGTCGTGCGAGACCACTCCGGGCAACCTTTTTCTTTTTTGCGTGTGTTTACTTGTTATCTGACTGTGTGTTGGGTTCGGATGCCGACGTAAGTCCAGTAAGTGGCTGTCGGGCTCCACGTTTGCCGTTTTGTGCGTGCTTTGGTTCGGATGCTGACGTAATTCCATCCAGTGGTTGTCGGGCTCCATGTTTGCCACCCTTGCTTGTTTGTATGTTTTGTGTTGTTTGGCGTGCGTAAGCCGAACTACAGTGGCTCTGATTCTTGTTCCAGACAAGATATGTAGGCATAAGGTGCGATACCTTATCGAGCTCGTTCCTCTTAACCCCACCTGCGTTCCCTGTGTGTGTGTGATGTTTAGCAACCTTTTCTTTTCTTAGAACGTGGATCCCGTCGAGTACGACGGACGTGAGGGGTGCTAATACCTTCCCCTTGCGTAACCGACTCCCGAACCCATTCTCTTTGGTCGCGAGACCATGTCTTTCCAGGTTTCTCTGAGCGTTTCCTTTCCCTATCTTGGGATAAATAACGTTTAGTGGCGGCTCTGTGTGTTGTGTTTTTATTTGAGCTTCGCCGGTTGATTTTTCGCAGGATGCGACAGCAGGTTCACAAACATACTCGTGGGCAACTCAGTTGAAAAAGACAATGATATGCTAATTGTCTTACTGCTCCTCTCAAAGTATTGGCTGCAGAATATGCCGGCGATAGAACCTGGTAAGCTAAACACTGCAGATTTCATCTTCTCGATCGTCGGTTGCCCAAGGCCTAGAAGGATGTAGAGAAAGAGAGCAGAACTTGCTGCTGTTGCTCTATCGGCTGGTACAACAACGGCTGATTTTAGGTGATGAACATAATTTATTTATTTTTAAACCAATTATTTCCTTCAAGCGATTCCGCTCTTCAAGAGCGACATCCAAGTTTCGCACCAATACTTCAACTGTTAGCTTTCCCCATAATGCACTCAAACTCCTTTTACTATTAGTGCGTAATGTTCTGTACTGATAAAGATAATCGGCTTTCCACATTCAAACTGAAATTTTCCATATTGGTAATAAAGCCTCCATTTGTGCAGGAACGATCTGGTATTTATCATGGATGGTAATTGTCCTTGTGTTGCAGGTTGTAGTTTTGCAACTTTGTTGGCGGTGTTGGGAGGACAGCCCAAGCCAAGAGCGTACACTCCAATGGACAAAGAAGGTAGCCTGCAAAATCTGTCGAAAAGGAGCCTAAGATCCAGTTGGCTTCTAGCAAGAAGATGGCTTAAACTCCACCAAGTGGCACTTTGTATTGAACTCGGTTTAGTTTAAGAGAACAATTTTGTTTCCATGTCTTACTTTCTTCCATTATTGGTTGTATGAAGTATTTGTAGGATAAAGAAAATAAAGTGACATACTCTTTGCATAACTTGAGTCTTCATCATATACACAAGTATCATTCAGATCTTAGTAGAATCACTCTTTTGGTGAGAACTGAATCATGATGCTCAAACTTAAAAAAAAATGGTGTAGTAACACTATGGGTAATCAGCACTTGAACCATTCAAATTGGTCCATATAGCAATCCTACTCGTCCCAACAGCCAAAATAATCACCGCTGTTGCTATTACTTTATCTCTTGTTTTTGATATACCGTGCATATCCCTTAGTATGATTGCAGCAGGGAAGATGAATGAGAGGCAAACAACTGTAGTAGATCCCAAGAACTGAAAAAGAGTAAATTGGGATTTCTACTGACTATAACACAAAAGTGAGCTTGTACCAACAATGCCGGTACCAACAACATTGAATCCTAAAGTTAAACTAAATAAAAGGCAATTATAATCAAGTTAATCTATAATTTGTTAAAACTATTTTGATATCAAATTCTAACATTTATTTGGAAATTAAAAACCAATTAGAGTTTGAATCATTAGTAAAAACACAATTAAGATTAAATTGAAATTTGGAATTAGACTTAATTTGAAATTAAAAAAAAAAAATCAAATATTTAGAATCCATTTTATAATCAAAAACACCATGATCAAAAACTAGATGATGACCAATGTTTATCAAGAAAATATGGATTTGGGAATGGATGTATGCAAATGAACTTTAGGCCAAGTGCCAAATAAAAATGAAAAAATGGAAAAAAATTCAGGACCAAAATCGGGGTATGACACGAAGTATCTTCAGAGGTTAACTCTACACCGTAGTAGGATTGAGATTTACTCCAATACCAAGCTTATGATTCCTTCATAATGACATCTCTACTGAATTCAACCTTGTTAGTGATAGGACAATAGAGCTTACAAATACATGTATTGCGGTACTCTAAAAGCAACATAGCTCTGCTTCTATCATCCAACTTCCATCTCTTAGCATCTAGAATATGTTTGTAATAAATAAAATCAAACACATTTAGATGGCTCACACTTTGCTTATATCCAATCCATTTCTCTAAAGTAACAATTTCCTCTAGCTTCTTGGTTGGACACCTATTGAGCACATATGTTGCAGCGACAACACCTTCTCCCCACAAGGTGTGAGATATCTTCTTCTCCTTCAGTATTGCTCCTTGTCATATCAAGCAAAGTTCGATTTCTTCTTTTAGAAAGACCATTGTGTTGAGGAGTGTTTGGAGAAGTCACCTCATGCTCAATTTCATTCTCCTCACAGAACTTTTTGAACTTTGTAGAGCTATACTTACCTCCATCATCACTTTTGAGAATTTTCAGCTTCTGACCACTCAGATTCTCAGCCTTGATTCTGAATTTCTTAAATTAAGTAAACACGTAATATTTGAACTTTATGAGGGATACACATATCCTTCTTGTGAACTAATCAACAAATGACACAAATTATTTATTCCCTTCTAATGAAGGTACTGGAAATGGTCCACACACATCAGAATGCACCACACCTAGAGCATGCTTTGCTCTTAGAGGCATTTCAGACGCAAATGCATATCTTAGTTGCTTTCCTCTCATGCACATATTGCATGACTTCTCTGGCTTCTTAATTGCGAGAATTACATGTACCAACTTCTTTGAATTCATATTCCCTAAGCTTGTGAAGTTCATATGACCAAATCTTTTATGTTACAACTCACTTTCCTTCACAACACTTGTTGCGCTAAGGCATTCAGAGTATGCAGTTTTAACATTCACTTTGAATGTTCTATTCCTCCCCTGTTCTGACTTCATAACCAGCTTCTGATTACATTCATATAACTTCAAAAGATTATCCTTCATGGTAACTGAAAAACCTTTCTCAATTAATTGACCTACACTCATCAGATTCCTTTTCATGCCAGGAACATACCACACATTCTGAACCAATGTTGTTTTACCATTATTCAGAACTACTCTAACATTTCTCGTATCTTCAGCATTGAGGTATTTAGCATCATCACATCTGATCTTTGTCCTCTTTTCAGAGTCAAATTCAACCATCCATTTCTTATTTCTAGTAAGATGAATTAAGCATCCAATGTCCATATACCACCAGTCTGCCAAATACGCATCATCAGATTCAAAAACCATTAATAGCACAAATTCATCATTAGAATATCCTCTGGCTACATTTGCTTCTTCTGACTTCCTTTCCTTATTTGACCAACAACCAGCAACAAAGTGGCCAAACTTCTTACAATAGTAGCACTGAACTTTCCTCTTATCATACTTCTCCTTCCTCTTCTAAGCACTTTTCTGCCTTTCAGAAGTTGAGGTTTCTGACTTCTAAACACCATCAGATCTCTTCCTGGCTTCTGACCAAGACTGCTTCTGATGATTTTTTACCAGAAGCGGCTTTCAAAGCTTGTTGCTCTACCTCTATTTCATACTTTCTCTCAGGCATACGCAACTCTTGTGCCTCTAGACTACTTTGCAGCTCTTCAATTCTTATGGTGCTAAGATCCTTCGAATGTTCAATTTCTACCACAATGTAATCAAACTGGGGAGTAAGAGATCTAAGTACCTTCTCAATGATACTTTCTTCAAAGAGAGTTTCTCCATACGACTTCATCTCATTTGTGATCAGAATCACTCTGGAGATGTAGTCAGACACCTTCTCATTGTTATTCATGTTGAGATTCTCATACTGCTTACGTAGAGATTGAAATTTTACCTTCTTCACTGATGCATCATTGCCGTAGCACCATACCAGTTTGTCTCATGCAACCTTCATCATTGTCGAATCAACGATTTTCTCAAACACGTTCACATCCGCACATTAATGGGTGTAGAACAATGTCTTTTGATCCTTCTTCCTCATATCACGCTGAGCATTCCTCTGCGCATCTGTTGCATTTTCTAGAAGTGCAACCTGAATGTAACCATCATTGACGAGATCAAGAACATCTTAAGCACCAAACAACACACGCATCTGAATCATCCATCGATTTTAGTTCTTGCCATCATTTCCATTCTTGTTCAACTTTGTGAAAATCACTCAGATCTCACCAAACACTGGTGTTTTCCAATCCCGTAGAATCAAGAAATGTGATTTTGTTACGATTCTGATTCAGAAATTCAATACGAAATCAAGAAACAAAATCATTCACACAACGTCTCACCTTTCACTCGTGTTTCTTTGTGTTTCCCCGTGGATATGAATCAGAGTTCTAGATACCAACTATTGATGCATAAGATGAAGAAGATGGAGAGAGAGAGAGAGAGAGAGAGAGAGAGTAACAAACTCTAATGAACTTTCACTACTATTCCACCAATGGTTACATAGAGAACGGTTACTCCACTATTTTTGCATTCAGCGTGTTACATTACTTAATGGCTAAGCACATTACTCACTTATATACACAAACAATAATGACACGTAGAAAAAATACTAAAATACTGAATCATTCTTCAACAAATTAAAACTTGTGATTTGATTTACTAAAAACAACGCTAAATCCATATATAATAATAAATTTTATTTTATGGTAAAAGTTTGGTATAAATCTAACATTATTATTTTTAAATAGTTGAAAGGGTAACTATGGATAGATAATTTACAATTAGTTGTATAAATACAATAAACATGCAATCTTTATAATTGTAAAACTGCTAACCAAGTGATAGGTATGTTTTGAATTGATATGCACTAAGTGGGTCCAAATCAGGTGCGTAACATTTTGGTACTTTTTGCAATATAATAGTACATATTAATAGGCAAGACAACATAACCCGTACCTGCATGTACCCACCCGAACCTGCTCCGAAATTGATGGGGAAAATCTTCTTTGACTGGATTTGGGTTTCCCCCGATTATAAAGTATGGGGACGGGTCGGGTAATGGGGACACTAGTACCCGCCCCGTTTATTTTATTATGTACACTATTATTTATTTTTGATGATTTAGAATATTAAATAAATGGCCAATATTTTAATATTTTGATTTGTATTAATTATTTAAAATATTCAAATGTATGTAGGAAATTTTTTTAGATTGTTTTATTTTATTATTTGTAATGTAGTTTAATTTTTTAAAAAGTAAATATTTATATTAAAAAATTGATTTTACTAAACGGATGGTGGCGGGGCGGGGATACCCGAACCCAACCTAAACCCGTTTGGGTTTTAATTCTCCATCTCCGTTTGGGTTTAGAGCGGGGAACTTAGATTTTTTGGGGAGGTAAAAACCGTCTCCGATCCACCTCATTGACATGCCTACATATTAGAATAAAAGAAATATTTATCATGAATCGAATCGATGTCTTTCAAAATTAAAACTTAATACTTTTCTCCTACGTTATCTAACTCGCAATACTTGCTATGTTCCACAAGTATTTATATATAATTATTATTGTATATAATTTATAAAAAGATTGAACTCCTTATATTTTGGAGGCCTCGTGCGACAGGTTGCACAGATTCAAAATTGACCTTTTATATATATATATATATATATATATATATATATATATATATATATATATATATATATATATATATATATATATATATATATATTTTATAGAAATTAAAATTATAAATATTAATCCTCAGATTTAATTAATGGTCGAGATTTTACGTTTTTTCTACCAAAAAATAATTATATTTACGTTAATTACACTAAATCGCAAGTTGTGTCTCCCTCCAAAACCTCAAGGTTTTATAAGCCGTCCTCAATTTACTATTTATTGCCGCCATCTTTTCTTATATTAAGAATTGTTTCTAGGTATTCTACTATTCATTGCGTCAAGGTATATAGTTTATTATTCATTTGTTTTCTTAATTTCTCTGTAGCTACCCACTGCGGTATTTGTTGTAGTAAATTATTTACTCTTGTTCTCTCCTCATCACAATCACTTCTATTCCAATTAAATGTAAGAGATTATTGTGAATTTTGAAGCTTTATATTAGTTTTTATTTTCTAATTCATCATCAACTTATTATTAGTTTCATATCTTATTAAATTATTAATTATAATATACCTATTTTATACCTTCTTAATAAAAGTTTGAAACATAATGAAGATGATCAACCAGCCCTCAATACTACACAAGCTGCTCATATACAATAATCAGTACAGATAATTATAATTACGATATCTATAAATAAATAGACAATATTTCAATTTTAATATTTTTATTTTCTTTCTTATAGACAAATCAAGAGATTCTATATTATGATGAAGAAATCAAACCCAAGGTGGACACATTTTTTATTCACTCGAAGATGGTGAAATTTTTATAAAAAATATGCACACTGTGTTGGTTTTAGTGTGCGCTGCTTGAAAATAAAAATAAAGATGGTTTTGAGCGATTGAAGTATTTTGTTTATGCAAAATAAGGTTACCAACCAAATGTCCATTTTTTCAAATAATCCATTTTTTCAAATAAATCTCCAAAATAATCAATTTTTTCATCTATTTCTCAAACTAATTCACTTTCAAACAAAAAAAAAGTCTCAAAACAAATGAGACGTCAATTCAATTGACGATTGTGTACAACACATAAGAGGAGACGTCAATCCAATTGATCATAGGCGTCAATTGTATTGACGCCTCCTCTTATGTGTTGTACATATGCGCTAATTGGATTGACACCTCCTTTGTTTTGAGATTATTTTTTTTTGAAAGTGGGTTAATTTGAAAAATAGATGGAAAAATGGATTATTTTGAATATTTATTTGAAAAAATGGGTTATTTAGATAAAAATTTATGATATTTGCACCATTTACTAGAGTGAACCATCATAGATAATCTGCTATTTTTGGAGCTTCCTTCATAGCGAAAGAAAAAGCCGATTCATTCATATGGTTATTTGAAAAGTTGTTGGAAGCTATGAGAGAAAATAAACCAAATGTTATAATAAAAGATCAAGATCCTTCCATGAAAATAGCAATTGATAAGTGTCGTACCCCAAAATTTGCCCATTAATCTTGCAAAACATTTCTCGAAGTACTCCGACTTATTCTGCAAGGCACTGACATTAAAGGAACAAAAGCCCAGCTCACAACAGGCCCAATCCAGAAAATGGTCCAAACTAGCTCGCTCGCTAGGCGAGCAATTCCTTCGCCTAGCGAACCCCTCGTTATGACACTCGCCCCAGCGAAGCACCAGATCCAGAAAAAGCCCAAAGTAGCTAGCTCGCTAGGCGAGCAATTCCTTCGCCTAGCGAAGCTTGCGAATATCAGAATTTCTGGGCTTCATTCTGAGCCCATTAGGTCACAACAAGAGCACTATAAATAGCCAAGCTTCAGTCACGAAAAGAAAGAGAAAAACAGAGGAAGACGGAGGGAAACCCTGGCACAGAGACCCTGGAGCTCAACTTAGAGTATTCCGAATAAAGAAACCCTGAAGGCCGCTCATCCGCTCCGAAGCTACCGCCGCCCAACTCCATCCGATACCAAAAGTGATCAGTCTCTCCAACACAGCAGCTTAGTTGCAAACAGGTTTGCGCATCACTATTGTTTTATGCTTTTAATCGGTAATCGCTATATACATAAAGCATCATGATTGAAGTTTCGAATATGTAATTTGATTCCACATGCGAATTTAAATATGCTTGAATATCATGTTTGTCTATGCTATGCCTGTAATCAAATGCCATAAAAGTTCAGGTTTCCGGAGATCATGCTGCCATCAAATTCAAAACCCGTGGCCGCTCGCTAGCACATCGCTAAGCGAGCCTGCAACGAGCATTCGCTGAGCCTTCGCTAGGCGAAGCAGGAGCGAACGAAGCAGTGGCCTTTTTGTTTCTTTTCTATTCTGCCTTATGCTTATCTGATCAATACTCATTATAATTCTGCATCATTTGGCCTGAGTTCATGACTGTTGTGTTTGTTTTATGGTGCAACTTTCAATTATACTTTATCTCGATGCTCTAATCCGTGTGTTGAATTGTGTAAAGGCTTACATATTCTCGAAGAAACGGCCGGCCAGGTATTCCACCTTATGTGTGGGATACCCTTATGGAGATTCACTATGAATTACTCAATTGATTTTAATGTATTAATTTTATGGCGAAAACCCACCCTAATGGCTTGATTGTTCTTAATGTATTGGTTTTAATATGGACCTAATTACATACTTGATGAAGGCTACCTAATTAATTGTAAAGCCTTGCCTTTAAATAAATGATCTCGGACCTCTCTTTGTTACCCTACGATATTACGATATTACGGTATTACGGTCATGTCCCGCGAATGTGGGGATGCACTTAGCAAAGGCCCTTCGGTTAAATCATCATAGTCCCTCGAATGTTGCCTTTGTCCCTCGAGGACCCTTCGGTGTAGCCTACGGTTATATGATGATAGTCCCTTCGAATGCTAAGGTATCCTCACAACTGTTGCCTTCAATGACCAATCGACGACCCTACGATGACCCTTTTACATCCAAAGGATAAAATTACTTGCTTCTCAATAGTAAGGACAGTTTTACCCCCATAAGGATAGGAAATGCCCGTAAAGACCTCGGACAGGTATAACCCTTAATTGCTCATTCATAACCTAAAATACTTTTCACACCTCACACATTTCAAAACATCCTTTTTTAGAAAATCACCACTTAGCATACATCCGTACTAGGATCATTGCCGAGTTATATTTTTCTAAACAACTTTCAAAACTAAACGAGATAACCACTTTGTATACATTCATACAAGAATCATTACAAAGTTAAATTCTCCCTTTCAAAACACTTTCTACGCATTTTTCAACACTTTTTTCAAAATGAGAAAAACATAAATGATTGAGCAATTAAGAGCCCATGGATAACCATGGATACAAAGGGTGCTAACACCCTCCCTTTGTATAATGTACCTCCCGAACCTAAGAATCTAAATTAAGGTCTTTCCTGTTCTTTTCCACCTTTCCTTATTGGATAAAAGAAAAGTCGGTGGCGACTCTTGCTAACCACGACATTGCGATTAAAAACACATTAAAGTCAGTTCACCGTATGACAGAACTGGCGACTCTGCTGGGGACTACAAAGAGAGGTCACCTTAAAAAAAAAAAAATCATTTATGTTTTCAATTGTTCCTTCTTTTAAGGGTATTTTCGAGTGAAAGATCCTACACCCGGATCTAGTGTACCTTAAGTAAGTAGCAATAGATCATCGCGACTATCCGGCGTATACTAGAATGGTTAAAATGATGGCTACGGTTAATGTGACACTTTGGATGTCCTGATGTTCCTCATGTTTACTTGAGGAAAAATTTGGCATTCGTGTGGTGTCATCAAAGCATTGACCAGACCTTTAAAACCCTAATTAACTCATCCTGGCCATTAGAAAGTAGTGAGATAACTGACTTCGGTTCCGACTGGGGTTGGTTGAGACTCGATACTACACTCTTTGAGATTGGACTTTAGGGAAGCTTTGGTCAACCACTTGGTGTTGCACTGAAGTGGACTTAAAGAAAGGTCAATGATTTGAGATCCTTCTAGAACCCGGTTACTATTCTAGGACAGGTTGAACCAACCAAACTTCAGTGGGGAGGGTACTTACCTATGGAACTCATGCAAGCCTTAAAACCTAGGAATGATTGTGTGACTTGTTTATGCTTATTATTTGCATAACAGCATAACATCATAACATCATAACATCATAACATCATTGTACTAACCATTTCAAGGACTTAGGAATTTAGCTTTGCTCTGTTAAACAGGTTATGGCTTCCAGGAAGACTATCCGGATCAATCTCGTAACGATCTCTCCTCAACTCAAGGATTTAGTGTCAGAACTTCCCGATCATGCTCAGTTCAACAAGAAACATGGTCATCTCCTCAATTTGGTTACCACTGGTTTCAAAGAAGATATGATGAGAGTCCTATTCCAGTTCTTCGATCCTAAACATCATTGCTTTACTTTCCCAGATTATCAGTTGGTACCCACATTAGAAGAATTCTCCAAGTTGCTTGGGATACCTATCCTTGATCAAATACCTTTCAGTGGTCTGGAAAAGATTCCGAAGTCTGAAGAAGTTGCCGCAGCTTTACACATGACAAAGTCTGACATTGAAACTAATTGGGTAACAAGAAGTGGAGTTAAGGGTTTACTTGCCAAATTTCTGATGAATAAGGCCCGAGAATTCCTAAAAGTTATGGATGTCCATGCTTTTGAAGATGTCCTAGCATTACTGATCTATGGTTTGGTGTTATTCCCTAATCCAGACCAATTCATAGACATGAATGTTGTTAAGATATTCCTCACTCATAACCCTGTGCCTACTTTGCTCGGAGACATTTTGCATTCCCTTCACACTCGTACTATGAAGAAGCAAGGGACTCTCATGTGCTGCGTACCCTTATTGTCTAGGTGGTTTATTTCGCACCTTCCTCAATCAGTCTTGAAGAATGATCAAAATCGGAAATGGTCTCAAAGGATAATGGCACTCTCCCATTCAGACATCCGTTGGTGTTCTAATCTCAGAGAAAATGTTATCCTCATCGACCGTTGTGGAGAATTCTCTAACGTACCACTCTTGGGGATAAGAGGGGGTATTACCGATAACCCAGCTTTAGCCCTACGTCAGTTTGGGTATGCTCGAAGAGATGGTCCACATGAGGTAATTATTCAAGGCACTGTGTTTGACTATGACGACGACTCTCAAGGTCTCCGTCAAAGGTTTGTACGAGCTTGGGGCATGGTGAAAAGAAGCACTTTAGGACAGAAAAATTCTATTCCTATGGAGCCTTATCTCAGATGGGTACGAGCCAGAGCTCGTGAACTTGTCATGCCATATCTTGCAGTCGGGCCATTGATTGTTGAACCAGGAGTTGAAGGAAATACTTCTCAGATCATTCCTTATCCAGATATGCCTACCGAGGTTGAGGAATTGAAAAGATCCTGGACCCAGTTGAGAGAAGAAAGGGATACTTTTGAGGCTCAGTTCAATGCAGAAAGGAAGAAAGTACTAGAGCTCACCAGCCAGCTTAATGAGGAACGAAGACTCAATGCATATCTTCGCCCAAAAAGAAGCCGTCCCTGGGAGGCTTGAGCTTTTATTTTTTGTAATGAACATTGATTAAAGAAATTATTAATAAAAATCTCTTTCTTTTGGTAGTTTACGCAAAGTTAAATTCCAAAAGTCCTTGAAAACATTTCATGCATTGCATAGCATAACATAACATTGCATAACAAGTATTCCGAAGGACCATATTCTCACGGTCTGCTTCTTAAACAGAAAAATGGCTCTCGAACAAACTGTCAAAGATCTCCAGACTCAGAATGCTCAATTCCAGGAGATGATGCTGAGCTTATCCAAGGGGCAGGAAGAACTGAAGGCTCTCTTGCTCGAGAAGAAAGACCCGAAACCTGTGAGTTACATTAACCCGGGAAGGAGGCGTAAAGGACAGGCTGCAGGAATCAAGATTAGAATTCTGAATGGTCCAGAAGAGGGGACGGATTCAGAAGATGAGAATGTTGATCCTTCCAACCCTGAGGATGACGATGAAGACTATGAAAATGAGCAGTACTCTCCAAGAGATGATAAATACAAGTTGCTGGAAGAACGTATGCTAGCCATGGAGGGTCAGAAGGCGCCCGGTCTGGATTTCGAAAGTTTGGGTCTGGTCTCCGATGTGACCATCCCTCGCAAATTCAAGATCCCCACTTTCACTAAGTACGATGGTGCGTCCTGTCCTCAGATGCATCTGAGGGCTTATGTGAGAAAGATTCAGCCGCATACCACTGATAGGAAGCTATGGATCCATTTCTTCCAAGAAAGTCTGTCTGGCACTCAGTTGGAATGGTATTATCAGCTCGAAAATTCTGACATCCGCACCTGGACTGATTTAGCAACAGCTTTCTATAAACAGTACCAGTATAATTCTGAGCTAGCGCCTACTCGGCTACAGTTGCAGAATATGGCTATGGGATCTAAAGAAAGCTTCAAAGAGTATGCTCAGAAATGGAGAGATTTGGCCGGCAGAGTCAAACCCCCTATGACTGACCGAGAATTAGTAGACCTGTTCATGGGTAGACTGACTGGCCCATTCTACGGCCATCTGCTGGGAAGTTCTTCATCAGGTTTCACTGAACTTATACTGACAGGTGAACGGGTGGAGAGCGGCATTCGAAGTGGAAAGATACAGGCAGCTACCTCTGCAAGCAGCAAAAAGTCCTATCATGGGAAGAATGAATCAAATGTTGTGTACGGTCAAAGGAGTCGTAATAAGAAAAATAGTGACCAGGCCGTTGGAGCAGTTACAATTGCAGCCCCGCCAGCTCAAAACTTCCAGCACAGACAAGACAGACCAAGAAGGCAGTTTACCAAGATCAATATGACTTTAGCACAAGCACTGCAAAGTATGCTAAAGGCAAACTTAATCACTCTCAGAGGTCCTCCTGCAAATGTCAACACTACTTCGCCTCGTTATAATCCCAATGCCAGGTGTGCATATCACTCTGATAGCCCCGGGCATGATACAAACGACTGTTGGTTGTTGAAGAACAAAATTCAGGATATGATCGACGCTGGGGAAATTGAATTCGAGCCTCCGGAGACTCCTAATGTCATCACGGCACCTATGCCTAATCATGACAAGGCTGTTAATGCTGTCGATGACGATTTCCTCATCACTACTGTAGCGGACTTAACATCTCCTCTCCTGGCCATCAAGAAGAAGTTGTTGCAAACTGGTTTATTTCCAGGTTGTGTTGAAAATTGCGATCTCTGTGTATTCCGACCCAATGATTGCCTGAAATTGAGGAATGGTATTCAACAGCTGATAGATGATCGTACGATTCTCTTCGAAAGGATTCCTAAGGTGGAAAACACTGTTGAAGAAATATCTGTGATTGCAAGGTCCAAAGTTCCAGTGAAGATTACTGCTCCCAGAGTACCCGTGAAGATTACATCTGAGCCCAAGGTAGCTCCCCTAATCATTACTGCACCTGGCCCAGTACCGTATTCTTCAAGCAAAGCCATTCCGTGGAATTATGGGGGTGATGTTTACATCCATGGCGTAAAGCAAGTTGGTAATTCTGCTAATCCTAATGACATTGTTGGGACTAGTAAAGTTACTCGAAGCGGAAGGATCTTCTCTCCAGAGATCTCACCTCCAGTTCCCGAAAACCAAGGGAAGGAACCAGTCAACCCCTCTCAGTCAGAGACACCGGTCGAAGTTACTCCTGAAGATGTTGCCAAACAGGAAATGGAAGAAGTGCTGAAAATCATCCGCAAGAGTGATTTTGATGTGGTAGAACAGTTGGGGCATACCCCGTCTAAGATCTCGATGTTGTCCTTGTTGTTATCTTCTGAATCTCATGCCCATGCCTTGATAAAGTTCTTGAAGACTGCTCATGTACCTCAGGAGACCTCCGTCGATCAGTTCGAAAACTATGTTGCTAACCTGACTGTTGACGATGGCCTAGGTTTTTCCAATGCTGACCTGACACCAGCAGGGAAGAATCACAATAAAGCCCTGCATATTTCTATTGAGTGTAAGGGGATCACCTTGTCTCATGTGTTGATCGATAATGGCTCTTCTTTGAATGTGCTACCGAAAGCCGTGCTCGATAAACTTGACTGTAAAGGCATTGAACTGAAGCCTAGTGACATTGTGGTGCGCGCTTACGATGGTGCGAAAAGTGTTGTCCATGGTGAAGTGGTTCTCCCTATCAAGATAGGACCTCAAGTCTTCGACACTACCTTTCACGTAATGAATATTCGTCCTGCCTATTCCTGCTTGCTGGGACGCCCTTGGATTCACGGGGCAAGTGCTGTAGCTTCGTCTCTCCATCAAAAGCTGAGATATCCAATAGAGGGTAAGATCGTCACTGTGTGTGGGGAAGAAGAGTATATCGTCAGTAGTGTGCATACCTTCAGATACGTTGAGATGGATGGTGAATTCTTCGAGACTCCGTCTCAGTCATTTGAAGTGGTTCCTCCGCCCAGTCTTGTCCTTAAGCCAACTCCCCTGGTGCCCGAGGTTGTTCGTGCTCCTCCTGCCATGATTTCTCTGAAAGATGCTCAAGCTGTGGTCGAAAAGGGTGGTCGTACTGGTTGGGGTCAACTGATCAACGTACCCTACAAGTCTGATAAATCTGGGCTGGGATTTAACTCTGAAAAGATGGTCAAAGATCAAATCAATGCTGTAGAAGATGCTGATAGCGACTGCGACCTGGATAGCTGGATTTACCCAACAATTGGTGACGGACTCAATAATTGGAAGGCTGAAGACATTATCCCGATTACCTTTAGTCAGGAGTAATTGTTATTTAGTATTGCAAATTTTAGTTTTGTCATTGAACTTCTTAAGGCATTGTGTCTATGCCCGGGGCACAATAGCTAATTTGTTAAGGGTTTTGTCATTTCATAAGCATATTCACATTCAATAAATCAATGGACTTTTCGCATTCAAATATTGTGCTCTTTATCTTTCCTGTTAGATTTCAATCAAGCTATGCTTTCTTACACACACTCACGTCACAAATTGCAGATCCGTATCCACTCTGGATCCTATTGAGAATAGTTCTACTACTGTTCATTATGACTTTGAAAATCCGATCTACCTAGCTGAGGATGGAAGTGAGGAAGATTGTGAAGTACCTGGAGAGCTTGCCAGACTGTTACTGCAAGAAGAAAGGACTATACAGCCGCATGAGGAGACAATCGAAATTGTGAATCTGGGTACTGAAGTAGACAGAAAAGAAGTCAAAATAGGAGCAGGCTTGGAAAACAGTATCAAAGGAAGATTGATTCAGATGTTACATGACTATGTAGAGATTTTTGCGTGGTCTTATGAAGACATGCCAGGATTGGATACTGACATAGTAGTGCATCGTCTGCCAATGAAAGAAGACTGTCGTCCTGTTAAGCAAAAGGTTCGCCGCATGCGTCCTGAAATGTCTGAGAAAATCAAAGCCGAAGTTATGAAACAATTCAATGCCGGTTTTCTAGCCGTTACTTCTTATCCTCAATGGGTTGCTAATGTGGTACCAGTGCCGAAGAAGGATGGTAAGGTGCGAATGTGCGTAGATTACAGAGATTTGAATAAAGCGAGTCCCAAAGATGACTTTCCACTCCCGCACATCGATGTTCTGGTAGATAACACCGCTCAACACAAAGTGTTCTCCTTCATGGATGGATTCTCAGGATATAATCAGATTAAGATGGCACCTGAGGACATGGAGAAAACTACGTTTGTGACGCAATGGGGCACTTTCTGTTACAAAGTAATGCCATTCGGTTTAAAGAACGCCGGGGCAACATACCAGCGCGCTATGGTGGTTTTGTTTCATGATATGATTCATCATGAAATAGAAGTATATGTGGATGACATGATAGCCAGATCTCATACTGAAGAAGAACATCTTGATCATTTATACAAACTGTTTGAGAGGTTGAAGAGGTATAAATTGAGATTGAACCCGAACAAATGCACCTTTGGCGTAAGATCCGGTAAACTCTTGGGCTTTATTGTCAGTGGTAAAGGAATTGAGGTTGACCCGGCTAAGGTAAGAGCTATTCAAGAAATGCCAATTCCTCGTACAGATAAAGAAGTCAGAGGTTTCTTGAGACGTTTGAACTACATTGCCCGGTTTATCTCCCATTTAACTGCTACCTGCAAGCCCATCTTCAAACTACTGAGGAAGAATCAAGAGATGATATGGAATGACGAATGTCAAGAAGCTTTTGAAAAAATCAAGAAGTATCTCCAGGAACCTCCAATTCTGATACCACCAGTTGAAGGAAGACCTCTAATCATGTATTTGACCGTGTTAGAAAGTTCAATGGGGTGCGTGTTGGGGCAACATGACGAGTCTGGTCGAAAAGAGCATGCTATATACTACCTTAGCAAAAAGTTTACCGACTGTGAAACAAGATACTCACTGCTCGAGAAAACTTGCTGTGCTTTGGCTTGGGCTGCTCGTCGACTAAGACAGTATATGTTGAATCATACCACTTTATTGATTTCTAAGATGGATCCTATCAAATATATATTCGAGAAACCTGCCCTCTCCGGAAGAATATCAAGATGGCAGATGATTCTAACAGAATATGATATCCAGTATACTACCCAGAAAGCAATCAAAGGAAGCGTGCTAGCTGATCATTTGGCTCATCAAGCGGTGGACGACTACCAATCTATGAATTTTGAGTTCCCAGATGAGGATGTCATACTTGTTACTGATCATGAAAAACCGGGACCGGATGAAGGACCTGAACTGGGATCCCGATGGACTATGGTTTTTGATGGATCTTCCAATGCATTGGGCCACGGTGTTGGTGTTGTAATTATCTCTCCCGGGGGGTACCATACACCTTTCACTGCTAGACTATGTTTTCATTGTACCAATAATATGGCTGAGTATAAAGCATGTATTTTGGGACTCAAGGCTGCTATAGACCTGCGAATCAAGTTTTTGAGCGTGTACGGGGACTCAGCGTTGGTAATCAGTCAGATCAAAGGAGAATGGGACACTAAACATCCGAATCTCATCCCTTACCGAGAACGGGTGATGACATTAATCCCATACTTTGAAGAGATTACATTTGAACATATTCCACGGGAAGAGAATCAGTTGGCGGACGCACTGGCCACCATGTCATCTATGTTCAGAGTCAGATGGGACGATGACGCTCCCAGGATCGCTATTGAACGATTAGATGAACCGGCATACTGTTATGAACTTAACACTGAGGGAGTACGGGAAAAACCTTGGTTCCACGAAGTAAAAAGATATTTAGAAGCTCAGGAATACCCTGAAGGGGCATCCATCAATGACAAAAAATTCCTGAGGAAGTTCTCCGCTAAATTCTTTCTGAGTAATGGAGTATTATACAAACGTAATCATGATTCGACTCTGCTTCGCTGCGTGGATAAAAAGGAAGCAGAAAGGATTATGGAAGACATGCACGACGGTATTTTTGGGACTCATTCTAGTGGACATACAATGGCCAAGAAGATTCTGAGATCAGGGTATTATTGGTCTACCATGGAAGCTGATTGCCACCATCACTCTAGAACCTGTCACAAGTGTCAGATCTATGCGGACAAAGTACATGTGCCTCCTGCTCCATTGAACGTGTTGACGGCACCTTGGCCCTTTGCCATGTGGGGCATCGATATGATTGGAGAGATTAAACCTACGGCTTCTAATGGACATCGCTTCATTCTCGTCGCTATTGATTACTTTTACAAAGTGGGTAGAGGCAACCTCATTTGCTTCTGTCACCAAGAATGTGGTGGCACGGTTCATCAAGAATAGTCTCATTTGTCGGTATGGCATCCCTGAAAGAATTATCACTGACAATGGTACTAACTTGAACAATAAAATGATTACTGAACTTTGCACGCAGTTCAAAATAAAACACCATAATCTTCTCCGTACCGGCCAAAGATGAACGGCACCGTGGAGGCTGCTAATAAGAATATCAAGAAGATCATACAAAAGATGACAGTAACGTACAAAGACTGGCACGAGATGTTACCGTTTGCTCTCCATGGTTATCGCACTTCAGTGCGCACTTCGACAGGGGCGACTCCTTTCTCTTTAGTCTACGGAACGGAAGCCGTTTTACCAGTGGAAGTTCAGATTCCCTCTCTAAGAATCATGAAAGAGGCAGGCTTGGATGAAGATGAATGGATTCGAACTCGACTCGACCAGATAAATTTGATTGATGAGAAGAGGTTGGCAGCTGTTTGTCATGGTCAGATGTATCAGAAACGGATGATCAAAGCTTTCAATAAGAAGGTTAAGCCAAAGGTATATCAGGCTGGTAACTTGGTAATCAAGCGTATCATACTACCACAGGGTGATTCCAGGGGCAAATGGACTCCCACATACGAAGGGCCATTTGTAGTTAAGAAGGTATTCTCTGGTGGAGCCATGATGCTTGCTACAATGGATGGCGAGGATTTCCCGCATCCCGTGAACGCAGACATAGTCAAAAAATACTACGCATAAAAAAGACCCGCTGGGTCGACGTACCTAGGCAAAAGTAAGGGCATCCCGGCGAACCAAAAGGGTTCGGGCAAAAATTAGGGATAAACATATAAAAATGTACACCCGGCAAGTCGAAAACCTGAAAAGGCGGCTTCGGCAAAAAAGGGTATCCTGGTGGACTGAAAACCTGAAAAGGCGGTCCAGGCAAAAATTAAGGATTAAAGCGTATGACTATGTTCCGTTCTCAGTCAGCTTCCACCAAGTTCAAAGGACTGAACAAGCTAATCACTTCCATCCGACAGCAGGAGATGAGATGCTTAAAGACATAATGACAGTAGCGGAGCTAATATCAATAGGACTTTTTCTGCATAGCTTTCTCTTTGTTTTCTTGACAATTTCCTCTTACTAGGATTTCTGTCTCTTTGTACACAAATTGCCTGTTTATAGGCCCTTTTTCGAAATCAATACAATGTCATCTCCAAAAAGTTGATTTCGTTTTTACTTTTCTGTTTTGTTTGCGTAAACGTCCATTGATTTAATTTGAATTGATTTATGCATTTGAATATGATCAATGTTTACCAAAAAATGCATGCCTAGAATAGTAATAGCAATTACTATACGACTTCAGGATCGAGGAGAAGGTCTAACCATGTCTCCCAATGAATCCGGTGCCAATTCGATTCCCCGGCAACGCCGGTTATTCTCCCTAAGAAATTGGCATCACTAGACCAACTGGTCATCTTTTCTACCCCGGCCAAGCTCTGCCGAATGTTTTTGCCATCAGATAAAAATCAAACACCCCCAGCTGAGACAGGGTCGTCAGTACAAATATCTCCGACCAGCAGACTAGATTTATTTCCCCAGTAGAATCCCCGGGAAGAATGTTTCAGACGCATATGCATTCATTACATCATTTCACATCACATACCTGCAGACAATGTTCACATTTATTTCATTCCGCATCATATACATTACACCGTTTCATAGCATGCACATGCATACCATGTTCGCAGGCTTAAAACATCTCATGCACCATGACATTGCATGAAACTAACTTGATCTTTCAGGTTAATTATCCTCCTGATCACATTCAAGATTCGAATACAGCTCTCGGATATAATCCACGTGACAGACTCTATGACATTCTCCTAATGGTGGCATCTTTAAGCCCATCCCAGATATTCATTGCAAATGCAACCACAAATATTATCAGATACAACCTAACGTACGGTTCATTCTGATTCAGATCAACATATGACTCCTTCAACTCAGATACGATCTAACGTACGATCCATTCTGACCTTCAACTACTCCAATACGGTCTAACGTACGACCCATTTGGATACTCAAATCCTCAGATGCTGCCTAGCGCACGGTACATTCCGAGGTGTAGTCTAGCGTACGACTACTTTCTTCTTCAGATACAGCCTAACGTACGGCTCATTCTGCAACTCCAATACGGTCTAACGTACGACCCATTTGGACACTCAAATCCTCAGATGCTGCCTAGCGTACGGTACATTCCGAGGTGTAGTCTAGCGTACGACTACTTTCTTCTTCAGATACAGCCTAACGTACGGCTCATTCTGCAACTCCAATACGGTCTAACGTACGACCCATTTGGATACTCAAATCCTCATATGCTGCCTAGCGTACGGTACATTCCGAGGTGTAGTCTAGCGTACGACTACTTTCTTCTTCAGATACAGCCTAACGTACGGCCCATTCTGCAACTCCAATACGGTCTAACGTACGACCCATTTGGACACTCAAATCCTCAGATGCTGCCTAGCGTACGGTACATTCCGAGGTGTAGTCTAGCGTACGACTACTTTCTTCTTCAGATACAGCCTAACGTACGGCTCATTCTGCAACTCCAATACGGTCTAACGTACGACCCATTTGGATACTCAAATCCTCAGATGCTGCCTAGCGTACGGTACATTCCGGGGTGTAGTCTAGCGTACGACTACTTTCTGCTTCAGATACAGCCTAACGTACGGCTCATTCTGCAACTCCAACACGGTCTAACGTACGACCCATTTGGACCTTCAACTCAGATGCGATCTAGCGTACGATCCATTCTGATTCCACCTTCGTCAGATACAGCCTAATGTACGGCTCATTCTGCAACTCAGATACGATCTAGTATACGATCCATTCTGATTTTTCATCCCCAGCAAAGTCATCCGCCTAATGGATAACTCATTTTGCTGCTCGGATGCGATCTAGCATACGATCCATCCTGATCCTTTATCCCCAGCAGTATATAACACACTCCGACTCCCCGGCGAAGTCGACAGCATAATGGATGATTCATTATACGGTCTAGCGTATGACCCGGTATGACACCCATGTCTCCGGATATCGTCTAACTTCCTGGATGGCATCTTTAAGCCCATCTCCATCAAGACTGGTTGACAAGTGCAAATTTTTGGGGCATTCTAGTGTTCAATAATCTTCCACCTCCAGACCACGAACGGCATACTCGCCGTCCTAACTCTCTCGGTTCAAGAATATTGAACAGGGGCAGCTGTCGTACCCCAAAATTTGCCCATTAATCTTGCAAAACATTTCTCGAAGTACTCCGACTTATTCTGCAAGGCACTGACATTAAAGGAACAAAAGCCCAGCTCACAACAGGCCCAATCCAGAAAATGGTCCAAACTAGCTCGCTCGCTAGGCGAGCAATTCCTTCGCCTAGCGAATGTAACACCCTTCTAAAATACCCCAATTATTTAATTAAAAATAATAAACATATAACAATTCAGAGTAATTATGCCATTCAAGGGTGTCACACAATTATTCACACCATTCAACAATATAACAGTCATGCTCTTTTATTAATCCAAAACATAAATATTTGCATAAAACGCAGCGGATAGAGATCTCCTCAATCATGTAAAACATGTAACATTCACATGTAAATTATTCAACAATATAAAACATCCCATCCCGATGTTACATCTATCAGAGCACGACCCACTAAGGAGACTACACTAGACTCCAAGCATTCGCTTCTACTCAACTCATTTCTCGTTACCTGAAAAATAGTTGTAAGGGTGAGTTCCTCAATCAATATAATAAGCATTATGAAATATCATGTAATGCTAAGTAAATAACACATTAATCACCCTAATCACAACATACAATCAGTAACAGCACATCAGCTCAACATCATACTCACACCAACATAAATCACAAGTATAATCTCAAATCATACTCCATAACATCACAAACACACGTATAATATTGGAATACATCCATTCATATTATACGCCATACATACATTATGCAATGAGACTCCACACATGCGGTACCGACTATTCTTGAACATATAGTTCAAGCTCACCGATCCCTCCAGATACGGCTACTAAGCTCACTAGTCCCACTCATTTGAGACCTAGTGACTCACTCACTAATTCCTCGCTATGGGAATTAGCTACAGCCCCAAAGGCTAGACTATGCACACTAATCACCTAGCATGCCAACATCAACAACAAATCCACAATGATTCACTCACTAATTCCTCACCATGGGAATTAGCTACAACCCCAAGGGCTATGCTATGCACGCTAATCATCTAGCAATGCAACATCAACAACAATCCACAATGGACATATGCTCACACTCTAAGCCATACAACAGTCCATTCACAAATACATGCACAATATATACATTCACAACATTATGCATATCATCAGACCTCATCAACACATGTATCAAAACATCATTATCATGTAAAGCAATTAAACACAGTATTAGCACACTCTACTAATACCTATACTGCTCAAAACAGCGGGATATAATCCCTATTACATCACATGCCAACATAGGCCAACTCTCAATTATGTACACCACATTAAATTAACAATTTTTCCATACTGCAACAGTGTTAACCGGTTAACGCCCTGGGTTAACCGGTTAACGCAGGCAAAAACACATTTTCTGGCAAAACGCAACAGTGTTAACCGGTTAACGCCCTGGGTTAACCGGTTAACGCAGGCAAAACAGTACATTTTCACAATTCAAAACAGTGTTAACCGGTTAACACCCTGGGTTAACCGGTTAACGCAGACAAAACAGCAGTTCCTGCGCTAACACAAGGCAGAATGCAGAATTCTCCGCATTTTCCGCCGTTGGAGGACTTCCGGACCTCCGATTCCGATCCCGTAAGAAGCTATACGTTCGGAATTTCACAACTAACCCAAACACAGATCCAATTACAGTCTAAATACAATTTATCCAACATAATTCTTCAGCATCAACAATCCCAATTAGGGTCAGATTAACGGCTTATCACTACCCATCACATATTATCCCATAATACCCATTAATCGACGATAAACCCCCCTTACCTGATTAATCCGGCGAATCTCAAGCTCCAAGCTCTTCTCTTCTTCAACCTTCTTCCTCTTGCCCTGCCTCTTGCCCTTTTCCTCTTTCACGATCGCTTTCTGCTTTTCACGTAAAACCTTATTTTCCAAAATGAACTCTTTTCTCTTATTTCCAACTTATATATTTTCCAAATAATAATAATAATAATAATCCAATAATAATAATAATAAAATTTCCAATTATTTAATTAAATTAATAAATAAATTATTAACTCAATTTAAATAATTATTTATTATTATCGGGGTGTTACAACTCTCCCCCACTAAAAGAGTTTTCGTCCTCGAAAACATACCTCAAGCGAACAACTCTGGGTAAGACTCCTTCATCTTACTCTCAAGTTCCCAAGTCACATTGCCACCTGCTGGTCCTCCCCAAGCTACCTTCACCAAGGCAATCTCTTTACCCCGCAACTGCTTCAACTCTCGATCCTCGATCCTCATAGGTGATGTTTCAACAGTCAGGTTATCTCTCACCTGTACATCATCTACTTGGACTACATGCGACGGATCATGAATGTACCTCCTCAACTGAGACACATGAAAAACCTCATGCAAATTTGCAAGCGACGGCGGTAAAGCGACACGATAGGCTACCTCCCCTATCCTCTCCAAAATCTGATAAGGACCAATAAATCGAGGTGTCAACTTCTTCGACTTCAAAGCTCGACCAACACCAGTTATCGGAGTAACACGAAGAAACACATGATCTCCCTCTTGGAACTCAAGTGACTTCCTCCTCTTATCATGATAACTCTTCTGACGACTCTGAGCAATCCTCATCTTCTCCTGAATCATCTTAATCTTTTCCGTAGTTTGTTGAACAATCTCCGGTCCAACCACGGCACTCTCACCGGACTCATACCAACATAACGGTGTCCGACATCTCCTACCATACAAAGCTTCAAACGGTGCCATACCAATGCTCGAATGAAAACTATTGTTGTAGGTAAACTCAATCAAAGGCAAATAACAATCCCAAGCACCTCCCTTTTCCAAAACACAAGCTCTCAAAAGATCCTCTAATGACTGAATCGTCCTCTCAGTCTGACCATCAGTCTGCGGATGATATGCAGAACTCAATCCCAGCTTAGTTCCCAAAGCCCTCTGCAAACCTTCCCAGAACTTCGATGTAAATCTAGGATCTCTGTCCGAAACAATACTAGACGGAATACCATGCAAACTTACAATCTTCTCAATATACAACTCGGCTAATCTCTCTAACGGATAATCCATTCTGATCGGAATGAAATGAGCCGATTTTGTCAACCTGTCAACAATCACCCAAATGGCTTCAAAATTCTTATTTGTCCTCGGCAAACCAGAAACAAAATCCATACTGATACTATCCCACTTCCACTCTGGAATAGCCAACGATTGCATTAGCCCAGACGGCTTCTGATGTTCAATCTTTGACTTCTGACAAGTCAAACAGGAATAAACAAAACTCGCAATTTCTTTCTTCATTCCCGGCCACCAAAACAACTTTTTCAAATCATGATACATCTTCGTAGCTCCAGGATGAATACTCAGGCCACTATGGTGTCCTTCTTCAAGAATACTCTTCTTAAGCTCAGTAACATCCGGAATACACACCCGACTACCAAATTTCAAAATACCATTCTCATCAACTCTGAATTCACCACCTTGACCTTGATTCACTAAAGTTAACTTATCAACCAAAAGCATATCGGATTTCTGACCCTCTCTGATCTCATCCAGAATACCACTTGTTAATTTCAACATTCCCAATTTAACACTATTGTGAGTACTCTCACACACCAAACTCAAGTCTCTAAACTGCTCAATCAAATCCAATTCCTTAACCATTAACATAGACATATGTAATGATTTCCGACTCAGCGCATCAGCCACTACATTTGCTTTACCCGGATGGTAATTCAAACCAAAGTCATAATCCTTCAGAAATTCTAACCATCTCCTATGTCTCATATTCAGTTCTTTCTGATCAAACAAATACTTTAAACTTTTATGGTCACTGAAAACCTCAAATCTTGATCCATACAAGTAATGCCTCCATAACTTCAGAACAAATACCACAGCTGCCAACTCTAAATCATGTGTCGGATAGTTCCTTTCATGAACCCTCAGCTGTCTCGAAGCATAAGCTATAACCTGCTTATTCTGCATCAACACACCACCCAAGCCCAACAATGAAGCATCACAGTAAACCTCATGATTCCGACGAACTCGGTAATATCAGAATAGGAGCAGTAGTCAACCTTCTCTTTAACTCTTGGAAACCTTCTTCACATTTCGAGTCCCAAACAAACGCTTGCCCCTTTCTGGTCAACATCGTCAACGGTAACGCCAACTTAGAAAATCCCTCAATGAACTTCCTATAATAACCTGCAAGTCCAAGAAAACTCCTTATCTCAGAAACTGACTTCGGAGCTTCCCACTTAGATACCGCTTCTATCTTAGAAGGATCAACAGCAACACCACCTCTTGAAATCACATGACCAAGAAAACTAACCTCTTCTAACCAAAATTCACATTTAGAGAGTTTAGCAAATAACTTCTTTTCTCGTAGAACTTCTAAAACCACTCTCAAATGCTCAGCATGCTCTTCTTCAGATTTCGAATACACCAAAATGTCATCAATAAACACCACAACAAACTGGTCTAGGTACGGATGGAAAATCCTATTCATATACTCCATGAATACTCCAGGCGCATTAGTCACACCAAAAGGCATTACAGAATACTCATAATGTCCATACCTTGTTCTGAAAGCAGTCTTCTGAATATCCTCAGTTTTCACACGTATCTGATGATACCCAGATCTCAAATCTATCTTGCTGAACACACTCGCACCAACCAACTGATCCATCAAATCATCAATCCTCGGCAAAGGATACCGATTCTTGATCGTCACTTTATTCAGTTGCCTGTAGTCCACACACAACCTCATAGTACCTTCTTTCTTCTTAACCAACAACACTGGTGCACCCCACGATGACACACTCGGACGAATAAATTTCTTATCCAACAGATCTTCCAACTGACTCTTCAATTCAGTTAACTCAACAGCAGACATACGGTACGGAGCCATCGATATCGGTCTAGTACCAGGTACCAAATCAATCGAGAACTCAACTTCACGCTCTGGCGGCAATTCATTCACCTCTTCCGGAAACACATCAGGAAAATCACACACCACGGCTAGATCGCCAATCACCAGTTTATCTTTAGCCTCCAAAGTCGCTAACAGCATAAACAACTCTGCCCCATCTGCTACTTCCTCATTCACCTGCCTTGCTGATAGAAATAAACTCTTTCCTTCCTCAATCTCAGGAAATATCACAGTCTTATCAAAACAATTGATAGAAACTCGGTTAAACACCAACCAGTTCATTCCCAAGATAACATCAATCTGCACTAGTGGAAGACACACAAGGTCTATCCCAAAGTCTCTACCAAAAATACTCAAAGAACAATTCAAACAAACTGACGTAGTAGTCACTGAACCCTTCGCAGGAGTATCAATCACCATACTACCATACATCTCAGATATCTCTAATTTAAGTTTCACGGCACAATCCAAAGATATAAAGGAATGAGTAGCACCGGTGTCAATAATAGCTACAAGAGGAAAGCCATTAATATAACACGTACCTCGGATCAAACGATCATCTGCAGAAGTCTCAGAACCCGATAAAGCAAAGACCTTGCCTCCTGACTGATTCTCTTTCTTCGGCTTAGGACACTGTGGACTGATATGACCCAACTCTCCACAGTTGAAACAAGTTACAGTCTTCAACCGACACTCTGCAGCCAAATGACCACCTTTGCCACACTTGAAACACTTCATCTCAGCACTGGTACACTCATGGACACGATGTCCAGCCCGACCACATCTATAACACTTAGCAGGGGCACTAGAGTCTCCCCCACTAGGCCTCTTCATCCCACTCTGTCTCTGAAAACCTTTGCCAGCTGCATACGGTTTTCCACGATCATTCTGATTCTTGCCTTTCCTATCAACCCTTTGCTGATAGCTCTCTGCTCTGGCTTTGGAATCCTGTTCAAAAATCCTGCAACAGTCAACCAAGTCAGAAAACACTCTGATCCTCTGATATCCAATAGCCTGTTTGATCTCGGGACGCAACCCGTTCTCAAACTTCACACATTTCGAAAATTCTCCAGCAGCCTCATTATAGGGAGTATAATACTTCGACAGTTCTGTGAACTTAGCAGCATACTCCGTAACAGACCTGTTACCCTGCTTCAATTCCAAAAACTCTATCTCTTTCTTTCCTCTGACATCCTCTGGAAAATACTTCCTCAGGAATCTCTCTCTGAACACAGCCCAAGAGATCTCAGCATTACCAGCAGTTTCTAACTCAGTGCGGGTAGCAACCCACCAATCATCTGCTTCCTCTGACAGCATATGCGTACCGAACCTGACCTTCTGGTTATCGGCACACTCAGTCACTCGGAAGATTCTCTCTATCTCCTTCAGCCACTTCTGAGCGCCATCTGGATCGTATGCTCCCTTGAACATCAGAGGATTGTTCTTCTGGAACTCACTCAGTTGACGAGCAGCTCCCATTCCCACAACATTCGAATTCCCTCCAAGTACTCCAGCTAGCATACCCAGAGCCTCAGCAATCGCAGCATCATCTCTACCTCTTCCAGCCATCTCTATTCTGAAAACCCAAACAAACTAAAACAATAAGTACTGATAGGGTTACACAACACCTATCCCGTACAGGGAAAACAGAATAATTACGACTCGACTCGACCGACTATGCTCTGATACCACTAATGTAACACCCTTCTAAAATACCCCAATTATTTAATTAAAAATAATAAACATATAACAATTCAGAGTAATTATGCCATTCAAGGGTGTCACACAATTATTCACACCATTCAACAATATAACAGTCATGCTCTTTTATTAATCCAAAACATAAATATTTGCATAAAACGCAGCGGATAGAGATCTCCTCAATCATGTAAAACATGTAACATTCACATGTAAATTATTCAACAATATAAAACATCCCATCCCGATGTTACATCTATCAGAGCACGACCCACTAAGGAGACTACACTAGACTCCAAGCATTCGCTTCTACTCAACTCATTTCTCGTTACCTGAAAAATAGTTGTAAGGGTGAGTTCCTCAATCAATATAATAAGCATTATGAAATATCATGTAATGCTAAGTAAATAACACATTAATCACCCTAATCACAACATACAATCAGTAACAGCACATCAGCTCAACATCATACTCACACCAACATAAATCACAAGTATAATCTCAAATCATACTCCATAACATCACAAACACACGTATAATATTGGAATACATCCATTCATATTATACGCCATACATACATTATGCAATGAGACTCCACACATGCGGTACCGACTATTCTTGAACATATAGTTCAAGCTCACCGATCCCTCCAGATACGGCTACTAAGCTCACTAGTCCCACTCATTTGAGACCTAGTGACTCACTCACTAATTCCTCGCTATGGGAATTAGCTACAGCCCCAAAGGCTAGACTATGCACACTAATCACCTAGCATGCCAACATCAACAACAAATCCACAATGATTCACTCACTAATTCCTCACTATGGGAATTAGCTACAACCCCAAGGGCTATGCTATGCACGCTAATCATCTAGCAATGCAACATCAACAACAATCCACAATGGACATATGCTCACACTCTAAGCCATACAACAGTCCATTCACAAATACATGCACAATATATACATTCACAACATTATGCATATCATCAGACATCATCAACACATGTATCAAAACATCATTATCATGTAAAGCAATTAAACACAATATTAGCACACTCTACTAATACCTATACTGCTCAAAACAGCGGGATATAATCCCTATTACATCACATGCCAACATAGGCCAACTCTCAATTATGTACACCACATTAAATTAACAATTTTTTCATACTGCAACAGTGTTAACCGGTTAACGCCCTGGGTTAACCGGTTAACGCAGGCAAAAACACATTTTCTGGCAAAACGCAACAGTGTTAACCGGTTAACGCCCTGGGTTAACCGGTTAACGCAGGCAAAACAGTACATTTTCACAATTCAAAACAGTGTTAACCGGTTAACACCCTGGGTTAACCGGTTAACGCAGACAAAACAGCAGTTCCTGCGCTAACACAAGGCAGAATGCAGAATTCTCCGCATTTTCCGCCGTTGGAGGACTTCCGGACCTCCGATTCCGATCCCGTAAGAAGCTATACGTTCGGAATTTCACAACTAACCCAAACACAGATCCAATTACAGTCTAAATACAATTTATCCAACATAATTCTTCAGCATCAACAATCCCAATTAGGGTCAGATTAACGGCTTATCACTACCCATCACATATTATCTCATAATACCCATTAATCGACGATAAACCCCCCTTACCTGATTAATCCGGCGAATCTCAAGCTCCAAGCTCTTCTCTTCTTCAACCTTCTTCCTCTTGCCCTGCCTCTTGCCCTTTTCCTCTTTCACGATCGCTTTCTACTTTTCACGTAAAACCTTATTTTCCAAAATGAACTCTTTTCTCTTATTTCCAACTTATATATTTTCCAAATAATAATAATAATAATAATCCAATAATAATAATAATAAAATTTCCAATTATTTAATTAAATTAATAAATAAATTATTAACTCAATTTAAATAATTATTTTATTATTATCGGGGTGTTACAGCGAACCCCTCGTTATGACACTCGCCCCAGCGAAGCACCAGATCCAGAAAAAGCCCAAAGTAGCTAGCTCGCTAGGCGAGCAATTCCTTCGCCTAGCGAAGCTTGCGAATATCAGAATTTCTGGGCTTCATTCTGAGCCCATTAGGTCACAACAAGAGCACTATAAATAGCCAAGCTTCAGTCACGAAAAGAAAGAGAAAAACAGAGGAAGACGGAGGGAAACCCTGGCACAGAGACCCTGGAGCTCAACTTAGAGTATTCCGAATAAAGAAACCCTGAAGGCCGCTCATCCGCTCCGAAGCTACCGCCGCCCAACTCCATCCGATACCAAAAGTGATCAGTCTCTCCAACACAGCAGCTTAGTTGCAAACAGGTTTGCGCATCACTATTGTTTTATGCTTTTAATCGATAATCGCTATATACATAAAGCATCATGATTGAAGTTTCGAATATGTAATTTGATTCCACATGCGAATTTAAATATGCTTGAATATCATGTTTGTCTATGCTATGCCTGTAATCAAATGCCATAAAAGTTCAGGTTTCCGGAGATCATGCTGCCATCAAATT
The DNA here is from genome assembly GCF_024323335.1 of Lathyrus oleraceus. Lineage (NCBI taxonomy): Eukaryota > Viridiplantae > Streptophyta > Magnoliopsida > Fabales > Fabaceae > Lathyrus > Lathyrus oleraceus. Next base: position 236,417,088 of record NC_066582.1, read on the forward strand.
CAAAACCCGTGGCCGCTCGCTAGCACATCGCTAAGCGAGCCTGCAGCGAGCATTCGCTGAGCCTTCGCTAGGCGAAGCAGGAGCGAATGAAGCAGTGGCCTTTTTGTTTCTTTTCTATTCTGCCTTATGCATATCTGATCAATACTCATTATAATTCTGCATCATTTGGCCTGAGTTCATGACTGTTGTGTTTGTTTTGTGGTGCAACTTTCAATTATACTTTATCTCGATGCTCTAATCCGTGTGTTGAATTGTGTAAAGGCTTACATATTCTCGAAGAAACGGCCGGCCAGGTATTCCACCTTATGTGTGGGATACCCTTATGGAGATTCACTCTGAATTACTCAATTGATTTTAATGTATTAATTTTATGGCGAAAACCCACCCTAATGGCTTGATTGTTCTTAATGTATTGGTTTTAATATGGACCTAATTACATACTTGATGACGGCTACCTAATTAATTGTAAAGCCTTGCCTTTAAATAAATGATCTCGGACCTCTCTTTGTTACCCTACGATATTACGATATTACGGTATTATGGTCATGTCCCGCGAATGTGGGGATGCACTTAGCAAAGGCCCTTCGGTTAAATCATCATAGTCCCTCGAATGTTGCCTTTGTCCCTCGAGGACCCTTCGGTGTAGCCTACGGTTATATGATGATAGTCCCTTCGAATGCTAAGGTATCCTCATAACTGTTGCCTTCAATGACCAATCGACGACCCTACGATGACCGTTTTACATCCAAAGGATAAAACTACTTGCTTCTCAATAGTAAGGACAGTTTTACCCCCATAAGGATAGGAAATGCCCGTAAAGACCTCGGACAGGTATAACCCTTAATTGCTCATTCATAACCTAAAATACTTTTCACACCTCACACATTTCAAAACATCCTTTTTTAGAAAATCACCACTTAGCATACATCCGTACTAGGATTATTGCCGAGTTATATTTTTCTAAACAACTTTCAAAACTAAACGAGATAACCACTTTGTATACATTCATACAAGAATCATTACAAAGTTAAATTCTCCCTTTCAAAACACTTTCTACGCATTTTTCAACACTTTTTTCAAAATGAGAAAAACATAAATGATTGAGCAATTAAGAGCCCATGGATAACCATGGATACAAAGGGTGCTAACACCTTCCCTTTGTATAATGTACCTCCCGAACCTAAGAATCTAAATTAAGGTCTTTCCTGTTCTTTTCCACCTTTCCTTATTGGATAAAAGAAAAGTCGGTGGCGACTCTTGCTAACCGCGACATTGCGATTAAAAACACATTAAAGTCAGTTCACCGTATGACAATAAGGTCTTTGATTCTTCTTCATATAGGTTTTGTATGTGGCACATCATGAAAAAAAAAATCTGAAAAGAATCAATATGAGTTCAATAACCTTCATAGCGAATGATAAAGCCGATTCATTCTTCTTCACATAGGTTCCAATGATGAGTTCAATAATGAATTTAATTCAGGTGTTTGGGGATTAGATACTTTCGAAAAATTTGAAGCAACATGGAAATCCATCATAATTGAGTTTGGATTGTAAAAGAATGAATGACTTTCGCACATATACAATATTCGAAATATGTGAATCTCTACTTACTTCAGAGATATATTTTTGGGTTGTATATTGTGAACAACCTCAAAATCAGAAGGTGAAAATTCCTTCTATGGTAACTTTTTAAATCCTAATCCTGACTTGGCTGAATCTTGGATGAGATTTGAGTCTGCTATAGAAGCTCAAAGGCATAAAGAGTTATTTGTTGAAAATACTTCACTTCAGTCTTTACTAATACTAAAACTAAATCATGGGTTAAGAGGCATGGTATGGAGATTTATACTCATGAAAACTTTTATATATTTCAAAATGATTTATGGATTGGATGTATAAATTGTGGAGTAGAAGAAAGAAAAAATATGGTATGGATGTATTCCATATAATTGATAATAGTGAAACAAATTGTGGAGTAGAATGCCTTCTACTTGGCTTACAGACAATCCAACTCTATTGGTTCCAGTTCAAATCTCATAACCATTTGATAGCCTATAATAGTCTCCAGGCTCCAAAATTTTGTTCTTCAAACATTGTTGCACTATCATTGATGCATTGTAATGATGCCACAGGTCTGAACCTGCTGTAGTGTCATTGTACCAAATCTGATCCCAATTCTATAGTAAGTCGCTAGCTAAGCATATGTAAACAACTTTCCTCTTTTCAATATCTTCATATACCCATTAATTCTTTCTCTTCCATAGACTCTAAAGTATAGTCACAAAATCAATTTTTTGAAGCATGTTTAACTTGTTAAAGAGCTGAAAAATCAATTGTGTGCATCCTTCTGCTATGTTGCAAACTTTGAGAGTTAATTATATCATTAACCAACACAAATAAATGAAAGCAAGTAGAAAACCAAATTTTAAAAGATAGCACACAAGCAATGAAATGATGAAGTCTCAAGAACTATTAACTTTGGAGAAGAGATACTAACGTCATAACTTTATCTCTAAAATTAGATTTTTCAAAGTTAAATTGATACTTATTACATCAAAGTTAAGAATCACACATTCTCTAAGATCCATTTAGAGACCAAACACTAAATATTTATGTAAAACATAGTTAATAGAGGAATGTGTGCATGAAATCTACCACCTAGAAAGCATGTATACAACATGGGGCATGGATGTAATATGACATGAAGAAAATTATAAACTTCATTGGAAAAGTTATAAGACATGAATTGATTATAAATCAGTAAATTAATAAACAATATAGCTCAAATATATTGAGACATCAGAAATTTAAAAATGACAAGAAACACCAATAACCGAGGAACTTTGACATTTGATCAAACACTTGGAGGGAATAATCAAGTTCTTCAAGTGATCACAGAAAACTGATGTTGTTGTATCGATTGATGAGCAACAAACTTTCAAAATAAGCACTGCCGAGATTCTATACAATTGATTTGATCTCTAAAACTGGTTGTGCTGTGAATTTATCCATATCATGTGATTTGTTCTTGACATTACCATCGGAACATTGAGGAATCATTGAAAAACGGAGTAAATTAGTGGGGAATAGGAATTTTGGCGGTAGTGGGTAGGGTTTACGATGTAGCTATCAAGATGCAATTGAAGATATTTCTCTTTGTTGAAAAAACACTGGCTGCTTGTAGTTCTTGGCTTAACCTGTTGGATTTGGATAATAGATATAATCCAAAGTTGAGTTATGTGGCTCAAACCCAAAATTAATTAGGGTTTAAGATTTGTTACTTAGTTTGTTGTTTTACTTAGTAGTCAAGTTACTTAGGTGTATATAAATAGATACTTTGTAATTCAATTTTATTATTCAATTCAATAATATAATTTGTATTTCCTTATTCTCTTTTTCTCTCCTCACTAAAAGTGCCCCAAACACTAAAATATTAGTATCTATAGTCTGGTTAGATTCTTGATTGTGTTTCTAGGATTGTGGGTAGTTGTTGATCAATCGCTTTAAAGATGAATGGTAACAGAAATTGACCAAACTCTCTTCCAACTCTTGACGACAAGAATCGACTTCAATGGAGAAAACATATGCAATATCTATTTGGTTTTAATGAAACCCTAGAAGTGATTACTAATGGTGTTCCTGCAGTTAGTGTAGATGCAACCGACATACAGAGAACCGCTCACAAGGATGCCAAGAAGGAGGATTGCAAGGTGGTGTTTTACATCCAATTGGCGGTTCATGCGGATAATTTCGACATAATCACTCATGCTGAATCGACGAAGGAGGCATGGGATATTCTTGTTAAGTATTATGAAGGAGGCGAGAAAGTTAAGTTTGTCAAGTTGCTAACTTTGCGATGACAATATGAATTGTTGTCGATGGGAGAAGACGAAAAGATTGCAGGCTATGTGTCGAAGGTGCAGAAACTCGTCCATCTCATGAAGGGTTATGGTGAAACCTTAACTGATAAGATGATAGTTGAGAAGGTAATGTGTATGTTGACCTCTCACTTTGATCACGTTATCGTAGCTATTCAAGAATCCAACAATCTTGACACCCTAAAATTGGAAGATTTGGTTGGTTCGTTGGAGGCGCGTGAGATTAGGATTGTCGAAAGGAAAATAGTCCAGGACTCGATACAAACACTACATGCTCAGTCATGGAATAAGAATGGTGGTTCCAACAATTTCAAAGGAAAAATTGACAAGACTCAGGGCAAGAAGTCTTGGTCGAATTCTCACAAGAATAAAGTCGATGATAGAGCTTTGAATCCTCCAAAAGAGGAGAAGGAAATTCCTATAAAAAAGACAAAGAGAAAAAAAAGGATGCAATGCTATAACTGTGAAAAGTGGGGTCACTTGGCCAAGCATTGTTGGTACAAGAAACAAGGGATCGACAAAAGGAAATGACAAAGGAATGAACCTTGAACGTCATGATTCAGATGATTCTAATGATATGATGGTTATGGATGTACTTGTAGATGAACATATCGAATCCAAGATCTGGTTCCTCGACTCAGGCTGCTCGAATCACATGACTGATTGAAAAGTATGGTTAGTAGATTTCGACGAGTTGAAGCAGAGAAAGGTCAAACCTGCTGATAATAACTTGTTGTAAGTTGAAGGTACTGACAGCACAGTTATTCGAAGGAAAAATGGAGCGAAATCCTTGATCAAAGATGTACACCATGTCCCTAGAATAAAGTGCAATCTGCTTAGTGTTGGACAACTGGTAGAAAATGGGTTCTTAGTGGTTATTAAAGATAGAGCCTTAGAACTTTTCGACATCCAGAATAACGTGATCTTGAAATCTCCTATGTCGAAGAATAGAACATTTAAGACGATGATCAGTTCGAATGAGGTTTGATGTCTGAAAACAGTTGCCTACCATAAAAATAGTTGGTTGTGGCATATGAGGTTTGGCCATCTAAATTTTAGGTCGCTCAATCAACTGATCACTGAAGATATGGTAACTGGTATACCAAGTCTTTAGATTTCTGACAAACTCTGTGAAGGTTGTCTAGTCAGAAAGTAGTCTAGGAAGTATTTCGTTTCGACTATGCCAATGAGATCCTCCTGCATAGTCGAAGTTATACATTCAGACGTATGTGGTCCTTTTCAGGAGCATACCACTGGTGGAAACATGTATTTTTTTCGTTTGTTAATGAATTTAGTCAAAATTTATGAATCTATGTGATCAAGATAAAGGACAAAGTACTCAAAATCTTTAAGAGATTCAAGATGCTTGTCAAAAACCAGAGTGAAAAGAAGATCAAGGTGCTGCGAATAGATGGAGATGGCGAATACACATCCAAGATATTTGAATAATTTTGTGTAGAACATGGTGTTGATCATGAGGTAACTCATCCTTATACTCCTCAACTTAATTAAATAGCAGAAAGAAGAAACATGACCATATTGGACATGACGAGATGCATGCTGAAGTAGAAGAATTTTCCAAAATCCTTATGGGGTGAAGTTGTTTCAAATGTTGTTTATATACGAAACAGATGCCCTACCAAGAAGTTGAAGAACAAGGTTCCTGAATAAGCGTGGAATGGAAAACGACCATCAGTGAGTGATCTGAAGGTGTTTGGCTCTTTGTGTTACAAGCATGTTCCTGATGCAAGAAGAACAAAGCTTGATGACAAGAGTGAACCTATGATTCTATTAGGATATCATAATACTGGAGCATACAGGTTGTTCAATCCAATTAATCAAAAGATTGTGATTTGTCGAGATATTGTGATTGATGAAAATTATGCCTGAGATTGGAATTCTAGTAATGCAATTGACAAGCCATTTATGAGCTATGATTTCGACGAAGCAAGTAATGATGTTGAAGTCGAAGATGTTGTCGATATTCCAGTTGATGTTGATGTTGTTGCTGACATACCCGACACAGTCGAAGTCAAGAGGTTATGGCTAGCACAAGTCAGAGACCTCGAAGAACTAGAGCTCGTCCACTAAGACTTTAAGACTATGAAGTGGTTGGTGATGATGAAGTCACAACAGAGGGATAACTAGTTCATTTTTCTTTACATACAGGTACTGAACCAATCAACTATAGAGAGGCTCTAAATAATATGAAGTGGAAGTCTGGTATGGTGGAAGAGTTACAAGCAATCGAAAGAAATAACATCTGGGAGTTGGTCGAATTTTCAGCACATACAAAAGTTATCCAAATGAAATGGGTGTTCAAGCTGAAGCACAATGTTGATGGGTTGATAGCAAGACATAAGGAGAGATTGGTAGCTCGAGGATTTCTTCAGCGAGCAGGACTCGACTACTTGAAGTCTTTGCACCTGTCGCAAGATTGGAAACTGTTAGACTAATGATAGCCTTGGCATGTAAGCAGGGTTGGTCGTATTTTCACTTATATGTGAAATCGGCATTTTTGAATGAACCTTTAGATTAAGAGGTGTATGTCACACAACCTCCTGGGTTTGTGATTCAAGAGGAAGCAAGGAAAGTATACAAGTTGCACAAAGTGCTCTATGGTATCAAGAAGGCACCTAAGGCATGGAACAAGAAGATCGACTCATACTTTTCGAATTAGGATTAGTCAAATGCAAATCTGAGTATGGTGTATATGTTCAGGTTGTGGCACAAGATATAATAGTCATATGCTTATGTGTCGATGACTTGCTAGTAAATGGAAATAGCTTGAAAAACTAGTCAAAGTCCAAAGAGCTAATGAAGAAGGAATTTGAAATGTCAGATATGGGAAATTTGTGATACTTCCTAGGCATGGAATTTCAAACGTCGAAGCAAGGTATGGTGTTACTTCAAAGAAAGTATGTCAATGAGATACTCAATAGATTCAGGATGGATGATTCAACTCCTGCATCTTCTCATATCGAACCAAATTTAAAGTTGGAGAAGCATGAAGAGAAAGACAAATTTGATGCAACTTTGCTCAAACAAATTGTTAGATCTCTGAGATATGTGTGCAACAGTCGACCTTATATATGTTTCTCAGTCAGATTAATGAGCACATATATGATGAACCAAGTGTGTCATACATGAAGATTGTAAGAAGAATCCTGAGATACTTAAAAGGATCGAAAAACTTTGAAATTTTATTTCTACGAGACTCTGAAAGCAAAGAAGCTATGGTTACTTGTTATTCAAATGTTGATTGGTATGGAGTTAAGGAAGATCGAAGAAGCACTACTGGATATTTCTGTCAAGTATTTGATGCCCCAATCTCACGGTGCTCGAGAAAGTAACTCGTGGTGGCATTATCATCGTGTGAGGTTGAATATATAACATGATCCTATGTTGTGTGTCAAGCAGTTTAGATCAGATATGTGCTGGAAGAGATCAAGGTCGAAGTGAAGAAACCTCTGGTACTGCAGATCAACAACAAGTAAGTCATAAACGTTACGAAAAAATCTAGTTTTGCATGGAAGAAGTAAACACATAGAAGTTGTATTTCACTTCTTAAGGGAGAAGGTGAATATAGGTGAACTTGAAGTAAGGCGTTGCTCAAGCGAAGCACAATTGCCAACATTTTCACCAAAAGATTGAAGATCGACGGGTTCCTAACGTTGAGAAAGAAATTTGTAATAATTCAGATTGTTAATGATTAGTGTGTTTCGACAACTTGAATTATAGGAGGGTATGTTGAGATATTAGATATAATCCAAGTTGAGTTGTGTGGCCCAAGCCCAAAGCTAATTAGGGTTTAGGATTTGTTACTTAGTTTGCTATTTTACTTAATAGTCAAGTCACTTAAGTGTATATAAATAGACACTTTGTAATTCAGTTTTATTATTCAATTCAATAATACAATCCTTATTTCCTTATTCCCTCTTTCTCTCCTCACTAAAAGTGTCTCAAACACTAACAGATAAGAGGTAATCAATTAGCTAATAAAAATTTTAAAAAAAATCTGGAACGAAAAATCTTAATGTGCTCTTTAGTTTTTTTTAATCTCGATTGTTAATTAAATCTAACGATTAATATTTATAATTTTCGTTATTTACAAAAGATATCAGTTCTCACCGAATAAATCTCATATATATATATATATATATATATATATGAAATATATTTTTATTATGGCATGATATACACGACAAAAAACTTGAAGTTGTATTATAAAACTTCAAACACACGCGTTCTTATCACAATTTCACTATGTTTTCAAACATATACGTAATTTATCAAAATAATGCCAAAAGAGTAAATAAATTAACATTTAAGGAGATAACATAAATAACTTTAACAAAAACAACGAAGTTCATGGGCATTTTAGTAAATTGAAACAAAATTAATTATCTAAGAATTCTATAAATTATGACTCAAGCATGCTCCAATGCATAGTTTAGGTAACCTATCTATAATATACTTTGATACCTTTGTTTAACAAAAATGTCTCATATTGAGATGATTGATCTTACAAACCCTTCTGATTCAACAATAACACCTTCTCAGATCACTACTTTGCCCCAACTTGGTATGCACAGTGGTAGCTCGGTTGCGAGGGTTCTACCACCGTTACCTAAACCAAACACCTTCCCATTCCCAAATGGATCTAGGCTCAGGGTTCCATGGTCACAACAAGAACATGAGTAATTACATCTATTAATATTAAAATTAATTAATATTCTGTTGTTAAGATCTTACTTTACTTTTAGAATAAAATTGAAATTACTTTTAAAAATGAATCTCTCAAATTTTATCACAAAATGTTATATATTTAATTTAGTGATCAATTTTAGTTGTTTTCTTATCTAATATTTATTTTAGTTTTTCTAACTGTTTTTATATATATCTTTGTGTCTTCTTTACTTAATCCGCTTATTTCAACTTCTTTTAGCCGTATATTTTAAACTACATTTTCATATTAGTAAAGGTTAAATAACTATTAAAATTTAAAAATGAAATAATTACAATTTTTTATTTTAATTATTTTTTCAACAAGGAATTCAACTATCGGTTTTATCTTCTCCAACACAAGTCATTATTTAAAAAAAATTATTGTAATACTTTTATTAAATAATGTGCGAGTATTGATTTTTTCCCCTTAAATATTTTGATTAAGAATATTTTTAATATATACAAATTCATAAGTTTTTAAGTTTAATCTCTATGAAATTTAAATTTGTATTTAAATGTTACTCATCTAGTTTGTAAGAATAATCACAACTAAAAAAATGAATATATTTACTCTTAAAAATAGTCTCTATAAAATGAAAATAAAAGTCAAACAATTTTCTTTAGGAGATAAACTTAATGAATTGTGATTTAAGTATATTTAATTCTAATATTTATCTTTGATATGTAATACAAGTGTTGTGTTTTATTGTCTTAGTTTATTTGTGATGGGGCTTACTGAATATGGAAAAGGGAAATGGAGCAAAATAGCAAAGCACTATGTATGCAACAAGACACCACAACAAGTTCAATGTTATGCTCGTAACTTTTTCAAATATCTACCAGCTTCATATGTGGATCGTTTTAAGAGAAAGAAACTATCTTCAAATACCAACAACTTTGTTTCTAGAAAAAACAAAGAAACTCTCGATCTTTTTCCTATGAAAGATTATAGAGAAGAACCTAGTACTTTCATGAATGTGCCTAGGGTTTCTACTAATAATGGAGAAGTTGATTTGGAACTTCGCTTAAGTTTATATAAGTGAGGTTTGAATAATATGTGTCAAACATGGATGGATAAATTAAGCTACAAATTAGTATATCATTATAATAAGTGGCTCCATTTGCACTCCATCATGGATTACAAATTAGTATATCTTCATTTTAATAATGTTTGTTCAGTTGTGATGTTAAAGTTTTTTATTTAATCGTGCATGTTTTGTCTTAAAAATTTGTACTCTATCATGGATTATTTATTTAAATGTGTTGGAAATGTTTTGTTTCAAATGTAGTCTCTTGATAAAACCGGCAAACCTTATCAATTCAATGCGTAAGCAAATTTATGTATTTGAAAAGCATTTATCTCTCTCATTAAAATGTATATACAATTTTGGGGTTAGGAGTATGGTCAATGATGATCAAGGCATTTTAACAACTTTGGTATTAGAGGATATGTCATAAAATTGAGATTTTATATAAAGACATAATTAATCATTTTAACTTAATGTTTATTAATTAAAAAAATGTTATAAATTAGTTTTTTAACTTCACTTCTATTATCCTATTTAGTCTCTCTTCCGTCAATTTCTGATGAAAAAATTGTTAAATTCTGGTGACATGATTTGACAACAATGTCATTGATACAAATTTGAGTTAACATAGGTAGTTAAAAACTGATATATTATTTAAACTATGGGAGTTTTGTTTTCGGAGATTAAAAACAAAGTTGACTTAGTTTAAACAGTGTGTCAATTTTTAACCACATATTCTAATTTAGATTTGTATCAATAACTTTACTGTCACGTCACGTCATCATAACTCAACATTTTTTTTATTAGAAATTGATGGAAATGACCAAATAAAATAACGGAAGTGAAGTTAAAGGATTAACTTGTAGGGTTTTTAATTAAGAGATTTAAAATAAAACACTAAATTAAGTTAAAAACTAAAATATATATTAATCTTATATAAATTATATATAATTTAACCGTGACAAAATAATATAGAGTTTCTAAAAAAAATAGTATAAACTTTGTTTAATTATGATTTAATCTTGAAAAATTAGTATATAGACTGTTTTAAATAAATATTATTTTATTATATAACGGTCCATTAAACTGTTCTTGTTCTTGTATACATTTTTTTTACTCCTTCCATTTTTATAAGTTCATTTTTGACATTTTAGGCATGTTATGAAAGTTTATAGATTTTGTTACTTTTTAATCAATAAATATTCTTTTTAATTATAATACTCTTAAGGACATTGTCCTCTTTTTGTAAAAATAAATAAATTTATTTCAATACTCTTAATTATGTATAATTGTATAATTCATTTGACATTTTTTTAAACAAATTATTAGAAGTACTTTTGATAAAATTACATTAAAATTAGTTTAAACTTTAAAAAAACATTTAAAATAAACAAAAATTATGTAGAAAATAACATTTATAAAAAGAACCGATGATATATTAAAAAAAACCATAATTGTTATAGAGCAGAAAAGATATAAATCAATGACAACAACAAAAATTATTAAAAATTGAGTTATTCAAAAATTGATGCAAGTTAAAGTGAGAAAAAAAAAACCTCGGAAATTGCAAAAGTGATATTTATTGAGTAATATTTATTGAATTTTTAAGAAAAAGTTGAATTTTTATATTTATTGAATAATTAAAATACATCTGATCTATTATACAGTTAAATTTTAATAAATATAAAAAATATTTTCTTTTATAAATAAGATTAAAAATATTTTTGAATTGTATTCACCAAAGATAAGTCATGGAAATTGAAAATATCACGCAAAATGCATATTAGAATTTTAGATACACTTTTCACAAAGTTAAAAAAAAAATTAAGTCTCAAAATAAATGTTACATTTAAAAAAATATTTCAATACTCTTAATTATGTATAATTCATTTGACATTTTTTTAATAAATTATTAGAAGTAATTTTGATAAAACTGTGTTAAAATTAATTTAAACTTTAAAAAACTTTTAAAATAAACAAAAATTCTTTAAAAAATAACATTTATAAAAAAAAATTGATATATTAAAATAAAAACATAAAATCACAATTGTTATAGAACAGAAAAGACATAAACCAATGACAACAACAAAAATTATTAAAAATTGAGTTATTCAAGAGTTGATGCAAGTAAAAGTGAGGAGAAGAAGCCTCGAAAATTGTAAAACTGATATTTATTGAATAATATTTATTGATTTTTTAAGAAAATGTGGAATTTTAATATTTATTAAATAATTAAAATGTATTTGATCTATTATATCGTTTAATTTTAATAAATATAAAAAAATATTTCTTTTATAAATAAAATTAAAAGTATTTTTAAATGTATTCACAAAATATAAGTTATGGAAACTGACGTTGTCACACAAAATAAAATACTGTAGATTATTTTAAAATTGTCGGTACACTTTTTTCAAAGTTTAAAAAAAAAAAAGTTGAATTTAACTTTTTGATTTTATTGATTGTATAAGATCTCATTAGTTGTAAATGATGTTATTGATTCAGAAAGTCAAAGTGCAAACTCAAGATAACATATTGAAACTTGTGTGAAGTTGTGACAGAATGAAGGACATTATGCTTAACATGTAGCTTTCTTACTGAAGTGTCTTGATCACATTGAGACAGGATTTCTCACATCTTGGTAGAATATCATCATTTGCATATTGCCTATAAAATGTTATCAACCATATGTAATAACAAGTGTATAATGCTATAAACCTCAATAATTGAGTTTTAAATACTCGTGTAAAATAATATTTATAGTGTTTATTAAAAAAAGAATTATAAATCTTTTAAGGGTTAATAGTTTGACCTGAATATTTTTGGTTGGGCCTCTAAGGACCTGGCCCACCAACTCTATAGTGTGTAAGTAACATGAAATGGACTTAAAATGGGTGGGGTTAGGTGGCGAGCACACGATCTAGTCCGACCTAGTACTCCTCATCACAGAATTTGGGAGAACGTGGCGAGCCACGTGTTATGACAGTAACTCAAGGCATCCCAATTTCAATAGGTTATTGACACTCCCTATCATGGAGGATGACTTACTTCCTTCATCTCATTATCACATCAAAACCAGGAGGCATATGGATGAATTTAAAGGCACCAAAACTTGTCTTCTTAACAACCCCCAGGGTCAAGTAACTAAGCTTATAAACATCCTAACGATACAACTGGGTAATTCGTTTACTCTTTTAAAAATTATAACACAAAATTCCACTTGTGTATCTTATCACAGGTACCTAGTTCGTACCCACCGCATGGCCCGAAAAATCTAACTCGAACTGCACTCTCATATGAAAAACCAGTTTCCCTAATCATTGTTCTACAATGGTGAGATGTGGCATCACTAGAAAAAAATAGTGGTGACCAAATAGCCAAGAGATGCATATCATTATAGAAGAGTTATCCCGCATAAAAAAGTCTTCCAAGATAACGTTTTGCATCTCCAACAACGATGACACGAGGATGACCCACCAGAGGGCGTAGAGATTTTAGACCTACAACCTCTATTCGGTGAAATCTAGGATACACCTGTATGAGAGAACTTCAACTCATCGTCGCTGGTAATATTTTATAAGAAAAGCGACACATTAGGTGGAAATAACACCCGCCATCGAATTACTAAAGTGTAAGATCATGGGTGGTATGTTCAAGGAGGCGATGTTGAGGTGGTATATCAACCTACCTAGGTTCTTAAACTAGCTACCTAGATCTATCGAGTAAGGTGATTTATCAATTCTCATTGAGCAAACATCGAAAGGGCTTAACAACCAGTTTATTCAATGTTCACCACAAACACATGGGTATTAGATAACGTATAAGGGCTAAAAAGGAATAGAGAATTAGAAAAATGTGAAGTTTATCTACAAGTTGGTAATGGATTAAATGTTGTTGCTTTATCCGTGGGAATTTATGAACTGAATTTACTTAGTGGTTTATTAATTCACTTGGAAAACTACTATTATTTACCTGCAATTAGCGAAAATATTATTTTCGTTTATTATTTAGACAAATTTAATTTTTCATTTATAATTAAGATTAATTATTGCTCTATTTTTTAATTGATATATTTTATGCCACTGCACAAATGAAAAATAAATTATATGTCCTTGATCTTGAAATGTCAATTTATAACACTAATACTTAAAGGATGAAACCTAACGAGTTAAATTCAACTTACCATTAGCATTATCTATTAGCTCATATAAATTAGAAATATATTTTCAAACTCCATAACGATGGACTTTTTGACTCATTTGATTATGAGACATGCAAATCTTGTTTACATAGAAAGATGGCAAAATCCTCATTCACTGAAAAAAGGGTGAAACAAATAGTGATCTTTTGGCCCCATGCATACTGATGTATGTGGACCACTAGAAACTCCATCTAGAGGAAGTTTCCAATATTTTATCACATTTACTAATGATTACATTAGATGTGGTTATGTTTGTTTAATGAAACACAAATCTGAATCCTTTGAAAACTGTAAAGAATTCAAAATTGAAGTACAAAACCAACTAAGTAAGAATATTAAAATCATTTGATCAGATCGATGTGTGAATATTTAATCTTAGAATTTGATTACCGTCTAAAAGAGTGTGGGATTATATCCCAATTTAATCCTCCTAGAAAACCATAAAGGAGTGGTGAATCTGACCGAAGAAATTGAACCTTGTTAGATATGGTTTGATCCATGATGAGTCATAATGATCATCTAAACTCATTTTGGGCACATGCTTTATTGACAACATCTTACACATTTAACCATATTTCATATAAAATAGTTGAGAAGACAACATATGAGATATCGAGTGGTAAGAGACTGCATATGTCTTACACGATACTTTCGAGTTACGAAGTTTGTGTGAAATGACAAATTTCAAATAAGTTTGAGCCCAAATATAATAAATGATTCTTTGTGGGTTATCCTAAAGAAACAATAGAGTATTAATTCTAAAATCCTTCTGAGGACGTGTTTATCGCTCAAACTAGATTATTCTTAGAAAAATACTTTATTTTCAAAGGAATCAATAGGAGGAAAATGGAGCTTGAAGAAATTCAAAAATCCCAAAGTAGTGACACACCTATTGAGGAATAAGAGTTGAAAACACAAGAAGTCGTGGAAGAGAAATCTTCTCATGTAGAACAAGACTAGTATAGGCCAGCCAAGATATGAATGTCTCATAATGATTTAGGTGATCTATTTCTCATGGATCAAGATGATCTTGTGAACTAACAAGAGATCACTATTGATCTTGAGTTAGTGATATGTTGCTAGATACTGCTCCCTATTATTATATTAAATATGATTTGATATAATTTCCAACTTTACGAGAATCTATAGAGTCACACACAAAAGGATACATTGATGGGAGAAAAGAAATAAGTGAAACTTATTTGATTGTTCGATCTTACGGTGCACTAACATTAATTAGAGAAATGCGTTATACCGTAAGGTGCATTATACATAAGTGTAATATTGAACATCGTAAGGTACAATACACTTAAGTGAAATAAGGAATAACGTAAGGTATTGTGTACTTATGTAAGATATGGGACACTGTAAGATACAATACACTTAATGAAATATAATACATTGTAAAGTACGATATGCACACTTACAAGAAGTTCATGGGCATTTTAGTATATTGAAACAAAATAATTGTCTAGGAGTTATATAAATCAAGACTCAAGCACACTCCAATGTATATTTTGGGTAACCTATCCTTGATATACTCATATACCTTTGTTTAACAAAAATATCTCGTATTGAGATGATAGATCTTACAAACTCTTGTGGTTATTCTCCATCATCACACATACTTTCATCTAACGTACTAATGATCCTTAATATTGGTCACGTTTCTACCAATCCTAATATTTACAATCATATACATCATCATCAACACCAAACTAATGTATGGGTCTCACCACCACAAAAAATATAAGAGAGACTTTAAATCATATGTGTTAACATGAATGGCCAAATTAAGCTACAAACTAGTTTATCATCATAATTAGTGGCTTTTCTTTGTAACTTTTTCCTTATTTTTAATAATATTTTTTTAGTTATGATGTCATAGTTTTTTATTTAATCGTGTATGTTTTGTCTTGAAAATCTACACTCCGTTATGTAATATTTATGGATTATATATTCAAATGTTTTTGGTAATGTTTGTTTTGTTTTAAATGTATTTTTTTGATAAAATGATCACTACTACAAATAATATATATTACAAATAATATATTCTATGACAAATCTTTCACCTTAACCAATAAAATATTGAGGTGTAAATTAAAGGCGCACCATATTTTATTTTATTTTAAAAAAAATACTATCCGTTTTCTCGGTTGAGCTGACAACTGAGGGGAAAAGTATCTAGGGGACACACCTTTGAATCATAACAATTGTATTTTAGTAACTTTTAATTTTTTTTATATTTGTGTTTATGACATATTACCTCGGTTGAGTAGGCAACCTAGGGAAAAATATTTAGAGGACGCATCTTCGAATTCCAACAACTGCATTTTAGCATCTTTTATTTATTTATTTATTTATTGTTGTTTATGACCTATTACCTCGGTTGAGTTGGAAATTGAAGGGAAAAATATTTTTTTAATTTTTAACTTATGACATATTTATCATACCCCGATTTTGTCCAAATATTTTTAAACTTTCAAGTAATCAGTTTTGTTGCACTCATAATAAAATGTCAGTTTCACAGACAAATCGATTGAATCAATTTGTTAATCACGCGTAAAATCAGGGAACAATATTTTTAGGTTTGGGTCTGCATTTATTTGTTTTATTAAACTATATTACGCGTAGTTTAGTTTGGTGTGCTCATTTTGTTTTATTGCATCCGTGCGCATTCGTATCTTGATCAGTTTGTGCATTTTCATTCGGGTATTTTTAACGGTGATGTTTGATCTGCGATTGTCTGTTTTAGTGAACTATATTGTGTGTACATTATTTTTAGTGCATTCATTTATTTTTTCGCATGTTTGCGCATATGCATTTTGCTCAATTTATTTCCTTTTAATTTTATTTTTATCAAAATAATTAAGAAAAATAAATAAAATAATTAGTTTGATTTTATTTGTTTTTGTTTAAAATATTTGTGATTCAATAAGACCCAATTAGTCACACACTTAGGCCCAATGGCAATTTTGACATTTTAAATTAATTCATAAACCCAATGTATGAGCATATATTCATCATCTCATCATCTCATGTGCATTTACCTCCATAAGAAGAGAACAAGATTACACTAACTCAAGGCATGGTGTTCATCTAAGGAG
This sequence comes from Lathyrus oleraceus, assembly GCF_024323335.1. NCBI lineage: Eukaryota > Viridiplantae > Streptophyta > Magnoliopsida > Fabales > Fabaceae > Lathyrus > Lathyrus oleraceus. Next base: position 236,434,029 of record NC_066582.1, read on the forward strand.
CATCAAGATCCCCTTATCATGTTGAGGTGTGTCCAAGATACCTTAACCCTAATTTCTATCCTCAAGCATCCTTGGACCTTTTGGGACTACACAAGTCATCCTACTCACCTCCAAAAAACCCTAATTTGATGATGACAAATAAGGGGAAAAGTATTCGGAGGACACATATTTGAATCATAACAACTTCATTTTAGTAAATTTTAATTATTTTTTTTATATTTTTGTTTATTACCTATTACCTCGGATGAGTAGGCAACCTAGGGAAAAATTATTCAAAGGACGCGTCTTTGAATCCCGACAACTTCATTTTAGCATTTTTTATTTTTTTATTTTTTATTTTTGTTTATGACATGTTTCCTCGGTTGAGATGGAAATCGAATGAAAAAGTATTTTATCTGATATATTCTATTTATGACATATTACCTCGATTGAGCTAGCAACCGGGGGGAATTTTTTATCAAATTTGACGAAAAAATTAAGTAATGAATCATTGTCATCCATTTATATAGTAACAACAATCAAGATATTGTCAACTCATAAATCCTCATGAAACATCATTGATCTACGTGAAACTCTCACTAACCAATCAAAATATGAATGTCTTAATGATCCATCTTGGATGTAAAGCGCTGAAATGCAAACTTAACTTAATGAAATCAATGTTAATGAAAGGAGTAGAATGAAGTACAATACCATTCTCTGGGATTGATTGCAAGAGAAGGAAAAAGTTTTAAGGTTGATTCCTTAATGTAATATCTTCTCTTATCCTTGCTTGTTAAAAATGTTTAATTTTAGTTAGGAAAGCATGAAGATGTTTTTCGACGGAAAAGTTGGTTTTGCATGACAATAAACAAATTGATTCTCGACAGAGAGGTTAGTTTTGTAGCAGTTCAAGAACTGAAGACACATGGAAGCAATGCAGAGGACAAATGGTCACGTAACATTGTACGTGTCGAGTGATGGAGAATTGCCCGTTGTCGACAGTTAATTACGTTCATCTATATAAGTTTATTTGATCTTTGTAACAAGGGTTCGCATTTTTCATTATTATTCTCTACAGAGTTCAAACATCCAAGTTATAGAGATTATATAATTTGTGAGAAATGTATGAATCTACGTCACACCATTCAACTCAAGAATTTTACGCGATTCCCTTTTAAGATTTTCTTCATTTACTTTATTTGTTCAAATAATTCTATACTTTATTTCTTATGATGTTATCTGACTGTTCTACTTTGAAACTCGAAGTTATCAAACATGAACACACTTTCTCAAACATTTATAAACAATATGTCCTTAGAATTTTTTCGAGTTTAATCCTATAAAAGAGTTATGTTGGTGCACAAGATGAAGAAGATGAAAATGATAGAAGACACACACACACACACACACACACACACACACACACACACACACACACACACACACACACACACACACACACAGAGAGAGAGAGAGAGAGAGAATAACAAACTCTAACAAATTTCCACTACTATTCCACTAACGGTTACACAGAGAATGGTTACTCCACTATTTTTTCCTACAGCGTGTTACATTACTTAATGGCTAAGCACACTACTCACTTATATACATAGACAAAAGTGCCACATAGGCAAAATAATAAATTACCCTTCAACATCATCCCTTACTTCGGGATTTGACAAATCAAAAATAATAACACCAATTCCATCCCTGAAGTGAAGAAATTGATCAGTCTTGATTGCTTTCATCAGAACATCTGCCAGCTGCTTTTGGGTGCTACAATTCATAACTTTTAGGACTCTATTATGAACTTGACTTATCATAAAATGATACTTAGTCTCAATATACTTGCTTCTCCCATGCATCACTGAGTTCCTGACAAGATTGATCATAGGCTTGTTATCAATCATCATCTTTAGAGGTTTGTTTACCTTGATCTTCAGATACTACGGTAAATTCAGAAGCCAAACAACTTGACATGCAGCCACAACACCTGCAATATATTCAACTTCGCAGGTTGACAAAGCAACAACTAGTTGCTTCTAAGAACACCAAGATATAGGACCTCATATATACATAAACAAATATCCAAAAGTACTTCTTCGTTCAACTTTGTCTCCACACTAATCAGAGTTTGAGTAACACATCAAATCTGAATTAGTCTTTTCTCCGTATGGGAACAAAACTCCATACTTCAGAGTCCTCTAAATATAACTCAGAATCCTGACAACAACTTGGTAATGATACCACTTCGATTTACTCATGAACTTACTAATCATTACAACTGCATAACAAATATCAGGTTTGGTATTACACAAATACCTCATATAACTAACCAACTGCTTGAAAGTTATAGCATCTACATCATCACCTTCAGGATCAGAATCCAATTTGTGATTTCTTTCTACAGGTGTGACCGCAACCTTATAATGCAGCAAGTCAAATCTCTTTAGAAGTTCAAGTACATATTTCAGTTGATGCAATATGGTACCATTCTCATAGCACATAAGTTTCATCCCTAAGAATTATGTCATATTTCCTAGATCAGTTATCTCAAACCCATTCATCAACACTTTCTTAAACTTAATTATCTCATGTTCACAGCTCCGTGTTAGCAATATGTCATCAATATAGAGACACACCAGAATCATATTGCCTTCAGAAGTATGATGAACATAAATGCCTTACTCCATCTCACACTTTCTAAATCCATGGAGCTTGAAAAATGAATCAATTTTCAGATTCCAAGCTCTATGAGCTTATTTCATTCCATACAACGCTTTATGTAACCTGTACACTAATCCTTCCTGATTCTTTTTCACGAATCTAGGAGGTTGTGACACGTATACCTATTCTTGCAATGGACCGTTCAGAAATGAAGATTTCACATCTAAATGCATATGAGGCCAACTCCTGTTAGCAGCTATCACAATCACCATTCTGATTGTCTCATGTCTTTTGTCGCATCTGCGAAAAACAACCGGCGGGAAAAGCAAACAAACAGAGCCGCCACCGTGCGTTATTTATCCCAAAAGAGGGAAAGGAAACGCTCGAAGTAAACCTGGAAAAGAATGGTCTTACGACCAGAGATTGCAAGGCACGGGAGTCGGTTACGCAAGGGGAAGGTATTAGCACCCCTCACGTCCGTCGTACTCGACGGGATCCATGCTCAGAAAGGAAAGAATAAGGTTACTGAATAACTGCTCAAAGAATGCACACACACTGGAATAAACAGGCGGGAGAGGAGGAAGGTGACTCGGCAGGATGTCGCATCCTGGTCCTACGTAGTTTGTCAGAAACAAACATCAGAGTCAACGTAGTTCGGGGAAAACGGGGAACGGGCACGCTAGGATATCGCATCCTATGCCTACGTATCTCATCTGGAATGAGAATCAGAGCTACCGTAGTTCGGCTCACGCACGCCGAAACAAAACACACGCACAGACGCTGAGACGTCAAAAGAAACATACAAGCGGAAACAGACTGCCAATCAATGGACTTATGTCCAAACAACAAATACAAACAAGGAAACCGAATGCCAATCGCTGGACTTACATCAGACTCCACGCACACAAACACCAACAGGAAACCGAATGCCAATTGCTGGACTTACATCAGACTCCAAGCACACAAACACAAACAAGGAAACCGAATGCCAATCGCTGGACTTACATCAGACTCCACACCCACACAAACACAAACAAGGAAACCGAATGCCAATCGCTGGACTTACATCAGACTCCAAACACACCACAAATAGGAAACCGAATGCCAATCGCTGGGCTTACATCAGACTCCTAACACACACAAAAAAGAAAAGGTTGCCCAGAGAGATCTCGCACGATCTCCTGCCTACGTACCTCATCTGGTATGAGGATCAGGGCGACGTAGTTCCCCTTAACAGGGGAGAAACTTTCTCCTAAACCAGAGACCGGGAAATAACAACTAAAAGGGAGACTGGCTCGAGCCTAAAAGTTGTCATGCAATCCACAATAGTCCTAGGTTGAGGTATCTGAAACAAAATCTAACTCGCACAGGCAGCAAGTCAACAACACAGCAAGTAAGCAAACGGGTGAACAGGTATCACGCACTATATGCAAACAAGAAGGCTCACACAACATGGTTGGGCTTTAGTCAAGGGGTCAAATCAACCTCGACAAACAAGCCAACTGGAAAGGGGTGTTGTTTGCTCTTAACCCTAACATTGAGAGTTAGGGTGAAGCAGATGAAATGGGAAGTGAGGGTAAAACCTCACAGCTCTTATCCCTGACCTGGGAGAGCTTCAGACAATGAAAGTGTGGGAGTCCAGAATGTGGGACTCTACTCCACATGACTGACACAACAAGATTTTGGGTTCTTATTCAAAGTGCATCAACACATGGTGTGAGCAGGATGAATGACACAACTGAATAGCAGGGGATGGATTGCACATCCCTTCTATCTGCCAATGCCTCTTCACTTAGGAGGTCTTTATATGTGCAGGGCACAAAGATAAACAAGCACAAACATTGCCTCTTAAGGAGGGCTTCAGACAGGTGCCTGCCAAAGTAACATGACAGGTCTTCCAGACTACATGAAGTTAGGGGTCATTACCTAAGTGGTATGCCAACCACAAGCAAAGCAAAGCAAAGTTCAAATGAACTTAAAGCAACTTAGGTACCTGTGTAAACAACTACCAATCAGTACAAAATTCAGACAAACAGACAACAGTCAATATGAAACAGGCAATCCCAATGCACAACAAATAAACCCTAAGGCAAACTCAAGTGAGTTATCATCAACCTACAAAACAGCAAATATTAGCAATCAATAGCAAATATCAACATTTAAATGATGAAGCATCATCAACCATGGAGATTAAGTGCTTGATCCTGAAATTCAAAGCTCACATGTAAGTACATACCACTAGGTCAAAGCCTAGGGTCAAAGGTGAAGAAAAAATTCAAAACAGGAGCTGAAATTCAACATAATGCAACTTCAAACACATATTAACATGTCCTAAAAAGGACCAAGTCAAAATCATCAAGCAAGGCCATGTAATAAGCAATAGAAGTCAAAGACAATTTCAAGGCTCACAAATGGATATTGAGAATGAAAATTCCAAATCAAAACAGAAATGATTCAAATAATTCTGGAAAAAATCATGAGCATCCAACACATCCAACATGATTATCATACAAAAAATCAGAAGCATTAGAGGTCATTTGATATGGAAATTAAATTGCACAAGTTGATCAACCAAATGTGTGACACAAATTGTCACACCATGCTAACATGTACACAAAACCGAAATGGAGCATGGGAAAAATGTCAAACCAAAACCAAAATGTCAATTATCATGTCAAGAATCATCATGCAAAATTTGGTAGCAATAGGATCAATATCAAGCATTTCACATTAGAAAGAGTAAGGCAAGGTCACATATGCATACATGTTCACATAATCCAATACAATTCAAAATCCAGAAAGTGTAAAATCATGAAATCAACATCACAAAATTCTATACATTCCAAGGATCATTTTGCAAAAAGAATGGGATTAATTGGATGATTTTTCAATTAGTTATGGATTTTTAAAGTTGGAGAAACAAAATGAAATCAAATGATCATGGCATGGATTAAATTGGAGGGAAAATGAACATGAGAAAATAATTTGAAATTTATGCTACCACCAGGATTCGAAGCGTGTAACTGAAAAAATGAAAATAAAATTCAAAAACGCAAGCGCCAGGGATCGAAGGGAGGATCACATATCAAACAAGGCCTGGGCGCGTTCAAGCGCTAGCAGGAGCGAAGCCAGGCCGACGCTAAGCCGTCACAAAGATGAAGATCTTCATCTTCTTCATGAAGATGATGATGAACAAGATGAAGTTCATACGAATTTTTCCAGAGTTTTCCAGAATTTTACAAATTATATATCGTTGGAAAGCTCTTTCAATGTAGAATTCAAATATCATATTATCTAAGCCTAAATCTCCATGGATTTTCTGAATCGAAGCAAAGAAGTTTCTAGATCTAAACTTGAAATCATCATATCTCACTCGCTTTTCATCTAAATTCCACAAAATTTATATCAGAATTCTCACCACAACAAGATCTACAAGATTATGTACATAAAACAGAGAATTAAGGTGATCGAAAATGTGACCTCTTGAAGGTCAGTTCTTGAATTCTGCAGATTCCAGGCCAGGCAAGCATGCAAATCCACTCCAAATCACTTGTTATGAAGTTTGATGATGAAATTGAGGCTTGGAAACGTGTAGATCTAGCTCAATTTGCATTTGCCATTTTTGAGTTCTTGAACTTCACATGCACAATTCTGGTCCAAACTTGATGATCCAAGGCTTGATCTCTGCTAAATTAACACTAGAGAACCAGAATATGGAAGAAGATTCAAGGCTTATGTGTGAAAAATTTGAATTAAGATTGGGAGAAAATTTTGGAGGGAAATGAAAACTAGATCTAGAAATGGTGAATTGTGATTAACCTCTTGAAATTCTGTTATGATTTAGTATATATACCATGTGCTAATCCTATTTTAATTAAAATTAATCAAGGTTTAGTTGAAATTGTAGGTGTTTAATTGGCTGCATTATATGGTAAAACACTAGAGGGTTACTAATGTCTTGACTGATGTCATGACATGTATGTGTGACTACAATGTAGTTACTGCAGGACTAGCTAACACAGGATTTATTGAATGTCAAACTGGATGCTGTGACATTCATACCTGTCAACAGATACTAAGGAATAGAGCAGCAGGTGTTCTGTTAGAACTTAGTATTTATTTCCAGTCTGGTTATCAAGGAAAGACCAGATCTGGCATAAGACCTACTAACTGAATGTCAAACTGGATGTTATGACATTCATCATTGACAGCAGCTGCTGAAGATTAGACAGAGTGGTGATCTGCTATACTTCAGCATGTAACTTAGTTTGTTCTTCAAAAGAATAACAGAACTAACTTAAGGCCAATTGTGTAAATGTTAAGTTGGACACTTTGACATTTATTAATGTAAGCTTTCACTGTAGTATGGTCATTTTGATCATGTACAGGTCAGCAAAATTGTACAGTCTGTTTTCTGGAAAAACAGACTCAGCATATGGACCTTGATGTCAAGCTGAATGTCGTGACATTCATGCCTGACAGCATATGCTATATTGTAGGTTGTTCAGTTTTCTGTTTCAGCTTTTTCTCAGGCTATTCTTCAGGAAGTCAACAGCTTAGAGAAAAACCAGGAAATCAACAACCAATCTACATTCAATGAACCTAACAAATAGCCTATTTGTTAGTAACCTAAATGTTGAATTTATGGGAACTTGTGTGACCTTAAATTCAGGAGAATACAGGTGCAAAAGCCCAGGATACTGTAATATAAAAGGAAGGCGTTCCTTCATTCAGTTTCAGGGATTTTGAGGCGTGAAGATTAAGTGTGTCCATCATACTTCACTGCTGTATTTTTGTGAGTCTTGTATTAGACGTATCTTGTAAGCCAAGTAATTATCAAGTAGATGATAGCTTTGGCATAGGGTGTTCATTGAGTTGTAAGTGTTGTGTCACTCAAAGCTTTTAAGCGTGAGTGCTGTGTATCTTGATTAAAGCTGTGAAGCACAATCAAGAGTTGTTTGAAGTGTGACTTCAACTTGTCTTTAATATTGTTTAAAGATAGTAATCACTGAGGTGATTGAGGGGGAGTGAGTAGGAACTCTGATCTTAGGTTAAGATTGAAATTGCATTGGGTAGGGATTAAGTGATAAGTTGTAAACGGGTGAGTTTAGCTTTGAATTGATACTACTGATAGTGGATTTCCTCCCTGGCTTGGTAGCCCCCAGACGTAGGTCATGTTGGACTGAACTGGGTGAACAATTACTTGTGTTATTTACTGCACTTACTGTTAAGTTCTGCATAATCCCTGTCTGTGCAGAATTGGATGTCATAACAACCAGTGTGACATCCAAAGTCTGATAACTAGAATTTCAATTGGCATCAGAGCAGGCACCCTGCCTGTGAATTTCTGGGTGAGATCTAGGGAAGTTACTTTCTAGTACCATGGACAAGGATTTAGGACACTCAAACAGACCACCCATGTTGGATGGCTCTAATTATGATGACTGGAAGCCTCGTATGATAGCCTTCTTAAGGTCTCTAGACAGCAAAGTCTGGAGAGCTGTCAACAAAGGATGGGAACATCCAATGAGGACAGGTGAAGATGGAGTCAGTGTGCAGATTCCTGAAGAAGAGTGGGACAAGGAGCAAGAGGCATTAGCTCTTGGAAATTCCAAGGCCTTGAATGCATTGTTCAATGGAATCAGCAAGAACATCTTCAGGCTGGTACACCACTGTGAACTAGCTAAGGAAGTTTGGGATACCCTCAAGGTAACTCATGAAGGTACTTCCAAGGTGAAGATGTCCAAACTTCAGATGCTGACCACCAAGTTTGAAAATCTGAGGATGAAAGAGGATGAGACTATTCATGACTTTCACATGAATATTCTTGAAATTGCAAACACCTCTGGTGGACTAGGTGAGAAAATGGCTGAAGAGAAACTGGTAAGAAAGATTCTCAGGTCCTTGCCTAAGAGATTTGCTATGAAAGTCACAGCCATAGAGGAGGCGCGGGACATCTGCAACATGAAGGTGGATGAACTCATTGGTTCCCTCCAAACCTTTGAAATGGGCTTGGGTGAGTATGCTGAGAAGAAGAACAAAAGCATAGCTTTTGTATCTAATGCTGAAGAGGAGTCAGAAGCAGGATATACTGGAGGTGATGAAAGTATATCAGAAGCCTTAGCCATGCTTGGAAGACAGTTCAACAAGTTCGTGAAGAAGATTGATCAAAGAGGTAGACCCAATGTCAGGAACATCCCGTCTGACATTAAGAAAAGATCAACTTCTGATGAGAAGTTCAATCACGGCAAGGGAATCCAGTGTCATGGCTGTGAAGGGTATGGACACGTCAGAGCTGAATGCCCTACTTACCTCAAATTGCAAAATAAGGGGTTAGCTATCACATGGTCTGAAGGAGACTCTGAAAGTGAATCTGAAGGAGAATCTGCCAAACATGTCACTTCACTAACCAGTGTTTGTGCCTCTGAAGATGACTCAAGTGCAGATGAACTGACCTTGATGAACTTGCTGCAGCCTATAAGAAGCTGTGTTCCACCAGTGCAGAAGTGCGTGCACAAGGAGAAAAGCAAAAGAAACTCATCAAGGAACTGGAAGATGAGATACAGAAGCAACTGTCTGTCATAGAGGGTCTAAATGGTGAGATAACCCTGCTGACTTCCAAGCTGAATCAGATGACTAAATCCATCAGAATGATGAATAAGGGAACTGACACCTTGGAAGAGATTCTAAAGGTGGGACAGCAGTCTGGAACCAAATCTGGCCTTGGATTTGGGAAAAGATCCTCAACTGAACACAAACGCCCAAAGGCTAAAGTTTAGAAGTTCAAGCGGAAGTCAAAGCCAATGTCTCAACATCGAGGAACTAGGATGAATGATCATCAGAAGAGGAAGTACCAGGAGTGGAGGTGTCACCACTATGGTAGGCTGGGTCATATAAAAGCCTTCTGCTACTGGATTCATGGTTTCCCTAACCAAGCCTCGCATGTCAGGCCTAAGCATAAAACACATAAGCGCTATGTTCCCATTAAGAAGCAACAATGGTATGCTAGGATAGCTCACACTGCTCTAAGGGCTTCTACCAGAGAAGACTGGTACTTTGACAGTGGATGCTCAAGACATATGACTGGTATGGAAAATCTACTGGTAGATATTCAACCTCACACTACCAGCTATGTGACCTTTGGTGATGGCGCCAAAGGAAAAATAAAAGGTGTGGGCAAACTGGACTGTTCTGGAGTGCCAAAATTGAATAATGTGCTGTTAGTAAGAGGACTAACTGCAAACCTCATCAGCATAAGTCAGCTGTGTGATCAAGGGTTTCATGTTCAGCTTACTAAGGAGCTATGCATTGTGACAAATGGTGACAATCAGGAAGTTATGAGAGGAACCAGGTCCAAAGATAACTGCTACCTGTGGGAACCTGAAGTCTCTAACTTTTCCACAACATGCTCCTCAGCCAAGGAAGAACAGGATGTGAAGTTGTGGCATAGACGCCTTGGACATCTCCACTTACGGGGAATGAAGAAGATTATATCCAAGGAAGAAGTCAGAGGAATTCCAAAGCTTCTGATTGATGAAGGAAGAGTCTGTGGAGAATACCAGGTGGGCAAGCAAACCAAGACGTCACATCCGAAGCTGGGACATCCCACAACCTCCAGAGTTCTGGAACTGTTGCACATGGACCTAATGGGACCTATGCAGGTTGAAAGTCTTGGTGGGAAGAAATATGCATACGTGGTGGTGGATGACCATTCCAGATACACGTGGATAAGCTTCATCATAGAGAAGTCAGATACATTTGATGTCTTCAAAGACCTGTGCATAAGACTTCAAAGGGAAAAGGACTGTTGTGTGGTCCGGATTAGAAGTGATCATGGTACGGAGTTCAAGAATTCCAAGTTTGATGAGTTTTGCTCGTCTGAAGGAATAAGCCATGAGTTCTCCTCCCCTATAACTCCTCAGCAGAATGGAATAGTTGAAAGAAAAAATAGAACTATTCAAGAATCTGCCAGAGCAATGATTCATGCAAAGAAGCTCCCCATGCACTTCTGGGCTGAAGCAATGAATACCGCTTGCTATGTTCACAACAGAGTCACTTTGAGAAAAGGAACCTCCTCCACTCTATATGAAATATGGAAAGGCAGAAAACCCACTGTGAAGTACTTTCATATCTTTGGAAGTAAGTGCTACATTCTCACAGATCGTGAACAGAGAAGGAAGCTAGATCCCAAAAGTGATGAAGGTATATTTCTGGGATACTCCACTAACAGCAGAGCCTACAGAGTGTTCAACTACAGGACCAATGTCCTGATGGAATCCATAAATGTCATTGTGGACGACACAGAGGAAGGAACCAATGTCATGGAGGATGTTGAAACATTCCTTGACAGTCCAACTGACAGTCCAGTCAAGTCTGAAGAAGTACAGGAACCTCCTCCTGAATGTGAAGTAGATGCAACCACCAAAGTGCCATCTATCAGAATTCAGAAAGACCACCCTAAGGATCTTATCATAAGGGATCCCATCAGTGGTGTAACTACCAGGTCAAGAGGAATAAACTCAAATTCCTGCTTTGTATCCAAGGTTGAACCAAAGAATGTGAAAGAAGCCCTGACTGATGAATACTGGATCACTGCCATGCAAGAGGAACTTGAGCAGTTCAAAAGGAATGAAATCTGGGAGCTAGTTCCAAGACCTGAAGGGACCAACATCATTGGTACCAAGTGGATCTACAAAAACAAATCTGATGAGAAAGGAGTAATTACTAGGAATAAAGCAAGACTAGTAGCTCAAGGATACACTCAAGTAGAAGGGGTAGATTTTGATGAGACATTTGCTCCTGTGGCTAGACTTGAGTCCATTAGATTGCTGTTGGGGGTAGCATGCATCCTGAAGTTTAAGCTATTCCAAATGGATGTGAAGAGTGCATTCTTGAATGGCTACCTGAATGAAGAAGTCTATGTGGAACAACCTAAAGGGTTCTGTGATCCTAACCAACCTGAGCATGTATACAAGCTGAGGAAAGCCTTGTATGGGCTGAAACAAGCACCTAGAGCTTGGTATGAAAGGTTAACCGAATTTCTGACCTCAAATGGATACAGAAAGGGTGGCATAGATAAAACCTTGTTTGTGAAGGATGAAGAAGGCAAAATCATGATAGCTCAAATCTATGTTGATGATATAGTCTTTGGTGGAATGTCAGAACAAATGGTTCAAAAATTTGTTCACCAGATGCAGTCTGAGTTTGAAATGAGTCTAGTGGGAGAACTGACCTATTTCCTTGGAATGCAAGTAAACCAAATGGAGGACTCTATGTTTCTCTCCCAAAGCAAGTATTCCAAGAACATAGTTAAGAAGTTTGGTATGGATAATGCTAGGCACAAGAGGACTCCTGCTCCCACTCATCTGAAGTTAACCAAAGATGATGGAGGGCCTAGTGTTGATCAATGCCTGTATAGAAGCATGATAGGTAGTCTTCTATACCTAACTGCAAGTAGACCTGACATTTCTTATGCTGTTGGAGTGTGTGCCAGATACCAAGCAGAGCCTAAGGTGAGCCACTTGAATCAAGTCAAACGGATTCTCAAGTACATCAATGGGACTTGTGACTATGGGATGTTGTATTCACATGGGTCTGAGCCTGTCCTATCTGGGTATTGTGATGCTGACTGGGCTGGGAGTGCTGATGACAGAAAAAGCACATCAGGTGGATGTTTCTTCTTAGGAGACAACCTCATATCTTGGTTCAGCAAGAAGCAGAATTGTGTTTCTCTGTCCACTGCAGAGGCTGAATACATAGCTGCTGGAAGTAGTTGTTCCCAACTGGTTTGGATGAAACAGATGCTCACTGAGTACAATGTCACTCAAAATGTCATGACATTGTTCTGTGATAATCTCAGTGCCATCAATATCTCCAAGAATCCCATCCAACACAGCAGGACCAAACATATTGACATTAGGCACCACTTCATCAGAGAACTGGTGGAAGACAAGGTGATCACTTTGGAACATGTAGCCACGGATCTTCAACTGGCTGACATATTTACAAAGGCTCTGGATGCTACTCAGTTTGAAAACTTAAGGAGCAAACTGGGAATATGTCTCTCTGAGACCTTATAGCAACCACTGATGTTTGGGATAAATTGTTTAATATCTCTGCCTATTAAACAATTTGTACTAGGCTATGATTGGTCGCCAGATCATAGCTATGCTACTTGCAACAAGGGTGGATACAAGAGGGTAAGGAGACACCCTGCTGAGAGAAGGCCAATGTACCTGCAGGAGTTCAAGGATGCTGTTCATGCAGGAGTGGTTCTGGATGTCAGAAACAAAATCATGGCATCTGATATGGTGGTACCTACTGTAAAGCAAAAGTGGGTGATTACTTGATCAAAGCTGTGAAGCAAGATCAAGTGGATGGTAACTTGGTTGAAACTGTGAAGTAAAACCAAGTCTGTAACTCTGTCGTTATTCTCTGGTAATGTTGTTGGCTTTGGCAACATTTTTGAAAAAAAGGGGGAGTAACCCCTGAACAAACAGAGTGGGTGTCTCTACAACAGACTCTCAGGACGACAGATTCCTCCCCTGCAGCAATTGTGTGTGAAGTTTTTATTTAACTTCCATGTGTGTGAGTGTGCTGCCACTCTGAGTGTATTAGCTAGTATTATTTCCTGCTAGGTGTGTGATTCTGCTGCTATGAACTCTGTTATGGGGATCAAAGTGTTTTAGCCAAAAATTTGCCAAAGGGGGAGTTTGTAGGTGTTTAATTGGATGCATTATATGGTAAAACACTAGAGGGTTACTAATGTCTTGACTGATGTCATGACATGTATGTGTGACTACAGTGTAGTTACTGCAGGACTAGCTAACACAGGATTTATTGAATGTCAAACTGGATGCTGTGACATTCATACCTGTCAACAGATACTAAGGAATATAGCAGCAGGTGTTCTGTTAGAACTTAGTATTTATTTCCAGTCTGGTTATCAAGGAAAGACCAGACCTGGCATAAGGCCTACTAACTGAATGTCAAACTGGATGTTATGACATTCATCATTGACAGCAGCTGCTGAAGATTAGACAGAGTGGTGTTCTGCTATACTTCAGCATGTAACTTAGTTTGTTCTTCAAAAGAATAACAGAACTAACTTAAGGCCAATTGTGTAAATGTTAAGTTGGACACTTTGACATTTATTAATGTAAGCTTTCACTGTAGTATGGTCATTTTGATCATGTACAGGTCAGCAAAATTGTACAGTCTGTTTTCTGGAAAAACAGACTCAGCATATGGACCTTGATGTCAAGCTGAATGTCGTGACATTCATGCCTGACAGCATATGCTATATTGTAGGTTGTTCAGTTTTCTGTTTCAGCTTTTTCTCAGGCTATTCTTCAGGAAGTCAACAGCTTAGAGAAAAACCAGGAAATCAACAACCAATCTACATTCAATGAACCTAACAAATAGCCTATTTGTTAGTAACCTAAATGTTGAATTTATGGGAACTTGTGTGACCTTAAATTCAGGAGAATACAGGTGCAAAAGCCCAGGATACTGCAATATAAAAGGAAGGCATTCCTTCATTCAGTTTCAGGGATTTTGAGGCGTGAAGATTAAGTGTGTCCATCATACTTCACTGCTGTATTTTTGTGAGTCTTGTATTAGACGTATCTTGTAAGCCAAGTAATTATCAAGTAGATGATAGCTTTGGCATAGGGTGTTCATTGAGTTGTAAGTGTTGTGTCACTCAAAGCTTTTAAGCGTGAGTGCTGTGTATCTTGATTAAAGCTGTGAAGCACAATCAAGAGTTGTTTGAAGTGTGACTTCAACTTGTCTTTAATATTGTTTAAAGATAGTAATCACTGAGGTGATTGAGGGGGAGTGAGTAGGAACTCTGATCTTAAGTTAAGATTGAAATTGCATTGGGTAGGGATTAAGTGATAAGTTGTAAACGGGTGAGTTTAGCTTTGAATTGATACTACTGATAGTGGATTTCCTCCCTGGCTTGGTAGCCCCCAGACGTAGGTCATGTTGGACTGAACTGGGTGAACAATTACTTGTGTTATTTACTGCACTTACTGTTAAGTTCTGCATAATCCCTGTCTGTGCAGAATTGGATGTCATAACAACCAGTGTGACATCCAAAGTCTGATAACTAGTATTTCAGAAATTAATCAAGATAAGGTGTGGTGACAAAAATTGAAATTTTGTGGTGCATGGCAATTCCAAACGTGAACAGTACCAAACCAATGATCAAATGCACTTAAAAACACTCCATGCACATATTAGCAATGGCAAAAAGTTCTCATGATGCACCAATTTTAAATTTTCAAGTTTCCCTCCAAAATTGACTTGAATGCACAAATGATCATATGTTCAAATTTCATGCAATGTGATAGATGTTTTGGAAACTTCATGTCATGACAAGCATTTTGCAAATAGAACCACCAAATTTGGAGTTATGAATCAAAAGTTATGGCCTTTTGAAGTTCCATGCACCCTTGGCAATGATTTGATCATATCTCCTCAACCATTCATCAGATGCTCATGATCTTTGACTTTTTGGAAATGGGAGAGAGAGATCTTCAACTTTTATGTTGGAAAAATATTCATTTGAAGCTTCTTTGATGATGTAAGATCAAGTTGAATTTGAATCAAAAACTTTCCATTTTTGGAAACTTTCAATTACAGGTCATTTTCCATTTTTGGAAACTTTTGATCTGGCCTCAAATTCTTCAAGATATGCATATGTAATGATGAATAAGCCTATTTTGAACATGAATGAGATGTTGAAACCCATTTCTCCACCTCCTTGCCCTCAGTTGACTTTCTGTTGACTTTCTAGGTCTTCAGATGACTTGAACATGCTTAGATGACTTTGAGCCTCAACCACTTGATGAAATGGCTCCAAAATGAACCCCTAGCTCTTGTAAGCTCCACATAATAATCATATGATCCTCATCCAAGCAAATAAACCCCATCTCCTTGAGGATCCCTGACTGAAAGAATGCAACTGATTAGGGTTGACCAGAGGTCAAAACCTTAATCCCAAAGATTCTGAGCATGTACAATGAGCCCCTTGAGGATGACATAACCATGATGATGAGGATGTACCCTTGCCAATAAGATAATGTTCAAACTCCTTGAAGGACCAAGAAACCCTAATTGAAGCACAAACCCTCAGATGGCTAGTGACCAATCCCTGAGACCCTCAGGCTTGAACCTCTTAACCTCTATATCTTCTGAGAAAGACTTTTAGAGGATGACTTGTTTATTCTCACATGACATGCAATATAGAATGACTAATGTTCTACAAAATGAAATGCAATATGCTAAGCTAGTCCCAAGAAGAGGAGGGCAAATTTTGAGGTGTTACAGCTGCCCCTATTCAATCCACTGTGAACCTGTCGATACGAATAGCCTTGACTTTCAGATTGATCAGGGTGAAGAGTGATTGAATACCGAGAACAGACGAACAATTTGCACTCCGCTGGGGATAATAATTAACAATGCCTGTCATAATCGGCAAGGAAACAATCTCAAAAGAAGAATCCGTCTGGTACGGAGAAAGTCGGCCTGAATACCGAAAAGGAACGGTGACCTGGATACCAAAATAAATGGTAACACAGGGATAACCATGGCCTGAACGTTGTTCATTAGTCTGAATACTGAGCATCGGAATATGAGATTATTAATGTCGGTCTGAACACCGAGAGATTGGCCTGAATTTCGTTTCGGTCTGAATACCACTTCGGTCTAGATACCGGAAAACTGACCTGAATTCCACAAGCTGCATCGATCTGAACTTCGGAAGCTTCTTCGATCTGAAAATCGAAAACTGGCCTGAGTGCCACAAGTACTTCGACCTGATCGTCGGAAACTTCTTCGATCTGAAAATCGGAAACTGGCCTGAGTGCCACAAGTACTTCGACCTGATCGTCGGAAACTTCTTCGATCTGAAAATCGGAAACTGGCCTGAGTGCCACAAATACTTCGACCTGATCGTCAGAAACTTCTTCGATCTGAAAATCGGAAACTGGCCTGAGTGCCACAAGTACTTCGACCTGATCGTCGGAAACTTCTTCGATCTGAAAATCGGAAACTTCTTGCCTGTCAGCAACGGCAGAAATAAGGAAAAGTGATAAACGAGGCGGCACGCGTGCTCATGACCCATGCTGGGGATAACAAGCCATGAGCATGCTATCCTCTATTCGACCCTAGCAAACGAACAATTCGCGCTCAGCTGGGGATTTTTCTCTATTTACTTTTCTTTTTGGACCCTGAAACTTCTTTGATTATCATTTTCATCTCCGCCTGATAGAAACCCTTCCTCCAATATTGCCCTACTAGGGGAATACTGTTGATTCAAAATCACGACGCCAAACTCCTCAGAGTAACATCTTCCCCTCTGGCGAAACCACCTCTCAAACAGTAACCACGGCTTGAGACTAGCTTATGCTTGCAATGCTTATGCATGATGATTTTTAGCGTAATGCTCCATAATCATGGAAATTCTACGCAATTAGCTATGCAATATGCTATGCTTATCTAAATGATGAATGCATAAAAAGTATCCCCCTCAAGGGACTCTTCTGGGGAGCTCGAGGCACTCTGCTGAGGAACTCGACAACACTCCAATCTCCACCCTGATGGGGAATAGCATTGCCGCTGGGGAATAAGCCACCCTTACGAGGGATAACCTCCTCTGTACTTGATCCGCATGGGGACTTCTCTGGGAAAGAAACCACCAACGCGCTCTGCGGGGAAAACAACAATCTTCGACTTGCTGGGGAACTAACAAGCTCCGTTATGCTAGAGGAAACAGCTACCAGCAGACACCTCCGTCGGGGAAATAGCAACCTTCAGACCTGGCTGCTGAGGAACACCGATCTCAAACCTGCTGGGGAGATAACCACCCCGACCCTGCCAGGGAAGTCACAGACCTTGAATCTGCTGGGGAGGTAATAATCCCAACTCTGCTTGGGGAAACCAGGAAAGTCTGGCACAGGACACCCGTCGACTCGTCGAACCCCGGTATTCACCATCCAAATCCAGTGTCAGCTTTCCACTTTTGAGAGATCCCAGACTCGTCTGGACTTTTCTGATTCATCACCTTGCATTCTCGCCTTCTCCGTACTCCACGGAGATCGAACTCCTTGGATTCATACAAACTTTCCAATCTCCAGACTTTGAAGAGTCTTCTTGATTAATACTCCAGGATCGTCGTACGTTCTCCCACCGTCTTTTCACCATTCTTTAATCCCTTGTCCCTGATTGGACTCCACGGGGATCTTTTGTCAAAAGCTTCACATCACAACCTGCAAGTGAGTGAAAATATCTAACAGCATTTGTAAAAGAGATCGTTAGACAAAAACGTGCCCAGGCGTACCAAAATTTCAACACTTGGGTCGCTCCACCTTCCGAATAAGATTTCAAGTTTTCAATCTTATAAACATGCATAGGAAGGGATCTCCATGTCTCAAAATGCAAAGATTCTTTATCAAAATAAACGGATGTTTTTGCAATCAAAGCGGTAATGAAAACAAAAAACAAAAATTATTTGACTGAATATGCATTTTATTGATTGGAAAAGGTGTGGCTCAAAACTGAGCAATACAAAGGAAGCAATTCCTGAAAAGAGGTAATTGCGCACAAAAGGAAAAATCTATCCTAATGGCAATGTGAACCCGTGATCTCATCGAGTTCCAACTCGGTTACACCCCATATGTCCTTAGAATTCTCCGTACTTTCTGCCTTCTGAACAAGACGCTTCCGACCGATCCCTGTCGAGGATTATCCATGTGCCTTATCCAAAGCGCAAACGATCATGTTGGACGCAGTTGTTCGTTTCAATCCCTCTTTTGCCTGGACCGCCCTTTCAGGTTTCCAGTCCACCGGGATACCCTTTTTTGTCCAAGCCGCCCTTGTGGGGTTTTCGACTTGCCGGGTGTACAGTTTTTCTTTTTATCCCTAATTTTTGCCCGAACCTTTTCTTTTTTCTGGTTCGCCGGATGCCCATTTTTGCCTGGACTATTTTATTCTTTTCGTCCAGCGGGTCTCTTATACGAAGTATTTTTTAACTGCGTCCGCATTCACAGGGGATGGAAAGTCCTCGCCATCCATGGTCGTTAACAATAAGGCTCCTCTAGAGAAAACCTTCTTGACCACGAATGGACCCTCATAATTGGGTGTCCACTTACCCCGACGATCGTTCTGAGGAGGAAGGATCCTTTTCAGCACCATATCACCTACGTGATATACCCGAGGTCGTACCTTCCGGTCAAAAGCACGCTTCATCCGCTGCTGGTACAACTGCCCATGATAGATGGCCGCCAGCCTCTTTTCCTCAATCAGGCTCAACTCTTCGTACCGAGTCCTTACCCATTCAGCCTCTTGCAATTTTACGTCCATCAGGACTCTCAAAGAGGGAATCTGAACCTCAACTGGCAACACGGCTTCCATCCCATACACAACCGAGAATGGTGTTGCCCCAGTAGAAGTACGCACCGAGGTTCGATACCCATGCAATGCAAATGGCAACATCTCGTGCCAATCCTTATAGGTCACAACCATCTTCTGCACAATCTTCTTAATATTTTTATTAGCTGCCTCGACCGCCCCATTCATCTTCGGACGATAAGGAGAAGAATTGTGATGCTCGATCTTGAATTCCCGACACAGTTCTGCCATCATCTTATTGTTCAAATTAGAACCATTATCAGTAATGATTCTCTCGGGAACCCCATATCTGCAAATGATGTCTCTTTTCAGGAATCTGGCCACGACCTGCTTTGTCACGTTTGCATAAGAGGCTGCTTCCACCCACTTGGTGAAGTAATCAATAGCCACTAATATAAACCGATGCCCATTCGAAGCCGTAGGGTCAATCTTCCCGATCATATCAATGCCCCACATAGCAAACGGCCATGGAGACAACATCAAACTCAACGGATTTGGAGGCACGTGCACCTTATCGGCATAAATCTGGCATTTATGACACTTTCGCACGAAATTGAAACACTGGGCCTCCATTGTCATCCAATAATATCCGGCTCTCAACAACTTCTTCACCATTGCATTCCCACTGGCATGGGTACCAAACGACCCCTTGTGAACCTCTTTCATCAATTGGCTTGCTTCTTTGTCATCAACACATCTGAGCAAAACCCAATCGAAACTCCGCTTGTACAAAACCCCATCTTTGTTCAGATAGAACACCATGGCCAACTTCCTCAAGGTCTTTCGGTCCTTTTTGGATGCTCCCTCACGATATTCTTGGGTTTCCAGATAGAGCTTGATATCGTAATACCACGGCTTCTCATCATCAGGTGATGTGTCAACAGCAAACACATAAGCCGGTCTATCCAGACGTCCCACCTCAACACTTGGGAACTGATTCCACCACTGCACCTTAATCAAGGCAGCCAGTGTAACACCCCGATAAAATAAGATAATTATTTAATTTAAGTTAATAATATATTTATTAATTTAATTAAATAATTGGAATATTATTATTGGAATAATATAAATTGGAATAATAAAGTGGGAATATATATAAGAGTTCCATTTGGTAAAGAAAGGGTTTTTTTCACGTGAAACAGAGAAGCGATTGGAAAAGTGAGAGAAGGGCAAAGAGGAAGAGCAAGAGCTGAAGGTTGAAGAAGGAAGAGCTTGAAGCTTTAGGATTGCCGGATTAACTCAGGTAAGGGGGGTTTATCGTCGTTTAATGGGTATTATGGGTTAACATGTAATGGGTAGTAATAAGCCGTTGAATTGACCCTAATTGGGATGATGAGTGCTGAAAAATTGTGATGAATAAGTTATGATTAAGCTGTAATTGAATCTATATTTGGGTGAGTTGTGATTTTCCGAACGTGTAGCTTTTTACGGAATTGGAATCGGAGGTCCGGAAGTCCTCCAACGGCGGAAAATGCGGAGAATTCTGCATTCTGCTTCGTGTTAGCGCAGGAACAGCTTTCTGTCTTGCGTTAACCGGTTAACCCAGGGTGTTAACCGGTTAACACTGTTATGAATTGTGGAAATATTGTTGTTTGTCTTGCGTTAACCGGTTAACCCAGGGCGTTAACCGGTTAACACTGTTGTGAATTGCCAGGAAGCGTGTTCTGTTTGCGTTAACCGGTTAACCCAGGGCGTTAACCGGTTAACACTGTTGAAAAAGTGAAAAATGGACATTTAAATGTTGTGTGTGTTTTAGAATGGAATTATGTGATGATTGGCCTATAGTGGTGAATGATATGTCGTATGTATGATATAGTAGGGATCATTTCCCGATTGTTTTGAGCAGTGTAGGTATTAGTAGAGTGTGCTAATACTGTGATTGATTATGTGGCATGACATAATATGATTCTGTGATAATTGTATTGATGATGTATGATGGTGTGCATAATGTTGTGAATATATCTATTATGTATGCAATTGTGGATGGACTGTTTATGGCTTAGAGTGTGAGCATATGTCCATTGTGAGTTGTTGTTGATGTTTGCATTGCTAGGTGATTTAGCGTGCATATTGTGGCCTTTATGGTGGTAGCTTATTCCCATGGTGAGGAATTAGTGAGTGAATCATTGTGGATTGTTGTTGATGTTTGCATGCTAGGTGATTAGCGTGCATAGCATAGCCCTTGGGGTGGTATCTAATTCCCATGGTGAGGAATTAGTGAGTGAGTCACTAGGTCTCAAATGAGTGGGACTAGTGAGCTTGGTAGCCGTATCTGGATTTGATCGGTGAGGTTGAACTATATGTTCACGAATAGTCGGTACCGCATGCATGGAGTCTCATTGCATAATGTATGGCGTATAATATGAATGGATGTATTCCAATATTATACGTGTGTTTTGTGGTTGTGTTGAGTATGAGTATGAGTATGAGTATGATTATGAGTTGATGTTGCCGTTGCTGAATGTGTGATCCGATTAGGGTGATTAATGTGTTAAATTACTTAACATGACATGATATTTTATAATGCTTATTATATCGATTGAGGAACTCACCCTTACAACTATGTTTTCAGGTAACGAGCAGTGATTGAGTAGAAGCTAGTCCTTGGAGTCTAGTGTAGTTCCTTAGTGGGTCATGCTCTGGTAGATGTAACATCGGGACGGGATGTTTTACTTGTTTTTCATTGATGATTGTTGAACAAGTTTACATGTAATGTGTTACATGTTTTGCATGTTGTTGTTAATTTCTATCCGCTGCGAATTATGCAAATGTTTATTTTGATGAATAAATGAGCATGACGAGTTAAATTGGAACATGGTGTGAAGTGTCAAGTGTGACACCCTTAAATTGCATATATACTCTGATTTATGTTTGGTTGTTTTAATTATTTATTGGGGGTATTTTAGAAGGGTGTTACAGCCAGAGTAGCCAAAGCATCTGCCAAAGGATTCTCTTCTCTAGGCACATGATGCAACACTACCTTGGTGAAAAACGTCAACAATCTCGTCGTATAATCCTGGTATGGAATTAAATGAGATTGATGCGTATACCATTTTCTGTTAACCTGATTCACAACCAAAGCTGAATCTCCATATATGACAAGGTTCTTGATCCTCAAATCAATCGCCTCTTCAATCCCCAGGATACAAGCTTCGTATTCTGCCACATTGTTGGTGCACTCAAATGTTAGCCGGGCAGCAAAAGGAATGTGGGATCCTTTCGGCGTAACCAAAACAACACCAACACCGTTACCATTCACGTTAACGGCCCCATCAAACATCAGAATCCATTCGGATTCAGGGTCAGGCCCCTTCTCCGGGATTGGTTCCTCACAATCTTTCGATTTGAGAAACATGATGTCCTCATCAGGGAACTCAAAGTTCATCGGTTGATAATCCTCAATGGGTTGCTGGGCGAGGTAATCAGACAATACACTCCCCTTGATCGCTTTCTGAGAAGTATACTGTATATCGTACTCTGTCAAAATCATCTGCCATCTCGCAACCCGTCCGGTCAATGCTGGCTTCTCAAAAATATACTTGATCGGATCCATCTTGGAAATCAACAAAGTGGTATGAACCAGCATATACTGTCTCAGTCGGCGAGCAGCCCAGACCAAAGCACAGCAATTTTTCTCGAGCAGTGAATATCTTGTTTCACAGTCGATAAACTTTTTGCTAAGGTAGTATATGGCATGCTCTTTTCGACCAGACTCGTCATGCTGACCCAGTACGCACCCCATAGACCCCTCGAGGACTGTCAAGTACAGAATTAAACGTCGTCCCTCCACAGGAGGCATCAAAATCGGAGGCTCCTGCAAATACTCTTTTATCTTTTCAAATGCCGCTTGGAAATCATTATTCCACCTGACCGTTTGATCTTTTCTCAACAACTTGAATATAGGTTCGCACGTGGCCGTTAGGTGAGATATGAACCGTGAAATGTAGTTCAATCTACCTAAGAAACCCCAAACTTCTTTCTCTGTTCTCGGTTCAGGCATTTCTCTTATTGCTTTTACTTTAGCAGGATCAACCTCGATTCCTCTTTCGCTTACAATAAACCCCATCAACTTACCGGACCGCACTCCGAAAGTACACTTATTCAGATTCAACCTCAGTCTGAACTGTCTCAACCGGTCAAACAACTTGGCCAGATCTACCAGATGCCCCTCTTCTGTTTGAGACTTTTCTATCATGTCATCAACATAGCATTCGATTTCATGATGAATCATATCATGAAACAAAGTCACCATAGCCCTCTGATAAGTAGCACCGGCGTTCTTGAGACCAAATGGCATCACCTTATAGCAAAAAGTGCCCCACTGTGTGATGAACGTTGTTTTCTCTATATCATCTGGCGACATTTTAATTTGATTATAGCCAGAAAAGCCACCCATGAAGGAAAACACCGAGAATTGAGCTATATTATCTACCAACACATCAATGTGAGGTAGTGGGAAATCATCCTTCGGGCTAGCTCTGTTCAAATCCCGGTAGTCCACACACATTCTCACCTTCCCATCCTTCTTCGGGACTGGCACAATGTTTGCAACCCAAGGCGGATAATTAGTGACAACGAGGAACCCAGCATCCAACTGCTTCTGCACTTCCTCTTTAATTTTCATGGCCATCTCAGGTCGAGTTCTGCGCAACTTCTGCTTCACTGGAGGACAATCTGCTCTCAACGGTAGCTTGTGCACAACGATATCGGTATCCAACCCTGGCATATCTTGATAAAACCAGGCGAAGATATCGACATACTCTTTCAACAGTGCTACCAATCTGCTCTTAACATTTGCCTCCAAAGCGGCCCCGATTTTCACTTCTTTCCTGACCTCCTCGGTGCCCAGATTCACAACCTCAACTTGCTCCTCGTGCGGCTGAATCACCTTCTCCTCTTGTTTCAACAACCTGGCTAATTCCTCCGGCAGTTCACAATCTTCTTCGCCTTCTTCTTCGGCATGATAGATCGGATTGTCGAAGTCATACGAGGGTGTAACAGTATTGTTATCAATGAGATCCGGAGAAAGATCGCATCTGCATGAATGTTGATTCATGCACTGCTTTAGAACCGGAGCGAAACAATTTAAAAAGGAAAATGAAAACATTGCCATTTTATTTTTGTTTTTATTAAACTGCAAAAATAAATGAAAAACAGGGAACACCGCTTTTAATGAAAAACATCCTTTTATTTATGATGCAAATATTGCAAAATGAAACACATGAGGTGGCCCTTACAATGAACCATTACGTTTCGGGCAAAACGTATGGCTTTCATGCAAACAAAATTGAAAAACAGAAAATATTACTCTTCACGTAGAGTGACAGTGATGATCTTTTCAGCCTTCCAGTTCTGGATCTCTATCCCTGGTACGCACGGCTTTATCCATTGATCTAGCTCGCAATCACTGTCAACTTTTTCACCCACCATACAGATGTGATTTGGATCCAGCATTCCAGCACTGGTGAACGTGAATGACGGACGACGTCCTCTGCCCTGTCTAGACAAGCCTCGACCCGGCTGATAACCAACCCCACATCGGTCTTTCTTGGCGGCGATGTCCATCATCTTCCCCCAACCTGGAGCTTCTCCATTCTTCACCACCTCAGCAGCATACTTGTACGAAGAAATGGACGGTTTCTCCTCTTCTTTGGCAAAGAGAGCACTCTCCACCTTGACGGTTTCGAATGCTTGACTTGGCGTTTCAACAATTTCACCGTCCATTTCCACGTATTTGAACGATGATAGGTGGCTGACGAATCCTCCTCCCCACAAACGGTGACGACCTGCCCGTCCCAGATGTACTTCAATTTCTGGTGCAAAGTCGAAGTCACTGCCCCAGCAGCATGTATCCATGGGCGACCCAACAGGCAACTGTATGTCGGTTGAATATCCATGACATAGAAAACGGACTTAAACACCTCAGGCCCGATCTTCACGGGGAGCTCCACTTCCCCAAACACCGCCCGCTTCGAACCGTCAAAAGCTCTCACCACCAGGTCCGTGGGCGTCAAGATCAACCCTTCACAGTCCAGCTTCGCCAGGGCTTTCTTTGGCAACACATTTAAAGAGGAGCCGGTATCAACCAACACGTGCGAGAGCACCACTCCTTTACACTTCATAGCAATGTGCAAAGCCCGATTGTGATTCCGCCCATCCACAGTTAGATCAAGGTCAGTGAAACCCAGCCCATGGCTGGCATTGACGTTTGACACCACCATCTCCAATTGATTGATGGTTATCTCCTGGGGAACATAGGCTCTCTTCAGTATTTTCAGCAAAGCCTCCTTATGCCCCTCGGAGCTCAGCAACAAAGATAAGATTGAGATCTTGGATGGAGTCTGTTGCAAGTGGTCAACAAGCTTGTACTCTGACTTCTTGATGATTCTCAAAAATTCTTCAGCTTCATCATCAAGTTCTTTCTCCGACCCACCAAGCGTCGGTGTCACCACAGGAGTACCCTCATTTACCACCTGCTTTCCTCTTGCCCTGGCTAAAGCCTCGGCCTTATCTTTCTTTTCTTTTTCTCCATCCCCACTCCTTAAAGCATCAGGTGCAAACAACCTTCCACTGCGAGTGAAACCACTAGGTCCGGCATTATCCACCTTTGAAATGGTGGTTTCACTTGAAGCCTGATCATCCAACTTTTCCCCATTACAATAGACCTCTCCACCATAATGCCACGGCACGGCGTCATCTTTGTCATAAGAAATTGGCCCAGGTACCGTGATAGTAACTGGAGCCGCATCTGCCAGCGTTGACAAATCAACCGGGTCGAAGTAAATGGTTATGGTGGAGACATCTTCCTTCCCCGAATCCATCTTTTCGAACCTGAGGCTTCCCTCATCCATGAGCCTCTGGACAACCTCCCTCAATAAGACACAACCATCGACAGCAATAGTGCACGCAGCACAACAACCATCACAGCCCGGGAAGACCCCATTCTTCAACAATTGCCTCTTGACCTCAGCCAAAGGAGTCTTCAACTGGCTCACATCCGTCACCCAGATTCGGCCCTCATCTTGAGAAATTGCATTCACCCCCATTTGACCATGCGCGGGCATGGGATTAGCATTCACATTTGGTGATGGAGCAAAATTGATGGCTTTAGAATCCACCAAGTCCTGGACAACATGCTTAAAAGCTTTACAATTTTCCACATTGTGTCCAGGTGCACCAGAGTGGAATTCACACTTGGCATTCTCATCAAAACTGGCCGGCCTCTGGTCAGGTCTCAACGGAGCCAACGTTCTCAGCTGAACCAACCCCAAGTCCTTCAATTTCTTCAACAGGAATGAGTAAGTCACAGGTGGCCTATCAAATTGATGATCAGTCATTCGCCCTCTTACTTGATACCCAGCCCTCTGCGGTCTCTATTGAAATGGTTGTCGTTGTTGTTGCGGTTGTTGCTGTTGCTGTTGTTGATTATCAGCAGGAATGGTTACCGCAGCAGTGTGCTGGTAGTAACGATCCCTACTCTGTCCCCTCTGGGTATACACGGCACTTGTATCACCCTCCTTCTTACGTTGGCCATTACCAAAGGGTTTCTTCGATCCAGACGACGAAGCACTACCCTGGATCTTTCCCATCTTTAACCAACTTTCTATTCTTTCTCCGGCCACCACTATATCAGCGAAGTTGGTAACCGGGCATCCAACCATCCTTTCAGCAAACGTCCCCTGAAGGGTACCCATGAATAGATCTGACATTTCTCTATCCACCAACGGAGGTTGGACTCGGGCAGCCAGCTCCCTCCACCTTTGCGCGTATTCTTTAAACCCCTCATTAGGCTTCTGAGACATACCCTGCAATTGGGTACGGCTGGGAGCCATATCAGCACTAAATTGATACTGTTTAAAGAATGCATCCCCAAGATCCTGCCAGCTCTTGACATCAGATGACCTCAATTTGGTGTACCATTCCAAAGACCCCCCAGACAGACTGTCCTGGAAGAAGTACATCCAAAGCTTCTGGTCCATTGTATAAGCAGAAATCTTTCGGACAAAAGCCTGGAGATGAGTTTCCGGGCAAGAACTCCCATTATATTTGTCAAACGCGGGCGCTTTAAACTTTTGCGGGATCACAATCCCCTAAACAATCCCCATGTTCGACATGTTAACAACCCCCGGAGTAGCATAGCTTTCAAGAGCCCTGATTTTCTCCGCCAACACCTGAATCTCCTTGTTTGGTGGTTGGACACCGTATTGCCCAAACTGTTCATTAAGCACGGAGAACTGGTCTTCTTCTCTATCTTCCTCGGCCCCGAAGAAAGGAAGAAACAGGTTGTCCTTCAGATTGTTACCCATCGGACCTGGTCCACCGCCTGTGGCAACACCGAAACCACCTCCATTATTAGTCACTACACCAGCAGTTGTCTTTTTTCCGAGATCTCCTCCATCCATGGAACCACCAAGGCCATGGTTGGAGACACCCTCTAAATTGACACCACTGTTAGCAGCTGAAGCCCGCTCGAGCTTCTCCACTTTATCAGCAAGTGCTTTCTGCCCCACGGCAAACCCTTGCATGACATTGATCAGTTCATTCATTTTCTCCTTCAGCTTGAGAAAATCTGCGTTGGGTAGATCCATCAGCCTGGATGTATTGCGTCTAGTAGGATATCTGTGCGGACGTGCTGCGTGCAAAGGAATGATTCTACGTGCGCGAGCAATGATTCCTGAAACAATCAAGCACGTTAGAAGCCGACACCTGCAAAATAGAAGACAAGTTATTATGATTCATGCATGAATGCAATGTCTATCCATATGAGGAACACTCTGTCTTTCGATCCTGGTTTCATCGAGACAGATAATAATCCAGCAGCCACATTCTGACATCAATCGTCTAGTTTTGCCATTCAGAGCAGGGATATATCATTTAGCAAAGATACCACCCAACCATGTGTGTGCGATGTGAGTGTGCACAGGAAAGCAAATAAAGCTCGAAGATCGATCACTGAATGAAAATAACCACTGTATATCAAAAGTGCACTACACGTGCAAGAGTCATACATCAGGCTGATACAAATCAAATACAATTCTCCAGAATCAGAAAGAAAATACAAGCAAGTGAATTCCGTCAACAGGCCTGACGGTAATCCAACACAAATAATAAAAGTCTACACTGAAGGAGGTCCCCCAGAGGGCTCTGCATCATCAACCATCCTGGTAAACTTCACGGTGAACCTGAGCTCAGTGTTCTCCTGCTGCAATCTTCCTATCTCCTTCTGGTGAATCTTCATCTGTCTGAAGTAATGATCCCTCTCAGCAAGATAGTGATCTCTCTCAGCAATAATCTTCGCTTTCTCAGCTTCCCAATCGGTGGCAAGGACTTTGGCTCTGGCATCTCTCTGATTCTTCACAAGAATCTGTCTTCTCTTCTCATCTTCAATATCCCTCAAAGCTCTAGCTAGCTTCTCCTTAGTGATGTCGTGCTCCTTTGTAGATGACTCCAACGCTTGGTTGATCTTGCGGTAATAGGCAGTGTCTATCTCAAAGCGCTTCACCTCAATGGCATGTCTCTTATCCTGATCTTCTATTCTCCCTTTAATTTCCTGATTTGCCATTTGAATTCTAGCAACACTCATCTCCAATTTAGTCTTCTCTGCTTGCAGCTGATCTATGGCCTTCTTCATCTCAAGGAACTCTTCCAGGCTGACAGAAGAACATGGCCCCTCAATCAATGGACACCAAGGATCACCTCCAGGAAATGGTAAATGTGTGAGCTCAATCCTCTTCCTAAGCCAATCATCAAACGGAGGAAAAGACCTGCTATTAACCTTACCAAAAGGAACCTTACCCTTTCTCTGAATGTCACGCCACTCATCAGACACTTGCCTCAACCTTGGCTGATTACCTTCAATCGGGAAGTAGAAAGACTCCTGAATCTCTCGTCCAAGGGGAGGACCCTCCACATCAAACCCCATCTGTCTCCTAAGAAGCACCGGGTTGTAATTAATGCAACCTTGAACTCCTATAAGAGGTACATTTGGAAAACTCCCACAACTGTAAATGAAGTTTCGTCCAGCCATACCATTGTGAGTCCAAGCTATGTCCTTAGCCCGCAAACCCATCAACTTGGTCGCCCAATTAACCGTAGGATCAAGAGAAACAAAAGCACCTCCAGAAGGCAAATATCCCACGAACCAGTTGTGCAACAGTTGAGCACAACATCTGATCAATCCCCCTCGCCTCTTCTCGTTCCGATTATGGACCGAGTAATACACATCCCCCACCAAGGTAGGAATAGGATTTCTTTGCATAAACAACCGGACAACATTAATATCTACAAAGTTCTTCTGATTAGGGAACATGATGATTCCATAGATGCTCACAGCAATCAAAGCACAAACGACTCTCCAATTACCCACAACAGCATGCTCCTTGGCTTTAGCCTCCAAGAAACTCAGATGAAAACCGGGCAACCTTCCCTTCTCCTTCAAACCCCCCGTGACCACCTCTGGGCTCAAATAAAGAGCACGAGAAATCTCAGCAATATCAGGCTCCCCCTTAGTGACATAGAATGGAATCTGATCTCGGATCTGCATACCCAGGATACTGGCGTAGTCCTCCATCAAAGGTCCCAACAAGTAATCCGGGAAAACAAAGCACCTCAAACCCGGGTCATAAAACTGGAGAAGAGTATGGATGGCACTCCTATCACTGTCTGTGAGCCTGAAAACCAACTTCAGGATACCACCATAAGTCTCACGGAACATCCCCACATGGTCAGGTGTAATCAATGCTATCATATCCTTCAGCACACCAATCTCTGGGTCAAAGAAGCTGTAGACAACATCGTCTTTCAAACCGGTCCTCATGTCTGGAACAAAGAAGTATCTCAACCAGGATCTCAATAAAAAATGTCCCTGCATATGGATAAACATGAGTTAGATGCAGATAAATGCAAAATGTGAATGATGCTGATGTATGAATGCAATGCATTATGCCATCCTCCAAATCATCTGAACATCTATTGCACTGAGTTACGGCCTCTGAACTGATCACAACCATCTGAGGAACTGAGCAACCACAAATCCAACTCAGGAGTTCCGAAATAAATGGAACTGAAGGATACATTACCATCATCATCAGAAACCCACTGAAATGATAACCACCACACTATCTGAATCAACCCAGGGAATCCTGAAATAAACGGATCCCCACCGATAAATATCACGGACAGAACTCCGGCGTCTTGGAAATAAATCCATAAATCCGACTTATAAATAGAACTCTGATCAACGGCTGAACCATTAGTCACCATCAAAGTCACCCTCAGAACATGCATCTGTAAGAATCAACCCTCCCCTCACAGGTAAATTCTAATCAGGTCATCCTAAGGCGGATAATGGTCTCGACAATCGGGCAAAGATACTCAACGGGTTTGCCCTTTCGGGTGTGCCGCTGCAGCTCTCTTAAGATCATCAAAACCAAAGATCCGGGAAAGAACGGTCACCGAAGTCAACAGCTCAGATGAGGTAACTCAACCAAAGTGGATACTCCACAAAGGAAGAGCTCCCTCAAATGAACCTCGTCCGGCTTGTGGTATGTCACGTCGCCAAAAACATGTTGACCTAACATGAAAGGCAACATGAGACCACGCTAATCCTAGGTGTATACTCGGGCCTGGGTTTTAGCCCCACTCAGAACACCCACCCCAAATCAGAGGAACCAAACCTGTCCAGAGTCAGCACAATGGTAGTATGATGCATGCAAACATTTGTGCAAATATATACACAACATAATAATCATAAATGCAATAAATAGAGCAACACAAGCAACCAAAACTATCCTAGAGAGCGCTAGGAGTGACTCGCTTAGGGAAGATGGACCAGCAAGAGGTCAACTTCTTATTTCCCCAGCAGAGTCGCCAGCTGTCGCATCCGCGAAAAACAACCGGCGGGAAAAGCAAACAAACAGAGCCGCCACCGTGCGTTATTTATCCCAAAAGAGGGAAAGGAAACGCTCGAAGTAAACCTGGAAAAGAATGGTCTTACGACCAGAGATTGCAAGGCACGGGAGTCGGTTACGCAAGGGGAAGGTATTAGCACCCCTCACGTCCGTCGTACTCGACGGGATCCACGCTCAGAAAGGAAAGAATAAGGTTGCTGAATAACTGCTCAAAGAATGCACACACACTAGAATAAACAGGCGGGAGAGGAGGAAGGTGACTCAGCAGGATGTCGCATCCTGGTCCTACGTAGTTTGTCAGAAACAAACATCAGAGTCAACGTAGTTCGGGGAAAACGGGGAACGGGCTCGCTAGGATATCGCATCCTATGCCTACGTATCTCATCTGGAATGAGAATCAGAGCTACCGTAGTTCGGCTCACGCACGCCGAAACAAAACACACGCACAGACGCTGAGACGTCAAAAGAAACATACAAGCGGAAACAGACTGCCAATCAATAGACTTATGTCCGACTCCAAACAACAAATACAAACAAGGAAACCGAATGCCAATCGTTGGACTTACATCAGACTCCACGCACACAAACACCAACAGGAAACCGAATGCCAATTGCTGGACTTACATCAGACTCCAAGCACACAAACACAAACAAGGAAACCGAATGCCAATCGCTGGACTTACATCAGACTCCACACCCACACAAACACAAACAAGGAAACCGAATGCCAATCGCTGGACTTACATCAGACTCCAAACACACCACAAATAGGAAACCGAATGCCAATCGCTGGGCTTACATCAGACTCCTAACACACACAAAAAATAAAAGGTTGCCCGGAGAGATCTCGCACGATCTCCTGCCTACGTACCTCATCTGGTATGAGGATCAGGGCGACGTAGTTCCCCTTAACAGGGGAGAAACTTTCTCCTAAACCAGAGACCGGGAAATAACAACTAAAAGGGAGACTGGCTCGAGCCTAAAAGTTGTCATGCAATCCACAATAGTCCTAGGTTGAGGTATCTGAAACAAAATCTAACTCGCACAGGCAGCAAGTCAACAACACAACAAGTAAGCAAACGGGTGAACAGGTATCACGCACTATATGCAAACAAGAAGGCTCACACAACATGGTTGGGCTTTAGTCAAGGGGTCAAATCAACCTCAACAAACAAGCCAACTGGAAAGGGGTGTTGTTTGCTCTTAACCCTAATATTGAGAGTTAGGGTGAAGCAGATGAAATGGGAAGTGAGGGTAAAACCTCACAGCTCTTATCCCTGACCTGGGAGAGCTTCAGACAATGAAAGTGTGGGAGTCCAGAATGTGGAACTCTATTCCACATGACTGACACAACAAGATTTTGGATTCTTATTCAAAGTGCATCAACACATGGTGTGAGCAGGATGAATGACACAACTGAATAGCAATGGATGGATTGCATATCCCTTCTATCTGCCAATGCCTCTTCACTTAGAAGGTCTTTATATGTACAGGGCACAAAGATAAACAAGCACAAACATTGCCTCTTAAGGAGGGCTTCAGACAGGTGCCTGCCAAAGTAACATGACAGGTCTTCCAGACTACATGAAGTTAGGGGTCATTACCTAAGTGGTATGCCAACCACAAGCAAAGCAAA
The DNA here is from genome assembly GCF_024323335.1 of Lathyrus oleraceus. Taxonomy (NCBI): domain Eukaryota; kingdom Viridiplantae; phylum Streptophyta; class Magnoliopsida; order Fabales; family Fabaceae; genus Lathyrus; species Lathyrus oleraceus. The sequence goes on from NC_066582.1 coordinate 236,466,639, forward strand.
GCAAAGTTCAAATGAACTTAAAGCAACTTAGGTACCTGTGTAAACAACTACCAATCAGTACAAAATTCAGACAAACAGACAACAATCAATATGAAACAGGCAATCCCAATGCACAACAAATAAACCCTAAGGCAAACTCAAGTGAGTTACCATCAACCTACAAAACAACAAATATTAGCAATCAATAGCAAATATCAACATTTAAATGATGAAGCATCATCAACCATGGAGATTAAGTGCTTGATCCTGAAATTCAAAGCTCACATGTAAGTACATACCACTAGGTCAAAGCCTAGGGTCAAAGGTGAAGAAAAAATTCAAAACAGGAGCTGAAATTCAACACAATGCAACTTTAAACACATATTAACATGTCCTAAAAAGGACCAAGTCAAAATCATCAAGCAAGGCCATGTAATAAGCAAGAGAAGTCAAAGACAATTTCAAGGCTCACAAATGGACATTGAGAATGAAAATTCCAAATCAAAACAGAAATGATTCAAATAATTCTGGAAACAATCATGAGCATCCAACACATCCAACATGATCATCATACAAAAAATCAGAAGCATTAGAGGTCATTTGATATGGAAATTAAATTGCACAAGTTGATCAACCAAATGTGTGACACAAATTGTCACACCATGCTAACATGTACACAAAACAGAAATGGAGCATGGGAAAAATGTCAAACCAAAACCAAAATGTCAATTATCATGTCAAGAATCATCATGCAAAATTTGGTAACAATTGGATCAATATCAAGCATTTCACATTAGAAAGAGTAAGGCAAGGTCACATATGCATACATGTCCACATAATCCAATACAATTCAAAATCCAGGAAGTGTAAAATCATGAAATCAACATCACAAAATTCTATACATTCCAAGGATCATTTTGCAAAAAGAATGGGATTAATTGGATGATTTTTCAATTAGTTATGGATTTTTAAAGTTGGAGAAACAAAATGAAATCAAATGATCATGGCATGGATTAAATTGGAGGGAAAATGAACATGAGAAAATAATTTGAAATTTATGCTACCACCAGGATTCGAAGCGTGTAACTGAAAAAATGAAAATAAAATTCAAAAACACAAGCGCCAGGGATCGAAGGGAGGATCACAGATCAAACAAGGTCTGGGCGCGTTCTTGAACAAGAACCCTAGTGCTAGCAGGAGCGAAGCCAGGCCGACGCTAAGCCGTCACAAAGATGAAGATCTTCATCTTCTTCATGAAGATGATGATGAACAAGATGAAGTTCATACAAATTTTTCCAGAATTTCCAGAATTTTACAAATTATATATCGTTGGAAAGCTCTTTCAATGTAGAACTCAAATATCATATTATCTAAGCCTAAATCTCCATGGATTTTCTGAATCGAAGCAAAGAAGTTTCTAGATCTAAACTTGAAATCATCATATCTCACTCACTTTTCATCCAAATTCCACAAAATTTATATCAGAATTCTCACCACAACAAGATCTACAAGATTATGTACATAAAACAGAGAATTAAGGTGATCGAAAATGTGACCTCTTGAAGGTCAGTTCTTGAATTCTGCAGATTCCAGGCCAGGCAAGCATGCAAATCCACTCCAAATCACTTATTATGAAGTTTGATGATGAAATTGAGGCTTGGAAACATGTAGATCTAGCTCAATTTGCATTTGCCATTTTTGAGTTCTTGAACTTCACATGCACAATTCTGGTCCAAACTTGATGATCCAAGGCTTGATCTCTGCTAAATCAACACTAGAGAACCAGAATATGGAAGAAGATTCAAGGCTTATGTGAGAAAATTTTGAATTAAGATTGGGAGAAAATTTTGGAGGGAAATGAAAACTAGATCTAGAAATGGTGAATTGTGATTAACCTCTTGAAATTCTGTTATGATTTAGTATATATACCATGTGCTAATCCTATTTTAATTAAAATTAATCAAGGTTTAGTTGAAATTAATCAAGATAAGGTGTGGTGACAAAAATTGAAATTTTGTGGTGCATGGCAATTCCAAACGTGAACAGTACCAAACCAATGATCAAATGCACTTAAAAACACTCCATGCACATATTAGCAATGGCAAAAAGTTCTCATGATGCACCAATTTTAAAATTTCAAGTTTCCCTCCAAAATTGACTTGAATGCACAAAGGATCATATGTTCAAATTTCATGCAATGTGATAGATGTTTTGGAAACTTCATGTCATGACAAGCATTTTGCAAAAAGAACCACCAAATTTGGAGTTATGAATCAAAAGTTATGGCCTTTTGAAGTTCCATGAACCCTTGGCAATGATTTGATCATATCTCCTCAACCATTCATCAGATGCTCATGATATTGGACTTTTTGGAAATGGGAGAGAGAGATCTTCAACTTTCATGTTGGATAAAAATTCATTTGAAGCTTCTTTGATGATGTAAGATCAAGTTGAATTTGAATCAAAAACCTTCCATTTTTGGAAACTTTCAATTACAGGTCATTTTCCATTTTTGGAAACTTTTGATCTGTCCTCAAATTCTTCAAGATATGCATTTGTAATGATGAATAAGCCTCTTTTGAACATGAATGAGATGTTGAAACCCATTTCTCCACCTCCTTGCCCTCAGTTGACTTTCTGTTGACTTTCTAGGTCTTCAGATGACTTGAACATGCTCAGATGACTTTGAGCCTCAACCACTTGATGAAATGGCTCCAAAATGAACCCCTAGATCTTGTAAGCTCCACATAATAATCATATGATCCTCATCCAAGCAAATAAACCCCATCTCCTTGAGGATCCCTGACTGAAAGAATGCAACTGATTAGGGTTGACCAGAGGTCAAAACCCTAATCCCAAAGATTCTGAGCATGAACAATGAGCCCCTTGAGGATGACATAACCATGATGATGAGGATGTACCCTTGCCAATAAGATAATGCTCAAACTCCCTGAAGGACCAAGAAACCCTAATTGAAGCACAAACCCTCAGATGGCTAGTGACCAATCCCTGAGACCCTCAGGCTTGAACCTCTTAACCTCTCTATCTTCTGAGAAAGACTTTTAGAGGATGACTTGTGTATTCTCACATGACATGCAATATACAATGACTAATGTTCTACAAAATGAAATGCAATATGCTAAGCTAGTACCAAGAAGAGGAGGGCAAATTTTGAGGTGTTACATCTTTCTATAGGAGCAAGCACTTCAAAGTAATCCAACCCAGGTTTTTGTAGGAAACCTCTTGCTACTAAACTTGCTTTGTAGTTTCCAATTGATCCATCTAGCTTTAGTTTCACCTTGAAAACCCATTTGACGTCGATGGCTTTCTTTTTCTTTGAAAGCTCAGTCAACTTCCAAGTCTTATTTCTTTTGATAGCCTCAAGTTCATCTTTCATGGCCTTCAGCTACACTTTCTTCTTGAGCGCTTCTTATGTACTCACTGGTTCAGAGTCTACTAACATGGAGCATTGGGTGACTTCTTCTTCAGAGTCTACTACAGTATCTTGCAGCATATCAAACTTTGCAAACCTTCTTGGTATTTATCGGATTCTTTATGGCCTCCGAACTTGTTCAGAATCTTCTTCAAATGGTGGAACAATATCAGATGCTAGAACCCCAGAAGTACCACCTTTAAAGGAATGACTACCTTCAGAGTCTGGAATACTCCCAGAGTCTGAATCACCATCAGAATCTAGATCAGAATCAGATCCACCTTCAGAGTCAGAGTCTCCTTCAGAGCCAGAGTCTCCTTTAGAGTCACCTTCAGAATCATTTTCTGATTCTAAATCATCTTCAGAACCTTCAGATTCCGAAGTATCTTCAGAGGTTAACTCTACACCATAGTAGGATTGAGATTTACTCCAATACCACGCTTCTGATTCCTTCATAATGACATCTCTACTGAATTCAACCTTGTTAGTGATAGGACAATAGAGCTTACAAATACATGTACTGCGGTACCCTAAAAGCAACATAACTCTGCTTCTGTCATCCAACTTCCCTCTCTTAGCATCTAGAATATGTTTGTAATAAATAGAATCAAACACATTTAGATGGCTCAAACTTTGCTTATATCCAATCCATTTCTCTAAAGAAACAATTTCCTCCAGATTCTTGGTTGGACACCTATTGAGCACATATGTTGCAGTGACAACACCTTCTCCCCACAAGGTGTGAGATATCTTCTTCTCCTTCAGTATTGCTCCTTGTCATATCAAGCAAAGTTCGATTTCTTCTTTTAGCAAGACCATTGTGTTGAGGAGTGTATGGAGAAGTCACCTCATGCTCAATTTCATTCTCCTCACAGAACTTTTTGAACTTTGTAGAGCTATACTTACCTCCATCATCAGTTTTGAGAATTTTCAGCTTCTGACCACTCAGATTCTCAGCCTTGATTCTGAATTTCTTAAATTAAGTAAACACCTAGTATTTGAACTTTATGAGGGATACACATATCCTTCTTGTGAACTAATCAACAAATGACACAAATTATTTATTCCCTCCTAATGAAGGTACTGGAAATGGTCCACACACATCAGAATGCACCATACCTAGAGCATGCTTTGCTCTTAAAGGCATTTCAGATGCAAATGCATGTCTTAGTTGCTTTCCTCTCATTCACACATTGCATGACTTCACTGGATTCTTAATTGCGAGAATTACATGTACCAACTTCTTTGAATTCATATTCCCTGAGCTTATGAAGTTCATATGACCAAATCTTTTATGTTACAACTCACTTTCCTTCACAACACTTGTTGCGCTAAGGCATTCAGAGTATGCAGTTTTAACATTCACTTTGAATGTTCTATTCCTCCCCTGTTCTGACTTCATAATCAGCTTCTGATTACATTCATACAACTTCAAAAGATTATCCTTCATGGTAACTGAAAAACCTTTCTCAATTAATTGACCTACACTCATCAGATTCCTTTTCATGCCAGGAACATACCATACATTCTGAACCAATGTTGTTTTACCATTATTCATAACTACTCTAACATTTCTCATATCTTCAGCATTGAGGTATTTAGCATCATCACATCTGATCTTTGTCCTCTTTCTAGAGTTAAAATCAACCATCCATTTCTTATTTCTAGTAAGATGAATTGAGCATCCAATGTCCATATACCACAAGTCTGCCAAATATGCATCATCAGATTCAGAAGCCATCAATAGCACAAATTCATCATTAGAATATCCTCTGGCTACATTTGCTTCTTCTAACTTCCTTTCCTTATTTAACCAACAATCAGCAACAAAGTGGCCAAACTTCTTACAATAGTAGCACTGAACTTTCCTCTTATCATACTTCTCCTTCCTCTTCTGAGCCCTTTTCTGCCTTTCAGAAGTTGAGGTTTCTGACTTCTAAACACCATCAGATCTCTTCCTGGCTTCTGACCAAGACCGCTTCTGATAATTTTTTACCAGAAGTGGCTTTCAAAGCTTGTTGCTCTACCTCTATTTCAGACTTTCTCTCAGGCATACGCAACTCTTGTGCCTCTAGACTACTTTGCAGCTCTTCAAATTTTATGGTGCTAAGATCCTTCGAATGTTCAATTTCTACCACAATGTAATCAAACTGGAGAGTAAGAGATCTAAGTACCTTCTCAATGATACTTTCTTCAAAGAGAGTTTCTCCATACGACTTCATCTCATTTGTGATTAGAATCACTCTGGAGATGTAGTCAGGTACCTTCTCATTGTTATTCATGTTGAGATTCTCATACTGCTTACGTATAGATTGAAGCTTTACCTTCTTCACTGATGCATCATTGTCGTAGCACCATACCAGTGTGTCTCATGCAACCTTCATCATTGTCGAATCAACGATTTTCTCAAACACGTTCACATCCGCACATTAATGGGTGTAGAACAATGTCTTTTGATCCTTCTTCCTCATATCACGCTGAGCATTCCTCTACGCATCTGTTGCATTTTCGGGAAGTGCAACCTGAATGTAACCATCATTGACGAGATCAAGAACATCTTAAGCACCAAACAACACACGCATCTGAATCATCCATCGATTTCAGTTCTTGCCATCGTTTCCGTTCTTGTTCAACTTTGTGAAAATCACTCAGATCTCACCAAACACTAGTGTTTTCCAATCTCGTAGAATCAAGAAATGTGATTCTGTTACGATTCTGATTTAGAAATTCAACACGAAATCAAGAAATAAAATCATTCACACAACGTCTCACCTTTCACTCGTGTTTCTTTGTGTTTCCCTGTGGATATGAATCAGAGCTCTAGATACCAACTATTGATGCAAAAGATGAAGAAGATGAAGATGAGGGAGAGAGAGAGAGAGAGAGAGAGAGAGAGAGAGAGAGAGAGAGAGAGAGAGAGAGAGACTAACAAACTCTAATGAACTTTCACTACTATTCCACTAATGGTTACATAGAGAACGGTTACTCCACTATTTTTGCATTCAGCGTGTTACATTACTTAATGGCTAAGCACATTACTCACTTATATACACAAACAATAATGACACGTAGACAAAATACTAAAATACTGAATCATTCTTCAACAAATTAAAACTTGTGATTTGATTTACTAAAAACAACGCTAAACACATATATAATAACAAATTTTATTTTATGGTAAAAGTTTGGTATAAATCTAAAATTATTATTTTTAAATAGTTGAAAGGGTAACTATGGATAGATAATTTACAATTAGTTGTATAAATACAATAAACATGCAATCTTTATAATTGTAAAATTGCTAACCAAGTGATAGGTATGTTTTCAATTGATATGCACTAAGTGGGTTCAAATCAGTTGCGTAACTTTTTGGTACTTTTTGCAATATAATAATACGTATTAATAGGCATGACAACATAACTCGTACCTGCATGTACCCACCCTAACCCGCTCCGAAATTGATGGGGAAAACCCGCTTTGACTGGATTTGGGTTTTCCCCGATTATAAAGTATGGGGACGGGTCGGGTAATGGGGACACTAGTACCCACCCCGAACCCGCCCCGTTTATTTTATTATGTACACTATTATTTATTTTTGATGATTTAGAAGATTTTTTTACAAAAAATAATCCACTTTTTCAAGGAAATTCCCAAAATACCCCACTTTTAGGAGGAGTCGCCAATTGAATTGGAGACTCCTCTTAAAACTTGAATGGAGGCGCCAATTGGATTGGCTAGGGCAGGTGCCCTAGCCAATCCAATTGGCGCCCCTGTGTAGGTTTTAAGAGGAGTCGTCAATTCAATTGGAGACTCCTCCTAAAATGCAATTTTTGTGTTATAAATAGATGCGTTGTGTGAGTAAATGTTCCACATCTCACACAATCAATGTCCTCCAAAATTAAAACTTAATTCTTTTCTCCTACATTATCTAACTCACATACTTACTATGTTCCACAAATATTTATAATTATTATTGTATATAATTTATAAAAAGATTGAATTCCTTATATTTTGGAGGCCTCGTGCGACAGGTTGCCCAGACTAAAAATTGACCTTTTATATATCTTTTATGAGAAACGAAAATTATAAATATTAATCCTCAGATTTAATTAATGGTCGAGATTTTATGTTTTTTCTACCAAAAAATAATTATATTTACGTTAATTACACTAAATCGCGTCTCCCTCCAAAACCTACAAGGTCTTATAAGCCGTCTTCAATTTACTATTTATTGTCGCCATCTTTTCTTATATTAAGAATTGCTTCTAGGTATTATACTATTCATTGCGTCAAGGTATATTCATGTCACCCTATTATGTTTGCTTAATAACGATCATGTTGTATATAGTTTATTATTCATTTGTTTTCTTAATTTCTCTGTAGCTACCCAATGCGGTATTTGTTGTAGTAAATTATTTACTCTTGTTCTCTCCTCATCACAATCACTTCTATTCCAATTAAATGTAAGAGATTATTGTGAATTTTGAAGCTTTATATTAGTTTTTATTTTCTAATTCATCATCAACTTATTATTAGTTTCATATCTTATTAAATTATTAATTATAATATACCTATTTTATACCTTCTTAATAAAAGTTTGAAATAGAATGAAGATGATGAATCAACCCTCAATACTAGACAAGCTGCTCATATACAACAATTAGTACAGATAATTATAATTACGATATATATAAATAAATACGCAATATTTCAATTTTAATATTTGTATTTTCTTTCTTATAGACAAATCAAGAGATTCTATATTATGATGAAGAAATCAAACCCAAATGGACACATTTTTTATTCACTTGAAGATGGTGAAATTTTTATAAAAGATATGCACACTGTGTTGGTTTTAGTGTGCGCTGCTTGAAAATAAAAATAAAAATAAAGATGGTGTTGAGCGATTGAAGTATTTTGTTTGAGTAAAATAAGGTTACCAATCAAATGCCTATTTTTTCAAATAACCCATTTTTTTAAAATAAATATCCAAAACAATCCATTTTTTCATCTATTTTTCAAACTAATTCACTTTCAAATAAAAAAAAGTCTCAAAACAAATGAGACGTCAATTCAATTGACGCTTATATAAAATAGGTGGAAAAATGGATTGACACCTCCTTTGTTTTGAGAATTTTTTTTTATTTGAAAGTGGATTAATTTGAAAAATAGGTAAAAAAATGAATTATTTTGAATATTTATTTGAAAAAATGGATTATTTAAATAAACTTTATGATATTTGCACCATTTACTAGAGTGAACCATCATAGATAATCTGTTATTTTTGGAGCTTCCTTCATAGTGAATGATAAAGCCGATTCATTCATACGCTTATTTGAAAAGTTGTTGGAAGCCATGAGAGGAAATAAACCAATTCTTATAATAAAAGATCAAGATCCTTCCATGAAAATAGCAATTGATAAGGTCTTTGATTCTTCTTCACATAGGTTTTGTATGTGGCACATCATGAAAAAAGTTTCTGAAAAGGTAGGTGTTTCTTTGAATTCCAATGATGAGTTCAATAATAAATTTAATTCAGGTGTTTGGGGATTAGATACTTTCAAAAAATTTGAAGCAACTTGGAAATCCATCATAATTGAGTTTGGATTGCAAAAGAATGAATGACTTTCGCAAATATACAATATTCAAAATATGTGGATCTCAACTTCCTTTATAGATATATTCTTGGGTTGCATATTGAGAACAACTTCAAGATCAGAAGGTGAAAATTCCTTCTATGGTAACTTTTTAAATCCTAATACTGACTTGGCTGAATCTTGGATGAGATTTGAGTATGCTATAGAAGCTCAAAGGCATAAAGAGTTATTTGTTGAAAATACTTCACTTCATTCTTTACTAATACTAAAACTAAATCATGGGTTAGAGAGGCATGGTATGGAGATTTATACTCATGAAAACTTTTATATATTTCAAAATGATTTATGGATTGGATGTATAAATTGTGGAGTAGAAGAAAGAAAAAAGATGGTATGGATGTATTCCATATAATTGATAATAGTGAAACAAATTGTGGAGTAGAATGCCTTCTACTTGGCTTACAGACAATCCAACTCTATTGGTTCCAGTTCAAATCTCATAACCATTTGATAGCCTATAATAGTCTCCAAGCTCCAAAGTTTTGTTCTTCAAACATTGTTGCACTATCATTGATGCATTGTCATGATGCCACAGGTCTGAACCTGCTGTAGTGTCATTGTACCAAATCTGATCCCAATTCTGTAGTAAGTCGCTAGCTAAGCATATGTAAACAACTTTCCTCTTTTCAATATCTTCATATACCCATTAATTCTTTATCTTCCATAGACTTTAAAGTAAAGTCACAAAATCAATTGTGTGCATCCTTCTGCTATGTTGCAAACTTTGAGAGTTAATTATATCATGAACCAACATAAATAAATGAAAGCAAGTAGGAAACCAAATTTTAAAAGATAGCACACAAGCAATGAAATGATGAAGTCTCAAGAACTATTAATTTTGGAGAAGAGATACTAACATCATAACTTTATCTCTAAAATTAGATTTTCAAAGTTAAATTGATACTTATTACATCAAAGTTCAGAATCACACATTCTCTAAGATCCATTTAGAGACCAAACACTAAATATTTATGTAAAACATAGTTAATAGAGGAATGTGTGCATGCAATCAACCACCTAAAAAGCATGTATACAACATGGGGCATGGACGTAATATGACATGAAGAAAATTATAAACTTCATTGGAAAAGTTATAAGACATGAATTGATTATAAATAAGTAAATTAATAAACAATATAGCTCAAATATATTGAAACATCAGAAATTTAAAAATGACAAGAAACACCAATAACCGAGGAACTTTGACATTTGATCAAACACTTGGAGGGAATAATCAAGTTCTTCAAGTGATCATAGAAAACTGATGTTATTGTATCGATTGATGAGCAACAAACTTTCAAAATAAGCACTGCCGAGATTCTATACAATTGATTTGATCTCTAAAACTGGTTTGCCGTGAATTTATCCATATCATGTGATTTGTTCTTGACATTACCATCGGAACATTGAGGAATCATTGAAAAACGGAGTAAATTAGTGGGGAATAGGAATTTTGGCGGTAGTGGGTAGGGTTTACGATGTAGCTATCAAGATGCAATTGAAGATATTTCTCTTTGTTGAAAAAACACTGACTGCTTGTAGTTCTTGGCTTAACGTGTTGGATTTGGATATTAGATATAATCCAAAATTGAGTTATGTGGCTCAAACCCAAAATTAATTAGGGTTTAAGATTTGTTACTTAGTTTGTTGTTTTACTTAGTAGTCAAGTTACTTAGGTGTATATAAATAGATACTTTGTAATTCAATTTTATTATTCAATTCAATAATATAATTTGTATTTCCTTATTCTCTTTTTCTCTCCTCACTAAAAGTGCCCCAAACACTAAAATATTGGTATTTATAGTATGGTTAGATTCTTGATTGTGTTTCTAGGATCGTGGGTAGTTGTTGATCAATCGCTGCAAAGATGAATGGTAACAGAAATTGACCAAACTCTCTTCCAACTCTTGACGACAAGAATCGACTTCAATGGAGAAAACATATGCAATATCTATTTGGTTTTAATGAAACCCTATAAGTGATTACTAATGGTGTTCCTGCAGTTGGTGTAGATGCAACCGACGTACAGAGAACCGCTCACAAGGATGCCAAGAAGGAGGATTGCAAGGTGGTGTTTTACATCCAATTGGCGGTTCATGCGGCTAATTTCAACATAATCACTCATGCTGAATCGACGAAGGAGGCATGGGATATTCTTGTTAAGTACTATGAAGGAGGCGAGAAAGTTAAGTTTGTCAAGTTGCTAACTTTGCGATGACAATATGAATTGTTGTCGATGGGAGAAGACGAAAAGATTGTAGGCTATGTGTCGAAGGTGCAGAAACTCGTCCATCTCATGAAGGATTGTGGTGAAACCTTAACTGATAAGATGATAGTTGAGAAGGTAATGTGTATGTTGACCTCTCACTTTGATCACGTTATCGTAGCTATTCAAGAATCCAACAATCTTGACACCCTAAAATTGGAAGATTTGGTTGGTTCGTTGGAGGCGCGTGAGATTAGGATTGTCGAAAGGAAAGGAGTCCAGGACTCGATACAAACACTACATGCTCAGTCATGGAATAAGAATGGTGGTTCCAACAATTTCAAAGGAAAAATCGATAAGACTCAGGGCAAGAAGTCTTGGTCGAATTCTCACAAGAATAAAATCGATGATAGAGCTTTTGAATCCTCCAAAAGAGGAGAAGGAAATTCCTATAAAAAAGACAAAGAGAAAAAAAAAAGGGTGCAATGCTATAACTGTGAAAAGTGGGGTCACTTGGCCAAGCATTGTTGGTACAAGAAACAAGGGATCGACAAAAGGAAATGACAAAGGAATGAACCTTGAACGTCATGATTCAGATGATTCTAATGATATGATGGTTATGGCTGCACTTGTAGATGAACATATCGAATCCAAGATCTGGTTCCTCGACTCAGGTTGCTCGAATCACATGACTGATTGAAAAGTATGGTTAGTAGATTTCAACGAGTTGAAGCAGAGAAAGGTCAAACCTGCTGATAATAACTTGTTGCAAGTTGAAGGTACTGACAACACAGTTATTCGAAGGAGAAATGGAGCGAAATCCTTGATCAAAGATGTACTCCATGTCCCTAGAATAAAGTGCAATCTGCTTAGTGTTGGACAAATGGTAGAAAATGGGTTCTTAGTTGTTATTAAAGATAGAGCCTTAGAACTTTTCGACATCCAGAATAACGTGGTCTTGAAATCTCCTATGTCGAAGAATAGAACATTTAAGACCATGATCAGTTCGAATGAGGTTTGATGTCTGAAAATAGTTGCCTACCATAAAAATAGTTGGTTGTGGCATATGAGGTTTGGCCATCTAAATTTTAGGTCGCTCAATCAACTGATCACTGAAGATATGGTAACTGGTATACCAAGTCTTTAGATTTCTGACAAACTCTGTGAAGGTTGTCTAGTCAGAAAGTAGTCTAGGAAGTATTTCGTTTCGACTATGCCAATGAGATCCTCCTGCATAGTCGAAGTTGTACATTCAAACGTATGTGGTCCTTTTCAGGAGCATACGACTGGTGGAAACATGTATTTGTTTCGTTTGTTGATGAATTTAGTCAAAAGTTATGAATCTATGTGATCAAGATAAAGGACAAAGTACTCGAAATCTTTAAGAGATTCAAGATGCTTGTCAAAAACCAGAGTGAAAAGAAGATCAAGGTGCTGCGAATAGATGGAGATGGCGAATACACATCCAAGATATTTGAAGAATTTCGTGTAGAACATGGTGTTGATCATGAAGTAACTCATCCTTATACTCCTCAACTTAATTAAATATCAGAAAGAAGAAACCTGACCATATTGGACATGACGAGATGCATGCTGAAGTAGAAGAATTTTCCAAAATCCTTATGGGGTGAAGTTGTTTCAAATGTTGTTTATATACGAAACAGATGCCCTACCAAGAAGTTGAAGAACAAGGTTCCTGAAGAAGCATGGAACGGAAAACGACCATCAGTGAGTCATCTGAAGGTGTTTGGCTCTTTGTGTTACAAGCATGTTCCTGATGCAAGAAGAACAAAGCTTGATGACAAGAGTGAACCTATGATTCTATTAGGATATCATAATACTGGAGCATACAGGTTGTTCAATCCAATAAATCAAAAGATTATGATTAGTCGAGATATTGTGATTGATGAAAATTATGCCTGAGATTGGAATTCTAGTAATGCAATTGACAAGCCATTTATGAGCTATGATTTCGACAAAGCAAGTAATGATGTCAAAGTCGAAGATGTTGTTGATATTCCAGTTGATGTTGACGTTGTTGCTGACATACTCGACACAGTCGAAGTCAAGAGGTTATGGCTAGCACAAGTCAGAGACCTTGAAGAACTAGAGCTCGTCCACTAAGACTTCAAGACTATGAAGTGGTTGGTGATGATGAAGTCACAACAGAGGGATAACTAGTTAATTTTTCTTTACTTACAGGTACTGAACCAATCAACTATAGAGAGGCTCTAAATAATATGAAGTGGAAGTCTGGTATGGTGGAAGAGTTACAAGCAATCGAAAGAAATAACATCTAGGAGTTGGTCGAATTTTCAGCACATACAAAAGCTATCCAAATGAAATGGGTGTTCAAGTTGAAGCACAATGTTGATGGGTCGATAGCAAGACATAAGGAGAGATTGGTAGCTCGAGGATTTCTTCAGCGAGCAGGACTCGACTACTTGAAGTCTTTGCACCTGTCACAAGATTGGAAATTGTTAGACTAATGATAGCCTTGGCATGTAAGCAGGGTTGGTTGTATTTTCACTTATATGTGAAATCAGTATTTTTGAATGAACCTTTAGATGAAGAGGTGTATGTCACACAACCTCTTGGGTTTGTGATTCAAGAGGAAGCAAGGAAAGTATACAAGTTGCACAAAGTCCTCTATGGTATCAAGAAGGCACCTTGGGCATGGAACAAGAAGATCAACTCATACTTTTTCGAATTAGGATTAGTCAAATGCAAATCTGAGTATGGTGTATATGTTCAGGTTGTAGCACAAGATATAATAGTCATATGCTTATGTGTCGATGACTTGCTAGTAAATGGAAATAGCTTGAAAAACTTGTCAAAGTCCAAAGAGCTAATGAAGAAGGAATTTGAAATGTCGGATATGGGAAAGTTGTGATACTTCCTAGGCATGGAATTTCAAACGTCAAAGCAAGGTATGGTGTTACTTCAAAGAAAGTATGTCAAGGAGATACTCAATAGATTCAGGATGGATGATTCAACTCCTGCATCTTCTCATATCGAACCAAATTTAAAGTTGGAGAAGCATGAAGAGGAAGACAAATTTGATGCAACTTTGCTCAAACAAATTGTTAGATCTCTGAGATATGTGTGCAATAGTCGACCTTATATATGTTTCTTAGTCAGATTAATGAGCACATATATGATGAACCAAGTGTGTCATACATGAAGGTTGTAAGAAGAATCCTGAGATACTTAAAAGGATCGAAAAACTTTGAAATTTTATTTCTACGAGACTCTGAAAGCAAAGAAGCTATGGTTACTTGTTATTCAAATGTTGATTGGTATGGTGTTAAGGAAGATCGAAGAAGTACTACTGGATATTTCTATCAAGTATTTGGTGCCCCAATCTCACGGTGCTCGAGAAAGTAACTCGTGGTGGCATTATCATCGTGTGAGGTTGAATATATAACATGATCCTATGTTGTGTGTCAAGCAATTTAGATCAGATATGTGCTGGAAGAGATCAAGGTCGAAGTGAAGAAACCTCTGGTACTGTAGATCAACAACAAGTAAGTCATAAACGTTACGAAAAAGTCTAGTTTTGCATGGAAGAAGTAAACACATAGAAGCTGTATTTCACTTCTTAAGGGAGAAGGTGAATATAGGTGAGCTTGAAGTATGGCGTTGCTCAAGCGAAGCACAATTGCCAACATTTTCACCAAAAGATTGAAGATCGACAGGTTCCTAACGTTGAGAAAGAAATTTGTAATAATTCAGATTGTTAATGATTAGTGTGTTTCGACAACTTGAATTATAGGAGGGTATGTTGAGATATTAGATATAATCCAAGTTGAGTTGTGTGGCCCAAGCCCAAAGCTAATTAGGGTTTAGGATTTGTTACTTAGTTTGTTATTTTACTTGATAGTCAAGTCACTTAAGTGTATATAAATAGACACTTTGTAATTCAGTTTTATTATTCAATTCAATAATACAATCCTTATTTCCTTATTCCCTCTTTCTCTCCTCACTAAAAGTGTCTCAAACACTAATAGATAAGAGGTAATCAATTAGCTAATAAAAATTTAAAAAAAAATTTGGTACGAAAAATCTTAACGTGCTCTTTAGTTTTTTTTAATCTCGATTGTTAATTAAATCTAACGATTAATATTTATAGTTTTCGTTATTTACAAAAGATATCAGTTCTCACCGAATAAATCCCATATATATATATATATATATATATATATATATATATATATATATATATATATATATATATATATATGAATGAGTTGAGACGTCATTTGCATATAGTTGAAATATATTTTTATTATGGCATGATATACACGACAAAAAACTTGAAGTTGTATTATAAAACTTCAAACACACGCGTTCTTATCACAATT
Organism: Lathyrus oleraceus; assembly: GCF_024323335.1. Classification (NCBI taxonomy): domain Eukaryota; kingdom Viridiplantae; phylum Streptophyta; class Magnoliopsida; order Fabales; family Fabaceae; genus Lathyrus; species Lathyrus oleraceus. The sequence continues at coordinate 236,482,278 of NC_066582.1, forward strand.
TCACTATGTTTTCAAACATATACGTAATTTATCAAAATAATGCCAAAAGAGTAAATAAATTAACATTTAAGGAGATAATATAAGTAACTTTAACAAAAACAACGAAGTTCATGGGCATTTTAGTAAATTGAAACAAAATTAATTATCTAAGAATTCTATAAATTATGACTCAAGCATGCTCCAATGCATAGTTTAGGTAACGTATCTATAATAAACTTTGATACCTTTGTTTAACAAAAATGTCTCATATTGAGATGATTGATCTTACAAACTCTTCTGATTCAACAATAACACCTTCCCAGATCACTACTTTGCCCCAACTTGGTATGCACAGTGGTAGCTCGGTTGCGAGGGTTCTACCACCGTTACCTAAACCAAACACCTTCTCATTCTTCAATGGATCTAGGCTCAGGGTTCCATGGTCACAACAAGAACATGAGTAATTACATCTATTAATATTAAATTTAATTAATATTCTGTTGTTAAGATCTTACTTTACTTTTAGAGTAAAATTGAAATTACTTTTAAAAATGAACCTTTCAAATTTTATCACAAAATGTTATATATTTAATTTAGTGATCAATTTTAGTTGTTTTCTTATCTAATATTTATTTTAGTTTTTCTAACTGTTTTTATATATATCTTCGTGTCTTCTTTACTTAATCCGCTTATTTCAACTTTTTTAGCCGTATATTTTAAACTACATTTTCATATTAGTAAAGGTTAAATAACTATTAAAATTTAAAAATGAAATAATTACAATTTTTTATTTTAATTATTTTTTCAACAAGGAATTCAACTATCGGTTTTTTCTTCTCCATCACAAGTCATTATTTAAAAAAAATTATTGTAATACTTTTATTAAATAATGTGCGAGTATTGATTTTTCCCCCTTAAATATTTTGATTAAGAATATTTTTAATATATACAAACTCACAAGTTTTTAAGTTTAATCTCTATGAAATTTAAATTTGTATTTAAATGTTAGTCATCTAGTTTGTAAGAATAATCACAACTAAAAAAATGAATATATTTACTCTTAAAAATAGTCTATATAAAATGAAAATAAAAGTCAAACAATTTTCTTTAGGAGATAAACTTAACGAATTGTGATTTAAGTATATTTAATTCTAATATTTATCTTTGATATGTAATACAAGTGTTGTGTTTTATTGTCTTAGTTTATTTGTGATGGGGCTTACTGAATATGGAAAAGGGAAATGGAGCAAAATAGCAAAGCACTATGTATGCAATAAGACACCACAACAAGTTCAATGTTATGCTCGTAACTTTTTCAAATATCTACCAGCTTCATATGTGGATCGATTTAAGAGAAAGAAACTATCTTCAAATACCAACAACTTTGTTTCTAGAAAAAACAAAGAAACTCTCGATCTTTTTCCTATGAAAGATTATAGAGAAGAACCTAGTATTTTCATGAATGTGCCTAGGGTTTCTGCTAGTAATGGAGAAGTTGATTTGGAACTTCGCTTAAGTTTATATAAGTGAGGTTTGAATCATATGTGTCAAACATGGATGGATAAATTAAGCTACAAATTAGTATATCATTATAATAAGTGGCTCCATTTGTACTCCATCATGGATTACTTATTTAAATGTGTTTTAAAGTTTTTCTTCATTTTAATAATGTTTGTTCAATTGTGATGTTAAAGTTTTTTATTTAATCGTGCATGTTTTGTCTTGAAAATTTGTACTCCATCATGGATTAGGAGTATGGTCAAGGATGATCAAGACATTTTAACAACTTTGGTATTAGAGGATATGTCTTAAAATTGAGATTTTATATAAAGGCATAATTAATCATTTTAACTTAATGTTTATTAATTAAAAAAAACGTTATGAATTAGTTTTTTAACTTCACTTCTATTATCCTATTTTGTCTCTCTTCCGTCAATTTTTGATAAAAAAATTGTTAAATTCTGGTGACATGACTTGACAACAATGTTATTGATACAAATTTGAGTTAACATAGATAGTTAAAAACTGATATATTATTTAAACTATGAGAGTTTTGTTTTCGGAGATTAAAAACAAAGCTGACTTAATTTAAACAGTGTGTCAATTTTTAACCACATATTCTAATTTTGATTTGTACCAATAATCTTACTATCACGTCATCATAACTCAACATTTTTTTATTAGAAATTGATGGAAGTGACCAAATAAAATAGCGGAAGTGAAGTTAAAGGATTAACTTGTAAGGTTTTTAATTAAGAGATTTAAAATAAAACACTAAATTAAATTAAAAGACTAAAATATATATTAATCTTATATAAATTATATATAATTTATCCGTGACAAAATAATATAGAGTTTCTAAAAAAAAGTATAAACTTTGTTTAATTATGATTTAATCTTGAAAAATTAGTATATAGACTGTTTTAAATAAATGTTATTTTATTTTATAACGGTCCATTAAACTGTTCTTGTTCTTCTATACTTTTTTTTTACTCCTTCCATTTTTATTAAGTTCATTTTTGACATTTTAGGCATCTTATGAAAGTTTATAGATTTTGTTACTTTTTAATCAATAAATATATTTTTTAATTATAATACTCTTAAGGACATTGTCCTCTTTTTGTAAAAAATAAATAAATTTATTTCAATACTCTTAATTATGTATAATTGTATAATTCATTTGACATTTTTTTAAATAAATTATTAGAAGTACTTTTGATAAAATTACCTTAAAATTAGTTTAAACTTTAAAAAAACATTTAAAATAAACAAAAATTATGTAGAAAATAAAATTTATAAAAAGAACCGATGATATATTAAGAAAAAATCATAATTGTTATAGAGCAGAAAAGATATAAATCAATGACAACAACAAAAATTATTAAAAATTGAGTTATTCAAGAGTTGAGGTAAGTAAAAGTGAGAAGAAGAAACCTCGAAAATTGTAAAACTGATATTTATTGAATAATATTTATTGATTTTTAAGAAAATGTAAAATTATAATATATATTAAATAATTAAATGTATTTTTAATAAATATAAAAAATATTTCTTTTATAAATAAAATTAAAAATATTTTTAAATGTATTCACAAAATATAAGTTATGGAAACTGACGTTGTCACACAGAATAAAATACTGTAGATTATTTTAAAATTGTCGGTACACTTTTTTCAAAGTTAAAAAAAAAATTTGAACTTAACTTTTTAATTTTATTGATTGTATAAGATCTCATTAGTTGTAAATGATGTTATTGATTCAGAAAGTCAAAGTGCAAACTCAAGATAATGTATTGAAACTTGTGTTGTCACAAGCAAAACAACTCGTTCTCCTCTAAGAGGTGAATAATACTATATTATAATGTTAATACTTTAATTTTTATATAATTTATTTTATTTTATATTTTATTATAAATAATTCACTCATTTGATTGGAAAGTTAATATTAAAGTGATTAATTCTACAAATTGTATATATTTTAAGCTTATTTGATACTTTATTAAATAATTTAAACAAATTAATTATAAAACCCTATTAAACATATTTTGAGAGAAAGTTCTAGCACTTTTAAAAAAAATGGTATACTTTGTAATTAAAAAATTATATATTTATAATTTTGAGTGTTTTTTTTAAATATTTATAAATAATAAAAAAACTTCTAAAATTTATATTTTAAAAAAAGGATGATTATAAACTTTTTTTTAAATTTTGTTTTATGTATAACAAGATGTGAGACACAATGCTGGAATAATGTGCATGACAAGTGTAATGCGTAGTTGATAGAACAAATGGGGAATATAAATAACACAGAATTGATAATCGAGTTCGGTGAAAAACCACCTACGTTTGAAGACCGTTAACTCAAGGAAAGGAAATTCATTCTTAATATTCAGAAGTACAAATTGGTTTGATTTGAACGCTCCTAGTTCAATGTCTATTTTCCTAATACTACATGTGAACTTTGATTCATACTCCCTTTGAATCTGATACCCCTCTCACTTTTACTCAAACACTCTCCGAAGTGTTCAGACAGTTACAATAGTATATGAATGATGTTACAAACTTACAACTCAAATATTTTATTCTCCCAACCTATGATTAATATGCAGGAATAAAGTATTACACAAAAACAAACATAAGACTCAAAACAAATTAACACGTCAAGCTTAGTAATGCAAGGTTTGAGTCTTCATAATGGAGAATGTCTCTTTAAATAGCAATAATTGTCCACCTTCAAAGCCCAATAGGGTTTAGGTCTTGAACGTGGTTGGCCTTCTCAAAATCACGGGAAACCAATCTTCAATAATGTTGATTGTAAAACTTTAATTGATTAAAGCTTGAACAAGTTTGAATTCCTCAAATTTAATCTTGCTAAAAGAGATTATGTATAAACCTATCTTAATCCAAAAGATGCAAAAAAGTCAAATCCCTTATTATATATAAAAGGATACAAATCCTTAAAATTGCGAGAATTACTCAAATTAGCTTACGTGTGAAGCAACCTAGAGCGACACAGCATATCTCACAGAATGAAGGACATTATGCTTAACATGTAGCTTTCTTACTGAAGTGTCTTGATCACATTGAGACAAGATTTCTCACATCTTGGTAGAATATCTTCATTTGCATATTGCCTATAAAATGTTATCAACCATATGTAATAACAAGTGTATAATGCTATAAACCTCAATAATTGAGTTTTAAATACTCGTGTAAAATAATATTTATAGTGTTTATTAAAAAAAAGAATTATAAATCTTTTAAGGGTTAATAGTTTGACCTGAATATCTTTGGTTGGGCCTCTAAGGACCTGACCCACCAACTCTATAGTGCGTAAGTAACATGAAATGAACTTAAAATGGGTGGGGTTAGGTGGCGAGCACACGATCTAGTCCGACCTAGTACTCCTCATCACAGAATTTGGGAGAACGTGGCGAGCCACGTGTTATGACAGTAACTCAAGTCATCCCAATTTCAATAGGTTATTGACACTCCCTATCATGGAGGATGACTCACTTCATTCATCTCATTATCACATCAAAACCATGAGGCATATGGATGAATTTAAAGGCACAAAAACTTGTCTTCTTAACAACCCCCAGGGTCAAGTAACTAAGCTTATAAACATCCTAACGATACAACTGGGTAATTCGTTTACTCTTTTAAAAATTATAACACAAAAATTCCACTTGTGTATCTTATCACAGGTACCTAGTTCGTACCCACCGCATGGTCCGAAAAATCTAACTCGAACTGCACTCTCATATGAAAAACCAGTTTCCCTAATCATTGTTCTACAATGGTGAGACGTGGCATCACTAGAAAAAATAGTGGTGACCAAATAGCCAAGAGATGCATATCATTATAGAAGAGTTATCCGGCATAAAAAAGTCTTCCAAGATAACGTTTTGCATCTCCAACAACGATGACACAAGGATGACCCACCAGAGGGAGTGGAGATTTTAGACCTACAACCTCTATTCGGTGAAATCTAGGATACACTTGTATGAGAGAACTTCAACTCATCGTCGTTGGTAATATTTTATAAGAAAAGCGACACATTAGGTGGAAATAACACCCGCCATCAAATTACTAAAGTGTAAGATCATGGGTGGTATGTTCAAGGAGGTGATGTTGAGGTGGTATATCAACCTACCTAGGTTCTTAAACTAGGTACCTAGACCTATCGAGTAAGGTGATTTATCAATTCTCATTGAGCAAACATCAAAAGGGCTTAACAACCAGTTTATTCAATGTTCTCCACAAACACATGGGTATTGGATAACGTATAAGGGCTAAAAAGGAATAGAGAATTAGAAAAATGTGAAGTTGATCTACAAGTTGGTAATGGATTAAATGTTGTTGCTTTATCCGTGGGAATTTATGAACTGAATTTACTTAGTGGTTTATTAATTCACTTGGAAAACTGCTATTATTTACCTGCAATTAGCGAAAAAATTATTTTCGTTTATTATTTAGACAAATTTAATTTTTCATTTATAATTAAGATTAATTATTGCTCTATTTTTTTAATTGATATATTTTATGCCACTGCACAAATGAAAAATAAATTATATGTCCTTGATCTTGAAATGTCAATTTATAACACTAATACTTAAAGGATGAAACCTAACGAGTTAAATTCAACTTACCATTAGCATTATCTATTATCTCATATAAATTAGAAATACATTTTCAAACTCCATAACGATGGACTTTTTGACTCATTTGATTATGAGACATGCAAATCTTGTTTACATAGAAAGATGACAAAACCTCATTCACTGAAAAAAGGTGAAACAAATAGTGATCTTTTGGCCCCATGCATACTAATATATGTGGACCACTAGAAACTCCATCTAGAGGAAGTTTCCAATATTTTATCACATTTACTAATGATTACATTAGATGTGGTTATGTTTGTTTAATGAAACACAAATCTGAATCCTTTGAAAACTTTAAAGAATTCAAAATTGAAGTACAAAACCAACTAAGTAAGAATATTAAAATCATTCGATCAGATCGAAGTGTGAATATTTAATCTTAGAATTTGATTACCGTCTAAAAGAGTGTGGGATTATATCCCAATTTAATCCTCCTAGAAAACCATAAAGGAGTGGTGTATCTGACTGAAGAAATTGAACCTTGTTAGATATGGTTTGAGCCATGATGAGTCACAATGATCATCTAAACTCTTTTTAGGCACATGCTTTATTGACAACATCTTACACATTTAACCATATTTCATAGAAAATAGTTGAGAAGACAACATATGAGATATCGAGTGGTAAGAGACTGCATATGTCTTACACGATACTTTCGAGTTACGAAGTTTGTGTGAAATGACAAATTTCAAATAAGCTTGAGCCCAAATATAATAAATGATTCTTTGTGGGTTATCCTAAAGAAACAACAGAGTATTAATTCTAAAATCCTTCTGAGGACGTGTTTATCACTCAAACTAGATTATTCTTAGAAAAATACTTTATTTTTAAAGGAATCAATAGGAGGAAAGTGGAGCTTGAAGAAATTCAAAGATCCCAAAGTAGTGACACACCTACTGAGGAACAAGAGTTGAAAACACAAGAAGTCGTGGAAGAGAAATCTTCTCATGTAGAACAAGACTAGTATAGGCCAGACAAGATATGATACTAACCTGAGAGATATGAATATCTCATAATGATTTAGGTGATCTATTTCTCATGGATCAAGATGATCTTGTGAACTACCATGAGATCACTATTGATCTTGAGTTAGTGATATGTTGCTAGATACTGCTCCCTATTATTATATTAAACATGATTTGATATAATTTCCAACTTTACGAGAATCTATAGAGTCACACACAAAAGGATACATTGATGGGAGAAAAGAAATAAGTGAAACTTATTTGATTGTTCGATCTTACGGTGCACTAACATTAATTAGAGAAATGCGTTATATCGTAAGGTGCATTATACATAAGTGTAATATTGAACATCGTAAGGTACAATACACTTAAGTGAAATAAGGAACAACGTAAGGTATTGTGTACTTATGTAAGATATGGGACACCGTAAGATACAATACACTTAATGAAATATAATACATTGTAAAGTACGATATGCACACTTAAAAGAAGTTCATGGGCATTTTAGTATATTGAAACAAAATAATTGTCTAGGAGTTATATAAATCAAGACTCAAGCACACTCCAATGTATATTTTGGGTAACCTGTCCTTGATATACTCATATACCTTTGTTTAACAAAAATATCTCGTATTGAGATGATAGATCTTACAAACTCTTGTGATTATTCTCCATCGTCACACATACTTTCATCTAATGTACTAATGATCCTTAATATTGGTCACGTTTCTACCAATCCTAATATTTACAATCATATACATCATCATCAACACCAAACTAATGTATGGGTCTCACCACCAAAAAAAATATAAGTGAGACTTTAAATCATATGTGTTAACATGAATGGCCAAATTAAGCTACAAACTAGTTTATCATCATAATTAGTGGCTTTTCTTTGTAACTTTTTCCTTATTTTTAATAATATTTATTCAGTTATGATGTCATAGTTTTTTATTTAATCGTGCATGTTTTATCTTGGAAATCTACACTCCGTTATGTAATATTTATGGATTATATATTCAAATATTTTTGGTAATGTTTGTTTTGTTTTAAATGTATTTTCTTGATAAAATGATCACTACTACAAATAATATATATTAAAAATAATATATTCTATGACAAATCTTTCATCTTAACCAATAAAATATTGAGGTGTAAATTAAAGGCGCACCATATTTTATTTTATTTTTTAAAAAATACTATCTGTTTTCTCGATTGAGCTGACAATTGAGGGGAAAAGTATCCAGGGGACACACCTTTGAAGCATAACAATTGTATTTTAGTAACTTTTAATTTTTTTATATTTTTGTTTATAACATATTACCTCGGTTGAGTAGGCAACCTAGGGAAAAATATTTAGAGGACGCGTCTTCGAATTCCGACAACTACATTTTAGCATCTTTTATTTATTTATTTATTTATTATTGTTTATGACCTATTACCTCGGTTGAGTTGGAAATCGAAGGGAAAAATATTTTTTTAATTTTTAACTTATGACATATTTATCATACCTCGATTTTGTCCAAATATTTTTAAACTTTCAAGTAATCAGTTTTGTTGCACTCATAATAAAATGTCAGTTTCACAGACAAATCGATTGAATCAATTTGTTAATCACGCGTAAAATCAGGGAACAATATTTTTAGGTTTGGGTCTGCATTTATTTGTTTTATTAAACTATATTACGCGTAGTTTAGTTTGGTGTGCTCATTTTATTTTATTTTGCATCCGTGCGCGTTTGTATCTTGATCAGTTTGTGCATTTTCATTCAAGTATTTTCAACTGTGATGTTTGATCTGCGATTGTCTGTTTTAGTGAACTATATTGTGTGTACATTATTTTAGTGCATTCATTTATTTTTTCGCATGTTTGTGCATCTGCATTTTGCTCAATTTATTTCCTTTTAATTTTATTTTTATCAAAATAATTAAGAAAAATAAATAAAATAATTAGTTTAATTTTATTTGTTTTTGTTTAAAATATTTGTGATTCAATAAGACCCAATTAGTCACACACTTAGGCCCAATGGCAATTTTGACATTAAATTAATTCATAAACCCAATGTATGAGCATATATTCATCATCCCATCATCTCATGTGCACTTACCTCCATAAGAAGAGAACAAGATTACACTAACTCAAGGCATGGTGTTCATCTGAGAAGCATCAAGATCCCCTTATCATGTTGAGGTGTGCCCAAGATACCTTAACCCTAATTTCTATCCTCAAGCATCCTTGGACCTTTTGGGACTACACAAGTCATCCTACTCAACTCCAAAAAACCCTAATTGGATGATGACAAATAAGGGGAAAAGTATTCAGAGGACACATATTTGAATCATAACAACTTCATTTTAGTAAAAAAAAAATTATATTTTTGTTTATTACCTATTACCTCGGTTGAGTAGGCAACCTAGGGAAAAATTATTCAAATGATGCGTCTTTGAATCCCAACAACTTCATTTTAGCATTTTTTATTTTTTTATTTTTTATTTTTGTTTATGACATGTTTCCTTGGTTGAGATGGAAATCGAATGAACAAGTATTTTATCTGATATATTTTATTTATGACATATTACCTCGATTGAGCTAGCAACCGAAGGGATTTTTTTAATCAAATTTGATGAAAAAATTAAGTAATGAATCATTGTCATCCATTTATATAGTAACAACAGTCAAGATATTGTCAACTCATAAATCCTCATGAAACATCATTGATCTACGTGAAACTCTCACTAACCAATCAAAATATGAATGTCTTAATGATCCATCTTGGATGCAAAGCGCTGAAATGCAAACTTAACTTAATGAAATCAATGTTAATGAAAGCAGTAGAATGAAGTACAATACCATTCTCTGGGATTGATTGTAAGATAAGGAAAAAGTTTGAAGGTTGATTCCTTAATGTAACCTCTTCTCTTATCCTTGCTTGTTAAAAATGTTTAATTTTAGTTAGGAAAGAATGAAGATGTTTTTCGACAGAAAAGTTGGTTTTGCATGACAATAAACAAATTGATTCTCGACAGAGAGGTTAGTTTTGCAGCAGTTCAAGAACTGAAGACACATGGAAGCAATGCAGAGGACAAATGGTCACGTAACATTGTACGTGTCGAGTGATGGAGAATTGACCGTTGTCGACAGTTAATTACGTTCATCTATATAAGTTTATTTGATCTTTGTAATAAGGATTCACATTTTTTATTATTATTCTCTACAGAGTTCGAACATCCAAGTTATAGAGATTATATAATTTGTGAGAAATGTATGAATCTACGTCACACCATTCAACTCAAGAATTTTACACAATTCCCTTTTAAGATTTTCTTCATTTACTTTATTTGTTCAAATAGTTCTATACTTTATTTCTTATGATGTTATCTGAATGTTCTACTTTCAAACTCGAAGTTATCAAACATGAACACACTTTCTCAAACATTTATGAACAATATGTCCTTAGAATTTTTTCGAGTTTAATCCTATAAAAGAGTTATGTTGGTGCACAAGATGAAGAAGATGAAAATGATAGAAGACACACACACACACACACACACATACAACGAGAGAGAGAGAAAGAGAGAGAGAGAGAGAGAATAACAAACTCTAACAAATTTCCACTACTATTCCACTAACGGTTACACAGAGAATGGTTACTCCACTACTTTTTCCTACAGCGTGTCATATTACTTAATGGCTAAGCACACTACTCACTTATATACATAGACAATAGTGCCATCTCTTAGCATCTAGAATATGTTTGTAATAAATAAAATCAAACACATTTAGATGGCTCACACTTTGCTTATATCCAGTCCATTTCTCTAAAGTAACAATTTCCTCTAGCTTCTTGGTTGGACACCTATTGAGCACATATGTTGCAGTGACAACACCTTCTCTCCACAAGGTGTGAGATATCTTCTTCTCCTTCAGTATTGCTCCTTGTCATATCAAGCAAAGTTCGATTTCTTCTTTTAGAAAGACCATTGTGTTGAGGAGTGTTTGGAGAAGTCACCTCATGCTCAATTTCATTCTCCTCACAGAACTTTTTGAACTTTGTAGAGCTATACTTACCTCCATCATCACTTTTGAGAATTTTCAGCTTCTGACCACTCAGATTCTCAGCCTTGATTCTGAATTTCTTAAATTAAGTAAACACGTAGTATTTGAACTTTATGAGGGATACACATATCCTTCTTGTGAACTAATCAACAAATGACACAAATTATTTATTCCCTCCTAATAAAGGTACTGGAAATGGTCCACACACATCAGAATGCACCACACCTAGAGCATGCTTTGCTCTTAGAGGCATTTCAGATGCAAATGCATGTCTTAGTTGCTTTCCTCTCATGCACATATTGCATGACTTCTCTGGCTTCTTAATTCTGAGAATTACATGTACCAACTTCTTTGAATTCATATTCCCTAAGCTTGTGAAGTTCATATAACCAAATCTTTTATGTTACAACTCACTTTCCTTCACAACACTTGTTGCGCTAAGGCATTCAGAGTATGCAGTTTTAACATTCACTTTGAATGTTCTATTCCTCCCCTGTTCTGACTTCATAATCAGCTTCTGATTACATTCATACAACTTCAAAAGATTATCCTTCATGGTAACTAAAAAACCTTTCTCAATTAATTGACCTACACTCATCAGATTCCTTTTCATGCCAGGAACATACCACACATTCTGAACCAATGTTGTTTTACCATTATTCAGAACTACTCTAACATTTCTCATATCTTCAGCATTGAGGTATTTAGCATCATCACATCTGATCTTTGTCCTCTTTTTAGAGTCAAAATCAACCATCCATTTCTTATTTCTAGTAAGATGAATTAAGCATCCAATGTCCATATACCACCAGTCTGCCAAATACGCATCATTAGATTCAGAAACCATCAATAGCACAAATTCATCATTAGAATATCCTCTGGCTACATTTGCTTCTTCTGACTTCCTTTCCTTATTTGACCAACAATCAGCAACAAAGTGGCCAAACTTCTTATAATAATAGCACTGAACATTCCTCTTATCATACTTCTCCTTCCTCTTCTGAGCACTTTTCTGCCTTTCAGAAGTTGAGGTTTCTGACTTCTAAACACCATCAGATCTCTTCCTGGCTTCTGACCAAGACTGCTTCTGATAATTTTTTACCAGAAGCGGCTTTCAAAGCTTGTTGCTCTACCTCTATTTCATACTTTCTCTCAGGCATACGCAACTCTTGTGCCTCTTTGACTGCTTTGCAGCTCTTCAATTTTTATGGTGCTAAGATCCTTCGAATGTTCAATTTCTACCACAATGTAATCAAACTGGGGAGTAAGAGATCTAAGTACCTTCTCAATGATACTTTCTTCAAAGAGAGTTTCTCCATACGACTTCATCTCATTTGTGATCAGAATCACTCTGGAGATGTAGTCAGGTACCTTCTCATTGTTATTCATGTTGAGATTCTCATACTGCTTACGTAGAGATTGAAGTTTTACCTTCTTCACTGATGCATCATTGCCGTAGCACCATACCAGTTTGTCTCATGCAACCTTCATCATTGTCGAATCAACGATTTTCTCAAACACGTTCACATCCGCACATTAATGGGTGTAGAACAATGTCTTTTGATCCTTCTTCCTTATATCACGCTGAGCATTCCTCTGTGCATCTGTTGCATTTTCTGGAAGTGCAACCTGAATGTAACCATCATTGACGAGATCAAGAACATCTTAAGCACCAAACAACACACGCATCTGAATCATCCATCGATTTCAGTTCTTGCCATCATTTCCATTCTTGTTCAACTTTGTGAAAATCACTCAGATCTCACCAAACACTAGTGTTTTCCAATCCCGTAGAATCAAGAAATGTGATTTTGTTACGATTCTGATTCAGAAATTCAATACGAAATCAAGAAACAAAATCATTCACACAACGTCTCACCTTTCACTCGTGTTTCTTTGTGTTTCCCCGTGGATATGAATCAGAGCTCTAGATACCAACTATTGATGCACAAGATGAAGAAGATGGAGAGAGAGAGAGAGAGAGAGAGAGAGAGAGAGAGAGTAACAAACTCTAATGAACTTTCACTACTATTCCACCAATGGTTACATAGAGAACAATTACTCCACTATTTTTGCATTCAACGTGTTACATTACTTAATGGCTAAGCACATTACTCACTTATATACACAAACAATAATGACACGTAGACAAAATACTAAAATACTGAATCATTCTTCAACAAATTAAAACTTGTGATTTGATTTACTAAAAACAACGCTAAACCCATATATAATAATAAATTTTATTTTATGGTAAAAGTTTGGTATAAATCTAAAATTATTATTTTTAAATAGTTGAAAGGGTAACTATGGATAGATAATTTACAATTTGTTGTATAAATACAATAAACATGCAATCTTTATAATTGTAAAACTGCTAACCAAGTGATAGGTATGTTTTGAATTGATATGCACTAAGTGGATTCAAATCAGGTGCGTAACATTTTGGTACTTTTTGCAATATAATAGTACATATTAATAGGCATGACAACATAACTCGTACCTGCATGTACCCACCCGAACCTGCTCCGAAATTGATGGGGAAAATCTGCTTTGACTGGATTTGGGTTTCCCCCGATTATAAAGTATGGGGACGGGTCGGATAATGGGGACACTAGTACCCGCCCCGTTTATTTTATTATGTACACTATTATTTATTTTTGATGATTTAGAATATTAAATAAATGACCAATGTTTTAATATTTTGATTTGTATTAATTATTTAAAATATTCAAATGTATGTAGGAAATTTTTTTAGATTGTTTTATTTTATTATTTGTAATGTAGTTTAATTTTTTTAAAAGTAAATATTTATATTAAAAAATTGATTTTACTAAACGGATGGTGGTGGGGTGGGGATACCCGAACCCAACCTAAACCCGTTTGGGTTTTAATTCTCCATCTCCGTTTGGGTTTAGAGCGGGGAACGAAGATTGTTTGAGGAGGTAAAAACCGTCTCCGATCCACCTCATTGCCATGCCTACATATTAGAATAAAAGAAATATTTATCATGAATCGAATCGATGTCCTTCAAAATTAAAACTTAATACTTTTCTCCTACGTTATCTAACTCGCAATACTTGCTATGTTCCACAAGTATTTATATATAATTATTATTGTATATAATTTATAAAAAGATTGAACTCCTTATATTTTGGAGGCCTCGTCCGACAGGTTGCACAAATTCAAAATTGACCTTTTTATATATATATATATATATATATATATATATATATATATATATATATATATATATATATATATATATATATATATATATATATATATATCTTTTATAGAAACGAAAATTATAAATAATCCTCAGATTTAATTAATGGTCGAGATTTTACGTTTTTTCTACCAAAAAATAATTATATTTACGTTAATTACACTAAATCGCAAGTTGTGTCTCCCTCCAAAACCTACAACGTCTTATAAGCCGTCTTCAATTTACTATTCATTGCATCAAGGTATATTCATGTCACCCTATTATGTTTGCTTAATAACGATCATGTTGTATATAGTTTATTATTCATTTGTTTTCTTAATTTCTCTGTAGCTACCCAATGCGGTATTTGTTGTAGTAAATTATTTACTCTTGTTCTCTCCTCATCACAATCACTTCTATTCCAATTAAATGTAAGAGATTATTGTGAATTTTGAAGCTTTATATTCATTTTTATTTTCTAATTCATCATCAACTTATTTTTAGTTTCATATCTTATTAAATTATTAATTCTAATCTACATATTTTATATCTTCTTAATAAAAGTTTGAAACAAAATGAAGATGATGAACCAGCCCTCAATACTACACAAGCTGCTCATATACAATAATCAGTACAGATAATTATAATTACGATATCTATAAATAAATAGACAACATTTCAATTTTAATATTTTTATTTTCTTTCTTATAGACAAATCAAGAGATTCTATATTATGATGAAGAAATCAAACCCAAGGTGGACACATTTTTTATTCACTCGAAGATGGTGAAATTTTTATAAAAAATATGCACACTGTGTTGGTTTTAGTGTGCGTTGCTTGAAAATAAAAATAAAGATGGTTTTGAGCGATTGAAGTATTTTGTTTACGCAAAATAAGGTTACCAACCAAATGCCCATTTTTTCAAATAATCCATTTTTTCAAATAAATCTCCAAAATAATCAATTTTTTCATCTATTTCTCAAACTAATTCACTTTCAAACAAAAAAAAAGTCTCAAAACAAATGAGACGTCAATTCAATTGACGATTGTGTACAACACATAAGAGGAGACGTCAATCCAATTGATCATAGGCGTCAATTGTATTGACGCCTCCTCTTATGTGTTGTACATATGCGCTAATTGGATTGACACCTCCTTTGTTTTGAGATTTTTTTTTTTGAAAGTAGGTTAATTTGAAAAATAGATGGAAAAATGGATTATTTTGAATATTTATTTGAAAAAATGGGTTATTTAGATAAAAATTTATGATATTTGCACCATTTACTAGAGTGAACCATCATAGATAATCTGTTATTTTTGGAGCTTCCTTCATAGCGAAAGAAAAAGCTGATTCATTCATATGGTTATTTGAAAAGTTGTTGAAAGCTATGAGAGGAAATAAACCAAATCTTATAATAAAAGATCAAGATCCTTCCATGAAAATAACAATTGATAAGGTCTTTGATTCTTCTTCATATAGGTTTTGTATGTGGCACATCATGAAAAAAAAATTCTGAAAAGAATCAATATGAGTTCAATAACCTTCATAGCGAATGATAAAGCCGATTCATTCTTCTTCACATAGGTTCCAATGATGAGTTCAATAATAAATTTAATTCAGGTGTTTGGGGATTAGATACTTTCGAAAAATTTGAAGCAACATGGAAATCCATCATAATTGAGTTTGGATTGTAAAAGAATGAATGACTTTCGCACATATACAATATTCGAAATATGTGAATCTCTACTTACTTCAGAGATATATTTTTGGGTTGTATATTGTGAACAACCTCAAGATCAGAAGGTGAAAATTCCTTCTATGGTAACTTTTTAAATCCTAATCCTGACTTGGCTGAATCTTGGATGAGATTTGAGTCTGCTATAGAAGCTCAAAGGCATAAAGAGTTATTTGTTGAAAATACTTCACTTCAGTCTTTACTAATACTAAAACTAAATCATGGGTTAAGAGGCATGGTATGGAGATTTATACTCATGAAAACTTTTATATATTTCAAAATGATTTATGGATTGGATGTATAAATTGTGGAGTAGAAGAAAGAAAAAAGATGGTATGGATGTATTCCATATAATTGATAATAGTGAAACAAATTGTGGAGTAGAATGCCTTCTACTTGGCTTACAGACAATCCAACTCTATTGGTTCCAGTTCAAATCTCATAACCATTTGATAGCCTATAATAGTCTCCAGGCTCCAAAATTTTGTTCTTCAAACATTGTTGCACTATCATTGATGCATTGTAATGATGCCACAGGTCTGAACCTGCTGTAGTGTCATTGTACCAAATCTGATCCCAATTCTATAGTAAGTCGCTAGCTAAGCATATGTAAACAACTTTCCTCTTTTCAATATCTTCATATACCCATTAATTCTTTCTCTTCCATAGACTCTAAAGTATAGTCACAAAATCAATTTTCTGAAGCATGTTTAACTTGTTAAAGAGCTGAAAAATCAATTGTGTGCATCCTTCTGCTATGTTGCAAACTTTGAGAGTTAATTATATCATTAACCAACACAAATAAATGAAAGCAAGTAGAAAACCAAATTTTAAAAGATAGCACACAAGCAATGAAATGATGAAGTCTCAAGAACTATTAATTTTGGAGAAGAGATACTAACATCATAACTTTATCTCTAAAATTAGATTTTTCAAAGTTAAATTGATACTTATTACATCAAAGTTAAGAATCACACATTCTCTAAGATCCATTTAGAGACCAAACACTAAATATTTATGTAAAACATAGTTAATAGAGGAATGTGTGCATGAAATCTACCACCTAGAAAGCATGTATACAACATGGGGCATGGATGTAATATGACATGAAGAAAATTATAAACTTCATTGGAAAAGTTATAAGACATGAATTGATTATAAATCAGTAAATTAATAAACAATATAGCTCAAATATATTGAGACATCAGAAATTTAAAAATGACAAGAAACACCAATAATCGAGGAACTTTGACATTTGATCAAACACTTGGAGGGAATAATCAAGTTCTTCAAGTGATCACAGAAAACTGATGTTGTTGTATCGATTGATGAGCAACAAACTTTCAAAATAAGCACTGCCGAGATTCTATACAATTGATTTGATCTCTAAAACTGGTTGTGCCGTGAATTTATCCATATCATGTGATTTGTTCTTGACATTACCATCGGAACATTGAGGAATCATTGAAAAACGGAGTAAATTAGTGGGGAATAGGAATTTTGGCGGTAGTGGGTAGGGTTTACGATGTAGCTATCAAGATGCAATTGAAGATATTTCTCTTTGTTGAAAAAACACTGGCTGCTTGTAGTTCTTGGCTTAACCTGTTGGATTTGGATATTAGATATAATCCAAAGTTGAGTTATGTGGCTCAAACCCAAAATTAATTAGGGTTTAAGATTTGTTACTTAGTTTGTTGTTTTACTTAGTAGTCAAGTTACTTAAGTGTATATAAATAGATACTTTGTAATTCAATTTTATTATTCAATTCAATAATATAATTTGTATTTCCTTATTCTCTTTTTCTCTCCTCACTAAAAGTGCCCCAAACACTAAAATATTAGTATCTATAGTCTGGTTAGATTCTTGATTGTGTTTCTAGGATTGTGGGTAGTTGTTGATCAATCGCTTTAAAGATGAATGGTAATAGAAATTGACCAAACTCTCTTCCAACTCTTGACGACAAGAATCGACTTCAATGGAGAAAACATATGTAATATCTATTTGGTTTTAATGAAACCCTAGAAGTGATTACTAATGGTGTTCCTGCAGTTAGTGTAGATGCAACCGACATACAGAGAACCGCTCACAAGGATGCCAAGAAGGAGGATTGCAAGGTGGTGTTTTACATCCAATTGGCGGTTCATGCGGATAATTTCGACATAATCACTCATGCTGAATCGACGAAGGAGGCATGGGATATTCTTGTTAAGTACTATGAAGGAGGCGAGAAAGTTAAGTTTGTCAAGTTGCTAACTTTGCGATGACAATATGAATTGTTGTCGATGGGAGAAGACGAAAAGATTGCAGGCTATGTGTCGAAGGTGCAGAAACTCGTCCATCTCATGAAGGGTTATGGTGAAACCTTAACTGATAAGATGATAGTTGAGAAGGTAATGTGTATGTTGACCTCTCACTTTGATCACGTTATCGTAGCTATTCAAGAATCCAACAATCTTGACACCCTAAAATTGGAAGATTTGGTTGGTTCGTTGGAGGCGCGTGAGATTAGGATTGTCGAAAGGAAAAGAGTCCAGGACTCGATACAAACACTACATGCTCAGTCATGGAATAAGAATGGTGGTTCCAACAATTTCAAAGGAAAAATTGACAAGACTCAGGGCAAGAAGTCTTGATCGAATTCTCACAAGAATAAAGTCGACGATAGAGCTTTGAATCCTCCAAAAGAGGAGAAGGAAATTCCTATAAAAAAGACAAAGAGAAAAAAAAGGATGCAATGTTATAACTGTGAAAAGTGGGGTCACTTGGCCAAGCATTGTTGGTACAAGAAACAAGGGATCTACAAAAGGAAATGACAAAGGAATGAACCTTGAACGTCATGATTCAGATGATTCTAATGATATGATGGTTATGGATGTACTTGTAGATGAACATATCGAATCCAAGATCTGGTTCCTCGACTCAGGCTGCTCGAATCACATGACTGATTGAAAAGTATGGTTAGTAGATTTCGACGAGTTGAAGCAGAGAAAGGTCAAACCTGCTGATAATAACTTGTTGTAAGTTGAAGGTACTGACAGCACAGTTATTCGAAGGAGAAATGGAGCGAAATCCTTGATCAAAGATGTACTCCATGTCCCTAGAATAAAGTGCAATCTACTTAGTGTTGGACAACTGGTAGAAAATGGGTTCTTAGTGGTTATTAAAGATAGAGCCTTAGAACTTTTCGACATCCAGAATAACGTGATCTTGAAATCTCCTATGTCGAAGAATAGAACATTTAAGACGATGATCAGTTCGAATGAGGTTTGATGTCTGAAAACAGTTGCCTACCATAAAAATAGTTGGTTGTGGCATATGAGGTTTGGCCATCTAAATTTTAGGTCGCTCAATCAACTGATCACTGAAGATATGGTAACTGGTATACCAAGTCTTTAGATTTCTGACAAACTCTGTGAAGGTTGTCTAGTCAGAAAGTAGTCTAGGAAGTATTTCGTTTCGACTATGCCAATGAGATCCTCCTGCATAGTCGAAGTTATACATTCAGACGTATGTGGTCCTTTTCAGGAGCATACCACTGGTGGAAACATGTATTTTTTTCGTTTGTTGATGAATTTAGTCAAAATTTATGAATCTATGTGATCAAGATAAAGGACAAAGTACTCGAAATCTTTAAGAGATTCAAGATGCTTGTCAAAAACCAGAGTGAAAAGAAGATCAAGGTGCTGCGAATAGATGGAGATGGCGAATACACATCCAAGATATTTGAATAATTTTGTGTAGAACATGGTGTTGATCATGAGGTAACTCATCCTTATACTCCTCAACTTAATTAAATAGCAGAAAGAAGAAACATGACCATATTGGACATGACGAGATGCATGCTGAAGTAGAAGAATTTTCCAAAATCCTTATGGGGTGAAGTTGTTTCAAATGTTGTTTATATACGAAATAGATGCCCTACCAAGAAGTTGAAGAACAAGGTTCCTGAAGAAGCGTGGAACGGAAAACGACCATCAGTGAGTGATCTGAAGGTGTTTGGCTCTTTGTGTTACAAGCATGTTCCTGATGCAAGAAGAACAAAGCTTGATGACAAGAGTGAACCTATGATTATATTAGGATATCATAATACTGGAGCATACAGGTTGTTCAATCCAATTAATCAAAAGATTGTGATTTGTCGAGATATTGTGATTGATGAAAATTATGCCTGAGATTGGAATTCTAGTAATGCAATTGACAAGCCATTTATGAGCTATGATTTCGACGAAGCAAGTAATGATGTTGAAGTCGAAGATGTTGTCGATATTCCAGTTGATGTTGATGTTGTTGCTGACATACCCGACACAGTCGAAGTCAAGAGGTTATGGCTAGCACAAGTCAGAGACCTCGAAGAACTAGAGCTCGTCCACTAAGACTTTAAGACTATGAAGTGGTTGGTGATGATGAAGTCACAACAGAGGGATAACTAGTTCATTTTTCTTTACATACAGGTACTGAACCAATCAACTATAGAGAGGCTCTAAATAATATGAAGTGGAAGTCTGGTATGGTGGAAGAGTTACAAGCAATCGAAAGAAATAACATCTGGGAGTTGGTCGAATTTTCAGCACATACAAAAGTTATCCAAATGAAATGGGTGTTCAAGTTGAAGCACAATGTTGATGGGTTGATAGCAAGACATAAGGAGAGATTGGTAGCTCGAGGATTTCTTCAGCGAGCAGGACTCGACTACTTGAAGTCTTTGCACCTGTTGCAAGATTGGAAACTGTTAGACTAATGATAGCCTTGGCATGTAAGCAGGGTTGGTCGTATTTTCACTTATATGTGAAATCGGCATTTTTGAATGAACCTTTAGATTAAGAGGTGTATGTCACACAACCTCCTGGGTTTGTGATTCAAGAGGAAGTAAGGAAAGTATACAAGTTGCACAAAGTGCTCTATGGTATCAAGAAGGCACCTAAGGCGTGGAACAAGAAGATCGACTCATACTTTTCGAATTAGGATTAGTCAAATGCAAATCTGAGTATGGTGTATATGTTCAGGTTGTGGCACAAGATATAATAGTCATATGCTTATGTGTCGGTGACTTGCTAGTAAATGGAAATAGCTTGAAAAACTTGTCAAAGTCCAAAGAGCTAATGAAGAAGGAATTTGAAATGTCAGATATGGGAAATTTGTGATACTTCCTAGGCATGGAATTTCAAACGTCGAAGCAAGGTATGGTGTTACTTCAAAGAAAGTATGTCAAGGAGATACTCAATAGATTCAGGATGGATGATTCAACTCCTGCATCTTCTCATATCGAACCAAATTTAAAGTTGGAGAAGCATGAAGAGAAAGACAAATTTGATGCAACTTTGCTCAAACAAATTGTTAGATCTCTGAGATATGTGTGCAACAGTCGACCTTATATATGTTTTTCAGTCAGATTAATGAGCACATATATGATGAACCAAGTGTGTCATACATGAAGATTGTAAGAAGAATCCTGAGATACTTAAAAGGATCGAAAAACTTTGAAATTTTATTTCTACGAGACTCTGAAAGAAAAGAAGCTATGGTTACTTGTTATTCAAATGTTGATTGGTATGGAGTTAAGGAAGATCGAAGAAGCACTACTGGATATTTCTGTCAAGTATTTGGTGCCCCAATCTCACGGTGCTCGAGAAAGTAACTCGTGATGGCATTATCATCGTGTGAGGTTGAATATATAACATGATCTTATGTTGTGTGTCAAGCAGTTTAGATCAGATATGTGCTGGAAGAGATCAAGGTCAAAGTGAAGAAACCTCTGGTACTGCAGATCAACAACAAGTAAGTCATAAACGTTACGAAAAAATCTAGTTTTGCATGGAAGAAGTAAACACATAGAAGTTGTATTTCACTTCTTAAGGGAGAAGGTGAATATAGGTGAACTTGAAGTAAGGCGTTGCTCAAGCGAAGCACAATTGCCAACATTTTCACCAAAAGATTGAAGATCGACGGGTTCCTAACGTTGAGAAAGAAATTTGTAATAATTCAGATTGTTAATGATTAGTGTGTTTCGACAACTTGAATTATAGGAGGGTATGTTGAGATATTAGATATAATCCAAGTTGAGTTGTGTGGCCCAAGCCCAAAGCTAATTAGGGTTTAGGATTTGTTACTTAATTTGCTATTTTACTTAATAGTCAAGTCACTTAAGTGTATATAAATAGACACTTTGTAATTCAGTTTTATTATTCAATTCAATAATACAATCCTTATTTCCTTATTCCCTCTTTCTCTCCTCACTAAAAGTGTCTCAAACACTAACAGATAAGAGGTAATCAATTAGCTAATAAAAATTTTAAAAAAAATCTGGTACGAAAAATCTTAATGTGCTCTTTAGTTTTTTTTAATCTCGATTGTTAATTAAATCTAACGATTAATATTTATAATTTTCGTTATTTACAAAAGATATCAGTTCTCACCGAATAAATCCCATATATATATATATATATATATATATATATATATATATATATATATATATATATATATATATATATATATATATATATATATATATATGAAATATATTTTTATTATGGCATGATATACACGACAAAAAACTTGAAGTTGTATTATAAAACTTCAAACACACGCGTTCTTATCACAATTTCACTATGTTTTCAAACATATACGTAATTTATCAAAATAATGCCAAAAGAGTAAATAAATTAACATTTAAGGAGATAACATAAATAACTTTAACAAAAACAACGAAGTTCATGGGCATTTTAGTAAATTGAAACAAAATTAATTATCTAAGAATTCTATAAATTATGACTCAAGCATGCTCCAATGCATAGTTTAGGTAACCTATCTATAATATACTTTGATACCTTTGTTTAACAAAAATGTCTCATATTGAGATGATTGATCTTACAAACCCTTCTGATTCAACAATAACACCTTCTCAGATCACTACTTTGCCCCAACTTGGTATGCACAGTGGTAGCTCGGTTGCGAGGGTTCTACCACCGTTACCTAAACCAAACACCTTCCCATTCCCAAATGGATCTAGGCTCAGGGTTCCATGGTCACAACAAGAACATGAGTAATTACATCTATTAATATTAAATTTAATTAATATTCTGTTGTTAAGATCTTACTTTACTTTTAGAATAAAATTGAAATTACTTTTAAAAATGAATCTCTCAAATTTTATCACAAAATGTTATATATTTAATTTAGTGATCAATTTTAGTTGTTTTCTTATCTAATATTTATTTTAGTTTTTCTAACTGTTTTTATATATATCTTTGTGTCTTCTTTACTTAATCCGCTTATTTCAACTTCTTTTAGCCGTATATTTTAAACTACATTTTCATATTAGTAAAGGTTAAATAACTATTAAAATTTAAAAATAAAATAATTACAATTTTTTATTTTAATTATTTTTTCAACAAGGAATTCAACTATCGGTTTTTTCTTCTCCAACACAAGTCATTATTTAAAAAAATTATTGTAATACTTTTATTAAATAATGTGCGAGTATTGATTTTTTCCCCTTAAATATTTTGATTAAGAATATTTTTAATATATACAAATTCATAAGTTTTTAAGTTTAATCTCTATGAAATTTAAATTTGTATTTAAATGTTACTCATCTAGTTTGTAAGAATAATCACAACTAAAAAAATGAATATATTTACTCTTAAAAATAGTCTCTATAAAATGAAAATAAAAGTCAAACAATTTTCTTTAGGAGATAAACTTAATGAATTGTGATTTAAGTATATTTAATTCTAATATTTATCTTTGATATGTAATACAAGTGTTGTGTTTTATTGTCTTAGTTTATTTGTGATGGGGCTTACTGAATATGGAAAAGGGAAATGGAGCAAAATAGCAAAGCACTATGTATGCAACAAGACACCACAACAAGTTCAATGTTATGCTCGTAACTTTTTCAAATATCTACCAGCTTCATATGTGGATCGTTTTAAGAGAAAGAAACTATCTTCAAATACCAACAACTTTGTTTCTAGAAAAAACAAAGAAACTCTCGATCTTTTTCCTATGAAAGATTATAGAGAAGAACCTAGTACTTTCATGAATGTGCCTAGGGTTTCTACTAATAATGGAGAAGTTGATTTGGAACTTCGCTTAAGTTTATATAAGTGAGGTTTGAATAATATGTGTCAAACATGGATGGATAAATTAAGCTACAAATTAGTATATCATTATAATAAGTGGCTCCATTTGCACTCCACCATGGATTACTTATTTAAATGTGTTTTAAAGTTTTTCTTCATTTTAATAATGTTTGTTCAGTTGTGATGTTAAAGTTTTTTATTTAATCGTGCATGTTTTGTCTTAAAAATTTGTACTCTATCATGGATTATTTATTTAAATGTGTTGGAAATGTTTTGTTTCAAATGTAGTCTCTTGATAAAACCGGCAAACCTTATCAATTCAATGCGTAAGCAAATTTATGTATTTGAAAAGCATTTATCTCTCTCATTAAAATGTATATACAATTTTGGGGTTAGGAGTATGGTCAATGATGATCAAGGCATTTTAACAACTTTGGTATTAGAGGATATGTCATAAAATTGAGATTTTATATAAAGACATAATTAATCATTTTAACTTAATGTTTATTAATTAAAAAAATGTTATAAATTAGTTTTTTAACTTCACTTCTATTATCCTATTTAGTCTCTCTTCCGTCAATTTCTGATGAAAAAATTGTTAAATTCTGGTGACATGACTTGACAACAATGTCATTGATACAAATTTGAGTTAACATAGGTAGTTAAAAACTGATATATTATTTAAACTATGGGAGTTTTGTTTTCGGAGATTAAAAACAAAGTTGACTTAGTTTAAACAGTGTGTCAATTTTTAACCACATATTCTAATTTAGATTTATATCAATAACCTTACTATCACGTCACGTCACGTCATCATAACTCAACATTTTTTTTATTAGAAATTGATGGAAATGACCAAATAAAATAACGGAAGTGAAGTTAAAGGATTAACTTGTAGGGTTTTTAATTAAGAGATTTAAAATAAAACACTAAATTAAGTTAAAAACTAAAATATATATTAATCTTATATAAATTATATATAATTTAACCGTGACAAAATAATATAGAGTTTCTAAAAAAATAGTATAAACTTTGTTTAATTATGATTTAATCTTGAAAAATTAGTATATAGACAGTTTTAAATAAATATTATTTTATTATATAACGGTCCATTAAACTGTTCTTGTTCTTGTATACATTTTTTTTACTCCTTCCATTTTTATAAGTTCATTTTTGACATTTTAGGCATGTTATGAAAGTTTATAGATTTTGTTACTTTTTAATCAATAAATATTCTTTTTAATTATAATACTCTTAAGGACATTGTCCTCTTTTTGTAAAAAATAAATAAATTTATTTCAATACTCTTAATTATGTATAATTGTATAATTCATTTGACATTTTTTTAAATAAATTATTAGAAGTACTTTTGATAAAATTACATTAAAATTAGTTTAAACTTTAAAAAAACATTTAAAATAAACAAAAATTATGTAGAAAATAACATTTATAAAAAGAACCGATGATATATTAAAAAAAACCATAATCGTTATAGAGCAGAAAAGATATAAATCAATGACAACAACAAAAATTATTAAAAATTGAATTATTCAAAAATTGATGCAAGTTAAAGTGAGAAAAAAAAAACCTCGGAAATTGCAAAAGTGATATTTATTGAGTAATATTTATTGAATTTTTAAGAAAAAGTTGAATTTTTATATTTATTGAATAATTAAAATACATCTGATCTATTATACAGTTAAATTTTAATAAATATAAAAAATATTTTCTTTTATAAATAAGATTAAAAATATTTTTGAATTGTATTCACCAAAGATAAGTCATGGAAATTGAAAATATCACGCAAAATGCATATTAGAATTTTAGATACACTTTTCACAAAGTTAAAAAAAAAAATTAAGTCTCAAAATAAATGTTACATTTAAAAAAATATTTCAATACTCTTAATTATGTATAATTCATTTGACATTTTTTTAATAAATTATTAGAAGTAATTTTGATAAAACTGTGTTAAAATTTATTTAAACTTTAAAAAACTTTTAAAATAAACAAAAATTCTTTAAAAAATAACATTTATAAAAAAAAATTGATATATTAAAATAAAAACATAAAATCACAATTGTTATAGAACAGAAAAGACATAAACCAATGACAACAACAAAAATTATTAAAAATTGAGTTATTCAAAAGTTGATGCAAGTAAAAGTGAGGAGAAGAAGCCTCGAAAATTGTAAAACTGATATTTATTGAATAATATTTATTGATTTTTTAAGAAAATGTGGAATTTTAATATTTATTAAATAATTAAAATGTATTTGATCTATTATATCGTTTAATTTTAATAAATATAAAAAAATATTTCTTTTATAAATAAGAGATTAATTACTATACACTGTCAGTGTAAAAAGTTTTACACCGTCGGTTCATCACCATCACCCGTTTGTATTACTTTATAGATTTTTAAAATAAAAATCAAACTTCTTTTAATATCCAACGTCTATAATTAAGTGAGGGTGTAAAACCCTTTTACACTGACAGTGTATTTCAATTAATCTCTATAAATAAAATTAAAAGTATTTTTAAATGTATTCACAAAATATAAGTTATGGAAACTGACGTTGTCACACAAAATAAAATACTGTAGATTATTTTAAAATTGTCGGTACACTTTTTTCAAAGTTTAAAAAAAAAGTTGAACTTAACTTTTTGATTTTATTGATTGTATAAGATGTCATTAGTTGTAAAAGATGTTATTGATTCAGAAAGTCAAAGTGCAAACTCAAGATAACATATTGAAACTTGTGTGAAGTTGTGACAGAATGAAGGACATTATGCTTAACATGTAGCTTTCTTACTGAAGTGTCTTGATCACATTGAGACAGGATTTCTCACATCTTGGTAGAATATCTTCATTTGCATATTGCCTATAAAATGTTATCAACCATATGTAATAACAAGTGTATAATGCTATAAACCTCAATAATTGAGTTTTAAATACTCGTGTAAAATAATATTTATAGTGTTTATTAAAAAAAGAATTATAAATCTTTTAAGGGTTAATAGTTTGACCTGAATATTTTTGGTTGGGCCTCTAAGGACCTGGCCCACCAACTCTATAGTGTGTAAGTAACATGAAATGGACTTAAAATGGGTGGGGTTAGGTGGCGAGCACACGATCTAGTCTGACCTAGTACTCCTCATCACAGAATTTGGGAGAACGTGGCGAGCCACGTGTTATGACAGTAACTCAAGGCATCCCAATTTCAATAGGTTATTGACACTCCCTATCATGGAGGATGACTTACTTCATTCATCTCATTATCACATCAAAACCAGGAGGCATATGGATGAATTTAAAGGCACCAAAACTTGTCTTCTTAACAACCCCCAGGGTCAAGTAACTAAGCTTATAAACATCCTAACGATACAACTGGGTAATTCGTTTACTCTTTTAAAAATTATAACACAAAATTCCACTTGTGTATCTTATCACAGGTACCTAGTTCGTACCCACCGCATGGCCCAAAAAATCTAACTTGAACTGCACTCTCATATGAAAAACCAGTTTCCCTAATCATTGTTCTACAATGGTGAGACGTGGCATCACTAGAAAAAAATAGTGGTGACCAAATAGCCAAGAGATGCATATCATTATAGAAGAGTTATCCCGCATAAAAAAGTCTTCCAAGATAACGTTTTGCATCTCCAACAACGATGACACGAGGATGACCCACCAGAGGGCGTAGAGATTTTAGACCTACAACCTCTATTCGGTGAAATCTAGGATACACCTGTATGAGAGAACTTCAACTCATCGTCGCTGGTAATATTTTATAAGAAAAGCGACACATTAGGTGGAAATAACACCCGCCATCGAATTACTAAAGTGTAAGATCATGGGTGGTATGTTCAAGGAGGCGATGTTGAGGTGGTATATCAACCTACCTAGGTTCTTAAACTAGCTACCTAGATCTATCGAGTAAGGTGATTTATCAATTCTCATTGAGCAAACATCGAAAGGGCTTAACAACCAGTTTATTCAATGTTCACCACAAACACATGGGTATTGGATAACGTATAAGGGCTAAAAAGGAATAGAGAATTAGAAAAATGTGAAGTTTATCTACAAGTTGGTAATGGATTAAATGTTGTTGCTTTATCCGTGGGAATTTATGAACTGAATTTACTTAGTGGTTTATTAATTCACTTGGAAAACTACTATTATTTACCTGCAATTAGCGAAAATATTATTTTCGTTTATTATTTAGACAAATTTAATTTTTCATTTATAATTAAGATTAATTATTGCTCTATTTTTTAATTGATATATTTTATGCCACTGCACAAATGAAAAATAAATTATATGTCCTTGATCTTGAAATGTCAATTTATAACCCTAATACTTAAAGGATGAAACCTAACGAGTTAAATTCAACTTACCATTAGCATTATCTATTAGCTCATATAAATTAGAAATACATTTTCAAACTCCATAACGATGGACTTTTTGACTCATTTGATTATGAGACATGCAAATCTTGTTTACATAGAAAGATGGCAAAATCCTCATTCACTGAAAAAAGGGTGAAACAAATAGTGATCTTTTGGCCCCATGCATACTGATGTATGTGGACCACTAGAAACTCCATCTAGAGGAAGTTTCCAATATTTTATCACATTTACTAATGATTACATTAGATGTGGTTATGTTTGTTTAATGAAACACAAATCTGAATCCTTTGAAAACTGTAAAGAATTCAAAATTGAAGTACAAAACCAACTAAGTAAGAATATTAAAATCATTTGATCAGATCGATGTGTGAATATTTAATCTTAGAATTTGATTACCGTCTAAAAGTGTGGGATTATATCCCAATTTAATCCTCCTAGAAAACCATAAAGGAGTGGTGAATCTGACCGAAGAAATTGAACCTTGTTAGATATGGTTTGATCCATGATGAGTCATAATGATCATCTAAACTCCTTTTAGGCACATGCTTTATTGACAACATCTTACACATTTAACCATATTTCATATAAAATAGTTGAGAAGACAACATATGAGATATCGAGTGGTAAGAGACTGCATATGTCTTACACGATACTTTCGAGTTACGAAGTTTGTGTGAAATGACAAATTTCAAATAAGTTTGAGCCCAAATATAATAAATGATTCTTTGTGGGTTATCCTAAAGAAACAATAGAGTATTAATTCTAAAATCCTTCTGAGGACGTGTTTATCGCTCAAACTAGATTATTCTTAGAAAAATACTTTATTTTCAAAGGAATCAATAGGAGTAAAATGGAGCTTGAAGAAATTCAAAAATCCCAAAGTAGTGACACACCTATTGAGGAACAAGAGTTGAAAACACAAGAAGTCGTGGAAGAGAAATCTTCTCATGTAGAACAAGACTAGTATAGGCCAGCCAAGATATGAATGTCTCATAATGATTTAGGTGATCTATTTCTCAAGGATCAAGATGATCTTGTGAACTAACAAGAGATCACTATTAATCTTGAGTTAGTGATATGTTGCTAGATACTGCTCCCTATTATTATATTAAATATGATTTGATATAATTTCCAACTTTACGAGAATCTATAGAGTCACACACAAAAGGATACATTGATGGGAGAAAAGAAATAAGTGAAACTTATTTGATTGTTCGATCTTACGGTGCACTAACATTAATTAGAGAAATGCGTTATACCGTAAGGTGCATTATACATAAGTGTAATATTGAACATCGTAAGGTACAATACACTTAAGTGAAATAAGGAATAACGTAAGGTATTGTGTACTTATGTAAGATATGGGACACTGTAAGATACAATACACTTAATGAAATATAATACATTGTAAAGTACGATATGCACACTTACAAGAAGTTCATGGGCATTTTAGTATATTGAAATAAAATAATTGTCTAGGAGTTATATAAATCAAGACTCAAGCACACTCCAATGTATATTTTGGGTAACCTATCCTTGATATACTCATATACCTTTGTTTAACAAAAATATCTCGTATTGAGATGATAGATCTTACAAACTCTTGTGGTTATTCTCCATCGTCACACATACTTTCATCTAACGTACTAATGATCCTTAATATTGGTCACGTTTCTACCAATCCTAATATTTACAATCATATACATCATCATCAACACCAAACTAATGTATGGGTCTCACCACCACAAAAAATATAAGAGAGACTTTAAATCATATGTGTTAACATGAATGGCCAAATTAAGCTACAAACTAGTTTATCATCATAATTAGTGGCTTTTCTTTGTAACTTTTTCCTTATTTTTAATAATATTTATTTAGTTATGATGTCATAGTTTTTTATTTAATCGTGTATGTTTTGTCTTGGAAATCTACACTCCGTTATGTAATATTTATGGATTATATATTCAAATGTTTTTGGTAATGTTTGTTTTGTTTTAAATGTATTTTCTTGATAAAATGATCACTACTACAAATAATATATATTACAAATAATATATTCTATGACAAATCTTTCACCTTAACCAATAAAATATTTAGGTGTAAATTAAAGGCGCACCATATTTTATTTTATTTAAAAAAAAATACTATCCGTTTTCTCGGTTGAGCTGACAACTGAGGGGAAAAGTATCTAGGGGACACACCTTTGAATCATAACAATTGTATTTTAGTAACTTTTAATTTTTTTTATATTTTTGTTTATGACATATTACCTCGGTTGAGTAGGCAACCTAGGGAAAAGTATTTAGAGGACGCATCTTCGAATTCTGACAACTGCATTTTAGCATCTTTTATTTATTTATTTATTTATTTATTTATTTATTTATTTATTGTTGTTTATGACCTATTACCTCGGTTGAGTTGGAAATTGAAGGGAAAAATATTTTTTTAATTTTTAACTTATGACATATTTATCATACCCCGATTTTGTCCAAATATTTTTAAACTTTCAAGTAATCAGTTTTGTTGCACTCATAATAAAATGTCAGTTTCACAGACAAATCGATTGAATCAATTTGTTAATCACGCGTAAAATCAGGGAACAATATTTTTAGGTTTGGGTCTGCATTTATTTGTTTTATTAAACTATATTACGCGTAGTTTAGTTTGGTGTGCTCATTTTGTTTTTTTGCATCCGTGCGCGTTCGTATCTTGATCAGTTTGTGCATTTTCATTCGGGTATTTTTAACTGTGATGTTTGATCTGTGATTGTCTGTTTTAGTGAACTATATTGTGTGTACATTATTTTAGTGCATTCATTTATTTTTTCGCATGTTTGCGCATATGCATTTTGCTCAATTTATTTCCTTTTAATTTTATTTTTATCAAAATAATTAAGAAAAATAAATAAAATAATTAGTTTGATTTTATTTGTTTTTGTTTAAAATATTTGTGATTCAATAAGACCCAATTAGTCACACACTTAGGCCCAATGGCAATTTTGACATTTTAAATTAATTCATAAACCCAATGTATGAGCATGTATTCATCATCGCATCATCTCATGTGCATTTACCTCCATAAGAAGAGAACAAGATTACACTAACTCAAGACATGGTGTTCATCTAAGGAGCATCAAGATCCCCTTATCATGTTGAGGTGTGTCCAAGATACCTTAACTCTAATTTCTATCCTCAAGCATCCTTGGACCTTTTGGGACTACACAAGTCATCCTACTCACCTCCAAAAAACCCTAATTTGATGATGACAAATAAGGGGAAAAGTATTCGGAGGACACATATTTGAATCATAACAACTTCATTTTAGTAAATTTTAATTATTTTTTTTATATTTTTGTTTATTACCTATTACCTCGGATGAGTAGGCAACCTAGGGAAAAATTATTCAAAGGACGCGTCTTTGAATCCCGACAACTTCATTTTAGCATTTTTTATTTTTTTATTTTTTATTTTTGTTTATGACATGTTTCCTCGGTTGAGATGGAAATCGAATGAAAAAGTATTTTATCTGATATATTCTATTTATGACATATTACCTCGATTGAGCTAGCAACCGGGGGGATTTTTTTTATCAAATATGACGAAAAAATTAAGTAATGAATCATTGTCATCCATTTATATAGTAACAACAATCAAGATATTGTCAACTCATAAATCCTCATGAAACATCATTGATCTACGTGAAACTCTCACTAACCAATCAAAATATGAATGTCTTAATGATCCATCTTGGATGTAAAGCGCTGAAATGCAAACTTAACTTAATGAAATCAATGTTAATGAAAGCAGTAGAATGAAGTAGAATACCATTCTCTGGGATTGATTGCAAGAGAAGGAAAAAGTTTTAAGGTTGATTCCTTAATGTAATATCTTCTCTTATCCTTGCTTGTTAAAAATGTTTAATTTTAGTTAGGAAAGCATGAAGATGTTTTTCGACGGAAAAGTTGGTTTTGCATGACAATAAACAAATTGATTCTCGACAGAGAGGTTAGTTTTGCAGCAGTTCAAGAACTGAAGACACATGAAAGCAATGCAGAGGACAAATGGTCACGTAACATTGTACGTGTCGGGTGATGGAGAATTTCCCATTGTCGACAGTTAATTACGTTCATCTATATAAGTTTATTTGATCTTTGTAACAAGGGTTCGCATTTTTCATTATTATTCTCTACAGAGTTCAAACATCCAAGTTATAGAGATTATATAATTTGTGAGAAATGTATGAATTTACGTCACACCATTCAACTCAAGAATTTTACGCGATTCCCTTTTAAGATTTTCTTCATTTACTTTATTTGTTCAAATAATTCTATACTTTATTTCTTATGATGTTATCTGACTGTTCTACTTTCAAACTCGAAGTTATCAAACATGAACACACTTTCTCAAACATTTATAAACAATATGTCCTTAGAATTTTTTCGAGTTTAATCCTATAAAAGAGTTATGTTGGTGCACAAGATGAAGAAGATGAAAATGATAGAAGACACACACACACACACACACACACACACACACACACACACACACACACACAGAGAGAGAGAGAGAGAGAATAACAAACTCTAACAAATTTCCACTACTATTCCACTAACGGTTACACAGAGAATGGTTACTCCACAACTTTTTCCTACAGCGTGTTACATTACTTAATGGCTAAGCACACTACTCACTTATATACATAGACAAAAGTGCCACATAGGCAAAATAATAAATTACCCTTCAACATCATCCCTTACTTCGGGATTTGACAAATCAAAAATAATAACACCAATTCCATCCCTGAAGTGAAGAAATTGATCAGTCTTGATTGCTTTCATCAGAACATCTGCCAACTGCTTTTGGGTGCTACAATTCATAACTTTTAGGACTCTATTATGAACTTGACTTATCATAAAATGATACTTAGTCTCAATATACTTGCTTCTCCCATGCATCACTGAGTTCCTGACAAGATTGATCATAGGCTTGTTATCAATCATCATCTTTAGAGGTTTGTTTACCTTGATCTTCAGATACTACGGTAAATTCAGAAGCCAAACAACTTGACATGCAGCCACAACACCTGCAATATATTCAACTTCGCAGGTTGACAAAGCAACAACTAGTTGCTTCTAAGAACACCAAGATATAGGACCTCATATATACATAAACAAATATCCAAAAGTACTTCTTCGTTCAACTTTGTCTCCACACTAATCAGAGTTTGAGTAACACATCAAATCTGAATTCGTCTTTTCTCCGTATGGGAACAAAACTCCATACTTAAGAGTCCTCTAAATATAACTCAGAATCCTGACAGCAACTTGGTAATGATACCACTTCGATTTACTCATGAACTTACTAATCATTACAACTGCATAACAAATATCAGGTTTGGTATTACACAAATACCTCAAATAACTAACCAACTGCTTGAAAGTTATAGCATCTACAACATCACCTTCAGGATCAGAATCCAATTTGTGATTTCTTTCTGGAGGTGTGACCGCAACCTTATAATGCAGCAAGTCAAATCTCTTTAGAAGTTCAAGTACATATTTCAGTTGATGCAATATGGTACCATTCTCATAGCACATAAGTTTCATCCCTAAGAATTATGTCATATTTCCTAGATCAGTTATCTCAAACCCATTCATCAACACTTTCTTAAACTTAATTATCTCATGTTCACAGCTCCGTGTTAGCAATATGTCATCAATATAGAGACACACCAGAATCATATTGCCTTCAGAAGTATGATGAACATAAATGCCTTACTCCGTCTCACACTTTCTAAATCCATGGAGCTTGAAAAATGAATCAATTTTCAGATTCCAAGCTCTAGGAGCTTATTTCATTCCATACAACGCTTTATGTAACCTGTACATTAATCCTTCCTGATTCTTTTTCACGAATCTAGGAGGTTGTGACACGTATACCTATTCTTGCAATGGACCATTCAGAAATGAAGATTTCACATCTAAATGCATATGAGGCCAACTCCTGTTAGCAGCTATCACAATCACCATTCTGATTGTCTCATGTCTTTTGTCGCATCTGCGAAAAACAACCGGCGGGAAAAGCAAACAAACAGAGCCGCCACCGTGCGTTATTTATCCCAAAAGAGGGAAAGGAAACGCTCGAAGTAAACCTGGAAAAGAATGGTCTTACGACCAGAGATTGCAAGGCACGGGAGTCGGTTACGCAAGGGGAAGGTGTTAGCACCCCTCACGTCCATCGTACTCGACGGGATCCACGCTCAGAAAGGAAAGAATAAGGTTACTGAATAACTGCTCAAAGAATGCACACACACTGGAATAAACAGGCGGGAGAGGAGGAAGGTGACTCGGCAGGATGTCGCATCCTGGTCCTACGTAGTTTGTCAGAAACAAACATCAGAGTCAACGTAGTTCGGGGAAAACGGGGAACGGGCTCGCTAGGATATCGCATCCTATGCCTACGTATCTCATCTGGAATGAGAATCAGAGCTACCGTAGTTCGGCTCACGCACGCCGAAACAAAACACACGCACAGACGCTGAGACGTCAAAAGAAACATACAAGCGGAAACAGACTGCCAATCAATGGACTTATGTCCAAACAACAAATACAAATAAGGAAACCGAATGCCAATCGCTGGACTTACATCAGACTCCACGCACACAAACACCAACAGGAAACCGAATGCCAATTGCTGGACTTACATCAGACTCCAAGCACACAAACACAAACAAGGAAACCGAATGCCAATCGCTGGACTTACATCAGACTCCACACCCACACAAACACAAACAAGGAAACCGAATGCCAATCGCTGGACTTACATCAGACTCCAAACACACCACTATTAGCAGCTGAAGCCCGCTCGAGCTTTTCCACTTTATCAGCAAGTGCTTTCTGCCACACGGCAAACCCTTGCATGACATTGATCAGTTCGTTCATTTTCTCCTTCAGCTTGAGAAAATCTGCGTTGGGTAGATCCATCAGCCTGGATGTATTGTGTCTAGTAGGATATCTGTGCGGACGTGCTGCGTGCAAAGGAATGATTCTACGTGCGCGAGCAATGATTCCTGAAACAATCAAGCACGTTAGAAGCCGACACCTGCAAAATAGAAGACAAGTTATTATGATTCATGCATGAATGCAATGTCTATCCATATGAGGAACACTCTGTCTTTCGATCCTGGTTTCATCGAGACAGATAATAATCCGGCAGCCACATTCTGACATCAATCGTCTAGTTTTGCCATTCAGAGCAGGGATATATCATTTAGCAAAGATACCACCCAACCATGTGTGTGCGATGTGAGTGTGCACAGGAAAGCAAATAAAGCTCGAAGATCGATCACTGAATGAAAATAACCACTGTATATCAAAAGTGCACTACACGTGCAAGAGTCATACATCAGGCTGATACAAATCAAATACAATTCTCCAGAATCAGAAAGAAAATACAAGTAAGTGAATTCCGTCAACAGGCCTGACGGTAATCCAACACAAATAATAAAAGTCTACACTGAAGGAGGTCCCCTAGAGGGCTCTGCATCATCAACCATCCTGGTAAACTTCACGTCGAACCTGAGCTCAGTGTTCTCCTGCTGCAATCTTCCTATCTCCTTCTGGTGAATCTTCATCTGTCTGAAGTAATGATCCCTCTCAGCAAGATAGTGATCTCTCTTAGCAATAATCTTCGCTTTCTCAGCTTCCCAATCGGTGGCAAGGACTTTGGCTCTGGCATCTCTCTGATTCTTCACAAGAATCTGTCTTCTCTTCTCATCTTCAATATCCCTCAAAGCTCTAGCTAGCTTCTCCTTAGTGATGTCGTGCTCCTTTGTAGATGACTCCAACGCTTGGTTGATCTTGCGATAATAGGCAGTGTCTATCTCAAAGCGCTTCACCTCAATGGCATGTCTCTTATCCTGATCTTCTATTCTCCCTTTAATTTTCGTGATTAGCCATTTGAATTCTAGCAACACTCATCTCCAATTCAGTCTTCTCTGCTTGCAGCTGATCTATGGCCTTCTTCATCTCAAGGAACTCTTCCAGGCTGACAGAAGAACATGGCCCCTCAATCAATGGACACCAAGGATCACCTCCAGGAAATGGTAAATGTGTGAGCTCAATCCTCTTCCTAAGCCAATCATCAAACGGAGGAAAAGACCTGCTATTAACCTTACCAAAAGGAACCTTACCCTTTCTCTGAATGTCACGCCACTCATCAGACACTTGCCTCAACCTTGGTTGATTACCCTCAATCGGGAAGTAGAAAGACTCCTGAATCTCTCGTCCAAGGGGAGGACCCTCCACAGCAAACCCCATCTGTCTCCTAAGAAGCACCGGGTTGTAATTAATGCAACCTTGAACTCCTATAAGAGGTACATTTGGAAAACTCCCACAACTGTAAATGAAGTTTCGTCCAGCCATACCATTGTGAGTCCAAGCTATGTCCTTAGCCCGCAAACCCATCAACTTGGTCGCCCAATTAATCGTAGGATCAAGAGAAACAAAAGCACCTCTGGAAGGCAGATATCCCACGAACCACTTGTGCAACAGTTGAGCACAACATCTGATCAATCCCCCTCGCCTCTTCTCGTTCCGATTATGGACCGAGTAATACACATCCCCCACCAAGGTAGGAATAGGATTTCTCTGCATAAACAACCGAACAACATTAATATCTACAAAGTTCTTCTGATTAGGGAACATGATGATTCCATAGATGCTCACAGCAATCAAAGCACAAACGACTCTCCAATTACCCACAACAGCATGCTCCTTGGCTTTAGCCTCCAAGAAACTCAGATGAAAACCGGGCAACCTTCCCTTCTCATTCAAACCCCCCTTGACCACCTCTGGGCTCAAATAAAGAGCACGAGAAATCTCAGCAATATCAGGCTCCCCCTTAGTGACATAGAATGGAATCTGATCTCGGATCTGCATACCCAGGATACTGGCGTAGTCCTCCATCAAAGGTCCCAACAAGTAATCCGGGAAAATAAAGCACCTCAAACCCGGGTCATAAAACTGGAGAAGAGTATGGATGGCACTCCTATCACTGTCTGTGAGCCTGAAAACCAACTTCAGGATACCACCATAAGTCTCACGGAACATCCCCACATGGTCAGGTGTAATCAATGCTATCATATCCTTCAGCACACCAATCTCTGGGTCAAAGAAGCTGTAGACAACATCGTCTTTCAAACCGGTCCTCATGTCTGGAACAAAGAAGTATCTCAACCAGGATCTCAATAAAAAATGTCCCTACATATGGATAAACATGAGTTAGATGCAGATAAATGAAAAATGTGAATGATGCTTATGTATGAATGCAATGCACTATGCCATCCTCCAAATCATTTGAACATCCATTGCACTGAGTTACGGCCTCTGAACTGATCACAACCATCTGAGGAACTGAGCAACCATAAATCCAACTCAGGAGTTCCAAAATAAACGGAACTGAATGATACATCACCATCATCATCAGAAACCCACTGAAATGATAACCACCACACTATCTGAATCAACCCAGGGAATCCTGAAATAAACGGATCCCCACCGATAAATATCACGGACAGAACTCCGGCGTCTTGGAAATAAATCCATAAATCCGACTTATAAATAGAACTCTGATCAACGGCTGAACCATTAGTCACCATCAAAGTCACCCTCAGAACATGCATCTGTAAGAATCAACCCTCCCCTCACAGGTAAATTCTAATCAGGTCATCCTAAGGCGGATAATGGTCTCGACAATCGGGCAAAGATACTCAACGGGTTTTCCCTTTCGGGTGTGCCGCTGCAGCTCTCTTAAGATCATCAAAACCAAAGATCCGGGAAAGAACGGTCACCGAAGTCAACAACTCAGATGAGGTAACTCAACCAAAGTGGATACTCCACAAAGGAAGAGCTCCCTCAAATGAACCTCGTCCGGCTTGTGGTATGTCACGTCGCCAAAAACATGTTGACCTAACATGAAAGGCAACATGAGACCACGCTAATCCTAGGTGTATACTCGGGCCTGGGTTTTAGCCCCACTCAGAACACCCACCCCAAATCAGAGGAACCAAACCTGTCCAGAGTCAGCACAATGATAGTATGATGCATGAAAACATTTGTGCAAATATATACACAACATAATAATCATAAATGCAATAAGTAGAGCAACACAGGCAACCAAAACTATCCTAGAGAGCGCTAGGAGTGACTCGCTTAGGGAAGATGGACCAGCAAGAGGTCAACTTCTTATTTCCCCAGCAGAGTCGCCAGCTGTCGCATCCGCGAAAAACAACCGGCGGGAAAAGCAAACAAACAGAGCCGCCACCGTGCGTTATTTATCCCAAAAGAGGGAAAGGAAACGCTCGAAGTAAACCTGGAAAAGAATGGTCTTACGACCAGAGATTGCAAGGCACGGGAGTCGGTTACGTAAGGGGAAGGTATTAGCACCCCTCACGTCTGTCGTACTCGACGGGATCCACACTCAGAAAGGAAAGAATAAGGTTGCTGAATAACTGCTCAAAGAATGCACACACACTAGAATAAACAGGCGGGAGAGGAGGAAGGTGACTCAGCAGGATGTCGCATCCTGGTCCTACGTAGTTTGTCAGAAACAAACATCAGAGTCAACGTAGTTCGGGGAAAACGGGGAACGGGCTCGCTAGGATATCGCATCCTATGCCTACGTATCTCATCTGGAATGAGAATCAGAGCTACCGTAGTTCGGCTCACGCACACCGAAACAAAACACACGCACAGACGCTGAGACGTCAAAAGAAACATACAAGCGGAAACAGACTGCCAATCAATGGACTTATGTCCGACTCCAAACAACAAATACAAACAAGGAAACTGAATGCCAATCGCTGGACTTACATCAGACTCCACGCACA
Source organism: Lathyrus oleraceus (assembly GCF_024323335.1). Classification (NCBI taxonomy): domain Eukaryota; kingdom Viridiplantae; phylum Streptophyta; class Magnoliopsida; order Fabales; family Fabaceae; genus Lathyrus; species Lathyrus oleraceus. Next base: position 236,521,770 of record NC_066582.1, read on the forward strand.
CAAACACCAACAGGAAACCGAATGCCAATTGCTGGACTTACATCAGACTCCAAGCACACAAACACAAATAAGGAAACCGAATGCCAATCGCTGGACTTACATCAGACTCCACACCCACACAAACACAAACAAGGAAACCGAATGCCAATCGCTGGACTTACATCAGACTTCAAACACACCACAAATAGGAAACCGAATGCCAATCGCTGGGCTTACATCAGACTCCTAACACACACAAAAAAGAAAAGGTTTCCCGGAGAGATCTCGCACGATCTCCTGCCTACGTACCTCATCTGGTATGAGGATCAGGGCGACGTAGTTCCCCTTAACAGGGGAGAAACTTTCTCCTAAACTAGAGACCGGGAAATAATAACTAAAAGGGAGACTAGCTCGAGCCTAAAAGTTGTCATGCAATCCACAATAGTCCTAGGTTGAGGTATCTGAAACAAAATCTAACTCGCACAGGCAGCAAGTCAACAACACAGCAAGTAAGCAAACGGGTGAACAGGTATCACACACTATATGCAAACAAGAAGGCTCACACAACATGGCTGGGCTTTAGTCAAGGGGTCAAATCAACCTCGACAAACAAGCCAACTGGAAAGGGGTGTTGTTTGCTCTTAACCCTAACATTGAGAGTTAGGGTGAAGCAGATGAAATGGGAAGTGAGGCTAAAACCTCACAGCTCTTATCCCTTACCTGGGAGAGCTTCAGACAATGAAAGTGTGGGAGTCCAGAATGTGGGACTCTACTCCACATGACTGACACAACAAGATTTTGGGTTCTTATTCAAAGTGCATCAACACATGGTGTGAGCAGGATGAATGACACAACTGAATAGCAGGGGATGGATTGCACATCCCTTCTATCTGCCAATGCCTCTTCACTTAGGAGGTCTTTATATGTACAGGGCACAAAGATAAACAAGCACAAACATTGCCTCTTAAGGAGGGCTTCAGACAGGTGCCTGCCAAAGTAACATGACAGGTCTTCCAGACTACATGAAGTTAGGGGTCATTACCTAAGTGGTATGCCAACCACAAGCAAAGCAAAGCAAAGTTCAAATGAACTTAAAGCAACTTACATACCTGTGTAAACAACTACCAATCAGTACAAAATTCAGACAAACAGACAACAGTCAATATGAAACAGGCAATCCCAATGCACAACAAATAAACCCTAAGGCAAACTCAAGTGAGTTATCATCAACCTACAAAACAGCAAATATTAGCAATCAATAACAAATATCAACATTTAAATGATGAAGCATCATCAACCATGGAGATTAAGTGCTTGATCCTGAAATTCAAAGCTCACATGTAAGTACATACCACTAGGTCAAAGCCTAGGGTCAAAGGTGAAGAAAAAATTCAAAACAGGAGTTGAAATTCAACACAATGCAACTTCAAACACATATTAACATGTCCTAAAAAGGACCAAGTCAAAATCATCAAGCAAGGCCATGTAATAAGCAATAGAAGTCAAAGACAATTTCAAGGCTCACAAATGGACATTGAGAATGAAAATTCCAAATCAAAACAGAAATGATTCAAATAATTCTGGAAAAAATCATGAGCATCCAACACATCCAACATGATCATCATACAAAAAATCAGAAGTATTAGAGGTCATTTGATATGGAAATTAAATTGCACAAGTTGATCAACCAAATGTGTGACACAAATTGTCACACCATGCTAACATGTACACAAAACCGAAATGGAGCATGGGAAAAATGTCAAACCAAAACCAAAATGTCAATGATCATGTCAAGAATCATCATGCAAAATTTGGTAGCAATAGGATCAATATCAAGCATTTCACATTAGAAAGAGTAAGGCAAGGTCACATATGCATACATGTTCACATAATCCAATACAATTCAAAATCCAGGAAGTGTAAAATCATGAAATTAACATCACAAAATTCTATACATTCCAAGGATCATTTTGCAAAAAGAATGGGATTAATTAGATGATTTTTCAATTAGTTATGGATTTTTAAAGTTGGAGAAACAAAATGAAATCAAATGATCATGACATGGATTAAATTGGAGGGAAAATGAACATGAGAAAATAATTTGAAATTTATGCTACCACCAGGATTCGAAGCGTGTAACTGAAAAAATGAAAATAAAATTCAAAAACGCAAGCGCCGGGGATCGAAGGGAGGATCACATATCAAACAAGGCCTGGGCGCGTTCAAGCGCTAGCAGGAGCGAAGCCAGGCCGACGCTAAGCCGTCACAAAGATGAAGATCTTCATCTTCTTCATGAAGATGATGATGAACAAGATGAAGTTCATACGAATTTTTCCAGAATTTCCAGAATTTTCCAGAATTTTACAAATTATATATCGTTGGAAAGCTCTTTCAATGTAGAATTCAAATATCATATTATCTAAGCCTAAATCTCCATGGATTTTCTGAATCGAAGCAAAGAAGTTTCTAGATCTAAACTTGAAATCATCATATCTCACTCGCTTTTCATCCAAATTCCACAAAATTTATATCAGAATTCTCACCACAACAAGATCTACAAGATTATGTACATAAAATAGAGAATTAAGGTGATCGAAAATGTGACCTCTTGAAGGTCAGTTCTTGAATTCTGCAGATTCCAGGCCAGGCAAGCATGCAAATCCACTCCAAATCACTTGTTATGAAGTTTGATGATGAAATTGAGGCTTAGAAACGTGTAGATCTAGCTCAATTTGCATTTGCCATTTTTGAGTTCTTGAACTTCACATGCACAATTCTGGTCCAAACTTGATGATCCAAGGCTTGATCTCTGCTAAATTAACACTAGAGAACCAGAATATGGAAGAAGATTCAAGGCTTATGTGAGAAAAATTTGAATTAAGATTGGGAGAAAATTTTGGAGGGAAATGAAAACTAGATCTAGAAATGGTGAATTGTGATTAACCTCTTGAAATTCTGTTATGATTTAGTATATATACCATGTGCTAATCCTATTTTAATTAAAATTAATCAAGGTTTAGTTGAAATTAATCAAGATAAGGTGTGGTGACAAAAATTGAAATTTTGTGGTGCATGGCAATTCCAAACGTGAACAGTACCAAACCAATGATCAAATGCACTTAAAAACACTCCATGCACATATTAGCAATGGCAAAAAGTTCTCATGATGCACCAATTTTAAATTTTCAAGTTTCCCTCCAAAATTGACTTGAATGCACAAATGATCATATGTTCAAATTTCATGCAATGTGATAGATGTTTTGGAAACTTCATGTCATGACAAGCATTTTGCAAAAAGAACCACCAAATTTGGAGTTATGAATCAAAAGTTATGGCCTTTTGAAGTTCCATGCACCCTTGGCAATGATTTGATCATATCTCCTCAACCATTCATCAGATGCTCATGATCTTGGACTTTTTGGAAATGGGAGAGAGAGATCTTCAACTTTTATGTTGGACAAAAATTCATTTGAAGCTTCTTTGATGATGTAAGATCAAGTTGAATTTGAATCAAAAACTTTCCATTTTTGGAAACTTTCAATTACAGGTCATTTTCCATTTTTGGAAACTTTTGATCTGGCCTCAAATTCTTCAAGATATGCATATGTAATGATGAATAAGCCTCTTTTGAACATGAATGAGATGTTGAAACCCATTTCTCCACCTCCTTGCCCTCAGTTGACTTTCTGTTGACTTTCTAGGTCTTCAGATGACTTGAACATGCTCAGATGACTTTGAGCCTCAACCACTTGATGAAATGGCTCCAAAATGAACCTCTAGCTCTTGTAAGCTCCACATAATAATCATATGATCCTCATCCAAGCAAATAAACCCCATCTCCTTGAGGATCCCTGACTGAAAGAATGCAACTGATTAGGGTTGACCAGAGGTCAAAACCTTAATCCCAAAGATTCTGAGCATGTACAATGAGCCCCTTGAGGATGACGTAACCATGATGATGAGGATGTACCCTTGCCAATAAGATAATGTTCAAACTCCTTGAAGGACCAAAAAACCCTAATTGAAGCACAAACCCTCAGATGGCTAGTGACCAATCCCTGAGACCCTCAGGCTTGAACCTCTTAACCTCTATATCTTCTGAGAAAGACTTTTAGAGGATGACTTTATTATTCTCACATGACATGCAATATACAATGACTAATGTTCTACAAAATTAAATACAATATGCTAAGCTAGTCCCAGGAAGAGGAGGGCAAATTTTGAGGTGTTACAGCTGCCCCTATTCAATCCACTGTGAACCTGTCGATACGAATAGCCTCGACTTTCAGATTGATCAGGGTGAAGAGTGATTGAATACCGAGAACAGACGAACAATTTGCACTCCACTGGGGATAATAATTAACAATGCCTGGCATAATCGGCTAGGAAACAATCTCAAAAGAAGAATCCGTCTGGTACGAAGAAAGTCGGCCTGAATACCGAAAAGGAACGGTGACCTGGATACCAAAATAAATGGTAACACAGGGATAACCATGGCCTGAACGCTGTTCATCAGTCTGAATACTGAGCATCGGAATATGAGATTATTAATGCCGGTCCGAACACCGAGAGATTGGCCTGAATGCCGTTTCGGTCTGAATACCACTTCGGTCTGGATACCACTTCGGTCTGGATACCGGAAAACTGGCCTTAATGCCACAAGCTGCATCGATCTGAACTTCAGAAGCTTCTTCGATCTGAAAATCGGAAACTGGCCTGAGTGCCACAAGTACTTCGACCTGATCGTCGGAAACTTCTTCGATCTGAAAATCGGAAACTGGCCTGAGTGCCACAAGTACTTCGACCTGATCGTCAGAAACTTCTTCGATCTGAAAATCGGAAACTGGCCTGAGTGCCACAAGTACTTCGACCTGATCGTCGGAAACTTCTTCGATCTGGAAATCGGAAACTGGCCTGAGTGCCACAAGTACTTCGACCTGATCGTCGGAAACTTCTTCGATCTGGAAATCGGAAACTTCTTGCCTGTCAGCAACGGCAGAAATAAGGAAAAGTGATAAACAAGGCGGCACGCGTGCCCATGACCCATGCTGGGGATAACAAGCCATGAGCATGCTATCCTCTATTCGACCCTAGCAAACGAACAATTCGCGCTCAACTGGGGATTTTTCTCTCTTTACTTTTCTTTTTGGACCCTGAAACTTCTTTGATTATCATTTCCATCTCCGCCTGATAGAAACCCTTCCTCCAATATTGCCCTACTAGGGGAATACTGTTGATTCAAAATCACGACGCCAAACTCCTCAGAGTAACATCTTCCCCTCTGGCGAAACCACCTCTCAAACAGTAACCACGGCTTGAGACTAGCTTATGCTTGCAATGCTTATGCATGATGATTTTTAGCGTAATGCTCCATAATCATGGAAATTCTACGCAATTAGCTATGCAATATGCTATGCTTATCTAAATGATGAATGCATAAAAAGTATCCCCCTCAAGGGACTCTTCTGGGGAGCTCGAGGCACTCTGCTGAGGAACTCGACAACACTCCAATCTCCACCCTGCTGGGGAATAGCATTGCCGCTGGGGAATAGGCCACCCTTACGAGGGATAACCTCCTCTGTACTTGATCCGCCTGGGGACTTCTCTGGGAAAGAAACCACCAACGCGCTCTGCGGGGAAAACAACAATCTTCGACTTGCTAGGGAACTAACAAGCTCCGTTATGCTAGAGGAAACAGCTACCAGCAGACACCTCCGTCGGGGAAATAGCAACCTTCAGACCTGGCTGCTGAGGAACACCGATCTCAAACCTGCTGGGGAGATAACCACCCCGACCCTGCCAGGGAAGTCACAGACCTTGAATCTGCTGGGGAGGTAATAATCCCAACTCTGCTTGGGGAAACCAGGAAAGTCTGGCACAAGACACCCGTCGACTCGTCGAACCCCGGTATTCACCATCCAAATCCAATGTCAGCTTTCCACTTTTGAGAGATCCCAGACTCGTCTGGACTTTTCTGATTCATCACCTTGCATTCTCGCCTTCTCCATACTCCACGGAGATCGAACTCCTTGGATTCATACAAACTTTCCAATCTCCAGACTTTGAAGAGTCTTCTTGATTAATACTCCAGGATCGTCGTACGTTCTCCCACCGTCTTTTCACCATTCTTCAATCGCTTGTCCCTGATTGGACTCCACGGGGATCTTTTGTCAAAAGCTTCACATCACAACCTGCAAGTGAGTGAAAATATCTAACAGCATTTGCAAAAGAGATCGTTAGACAAAAACGTGCCCAGGCGTACCAAAATTTCAACACTTGGGTCGCTCCACCTTCCGAATAAGATTTCAAGTTTTCAATCTTATAAACATGCATAGGAAGGGATCTCCATGTCTCAAAATGCAAAGATTCTTTATCAAAATAAACGGATGTTTTTGCAATCAAAGCGGTAATGAAAACAAAAAACAAAAATTATTTGACTGAATATGCATTTTATTGATTGGAAAAGGTGTGGCTCAAAACTGAGCAATACAAAGGAAGCAATTCCTGAAAAGAGGTAATTGCGCACAAAAGGAAAAATCTATCCTAATGGCAATGTGAACCCGTGATCTCATCGAGTTCCAACTCGGTTACACCCCATATGTCCTCAGAATTCTCCGTACTTTCTGCCTTCTGAACAAGACGCTTCCGACCGATCCCTGTCGAGGATTATCCACGTGCCTTATCCAAAGCGCAAACGATCATGTTGGACGCAATTGTTCGTTTCAATCCCTCTTTTGCCTGGACCGCCCTTTCAGGTTTTCAGTCCACCGGGATACCCTTTTTTGCCCAAGCCGCCCTTGTGGGGTTTTCGACTTGCCGGGTGTACAGTTTTTCTTTTTATCCCTAATTTTTGCCCGAACCTTTTCTTTTTTCTGGTTCACCGGATGCCCATTTTTGCCTGGACTATTTTATTCTTTTCGTCCAGCGGGTCTCTTATACGAAGTATTTTTTAACTGCGTCCGCATTCACAGGGGATGGAAAGTCCTCGCCATCCATGGTCGTTAACAATAAGGCTCCTCCAGAGAAAACCTTCTTGACCACGAATGGACCCTCATAATTGGGTGTCCACTTACCCCGACGATCGTTCTGAGGAGGAAGGATCCTTTTCAGCACCATATCACCTACGTGATATACCCGAGGTCGTACCTTCCGGTCAAAAGCACGCTTCATCCGCTGCTGGTACAACTGCCCATGATAGATGGCCGCCAGCCTCTTTTCCTCAATCAGGCTCAACTCTTCGTACCGAGTCCTTACCCATTCAGCCTCTTGCAATTTTACGTCCATCAGGACTCTCAAAGAGGGAATCTGAACCTCAACTGGCAACACGACTTCCATCCCATACACAACCGAGAATGGTGTTGCCCCAGTAGAAGTACGCACCGAGGTTCGATACCCATGCAATGCAAATGGAAACATCTCGTGCCAATCCTTATAGGTCACAACCATCTTCTGCACAATCTTCTTAATATTTTTATTAGCTGCCTCGACCGCCCCATTCATCTTCGGACGATAAGGAGAAGAATTGTGATGCTCGATCTTGAATTCCCGATACAGTTCTGCCATCATCTTATTGTTCAAATTAGAACCATTATCAGTAATGATTCTCTCGGGAACCCCATATCTGCAAATGATGTCTCTTTTCAGGAATCTGGCCACGACCTGCTTTGTCACGTTTGCATAAGAGGCTGCTTCCACCCACTTGGTGAAGTAATCAATAGCCACTAATATAAACCGATGCCCATTCGAAGCCGTAGGCTCAATCTTCCCGATCATATCAATGCCCCACATAGCAAACGGCCATGGAGACGACATCAAACTCAACGGATTTGGAGGCACGTGCACCTTATCGGCATAAATCTGGCATTTATGACACTTCCGCACGAAATTGAAACACTGGGCCTCCATTGTCATCCAATAATATCCGGCTCTCAACAACTTCTTCACCATTACATTCCCACTGGCATGGGTACCAAACGACCCCTTGTGAACCTCTTTCATCAATTGGCTTGCTTCTTTGTCATCAACACATCTGAGCAAAACCCAATCGAAACTCCGCTTGTACAAAACCCCATCTTTGTTCAGATAGAACACCATGGCCAACCTCCTCAAGGTCTTTCGGTCCTTTTTGGATGCTCCCTCACGATATTCTTGGGTTTCCAGATAGCGCTTGATATCGTAATACCACGGCTTCTCATCATCAGGTGCTGTGTCAACAGCAAACACATAAGCCGGTCTATCCAGACGTCCCACCTCAACACTTGGGAATTGATTCCACCACTGCACCTTAATCAAGGCAGCCAGAGTAGCCAAAGCATCTGCCAAAGGATTCTCTTCTCTAGGCACATGATGCAACACTACCTTGGTGAAAAACGTCAACAATCTCCTCGTATAATCCCGGTATGGAATTAAATGAGATTGATGCGTATACCATTTTCTGTTAACCTGATTCACAACCAAAGCTGAATCTCCATATATGACAAGGTTCTTGATCCTCAAATCAATTGCCTCTTCAATCCCCAGGATACAAGCTTCGTATTCTGCCACGTTGTTGGTGCACTCAAATGTTAGCCGGGCAGCAAAAGGAATGTGGGATCCTTTCGGCGTAACCAAAACAACACCAACACCGCTACCATTCACGTTAACGGCCCCATCAAACATCAGAATCCATTTGGATTCAGGGTCAGGCCCCTCCTCCGGGATTGGTTCCTCACAATCTTTCGATTTGAGAAACATGATGTCCTCATCAGGGAACTCAAACTTCATCGGTTGATAATCCTCAGTGGGTTGCTGGGCGAGGTAATCAGACAATACACTCCCCTTGATCGCTTTCTGAGAAGTATACTGTATATCGTACTCTGTCAAAATCATCTGCCATCTCGCAACCCGTCCGGTCAATGCTGGCTTCTCAAAAATATACTTGATCGGATCCATCTTGGAAATCAACAAAGTGGTATGAACCAGCATATACTGTCTCAGTCGGCGAGCAGCCCAGACCAAAGCACAACAATTTTTCTCGAGCAGTGAATATCTTGTTTCACAGTCGGTAAACTTTTTGCTAAGGTAGTATATGGCATGCTCTTTTCGACCAGACTCGTCATGCTGACCCAATACGCACCCCATAGACCCCTCGAGGACTGTCAAGTACAGAATTAACGGTCGTCCCTCCACAGGAGGCATCAGAATCGGAGGCTCCTGCAAATACTCTTTTATCTTTTCAAATGCCGCTTGGCAATCATTATTCCACCTGACCGTTTGATCTTTTCTCAACAACTTGAATATAGGTTCGCACGTGGCCGTTAGGTGAGATATGAACCGTGAAATGTAGTTCAATCTACCTAAGAAACCCCGAACTTCTTTCTCTGTTCTCGGTTCAGGCATTTCTCTTATTGCTTTTACTTTAGCAGGATCAACCTCGATTCCTCTTTCGCTTACAATAAACCCCATCAACTTACCGGACCACACTCCGAAAGTACACTTATTCGGATTCAACCTCAGTCTGAACTGTCTCAACCGGTCAAACAACTTGGCCAGATCTACCAGATGCCCCTCTTCTGTTTGAGACTTTGCTATCATGTCATCAACATAGCATTCGATTTCATGATGAATCATATCATGAAACAAAGTCACCATAGCCCTCTGATAAGTAGCATCGGCGTTCTTGAGACCAAATGGCATCACCTTATAGCAAAAAGTGCCCCACTGTGTGATGAACGTTGTTTTCTCCATATCATCTGGCGACATTTTAATTTGATTATAGCCAGAAAAGCCACCCATGAAGGAAAACACCGAGAATTGAGCTGTATTATCTACCAACATATCAATGTGAGGTAGTGGGAAATCATCCTTCGGGCTAGCTCTGTTCAAATCCCGGTAGTCCACACACATTCTCACCTTCCCATCCTTCTTCGGGACTGGCACAATGTTTGCAACCCAAGGCGGATAATTAGTGACAACGAGGAACCCAGCATCCAACTGCTTCTGCACTTCCTCTTTAATTTTCATGGCCATCTCAGGTCGAGTTCTGCGCAACTTCTGCTTCACTGGAGGACAATCTGCTCTCAACGGTAGCTTGTGCACAACGATATCGGTATCCAACCCTGGCATATCTTGATAAGACCAGGCGAAGATATCGACATACTCTTTCAACAGTGCTACCAATCTGCTCTTAACATTTGCCTCCAAAGCGGCCCCGATTTTCACTTCTTTCCTGACCTCCTCGGTGCCCAGATTCACAACCTCAACTTGCTCCTTGTGCGGCTGAATCACCTTCTCCTCTTGTTTCAACAACCTGGCTAATTCCTCCGGCAGTTCACAATCTTCTTCGCCTTCTTCTTCGGCATGATAGATCGGATTGTCGAAGTCATACGAGGGTGTAACAGTATTGTTATCAATGAGATCCGGAGAAAGATCGCATCTGCATGAATGTTGATTCATGCACTGCTTTAGAACCGGAGCGAAACAATTTAAGAAGGAAAATGAAAACATTGCCATTTTATTTTGTTTTTATTAAACTGCAAAAATAAATGAAAAACAGGGAACACCGCTTTTAATGAAAAACATCCTTTTATTTATGATGCAAATATTGCAAAATGAAACACATGAGGTGGCCCTTACAATGAACCATTACGTTTCGGGCGAAACGTATGGCTTTCATGCAAACAAAATTGAAAAACAGAAAATATTACTCTTCACGTAGAGTGACAGTGATGATCTTTTCAGCCTTCCAGTTCTGGATCTCTATCCCTGGTACGCACGGCTTTATCCATTGATCTAGCTCGCAATCACTGTCAACTTCTTCACCCACCATACAGATGTGATTTGGATCCAGCATTCCAGCACTGGTGAACGTGAATGACGGACGACGTCCTCTGCCCTGTCTAGACGAGCCTCGGCCCGGCTGATAACCAACCCCAAATCGGTCTTTCTTGGCGGCGATGTCCATCATCTTCCCCCAACCTGGAGCTTCTCCATTCTTCACCACCTCAGCAGCCTACTTGTACGAAGAAATGGATGGTTTCTCCTCTTCTTTGGCAAAGAGAGCACTCTCCACCTTGACGGTTTCGAATGCTTGACTTGGCGTTTCAACAATTTCACCGTCCATTTCCACGTATTTGAACGATGATAGGTGGCTGACGAAGATATCCTCCTCCCCACAAACGGTGACAACCTGCCCGTCCCAGATGTACTTCAAATTCTGGTGCAAAGTCGAAGTCACTGCCCCAGCAGCATGTATCCATGGGCGACCCAACAGGCAACTGTATGCCGGCTGAATATCCATGACATAGAAAACGGACTTAAACACCTCAGGCCCGATCTTCACGGGGAGCTCCACTTCCCCAAACACAGCCCGCTTCGAACCGTCAAAAGCTCTCACCACCAGGTCCGTGGGCGTCAAGATCAACCCTTCACAGTCCAGCTTCGCCAGGGCTTTCTTTGGAAACACATTTAAAGAGGAGCCGGTATCAACCAACACATGCGAGAGCACCGCTCCTTTACACTCCATAGCAATGTGCAAAGCCCGACTGTGATTCCGCCCATCCACAGTTAGATCAAGGTCAGTGAAACCCAGCCCATGGCTGACATTGACGTTTAACACCACTGTCTCCAACTGATTGATGGTTATCTCCTGGGGAACATAGGCTCTCTTCAGTATTTTCAGCAAAGCCTCCTTATGCCCCTCGGAGCTCAGCAACAAAGATAAGATTGAGATCTTGGATGGAGTCTGTTGCAAGTGGTCAACAAGCTTGTACTCTGACTTCTTGATGATTCTCAAAAATTCTTCAGCTTTATCATCAAGTTCTTTCTCCGACCCACCAAGCGCCGGTGTCACCACAGGAGTACCCTCATTTACCACCTGCTTTCCTCTTGCCCTGGCTAAAGCCTCGACCTTATCTTTCTTTTCTTTTTCTCCATCCCCACTCCTCAAAGCATCAGGTGCAAACAACCTTCCACTGCGAGTGAAACCACTGGGTCCGGCATTATCCACCTTTGAAATGGTGGTTTCACTTGAAGCCTGATCATCCAACTTTTCCCCATTACAATAGACCTCTCCACCATAATTCCACGGCACGGCGTCATCTTTGTCATAAGAAATTGGCCCAGGTACCGTGATAGTAACTGGAGCCGCATCTGCCAGCGTTGACAAATCAACCGGGTCGAAGTAAATGGTTATGGTGGAGACATCTTCCTTCCCCGAATCCATCTTTTCGAACCTGAGGCTTCCCTCATCCATGAGCCTCTGGACAGCCTCCCTCAATAAGACACAACCATCGACAGCAATAGTGCACGCAGCACAACAACCATCACAGCCCGGGAAGACCCCATTCTTCAACAATTACCTCTTGACCTCAGCCAAAGGAGTCTTCAACTGGCTCACATCCGTCACCCAGATTCGGCCCTCATCCTGAGAAATTGCATTCACCCCCATTTGACCATGCGCGGGCATGGGATTAGCATTCACATTTGGTGATGGAGCAAAATTGATGGCTTTAGAATCCACCAAGTCCTGGACAACATGCTTAAAAGCTTTACAATTTTCCACATTGTGTCCAGGTGCACCAGAGTGGAATTCGCACTTGGCATTCTCACCAAAACTGGCCGGCCTCTGGTCAGGTCTCAACGGAGCCAACGTTCTCAGCTGAACCAACCCCAAGTCCTTCAATTTCTTCAATAGGAATGAGTAAGTCACAGGTGGCCTATCAAATTGACGATCAGTCATTCGCCCTCTTACTTGATACCCAGCCCTCTGCGGTCTCTATTGAAATGGTTGTCGTTGTTGTTGCGGTTGTTGCTGTTGCTGTTGTTGATTATCAGCAGGAATGGTTACCGCAGCAGTGTGCTGGTAGTAACGATCCCTACTCTGTCCCCTCTGGGTATACGCGGCACTTGTATCACCCTCCTTCTTACGTTGGCCATTACCAAAGGGTTTCTTCGATCCAGACGACGAAGCACTACCCTGGATCTTTCCCATCTTTAACCAACTTTCTATTCTTTCTCCGCCCACCACTATATCAGCGAAGTTGGTAACCAGGCATCCAACCATCCTTTCAGCAAACGTCCCCTGAAGGGTACCCATGAATAGATCTGACATTTCTCTATCCACCAACGGAGGTTGAACTCAGGCAGCCAGCTCCCTCCACCTTTGCACGTATTCTTTAAACCCCTCATTAGGCTTCTGAGACATACCCTGCAATTGGGTACGGCTAGGAGCCATATCAGCATTAAATTGATACTATTTAAAGAATGCATCCCCAAGATCCTGCCAGCTCTTGACATCAGATGACCTCAATTTGGTGTACCATTCCAAAGACCCCCCAGACAGACTGTCCTGGAAGAAGTACATCCAAAGCTTCTGGTCCATTGTATAAGCAGAAATCTTTCGGACAAAAGCCTGGAGATGAGTTTCTGGGCAAGAACTCCCATTATATTTGTCAAACGCGGGCGCTTTAAACTTTTGCGGGATCACAATCCCCTAAACAATCCCCATGTTCGACATGTTAACAACCCCCGGAGTAGCATAGCTTTCAAGAGCCCTGATTTTCTCCGCCAACACCTGAATCTCCTTGTTTGGTGGTTGGACACCGTATTGCCCAAACTGTCCATTAAGCACGGAGAACTGGTCTTCTTCTCTATCTTCCTCGGCCCCGAAGAAAAGAGGAAACAGGCTATCCTTCAGATTGTTACCCATCGGACCTGGTCCACCGCCTGTGGCAACACCGAAACCACCTCCATTATTAGTCACTACACCAACAGTTGTCTTTTTTCTGAGATCTCCTCCATCCATGGAACCACCAAGGCCATGGTTGGAGACACCCTCTAAATTGACACCACTATTAGCAGCTGAAGCCCGCTCGAGCTTTTCCACTTTATCAGCAAGTGCTTTCTGCCACACGGCAAACCCTTGCATGACATTGATCAGTTCGTTCATTTTCTCCTTCAGCTTGAGAAAATCTGCGTTGGGTAGATCCATCAGCCTGGATGTATTGTGTCTAGTAGGATATCTGTGCGGACGTGCTGCGTGCAAAGGAATGATTCTACGTGCGCGAGCAATGATTCCTGAAACAATCAAGCACGTTAGAAGCCGACACCTGCAAAATAGAAGACAAGTTATTATGATTCATGCATGAATGCAATGTCTATCCATATGAGGAACACTCTGTCTTTCGATCCTGGTTTCATCGAGACAGATAATAATCCGGCAGCCACATTCTGACATCAATCGTCTAGTTTTGCCATTCAGAGCAGGGATATATCATTTAGCAAAGATACCACCCAACCATGTGTGTGCGATGTGAGTGTGCACAGGAAAGCAAATAAAGCTCGAAGATCGATCACTGAATGAAAATAACCACTGTATATCAAAAGTGCACTACACGTGCAAGAGTCATACATCAGGCTGATACAAATCAAATACAATTCTCCAGAATCAGAAAGAAAATACAAGTAAGTGAATTCCGTCAACAGGCCTGACGGTAATCCAACACAAATAATAAAAGTCTACACTGAAGGAGGTCCCCTAGAGGGCTCTGCATCATCAACCATCCTGGTAAACTTCACGTCGAACCTGAGCTCAGTGTTCTCCTGCTGCAATCTTCCTATCTCCTTCTGGTGAATCTTCATCTGTCTGAAGTAATGATCCCTCTCAGCAAGATAGTGATCTCTCTTAGCAATAATCTTCGCTTTCTCAGCTTCCCAATCGGTGGCAAGGACTTTGGCTCTGGCATCTCTCTGATTCTTCACAAGAATCTGTCTTCTCTTCTCATCTTCAATATCCCTCAAAGCTCTAGCTAGCTTCTCCTTAGTGATGTCGTGCTCCTTTGTAGATGACTCCAACGCTTGGTTGATCTTGCGATAATAGGCAGTGTCTATCTCAAAGCGCTTCACCTCAATGGCATGTCTCTTATCCTGATCTTCTATTCTCCCTTTAATTTCCTGATTAGCCATTTGAATTCTAGCAACACTCATCTCCAATTCAGTCTTCTCTGCTTGCAGCTGATCTATGGCCTTCTTCATCTCAAGGAACTCTTCCAGGCTGACAGAAGAACATGGCCCCTCAATCAATGGACACCAAGGATCACCTCCAGGAAATGGTAAATGTGTGAGCTCAATCCTCTTCCTAAGCGAATCATCAAACGGAGGAAAAGACCTGCTATTAACCTTACCAAAAGGAACCTTACCCTTTCTCTGAATGTCACGCCACTCATCAGACACTTGCCTCAACCTTGGTTGATTACCCTCAATCGGGAAGTAGAAAGACTCCCGAATCTCTCGTCCAAGGGGAGGACCCTCCACAGCAAACCCCATCTGTCTCCTAAGAAGCACCGGGTTGTAATTAATGCAACCTTGAACTCCTATAAGAGGTACATTTGGAAAACTCCCACAATTGTAAATGAAGTTTCGTCCAGCCATACCATTGTGAGTCCAAGCTATGTCCTTAGCCCGCAAACCCATCAACTTGGTCGCCCAATTAATCGTAGGATCAAGAGAAACAAAAGCACCTCTGGAAGGCAGATATCCCACGAACCACTTGTGCAACAGTTGAGCACAACATCTGATCAATCCCCCTCGCCTCTTCTCGTTCCGATTATGGACCGAGTAATACACATCCCCCACCAAGGTAGGAATAGGATTTCTCTGCATAAACAACCGAACAACATTAATATCTACAAAGTTCTTCTGATTAGGGAACATGATGATTCCATAGATGCTCACAGCAATCAAAGCACAAACGACTCTCCAATTACCCACAACAGCATGCTCCTTGGCTTTAGCCTCCAAGAAACTCAGATGAAAACCGGGCAACCTTCCCTTCTCATTCAAACCCCCCTTGACCACCTCTGGGCTCAAATAAAGAGCACGAGAAATCTCAGCAATATCAGGCTCCCCCTTAGTGAAATAGAATGGAATCTGATCTCGGATCTGCATACCCAGGATACTGGCGTAGTCCTCCATCAAAGGTCCCAACAAGTAATCCGGGAAAATAAAGCACCTCAAACCCGGGTCATAAAACTGGAGAAGAGTATGGATGGCACTCCTATCACTGTCTGTGAGCCTGAAAACCAACTTCAGGATACCACCATAAGTCTCACGGAACATCCCCACATGGTCAGGTGTAATCAATGCTATCATATCCTTCAGCACACCAATCTCTGGGTCAAAGAAGCTGTAGACAACATCGTCTTTCAAACCGGTCCTCATGTCTGGAACAAAGAAGTATCTCAACCAGGATCTCAATAAAAAATGTCCCTACATATGGATAAACATGAGTTAGATGCAGATAAATGAAAAATGTGAATGATGCTTATGTATGAATGCAATGCACTATGCCATCCTCCAAATCATTTGAACATCCATTGCACTGAGTTACGGCCTCTGAACTGATCACAACCATCTGAGGAACTGAGCAACCATAAATCCAACTCAGGAGTTCCAAAATAAACGGAACTGAATGATACATCACCATCATCATCAGAAACCCACTGAAATGATAACCACCACACTATCTGAATCAACCCAGGGAATCCTGAAATAAACGGATCCCCACCGATAAATATCACGGACAGAACTCCGGCGTCTTGGAAATAAATCCATAAATCCGACTTATAAATAGAACTCTGATCAACGGCTGAACCATTAGTCACCATCAAAGTCACCCTCA
The DNA here is from genome assembly GCF_024323335.1 of Lathyrus oleraceus. Taxonomy (NCBI): domain Eukaryota; kingdom Viridiplantae; phylum Streptophyta; class Magnoliopsida; order Fabales; family Fabaceae; genus Lathyrus; species Lathyrus oleraceus. Next base: position 236,538,406 of record NC_066582.1, read on the forward strand.
GAACATGCATCTGTAAGAATCAACCCTCCCCTCACAGGTAAATTCTAATCAGGTCATCCTAAGGCGGATAATGGTCTCGACAATCGGGCAAAGATACTCAACGGGTTTTCCCTTTCGGGTGTGCCGCTGCAGCTCTCTTAAGATCATCAAAACCAAAGATCCGGGAAAGAACGGTCACCGAAGTCAACAACTCAGATGAGGTAACTCAACCAAAGTGGATACTCCACAAAGGAAGAGCTCTCTCAAATGAACCTCGTCCGGCTTGTGGTATGTCACGTCGCCAAAAACATGTTGACCTAACATGAAAGGCAACATGAGACCACGCTAATCCTAGGTGTATACTCGGGCCTGGGTTTTAGCCCCACTCAGAACACCCACCCCAAATCAGAGGAACCAAACCTGTCCAGAGTCAGCACAATGATAGTATGATGCATGCAAACATTTGTGCAAATATATACACAACATAATAATCATAAATGCAATAAGTAGAGCAACACAAGCAACCAAAACTATCCTAGAGAGCGCTAGGAGTGACTCGCTTAGGGAAGATGGACCAGCAAGAGGTCAACTTCTTATTTCCCCAGCAGAGTCGCCAGCTGTCGCATCCGCGAAAAACAACCGGCGGGAAAAGCAAACAAACAGAGCCGCCACCGTGCGTTATTTATCCCAAAAGAGGGAAAGGAAACGCTCGAAGTAAACCTGGAAAAGAATGGTCTTACGACCAGAGATTGCAAGGCACGGGAGTCGGTTACGCAAGGGGAAGGTATTAGCACCCCTCACGTCTGTCGTACTCGACGAGATCCACACTCAGAAAGGAAAGAATAAGGTTGCTGAATAACTGCTCAAAGAATGCACACACACTAGAATAAACAGGCGGGAGAGGAGGAAGGTGACTCAGCAGGATGTCGCATCCTGGTCCTACGTAGTTTGTCAGAAACAAACATCAGAGTCAACGTAGTTCGGGGAAAACGGGGAACGGGCTCGCTAGGATATCGCATCCTATGCCTACGTATCTCATCTGGAATGAGAATCAGAGCTACCGTAGTTCGGCTCACGCACGCCGAAACAAAACACACGCACAGACGCTGAGACGTCAAAAGAAACATACAAGCGGAAACAGACTGCCAATCAATGGACTTATGTCCGACTCCAAACAACAAATACAAACAAGGAAACTGAATGCCAATCGCTGGACTTACATCAGACTCCACGCACACAAACACCAACAGGAAACCGAATGCCAATTGCTGGACTTACATCAGACTCCAAGCACACAAACACAAATAAGGAAACCGAATGCCAATCGCTGGACTTACATCAGACTCCACACCCACACAAACACAAACAAGGAAACCGAATGCCAATCGCTGGACTTACATCAGACTTCAAACACACCACAAATAGGAAACCGAATGCCAATCGCTGGGCTTACATCAGACTCCTAACACACACAAAAAATAAAAGGTTGCCCGGAGAGATCTCGCACGATCTCCTGCCTACGTACCTCATCTGGTATGAGGATCAGGACGACGTAGTTCCCCTTAACAGGGGAGAAACTTTCTCCTAAACCAGAGACCGGGAAATAACAACTAAAAGGGAGACTGGATCGAGCCTAAAAGTTGTCATGCAATCCACAATAGTCCTAGGTTGAGGTATCTGAAACAAAATCTAACTCGCACAGGCAGCAAGTCAACAACACAACAGGTAAGCAAACGGGTGAACAGGTATCACGCACTATATGCAAACAAGAAGGCTCACACAACATGGTTGGGCTTTAGTCAAGGGGTCAAATCAACCTCAACAAACAAGCCAACTGGAAAGGGGTGTTGTTTGCTCTTAACCCTAACATTGAGAGTTAGGGTGAAGCAGATGAAATGGGAAGTGAGGGTAAAACCTCACAGCTCTTATCCCTGACCTGGGAGAGCTTCAGACAATGAAAGTGTGGGAGTCCAGAATGTGGAACTCTACTCCACATGACTGACACAACAAGATTTTGGGTTCTTATTCAAAGTGCATCAACACATGGTGTGAGCAGGATGAATGACACAACTGAATAGCAGGGGATGGATTGCATATCCCTTCTATCTGCCAATGCCTCTTCACTTAGGAGGTCTTTATATGTACAGGGCACAAAGATAAACAAGCACAAACATTGCCTCTTAAGGAGGGCTTCAGACAGGTGCCTGCCATAGTAACATGACAGGTCTTCCAGACTACATGAAGTTAGGGGTCATTACCTAAGTGGTATGCCAACCACAAGCAAAGCAAAGCAAAGTTCAAATGAACTTAAAGCAACTTAGGTACCTGTGTAAACAACTACCAATCAGTACAAAATTTAGACAAACAGACAACAATCAATATGAAACAGGCAATCCCAATGCACAACAAATAAACCCTAAGGCAAACTCAAGTGAGTTACCATCAACTTACAAAACAACAAATATTAGCAATCAATAGCAAATATCAACATTTAAATGATGAAGCATCATCAACCATGGAGATTAAGTGCTTGATCCCGAAATTCAAAGCTCACATGTAAGTACATACCACTAGGTCAAAGCCTAGGGTCAAAGGTGAAGAAAAAATTCAAAATAGGAGCTGAAATTCAACACAATGCAACTTCAAACACATATTAACATGTCCTAAAAAGGACCAAGTCAAAATCATCAAGCAAGGCCATGTAATAAGCAAGAGAAGTCAAAGATAATTTCAAGGCTCACAAATGGACATTGAGAGTGAAAATTCCAAATCAAAACAGAAATGATTCAAATAATTCTGGAAACAATCATGAGCATCCAACACATCCAACATGGTCATCATACAAAAAATCAGAAGCATTAGAGGTCATTTGATATGGAAATTAAATTGCACAAGTTGATCAACCAAATGTGTGACACAAATTGTCACACCATGCTAACATGTACACAAAACAGAAATGAAGCATGGGAAAAATGTCAAACCAAAACCAAAATGTCAATTATCATGTCAAGAATCATCATGCAAAATTTGGTAGCAATTGGATCAATATCAAGCATTTCACATTAGAAAGAGTAAGGCAAGGTCACATATGCATACATGTTCACATAATCCAATACAATTCAAAATCCAGGAAGTGTAAAATCATGAAATCAACATCACAAAATTCTATACATTCCAAGGATCATTTTGCAAAAAGAATGGGATTAATTGGATGATTTTTCAATTAGTTATGGATTTTTAAAGTTGGAGAAACAAAATGAAATCAAATGATCATGGCATGGATTAAATTGGAGGGAAAATGAACATGAGAAAATAATTTGAAATTTATGCTAACACCAGGATTCGAAGCGTGTAACTGAAAAAATGAAAATAAAATTCAAAAACGCAAGCGCCAGGGATCGAAGGGAGGATCACAGATCAAACAAGGTCTGGGCGCGTTCTTGAACAAGAACCCTAGTGCTAGCAGGAGCGAAGCTAGGCCAACGCTAAGCCGTCACAAAGATGAAGATCTTCATCTTCTTCATGAAGATGATGATGAACAAGATGAAGTTCATACAAATTTTTCCAGAATTTCCAGAATTTTCCAGAATTTTACAAATTATATATCGTTGGAAATCTCTTTCAATGTAGAACTCAAATATCATATTATCTAAGCCTAAATCTCCCTGGATTTTCTGAATCGAAGCAAAGAAGTTTCTAGATCTAAACTTGAAATCATCATATCTCACTCACTTTTCATCCAAATTCCACAAAATTTATATCAGAATTCTCACCACAACAAGATCTACAAGATTATGTACATAAAACAGAGAATTAAGGTGATCGAAAATGTGACCTCTTGAAGGTCAGTTCTTGAATTCTGCAGATTCCAGGCCAGGCAAGCATGCAAATCCACTCCAAATCACTTGTTATGAAGTTTGATGATGAAATTAAGGCTTGGAAACGTGTAGATCTAACTCAATTTGCATTTGTCATTTTTGAGTTCTTGAACTTCACATGCACAATTCTGGTCCAAACTTGATGATCCAAGGCTTGATCTCTGCTAAATCAACACTAGAGAACCAGAATATGGAAGAAGATTCAAGGCTTATGTGAGAAAAATTTGAATTAAGATTGGGAGAAAATTTTGGAGGGAAATGAAAACTAGATCTAGAAATGGTGAATTGTGATTAACCTCTTGAAATTCTGTTATGATTTAGTATATATACCATGTGCTAATCCTATTTTAATTAAAATTAATCAAGGTTTAGTTGAAATTAATCAAGATAAGGTGTGGTGACAAAAATTGAAATTTTGTGGTGCATGGCAATTCCAAACGTGAACAGTACCAAACCAATGATCAAATGCACTTAAAAACACTCCATGCACATATTAGCAATGGCAAAAAGTTCTCATGATGCACCAATTTTAAATTTTCAAGTTTCCCTCCAAAATTGACTTGAATGCACAAATGATCATATGTTCAAATTTCATGCAATGTGATAGATGTTTTGGAAACTTCATGTCATGACAAGCATTTTGCAAAAAGAACCACCAAATTTGGAGTTATGAATCAAAAGTTATGGCCTTTTGAAGTTCCATGAACCCTTGGCAATGATTTGATCATATCTCCTCAACCATTCATCAGATGCTCATGATATTGGACTTTTTGGAAATGGGAGAGAGAGATCTTCAACTTTCATGTTGGACAAAAATTCATTTGAAGCTTCTTTGATGATGTAATATCAAGTTGAATTTGAATCAAAAACTTTCCATTTTTGGAAACTTTCAATTACAGGTCATTTTCCATTTTTGGAAACTTTTGATCTGTCCTCAAATTCTTCAAGATATGCATTTGTAATGATGAATAAGCCTCTTTTGAACATGAATGAGATGTTGAAACCCATTTCTCCACCTCCTTGCCCTCAGTTGACTTTCTGTTGACTTTCTAGGTCTTCAGATGACTTGAACATGCTCAGATGACTTTGAGCCTCAACCACTTGATGAAATGGCTCCAAAATGAACCCCTAGCTCTTGTAAGCTCCACATAATAATCATATGATCCTCATCCAAGCAAATAAACCTCATCTCCTTGAGGATCCCTGACTGAAAGAATGCAACTGATTAGGGTTTACCAGAGGTCAAAACCCTAATCCCAAAGATTCTGAGCATGAACAATGAGCCCCTTAAGGTGAGTCATTTGAAGGTGTTTGGCTCTTTGTGTTACAAGCATGTTCCTGATGCAAGAAGAATAAAGCTTGATGACAAGAGTGAGCCTATGATTCTATTAGGATATCATAATACTGGAGCATACAGGTTGTTCAATCCAATTAATCAAAAGATTATGATTAGTCGAGATATTGTGATTGATGAAAATTATGCCTGAGATTGGAATTCTAGTAATGCAATTGACAAGCGATTTATGAGCTATGATTTCGACGAAGCAAGTAATGATGTCGAAGTCGAAGATGTTGTCGATATTCCAGTTGAAGTTAAAGTTGTTGCTGACATACCCGACACAGTCGAAGTCAAGAGGTTATGACTAGCACAAGTCAGAGACCTCGAAGAACTAGAGCTCGTCCACCAAGACTTTAAGACTATGAAGTGGTTGGTGATGATGAAGTCACAATAAAGGGATAACTAGTTCATTTTTCTTTACTTACAGGTACTGAACCAATCAACTATAGAGAGGCTTTAAATAATATGAAGTGGAAGTTTGCTATGGTGGAAGAGTTACAAGCAATCGAAAGAAATAACATGTGGGAGTTGGTCGAGTTTCCAACACATATAAAAGCTATCAAAATGAAGTGGGTGTTCAAGTTGAAGCACAATGTTGATGGGTCGATAGCAAGACATAAGACGAGATTGGCAGCTCGAGGATTTCTTCAGCGAGCAGGACTCAACTTCTCTGAAGTCTTTGCACCTGTCACAAGATTGGAAACTATTAGACTAATGATAGCCTTGGCATGTAAGCAGGGTTGGTCGTATTTTCACTTATATGAGAAATCGGCGGCTTTGAATGAACCTTTAGATGAAGAGGTGTATGTCACACAACCTCCTGGGTTTGTGATTTAAGAGGAAGCAAGGAAAGTATACAAGTTGCACAAAGTGCTCTATGGTATCAAGAAGGCACCTGGGGCATGGAACAAGAAGATCGACTCATACTTTTTCGAATTAGGATTAGTAAAATGCAAATCTGAGTATGGTGTATATGTTCAGGTTGTGGCACAAGATATAATAGTCATATGCTTATATGTCGATGACTTGCTAGTAAATGGAAATAGATTGAAAAACTTGTCAAAGTTCAAAGAGCTAATGAAGAAGGAATTTGAAATGTCAGATATGGGAAAGTTGTGATACTTCCTAGGTATGGAATTTCAAACGTCGAAGCAAGGTATGGTGTTACTTCAAAGAAAGTATGTCAAGGAGATACTCAATAGATTCAGGATGGATGATTCAACTCCTGCATCTTCTAATATCGAACCAAATTTAAAGTTGGAGAAGCATGAAGAGGAAGACAAATTTGATGCAACTTTGCTCAAACAAATTGTTAGATCTCTGAGATATGTGTGCAACAGTCGACCTTATATATGTTTCTCAGTCAGATTAATGAGCACATATATGATGAACCAAGTGTATCATATATGAAGGTTGTAAGAAGAATCCTGAGATACTTAAAAGGATCGAAAAACTTTGGAATTTTATTTCTACGAGACTCTGAAAGCAAAGAAGCTATGGTTACTTGTTATTCAAATGTTGATTGGTACGGAATTAAGGAAGATCGAAGAAGCACTACTGGATATTTCTGTCAAGTATTTGGTGTCTCAATCTCATGGTGCTCGAGAAAGTAACTCGTGGTGGCATTATCATCGTGTGAGGTTGAATATATAACATGATCCTATGTTGTGTGTCAAGCAATTTAGATCAGGTATGTGCTGGAAGAGATCAAGGTCGAAGTGAAGAAACCTCTGGTACTGCAGATCAACAACAATTAAGTCATAAACGTTACAAAAAAATCTAGTTTTGCATGGAAGAAGTAAACACATAGAAGCTAGATTTCACTTCTTAAGGGAAAAGGTGAATATAGGTGAACTTGAAGTAAGGCGTTGCTCAAGTGAAGCACAGTTGCATACATTTTCACCAAAAGATTGAAGATCGACAGGTTCCTAACGTTGAGAAAGAAATTTGTAATAATTCAGATTGTTAATGATTAGTGTGTTTTGACAACTTGAATTATAGGAGGGTATGTTGAGATATTAAATATAATCCAAGTTGAGTTGTGTGGCCCAAGCCCAAAGCTAATTAGGATTTAGGATTTGTTACTTAGTTTGCTATTTTACTTAATAGTCAAGTCACTTAAGTGTATATAAATAGACACTTTGTAATTCAGTTTTATTATTCAATTCAATAATACAATCCTTATTTTCTTATTCTCTCTTTCTCTCCTCACTAAAAGTGTCTCAAACACTAACAGATAAGAGGTAATCAATTAGCTAATAAAAATTATAAAAAAATCTGGTACGAAAAATCTTAATGTGCTCTTTAGTTTTTTTTAATCTCGATTGTTAATTAAATCTAACGATTAATATTTATAATTTTCGTTATTTACAAAAGATATCAGTTCTCACCGAATAAATCCCATATATATATATATATATATATATATATATATATATATATATATATATATATATATATATATATATATATATATATATATATATATATATATATATATATATATATATATATATATATATATATATATATATATATATATATATATATATATATATATATATATATATATATATATATATATATATATATATATATATATATAGTTGAGACGTCATTTGCATATAGTTGAAATATATTTTTATTATGGCATCATATACACGACAAAAAATTTGAAGTTGTATTATAAAACTTCAAACGCACGCGTTCTTATCACAATTTCACTATGTTTTCAAACATATACGTAATTTATCAAAATAATGCCAAAAGAGTAAATAAATTAACATTTAAGGAGATAATAACATAAGTAACTTTAATAAAAACAACGAAGTTCATGGGCATTTTAGTAAATTGAAACACAAATATTTATCTAAGAATTCTATAAATCATGACTCAAGCATACTCCAATGCATAGTTTAGGTAACGTATCTATAATATAATTTGATACCTTTGTTTAACAAAAATGTCTCATATTGAGATGATTGATCTTACAAACTCTTCTGATTCAACAATAACACCTTCCCAGATCACTGCTTTGCCCCAACTTGGTATGCACAGTGGTAGCTCGGGTGCGAGGGTTCTACCACCGTTACCTAAACCAAACACCTTCCCATTCCCAAATGGATCTAGGCTCAGGGTTCCATGGTCACAACAAGAACATGAGTAATTACATCTATTAATATTAAATTTAATTAATATTTTGTTGTTATGATCTTACTTTACTTTTAGAGTAAAATTAAAATTACTTTTAAAAACGAATCTCTCAAATTTTATCACAAAATATTATATATTTAATTTAGTGATCAATTTTAGTTGTTTTCTTATCTAATATTTATTTTTGTTTTTCTAACTGTTTTTATATATATCTTCGTGTCTTCTTTACTTAATCCGCTTATTTCAACTTCTTTTAGCCGTATTTTTTAAACTACATTTTCATATTAGTAAAGATTAAATAACTATTAAAATTTAAAAATGAAATAATTACAATTTTTTATTTTAATTATTTTTTCAACAAGGAATTCAACTATCGGTTTTTTCTTCTCCAACACAAGTCATTATTTAAAAAAAATTATTGTAATACTTTTATTAAATAATGTGCGAGTATTGATTTTTCACCCTTAAATATTTTGATTAAGAATATTTTTAATATATACAAACTCACAAGTTTTTAAGTTTAATCTCTATGAAATTTAAATTTGTATTTAAATGTTAGTCATCTAGTTTGTAAGAATAATCACAACTAAAAAAAATGAATATATTTACTCTTAAAAATAGTCTCTATAAAATGAAAATAAAAGTCAAACAATTTTCTTTAGGAGATAAACTTAACGAATTGTGATTTAAGTATATTTAATTCTAATATTTATCTTTGATATGTAATACAAGTGTTGTGTTTTATTGTCTTAGTTTATTTGTGATGGGGCTTACTGAATATGGAAAAGGGAAATGGAGCAAAATAGCAAAGCACTATGTATGCAACAAGACACCACAACAAGTTCAATGTTATGCTCGTAACTTTTTCAAATATCTACCAGCTTCATATGTGGATCGTTTTAAGAGAAAGAAACTATCTTCAAATACCAACAACTTTGTTTCTAGAAAAAACAAAGAAACTCTCGATCTTTTTCCTATGAAAGATTATAGAGAAGAACCTAGTACTTTCATGAATGTGCCTAGGGTTTCTGCTAGTAATGGAGAAGTTGATTTGGAACTTCGCTTAAGTTTATATAAGTGAGGTTTGAATCATATGTGTCAAACATGGATGGATAAATTTAGCTACAAATTAGTATATCATTATAATAAGTGGCTCCATTTGTACTCCATCATGGATTACTTATTTAAATGTGTTTTAAAGTTTTTTTTCATTTTAATAATGTTTGTTCAGTTGTGATGTTAAAGTTTTTTATTTAATCGTGCATGTTTTGTCTTGAAAATTTGTACTCCATCATGGATTATTTATTTAAATGTGTTGGAAATGTTTTGTTTCAAATGTAGTCTCTTGATAAAATCGGCAAACCTTATCAATTCAATGCGTAAGCAAATTTATGTATTTGAAAAACATTTATCTCATTAAAATGTATATACAATTTTGGGGTTAGGAGTATGGTCAAGGATGATCAAGGCATTTTAACAACTTTGGTATTAGAGGATATGTCTTAAAATTGAGATTTTATATAAAGACATAATTAATCATTTTAACTTAATGTTTATTAATTAAAAAACGTTATAAATTAGTTTTTTAACTTCACTTCTATTATCCTATTTAGTCTCTCTTCCGTCAATTTCTGATGAAAAAATTGTTAAATTCTGGTGAGATGACTTGACAACAATGTCAATGATATAAATTTGAGTTAATATAGGTAGTTAAAAACTAATATATTATTTAAACTATGGGAGTTTTGTTTTCGGAGATTAAAAATAAAGTTGACTTAGTTTAATCAGTGTGTCAATTTTTAACCCGATATTCTAATTTAGATTTGTACCAATAACCTTACTATCACGTCACGTCACGTCATCATAATTCAATATTTTTTTTTATTAAAATAAAACACTAAATTAAATTAAAAACTAAAATATATATTAATCTTATATAAATTATATATAATTTAACCGTGACAAAATAATATAGAGTTTCTAAAAAAATAGTATAAACTTTGCTTAATTATGATTTAATCATGAAAAATTAGTATATAGACTGTTTTAAATAAATGTTATTTTATTTTATAACGGTCCATTAAACTGTTCTTGTTCTTGTATACATATTTTTTACTCCTTCCATTTTTATAAGTTCATTTTTGACATTTTAGGCATGTTATGAAAGTTTATAGATTTTGTTACTTTTTAATCAATAAATATTCTTTTTAATTATAATACTCTTAAGGACATTGTCCTCTTTTTGTAAAAAATAAATAAATTTATTTCAATCCTCTTAATTATGTATAATTGTATAATTCATTTGACATTTTTTTAAATAAATTATTAGAAGTACTTTTGATAAAATTACATTAAAATTAGTTTAAACTTTAAAAAAACATTTAAAATAAACAAAAATTATGTAGAAAATAACATTTATAAAAAGAACCGATGATATATTAAAAAAAACCATAATTGTTATAGAGCAGAAAATATATAAATCAATGACAACAACAAAAATTATTAAAAATTGAATTATTCAAAATTGATGCAAGTTAAAGTGAGGAAAAAAAACCTCGGAAATTGCAAAAGTGATATTTATTGAATAATATTTATTGAATTTTTAAGAAAAAATTGTATTTTTATATGTATTGAATAATTAAAATACATCTGATCTATTATACAGTTACATTTTAATAAATATAAAAAATATTTTCTTTTATAAATAAGATTAAAAATATTTTTGAATTTATTCACCAAAGATGAGTCATGGAAATTGAAAATATCACGCAAAATGCATATTAGAATTGTAGATACACTTTTCACAAAGTTAAAAAAAAAATTAAGTCTCAAAATAAATGTTACATTTAAAAAAATATTTCAATACTCTTAATTATGTTTAATTCATTTGACATTTTTTTAATAAATTATTAGAAGTAATTTTGATAAAACTGCCTTAAAATTAATTTAAACTTTAAAAAACTTTTATAATAAACAAAAATTCTTTAAAAAATAACATTTATAAAAAAAATTATGATATATTAAAATAAAAACATAAAATCACAATTGTTATAGAGCAGAAAAGATATAAACAAATGACAACAATAAAAATTATTAAAAATTGAGTTATTCAAAGTAAAAGTGAGGAGAAGAAGCCTCGAAAATTGTAAAAGTGATATTTATTGAATAATATTTATTGAATTTTTAAGAAAATATGGAATTTTAATATTTATTAAATAATTAAAATGTATTTGATCTATTATACCATTTAATTTTAATAAATATAAAAAAAGTATTTCTTTTATAAATAAAATTAAAAGTATTTTTAAATGTATTCGCAAAATATAAGTCATGGAAACTGAGGTTATCACACAAAATAAAATTAAAAGTACTTTTAAAATGTATTGTTCATTCACTTTTCACAAAGTTAAAAAAAATATTTAGGTTTAAAAAAAATATTACATTTTAAAAAAAAATTATTTAATACTATTAATCATGTATAATTCATTTGACATTTTTTAAATAAATTATTAGAACTAATTTTCATAAAACTGCATTAAAATTAATTTAAACTTTAAAAAAACATTTAAAATAATTAAAAATTCTTTAAAAAATAACATTTATAAAATAAAATGATGATATATTAAAAAAACATAAAATCACAATTGTTATAGAGCAGAAAAGATATAGACAAGTGACAATAATAAAAAATATTAAAAATTGAGTTATTGAAGAGTTGATGTAAGTCAAAGTGAGGAGAACAAATCTTAGAAATTGCAAAAATAATATTTATTAAATTATATTTATTGAATTATTAAGTAAAAGTTGAATTTTTATATTTATTAAATAATTAAAATGTATTTAATCTATTATATAATTTAGATATATTGATTATCTTAATAAATATAAAAAATAATTTTTTTATGAATAACATTAAAAATATTTTTGAATTTATTCACAAAAGATAATGAATGAAAACCGAGATTATCACACAAAATAAAATACGCAGGTTATTGTAGAATTGTAGATGCACTTTTCACAAAGTTAAAAAATATATATTCATTTAAGTCTCAAAACAAATGTTATATTTAAAAAATTATTTATTCTAAAATACTTGTCATTTTAGCTTATTAAAACAATTTTATATTTATTTATTTATTTTATTTTTTTAATTAATATATTTAATTTATTATTTTTTCACTTAACTTTTCATTACTTGTAAAATAAGTTATTGAGCCGGAAAATCAAGGTAGCACGCATATATATTCAACTCAATTTTTTCGAAATAAGACATTTTTTCAAATGTCACTTTTAAATGTCTTATTATTAGACTTCTTGAATGTTTTAAATAACTGTTATTTTAGTATATAATGTTTGTAAACATAAAGATTATTTTATTTTTAAAACACCACAAGATTATTTGAAAGAATGACAATATGGTATTTTTAGACTTACTCACAAAAGTTGAGTTATGGAAACTGACGTTGTCACACAAAATAAAATACTGTAGATTATTTTAAAATTGTCGGTACACTTTTTTCAAAGTTAAAAAAAAAAAAAAAGTTGAACTTAACTTTTTAATTTTATTGATTGTATAAGATGTCATTGGTTGTAAAAGATGTTATTGATTCAGAAAATCAAAGTGCACACTCAAGATAATGTATTGAAACTTGTGTTGTCACAAGCAAAACAACTCGTTCTCCTCTTACTCTTGAAGAGGTGAATAATACTATGTTATAATGTTAATACTTTAATTTTTATATAATTTATTTTATTTTATATTTTATTATAAATAATTCACTCATTTTATTGGAAAGTTAATATTAAAGTGATTAATTCTACAAATTGTATATATTTTAAGCTTATTTGATACTTTATTAAATAATTTTAAACAAATTAATTATAAAACCCTATTAAACATATTTTGAGAGAAAGTTCTAGCACTTTTAAAAAAAAATGGTATAATTTGTAATTAAAAAATTATATATTTTTAATTTTACAGTGTTTTTTTTAAATATTTATATCGACAGGTTCACAGTGGATTGAATAGGGGCAGTTGTAACACCTCAAAATTTGCCCTCCTCTCTTGGGACTAGTTTAACATGTTGCATTTCATGTTTTAGGACATTAGGCATTTGCATATTGCATATCATGTGGAAATAATGATGTCATCCTCCTAGGTCTTGTTAGAAGATAGAGAGGTTAAGAGGTTCAAACCTAAGGGTCTTACTAGATTGATCACCAACCATCTGAGGGTTTTGTGCTTCAGTTAGGGTTTCTTGGTCCTTCAAGGAGCTTGAGTATTATCTTATTGGCAAAGGTACATCATCATCATGGATATGTCATCCTCAAGGGGCTCATTGTTCATGCTCAGATTCTTTGGGATTAGGGTTTTTGACCTCTGGTCAACCCTAATCAGTTGCATTCTACCAGTCAGGGTTTTTCAAAGAGATGAGGTCTTTCTTGAGAAGGAGATCATCATATGATTATTATGTGGAGCTTACAAGAGCTAGGGGTTCATTTTGGAGCCATTTCATCAAGTGGTTAAGGCTCAGGCTGATCAGAGCATGTTCAAGTCATCTGTCAACCAGAAAGTCAACAGAAAGTCAACTGAGGGCTAGGAGGTGGAGAAATGAGTTTCAACATCTCATTCACGTTCAAAAGAGGCTTATTCATCATTACAAATGCATATCTTGAAGAATTTGAGGTCAGATCAAAAGTTTCCAAAAATGGAAAGTGACCTATAATTGAAAGTTTCCCAAAATGGAAAGTTTTTTTATTCAAATTCAACTTGATCTCGCATCATCAAAGAAGCTTCAAATGAAATTTTGTCCAACATGAAAGTTGAATATCTTTCTCTCCCATTTCCAAAAAGTCAAAGATCAAGAGCATCTGATGAATGGTTGAAGAGATATGGTCAAATTATTGCCAAGTGTACATGGAACTTCAAAAGGGCATAACTTTTGTTTCATAACTCCAAATTTGGTGCCTCTTTTTCTAAAACTCTTCTCTTGACATGAACTTTCCAAATCATTCATCACATTTCATAAAATCTCATCACATAATCATGTGATTTTTCAAGCCATTTTTGGAGGGAGATTCACAAATTTGAAATCTATGCATCATGGGAGCTTTTTGCCATTGCCAATGTGTTTAAAAAATGATTTTTGAGTGACTTTGATCAAAAAAATGTTACTGTTCACGTCCATTTACTACATGCACCATGCAAATTTTCAATTTTTGCCATACATCTTGTTTTTGCTTAACTTCAACTAAACCTTGCTTAATTTTAATTAAAATAGGATTAGCACATGGTATATATACTAAATCATAACAAAATTTGGGGAGGTTAATCACAATTCACATTTCTAGATCCAAAATTCTCTCTCCCTCCAAAATTTTCTTCCATTCATAATTCAAAAATTTTCCAAATAGCATGGCAATATTACTTCATATTCTTGTTCCCTAGCATTGATTTAGTGCAGATCAAGTATTTGTTTGAAGAATTCGTGCAAGAATCAAGTGGTTGAAGCTCATGAAGTTGAAAATGGAAAGTCAAGATTAAGCTAGATCTACACGTGTGCAAGCTTCCTTTTCTTCACCAAACATCATTTCAAGCATTGTAGAGTGGATTTGGATACTTACAAGCTGTGGATCGTGCAAAATCAAGAACTGCTCTTCAAGAGGTTCAGTTTTCGAATCTCTTAATTCTCAAATTCATGTATATATTCTGGTAGATCTTGTTCTCCTGGTGATTCTGATCTAAAAATCGTGTGAATTGGTGCATTATTAAGCAAGATATGAGTGTTTAAAGTTTTACATCCATGAATGTTCTTGCTTGATTCTCTTAGATCTTGATGATTTGTGCTTAAATGATTGTTGATCTTTGCTCTCCATTGCAAGAGCTTCATGTTGATGTGTTTGTTTTTGAGTTCTGAAAAAAATTCTGGAAAAATGTTGAAGTTCGCGCACTGTTCATCTTCTTCTTCATGAAGAAGATGAAGATCTTCAGCCATGCGTCGACCATACAGCAATGTTGCGTCGACCGTTCGACAGTTTTGAGTCGACCATAGCTGGCTTGCGTCGACTCCAGTTTCTGGTTAGGGTTTCTGTGTCTGATTTTCATCTTTGCGTCGACCATACAGCAATGTTGCGTCGACCGTTCGACAGTTTTGAGTCGACCATAGCTGGCCTTGCATCGACTCCTCTCTGGTTAGGGTTTTGTGTTGGCGCGCCACTTTTTGAATTTGTGCTGGGTTCGAATCCGGCTGAGTGAGATTTTTCAAATGCTTTCATATTTTCATCTTTTCCCTCTACTTTGCCATGCTTTGATTTTAATTTTTCTTCCAACTTAGAAAAATCATAATAAATTGAAAAATGCTTCAAATCACTCCCAATTTTTTGCATAATGATCCTTGTTTTGTCTAGTTTTTTATGATCATGAATTTGCAAGTTGTGCCTGGCTGGAAATTTATTTGCTCTAGGTTTATTGAACACATGTGCATTTGTGACCTTGCCTTACTCTTTCCTTTGTGAAATGCTTGTTACTTATCCAATGAATGTGAAATTTTGCATGCTAATTCTAGACACATTGCTGGACATTTTGGCTTTGGTTTGATATTTTTCCCATGCTCCATTTCTGTTTTATGATCATGCTAACTTGGTGTGACAATTTGTGTCACACATTTGGTTGTCTATTTTGTTCCATGTGATTGCCATGCCTAATGATGTCCAATGCTTCTGATTTTTTGTGTGAGGAATGTTATAGATGTCTTGTTTGCTCATGAATTTTTCCAGATTTATTTGAATCATTTCTGTTTTGATTTGAATTTTTCATTCATCATGACCACATATGAACTTTGAAATTGCCTTTGACTTCACTTGATCATGAAATGCATTTGGTTAATGATTTTGATGTGAGCCTTTTTAGGATATGTCAATATGTGTTTGCATTTGCTTCATGTAAAGTTTGAAGTTCTGTTTTAACTTTTTGATCCTCTTTTGACCCTAGGCTTTGACCTAGTGGTTTAGATTTATCATTTGAGTTGTGATTTCAGGTTCAGATGCACATTGCCATGATTGGAGAGGTTCATTCATTTGAGCTTGATTATTGGTTGTTGTTGGCTAACCTTTGTGTGTTTTGTAGGCTTTGAGGGCAATTCATTTGTGTTTGCCTAATGCCTTGCTCATTGTTGTCTGATGCTTTGTCTGTCTGTGATGTTAACTGTTGATGGTTTGTCTGTACAGTTGAACTGATTGGTTTAGATTTTTTCACAGGTACCTAAGTTGCTTTGAGTTCACTTGAACTTTGCTTTTCTAGCTTGTGGTTTGCTTACCACTGAGGTATAATTCTTTTGACTTCATGTAGTCTGGAAGACCTGTCATGTTACTTTGGCAGGCACCTGTCTGAAGCCCTCCTTAAGAGGCAATGTTTGTGGATGTTTAATTTTGTGCCAAGCAGGTAAAGACCTCTTAAGAGGCAATTGGCAGATAAAAGGGATGTGCAACCCATCCCCTGCTATTCAGTTGTGTCATTCACTTTGCTCACACCATGTGTTGATGCATTATGAATAAGAACCCGAGATCTTGTTGTGTCAGTCATCTGTGGAGAAGAGTTCCTTCATTCTGAACTCCCACACTTTCTATTGATTAAAGCTCTCCCAGGCCAGGGATAAAAGCTATGAGGCACACCCCTCATTCCCATTTCATCTGCTTCACCCTAACTCTCAATGTTAGGGTTAAGAGCTCAAATCACCCATTTCCAGTTGGCTTGTTTGTCGAGGTTGATTTGACCCCTTGACTAAAGCCCAGCCTTGTGTGAGCCTTCTTGTTTGCATATAGTGTGTGATACCTGTTCACCCGTTTGCTTACTTGTTGTGTTGTTGACTTGCTGCCTGTGCGAGTTAGATTTTGTTTCAGATACCTCAACCTAGGACTATTGTGGATTACATGACAACTATTAGGCTCGAGTCAGTCTCCCTTTTGGTTTGTTATTTCCCGGTCTCTGGTTAGGAGAAAGTTTCTTCCCTGTTAAGGGGAACTACGTTGCCCTGATCCTCATACCAGATGAGGTACGTAGGCAGGAGATCGTACGAGATCTCTCCGGGCACCCTTTTTCCTTTTTTGTGTGCGTTTGCTTGACAGCTAGCAGGCTCGAGTACCAGACTCCCTGTTGGTTTGTTTGTTCAACTTTTTGTTGCTTTTGACGACTCAGCGTCCGGTTAACCTCTTGTTTGCTTGGAGTCTGATGTAAGTCCAGCGATTGGCATTCGGTTTCGTTGTTTGGGTTTGTTGTTAGGAGTCTGATGTAAGTTCAGCAATTGGCATTCGGTTTCCTGTGTGCGTTTGTTTGTTGTGTGTGGAGTCTGATGTAAGTCCAGCGATTGGCATTCGGTTTCCTTGTTTGTGTTTGTTGTTTGGAGTCGGACGTAAGACCAGCCATTGGCAATCTGTTTCCATTGGTGTGTTTGTTTTGACGTCTCAGCATCTGTGCGTGTGTTTTGTTTCGGCGTGCGTGAGCCGAACTACGGTAGCTCTGATTCTCATTCCAGATGAGATACGTAGGCATAGGATGCGATATCCTAGCGAGCCCGTTCCCTATTTCCCCGAACTACGTTGACTCTGATGTTTGTTTCTGACAAACTACGTAGGCCCAGGATGCGACATCCTGTCGAGTCCGCTTCCTCCGTTTTCTTCCATCTGTGTTTGATTCCAGTGTGTGTGCATTCTTTGAGCAGTTATTTATCAACCTTATTCTATTCTTTTGAGCGTGGATCCCGTCGAGTACGACGGACGTGAGGGGGTGCTAATACCTTCCCCTTGCGTAACCGACTCCCGATCCTTGTAATCTCCGGTCGTAAGACCATTTCCTTTCCAGGTTTACTTCGAGCGTTTCCTTCCCCTCTTTTGGGATAAATAACGCACGATGGCGGCTCTGTTTGTTTCTTTTTCCAGCTGGTTGTTTTTTGCGGATGCGACAGCTGGCGACTCTGCTGGGGATTTAAGAAGTTGACCTCTTGCTGGTCCATCTTCCCTAAGCGAGTCACTCCTAGCGCTCTCTAGGATAGTTTAGGTTGCTTTTGCTGTTTTATTTATTGCATTTATGATTATTATGTTGTGTATATATTTGCACAAATGTTTGCATGCATCATACTATCATTGTGCTGTCTTCTGTACAGGTTGGTTCCTCTGATTTGGGGTGGGTGTTCTGAGTGGGGCTAAAACCCAGGCCCGAGTATACACCTAGGATTTGCGTGGTCTCATGTTGCCTTTCATGTTAGATCAACATGTTTTGGGCGACGTGACATACCACAAGCCGGACGAGGTTCTTTTGAGGGAGCTCTTCCTTTGTGGAGTATCCACTTTGGTTGAGTCACTTCATTTGAGCTATTGACTTCGGTGACCGTTCTTTCCCGGATCTTTGGTTTAGATGATCTTAAGAGAGCTGCAACGGCACACCCGAAAGGGCAAATCCGTTGAGTATCTTTGCCCGATTGTCGAGATCATTATCCGCCTTAGGATGACCTGATTAGAGTTCACCTGTGAGGGGAGGGTTGATTCTTACAGATGCATGTTCTGATGGTGACTTTGATGGTGACTTTGATGGTGACTAATGGTTCAGTTATTGATCAGAGTCCTATTTATAAGTCGAATTTATGGATTTATTTTTGAGATGCCGGAGTTCTGTCCGTGGTATTTATCAGTGGGGATCCGTTTATTTCAGGATTCCCTGGGTTGGTTCAGAGGGTCTTGTGGTTATCAGTTCTGTGATTTCCTAGTGATGATGGTGATATATCCTTCAGTTCCGTTTATTTCGGAACTCCTGAGTTGGATTTATGGTTGCTCAGTACCTCAGATGGTTGTGATCAGTTTAGAGGCTGTAACTCAGTGCAGTGGATGTTCAGATGACTTGGAGGATGGCACAGTGCATTGCATTCATACATCAGCATCGTTCACATTTTGCATTTATCTGCATCTAACTCATGTCTATCCATACTCAGGGTACATTCTCGATTGAGATCCCGGTTGAGAGACATCATGGTGTTAGAATATTGTTGTCAAATTATTATCTGTCTCGATGAAGCCAGAATCGAAGGATAGAATGTTCCTCATACGGATAGACATTGCATCCATGCGTGAGTCATAATAACTGTCTTCTGTTTTGTAGGTGTCAGTTTCTAACATGTTTGATTGACTGAGAAACGATGAATCCACCCAACGCTGACATTCTCGAATTGAAAAAGATGATGAGGGGGGTGATCAACGCCATGCAAGAGTTTGCCTTGGGGCAGAAATCCATCGCTGAGAAGGTGGAAAGGATTGAAAGCTGGCTGAAAATCGGGGAAATACAGGGAAACGCTCCGCCGACTGGAGTAAAGAAGTCCTTTGGTGATAGTCAGCGCAAGAAGGAGGGAGAATCGAGTGATGTGTATACCAGAAAGGAACACGGTAGGGATCGTTACCACCCGTATGCTGCTACAGTGACGATTCCTACTAGTAATCAATCTGTGCAACAGCGACAACAGTCACCTCAAAAGAGAGCACAGAGAGTGGGGTACCAAGTAAGAAGAAGGACGACAGACCGTCAGTTCGATAGGCCACCCGTGACTTATGCCTTTCTGTTTAAGAGGTTGAAGGATCTTGGGTTGGTTCAGCCAAGGACATTGGTTCCAGTGAGACCGGATCAGAGGCTGGCAAACTATGATGAGAATGTCAGATGTGAGTTCCATTCTGATGCACCCGGACATCATATTGAGGGGTGTAAAGCTTTTAAGCATGTCGTTCAAGATTTGGTGGATTCTAAAGCCATCAATTTTGCACCGACGCCAAATGTTAATGCTAACCCCATGCTGGTGCATGGTCCTATGGGGGTGAACGTAATGTTAGAGGATAAGAGAAAAATAGAGGTGACGGATGTGAATCAGTTGGGGACTCCAATGTCTATGGTCAAGAGACATCTGATGAAGAGTGGAGTTTTCTCTGGTTGTGATAATCGTTGTGCTGCCTGCACCGTCACTACAAATGGGTGTGTAATGCTGAGGGAGACGATTTAGAGAATGATGGATGAAGGACGTCTCCGATTTGAGAAAGTTGATTGGGGGGAGGAGGACATCTTTGTCAGCCATTTGTCATCGTTCAAGCAGGTAGAAATGGACGGTGAATTATTTGAAACACCAAGTCAGGCAGTTGAAACCGTCAAGGTAGAGGATGCCATTCTAGCTGAGAAAGAGAAGAAGCTGTCCATTTCTTCTTACAAACAGGCCATGGAAGCGGTGAAGAGTGGAGAAGCCCTAAGCTGGGGAAAGATCATAGACATTGTGGTGAAAGCAGATATGTTTGGAGTTGGCTATCAGCCAGACCAAGACTCGTCTAGACAAAACAGAGGACACCGTCAACCGTTCACATTCGTCAGTGCCGGAGTGCTGGATCCAGGTCATGCCTATGCGGTGGGTGAAGAGATTGACAGTGACTGCGAGCTTGACTCGTGGATAAAATCGTGCGTACCAGGGAACTGGAAGGCCTTAAAGATCATCACTATCACTCATCCTGAAGAGTAGTATTTCTACTTTTCAAATTCCGTTTGCATGAAAGCCATACGTTTTGCCCGAAACGTAATGGTCCATTGTAAGGGCCATCTCATGTGTTTCATTTTGTAACATTTTGCATCATTAATAAATGGATGTTTTTGTATTAAAAGCGGTGTTCCCTGTTTTTCATTTATTTTTGCAATTTAAAAAATAATAAAAATGGCAATGCTTGTTTTCATTTTCTTTCCTTTTGATTCGTCTTGTTCCGACCTCAAAAGTGACTATCTTCCTGATCTCATTGATAAAAATTCGGTTACACCTTTGTATGACTTCGACAATCCGATCTATCATGCCGAAGAAGAAGGCGAAGAAGATTGTGATCTGCTGGAATTAGCCAGGTTGTTGAAACAAGAGGAGAAGGTGATTCAACCGCATGAGGAGCGATTCAAGATTGTTAATCTGGGTACCGACGAGGTCAGAAGGGAAGTGAAAGTTGGGGCTTCTTTGGAGGAAGGCGTCAAGAGCAGAATGGTAGCATTACTGAAAGAATATGTTGATATCTTCGCATGGTCTTATCAGGATATGCCAGGGTTGGATACTGACATCGTTGTGCACAAGTTACCATTGAGAGCAGATTGTCCTCCAGTGAAGCAGAAGGTGCGCAGAACTCGACCTGAGATGGCCATGAAAATTAAAGAGGAGGTGCAGAAGCAATTGGATGCTGGTTTCCTAGTTGTTACTAATTATCCGCCTTGGGTCGCGAACATTGTGCCGGTCCCGAAGAAGGATGAGAAGGTGAGAATGTGTGTTGACTACCGAGATTGAACAGAGCCACTCTGAATGGTGATTTCCCATTACATCGATGTGTGGGTAGATAATACAGCTCAGTTCTCGGTGTTTTCCTTCATGGATGGCTTTGCTGGCTGTAGTCAGATCAAAATGTCGCCAGATGATATGGAGAAAACAACGTCCATCATACCATGGGGCACTTTGCGTTATAAGGTGATGCCATTTGGTCTCAAGAACGCCGGTGCTACTTATCAGAGAGCCATGGTGACTTTGTTTCATGATATGATTCATCGTGAAATTGAATGCTATGTTGATGACATGATAGCAAAGTCCCAAACAGAAGAGGGGCATTTGGTAGATCTGGCCAGGTTGTTTGACCAGTTGAGACAGTTCAAACTGAGGTTGAATCCGAACAAGTGCATTTTCGGAGTACGGTCCGGTAAATTGCTGGGGTTTATTGTAAGTGAAAGAGGAATCGAGGTTGATCCTGCTAAAGTAAAAGCAATAAGAGAAATGCCTGAACCGAGAACGGAGAAAGAGGTTCGTGGTTTCTTAGGTAGATTGAACTGCATTTCACGGTTCACATCTCATCTAACAGTCACGTGTGAACCCATTCAAGCTGTTGAGAAAAGATCAAACGGTCAGGTGGAATAATGATTGCCAAGCGGCATTTGAGAAAATAAAAGAATTTGCAGGAACCTCTGATTTTGATGCCTCCTGTGGAGGACGACCATTAATTCTGTACTTGACAACCCTCGAGGAGTCTATGGGGTGCGTACTGGGGCATCATGACGAGTCTGGTCGAAAAGAGCATGCAATTTACCTTAGCAAAAAGTTTACCGACTATGGAACAATATATTCATTGCTCGAGAAAACTTATTGTACTTTGGCATAGGCTGCTCGCCGACTAAGACAGTATATGCTGGTTCATACCATTTTATGGATTTCCAAGATGGATCTGATCAGGTATGCATTTGGGAAGCCAGCAGAAGAAGCCAGCATTGACCGGACGGGTTGCAAGGTCGTAAACGATTCTTGACTGATGTGATATTCAGTACACCGCTCATAAGGTAATCAAGGGGAGTGTATTGTCTGATTACCTCGCCCAGCAACCCATGGAGGATTATCAACTGATGATGTTTGAGTTCTCTGATGAGGACATCATGTTTCTCAAATCGAAAGATTGCGAGGAACCAATCCCGGAGGAGGGGCCTGACCCTGAATCCGAATGGATTCTGATGTTTGATGGGGCCGTTAATGTGAATGGTAGCGGTGTTGGCGCTGTTTTGGTTACGCCGAAAGGATCCCACATTCCTTTTGCTGCCCGGCTAACATTTGAGTGCACCAACAACGTGGCTGAATACGAAGCTTGTATCCTGGGGATTGAAGAGGCGATTGATTTGAGGATCAAGAACCTTGGCATTTATGGAGATTCAGCTTTGGTCGTAAACCAGGTTAACGGAAAATGGTATACGCATCAATCTCATTTAATTCCATACCGTGACTATACGAGGAGATTGTTGACGTTCTTCACCAAGGTGGTAATGCATCATGTGCCTAGAGAAGAGAATCCTTTAGCAGATGCTTTGGCTACTCTAGCCGCCTTGATTAAGGTGCAATGGTGGAATACGTTCCCCAGTGTTGAGGTGGGACGTCTGGATAGACCGGCTTATGTGTTTGCTGTTGACGCAGCGCCTGATGATGAGAAGCCGTGGTATTACGATATCAAGCGCTATCTGGAGACCCAGGAGTATCCTGAGGGAGCATCCAAGAAGGACCGAAAGACTCTGAGGAGGTTGGCCATGGTGTTCTATCTGAATAAGGATGGGGTTTTGTACAAGAGGAATTTTGATTGGGTCTTGCTCAGATGTGTTGATGATAAAGAAGCAAGCCAATTGATGAAAGAGGTTCACGAGGGGTCGTTCGGTACCCATGCTAGTGGGAATGCAATGGTGAAGAAGCTGCTGAGGGCAGGTTATTATTGGATGACAATGGAGGCTCAATGTTTCAATTTCGTGCGGAAGTGTCATAAATGCCAGATTTATACCGACAAGGTGCACGTGCCTCCAAATCCGATGAGCTTGATGTCGTCTCCGTGGCCGTTTGCTATGTGGGGCATTGATATGATTGGGAAGATTGAGCCTACGGCTTCGAATGGGCATCGGTTCATATTAGTGGCTATTGATTACTTCACCAAATGGGTGGAAGCAGCCTCTTATGCAAACGTGACAAAGCAGGTTGTCGCCAGATTCCTGAAGAGAGACATCATTTGTAGATATGGGGTTCCTGAAAGTATCATTACTGATAATGGTTCTAATTTGAATAACAAGATGATGGCAGAACTGTGCCGAGAATTTAAAATCGAGCATCACAATTCTTCTCCTTATCGTCCGAAGATGAATGGGGCGGTTGAGGCAGCCAATAAGAATATTAAGAAGATTGTGCAGAAGATGGTCGTGACCTATAAGGATTGGCACGAGATGTTGTCGTTTGCATTACATGGGTATCGAACTTCGGTGCGCACATCTACTGGGGCAACACCATTCTCACTTGTGTATGGGATGGAAGCCGTGCTACCGGTTGAGGTTCAGATTCCTTCTTTGAGAGTCCTGATGGACGTGAGATTGCAAGAGGCTGAGTGGGTAAGAACTCGGTACGAAGAGTTGAGCCTGATTGAGGAGAAGAGGCTGGCAGCCATTTGTCATGGGCAGTTGTACCAGCAGCGGATGAAACGTGCTTTTGACCGAAAGGTGCGACCTCGTGTGTATCACGTAGGTAATATGATGCTGAAATGGATCCTTCCTCCTCAAAACGATCGTAGGGGCAAGTGGACACCTAATTATGAAGGTCCATTCGTGGTCAAGAAGGTTTTCTCTGGCGGAGCCTTGTTGTTAACGACCATGGATGGCGAGGATTTTCCATCCCCTGTGAATGCGGACGCAGTTAAAAAATACTTCGTATAAAGAGACCCGCTGGACGAAAACAATAAAATAGTCCAGGCAAAAATGGGCATCCCGGCGAACCGAAGAAAAAAATGAAAAAAGGTTCGGGCAAAAATTAGGGATAAAAAGGAAAAAAAACTGTACACCCGGCAAGTCGAAACCCCACAAGGGCGGCTTGGGCAAAAAAGGGTATCCCGGTGGACTGAAAACCCGAAAGGGCGGTCCAGGCAAAAGAGGGATTGAAACGAACAACTGCGTCTAGCATGATCGTTTACTTTGGATATGACATGGATAATCCCCGGCAGGGATCGGTCTGAAGCGTCTTGTTCAGAAGGCAGAAAGCAAGGAGAGTCTGAGGACATATGGGGTGTAACCGAGTTGGAACTCGATGAGATCACGGTTTCTCATTGCCATTAGGATAGATTTTTCCTTTTGTGCGCAATTACCTCTTTTCAAGGATTGTTTCCTTTGTATTGCTCATTCATGAGCCACCTTTTCAATCAATAAAATGCATATTCAGTCAAGTAATTTTGTTTTTGTCGTCATTACCGCTTTGATTGCAAAAACATCCAGTTATTTTGATAAAGAATCTTTGCATTTTAAAACATGGAGATCCCTTCCTATCCATGCCTATAATATTGAAAACTTGAAATCTTATTCGGAAGGTTGAGTGACTCAGGTGTTGAAATCTTGGCACGCCTGGGGCACGTTTTTATCTAACGATCTCTTTTGCAGGTGCTGTTAGGTATTTTCACTCACTTGCAGGTTGTGATGTGGAAGCTTTTGACAAAAGATCCCCGTGGAGTCCAATCAGGGACAAAGGAATTGACGAAGGGACAAGACGACGGAAGAAACGTGCGACGATCCTGGAGGATTAATCAAGAAGACTCTTCAAAGTCTAGGGACTGGAAAGTTGGTATGAATCTAAGAAGTTCGCTCTCTGTGGAGTACGGGGAAGTCGAGAATACAAGGTGATGAATCAGAAAAGTCCAGACGAGTCTGGGAGTTCTCAAAAGTGGAAAGCTGACAATAGGATTTAGATGGTGAATGCCATGGTTCGACGAGTCGACGGGTGTTCCGTGGCAGACTTTCTTTGTTCCCCCAAACAGGGTTGGGATTGTTACCTCCTCAGCAGATCCAAGGTCTGTGACTTCCCTAGCAGGGTCGGGATGGTTATCTCCCCAGCAGGTTTTAGATCGGTGTTTCCTCAGCAGCCAGGCCTGAAGGTTGCTATTTCCCCAGCGGAGGTGTCCGTTGTTAGTTTTTCCCCCAGCAAGTCAAAGGTTGTTGTTTTCCCCGCAGAATGCATTGGGAGTTTCGTCCCCAACGAAGTCCCCAAGTGGATCGGGTTCAGTGGAGGTCATCCCTGGTAAGGGTGGTCCTTTCCCCAGCAGCAACGTTATTCCCCAGCAGGGTGGAGATTGGAGTGTTGTTGAGTTCCTCAGCAGAGTGCCTCGAGCTCCCCAGAAGAGTCCCTTGAGGGGGATACTTTTATGCATTCATCATGTAGATAAGCATATCATTGCATGCCTAATTGCGTAGCATTTCCATAGTTATGGAGCATTACGCTGAAAAAGAATCATGCATCATCATTGCAAGCATAAGCTAGTTTCAAGCCGTGGTTAGCGTTTGAGATTTGGTTTCGCCAATTAGTGAAGATGCTACTCAAGCCGTGGTTACCGTTTGAGGAATGGTTTCGCTGGTTGGAAGATCAGCCTCAGCATTACAAGTATTGGTTATTCAAGCCGTGGTTACTGCCTGAGAATCGGTTTCGCCGGATGGTGAAGATGTTACTCCAAGGAGTTTAGCATTGTGGTGTTGGGTCAACCGTATTCCCCAGTAGTGCGATACTGGAAGAGATTTCTGTCATGCGAGATAGAAATTGGAAGATGTTACTCTGAGGAGTTTGGCATCATGAGTTGGAGCAATAATGTTCCCCAGTAGTGCGATACTGGAGGAAAATTTTCCGTCGGACAGAGATGGAAATGAAGATCGAAGAACGTTACGCGGTCAGCGCGAAAATACATTTCAACTGGAGAAAAGGAAGTGTTGCGGCATTTTCTGGAGAACAGGGTTCAAATGGAGATTGGAGTTGAAGATTATATCCGGGATGAGGTCCTCGGGGTTGTCTTCTGATCATGTGTCACCTTAGGCTTTGACTGAGGCCAACAGAATTCGTTATGGGTGTCTTCTGAGGAAGAAATGCACATGTTATGTTACCTTCCTGTTGTGAAGGTGTACCCGCTGATATGTCGCCATCATGGTGGTGTTGTGGTGTTATTTCCGGCGTTGCCAGCGGAATTATCACAAGAAAATGGAGAAAGGGAGACACGGGGTGTTTTCTGGAGAACGGGGTTCACAACGGCGATCACGAGTTATCGTTAGGCGATTGGGGTTCAGTTGGAGAGCGGGGTCCATTAATTGGCAAACCAGACTACTATGAAGGTGTCAGGGTTCAACTGCGGTGATCCGGGATCATTCGCGTGAAAGAAAATATTGGTTCGGGGTTCAAGAAAAACGAAAAAATCATCAATCAGAAAGTTCCGGGGTTCAAGAAAAAGTAAAAGAAAAGCAAAAAATATAATAATCCCCAGCGGAGCGCAAATTGTTCGTCTGTTCTTGGTATTCAATCACTCTTCACCCTGATCATCTGAAAGCCGAGGCTATTCATATCGACAGGTTCACAGTGGATTGAATAGGGGCAGCTGTAACACCTCAAAATTTGCCCTCCTCTCTTGGGACTAGTTTAACATGTTGCATTTCATGTTTTAGGATATTAGGCATTTGCATATTGCATATCATATGGAAATAATGATGTCATCCTCCTAGGTCTTGTCAGAAGATAGAGAGGTTAAGAGGTTCAAGCCTAAGGGTCTTACTGGATTGATCACCAACCATCTGAGGGTTTTGTGCTTCAGTTAGGGTTTCTTGGTCCTTCAAGGAGCTTGAGTATTATCTTATTGGAAAAGGTACATCATCATCATCATGGATATGTCATCCTCAAGGGGCTCATTGTTCATGCTCAGATTCTTTGGGATTAGGGTTTTTGACCTCTGGTCAACCCTAATCAGTTGCATTCTACCAGTCAGGGTTTTTCAAAGAGATGAGGTCTTTCTTGAGAAGGAGATCATCATATGATTATTATGTGGAGCTTACAAGAGCTAGGGGTTCATTTTGGAGCCATTTAATCAAGTGGTTAAGGCTCAGGCTGATCAGAGCATGTTCAAGTCATCTGTCAACCAGAAAGTCAACAGAAAGTCAAATGAGGGCTAGAAGGTGGAGAAATGAGTTTCAACATCTCATTCACATTCAAAAGAGGCTTATTCATCATTACAAATGCATATCTTGAAGAATTTGAGGTCAGATCAAAAGTTTCCAAAAATGGAAAGTGACCTATAATTGAAAGTTTCCCAAAATGGAAAGTTTTTGATTCAAATTCAACTTGATCTCGCATCATCAAAGAAGCTTCAAATGAAATTTTGTCCAACATGAAAGTTGAATATCTTTCTCTCCCATTTCCAAAAAGTCCAAGATCAAGAGCATCTGATGAATGGTTGAAGAGATATGGTCAAATCATTGCCAAGTGTACATGGAACTTCAAAAGGGCATAACTTTTGTTTCATAACTCCAAATTTGGTGCCTCTTTTTCTAAAACTCTTCTCTTGACATGAAATTTCCAAATCATTCATCACATTTCATAAAATCTCATCACAAAATCATGTGATTTTTCAAGCCATTTTTGGAGGGAGATTCACAAATTTGAAATATATGCATCATGGGAGCTTTTTGCCATTGCCAATGTGTTTAAAAAATGATTTTTGAGTGACTTTGATCAAAAAAATGTTACTGTTCACGTCCATTTACTACATGCACCATGCAAATTTTCAATTTTTGCCATACACCTTGTTTTTGCTTAACTTCAACTAAACCTTGCTTAATTTTAATTAAAATAGGATTAGCACATGGTATATATACTAAATCATAACAAAATTTGGGGAGGTTAATCACAATTCACATTTCTAGATCCAAAATTCTCTCTCCCTCCAAAATTTTCTTCCATTCATAATTCAAAAATTTTCCAAATAGCATGGCAATATTACTTCATATTCTTGTTCCCTAGCATTGATTTAGTGCAGATCAAGTATTTGTTTGAAGAATTCGTGCAAGAATCAAGTGGTTGAAGCTCATGAAGTTGAAAATGGAAAGTCAAGATTAAGCTAGATCTACACGTGTGCAAGCTTCCTTTTCTTCACCAAACATCATTTCAAGCATTGTAGAGTGGATTTGGATACTTACAAGCTGTGGATCGTGCAAAATCAAGAACTGCTCTTCAAGAGGTTCAGTTTTCGAATCTCTTAATTCTCAAATTCATGTATATATTCTGGTAGATCTTGTTCTCCTGGTGATTCTGATCTAAAAATCGTGTGAATTGGTGCATTATTGAGCAAGATATGAGTGTTTAAAGTTTTACATCCATGAATGTTCTTGCTTGATTCTCTTAGATCTTGATGATTTATGCTTAAATGATTGCTGATCTTTGCTCTCCATTGTAAGAGCTTCATGTTGATGTGTTTGTTTTTGAGTTCTGAAAAAAATTCTGGAAAAATGTTGAAGTTCGCGCACTGTTCATCTTCTTCTTCATGAAGAAGATGAAGATCTTCAGCCATGCGTCGACCATACAGCAATGTTGCGTCGACCGTTCGACAGTTTTGAGTCGACCATAGCTGGCTTGCGTCGACTCCAGTTTCTGGTTAGGGTTTCTGTGTCTGATTTTCATCTTTGCGTCGACCATACAGCAATGTTGCGTCGACCGTTCGACAGTTTTGAGTCGACCATAGCTGGCCTTGCGTCGACTCCTCTCTGGTTAGGGTTTTGTGTTGGCGCGCCACTTTTTGAATTTGTGCTGGGTTCGAATCCGGCTGAGTGAGATTTTTCAAATGCTTTCATATTTTCATCTTTTCCCTCTACTTTGCCATGCTTTGATTTTAATTTTTCTTCCAACTTAGAAAAATCATAATAAATTGAAAAATGCTTCAAATCACTCCCAATTTTTTGCATAATGATCCTTGCTTTGTCTAGTTTTTTATGATCATGAATTTGCAAGTTGTGCCTGGCTGGAAATTTATTTGCTCTAGGTTTATTGAACACATGTGCATTTGTGACCTTGCCTTACTCTTTCCTTTGTGAAATGCTTGTTACTTATCCAATGAATGTGAAATTTTGCATGCTAATTATAGACACATTGCTGGACATTTTGGCTTTGGTTTGATATTTTTCCCATGCTCCATTTCTGTTTTATGATCATGCTAACTTGGTGTGACAATTTGTGTCACACATTTGGTTGTCTATTTTGTTCCATGTGATTGCCATGCCTAATGATGTCCAATGCTTCTGATTTTTTGTGTGAGGAATGTTATAGATGTCTTGTTTGCTCATGAATTTTTCCAGATTTATTTGAATCATTTCTGTTTTGATTTGAATTTTTCATTCATCATGACCACATATGAACTTTGAAATTGCCTTTGACTTCACTTGATCATGAAATGCATTTGGTTAATGATTTTGATGTGAGCCTTTTTAGGATATGTCAATATGTGTTTGTAGTTGCTTCATGTCAAGTTTGAAGTTCTGTTTTGACTTTTTGATCCTCTTTTGACCCTAGGCTTTGACCTAGTGGTTTGGACTTATCATTTGAGTTGTGATTTCAGGTTCAGATGCACATTGCCATGATTGGAGAGGTTCATTCATTTGAGCTTGATTATTGGTTGTTGTTGGCTAACCTTTGTGTGTTTTGTAGGCTTTGAGAGCAATTCATTTGTGCTTGCCTAATGCCTTGCTCATTGTTGCCTGATGCTTTGCCTGTCTGTGATGTTAATTGTTGATGGTTTGTCTGTACAGTTGAACTGATTGGTTTAGATCTTTTCACAGGTACCTAAGTTGCTTTGAGTTCACTTGAACTTTGCTTTGCTAGCTTGTGGTTTGCTTACCACTGAGGTATAATTCTTTTGACTTCATGTAGTCTGGAAGACCTGTCATGTTACTTTGGCAGGCACCTGTCTGAAGCCCTCCTTAAGAGGCAATGTTTGTGGATGTTTAATTTTGATTGATGAGAAGAGACTTGCGGCTGTTTGTCATGGGCAGATATATCAGAAGCGCATGACCCAGACATTTAACAAAAGAGTCAAGAGACAGGTGTATCAAATTGGCGACTTGGTGATCAAGCGTATCATTCTACCACAAGGTGATCCCAGAGGCAAATGGACTCCCACATACGAAGGGCCATTTGTAGTTAAGAAGGTATTCTCTGGTGGAGCCATGATGCTTGCTACAATGGATGGCGAAGATTTCCCGCATCCTGTGAACGCGGACATAGTTAAAAAATACTACGCATAAAAGAGACCCGCTAGGTCGACGTATCTAGGCAAAAGTAAGGGCATCCCGGCGAACCAAAAGGGTTCGGGCAAAAATTAGGGATAAACATATAAAAATGTACACCCGGCAAGTCGAAAACCTGAAAAGGCGGCTTGGGCAAAAAAGGGTATCCTGGTGGACTGAAAACCTGAAAAGGCGGTCCAGGCAAAAATTAGGGATTAAAGCGTATGACTATGTCCCGTTCTCAGTCAGCTTCACCCAAGTTCAAAGGACTGAACAAGCTAATCACTTTTATCCGACCGCAGGAGATGAGAGGCTTGAAGACATAATGACAGTAGTGGAATTAAAATCAATAGGACTTTTTCTGCATAGCTTTCTCTTTGTTTTATTGACAATTTCCTCTTACTAGGATTTCTGTCTCCTTGTACACAAATTGCCTGTTTATAGGCCCTCTTTCAAAATCAGTACAATTTTATTTCGAAAAAAAATGTTGTTGTTTTACTTCCTCTGTTTTGTTTGCGTAAACGTCCATTGATTTAGTTTGAATTAATATATGCATTTGAATATGATCGATTTTTATCAAAAATACATGCATAAAATAGCAATAGCAATTACTAAAAGACTTCAGGATCGAGGAGAAGGTCTAACCATGCGTTCCAAGGAATCCGGTTGCTAATTCTATTCCCCAACAAAAACCAGCTATTTCCCAGAAGAGGTCGGCATCACCAGACAGACTGGTCATCTCTTCCATCCCCAGCCAGGCTCTGTTGGATATTTCCACCATCAGACAGAAATCAAGTATCCCCAGCTAAGAAAGGGTCATCAATACAAGTATCTCCAACCAGAATATTGGGATTTATTTTCCCCTGGAAGAACTTTTCAGACGCATAATTCATTCATTACATCATTTCACAGCATACGCATGCATACATTGTGCGCATTTATTTTCAGAAGCATAAAACATCTCATGCATCATGACATGGCATGAAGCTAACTTTATTTTTCAGGTTAATTATCCTCCGGATACGGTCAAAATAAAGATCCATTCAGACGAACATCTTTATCGATTACATTTACATCTTTTAGATATAATCCACATGAACATCCATTCCGACAAGCACTCTGATATCCTCCTAATGGTGGCATCTTTAAGCCCACCCTAGACATTTATTGCAAATACAACATATACAAATATTGTCAGACATAGCCTAACGTACGGTTCATTCTGATTCAGCCTAACGTATGGTTCCTCCAACTGTTCCAAAACGGTCTAGCGTACAACCCATTTGGATGTTCATCCCCTCAGATACGATCTAGCGTATGATCCATTCTGATCTTTATTCCTCAGATACTACCTAGCATGCGGTACATTCTGAAATTTGGTCTAGCGTACGACTCCCCTTTCATCCTCAGATACAGCCTGATGGACGGCTCATTCTGCGACTCAGATACAATCTAGCGTACGATCCATTCTGATCTTTCATCCCCAGTGAAATCACCCGCCTAAGGGACGACTCATTCTGCTATTCAGATACGATCTAGCGTATGATCCATTCTGATCCTTTATCCCCAGCAGGGTATGACCCATTCGGATCCTTATCTCATCAGGTTCAACTCACCCTAATACCACCTAATGGATGACTGATTATACGGTCTAGCGTATGACCCGACGTGGCACCCATGTCTTCAAATTGGTCTGATGTACGACGCACTCTGAAGCTCTTATCATCGAACTTCCTGGATGACATCTTTAAGCCCATCTCCATCAACACTAATTGACAAGTGCAAATTTTTGGGGCATTCTAAGTGTTCAATAATCTTCCACCTCCAGACCACGAATGGCGTACATACCATTCTAACTCTCTCGGTTCAAGAATATTGAACAGGGGCAGCTGTCATACCCCAAAATTTGCCCGTTAATCTTGCAAGACATTTTTCAAGGCACTCTAACTCATTTTTCAAGGCATTGATCTTAAAGGAACAAAGACCCAGCACACAGGTGGTCAAATCCAGAAAATGGCTTAAAATGGCTTGCTCGCTAGGCGAGCCAAATCATTCGCCTAGCGAACTCTTCGCTGCGCCACTCGCCTAGCGAAGCTTGCGAATACCAGAATTTTTGGGCTTCATTATGAGCCCATCAGGTCACAAAAACTATTATAAATACCAAGACCTCATTCAGAAAATGGAGATCAGTGAGAGAAAAGGACAGAAGGAGACGGACAGAAACCCTAGCAAGGAAACCCTAACAGAAGTAACCGAGCAAACCCTGAAGGCTAACCAAGAGAATTCAGAGCAACCCTAAAGGAAACCCTGAAGGCAACTCATCTGCACAAAGGTTACCTCCGCCCACCTCAATCTGACACCAAGAGTGATCTGCCAATTCAACGTTGCAATTCAATTGCAAACAGGTTTGCACTACCATTACCGCTTTATGCTCTTAATTTACGTGTGGCATTATGATTGAATTTATAAACACATCTTAGATTTTGCATATGGGTTTAAGTATATATGAATGTGCAAAATAATATCTTGAATGTTTAACCATGTAATTTCTGTAATGGATGCCATAGGGTTTGGAGCTCGATGAAATCGTACTGTTCTTAAATTCAAAACCCACAGCCGTTCGCTAGCACATCGCTAAGCGAACCTGTAGCGAGTGTTCGCTAAGCCCTCGCTAGGCGAGGCAGCAGCGAACGTGACAGTCGCTGACTTTTCTGTTCTGATTTTTGCTCATCTGATATGTTTTATCATAGCCATGCATTGTTTACCTGACCCTATTACTGTTGTGATTCCTTTTGTTTGGTGCAATTCTCGATTGCACCCTGATTTGGTGTTCTGACCTGTTTGCTGAATTTTGTAAGGGTTCACATACTCCCGGAAAAGGTAGCTTGCTAGGTATTCCACTTTATTTGTGGGATACCCTTGTGGAGATTCATCCTAATTACCTAATTTATTATGATATGGAGATTCATCCTAATTGCCTAATTGATTATAAAATATTGCCTTTGAATATGTGATCTTGGCCCTCTCTTTGTTGCCTTACGGTATTACGGCATTACGGTCATGTCCCGCGAATGTGGGGATACACTTAGCAAAGACCATTCGATTAAATCATCATGTCCCTATAAGATAAATCATAGTCCCTCGGATGCTGCCTGCGAATATATGCTTTTGTCCCTCGATGACCCGTCGCTGTAGCCTACGGTTAAATGATGATCGTCCCTTCGAATGCTAAGGTATCCTTACAAATGTTGCCTTCAATGGCCAATCGATGACCCTACGATGTCCCTTACATCCAAAGGACAAGACTACTTACTTCTCAATAGTAAGGACAGTTTTACCCTCATAAGGATAGGAAATACCTATAAAGACCTGGGTAGGTATAACTCTTAATTGCTGACTCACAACTTAAAATATTTTTCACACCCCACAAATTTGCAAAATATCTATTAGAAAATCACCACTTGGCATACATTCGTACTAGGATCATTGCCAAGTTATATTTTTCTAAACAGCTTTCAAAATTAAACGAGATAAATATTTTGTATACATTCGTACAAGAATCATTACAAAGTTAAACTCTCTCTTCAAAACATTTTCTAAGCAGTTCACAAACACTTTTTTTTCAGACAAGAAAAATAACATAAGTGATCAAGCAATTAAGAGCCCATGGATAACCATGGATACAAAGGGTGCTAACACCTTCCCTTTGTATAATGTACCTCCCGAACCCAAAATCTAATCAAGGTCTTTCCTGTTCTTTTCCGCCTTTCCTTATTGGATAAAAGAAAAGTCGGTGGCGACTCTTACTAACCGCGACATTTGCTTTCCAAAGCAAAAACAGACAAAGTCATTTCACCGTATGACAGTGAGCCTTCTTGTTTGCATATAGTGTGTGATACCTGTTCACCCGTTTGCTTACTTGTTGTGTTGTTGACTTGCTGCCTGTGCGAGTTAGATTTTGTTTCAGATACCTCAACCTAGGACTATTGTGGATTACATGACAACTATTAGGCTCGAGTCAGTCTCCATTTTGGTTTGTTATTTCCCGGTCTCTGGTTAGGAGAAAGTTTCTTCCTTGTTAAGGGGAACTACGTTGCCCTGATCCTCATACCAGATGAGGTACGTAGGCAGGAGATCGTACGAGATCTCTCCGGGCACCCTTTTTCCTTTTTTGTGTGCGTTTGCTTGACAGCTAGCCGGCTCGAGTACCAGACTCCCTGTTGGTTTGTTTGTTTAACTTTTTGTTGCTTTTGACGACTCAGCGTCCGGTTAACCTCTTGTTTGCTTGGAGTCTGATGTAAGTCCAGCGATTGGCATTCGGTTTCCTTGTTTAGGTTTGTTGTTAGGAGTCTGATGTAATTCCAGCAATTGGCATTCGGTTTCCTGTGTGCGTTTGTTTGTTGTGTGTGGAGTCTGATGTAAGTCCAGTGATTGGCATTCGGTTTCCTTGTTTATGTTTGTTGTTTGGAGTCGGACGTAAGACCAGCCATTGGCAGTTTGTTTCCATTGGTGTGTTTGTTTTGACGTCTCAGCGTCTGTGCGTGTGTTTTGTTTCGGCATGCGTGAGCCGAACTACGGTAGCTCTGATTCTCATTCCAGATGAGATACATAGGCATAGGATGCGATATCCTAGCGAGCCCGTTCCCCATTTCCCCGAACTACGTTGACTTTGATGTTTGTTTCTGACAAACTACGTAGGCCCAGGATGCGACATCATGCCGAGTCCGCTTCCTCCGTTTTCTTCCATCTGTGTTTGATTCCAGTGTGTGTGCATTCTTTGAGCAGTTATTTAGCAACCTTATTCTATTCTTTTGAGCGTGGATCCCGTCGAGTACGACGGACGTGAGGGGTGCTAATACCTTCCCCTTGCGTAACCGATTCCCGATCCTTGTAATCTCCGGTCGTAAGACCATTTCCTTTCCAGGTTTACTTCGAGCGTTTCCTTTCCCTCTTTTGGAATAAATAACGCACGGTGGCGGCTCTGTTTGTTTCTTTTTCCAGCCGGTTGTTTTTCGCGGATGCGACACATGGGACCAAGACCCTGGGGACTCTCCTGGGGATAGAAAAGGGATAAAAATGTGCGAGCAGGTCACGACTCAAAGCGTGGGGAACCGAATTCCAAAGGGAAAAGATCCAATGGAAAGACTCAAGCTGACTCGAAGATACATGTATTGGGGAATATGCCAATACAGCAAAAAACTATCAACAGCGGATACTTCGGATAAAATCCGGATGAAAATACAATCTGTCATTCCCCAAAATTTGCCCGTTAATATTACAAGGCATTTTTCAAGGCACTCCAACTTATTTTTCAAGGCATTGATCTTAAAGGAACAAAGACCCAGCTCACAGACGGCCAAATCCAGAAAATGGCTCAAATTGGCATGCTCGCTAGGCGAGCAACTCCTTTGCCTAGCGAACCCTTCGCTACGCCACTCGCCTAGCGAAGCTTGCGAATACCAGAAAATTCTGGGCTTCATTCTGAGCCCATCAGGTCACAAAAACTATTATAAATAGCAGAGCTTCATTCAGAAAAAGAGGACAGAGGCAGACAGACAGAAACCCTAGCAAGGAAACCCTCACAGAAGCAACACAGCAAACCCTGGAGGCTAACCCAGAGAGTTCAGAGCAACCCTAAAGGAAACCCCGAAGGAAATTCATCTGCACCAAGGTTATCTCCGCCCAACTCAATCCGACGCCAACCCTAAGAGTGACTTGCCAATACAAGGTTGCAATTCAATTGCAAACAGGTTTGCATTACTATTACCGCCTTATGTTCTTAATTTGCATATGGCATTATGATTGAATTTATAAAAATATCTTAAGCTTCGCATGTGAATTTAAGTATGTATGAATATCTTGACTATTTAACCATTTAATTTCTGTGATGGATGCCATAGGGTGTGGAGCTTTTTGGAATTGTACTGTTATTACAACCCAGAACCCGCAGCCGCTCGCTAGCACATCGCTAAGCGAGCATGTAGCGAGCATTCGCTAAGCCTTCGCTAGGCGAGGCAGGAGCGAACGTGACAGTCACCGATTTTTCTGTTCTGTTCTAGGCTTATCGGATCTGTTTTATTCTAACCATGTGTTATTTTGTCTGACATTCCTACCGCTATGTTCCTTTTGTTTGGTGCAAGTCTCGATTGCACCCTGATTTGGTATTCTAACTTGTTTGCTGAATTTTGTAAGGGCTCACGTATTCTCGAGAAGGTAGCTTGCTGGGTATTCCACTTTATTTTTGGGATACCCTGGGGAAGATTCACCCTAATTACCTAATTGATTATAATATGGACCTAATTACCTGATTGATTACAACTACCTAATTGATTGTAAAATACTGCCTTTGAATATGTGATCTTGGACCCCTCTTTGTTGCCTTACGGTATTACGGTATTACGGTCATGTCCCGCGAATGTGGGGATACACTTAGCAAAGACCCTTCGGTTAAATCATCATGTCCCTATAAGATAAATCATAGTCCCTCAGATGTTGCCTTCGAATATATGATTTTGTCCCTCGATGTCCCGTCGTTGTAGCCTACGGTTAAATGATGATCGCCCCTTCGAATGCTAAGGTATCCTTACAACTGTTGCTTTCAATGACCAATCGATGACCCTACGATGTCCCTTTTACATCCAAAGGATGAAACTACTTACTTCTCAATAGTAAGGACAGTTCTACCCTCATAAGGATAGGAAATGCCCATAAAGACCTTGGGTAGGTATAACTCTTAAATGCTGAATCACGACTCAAAATACTTTTTCACACCTCACATTTTGCAAAACATCTATTAGAAAATCACCACTTGGTATACATTCGTACTAGAATCATTACCAAGTTATATTTTTCTAAACAGCTTTCAAGATTAAACGAGATAAATACTTTGTATACATTCATACAAGAATCATTACAAAGTTAAACTCTCTTCTCAAAACATTTTCTAAGCAATTCACAAACACTTTTTCAGACAAGAAAAATAACATAAGTGATCAAGCAATTAAGAGCCCATGGATAACCATGGATACAAAGGGTGCTAACACCTTCCCTTTGTATAATGTACCTCCCGAACCCAAAATCTAATTAAGGTCTTTCCTGTTCTTTTCCACCTTTCCTTATGGGATAAAAGAAAAGTCGGTGGCGACTCTTGCTATCCGCGACATTTGCTTTCCAAAGCAAAAACACACAAAGTCAGTTCACCGTATGACAGAACTGGCGACTCTGCTGGGGACAAAGAGAGGTTACCTTAAAAAAAAATCAAAAAAAAAAAACAAGATCACTTATTGTATGATTTACTTTTAAGGGATTGCTTGGGTATTCTATGCTTGGGTGAAAGATCCTACACCCGGATCTAGTGTACCTTAGGTAAGTAGCAATAGATCATCGCGACTATCCGGCGTATACTGGAATGGTTAAAATGATGGCTACGGTTAATGTGACACTTTGGATGTCCTGATGTTCCTCATGTTTACTTGAGGAAAAATTTGGCATCCGCGTGGTGTCATCAAAGTATTAACCAGACCTTTAGAACCCTAATTGACTCATCCTGGCCATTAGAAAGTAGTGAGATAACTGACTTCGGTTCCGACTGGGGTTGGTTGAGACTCGATACTACACTCTTTGAGATTGGACTTTAGGGAAGCTTTGGTCAACCACTTGGTGTTGCACTGAAGTGGACATAAAGAAAGGTCAATGATTTGAGATCCTTCTAGAACCCGGTTACTATTCTAGGACAGGTGGAACCAACCAAACTTCAGTGGGGAGGGTACTTACCTATGGAACTCATGCAAGCCTTAAAACTTAGGGATGATTGTTGTATGACTTGCTTGTGCTTGTTATTTACTTAACATCATAACATCATAACATCATAACATCATGGCATTGTACTAACCATTTCAAGGACTTAGGGATTTAACGTTGCTCTGTTTTGTAAGGTTATGGCTTTCAAGAAGACCATCCGGATCAATTTTGTAGCAATCTCTCCTCAACTCAGGGATTTAGTGTCAGAACTTCCCGATCAGGCTCAGTTCATCAAGAAACATGGTTCTCTCCTCAATTTAGTTACCACCAGTTTCAAGGAAGATATGATGAGAGTCCTATTCCAGTTCTTCGATCCTAAACATCATTGCTTCACATTCCCAGATTATCAGTTGGTACCCACATTAGAAGAATTTTCCAGGCTGCTTGGGATACCTATCCTTGATCAAATACCTTTCAGCGGTTTAGAAAGGATTCCGAAGTCTGAAGAAGTTGTCGCAGCTTTACACATGACAAAGTCTGACATTGAAACTAATTGGGTAACAAGAAGTGGAGTTAAGGGTTTACTTGCCAAATTTCTGATAAATAAGGCCCGAGAATTCCTAAAAGTTATGGATGTCCATGCTTTCGAAGATGTCCTAGCATTACTAATCTATGGTTTGGTGTTATTTCCTAATCCGGATCAATTCATAGACATAAATGCTATTAAGATATTTCTCACTCATAACCCTGTGCCTACCCTGCTTGGAGACATTTTGCATTCCCTTCACACTCGTACTATGAAAAGGCAAGGGACTCTCATGTGCTGCGTACCTTTATTATCTAGGTGGTTTATTTCGCACCTTCCTCAATCAGTCTTGAAGAATGAGCAGAATTTGAAATGGTCTCAAAGGATAATGTCGCTCTCCCATTCAGACATCCGTTGGTGTTCTCATCCCAAAGGAAATTTTATCATCATTGACCGTTGTGGAGAATTCTCTAACGTGCCACTCCTGGGGATAAGAGGAGGTATTACTTATAACCCAGCTTTAGCCCTACGTCAATTTGGTTATGCTCGAAGAGATGGTCCACATGAAGTAATCCTTCAAGGCACTGTGTTTGACTATGACAACGACTCTCAAGGTCTCCGTCAAAGGTTTGTACGAGCTTGGGGCATGGTGAAAAGAAGCACTTTAGGCAAGAAAAATTCTATTCCTATGGAACCTTATCTCAGATGGGTACGCGCAAGAGCTCGCGAACTTATCATGCCATATCTTGCAGTTGGACCGCTGATTGTTGAACCAGGAGTTGAAAGAGGTGCTCCTCAGATCATTCCTTATCCAGATATGCCTACCGATGTTGAAGAATTGAAGAGATCCTGGATCCAGCTGAGAGAGGAAAGGGATACTTTTGAAGCCCAGTTCTGTGCTGAAAGGAAGAAAGTGTTAGAACTCACCAGCCAGCTTAATGAGGAACGAAGACTCAATGCATATCTTCGCCCAAAAAGAAGCCGTCCCTGGGAGACTTGAGCTTTCATTGTATTTTATTATTTTGTTGTAATGAACATTGATTAAAGAAATTATTAATAAAAGTTCCTCTCTTTTTGGTGGTTTACGCAAAGTTAAATTCCAAAAGTCCTTGAAAACATTTCATACATTGCATAGCATAACATAACATTGCATAACAGGTATTCTAAAAGATCAATGTTCTCACGGTCTTCCTTCTAAACAGAAAGATGGCTCTCGAACAAACTGTCAAAGATCTCCAGGCTCAAAATGCTCAATTCCAGGAGATGATCTTGAGCTTATCCAAGGGGCAGGAGGAACTGAAGGCTCTCTTGCTCGAGCAGAAGAAAGACAAGAAACCTGTGAGTTACATTAACCCGGGAAGAAGGCTTAAAGGACAGGCTGCAGGAGTCAAGATTAGAATTCCGAAGGATCAAGAAGAGGGGACAGATTCAGAAGATGAGAATGCTGATCCTTTCAGCCAGGAGGACGACGATGAAGATTATGAAAATGAACAGTACTCTCCAAAAGAGGATAAGTATAAGTTGTTGGAAGAACGCATGCTAGCTATGGAGGGTCAGAAGGCGCCCGGTCTGGATTTCGAAAGCTTAGGTCTGGTCTCCGATGTGGTCATTCCCTGCAAATTCAAGGTCCCCGCTTTCACTAAGTATGATGGTGCGTCTTGTCCTCAGATGCATCTGAGAGCTTATGTGAGAAAGATTCAGCCGTATACCACTGATAGGAAGCTATGGATCCATTTCTTCCAAGAGAGTTTGTCTGGCACACAACTGGAGTGGTATTACCAGCTCGAGAGCTCTAACATCCACACCTGGACTGATTTAGCGACAACTTTCTACAAGCACTACCAGTACAATTCTGAATTGGCGCCTACTCGGCTACAGTTGCAGAATGTGACTATGGGCTCTAAAGAAAGCTTCAAAGAATATGCTCAAAAATGGAGAGATTTGGCTGGCAGAGTCAAACCCCCTATGACTGATCGAGAATTAGTAGACATGTTCATGGGTACACTGACTGGCCCATTCTACAGCCATCTATTGGGAAGTTCCTCATCGGGTTTCACTGAACTTATATTGACAGGTGAACGTGTGGAGAGCGGCATTCGAAGTGGAAAGATACAGGCGGCTACCTCTGCAAGCACCAAAAAGTCCTATCAGGGGAAGAACGAAACAAATGCTGTGTACGGTCAAAGGGGTCATAACAAGAAAAACCGTGACCATGATGTTGGAGCAGTTACGATTGCAGCACCGCCATCTCAAAACTTCCAACACAGACAAGACAGGCCCAGAAGGCAGTTTACCAAGATCAATATGACTTTAGCACAAGCACTGCAGGGTATGCTAAAGGCAAATCTAATTACCCTCAGGGCCCCCCTGCAAATGTCAACACTACTTCTCCTCGTTATAATCCCAATGCCAGGTGTGCATATCACTCCGATAGCCCCGGGCATGATACGAACGATTGTTGGTTGTTGAAGAATAAGATTCAGGATATGATCGAGGCTGGAGAAATTGAATTTGATCCTCCAGAGACTCTGAATGTCATCACTGCACCTATGCCTAACCATGACAAGACTGTTAATGTTGTGGATGACAATTCTCACATTTCTAATGTAGCCGACTTAGCGTCTCCTCTCCTGACCATCAAGAAGAATTTATTGCAAGCTGGTTTATTTCCAGGTTGCGCTGAAAGTTGTGATCTCTGTATACTCCGACCCAATGATTGCCTGAAGTTGAGAGATGGTATTCAACGGCTGATGGATGATCGTACAATTCTCTTTGAAAAGATTCCTGAGGTGGAAAACCATATTGAATAAATATCCGTGATTGCTAGGTCCAAAGTTCCAGTGAAGATTACCGCTACTAGAGTGCCTGTGAAGATTACTGCTGAGCCCAGGGTAGCTTCCCTAATTATTACTGCACCTGGCCCAATACCGTATTCCTCAAGCAAGGCCATTCCGTGGAATTATGGAGGTGATGTTTACATCCATGGCGTAAAGCAAGTTGATAATTCTGCTAATCCTAATGACGTTGACATTGTTGGGACTAGTAGAGTTACTCGAAGCGGAAGGATCTTTTCTCCAGAAATCTCACCTCCCGTCCCTGAAACTCGAGGAAAGGAATCTACCAATCCTTCTCAGTCAAGGGCACCGGTCGAAGTTACTACCGAAGATGTTGCCAAACGGGAAATGGAAGAAATGCTGAAAATCATCCGCAAGAGTGATTTTGATGTGGTAGAACAGTTGGGGCATACCCCGTCTAAGATCTCGATGTTATCCTTGTTGTTATCTTCTGAATCTCATGCCAATGCATTGATAAAATTCTTGAAGACTGCTCATGTACCTCAGGAGACATCCGTCGATCAGTTCGAAAATTATGTTGCTCATCTGGCTGTTGACAATGGCCTAGGCTTTTCCGATGCTGACCTGACACCAGCAGGAAAGAATCACAATAAAGCTCTGCATATCTCCATTGAGTGTAAGGGGATCACCTTGTCTCATGTGTTGATCGATAATGGCTCTTCTTTGAATGTGCTACCGAAAGCCGTGCTCGATAAACTTGACTGTAAAAGCATTGAACTGAAGCCTAGTGACATTGTGGTGCATGCTT
The DNA here is from genome assembly GCF_024323335.1 of Lathyrus oleraceus. Classification (NCBI taxonomy): domain Eukaryota; kingdom Viridiplantae; phylum Streptophyta; class Magnoliopsida; order Fabales; family Fabaceae; genus Lathyrus; species Lathyrus oleraceus. The sequence continues at coordinate 236,581,236 of NC_066582.1, forward strand.
ACGATGGTGCGAAGAGTGTTGTCCATGGTGAAGTGGTTCTCCCTATCAAGATAGGACCTCAAGTTTTCAACACTACCTTTCACGTAATGAACATTCGTCCTGCCTATTCCTGCTTGCTGGGACGCCCTTGGATTCATGGGGCAAGTGCTGTAGCTTCGTCTCTCCATCAAAAGCTGAGGTATCCAATAGAGGGTAAGATCGTCACTGTGTGTGGAGAAGAAGAATATATTGTCAGTAGTGTGCAGGCCTTCAGATACGTCGAGATGGATGGTGAATTCTTTGAGACTCCTTCTCAGTCATTTGAAGTGGTTCCTCCCCCCAGTCCTGTCCTTAAGCCAACTCCCCTTGTGCCCAAGGTTATTCGTGCTCCTCCTGCTATGATTTCTCTGAAAGATGCTCAAGCCGTGGTTGAAGATGTTGGTCGTACTGGCTGGGGTCAACTGATCGATGTACCGTACAAGTCTGATAAGTCTGGCCTGGGGTTTAACCCTGAAAAGATAGTCAAAGATCAAATTAATGCTGTAGAAGATGCTGATAGCGATTGCGACCTGGATAGCTGGATTTTGCCAACAATTGGTGACGGACTCAATAATTGGAAGGCTGAAGACACAATCCCGATTTCCTTTAGTCAGGAGTAATTGTTATTGTCTATTTTAGTGTTGCAAATTTTTTTAATTGAACTTCTTTAAGCATTGTGTCTATGCCCGGGGCACAATAGCTAATTTGTTAAGGGTTTTGTCATTTTCATAAGCATATTCGCATTCAATAAATCAATGGACTTTTGCATTCAAATATTGCGCTCTTTATCTTTCCTGTCATCTTCCAAACAAGTTATGTTTTCTTACACACACTCACGTAACAAATTGCAGATCCATACCCACTCTGGATCCTGTTGATAATAATCCTGCTACTGTTCATTATGACTTTGAAAATCCGATCTACCAAGCCGAGGATGGAAGTGAGGAAGATTGTGAGGTACCTGGAGAACTTGCCAGACTGTTACTGCAAGAGGAAAAGACTATACAGCCGCATGAGGAATCGATTGAAATTATAAATCTGGGTAATGAAGTAGACAAGAGAGAAGTCAAAATAGGAGCAGGCTTGGAAAACAGTGTCAAGGGAAGATTGATTCAGATGTTATATGTAGAGATTTTTGCTTGGTCTTATAAAGACATGCCAGGACTGGATACTGATATAGTAGTGCATCGTTTGCCAATGAAGGAAGATTGTCATCCTGTTAAGCAAAAGGTTCGTCGCATGCGTCCTGAAATGTCCGAGAAAATCAAAGCCAAAGTTATGAAACAATTTAACGTCGGTTTCCTAGCCGTTACTTCTTATCCTCAATGGGTTGCTAATGTGGTACCGGTACTGAAGAAGGATGGTAAAGTGCGAATGTGCGTCGATTACAGAGATCTGAATAAAGCAAGTCCCAAAGATGACTTTCCACTCCCGCACATTGATGTTCTGGTAGATAACACCGCTCAACACAAGGTATTCTCCTTCATGGATGGATTCTCGGGTTATAACCAGATTAAAATGGCACCTGAAGACATGGAGAAAACTACATTTGTGACGCAATGAGGCACTTTCTGTTATAAAGTAATGCCATTTGGTTTAAAGAACGCAGGGGCAACGTACCAGCGTGCTATGGTGGTTTTGTTCCATGATATGATCCATCATGAAATAGAGGTATATGTGGATGACATGATAGCCAGATCTCATACTGAAGAAGAACATCTCGATCATTTATACAAACTATTTGAGAGGTTGAAGAAATACAAGTTGAGATTAAACCCGAACAAATGCACCTTTGGAGTAAGATCCGGTAAACTCTTGGGCTTTATTGTCAGTGGTAAAGGAATTGAGGTTGACCCGGCTAAGGTGAGAGCTATTCAAGAAATGCCAGTTCCCCGTACAAATAAAGAAGTCAGAGGTTTCTTGGGACGTTTGAATTACATTGCCCGATTTATCTCCCATTTGACCGCTACCTGCAAACCCATCTTCAAATTACTAAGGAAAAATCAAGAGATGATATGGAATGATGAATGTCAAGAAGCTTTTGACAAAATCAAGAAGTATCTCCAGGAACCTCCAATTCTGATACCACCAGTTGAAGGAAGACCTCTAATCATGTATTTGACCGTGTTAGAAAGTTCAATGGGGTGCGTGTTGGGGCAACATGACGAGTCTGGTCGAAAAGAGCATGCCATATACTACTTTAGCAAAAAGTTTACCGACTGTGAAACAAGATACTCACTGCTTGAGAAAACTTGCTGTGCTTTGGCCTGGGCTGCTCGCCGACTAAGACAGTATATGTTGAATCACACCACTTTATTGATTTCTAAGATGGATCCTATCAAATATATATTTGAGAAACCTGCCCTCTCTGGAAGAATAGCAAGATGGCAAATGATTTTAACAGAGTATGATATCCAGTATACTACCCAGAAAGCAATCAAAGGAAGCGTGTTAGCCGATCATTTGGCTCATCAAGCAGTTGATGACTACCAATCTATGAATTTTGAGTTCCCAGATGAGGATGTCATGCTTGTTACTGATTACGAAGAACCTGGACCGAATGAAGGACCCGAAAGGGAATCCCGATGGACTATGGTTTTCGATGGATCTTCTAATGCGTTGGGCAACGGTGTTGGTGTTGTAATCATCTCTCCCAAGGGTTGCCATACGCCTTTCACTGCTAGACTATGTTTTGATTGTACCAATAATATGGCTGAGTATGAAGCATGTATTTTGGGACTCAAGGCTGCTATAGACTTAAGAATCAAGTTTTTGAGTGTGTACGGAGACTCAGCATTAGTAATCAGTCAGATCAAAGGAGAATGGGACACTAAACATCCGAATCTCATCCCTTATCGAGAGCGGGTGTTAATGTTAATCCCATGCTTTGAAGAGATTACATTTGAACATATTCCACGGGAAGAGAATCAGTTGGCAGACGCATTAGCTACCATGTCATCTATGTTCAGAGTCAGATGGGACAGTAAAGCTCCCATGATCACCATTGCATGATTAGATGAACCAGCATATTGTTATGAACTTAATACTGAGGGAGTAGAGGAGAAACCTTGGTTCCACGAAGTGAAAAGATATTTAGAAACTCAGGAATACCCTGAAGGGGCATCCATCAATGACAGAAAATTCCTGAGGAAGTTCTCCGCTAAATTCTTTTTGAGTAATGGAGTATTATACAAACGTAATCATGATTCGACTTTGCTTCGCTGTGTGGATAAAAAGGAAGCAGAAAAGATTATGGAAGACATGCATGACGGTATTTTTGGGACTCATTCTAGTGGACATACGACGGCCAAGAAGATTCTGAGATCAGGGTATTATTGGTCTACCATGGAAGCTGATTGCCACCATCACTCCAGAACCTGTCACAAGTGCCAGATCTATGCGGATAAAGTACATGTGCCTCCTGCTCCTTTAAACGTGTTGACAGCCCCTTGGCCCTTTGCAATGTGGGGCATTGATATGATTGGGGAGATTAAACCTACTGCTTCTAACGGACATCGTTTCATTCTTGTTGCTATTGATTACTTTACAAAGTGGGTAGAGGCAGCCTCATTTGCTTTTGTTACCAAAAATGTGGTGGCACGGTTCATCAAGAATAGTCTTATTTGTCGATATGGCGTCCCTGAAAGAATTATCACTGACAATGGTACTAATTTGAACAACAAGATGATTACTGAACTCTGCACGCAGTTCAAAATAAAACACCATAACTCTTCTCCGTACCGGCCAAAGATGAACGGCGCCGTGGAGGCTGCTAATAAGAATATCAAGAAGATCATACAAAAGATGACAGTGACGTACAAAGACTGGCATGAGATGTTACCATTTGCTCTCCATGGTTACCGCACTTCAGTGCGCACTTCGACAGGGGCAACTCCGTTCTCTTTAGTCTACGGAATGGAAGCCGTTTTACCAGTGGAAGTTCAGATTCCTTCTCTAAGAATCATGAAAGAGGAGGGCTTACATGAAGATGAATGGATTCAGACTCGACTCGATCAGATAAATTTGATTGATGAGAAGAGACTTACGGCTGTTTGTCATGGGCAGATATATCAGAAACGCATGACCCAGGCATTTAACAGAAGAGTCAAGGGACAGGTGTATCAAATTGGTGACTTGGTGATCAAGCGTATCATTCTACCACAAGGTGATCCCAGAGGCAAATGGACTCCCACATACGAAGGGCCATTTGTAGTTAAGAAAGTATTCTCTGGTGGAGCCATGATACTTGCTACAATGGACGGCGAAGACTTCCCGCATCCTGTGAACGCGGACATAGTCAAAAAATACTACGCATAAAAGAGACCCGCTAGGTCGACGTATCTAGGCAAAAGTAAGGGCATCCCGGCGAACCAAAAGGGTTCGGGCAAAAATTAGGGATAAACATATAAAAATGTACACCCGGCAAGTCGAAAACCTGAAAAGGCGGCTTGGGCAAAAAATGGTATCCTGGTGGACTGAAAACCTGAAAAGGCGGTCCAGGCAAAAATTAGGGATTAAAGCGTATGACTATGTCCCGTTCTCAGTCAGCTTCACCCAAGTCAAAGGAACTGAACAAGCCAATCACTTCTATTCGACAGCAGGAGATGAGACGCTTGAAGACATAATGAAAGTAGTGGAATTAAAATCAATAGGACTTTTTCTACATAGCTTTCTCTTTGTTTCTTGACAATTTCCTCTTACTAGGATTTCTGTCTCCTTGTACACAAATTGCCTGTTTATAGGCCCTCTTTCAAAATCAATACAATTTTATTTCCAAAAAAATGTTGTTGTTTTACTTCCTCTGTTTTGTTTGCGTAAACGTCCATTGATTTAGGTTGAATTAATATATGCGTTTGAACATGATAGATGTTTATCAAAAATACATGCATAAAATAGCAATAGCAATTACTAAAAGACTTCGGGATCGAGGAGAAGGTCTAACCATGCGTTCCCAGGAATCCGGTTGCTAATTCTATTCCCCAACAAAAACCAGCTATTTCCCAGAAGAGGTCGGCATCACCAGACAGACTGGTCATCTCTTCCATCCCCAGCCAGGCTTTGTTGGATATTTCCACCATCAGACAGAAATCAAGTATCCCCCAGCTAAGAAAGGGCCATCAATACATATATCTCTAACCAGAATATTGGGATTTATTTTCCCCTGGCAGAAATTTCCAGACACATAATTCATTCATGCATCATTTCGTATCATATACATGCATACATTGTTCGCACTTATTTTCAGAAGCATAAAACATCTCATGCATCATGACATGGCATGAAGCGAACTTTATTTTTCAGGTTAATTATCCTCCGGATACGGTCAAAATAAAGGTCCAGTCAGACGGGCATCTTTATCGATTACATTCAAGATTCAAATACATCTTTCAGATATAATCCATATGAACATGCTCGGATAAGCACTCTGATATCCTCCTAATGGTGGCATCTTTAAGCCCATCCCATACATTTACTGCAAATACGATCAGATACAGCCTAACGTACGGTTCATTCTGATTCAGCTCAACATATGACTCCTTCAACTCAAATACGATCTAATGTATGATCCATTCTGACCTTCAACAACTCAGATACGATCTAACGTACGATCCATTCTGACCTTCAAATCCTCAGATACTACCTAGCGCACGGTATATTCCGGGGTGTAGTCTAGCGTACGACTACTTTCTTCTTTAGATACAGCCTAACGTACGGCTCATTCTGCAACTCCAATACGGTCTAGCGTACGACCCATTTGGATCTTCAATCCTCAGATACTACCTAGCATACGGTATATTCCGGGGTGTAGTCTAGCGTACGACTACTTTCTTCTTCAGATACAGCCTAACGTACGGCTCATTCTGCAACTCCAATACGGTCTAGCGTACGACCCATTTGGATCTTCAAATCCTCAGATGCTACCTAGCGTACGGTACATTCCGAGGTGTAGTCTAGCGTACGACTACTTTCTTCGTCAGACACACGTACGGCTCATTCTGCAACTCAGATACGATCTAGCGTACGATCCATTCTGATTCTACCTTTGTCAGATACAGCCTAACGCACGGCTCATTCTGCAACTCAGGTACGATCTAGCGTACGATCCACTCTGATCTTTCATCCCCAACGAAGTCACCCGCCTAATGGATAACTCGTTCTGCTACTCAGATACGATCTAGCGTACGATCCATTCTAATCTTTACCTCTCCAGAGGCAGCCTAATAGACGTTTCATTCTGCAATTCAGATACGATCTAGTGTATGGTCCATTCTGATCCTTTATCCCCAGCAGCGTATGACCCACTCTGAAGCTCTCATCATCAAACTTCCTGGATGGCATCTATAAGCCCATCTCCATCAAGTGCAAATTTTTGGGGCATTCTAAGTGTTCAATAATCTTCCACCTCCAGACCACGAATGGCGTACATACCATTCTAACTCTCTCGGTTCAAGAATATTGAACAGGGGCAGCTGTCATACCCCAAAATTTGCCCGTTAATATTACAAGGCATTTTTCAAGGCACTCCAACTTATTTTTCAAGGCATTGATCTTAAAGGAACAAAGACCTAGCTCACAGAAAGCCAAATCCAGAAAATGGCTCAAATTGGCATGCTCGCTAGGCGAGCAACTCCTTCGCCTAGCGAACCCTTCGCTACGCCACTCGCCTAGCGAAGCTTGCGAATACCAGAAAATTCTGGGCTTCATTCTGAGCCCATCAGGTCACAAAAACTATTATAAATAGCAGAGCTTCATTCAGAAAAAGAGGACAGAGGCAGACGGACAGAAACCCTAGCAAGGAAACCCTCACAGAAGCAACACAGCAAACCCTAAAGGCTAACCCAGAGAGTTCAGAGCAACCCTAAAGGAAACCCCGAAGGAAATTCATCTGCACCAAGGTTATCTCCGCCCAACTCAATCCGACGCCAACCCTAAGAGTGACTTGCCAATTCAAGGTTGCGATTCAATTGCAAACAGGTTTGCATTACTATTACCGCCTTATGTTCTTAATTTGCATATGGCATTATGATTGAATTTATAAAAATATCTTAAGTTTCACATGTGAATTTAAGTATGTATGAATATCTTGACTATTTAACCATGTAATTTCTGTGATGGATGCCATAGGGTGTGGAGCTTTTTGGAATTGTACTGTTATTACAACCCAGAACCCGCAGCCGCTCGCTAGCACATCGCTAAGCGAGCATGTAGCGAGCATTCGCTAAGCCTTCGCTAGGCGAGGCAGGAGCGAACGTGACAGTCGCCGATTTTTCTGTTCTGTTCTAGGCTTATCGGATCTGTTTTATTCTAACCATGTGTTATTTTGTCTGACATTCCTACCGCTATGTTCCTTTTATTTGGTGTAAGTCTCGATTGCACCCTGATTTGGTATTCTGACTTGTTTGCTGAATTTTGTAAGGGCTCACGTATTCTCGAGAAGGTAGCTTGCTGGGTATTCCACTTTATTTTTGGGATACCCTGGGGAAGATTCACCCTAATTACCTAATTGATTATAATATGGACCTAATTACCTGATTGATTACAACTACCTAATTGATTGTAAAATACTGCCTTTGAATATGTGATCTTGGACCCCTCTTTGTTGCCTTACGGTATTACGGTATTACGATCATGTCCCGCGAATGTGGGGATACACTTAGCAAAGACCCTTCGGTTAAATCATCATGTCCCTATAAGATAAATCATAGTCCCTCGGATGTTGCCTTCAAATATATGATTTTGTCCCTCGATGTCCCGTCGTTGTAGCCTACGGTTAAATGATGATCGCCCCTTCGAATGCTAAGGTATCCTTACAACTGTTGCTTTCAATGACCAATCGATGACCCTACGATGTCCCTTTTACATCCAAAGGATGAAACTACTTACTTCTCAATAGTAAGGACAGTTCTACCTTCATAAGGATAGGAAATGCCCATAAAGACCTTGGGTAGGTATAACTCTTAAATGCTGAATCACGACTCAAAATACTTTTTCACACCTCACATTTTGCAAAACATCTATTAGAAAATCACCACTTGGTATACATTCGTACTAGAATCATTACCAAGTTATATTTTTCTAAACAACTTTCAAGATTAAACGAGATAAATACTTTGTATACATTCATACAAGAATCATTACAAAGTTAAACTCTCTTCTCAAAACATTTTCTAAGCAATTCACAAACACTTTTTCAGACAAGAAAAATAACATAAGTGATCAAGCAATTAAGAGCCCATGGATAACCATGGATACAAAGGGTGCTAACACCTTCCCTTTGTATAATGTACCTCCCGAACCCAAAATCTAATTAAGGTCTTTCCTGTTCTTTTCCACCTTTCCTTATGGGATAAAAGAAAAGTCGGTGGCGACTCTTGCTATCCGCGACATTTGCTTTCCAAAGCAAAAACACACAAAGTCAGTTCACCGTATGACATAATCCACTAAGGGACTTCGCTGGGGATGTCTACAAGGACACTCCTGGGGAAGCAGCGGGACAAGGTATTACCGGTTACTGGGTAATAAGCTCAAGGAGACATGTGATCTGAACTCCAGGTATGAGGGTGAGAGATACAACATGCTCAGGAAGAGATGAATATCCAAGACCGGTATAAGGGTGAGAGATATCAAAACTTCAAAACATATGAGGAAAACCTAAAAGGTATACTTCAACTCAGGGATTCTGACTCCACAGAGGACAAAAAGTCATAATAGAGAGCAGAGAGGAAGGAACACCAGGGGTACCGGTTACTGGGCATATAATAGGTGACCAACCAAGGCGTGAATTGGGGAATATTCCCAAAACACTCATCATCCAAAAGAGGGCTAAAAGCAAACTCGATTACAGGATGGATATTCGACTCCACAAAGGGGATACAAATCTTACTCAACTGGGGAAGAACAAAAGCTTCGACCAAAGGGTGCATGAGATACATCATCTATTACCGTCAGAATGTAGATAATATACTCGCATGGGCGATTATCCACAACCGGTTACTGGGTTAATAAAGGATAAATCGACCGAAAAGAAAAGACATCGGGATACCGCAATTAGGTATATAATGATGACCAATTCAGGAGAGAAACAATCGTTACCAACAACAACAAGGTAGACGAGAGATGACCCGCTGGGGATAAATTGCGTAATCAGGGCAATTATCCAAGCAGATGAGGGGATATCATCACCGAATATTGGATGAAGATAACTGTCACCAATTAAAGATGAGCAAAAATAGTTACTCTGCAAAAAGGGAAGAAATAGGGTTTACAACTACCGGTATGAGGGTAGAGAAACACAGACTCCGCCGGGGATAATAATTACTAATTATTGAGCAATTATTCATTTACCACGGGGAAACAGGAAAAGAGTCTCAAGAGACCGATCTAGGATCAAACTAGATAGGCACACCAAATCAAGACTTGTCCCGGTGAGGATATAACTCAATGGGGAAAACCATCCCAGTATATGTGTTGGGAAGGAACAAAAGCAATCAACATCCACGAGGATATAACCCGGTGGGGAATATGGAAGAAAGGATAGACGCTTTCTGCCTATAGAGTTGACTCTATATGGAGAGATCAGACACACACGTCTGCTTGGGGAAGTATATCATCGAATAGCAGGAGACAGCAAACAACGATATATGGCAAACAATGCAACATGAATATCTGAATGTTATAATTATGCATGAATATGCATGGTTTATGTATGATGTATGCTGACAGACAGACATATCTAACACAACCAGGTCTAGGAATCAACCACCCGGTACTACATCTCAAGAGAGAAAGCCAAGTTCACCGGGGAGTATTCAATCTGCTGGGGATCAGAGATACCAGGAAGCAAAGAACTCTGCAGGGGATGAATCATCAATCATTCCAGCTGGGGACGAGAATTATCACAGACAAGGTCCACCACACCAACAACTCTAATGGGGAATCTATCCGAGGAGATAAAGGATTTATCGGGATCAACCACCAAATACCGCTCTTGCCCAAAGAGATCCAAGCTGCTGAGGAAGAAAGATTCCTATTCTGCTGAAGGGAAGAGAGGTGACTCTCAACAAGCAATCCACTTGGTAGGATAAACCACAAGGGGTTCCGGAGGGAGGAGATACAGTCATGCCAGGAATATGGACAAAAATCTTACCCTGTTGGGGATCGTACCACCCTTGGGAGAGCACTGAGGATCTCCTAAGTATCCTTTCGTCATTGTGAATGTTCACTTTGTTTAAAAATGAATTATAAAAAATTTGATCGTTTAAAACAATGATATTTTCTTAATCAAAACATGCAAAACATTTGTTGAATAGAAATAGATAAGAGTGCCAATAATTGGATAAAAGGCTCAAATTTATTTGATAGAATGGTAGTCTGCGAATGGCAAGACTCCATAGATCTTTACAAATTTGAAATTGGTGATATATATTGGAAAAAGGCTACATTGAACATAATGACCATTTCTCCACCAATTCTGAATCCGATGTATTTGAAGCTTTGGCTGATAATGAGCAAGAATCTCTGACGGATGACAGTTGTAGAACAAAGTCTTGTCAGGATGCAGTTACTTGCCAAATCCCTAATTTTTGCCTAGATTGCCCCAGGATGAGGTACTCAATCTAGCGGGATACATATATCATTATTATATATTTTTTGTGTCTCTAACTTTTGCCTGGATCTCCCTTTCGGGTTTTCAATCCACCGAGACGCTCATTTTTGCCTAAGCCGCCCTTTCGGGTTTTCAACTTAGCGAGCTATTCTGTTTTTATTTTTTAGGCGAAGTATTTCTTGACTGCATCTGAATTCACAGGACGAGTGAAATCCTCCCCATCCATAGTTGTAAGTATCAAAGCACCGCCTGAAAAGGCTCTCTTAACAACATACGGACCCTCATAGTTCGGAGTCCACTTGCCCCTGGAATCGGGCGCGAAAGACAAAACTTTCTTGAGCACAAGGTCACCTTCTCGGAACACACGAGGCTTGACCTTCTTATCAAAAGATTTCTTCATCCTCTGCTAATATAACTGACTGTGGCACATGGCAGTCAATCTCTTTTCTTCTATAAAGTTCAGCTGGTCATAACGACTCTGAACCCATTCAGCATCAGTCAACTTGGCTTCCATCAGGACTCTCATTGATGGGATCTCCACCTCTACTGGGAGTACAACCTCCATGCCATAAACAAGAGAGAAAGGGGTTGCCCCTGTTGAAGTGCAGATAGATGTACGATAGCCATGCAAAGCGAATGGCAACATCTCATGCCAATCTTTGTACGTAACAACCATCTTCTGGATAATTTTCTTGATATTCTTGTTAGCAGCTTCAACAGCCCCATTCATCTTGGGTCTGTAAGGAGAAGAGTTATGATGCGTGATCTTGAACTCACTACACAGTTCTTTCATCATCTTATTATTCAAGTTAGATCCATTATCAGTAATGATCTTATCTGGGACACCATATCGGCATATGAGTTGATTCTTGATAAACTTCACGACCACCTGCCTAGTCACATTAGCTTACGACGCCGCTCCAACCCACTTGGTGAAGTAATCAATTGCTACGAGAATAAATATGTGTCCATTGGATGCTTTCGGCTCTATCATGCCAATCATGTCAATTCCCCACATGGAGAAAGGCCATGGTGATGAGATTACATTCAGAAGTGTCGGGGGAATATGAATCTTATCCGCATAAATCTGACACTTGTGGCATTTCTTCGCAAATTTGCAGCAGTCAGACTCCATTGTCAGCCAATAGTAGCCTGCTCTCAACATCTTTCTAGCCATGGCATGTCCATTGGAATGAGTACCAAATGAACCCTCATGGACCTCAGTCATCAACAGGTCTGCTTCGTGTCTATCCACGCATCTGAGCAGAACCATGTCAAAATTTCTTTTGTAAAGCACTTCGCCATTGAGATAGAAACTACCTGACAATCTCCTCAAAGTCTTCCTATCTTTTACAGATGCCCCAGGCGGGTAACTCTGGCTCTGAAGGAAACACTTGATAATCATAATACCACGGCTTATCATCTTTTACTTCTTCTACTACAAATACATGAGCTGGTCTGTCCAAGCGCATCACGGTGATATTGGGGACTTCATTCCACAATTTAACCACAATCATTGAAGCAAGCGTAGCAAGAGCATCTGCCATCCGATTCTCATCTCGAGAAATATGATAGAAGTCAACCTCAGTAAAGAACGTTGAAATCCTCCTCGCATAATCTCTGTATGGAATGAGGCCAGGCTGATTCGTTTCCCATTCACCCTTAATCTGATTAACAACGAGGGCCGAATCACCATATACATCAAGATGCTTGATCCTTAGATCAATACATTCCTCCAATCCAATAATACAGGCCTCATACTCAGCCATATTATTCGTGCATTTGAAAGTTCGCCTTGCTGTAAAACGAATATGCGCGCCCTGAGGAGTAATAATCACGGCCCCAATACCATTTCCATACTGATTTACAGCGCCATCAAACACCATACTCCATCTGGAACCAGGCTCTGGCCCTTCATCAAGTGTAGGCTCATCGCAATCTTTCACTTTCAAATACAAAATTTCCTCATCCGGGAAGTCATACTGAACTGACTGATAATCTTCAATAGGCTGATGTGCCAAATGGTCAGCCAAGATACTACCTTTAATAGCCTTCTGAGCTCGATACTCAATATCATACTCAGATAACAACATCTGCCAACAGGCAATTCTCCCTGTTAAAGCAGGCTTCTCGAAGATGTACTTGATTGGATCCATTCTGGATATCAACCAAGTCGTATGATTTATCATATACTGGCGTAAGCGCTTAGCAGCCCAAGCCAAAGCACAACATGTCTTTTCAAGCATTGAGTATCGAGACTCAGAATCAGTGAACTTCTTACTCAGGTAGTAAATAGCATACTCCTTCTTCCCTGATTCATCTTGCTGACCAAGGACACAACCCATCGAGTCTTCAAGAACAGTCAGATACATGATCAAAGGTCTTCCCTCTACAGGCGGAGACAGAATCGAAGGCTCAGGCAGATATTCTTTAATACTGTCGAAAGCTTTCTGGAAATCCTCGGTCCAATCATGGGACTGATCTTTCCGAAGGAGCTTGAATATAGGAGCACATGTGGCAGTCATGTGGGATATGAATCTGGAGATATAATTCAAGCGGCCAAGAAAACCTCGGACTTGCTTCTCAGTTTTGGGCGCAGGCATCTCTGGTGTTGCTTTGACCTTTGCAGGATCAACCTCAATACCTCTTTCACTAACAATGAAGCCCAATAACTTTCCAGAACGGACTCCAAATGTACACTTGTTGGGATTCAGACGAAGCTTATATTTCCTCAAATGCTTGGAAAAGCTTCAACAAATGCTCTACATGTTCAACTTCCGTTCTTGACTTAGCAATCATATCGTCAACATATACCTCAATCTCCTTGTGCATCATATCATAAAACAAGGTGGTCATAGCTCGTTGATACGTGGCTCCGGCGTTCTTCAAACCGAAGGGCATCACTCAATAACAGAATGTTCCCCAAGGTGTGATGAATGTTGTCTTCTCCATATCCTCGGGTGCCATCTTAATCAGATTATATCCGGAAAATCCGTCCATAAACGAGAAGACATTGAATTTAGCTGTATTGTCTACCAACATATCAATATGTGGTAGAGGGAAATCATCTTTCGGACTAGCTTTATTCAAGTCTCTATAGTCCACACACATCCGGACTTTTCCATCTTTCTTAGGCACGAGCACAATATTGGCCACCCATTGAGGATATGTAGAAGTCACCAGAAACCCCGCATCGATTTGCTTATGAACTTCCTCTTTAATCTTCACTGCCATATCAGGATGAGTTCTTCTGAGTTTCTGCTTCACAGGCACGCACTCAGGCTTTAGAGGTAGGAAATGTTGCACAATATCAGTATCTAGACCAGGCATGTCTTCATATGACCAGGAAAAGACGTCAACATATTCTCGTAGCAACTTAATCAACCCCTTCTTAACAGATTCTTCCAGAAGTGCCCCAATCTTTACCTCTCGCACACAATCTTCAGACCCCAAGTTGACTGTTTCCAGATTCTCAAGATGCGGCTGAATGATCTTCTCTTCATGCTCAAGTAGCCTGGTGATCTCATCAGGAATCTCTTCAACATCATCTTCCTCTGCCTCAAATACAGGGAATTCAAAATTGGGAGATGGTGTTGGGTCATTATGTTCAATGGGTTTAGAAATCAACCTGCATAATGATTTTGGATATGAAAAGCTTTTAGAAATCAAACAAGGCAAATCATTATGCATATGAAAAAGATCGATTTTATTCTATTTTTTAGGGTTTTATGTGATCACCAATTTCATGCAAAAGCAAAAAGGGAAAATAAATGGAAAAACAAACATTTAACATGAATTTATTGAATGAAAATATCATTGTATTTATGCGCCAACAATGTCATAACTCCTCCTTTTGGCATGGGAGAAGGGTTTTCAAACAAAGTGATTATTACGTTGACTTATGGACAACTGTTGGAATATCCACAGCGACCCAATTGTTGCAGACCCCTCCAGGGATGATGAAATTGCCAAAATCCTCTGTATCTTCTTCTAAAACGGCAGCAGCCTCCTCATCTAGACCAGTGTGGATGAAACCTCCACTCTTGAATAACCCTTGCTTGTTGAAAGTACCAGAAGAAAAGCCTATGCCAGCCCGGGACTCGTTGTCTTCTAACTCAATCATTTTTCCTAAACCAGTGGTTGCACCACGCTTAATAGCCAACTTTGCATCTTTATAGGAAGTAAATGAAGGAGTTCTCTTCTCAATAGGCTCAGTAATAGATAACGCTTGGAAAGGAGTTCCAACTTCAGCCTCAACATCTATATAAGAGAAGGAGGACAAATGGCTAACCAGGAGAGCCCTTTCTCCCCGTACCACTACCAGCTTCTTGTTCTTCACAAATTTCAATTTCTGGTGTAGGGTGGATGTCACGGCGTCTGCCTCGTGAATCCATGGTCTGCCTAAGAGACAACTATACGATGGGTGAATATCCATAACCTGGAAGGTAATCTGGAAATCACTTGGTCCGATCTTGATTGGGAGATCAACTTCCCCAATCACAGCTTTATGAGACCCATCGAAAGCCTTCACAATTACTCCACTCTGCCTCATGGGAGGCCCTTGATATGATAGCTTTGAGAGAGTGGACTTTGGCAATACGTTCAATGATGACCCGGTGTCCACTAGTACATTGGACATGGCGTCGTCTTTGCAATCCATAGATATATGTAATGCCAAGTTGTGGTCTCTTGCTCTAAGTGATCCATTAGTCTTGAAATATTGGCTCTAGTGTAGTACCGGTGAGTCAGCTTGTCTTCAAAATAAATGAAGGACACAGAGTTAGACCACAGGGCAAGGGACCGGAAACAAAACCTGCTTATGCATATGATGCATGCAATGTTTGTGCATATGATTTGTTTTTTATTTCAAAGGAACTTTAGAGTTTTATTTGCAAATTCTGGAAATATTAAGCATTTTATCACATATGGAAATATCTCATCAAATAATATCAGGAAAAAGAAGTGCAGCATCGTCAATCATATACAAGAGAAAAGGAAAATAATCGTCTTATGGATCCCTAGAAACAATCATCTAAAGCTTGGGACACAGGAAGATAAGATGCGCGAAGCCTTTTCACCTCCCTCTCATAGGCTGCCTTCATATCGGCCTTCTGTTGAAAAGTATATCTTCGGCAAATATTTTTATATCGTATCCACAGAGATTGGTTGATATTACCGCCGTTCTATAATCCAAATGTTATAAGTTTAGAAAGTAACACGGTTGTTTTGTTTGTAAAATTATCTTGTGAGTAAATGTTAATAAAAACTGTAAAATGGTTTTAGTCAAGTATAAAAGCTTGGCAAGATTGGAGTTCACTATTTCAAATGCTTATGATTCCTTATGATAAATAAATAGATTCAAGATTATTGATGATGTTCAAGTATCCTCTCAAAGTCATTTATGTCTAAATGATATTGTGATAATCACTATATTGATCCTTAGACGATCTCTCCACCTAACTATCAATATAGCAATCTTTAATGCTTAATACCAAAGAAGAGTAATGAATAAATCTATCTCTACAACTTATTCACTACTTGAAAATATGTTTTATGTCAAGACTCAAATAATCTCTCTCGACAACTACTCAAATCTGGTTTTCAACTTAGGGTAAAAACAGTATTCAATACATCAACAATCTTTATCATACATATAAATCAAATGGAATACATAAACATATGAGAATAGCTACTACCTCCAATCTTGACAAAAGGGAGTTTAGCTCCTCATCATCATTGTTCAAAGCAGAAAGTTAAAGAAGAAAAACTCTGTTTTTCTCTCTTACAAAAAGCTCTCAATATCAATGTCTAATAGTGTATCTTTTCAATTCCCTAGCATAATGTATTTGTTTCTAACAAAAAAGGTTGACATTTCCCTAATTGGTATTTGTCATCTAAAGCAGAAAAGCAATTCCCAGGCAGACATCAAAATGGCAATAAACTTTTCCTGCAAAACAGCACTTTTGACCCTCAGTCAGCTTGCTGGATTCGCAGCCTTCACGGCGCGAAGGCAGTTCGCGGCGCGAACTGTTGCTTCTCCAGCTTCCTTGTTTGGCAAGCTTCCTCCAAGATGTGATGTTGCAATCCAAGGCCTTTCTTATCCCAAAATTCTACACAACTAACAAAAAGGTGAAATAACTATTCAAAACAAAATAAATTAAACCTAATTGCATTTATACAAAATAGTGAGAATAAAAGTGTGTAATTACATCAAAACTTGGTAAAAGGGACCAATAAAATGATATAAAAAGTAGTACTAATTGGTCCCTAACAACTCTCCCCAACTTAGCATTTTGTTTGTCCCTAAACAAAAGTTTCCACCCTCACAACCAAGACAATAACACAAAAGATTGGAACAAGGATTTACCAAGGACATTCAAATGGTTCAAAAGTGTTTGGCAATTTTTCTCAGTCCACCTATCTTAATTCTAGACAAAACATGAATAAGGAAATGGTTGAGTGCAAAAATCATTCCAATGGAATTCAAAACCATATATGTCAAAATTGAATCAAACTTACACACACATCATAATAATGATGAATAACATGAAGGGTTACTTTCACTCATCCAAGCAATTAAATCAACAACAACTCAAATCATGCGGTTATCACAACAAATACCAAATCATGTGAAAAATGAGAATCAAGAGGTCTTTCAAAGGTTGTAATGTGGCTTAGGTTACAAGAAAGGATATGATTAAGAGAATTTACAAAGTTGCCTATCCTAAGGGAGCATTCCCAAACATTCAACTCTACACAATTTCCTTTTCCTTGGTCCCTATCTTTTTCTTTTTCTTTTTCTTTTCAACTCCACACAACCATGAGCATTTTCTTTGCTTTTCTTTTTCTAATCTTTTTTCTATGCTCTATGGTTTCAAGGGTATTTTCTTTTTCTTGTTTCTTTTCAAACTTTCACCCTTTCATAACAATTCACTTTTCCAAGTTTCTAATCAACTTTTCACTTTACTCTCCCCAACTTTAGATTCCAAAACCAAATTTATTCAATAATGCTCCCTACTTAGACATAAGCAAAAGGCAAAATTTTCAACAACTCGATTTAAGGTTTCAATTGACACGAAAGAAATTAGGATTCATTTATTCCACAATTTTCAATTGATTTTTCATTGATCAATAAAATGAATCCTAAATTAAGCTCAAAGGGGTTTAACTAAGGATTATTCCTCACAAGGTTAGTTGATTCAAACTTTTTGGTCAAGTGGTTTTTCTCACAAACAATGCCTCTATCATTTTCAAAAAATTTACACACAAATAGCTTGATGCATGATTTAGCATGATAAGAATGAGTTAAAATAATGCTCGGTTTCCCGCTTTTTAGTGTACAATGGAAAGCTTCCTCACAAATGGTTAAGTCCTACTTTGATTCAAAGATGACATACATTTCAATGAGTTTATGAAATGGAATTTGCACAAACCATCAAACTACTCATGTTAAGTCTAGAAAGCGATAAAGTGTGCCTTGAAATGCCGACACTAATTCTTATCATCACCACTCGAAGTGTCCTATGCTTCTTTCTTTGCGATCATTTCTCGGTTGCTTAAAGCTTAACTTAAGAACAAGAACAATTAAACAAAAATGTTGGTAAACCACAATTTGATCAAAACACACTTAAATCTCAACTAGCATTCATGCAATTGTCAAAATACTAAAAAATAAAGTGCCAAAATAAAGTTATGGTGAACTAGAGCCACCCAAAGTACATCAAAAATTCTCAAAAACAAAAACAGAAATAGTACAAAGAAACTCAGAAATACAACAACTTCCCACTTCTCCGCATTCTCAATCCTCCTCCTCTTCGTCACCACCTACATTTCCAAGAACATCCTCCATCTCCTCATTTGGGTAAGCACTGCCTCCTACACCCCCCATAAAATTTGGCCTGCCCTCAGGCCAATTTGCATAAGCTGCATAGTCCGCTTGCGAAGGAAAAGTGCGTGCCTCTGGTGCCAGAAACGTGTTCTGGAATTGCTGCTGCATAGCATCGAAAAGAAATGATTGAGACCTCCTAGAGGCCTCAAAGCTCTCGCAACAGTAGTTGGCAAACGCCATCTGATCAAAGCCTGGGGTAGTGTGAGGTTGAGGTTGAGGTTGAGGTCTGGGTCTGGCTCAGGCTCTGGATGAAGAAGTTCCAGGTGCATCAGTCTTATCATTTTGGGTTTGCAGAAACCTGTTCAAATATGAGTCACTGATCACACTGGTGATCGAGAAGTGTACTTCCTCAGGGATGGGAACATTTGCCTTACGGCACAGCCCCATGATAAGTCCTGGATAAGCGAGTACACCAGCTTTGCCACCGAAATTGGTTCCGCTTAAAACTATCTTTCTCAGTTCGCCTGCAATGAGAGCTGCGACATCCACAGACTTCCCGACCATGATGCAGTACAATAGACACCCTACGTCCATAGGAATTGTGGTGGTGTGGCTTCTTGGTCGGATATTAGTCAACAGTAGCACCAGAAAAGCCCTAGCTTCCAAATTAAAATTTTCTCTTTTCCACAATTTCGGATGTCCTTGATCATTCAGTTCGTAGGATTTTCCGCTGAGACATAAGGTAGCATTGACCGCTTCCAGATTCCACCTGTTAGCTGCCTCCATGGTGCTGTACTCACAACACTCACCCTCTCCGAGAGTTAGGGGGGTACCCAGATAAGAATTAATGTCATCCCTTCCAAAGGAGACGATCTTGCCCCTTACCCTGGATCGGTAGATAAAAGCCGTACCCTCCTCGCGATGCATAGCATTCGCATAAAATTCTCGAACAATATCGTAGTTGATTGCTGCTTCTGGTTCGCACAACTTCATCCACTTTCGTCATTCAAAAGCAGCAACCACGTTATGATACACCCCGGTTGGAGCCAGCCAGATAAACCTCTCAGGCAAAATGGTTCTCTTAATGAGGCTCTCGAATCGTGCCTCGTGTTCATCACTTATGAACTTTCAGAATGAACGGGCTTGAGGAGGTGCCATGGTTTTAGTTCTCTTGGACATCTGCAATCAATACCAGAACAACCACAGAACAGACATGAACAGGATTAGCAAAATCAACACAAAAACATGGTGCTGGAATTCACAGTTCGCGGCGCGAACTCTGCGAATCTAGGAAATCTCCCAGAGCTTCCTAGGGTTCCACAAATGGGGAGTAATCTACTCCCAATCAGTTAAAGTTCTCAACTCTACCCTAATCCTATTCTAAATCAAACATGTAAAGCGTTTTCAAGCGGTAATCAACAGAAAAATTTGATTTCTAACCAACCCTAATGAAAAACCTAAAGAGGGATTGGAAAAGAGAAATTGAAGAGTAAATACCTTATGAATCGCTAAAGCTTGCTAAAAGATGAAAATTTGAACAATGGAAACTGAAGGATTTTAAGATTTGGTGGGATTTTGAGAGTGGGGTGAAAGCGCGGCAAAGTTGGTTTGAAATGAGAAATGTTTGAAATGAAAAAGAAATGACCTAAACAGAATTTAAGTGATTCTGTCACGCAGAGTTCGCGGGGCGAACAGTGTTCGCGGCGCGAACAGCAGAAAACAGAATCACTCAAAATTTTTCATTCAGTTCGCGGCGCGAACAGGGGGTCAAGGCGCGAACTGCAAAAAACAGAACTTAAGAATTCTAAAACTTTAACAGAGCTAAAAATCACACAACAGAGAAAATTAAAATGCAAACTAACAATGTTGGATTGCCTCCCAACAAGCGCTTTGTTTAACGTCGTTAAGAGCTCGACGGTACCTCAATTAGCCTGGTCCAGATAAGGAAATGACACACACATCACGGTTTATGTCACCGCTATGATAGACTTTCAGTCTTTGACCATTGACAGTCCAGCTCTCTTGTGACTTTGGATCCTCTATCACAATGGCTCCATAATTCCGTACTTCCTTGACAACAAATGGTCCTGACCACTTCGACTTCAACTTACCAGGAAATAACTTCAACCTTGAGTTAAAGAGCAATACCATCTGTCCAACATGAAACTCCTTATGACGGACCTTTCCATCATGGTATGCCTTTACCTTTTCCTTGTACAACTTATTAGAATGATATGCATCGTTCCTTAATTCCTCCAATTCATGGAGTTGACCTTTCCTTCTTTCTCCAGCTAGAGTGGAGTCGAAATTCAAGAACTTAAGAGCCCATAGTGCTCTATGCTCCATTTCCACTGGAAGATGACAAGTCTTCCCATACACCATTTGAAACGGAGTCAGCCCAATAGGTGTTTTGTAGGCAGTACGATACGCCCACAAAGCTTCATCCAGTTTTAAGGACCAATCTTTTCTTGAATCCGAGACTGTTTTCTCAAGGATCCGTTTGACTTCCCGGTTTGAAACCTCAGTTTGACCGTTCGCTTGTGGATGGTAGGGAGTGGTCACCTTGTGCTTTACACCATAATGTTGCAGAACTTTTTCTAAGGGTGTATTGCAGAAGTGTGAGCCTCCATCACTTACCAACACTCTAGGCACACCAAAATGTGAAAATATGTTCTTCTTTAAAAATTTAATCACAGTTTTGGCATCGGCCTTAGGTGAGGCAATTGCTTCCACCCACTTCGAAACATAATCAACAGCTACTAGTATGTACTCATTTGAGAAAGAAGAGGGGAATGGGCCAACGAAGTCAATACCCCAACAATCAAAAACTTCCACTTTTAGCATGTTGGTTAGAGGCATTTCATCCCGTTTTCCTATTCCTCCACTCCGTTGGCAAGTATCACAACTCTTCGCATGTTCGTGCGCATCTTTGAATAAAGATGGCCAATAAAAACCCGATTGGAGTACTTTAGTGGCTGTTCTCAAACCACTATAGTGACCTCCATACGGAGAGTTGTGACAGTGCCAAAGAATGTCTCTTGACTCCTCAATTGTTACACACCTTCTCAAAATATTGTCTGCTCCTACTTTAAATAGATAGGGATCATCCCAAACATAATATTTTGCATCTGCCAAGAATTTCCTTCTTTGATTGCAAGTGAGGTCTTCCGGTGTTAAACCAGTTGCTTTGTAATTAGCAAAATCAGCAAACCAAGGCCTCACTTGAATCGCATAAAGTTTTTCATCTGAAAATTCTTCTCTCACCTCTTCTTCTTTGTTTGTAATTTCTACATTGACCAAACGAGACAAATGATCTGCCACCAAGTTCTCGGAACCTTTTTTATCCCGAATTTCTAGATCAAACTCTTGTAATAAAAGGATCCAACGAATAAGCCTTTGTTTTGAATCCGGCTTGGTAAGCAGATATTTTATCGCTGAGTGGTCAGTGTAGATTATAACTTTTGAACCAATCAAATAAGCTCTAAATTTTTCCAATGCATATACTATGGCTAGTAATTCCTTTTCAGTTGTTGCGTAATTAACTTGTGCTTCATTAAGCACCTTACTAGCATAGTGTATGGCATGGAAAACTTTATCGCTTCTTTGTCCTAACACCGCACCAACTGCATAATCGCTAGCATCACACATGAGTTCAAAATCAAGGTTCCAGTTTGGTGCTACGATTATTGGTGCGGTGACCAACTTTTCTTTCAAATATAAGAAAGCTTTAAGACATGACTCATCAAAAAGAAAAGGCGTACCTTTGTTGAGCAAATTGCTCAATGGCTTTGCGATCTTTGAAAAATCTTGTATGAATCTCCGGTAGAAACCGGCATGTCCTAGAAAGTTTCTTATCCCTTTAATGTTAGTTCGAGGTGGCAGTTTCTCAATAACCTCCACCTTGGCCTTGTCCACCTCTAACCCTTCAGAAGAAATCTTGTGACCAAGTACTATACCCTCAGTGACCATAAAATTGCATTTTTCCCAGTTGAGCACTAGGTTGGTCTCCACGCATCTCCCCAGAACTACATCAAGGTGTTTTAAGCACAATTCAAAAGATGATCCATAAACAGAAAAATCATCCATGAACACCTCAATGCATTCTTCTATCAAGTCTGAAAATATAGCTTGCATACACCATTAAAATGTGGCCGGTGCATTACATAATCCAAAAGGCATTCTTCGGTAAGCAAAGATGCCAAAAGGACACGTAAAAGTTGTCTTCTCATGATCTGCCGGGTTTACTGAAATTTGATTATACCCCGAATATCCGTCCAAGAAACAGTAGAAATTTTTGCCGGCGAGCCTCTCCAACATTTGATCCATGAAGGGTAGTGGGAAATGATCTTTCCTTGTGGCTTGGTTCAACCTTCTATAGTCGATACACATTCTCCACCCTGTCACTGTTCTTGTCGGAATCAACTCATTTTTATCATTTTTGATCACCGTCATTCCGCCTTTCTTGGGGACCACTTGTACCGGACTCACCCATGCACTATCAGATATAGGATAAATCATTCCGGCTTCCAATAGTTTGACAACTTCTTTCCGGACCACCTCTTTCATTGATGGATTCAGACGCCTCTGAGGTTGCGCAAGTGGTTTGAAATTCTCCTCCATCATGATTTTATGCATGTAATAGGCCGGACTAATACCCTTCAAGTCGGATAACACCCACCCTATCGCACCTTTGTTCTTTTTCAATACTTGAATCAACTTGTCTTCCTCTTGCGTGGACAATGTGTTGCTTATAATCACGGGTTTAGTACACTCGTCTCCAAGAAACACATACTTCAAGTGTGACGGAAGCATTTTCAACTCTAACTTTTGCTCTTCCGTTTTCTTCTTTGTATCCAAATCTTCCATTAATTCTTCTTGATAGGCCAGCTCACCACAAGATTCTAGCTCGTGCAACATTGCTTCGATCTCTCGTTCCTCATTGTCGGTTAACACATTGTATGCTCCGATAAGGGATCTTTCTAGAGGATTAGAAATATGAATTTGATTCGCGACCTCCACTACTTCCTCTTCAATTGCATCGATTCGGAAAGAATCATGCTTGTCGGTTGGATGTTTCATTGCTTCGAAAAGATTAAAAGTCACCTCTTCATCTTGCACTCTCACCTTCATTAGCCCATCATCTATGTCGATCATCATCCGAGCTGTCTTCATAAAAGGTCTTCCAAGAATTAGGGGTACATCACGGTCCTCATCCATCTCTACTATTACAAAATCCACCGGAAATAAAAATTTGTCCACTTTCACAAGCATGTCTTGGGCGATTCCGTATGGTGAGGTGGTAGACTTGTCGGCTAGTTGTAGAGTCATTCTTGTCGATTTAATCTCAACATTCCCCAATCTTTTTACAATGGAGAGGGGGATTAAATTTATACTAGAGCCCAAGTCAATCAACCCATTTCCAACATATGTGCTTCCAATGGTTACTGGTAGAACAACCCGGCCCGGATCGGACTCCTTCCTTGGGAGAGTCTTTTGGATGATGGCGCTACACCGTGCATCAAGCAATATGGTCTCATCTTCCACGTGTCGCCTTTTCTTGGTAAGAATGTCCTTCATGAATTTAGCATACCGTGGCATTTGTTCTAATGCATCAGCAAATGGAATGTTGATTTGGAGTTGCTTGAAGATGTCCATGAACCGTGCATAATGCCTAGCATTGTCCTTCCTTGATGGAGCATGTGGATAGGGTAGATGTTGAGTTGGAATGACGCTCACCCCTTTCTCAGATTTCTTCTTCTTCTTTGATTCAGCATCTTTTTTCCCTTCCAGATCAATTTGCTGCTCAGTTGGCAAAACCTGCTGTTTTCGCGGCGCGAAGGTGGTTCGCGGCGCGAACTGAGCATTTCCAGTAGCATTTTCCCTTTCACCAACTATGTCTTTTTCTTCCAGCATCCCATCAGTGATGTTCTCTTCTACAATCTCTTCACCTTTTTCACTTACCAACTCTTTACCACTCCTTGTGACAATTGCTTTGCAATGCTCCTTTGGATTCGGTTGAGTGTTAGCAAAGAAAGAAGGCCCTGCGTTTTGTTCCGACAGTTGCTTCGCGAGTTGGCCTACTTGATTTTCCAGATTTTTAATTGCTGCTTCGTTACTCTTCTGATTTGCCATGGAAGCTTGCATGAATTGTTGAAGAGTGTCTTCTAGCTTGGAATTTCCTCCTTGCGACTGCTGTCCTTGAGAGTTTGGATGTTGGTAAGGACTTTGCTGCTGAAAATTCTGATTGTTGAACCTTGACGGTTGATAGCCTTGATTGTTTCTTGGTTGGTAGCCTTGATTGTTAGGCTGTTGTCTTTGATAGCCCTGATTTTGATTGTTCACATAACTCACTTCTTCTTGGGGTGGAGGACAAAAACCAGTAGGGTGATCCCCTTGACATAATTCGCAACATGCTACTTGATGCTGAACTTGAAACCCTTGAATCTCTTTTATTTGCTGTGGAAGCTTGGCCATTTGTTGAGTGAGAAGCTCCACTTGTTGAGAGATTAGCTTGTTTTGAGCAAGGATGGCATCATTGGTATTCAACTCAAGAACTCCCGGCTTACGTTGTGAAGTGCTACGATCATGTTGACCTTGATGATCATTGAGGGCCATCCGTTCAATAATGACTTTAGCTTCTTCCGCAGTTTTTGACATAAGCGAGCCACCCGCGGTGGCGTCCAGAAGTGTCTTGTGAGTTGATTGGAGCCCATTTAAAAAAATATGGATTTGAGTGAGCTCATCAAAACCATGTCCCTTGCATTTTCTCAACATTGATTTGAATCTTTCCCAAGCTTCATTTAGAGACTCGTTGCCTCCTTGAGTGAATACCGCAATAGCCGTTTTGGCTTCCATGAATCGGGATTGAGGGAAGTATCTTTCTAAGAACTTTTCTTCTAACAAATTCCAATCCGTCATCACTCTCGGTGCTTGATCAAGGTACCACTCTTTTGCCTTTCCCACTAAGGAGTGTGGGAACATCCTCTTGAATAGTGCCTCTTCACTCGTTTCATCTATTCCCGTAGAACCCGCAATCTCATAAAATTTGATGAGATGGGTATACGGATCTTCATGATCCATTCCGGTGAATGGATTTGCATAGAGAAGTTGGAGGATTCCGGTCTTCATCTCCGTATTTCTTCCTCCACGGGCAAATTGAGCATTTCTTCGTGGACTATTAGCGGATATTTCGGTACGATTGTCATCCGCCATGTTTCCATCACAAGCCTCTACAACCACTTCTTCGATTGGAATAAGTGCGGAAGTAGATGCTTCTTCTCTCCGGTTCCTCTCTTCGGCTAGTTTCCTTCTTCTTCGTGTTTTGCTATTGAGCTTCCGAAGTGTTCTTTCAATTTCAGGATCGAATTGAAGTTGCTCCTCGGTTGCTCTTCCCCGCATGCACTAGAATCTACAAAACTAACAAACCAAGTGAAACAAAAGAGAGATAATAATAAATGTAACACAACTTAAAACAAAGAATTATTGTAATGCTTGTAATATCGACACCAATCCCTGTAGGTGTTTAATTGGCTGCATTATATGGTAAAACACTAGATGGGTACTAATGTCTTGACTGATGTCATGACATGTATGTGTGACTACATTGTAGTTACTGCAGGACTAGCTAACACAGGATTTATTGAATGTCAAACTGGATGCTGTGACATTCATACCTGTCAACAGATACTAAGGAATAGAACAGCAGGTGTTCTGTTAGAACTTAGTATTTATTTCCAGTCTGGTTATCAAGGAAAGACCAGACCTGGCATAAGGCCTACAGACTGAATGTCAAACTGGATGTTATGACATTCATCATTGACAGCAGCTACTGAACATTAGACAGAGTGGTGTTCTGCTATACTTCAGCATGTAACTTAGTTTGTTCTTCAAGAGAATAACAGAACTAACTTAAGGCCAAATGTGTAAATGTTAAGTCGGACACCTTGACATTTATTAATGTAAGCTGTTACTGTAGTATGGTCTTTTTGATCATGTACAGGTCAGCAAAATTGTACAGTCTGTTTTCTGGAAAAACAGACTCAGCATATGGACCTTGATGTCAAGCTGAATGTCGTGACATTCATGCCTGACAGCATATGCTATATTGTAGGTTGTTTAGTTTTCTGTTTCAGCTTTTTCTCAGGCTATTCTTCAGGGATTCAACAACTGAGAGAAAATCCAGGAAATCAACAACCAAGCTACATTCAATGAACCTAACAAATAGCCTATTTGTTAGTAACCTAAATGTTGAATTTATGGGAACTCGCGTGACCTTAAATTCAGGAGAGTACAGGTGCAAAAGCCCAGGATACTGCAATATAAAAGGAAGGCGTTCCTTCATTCAGTTTCAGGGATTTTGAGGCGTGAAGATTTTGTGTGTCCATCATACTTCACTGCTGTATTTTTGTGAGTCTTGTATTAGACGTATCTTGTAAGCCAAGCCATTATCAAGTAGATGAGAGCTTTGGCATAAGGTGTTCATTGAGTTGTAAGTGTTGTGTCACTCAAAGCTTTTAAGCGTGAGTGCTGTGTATCTTGATTAAAGCTGTGAAGCACAATCAAGAGTTGTTTGAAGTGTGACTTCAACTTGTCTTTAATATTGTTTAAAGATAGTAATCACTGAGGTGATTGAGGGGGAGTGAGTAGGAACTCTGATCTTAGGTTAAGATTGAAATTGCATTGGGTAGTGATTAAGTGATAAGTTGTAAACGGGTGAGTTTAGCTTTGAATTGATACTACTAATAGTGGATTTCCTCCCTGGCTTGGTAGCCCCCAGATGTAGGTCATGTTGGAATGAACTGGGTAAACAATTACTTGTGTTATTTACTGCACTTACTGTTAAGTTCTGCATAATTCCTGTCTGTGCAGAATTGGATGTCATAACAACCAGTGTGACATTCAAAGTCTGATAACTAGAATTTCAATTGGCATCAGAGCAGGCACCCTGCCTGTGAATTTCTGGGTGAGATCTAGGGAAGTTACTTTCTAGTACCATGGACAAGGATTTAGGACACTCAAACAGACCACCCATGTTGGATGGCTCTAATTATGATGACTGGAAGCCTCGTATGATAGCCTTCTTAAGGTCTCTAGACAGCAAAGTCTGGAGAGCTGTCAACAAAGGATGGGAACATCCAATGAGGACAGGTGAAGATGGAGTCAGTGTGCAGATTCCTAAAGAAGAGTGGGACAAGGAGCAAGAGGCATTAGCTCTTGGAAATTCCAAGGCCTTGAATGCATTGTTCAATGGAATCAGCAAGAACATCTTCAGGCTGGTACACCACTGTGAACTAGCTAAGGAAGTTTGGGATACCCTCAAGGTAACTCATGAAGGTACTTCCAAGGTGAAGATGTCCAAACTTCAGATGCTGACCACCAAGTTTGAAAATCTGAGGATGAAAGAGGATGCGACTATTCATGACTTTCACATGAATATTCTTGAAATTGCAAACACCTCTGGTGGACTAGGTGAGAAAATGGCTGAAGAGAAACTTGTAAGAAAGATTCTCAGGTCCTTGCCTAAGAGATTTGCTATGAAGGTCACAGCCATAGAGGAGGCGCAAGACATCTGCAACATGAAGGTGGATGAGCTCATTGGCTCCCTCCAAACCTTTGAAATGGGCTTGGGTGAGTATGCTGAGAAGAAGAACAAAAGCATAGCTTTTGTATCTAATGCTGAAGAGGAGTCAGAAGCAGGATATACTGGAGGTGATGAAAGTATATCAGAAGCCTTAGCCATGCTTGGGAGACAGTTCAACAAGTTCGTGAAGAAGATTGATCAAAGAGGTAGACCCAATGTCAAGAACATCCCGTCTGACATTAAGAAAAGATCAACTTCTGATGAGAAGTTCAATCACGGCAAGGGAATCCAGTGTCATGGTTGTGAAGGGTATGGACACGTCAGAGCTGAATGCCCTACTTACCTCAAATTGCAAAATAAGGGTTAGCTATCACATGGTCTGAAGGAGACTCTGAAAGTGAATCTGAAGGAGAATCTGCCAAACATGTCACTGCACTAACCAGTGTTTGTGCCTCTGAAGATGACTCAAGTGCAGATGAACTGACCTTTGATGAACTTGCAGCAGCCTATAAGAAGTTGTGTTCCACCAGTGCAGAAGTGCGTGCACAAGGAGAAAAGCAAAAGAAACTCATCAAGGAACTGGAAGATGAGAGACAGAAGCAATTGTCTGTCATAGAGGGTCTAAATGGTGAGATAACCCTGCTGACCTCCAAGCTGAATCAGATGACTAAATCCATCAGAATGATGAATAAGGGAACTGACACCTTGGAAGAGATTCTAAAGGTGGGACAGCAGTCTGGAACCAAATCTGGCCTTGGATTTGGGAAAAGATCCTCAACTGAACACAAACGCCCAAAGGCTAAAGTTCAAAAGTTCAAGCGGAAGTCAAAGCCAATGTCTCAACATCGAGGAACTAGGATGAATGATCATCAGAAGAGGAAATACCAGGAGTGGAAGTGTCACCACTGTGGTAGGCTTGGGAATATAAAAGCCTTCTGCTACTGGATTCATGGTTTCCCTAACCAAGCCTTGCATGTTAAGCCTAAGCATAAAACACATAAGCGCTATGTTCCCATTAAGAAGCAACAATGGTATGCTAGGATAGCACACACTGCTCTAAGGGCTTCTACCAGAGAAGACTGGTACTTTGACAGTGGATGCTCAAGACATATGACTGGTATGGAAAATCTACTGGTAGATATTCAACCTCACACTACCAGCTATGTGACCTTTGGTGATGGTGCCAAAGGAAAAATAAAAGGTGTGGGCAAACTGGACTGTTCTGGAGTGCCAAAACTGAATAATGTGCTGTTAGTAAGAGGACTAACTGCAAACCTCATCAGCATAAGTCAGCTGTGTGATCAAGGGTTTCATGTTCAGTTTACTAAGGAGCTATGCATTGTGACAAATGGTGACAATCAGGAAGTTATGAGAGGAACCAGGTCCAAAGATAACTGCTACATGTGGGAACCTGAAGTCTCTAACTTTTCCACAATATGCTCCTCAGCCAAGGAAGAACAGGATGTGAAGCTGGGGCATAGACGTCTTGGACATCTCCACTTACGGGGAATGAAGAAGATTATATCCAAGGAAGCAGTCAGAGGAATTCCAAAGCTTCTGATTGATGAAGGAAGAGTCTGTGGAGAATGCCAGGTGGGCAAGCAAACCAAGATGTCACATCCGAAGTTGGGACATCCCACAACCTCCAGAGTTCTGGAACTGTTGCACATGGACCTAATGGGACCTATGCAGGTTGAAAGTCTTGGTGGGAAGAAATATGCATACGTGGTGGTGGATGACCATTCCAGATACACGTGGATAAGCTTCATCAGAGAGAAGTCAGATACATTTGATGTCTTCAAAGACCTGTGCATAAGACTTCAAAGGGAAAAGGACAGTTGTGTGGTCCGGATTAGAAGTGATCATGGTACGGAGTTCAAGAATTCCAAGTTTGATGAGTTTTGCTCGTCTGAAGGAATAAGTCATGAGTTCTCCTCCCCTATAACTCCTCAGCAGAATGGAATAGTTGAAAGAAAAAATAGAACTATTCAAGAATCTGCCAGAGCAATGATTCATGCAAAGAAGCTCCCCATGCACTTCTGGGCTGAAGCAATGAATACCGCATGCTATGTTCACAACAGAGTCACCTTGAGAAAAGGAACCTCCTCCACTCTATATGAAATATGGAAAGGCAGAAAACCCACTGTGAAGTACTTTCATATCTTTGGAAGTAAATGCTACATTCTCACAGATCGTGAACAGAGAAGGAAGCTAGATCCCAAAAGTGATGAAGGTATATTTCTGGGATACTCCACTAACAGCAGAGCCTACAGAGTGTTCAACTACAGGACCAATGTCCTGATGGAATCCATAAATGTCATTGTGGACGACAAAGAGGAAGGAACCGATGTCATGGAGGATGTTGAAACATTCCTTGACAGTTCAACTGACAGTCCAGTCAAGTCTGAAGAAGTACAGGAACCTCCTCCTAAATGTGAAGTAGATGTAACCACCAAAGTGCCATCTATCAGAATTCAGAAAGACCACCCTAAGGATCTTATCATAGGGGATCCCACCAGTGGTGTAACTACCAGGTCAAGAGGAATAAACTCAAATTCCTGCTTTGTATCCAAGGTTGAACCAAAGAATGTGAAAGAAGCCCTGACTGATGAATACTGGATCACTGCCATGCAAGAGGAACTTGAGCAGTTCAAAAGGAATGAAGTCTGGGAACTAGTTCCAAGACCTGAAGGGACCAACATCATTGGTACCAAGTGGATCTACAAAAACAAATCTGATGAGAAAGGAGTAATTACTAGGAATAAAGCAAGACTAGTAGCTCAAGGATACACTCAAGTTGAAGGGGTAGATTTTGATGAGACATTTGCTCCTGTGGCTAGGCTTGAGTCCATCAGATTGCTGTTGGGGGTAGCATGCATCCTGAAGTTTAAGCTATTCCAAATGGATGTGAAGAGTGCATTCTTGAATGGCTACCTGAATGAGGAAGTCTATGTGGAACAACCTAAAGGGTTCTGTGATCCTAACCAACCTGAGCATGTATACAAGTTGAGGAAAGCCTTGTATGGGTTGAAACAAGCTCCTAGAGCATGGTATGAAAGGTTAACCGAATTTCTGACCTCAAATGGATACAGAAAGGGTGGCATAGATAAAACCTTGTTTGTGAAGGATGAAGAAGGCAAAATCATGATAGCTCAAATCTATGTTGATGATATAGTCTTTGGTGGAATGTCAGAACAAATGGTTCAAAATTTGTTCACCAGATGCAGTCTGAGTTTGAAATGAGTCTAGTGGGAGAACTGACCTATTTCCTTGGAATGCAAGTAAACCAAATGGAGGACTCTATGTTTCTCTCCCAAAGCAAGTATGCCAAGAACATAGTTAAGAAGTTTGGTATGGATAATGCTAGGCACAAGAGGACTCCTGCTCCCACTCATCTGAAGTTGACCAAAGATGATGGAGGGCCTAGTGTTGATCAATGCTTGTATAGAAGCATGATAGGTAGTATGCTGTACCTAACTGCAAGTAGACCTGACATTTCTTATGCAGTTGGAGTGTGTGCCAGATATCAAGCAGAGCCTAAGGTGAGCCACTTGAATCAAGTCAAACGGATTCTCAAGTACATCAATAGGACCTGTGACTATGGGATGCTGTATTCACATGGGTCTGAGCCTGTCCTATCTGGGTACTGTGATGCTGACTGGGCTGGGAGTGCTGATGACAGAAAAAGCACATCAGGTGGATGCTTCTTCTTAGGAGACAACCTCATATCTTGGTTCAGCAAGAAGCAGAATTATGTTTCTCTGTCCACTGCAGAGGCTGAATACATAGCTGCTGGAAGCAGTTGTTCCCAACTGGTTTGGATGAAACAGATGCTCACTGAGTACAATGTCACTCAAAATGTCATGACATTGTTCTGTGATAATCTCAGTGCCATCAATATCTCCAAGAATCCCATCCAACACAGCAGGACCAAACATATTGACATTAGGCATCACTTCATCAGAGATCTGGTGGAAGACAAGGTGATCACTTTGGAACATGTAGCCACGGATCTTCAACTGGCTGACATATTTACAAAGGCTCTGGATGCTACTCAGTTTGAAAACATAAGGAGCAAACTGGGAATATGTCTCTCTGAGACCTTATAGCAACCACTGATGGTTGGGATAAATTGTTTAATATCTCTGCCTATTAAACAATTCATACTAGGCCATGATTGGTCAACAGATCATAGCTATGCTACTTGCAACAAGGGTGGATACAAGAGGGTAAGGAGACACCCTACTGTGAGAAGGCCAATGTACCTGCAGGAGTTCAAGGATGTTGTTCATGCAGGAGTGGTTCTGGATGTCAGAAAAAAATCATGGCATCTGATATGGTGGTACCTACTGTAAAGAAAAAGTGGGTGATTACTTGATCAAAGTTGTGAAGCAAGATCAAGTGGATGGTAACTTGGTTGAAACTGTGAAGTAAAACCAAGTCTGTAACTCTGTCGTTATTCTCTGGTTATGTTGTTGGCTTTGGCAACATTTTTGACAAAAAGGGGGAGTAACCCCTGACAAACAGAGTGGGTGCCTCTACAACAGACACTCATGGGTCTCTACAACAGACTCTCAGGACGACAGATTCCTCCCCTGCAGCGATTGTGTGTGAAGTTTTTGTTTAACTTCTGTATGTGTGTGAGTGTGCTGCCACTCTGAGTGTATTAGCTAGTATTAATTCCTGCTAGGTGTGTGATTCCGCTGCTATGAACTCTGTTATGGGGATCAAAGTGTTTTAGCCAAAAATTTGCCAAAGGGGGAGTTTGTAGGTGTTTAATTGGCTGCATTATATGGTAAAACACTAGATGGGTACTAATGTCTTGACTGATGTCATGACATGTATGTGTGACTACATTGTAGTTACTGCAGGACTAGCTAACACAGGATTTATTGAATGTCAAACTGGATGCTGTGACATTCATACCTGTCAACAGATACTAAGGAATAGAACAGCAGGTGTTCTGTTAGAACTTAGTATTTATTTCCAGTCTGGTTATCAAGGAAAGACCAGACCTGGCATAAGGCCTACAGACTGAATGTCAAACTGGATGTTATGACATTCATCATTGACAGCAGCTACTGAACATTAGACAGAGTGGTGTTCTGCTATACTTCAGCATGTAACTTAGTTTGTTCTTCAAGAGAATAACAGAACTAACTTAAGGCCAAATGTGTAAATGTTAAGTCGGACACCTTGACATTTATTAATGTAAGCTGTTACTGTAGTATGGTCTTTTTGATCATGTACAGGTCAGCAAAATTATACAGTCTGTTTTCTGGAAAAACAGATTCAGCATATGGACCTTGATGTCAAGCTGAATGTCGTGACATTCATGCCTGACAGCATATGCTATATTGTAGGTTGTTCAGTTTTCTGTTTCAGCTTTTTCTCAGGCTATTCTTCAGGGATTCAACAACTGAGAGAAAATCCAGGAAATCAACAACCAAGCTACATTCAATGAACCTAACAAATAGCCTATTTGTTAGTAACCTAAATGTTGAATTTATGGGAACTCGCGTGACCTTAAATTCAGGAGAATACAGGTGCAAAAGCCCAGGATACTGCAATATAAAAGGAAGGCGTTCCTTCATTCAGTTTCAGGGATTTTGAGGCGTGAAGATTTTGTGTGTCCATCATACTTCACTGCTGTATTTTTGTGAGTCTTGTATTAGACGTATCTTGTAAGCCAAGCCATTATCAAGTAGATGAGAGCTTTGGCATAGGGTGTTCATTGAGTTGTAAGTGTTGTGTCACTCAAAGCTTTTAAGCGTGAGTGCTGTGTATCTTGATTAAAGCTGTGAAGCACAATCAAGAGTTGTTTGAAGTGTGACTTCAACTTGTCTTTAATATTGTTTAAAGATAGTAATCACTGAGGTGATTGAGGGGGAGTGAGTAGGAACTCTGATCTTAGGTTAAGATTGAAATTGCATTGGGTAGTGATTAAGTGATAAGTTGTAAACGGGTGAGTTTAGCTTTGAATTGATACTACTAATAGTGGATTTCCTCCCTGGCTTGGTAGCCCCCAGATGTAGGTCATGTTGGACTGAACTGGGTAAACAATTACTTGTGTTATTTACTGCACTTACTGTTAAGTTCTGCATAATTCCTGTCTGTGCAGAATTGGATGTCATAACAACCAGTGTGACATTCAAAGTCTGATAACTAGAATTTCAATCCCCGGCAACGGCGCCAATTTGTTGAAAAGTATATCTTCGGCAAATATTTTTATATCGTATCCACAGAGATTGGTTGATATTACCGCCGTTCTATAATCCAAATGTTATAAGTTTAGAAAGTAACACGGTTGTTTT
Source organism: Lathyrus oleraceus (assembly GCF_024323335.1). Lineage (NCBI taxonomy): Eukaryota > Viridiplantae > Streptophyta > Magnoliopsida > Fabales > Fabaceae > Lathyrus > Lathyrus oleraceus. The sequence continues at coordinate 236,615,582 of NC_066582.1, forward strand.
GTTTGTAAAATTATCTTGTGAGTAAATGTTAATAAAAACTGTAAAATGGTTTTAGTCAAGTATAAAAGCTTGGCAAGGTTGGAGTTCACTATTTCAAATGCTTATGATTCCTTATGATAAATAAATAGATTCAAGATTATTGATGATGTTCAAGTATCCTCTCAAAGTCATTTATGTCTAAATGATATTGTGATAATCACTATATTGATCCTTAGACGATCTCTCCACCTAACTATCAATATAGCAATCTTTAATGCTTAATACCAAAGAAGAGTAATGAATAAATCTATCTCTACAACTTATTCACTACTTGAAAATCTGTTTTATGTCAAGACTCAAATAATCTCTCTCGACAACTACTCAAATCTGGTTTTCAACTTAGGGTAAAAACAGTATTCAATACATCAACAATCTTTATCATACATATAAATCAAATGGAATACATAAACATATGAGAATAGCTACTACCTCCAATCTTGACAAAAGGGAGTTTAGCTCCTCATCATCATTGTTCAAAGCAGAAAGTTAAAGAAGAAAAACTCTGTTTTTCTCTCTTACAAAAAGCTCTCAATATCAATGTCTAATAGTGTATCTTTTTAATGCCCTAGCATAATGTATTTGTTTCTAACAAAAAAGGTTGACATTTCCCTAATTGGTATTTGTCATCTAAAGCAGAAAAGCAATTCCCAGGCAGACATCAAAATGGCAATAAACTTTTCCTGCAAAACAGCACTTTTGACCCTCAGTCAGCTTGCTGGATTCGCAGCCTTCGCGGCGCGAAGGCAGTTCGCGGCGCGAACTGTTGCTTCTCCAGCTTCCTTGTTTGGCAAGCTTCCTCCAAGATGTGATGTTGCAATCCAAGGCCTTTCTTATCCCAAAATTCTACACAACTAACAAAAAGGTGAAATAACTATTCAAAACAAAATAAATTAAACCTAATTGCATTTATACAAAATAGTGAGAATAAAAGTGTGTAATTACATCAAAACTTGGTAAAAGGGACCAATAAAATGACATAAAAAGTAGTACTAATTGGTCCCTAACACCTTCTCTTTGGCGAGTCGATCATACCTCCTCTTCCAGAACTTAGAAGACTGAGGAAGTAGAGAAGTCCATACATCATCAGGGTTATCAATAACCTGATGCTCAAGAAACTCAATCAACGCATCCTTCTCCTTAATCTGCTGAAGCAACTCTTCACGTTCACGGATCCAGGCACGTGAACGGTCTTCGTCTCTCAACTCCTCTACTCCTTGATTAGGGAGGGTTGAAGGCCCAACCATAATCATAGGTGTAGGTCTCGGATACTCGTAAGGCATGAGATACTCAGACGCACTCTTCCTAACCCAAACAGTGTAAGGCTCCAAAGCGATGCAATTTTTAGGACCTAACTCTTTCCTTCCTTTCCTATGAATCTTGCGCCAAGCGCGGACCATCCTAGCTTTCAAGCCTTGGGGATCTTTACCATCCTGAAAGAATACACCCTCTAACAGAATGTTATTGGGTTTATCCTTTAAGGGGAACCCAAGCTGCCGACGTGCCAAAACAGGATTGTAGTTAATCCCACCACATGTACCAAGAAGAGGTACATTGGAGAATTCGCCACAAGAGTCAATAATCTGCACACCATCATACACATGGTTATACCAAGAGATATCATCATTAGTGAGAGACATAAGTCTCGTGGACCACCATAGACATTCCTTGTTCTCCTTTAAAGCGACCGTCTGAGGTAAGTGAGAAATAAACCACTTATGCAACAGAGGCAAACAACACACAATGGCGTCATCACCCTTTGCATTCCTCATATGCAAAGTGAAGTAGGTATCGCCCAACAGAGTCGGAACGGGATTAAGAGTAGAGAAGATCCTAATAGCGTTCACATCCACAAACTTGTCGATGTTGGGGAATAATACTAGCCCATAGATGAGAAGTACAAATATGGCCTCAAAGGCATCCTCACTCATGACCTTCCCATACATAGTAGCTTGAGCAATGAGGAACTCAGAAGAGAGACCTTGAATTCCTCCTTTGGTAGTCATATGAGCACCAACCAGAGATTCATCTATGTGTAACATGTCAGCTATCTCTTGAGAAGTAGGAATACTCTCCAAGCCACTGAGCGACAACTGATCCAGAATAGGTATACCCACAAGATAAGCATACTCCTCAAGTGTAGGCAAAAGCTGAAAATCCGGAAACGTGAAGCAACGGTACAAGGGATCATAAAACTGCACCAATACACTCATCAGACCTTCATCCACCTGAGTAGTCATAAGAGGAAGAAGCTTCCCAAAACGAGCCTTGAAACCCAAAGGATCTAATACATAGGATGTCAGATTCCTTAACTCTTTCAAATCTGGTTGTCTGAAACTGTACTTCTTTGTATTCCTTCTTTGTCTTTCCATGTCTGAAAATTTTGCAAATAGACCTCTTAAGTTCCTTGAAAATTTTCTTATTATTTTGATGACATGAATGAAAATGGGTGCATGAATGCATGAATGCAACAATCACACTCAAGGATCAAGCAAAGCACACCAAACAAAGGTCATGGGATGGATCATGTTATCCTTAATATCAACCATCCATTTTGGTGGATTATGGTTTACACCTTATCAACACCCAAGTTCCATTGATATTAAGGATACCTGAACGGATCAACCATGAATCAAGGGTTTGTTACAAGTCACGAGCATGGAGTTTAGGTTAAGAACCACCCAAAAGGGAGTGTACTAAGGTTTAAACCTGCCAAACATGTTCTACAAAAGGTTCCCATAGTCATCATCCCATCTTTTGGATATTATCGGAGAAACAACTACTCGTATTCCAAAAATATTCTCAAGCGAGACTCTTATGAGTGTAGTATCGCGTAACAATCGTATCAAATCTTACACTTGAACGACTTTCGTACTACATCCTAAGAATAGGCCAAGATGGGCTTGGTAAACTAAGGTCCTTGGCTTCTAAGGTCTATATTGGAAAAAGTAATGTCTAACCACAACTTACTTGTGTGACATTATTGATCCCAACATAACCTCCACCAAGTGAATGGACTTGCAAGTCAACATGCTAAGGAATAACTCCACACAAGTCGACAAGACTATGCCATTCTTCTATCCTAAGTGCACTCGAGTCCAGGTATAGAACTCATCTCACAAAGATCACCAAGCATACAAGGAATTAATATCAAGCAATTCAATCATTACATACAATACAGTAATCCCAAATTGCACAAAAATATATCACAAAAAAAAATATACAATACAATACAACAAATATGAAAAGTAGGCAAAACCCACTAGGCAAATCCTATTCCCCAGCAGAGTCGCCATTTTTCTGTAGCGGGGTATTCGTTACCATTAGAGATATTGACTAAATCCAAGGTAAATCATACAAGTCGAGTTGCCACCGCACTTCTATTTATCCAAAGGAATGGTTAGAAAGCGAACAAAAACCTAAAAGTTTTATCGAATCAAAAACTAGTAAAAATGTCAGAGATCTGGGTAAGGGGGTTGGTTATTGGGGTGAACGACGTTACTATGCAATCTACCGGATGCTCGACCTTTGGAGACTTACTCGCCTGTAGTAGAAGGAGATAACGTGTTCTTAGGAGAAGAAAAATCAATGAGTTTGGGGTGTTTAGGGATGCTCATGCAAAAAGGCAATCCTAGATGAAGGAACCGCGCTACCATAAATGACATGCCACGAGAGGCTATACGAAACCTAAGAAAGCGGTAAAATGCGGGAAAAATAAAGTACCACGCGGATAAAGATCCGAAGCAACAACAATTAGATAAATAAGAAACCCAGAGATCTCTCAAGCTAGCACCATCAAAGAAAGTGAGTCAGTACAGGTAATCGGAATAAACCTCCAGGTGGTATCCCACAAATAAAGTGGAACACCAGGCAAGTCATCTCTGCAAGAGTCATATGAGCCCTCACAAAACAAAACTCAACAAACATGTTAGAGAAACAAGATAGGGTAATCAAGAGTTGCCCCCAAATCAAAATGTAACCACATGAATCATGCCATTAAAATTCACAAAAAGCAACCAAGGGTAGGAGGCCTAAACCTCTTGTCAAACACATGCATCAAAAGGGTATCAAATTCACCCATAATACCTCATACATTTAGAGCATTCAAATTAAAAGCATAAAGTAATGGGAATAAGGCAAACCTGACTGGAGAGATCGAATGAAATTGAATTGCCCGGTTGGGGTTTGCAAAGCAATCTGAGGGTTTATATGAGAGGGAATTGGTTCTTTGCCGATGAGTTCCCTTCAGTCTCTGGAGGTTGCTCTGAACTCTGTTAGCTTTTCTCTCACTATCTTTTTCCCTGCCAGGGTAATAGGAATAAAATTCCTTTTGTTTCACTGAAACTCTGAATTTATGACCTGATTTTTGTGGACCTGTGAGCTCAAATGAGAGAGGCCCAAGTCCAAAAATTTTCTGTTATATTTTATTTATTTATTTATTTATTTATTTTTTTCGTTCTTTTTTTTTAAACACGTGGGCTTCGCCTAGCGAGCATGACAGTTCAAGAAATTCCTCTGAGCATAGGTGATTCTGGTGGCTTTTCTTGGGACTCGCTAAGCGACCCATTCTGCTCACATAGCGAGCATGGTAGCTCATGAACAAACTTTTGCTCCTTCTAGATTAACGTTTTGACTAACGAATAGACCCCATTTGAACCTGTTGGAAGTATCTCAAGCCATTCCCTTGTGTTGACTGATCATCTAAATAGAACCCACAAAGTGTCTTGGATGATACTCAAGCTTCAAACAAAAGATGTTAGTGACACATTTTTGTGCTTTTGGTTAGTAAGCAAAAGTAAGAGAAATAATGATGTATAATTCAAGCATGCTTGGTGATCTCAAACCAATCACAAGGAGTCCCACCCAAAGGCAAAGGGAACCAAGATGCTAAAGATCCTTGAGGCAATGCCAATGCAATGTTATGATGCCATGAGGGATCTTAGGGTCAAAATTGGGGTCTTACACACGGGAAACCAATCTTCAATATTGTTGATTGTAAAATTTTAATTGATTAAATCTTGAACAAATTTGAATTCCTCAAATTTAATCTTGCCTAAAGAGATTATGAATAAACCTATCTTAATCCAAAACATGCAAAAAAGTCAAATCCCATATTATATATAAAAGGATTCAAATCCTTAAAATTGTGAGAATTACTCAAATTAGCTTACGTGTGAAGCAACCTAGAGCGAGATAGTATGTCTCACAGAATGAAGGACATTATGCTTAACATGTAGCTTTCTTACTGAAGTGTCTTGATCACATTGAGACATGATTTCTCACATCTTGGTATAACATCTTACTTGCATGTTGCTTATAAAATGTTATCAACCATATGTAATAACATTTGTATAATGCTATAAACCTCAATATTTGAGTTTTAAAGACACGTGCAAAGTAATATTTATAGTGTTTATTAAAAAAAGCACTATAAATCTTTTAAGGGTTAATAGTTTGACCTGGATATCTTTGGTTGGACCTCTAAGGATCTGGCCCACCAACTCTATGGTGAGTAAGTAACACGAAATGGACTTACAATGGGTGGGGTTAGGTGGCGAGCACACGATCCAGTCCGACCTGGTACTCCTCAGTCACATAATTTGGGAGAACGTGGTGAGCCACATGTTATGACAGTAACTCAAGTCATCCCAATTTCAATAGGTTATTTACACTCCCTATCATGGAGGATGACTCACTTCATTCATCGCATTATCACATCAAAATCAGGAGGCATGTGGATGAATTCAGAGGCACCAAATTTTATCTTCTTAACAACCCCTAGGGTCAAGTAACTAAGCTTATAAACATCCTACCAAGACAACTGGGTAATTCATTTACTCTTTTAAAAATTATAACAGAAAAATTCCACTTGTGTATCTTATCGCATGTACCCAATTGGTACCCACCACATGGCCCGATAAATCTAACTCGAAATGCACCCTCATATGAAAAACCAGTTTCCCCAATCATTATTCTACAATGGTGAGACGTGGCATCACTAGCAATAGTAGTGGTGACCAAAGATCCAAGAGATGCAAAGAATTATAAAAGAGTTATCCCCATAAAAAAGTCTTCCAAGATAATATTTTGTATCTCCAACAATGATGACACGAGGAGGACCCACCGGAGGGCGTGGAGATTTTAGACCCACAACCCCTATCCGGTGAAATCTAGGATGCACTTGTATGAGAGAACTTCAACTCATCGTCGTTGCTAATATTTTACATGAAAAGCGACCCATCAGGTGGCAATAACACCCGTCATTGAATTACTAAAGTGTAAGATCATGGGTGGTATGCTTAAGGATGTGATGTTGAGGTGGTATATCAACCTACCTAGGTTCTTAATAACTAGCTACCTAGACCTCTCGAAGAAGGTGATTTATCCGTTCTCATTGAGCAAACATCGAAAGGGCTTAACAACTAGTTTATTCAATGTTCACCACAAACACATGGGTATTGGATAACATATAAGGGCTAAAAAGAAATAGAGAATTAGAAAAAGGTGAAGTTGATCTACAAGTTGGTAATGGATTAAATGTTGTTTCTTTATCCGTGGGAATTTATGAACTGAACTTACTTAGTGGTTTATTAGTTTACTTGGAAAACTGCTATTATTTACCTGCAATTAGCGAAAATATTATTTTCGTTTATTGTTTAGACAAATTTAATTTTTCATTTATAATTAAGAGTAATTATTGCTCTATTTTTTTTAATTGATATATTTTATGCCACTGCACAAATGAAAAATAAATTATATGTCCTTGATATTGAAATGTCAATTTATAACACTAATACTTAAAGGATGAAACCTAACGAGTTAAATTCAACTTACCATTAGCATTACCTATTAGCTCATATAAATGAGAAATACATTTTCAAACTCCATGGCGATGGACTTTTTGACTCATTTGATTATGAGACATGCAAATCTTGTTTACATAGAAAGATGACAAAATCTTCATTCACTGAAAAAAGGTGAAACAAATAGTGATCTTTTGGCCCCATGCATACTGATGTATGTGGACCACTAGAAACTCCATCTAGAGGAAGTTTCCAATATTTTATCATATTTAATAATGATTACATTAGATGTGGTTATGTTTGTTTAATGAAACACAAATCTGAATCCTTTGAAAACTTTAAAGAATTCAAAACTGAAGTACAAAACCAACTAAGTAAGAATATTAAAATCATTCGATCAGATCGAAGTGTGAATATTTATCTTAGAATTTGATTACCGTCTAAAATAGTGTGGTATTATATCCCAATTTAATCCTCCTAAAAAACCATAAAGGAATGGTGTATCTAACCGAAGAAACTGAACCTTGTTAGATATGGTTTGATCCATGATGAGTCACGATGATCATCTAAACTCCTTTTAGGCACATGCTTTATTGACAACATCTTACACATTTAACCATATTTCATAGAAAATAATTGAGAAGACAACATATGAGATATCGAGTGGTAAGAGACCGCATATGTCTTACAGGATACTTTCGAGTTACGAAGTTTGTGTGAAATGACAAATTTCAAATAAGCTTGAGCCCAAATATTATAAATGATTCTTTATGGGTTATCCTAAAGAAACAATAGAGTATTAATTCTAAAATCCTTCTGAGGACGTGTTTATCGCTCAAACTAGAGTATTCTTGGAAAAATACTTTATTTTCAAATGAATCAATAAGAGGAAAGTGGAGCTTGAAGAAACTTAAAAATCACAAAGTAGTGACACACCTATTGAGGAAAAAGAGCTGAAAACACAAGAAGTCGTGAAAGAGAAATCTTCTCATGTAGAACAAGACTAGTATAGGCCAGACAAGATATGATACTAACCTGAGAGGTATGAATATCTCATAATGATTTAGGTGATCTATTACTCATGGATCAAGATGATCTTGTGAACTACCAAGAGGTCATCATTGGTCTTGAGTTAGTGATATGTTGCTAGATACTGCTCACTATTATTATATTAAATATGATTTGATATAATTTCCAACTTTACGAGAATCTATAGAGTCACACACAAAAGGATACATTGATGGGAAAAGAAATAAGTAAAACTTATTTGATTGTTCAATCTTACGGTGCACTAGCATTAATTAGAGAAATGCGTTATACCGTAAGGTGCATTATACATAAGTGTAATATTGAACATCGTAAGGTACAATACACTTAAGTGAAATAAGGAACAACGTAAAGTATTGTGTACTTATGTAAGATATGGGACACCGTAAGATATAATACACTTAAGTGAAATATAATACATTGTAAAGTACGATATGCACACTTAAAAGAATTTCATGGGCATTTTAGTATATTGAAACAAAATAATTGTCTAGGAGTTATATAAATCAAGACTCAAGCACACTCCAATGTATATTTTGGGTAATCTATCCTTGATATACTCATATACCTTTGTTTAACAAAAATATCTCGTATTGAGATGATAGATCTTACAAACTCTTGTGATTATTCTCCATCGTCACACATACTTTCATCTAATGTACTAATGATCCTTAATATTGGTCACGTTTCTATCAATCCTAATCTTTACAATCATATACATCATCACAAACACCAAACTAATGTATGGGTCTCACCACCACAAAAAAATATAAGTGAGACTTTAAATCATATGTGTTAACATGAATGGCCAAATTAAGCTACAAACTAGTTTATCATCATAATAAGTGGCTTTTCTTTGTAACTTTTTCATTATTTTTAATAATATTTATTCAGTTATGATGTCATAGTTTTTTATTTAATCGTGCATGTTTTGTCTTGGAAATCTACACTCCATTATGTAATATTTATGGATTATATATTCAAATGTTTTTGGTAATGTTTGTTTTGTTTTAAATGTATTTTCTTGATAAAATGGTCACTACTATAAATAATATATATTACAAATAATATATTCTATGACAAATCTTTCACCTTATCCAATAAAATATTGAGGTGTAAATTAAAGGCGCATCATATTTTATTTTATTTTTTAAAAAATACTATCTGTTTTCTCGGTTGAGCTGACAACTGAGGGAAAAGTATCTAGGGGACACACCTTTGAATCATAACAATTGCATTGTAGTAACTTTTAATTTTTTTATATTTTTGTTTATAACATATTACCTTGGTTGAGTAGGCAACCTAGGAAAAAATATTTAGAGGACGCGTCTTCGAATCCCGACAACTACATTTTAGCATCTTTTATTTATTTATTATTGTTTATGACCTATTACCTCGATTGAGTTGGAAATCGAAGGGAAAAATATTTTTTTAATTTTTAATATATGACATATTTATCATACCCCAATTTTGTCCAAGTATTTTTAAACTTTCAAGTAATCAGTTTTGTTGCACTCAGAATAAAATGTCAGTTTCACAGACAGATCGATTGAATCAATTTGTTAATCACACGTAAAATCAGTGGACAATATTTTTAGGCTTGGGTCTGCATTTATTTGTTTTACTAAACTATATTACGCGTAGTTTAGTTTGGTGTGCTCATTTTATTTTTTTGCATCTGTGCGCGTTTGTATCTTGATCAATTTGTGCATTTTTATTCGGGTATTTTTAACTGTGATGTTTGATCTGCGATTGTCTGTTTTAGTGAACTATATTGTGTGTACATTATTTTAGTGCATTCATTTATTTTTTCGCATGTTTGCGCGTCTGCATTTTGCTCAATTTATTTCCTTTTAATTTTATTTTTATCAAAATAATTAAGAAAAATAAATAAAATAATTAGTTTGATTTTATTTGTTTTTGTTTAAAATATTTGTGATTCAATAAGACCCAACTAGTCACACACTTAGGCCCAATGGAAATTTTGACATTAAATTAATTTAGAACCCCTACTTAGAGGGTATATAAGCTAAATCAATGAGGACTAATGGGAAGGATCAACCGCTTCTTTCCTTTTTTCTCACAAATCAGAAAGAAAGAAAAAAAGGAGAAGAATACTCTTCTTCTTTGTTGAAGCAAGCTCACTTCTCACCACATACCTCCGCCTCCGCCTTATCTTGTTCCACTGACCGCCCTCATCAAACTCACCACCTCCAAATTCCTGCCATCACAATTCATTTTACATCACAATTCATTTTACATCACTGTTTTCTTCTTCGAACTTCCATTCCCTTCACCGTCGATCTAACATCATCATACCAACCATCTTCTTCTTCAGTAAAAAATCATGCACTCCATCCTTCATCATCAAAAACTACCGACCATCACTCTTCCGTTTGCTTACACCTCACTCAACCACACAACCTCCTTCTTCTCTGATCTCCCTATACGGACTACTTCTTCAACTTCGTTCACAACTATCATCATAATTGCATAACCATAAATAAACATCCATTATGATCTCCCCCAGTCGCTCTCATTCCATCGAACACCATCATCAACTATGTTCAATAATAACAACTGGTCAGCACTCCAACTTCTTTACTACAATACCACCATGAATCTGGTTCTGGCATGCCCTTCCATCAGCCGCCACGTCCAATAGATCCGGTAACTCTCTCTCACACACTTAAAACACAACATTGTATTTTGGTAAGATTCAATTAAGTCATGAATACGTTGCCAATATGGGATTTGACTCGCTCACTAATTCATTCTATGGGTGTTAATTAGTTTGATTTGTTTCTGTTTGCATCTCTTTGGTTATGTAAGTTAATTTCGATTCAAGGTGATGTTGTGGATTTTGTAGAATAATTATGTATGGCCATTATTTTTGAACGTTGTCTTAATTTGAAAAAGGATACATGTTGTAGAAAGAGATTTGCGGATCCGTTATGATTATTTTATTTTAGAATGAGATTAATGAGCTTGTGAACGTGGCATTTTTCTGCATTTCATAATGATGCAACTTAAAACTTTTGTTTGCATTATGTGCGTATATGTTATTTGGTCGCGTTCGGCGTTATGTTTCGCATGATACGTTGTGTTACGTTACATCATCGTGAATGTTAACTCAAATATATGTGTTGCATGTTGTATACCTTCTTGATTCAATTGTGTGATAAATGCGTGTTGGTTATGGTTATGGTATGTGTGTTGATTTTTCTACATTTCGGTGCGTTGTTTTCGTGTGTTATGTTTCGTGTATTTACCTTGCGTTTTCTTTGCTTATTGTTGCATTGCTTCGTGGTGATAAATAGAGTCGCCACAAAACTTTATTTATTCCAAAAAAGAAAAGGAAAAATATTGATAAAACCCCTTAATAAATGACAAAGATATGGTCGTCGCAACCAAATCGGGTTCGAGAGTCGATTATGCAAGGGGAATGCATTAGCACCCATCACATCTGTTGTACTCAACGAGAAAAATTTAGGTCGTTTTGCAATAAGTGTTAGCTTAAAAATATTTGCGTTCATCAAGTTATTAAAAGTTTGAGAAAAAAGAGAGAAGGACTAAAAATGTTAGTTTTTTATTAAGGTGTCTGACAAGACTTTGAATCTCGCTTCTACGTATCTCCAGGTGCCATGGAGAACTCAAGGTTACGTAGTTCTGGGTAGCAAATGAGTGTTAGTTAGTGGTTGCGCAAATTTGTATTATGTCTGGAGGAAGGGATGTTTTATGTTGTTTATGAGTGGAGAAGAGGAAGTAGGAAGTGGGTAGTGATATATATGGAGGTTTACTGTGCGCGGAAGAAGGAAAGTGAAAAGGTGGTCACATGTTGTTACACTGCATTTTGTTATATTCATATGAGGGGGAAGTTGGATGGTTTATGTAGTGTACGAAGTGTAAGATTCGTGTGGGTGAGGGTTATGAGTTGTGTGTTTACTATTTGTGTTTTAAGTGTAATGGTTATGTTGTTGAAATGGTTTGCTGTAGTAGGGAATAAGAAGGTTGGATGGTTGTGCAACTTGTGTGAAAATGAGGTGATAGGTGTGTTGTAGGTGCGTGAATAGTGAAGGAAACATTGAGTGGTTATGGAGTTTTGCTCACTACATTTTACAAGTTGGAGGAAAGATTGAAACAAAGGTGAGCTTTTGAGGGTTGACGAAGAAGATATGGTTTTTCATTTTGACACTTAATGAAGCTCTTTTTTTCTAATGTTTTTGAAATTGAGAGACTCATGACAAATAGGTGGCAGATGTGTATTGGGAAATGAGGATACCATGAGCTTTTATTAACAGTGACAAAAAGTATTATTTTGTTGAGAAAAGAAGCTGATGATATTTCGTGAGAGATCATAGGGATTTCACTTTCCTCTTTTTTATGTTTCCTATTTGTTTCATTTTTTTTTAATAGAGAGAGAGATGAGAAGATTTTTGGGTGGTGTAACTTTTATGGTATTCATTGGCCAATGAGTGCTACTATATATGGCATAGTTTTTAGGGTTTCCTATTTAATCAAATGCCTAAAACACCATTGGATATTTTTAGATTTAAATTTATTTTTTAATAAAAAAATTAAAAATCAAATGACTATGTATTTGTCTTTATTTATTTTTCCTCAATATTTTAACTAAAAAAAAAGAATTAAAATAAATAAAAATCATCCGCAAAAATGTGCGCAAAAATAAAATGAACGAATTAAAATAATCTACGCAAAATAAAGCTACGAAAAACAGATGACCACGAATCAAATCTCACGGTAAAAAGTACTTTAATTAAAAGGCTTAGACCGATCAAAATGTGACTGCAACCAGAATAGAAAAAATAAACTACGCGAGTCGTGGATCAATAAAATAGACAACTGCAAGCTCGATATCAAAATTTATTGCCCGCTAATTTTATGCATAATTGAAATTTGATTCAACCGGCTTGTCTATAAAACCAAAATTTTATTCTGGTTGACTTTTTAGGCATTATGCTAAAAGGAATGCATGTCATGATATGCATATGATTCAAATGTCATGATGAATGAATTTATTGATTTAGGGGGGAAATTGGGGTATGACAGTCACACATACTTGCTTTTCGTTACAATTCGCGTGTTACCATTTTGTTACGATATCACAATTCGCGCGTTAACTTTCATCACGTTAACACTTGTAACCCCATGTTAGAACTCACGACCTCGTGTTAGAAATCGTGACCTCATGTTAGATATCGCGACCTTTTATTATAATTCGCGCCTTTCAATTAAATCAAAACCTTTATGCATTGCAAACTCTAATCACTTTATACAGGTTAAAGTCGATTAAATCATTTTTTTATAAATCGGATGAAAAATGACTAGTTTGGTGTATGCCACTCTTTTCCCCAAATATTTGGATACGATCCGTATAGCTTGACCATTCAAATAGTTTTCATTTGTTCAAAACTTAATAACTCGATCAATTTCAACTCGACTCCTTCACGGATGAAAAAGGACTAATTGGGGGTATAACTCTTTTTTTGCGAGTACTTGGATACGAGTAGGGCTGGAAATGAGTCGAGTCGAGTCGAACCCGTCGTCAGTTCGACTCGACTCGATAAGAATTGGTTTAGCTCGAAACTCGACTCGAGTTCGACACGAACTTTTTTTTAAGCTCGAACTCGACTCGTTTTAAGTTCTTGAACAACTCGGTTCAACTCGTTAGGTTCAGTTCGTTAGGTTCAGTTTGTTTACTTCACGGACTAAAAAATCATTTTTTAAAGTTTAAATTTTTTTATTATATTTGACATTTTAAATTATTCTTTTTAAAGGGAAAATATTAAAACAAAATAAAGCTTTCAAGAGATAAATTAAAAGGTTAAAATCTAAATTTATACATTATTTTTTCAAATGATACTATTGAGATATATGATTTAAAAATAATATATATATATATAGATATATATATATATATATATATATATATATATATATATATATATATATATATATATATATATATATATATATATATATATAACCGAGTCGACTCATGAACCTAACGAGTCGAACTATACATAACTCAAGTTCAGCTCATTTATTTTACGAACTTAGTTTTGAGCTCAAGTTCGACTCATTTGGTTCATGAACCAAGTCCAACGAATTAATTATCGAATCGAGTCTCGAACTATTTTCGAGTTGGTTTAGTTCATTTCCAGCCCTAATTATGGACAATTTTAGCATAATAAAAATTACAAATTTCACATTAAATCATTAATCACAATAGATTTATTCATAATTCATTACCAACAAATCACACTCATCAACAATTGAGGAAATTATAAAAAACCTAGAGGAGGGTAAGGATCCCTCACTATCCTCCACGGATTTGACACCCATTATTAGAGTAGTTTTCTCCCTTACCAAACTCTACTCTTTCTCTTATTTTTCTACAACTATTTTATTTTTATTTTAAATCTAAATTTCGTCCCAAAAACATTACTTTTAATCATTCCTCTCATATTAAATTAATTCAATTAATTTCTACCATTCTCTTAACTCTCTACCAAGACATATATATTCATCAATTATTTAAATAAAAGCATATAAATTAATTTAAATGATTAAATAGAACAAAAATAAATCCAATTAAATAGTTTAATTGAATTCAAGGTGTTACACTCTGCATCTCTGGGCTCTTTGGTCGCCACCACTATTGTTGGTGATGCCACGTCTCACCATTGTGGAACAATAATTAGGGAAACTTGTGTTTCATATGAGAGTGTAATTTGAGTTAGATTTATCGAGTGTTGCGGTGGGCACCAACCGGGTACATGCGATAAGATACACAAGAGAAGTTTTTATGTTATAATATGTAAAATAGTAAATAAATTACCCAGTTGTCTCGATAGGATATTTATAAGTTTAGTTACTTGACCCTGAGATTGTTGAGAAGACAAATTTTGGTGCCTTTGAGTTTATCCCCATGCCACATGGATTTGATGTGATAATAGGATGAATGAAGTGAATCATCCTCCATGATAGAGAGTGTAAATAACCTATTGAAATTGGGATGACCTGAGTTACTCACATGGCTAGGTCAGACTGGATGATGTGCTCGCCACCTAACCCCACACTTTCTAAGTCCATTTCATGTTACTTACACACTATAGAGTTGGTGGGCCAGGTTTTTAGAGGTTTAACCAAAGATATTCAGGTTAAACTATTAATTTTAAAAGATTTATAGTATTTTTCAGAATAATCACTTTATTAAAAACTATTAACTTAAAATTTATATAATTTATAGAATTAATTACTTTAATAAAAACTATTGACTTTACAAATAAAATGAGTGAAGTTTTATATAAAAATTAAAGTATCAAAATTATAACATAGTATGATTCACTTCTTTAAGAGTAAGAGGATTAACATAAGTTGTTGTCTAGGATGACTCTCATAATACGTATGAAATTTTATATATTTTTTTTGTTTTCAACAATTTAACGGCAGTTTTAAATCACCTCAAAATTTTAGTATTTAATTTGTAGGGATTTAAAATTGCCATTAAATAATTAAAAACAAAAAAATTCTAAAATTTTGATTGAAACCTAAATAAAAATATAATTAAAATTTTATAACGGTTTAAAACCACCTTAAATTATTAAAATAAAAAAAAAAACCATACATACTATGAGAGTTCTATTACGGTCTCTCACCCTATACAAAACCTTATTGTATAAATTTAGTTTAAGCTGAAAAATAAAACCACCGTTAAATTGTTAAAATAAATAAAAAAATCATATTACATATGGTGAGAGTTCTATTACGTCTCTCATTCTATACAAAACCTTATTGTCTTATTTTGAAATGAAACGGTAAAAGCCGAACATGGTGTTTTCTGTGTGACAACTTTACACAAATTTCAATACGATATCTTGAGTTTGCACTTTGACTTTTTTAATCAATAACATCTTTTACAACCAATAAATGAAAAAGTTAAGTTGAACCTTTTTTTTATTACTTTGAGAAAAGTGTACCCAAAGTTTAAAAATATTCTACATATTTTATTTTGTTTGACAACGTGAGTCTCCATAACTCAATTTTTTGTAAATATGTCTAAAAATAATCTACATATTTTATTTTGTGCCAAATCAAAAATTATGCTTAGTAAAATAAGAGAATCTGAATATAATAAGGAGGAAGTTTGTATTTTTTTTACAGAGTATTTTCCGAATTTATCCTATATAACAAATGAAAATATGTATTAACTCTTTTTTTAATATATCATAAATTCTTTTTATAAATGTTAATTTTTAATGAATTTTTGTTAATTTTAAATTTTTTTTTCAAAGTTTAAATTAATTTTAATTATAGTTTTATCAAAATTACTTTAAATAATTTATTACAGAAAAAAGGTCAATTGAGTTATTCCTAATTAAGAATATTATAATATTTTTTTGTACAAAAAGAGGACAATGCCCTTAAAAGTATTATAATTAAAAGAATAATTACTGATTAATAACAAAATCTATACATTTTCTTAAAACGTGTAAAATGTCAAAAGGGATACTTACAAAATGGAGTAAAAGTTAAAAAAAATAAACAAACAATTTAATGGACCATTATAAAATGTTAATATCAAAATTTAACATACATTCTTCAATGATAAGAAAAAAATCCATGTTTCCTTAACAACCATTCAAACTTTTAAATTTTATCACTCCAATATAATTTTTCTTTCAACCACACTCCATCATCATCACGCCATCTTTTTTAAATATAGTGATATACAACATAATATTAATTGTTTAATCATCGTTCAAGTCAATATTGTTTGTCGTTGTCAATTAAGACTTGTTTGTCGTAGTTCAACTCAAATTCGTTATTTTTAATGAAGTATAAGTGTTATTTAATTTTAGTATTTTATCTTATTTAACATAGGTATTCTTAATTATTTGAACTTTATTTTAGTTATTATATTCTATTATTTTAATATTGATTTGAATTCGTTTAACTTATTTTATTGTAATTTTTTAATTTGGTCAAATTATTTTTAAATGAAGGTTGAAATGAAGTGTAGAATTATGTTATGTTATTATATATATTATCAATATTGTTGTATTAACTATGTAATAGATTTTTGAAATATTTATTTTATTAAGTTGTGAATGTATGATTATGTGTGACATATCTATTAAATTTAGTTTCATATTATTAATTTATTTAATAAATGATTTGACCGTAGATTTAACCGGTTGAACCAATTAAACCTTAAACTGCAAATTTCACCGGTTCGATCTCCGATCCGATTTTTAAAACATTGTCTTAAACACTCCTTTTAAAATTAATGTAAATTGTTAAATAATCAAGGTTATTTTGGACTAAACACTCTTACCTTAATTAATTTTTTTTTTACTATTTTCTTATAACAAAGAGGGACAAGCTCCAAAAACAATGAAGTGAACATATACCTCTAAAGATGCAATCAAATTAGCTTTATCAACTCCCAACAAAGAAACTAGAGCTTCAGGAATGTCGACGAAGACCCTAGACTCTTTACCCAAGGAACCTATCTTTGCTAACGCATCCGCACAAGCATTAGCCTCTATGTAGATGTGAGAAATTATAACAATGTCATGCTCTTCTATTAATTTCTTAATTTCTCTAATCAACGCAAAACAACTAGGATTACTCCATCCCTCTCCCTAAAACGCTCTCACCACCAACTCAAAGTCAATATTAACCTCCACTCTCCTAAACCCAAGACTCTTAGTGAGCTTCAGTCCTTCCAAAACTCCCAGAAAATCCAGCCATGATAGCACTACAATTTCCCAAATACTTGAAAATAAACCATCAAATCACCCCTCGTATCATGAATAACGCTACCACACCCAGTCATAATATGATCTTTAATAGCCCCATCAGAGTTTAGTTTAAGCATATTAATCGATGATGGCTTCCAACCACTAGTCTTACTTCTCACCGTTGTCTTTGGAAAATATAGTAGGCAAGATCACAAGGTCTCACATAATCTTCCTCATGTTCTTATTTGTTTCTCCACATCCAAATTGCATGGCATGCAACCACCCACACATTTTTTCAATTGTTACTCCCATCTCCTTTGCATCTCAGGTTAAAATTAATCCAATTATGCAAATCAAGGGAAAGAAATTCAGCCATGATATTGCTTGGCACTAAGCTCTTCTAAATGTGCATAGCTTTGAAACAATCCCTAACTGCATGCAACGTATCCTCGCAAACGTTTCCACAATTCTTATAACTAGCATGCCCAAGACCTTTCCTACTTTTGCTATGATTCGTGAGAAGCCTATCATGTTTTAGCAACCACACAAAACTCTTGCACCTATCTGACACTTGTAGCTTCCATAACCTCCTCAAATCATCATCTTCATGGCTACTCTCCCCCCATCAATAGCATAATAAACATCCTTCAGAGAAAACTCACCATTAGTCGTGCCTGTAAAATACAAAAGGTCAGGATCTTACCCCAAACAAGGCGGCAAGCAAGCTCAAATTATATCCCCCCACTCAAGTGGTAACCAACCATCAAGCAAGTTCCAACTCCACTCCATTTGATCACTCATCAGGTCCACAACTTTAGCTCCAACCAAGCTATCAGGGATACGATGCTGAATATCACTGGTTCAAAGCTCATCACCTAGCCAGTTATCTTCCCACACCCTGATTCTCGTACCATTTCCAACATGCCAACAACCAAACAAGTGAATATCCTTGGAAACCTTTGTTATCCCCTTCCAAAGGCTAGAATCATACATCTTCTCCCTAGAGAACATGAGCTCCTCTTAGATGTCATACTTATCCCACATCACCATACACCACATATTCTGAGCATTAGTGGCAATATTCCAACCTAACTTCATCAAACACACAATGTTTAAGCTCTCCATATTCCTCAACCCCACTCCACCATGACCTTTAGGCTAAGTAAGATTGTTCCAACCCACATCATAGATCTTTCACTATTCATCTGTATCTCCCCAGATAAACTTGCGTTGCATGCTATGAATATCGTCGATAGTTGCTTTAGGAAGTTTATATTTCCCCATATAAAATTTTCACTACTTTTATCCAACATTTACCATATATGTTTACCATTATCCATTATTACTTAACACGTTTCAATGCATATTTTAATAGTCACTTTCCCTTTTCAATGGAACTTAAAAATATACTCTCCTCAATGCATTCATCGACAACTGAAAAGTCAGACTAGAATTGGAAGGCATGCTTTGGGAAAATAAAGCTCTTTGATATATTAAATCTCTTAGTTGTGCTTAATCCATTCAAGAGAAATCCTCTCTTCTTTCTTCTTCATTCCTTACATAATCCCCTATTTTTCTTCCTTGAAGAAATTCAAGTATAACTAACGTCAATAAAATTTTGGATCTATTTTCCATAGTCGGCTACGTTGATGCCACATATTCTGATGCACCATCATCTCAGAGAATCGTCAAGGGCCTCTCTTAGATCATCGCAACCATCAACCTCAACTCTAACACAATGCATGTTATCTCTTTATTCTCAATCAATTTAAATCAATTGGTTAGGATTTATACTCTTCGACTCTCATTTTCTCTATTCGACTTGTAGACACGATGAATGTTTCACCTGACTATTATCATTCTAATATATAATGATGTTTCAGATCCCTCACATATCAAAGTTAAACTCTATAACCGCTGGAGCTTCGACGATGTCTAGGTTTTATTATTTTTCTTTCAGTTTCGTGGTTTTTGTCAAGTTTCGATTTACATTATGTAATTTAAACAATTTGAGTTGATTTAATTTTCTGTTTAGGGTTTAAACTATTTGTTTAGGATTTAAATTAATGGTTACGAATGTCTGATTTTTGTTTATTTGTTGTGGTGTTTTAACTTTCGGATGTGTCCTTGAGTGATTACATTAGAGTTGTGGCATCAAAATATGAATTGTTGTTAGATACTCTGTTAAGAGGTTTAGGAAAGCACAATGTCCCATTGTGTAAAGGCTCACAAACTCTCTCATGATACACGGTAGGAACGATGGGAATACTGTTTCTAAATTCTTTCAATAAATTAGAACATTAATGGGAAGAATGTGTCTAAATTATTTCAATAAATTTCGCATCCTTCTTCTTCATTCCTTTTTTTTATTTTTCATATAAGTTGAGTTCAATAAACAATGGGGAATTTATTTACTGATGACAATTTAGGTTCCCTTTTTTCATTAAGGCTACGTTGGTGACTCTTTGATTCTTGATAGGGTGGTCACCGAATCTTGTTTTTCTTTGTTCAAGGATTTGATGACCTCTTTTGATTGATTTTTTTGCTTTTGATCCCTAATTTTTGCCTGGAACACTTTTTGAAGCTTTTAGTCCACCAGGGTTGCCCTAATTTTTTGTCCTAAGTCGCCTCTTTTGAGTGTTTGACCTAGCAAGATTTCTCTTTTGTTTTTTTACTCTTTGGCTTGGAAAGGCTTGTGACTTCCATGTCATCCACCATTGAAGGAAAAATAGCAAGAGTGAATACAAATGGATTTACTCCGAAAATGCATGATCACTTCACTAATATTACCATTAAAAACAACAATGTTTAAAAACAAGTAGCATTTAACGGACAAAGAAAATACAAATGCAAATGATAAAAAAGATCAAAGAGTGTCATCTTTGAGGATGTCTTTCTGTCTAAACCACTGACTTTAGGAGGAGCTCCCTGAAGTCTTCGAACTCATTCGGACGAGAGATTGACATTTACCACCAGGTTTCTTTCTAAAAAGGCTATGTAATTCTTGTCAATCAACTGTTGAACCTTAACTTTGAAAGCGTTGTAGTCTTTGGTTGAGTTCCCTATTGAGTCGACATGATATCCACATTGTGCATTAGGATCATACCTAGGTGGGCATGGTTATGGCAACGACTTTAGAGATTTGGGCTCCACCAACGAGCTTTAAATCAGATCTAGCAGAAGTTGACTATACGTCATAGGAACTGAATGGAGAGGAGCAGTCCTTCTTTCCAGGTTATTGAGAGGCCTATGCTAGTTCTGACACTGCTCCGATATCCTCTTCCTCGAAAAGGTCAAACATATTTTTGGTATTTTTTGAAATTAAAATAATACATAAAATAAAATGAACAAATTAATGTCAAACTTCAAATCTAATTCAAATCAACTTGGATAAGTCCAATTGTATCATCATAAGTCTAACATGGTCAAACAAGGTTTGACAAATTTTCTCAACATTTTTTGAAAACAGAAACTAATTTTAAACAATTAAAAATGGAGAAAAATAACATAATTGGACTAAAATCTCAAATAAATCTCAAATCAATTAAGAAATTGATGAGAATATTTTTCATAGATTCATCATCATCCAAAGATGTTAAAAAAATATTTTTGCATTTTTTGAATATCAAAAAGTATTTTAAATGAATTAAAAACAATCAGAAATGAAATAATTCACAAAAAATAATAAATGGAATCACAAAAATAATTAAAAATCATTTTTAGAAACTAGAATTTAAGAGAAAATTTTCACAATTGTCATATTTTTGTGATTCCAAATAAAGAAGTTATGAATTTTTAAAATAAAATGGAATAAAAGAAAATAAAATATAAATTAATAAAAGAGAAAAAATCTGGAGCGCTAGATGACTTCATTAATTGACGTGGCAACATCCAATGGATTAGAAGCGCGCGCGTACCATAGTCATTAGTCAATGCGTCACATGCTGAATTAAAAAAAGTCATAACACGCAATGGTCAAGATTAGATCTGGTAAGCTTGACCCAAAGGCCAAGAATCAAACGCGTGGGGACGATGGTGGAAACCACCGCCTTTTCCTGTGAGAAGGCCAGTTCCGGCCACCAGTTGCAGGTTTTGAAACCTCAACTAAAACGCGCGATCCACATACCATTCGAAAGCTGGGGTGATGTACATCACCCCTGTGACCTTAGTTTTCACTCAAGATCCCTATAGAGGAAGAAATCTGAGCTTGAAAAATGAGGTGATCAATCTGAACTTGTCTAATTCTCAAAATTAAAACCACAAATCAATTGCCTCTAACATGAGGACTTCAGAGATGCCAACCAAACCAAGCAATGCACAATAATAAGAGAGATTCGAAGAAAAACAATTATGATAACAACCTTTGAAGTGAAGCTTGTGTGAGCTTGATCCAATGCAATTCTTCAGTGCAGCTTGATCTTGAAGTAACAAGGAAACAAGACTAAGGAATTATAAGCTGAAGATCAACCAGGGAAGTTGAAATTCAAGCTTGAAAAAGTGAAGAAAAAATTCAGAATTCCTTTAATAGAGGGTTGGGGAATCAGTTGAGCAGAGCTTCAGGCGCCTTTAGGTTATCATTTGAAGTGAGCAAGCATGTCTATTTATAGCCACAGCTGATGCAAGGCATGATCAAACTCGTGTGCATGTAAAGTTGGGTCCTCCATACATGGGCCTGTACAGGCGCATGTGAGGCCCAAAACCACTTGCAATTGAGTGTTAAACACTAACCAAAGTGAAATGGACGTGCAGATTGTAATGCATTAGCTTGTGCACAAAGATTTCACATGTTATGCATAAATGATCAGAAAACTTCAGCTCTTCGAAAATGCCATTTGGAAAATTTAAACATAAGCATGTGGATAATGGTTGGAAAGGTATTGACATAAGGAACAAATGTTATGTTGAACAAAAATCCATTTGGAGTTGGGAAAATATTGAAAACTGGCCATGAAGTTCAAGGTACAAAACATGCATACGGAAAATTTGCCAAAAATGACCAACTTCAAGCCCTTCTGTTTCAATGATGCAAGCCTCAAATAACAAAACCCCAAACATAAAAGTTGTATATCTTTTCAAGACAATCAATTTGGACTTGAATTTTGCATCATTTGGATTTTGGATGAGAAAGTTATGGGCACTTGAAGTTGGACTTTTTTAGATTTCAATGACTTTGGTCCATAGTGACCTATAATGTTTTGTATTATCACATGTGTTTATTTTAGGATTATAAAATTTTGTCCAACATAACAATTGAATTAGACATCTTAAAATTTCCAATACATTTGGTATCACCTCAATATCATAAAAAATGAATGAGTTATGTCCTTGGGAAGTTGATCCAAAATTAGGGTTTCAATCAAAATGACCTATAATGTTTTGAAATGAATGATGACCTTACAAGTTTCAAATGGATTTTTTATGAACATGAAAGTTGTTCATATGGTTATTAAGAACATGTTTTATCTTGGGGTAATCTTCATTTGACAAACACATTAAAATTTAAGTCTCAGTGGATTTCAAAATAGTTAGATGAATTGACTGATCAACTTCTCAAGTCCAAACTTCAAATCTTGATGAATAAATGATTTAGGACACTCACATGGGCTAATATATGCATAAAATGATGAATGAAAGAACTTCCCTTGATTGTATTTGATCATAGGTTGAGGTTGCTTCATGAGCAAGGCACAGTCAATGCACAGTTGAATTAGGGTTTCCTTGGGAAACAATCCTCAAGCCCTTTGGTTTATCTTGATCAAATTGGAAAATTGAGATACTTGGGAGGCATATATGATGATTGAGATCTTGGTGAACCATTGTCATGCTTGCTTTCACCTTCATCTGTCCATATCAATGAGCATAGGGGCCTCTTAGGAGCCTTGGATCACATGACTGCTTGAGCTTCAAAAACAAACAAGTTAGTGACATATTTTTGTGCTTTTGGTTAGTAAACAAAATAAGAAAAGAAATAATATACAATTCAAGCATGCTTGGTGGTCTCAAACCAACTCACAAAAGTCCCAACCCTAAGGTCAGGAGCCAAGATGCTATGATCCTTGAGGCAAATGCAAATGAGAAATGATATGACGCCATGAGGGATCTTAGGGTCAAAATTAGGGTCTTACAACAGGAATATCAACAGCAGTCCAATTGTTGCAAGCCTTTCCATGCGTCACAAAATTGGCGCAGTCTTCCTCTTCGTCATCCTCTAGCACAACAGCTAAGTGTTGTTCATTGCCATGAATGAACCCTCCGCTACGGAAGCTAAGTTGCATATCTTCAGCCCTTGCAATTGATGAGCCTTTCTGGAACCCCAATCCGGTTATGCCTTTGTTGTCGGAGACCTCTACCATGCACCCCCACTGATCGACATTGCCTTCTTCCATAATCTTTTAAGCATCTTTTAATTAGGACATGGGTGCCCCAACTCTCTTCTCAACAGCAATAGATAAGGCTTGGAACAGAGTTCCAACCTCATCCTCAGCTTCTACGTAAGAGAAAGATGACAAATGGCTAACCAACAACGCTTTCTCTCCACCGACAATCACTAGCTTGCCATTCTTCACAAATTTGAGCTTCTGGTGCAAAGTGGAAGTAACAGCTCCCGCCTCATGAATCCATGGCCTTCCCAACAAGCAACTGTAGGCCGGGTGGATATCCATTACTTGAAAAGTAATTTGAAAATCACTCGGACCTATCTTGTCTGGAAGGTCCACTTCACCAATTACCGTCTTGCGCGAACCATCAAAAGCCTTGACAATTACACTGCTATACCTCATGGGTGCTCCTTGGTAAGATAACTTTGACAAGGTTGACTTCGGAAGCACATTTAGTGACGAACCGGTGTCAACAAGCACATTTGACAAAACATCTTCTTTTCAATTCATCGAGATGTGCAAAGCCAGATTATGATGTCTTCCCTCCTCAGGGATTTTTTCATCACAGAAGCTAAGATTATTACAAGAAGTGATGTTAGACACAATATGATCGAATTGATCCACTGTAACATCATGTTCTACAAAAGCTTGCTCTAGAACTCTCTGCAATGCTTCTCTGTGCGCTTCGAAATTCGTGAGCAGAGACAACACTGAGATCTTTGAGGGGGTTTGGAGCAGCTGCTCCACCATATTAAACTCGCTCCTTTTGATTAGTCGGAGTACCTCATCATCATCATTGGGTTTCAAGTTGCTAGATTCACCAGACTTATCTTTTGAATAGCCAACTGGGTTTTCAACAGGCACTTCCACTTTCTTACTCACAACTGATTCTTCTTTATCCTTTGGGAACACCGGCCCAAACACTCGACCACTTCGGGTCACCTTAATAACATCAACAATACTCACCACTGAACTAGTCATAGGTAACGAGACCTCTCAACCATCTTTCATCATTGTAGCATTATACTGATACGGCACAGCTTTATCAGATGAATACGGGATTGGGCCCGCTAACCGTATTACCAACGGCGATACTGATCTTTGACTGTTGCTGTTACTGGAGTCATACTAGATTAGCAACTTCTCAGGCTGCTTGAAAACAGGCACTATGACATTAACATCGTCATCTACATGACGGGATTGAACAATTTGGATCATGCCTTCATCCATCAGACGTTGGATGTCCTTCTTCACAACTTCACAACCCCCTCGGGTTAACACTACAAACAGCACAACCATCATGGTCGTGCTCACATTCACTTACCAAACAAATATCCTTATGCATCTGCACTAAGGACCTCCTGATAAAACGCACATCAAAAAAACTTTAAACTCCCCAAGACAACCATCCACCATATTCACAGATAAGTTCCCATGAGCGGGCAAAGGGTTTGCTTTCACATTTGGCGTACGGTTCTCAAAGGACACCATACCACTCTTCATAAGCTTCTGAACCTCATACTTCAATGGATAGCAGTTTTCAATATCATGTCCGGGTGCTCCTTGGTGAAAAGCACAACAGAGTTCAGGTTTATACCACCAAGGAAGTGGTTCTGGGATCTGCGGTGGGCTCCTCGGTTAAATTAAGTTCTTGAGAACCAAAGACGGATAAAGCTCTGCATATGACATAGGAATCGGGTGAAAAGAGACCTTCTTCCTCTCAAAATTTTGTTGATGATGATTGTTGTTGGTATTGTTGTTGTTATAGGTGTTCGTTCGTTGTTGTGGTTGTTGTTGTCGACGTTGTTGTTGTTGAAATGGTGTTGTTTGTTTATTAGAAAATATCGGGATAACGGAAGATACTTGATGGTGATGGTTTTGACGGGATGTTGGATTCCTTCTGATCTGAGGCCTCCTCTGCCTCCCACTGCTTATTGCATTTGTCTCACTATCTTTCTTCTTGCTGAAACTACTACCATACCTCTTACTTGTCGATGCCTCATCTCATGACAAACGTCCCTCTCGGACTCCCTCCTCAAGCCTCATCCCCATGTTTACCATTTTGGTAAAGTCACTGGGGGCACTAGCAATCATTCGTTCATAGTAAAAAGAACTCAGAGTTTTCAAGAAGATCTTTGTCATCTCTTTTTCCTCCAAATGAGGAGTGATCTAGGCAGCCAACTCCCTCCATCGTTGTGCATACTCTTTAAATATCTCTTTATCTTTCTGAGACATAGACCTCAGCTGCTCTCTATCAGTCGCCATGTCCATGTTATACTTATATTGCTTGACAAAAGCCTCCCCCAAGTCGTTAAAATAGTAAAGTCCTATTGGTGGTTAAGGGAAACTTCTCTCCCTTTTTATAATTAAGGCACCCTTAAATGAATAATCTCCCTTTACCTTGTAAAATCAGTAAAAGTACAAGCAAGCACTCCTAAGTTCTCCTCTTTTAAAGTCCTAGCTCTCCAATGCCTTTTCTCTCCTTCTTCTCTTTTTTAACGTTACTGACAAAATGCTCTAAAACCCCTATTTCTCTAATTCTCTAAATATATAATACAACCTAGTTAAATTTCTCTTAATTCAATAATGGCCCAACTAAAACATAAGCTCTTTCCACTAACCATATATTTTCTATTATTTACACATTCAACCAAACTCTTACTATTCTCTTAATTTCTCATATTCTAATTAATTAAATTCCACTAAAATCTAATTAATTAACACATTTCCTTGAATTTGCCACTTACCGTCCAAACCACCCAAAAACATACAAAATAATATTTGATCAAATTAATTGAATAAATCAATAAATAATTAAATAAATAAATAATTAAACCGGGGTGTTACATGCAAGCTCAGGAAGATACGAATTTGGAAACATGTTTATTTTGAACAATGTCTGTATGATTTCTCATTGTAGAATCTGGTCAATAATCCCCACAGGTAGGATTTATGGTTTCAAGTTTCTAGAGTCATGAACCCTTCTTGAAAATATTGCTGCCTTGATGAATACTCATCAGATATTAATGCCCTATGGATGATCTTTTCTAGGTGAGATTTTTGTATCAACCCAATGAGGGATACATCTCGCAGGTCGATACTACACAATCATCAACTCTAAGGTTTTAAACAGTCCCTAGAGTCACAGATCATGCTTGCAAATATTGTTGGCGTAACATATACTCTTTAAAGAAAAATACCTCAGAGAGGGTATACTTTAGGCGGGATCTTCTCATCAAGCCAATGAGACATAAATCTCACAGGCCAATACTACACAACCATCATCTTAAACTTAAGGTTTTTCGGACTCGGGTGTAGAGCCTTCCTCATAATGTGCCAATAACTAGAAAATCCAATCCACAACATTCAAGAAACATACAACAGATAGATAAACAACACATAAGAGATAAAATATCAAAATAAAGTAGAATAAAACAAATAAACAATGCTAACATTCATCGTAAATCAAACTAAACTAGACTTGACTCACTAGACATTCCCCAACAGAGTCTCCAATTATTGCGGCGCAAAAAATATCATGAGCATTCGCACGCTTGAAATAATAACAGATTTGTCACTGAAGTTTATTTATACCAAAAGTAAAGGGAAATATCAATAAAGCCCTTAAAGAAAAAGAAGACGGTTGTCGCAACCAAATTTGGGTTTGGGAGTAGCTTATGCGAGGGGAAGGTATTAACACCCCTCATATCTGTTGTACCCAACATGAATCATTTAGTTATATTTGTGAATAGAATGTAAGCATGATTTTATTTGCTTTCTTCTAATTATTATAAGTTTGAAAGAAAAAAGAAAATGACTAAAAATAAGTTTTTTATTAGGGTGTTTGACAAGATTGCAAGTCTTGGTCCTACGTATCCTCAAGTGCGATGAGGAATTCAAAGTTACGTAGTTCTAAGAAAGAAAACTATATTTTTTGGGTTTTTTTTGTTATAGTGCTTGACGAGATGTTAAATCCCGCTCCTAAGTATCCCCATGTGCGATGGGGAATTCAAAGCTACGTAGTTCTTAGTATAAAACCACGTATTTGTTGGTTGATTTTAGTGAACGATATTAAGGTCACATTCTAGAGGTTGGACACTGCTTGCATGCTCGCGCGTGGGAGGCTTAAGCATTTGTTTGTATCGCGGTAGAAAGGATCTTGTTTGATCGCATTGTAGTGGTTGTACATTGCTTGTATGCTCGCGCATGGGACGCTTAAGCATTTGTTTGTATCACGGTAGAATGGATAAAGCATTGTTTGTTTATGAAAAGGTTCTGACATCGCGCGGGGACGAGAAAATATAATTTGATTGGTTTGAGTATTTTTGAGTGGATGATGAGTGCTCAGATGGTCGAGCTATACGGATCGTATCCAAGTACTCAGAGAGGAAATAGGCATACACACAATTAATCATTTCCATCCAATTTTTTAATAAAATTTATGAGACGAATTAAGCCACGATCCCTTAACGGAAGAAAAATATCCAAATGGTCGAGCTATATGACTTGTATCCAAATACTTGCGGAAAAAGAGGCATATGCCTAATTAGTCATTTTTCATCCACCAAAGCGTGAACTAAATTCAGTTATTATTGTATTTTGAATGGACGACAAGTATTCGAATGGTCAAGTTATATGACTTGTATCCAAATCTCGGGCAAGAAAGAGGTATATGCCCAATTAATCATTTTTCATCCGATTTATTTTTGAAATAAAGATCCCTTGAAGTTTTTGATTGTAAAAGAGATTTGGTATGATCAGGTCAAGATTCCTTAAAGATGACAAGCATTCGAATGGTCGAGTTATATGGCTCGTATCTAGGGCTGGAAATGAACCAAACCAACTCGAAAATAGTTCGAGACTCGATTCGATAATTAATTCGTTGGACTTGGTTCATGAACCAAATGAGTCGAACTTGAGCTCAAAACTAAGTTCGTAAAATAAATGAGTTGAACTTGAGCTATCTATAGTTCGACTCGTTAGGTTCATGAGTCGACTCGGTTATATATATATATATATATATATATATATATATATATATATATATATATATATATATATATATATATATATATATATATATATATATATATATATATATATATATATATATATATATATATATATATATATATATATATATATATATATATATATATATATATATATATATATATATATATATATATATATATATATATATATATATAATATTTTTAAATCATATATCTCAATAGTATCATTTAAAAAATAATGTATAGATTTTAACCTTTTAATTTATCTCTTGAAAGCTTTATTTTGTTTTAATATTTTCTCTTTAAAAAGAATAATTTAAAATGTCAATATAATAAAAAAATTTAAACTTTAAAAAATGACTTTTTAGTCCGTGAAGTAAACAAACTGAACCTAACAAACTGAACCTAACGAGTTGAACCAAGTTGTTCAAGAACTTAAAACGAGTCGAGTTCGAGCTTAAAAAAAAGTTCGGGTCGAACTCGAGTCGAGTTTCGAGCTAAACCAATTCTTATCGAGTCGAGTCGAGCTGACGACGGGTTCGACTCGACTCGACTCATTTCCAGCCCTATCCATGATTGAATCAATATAAAATTTGTATGTTGTGGTTTTTATTGATGTGTTGTTGGTTTCATGAGCATAACATTGAATCATGGTTAATTAATGAAATTGGATTTTAATCAATGTGAAATTGACATGTTTAATGTTATATACTTTATGTATGATGAATTTTGTGCAATTTGGTATTTTGAGATCAAAATTGAAGCTTTGGAAGTGATCCAATGGTGAAAATCACGTTTTTGCGTTTCGGTACAGTGGTAACCGGTTAACGCACTGGTGTAACCAATTACAGCTGAAGCTGATAAACCTTTTTTTGAAATTTCTATGACTGCAATTGTTTACGGGTTTCGGTTAACCTGTTGCACCTGTTGTGTTTTCCAGAAATGTAGATTTTTCATTTCCAACTGTTTTTAACGTAACTTGATTCATGACTCCAATTGAAGCGTTGTTCGAAGTGTTAGAAAGCTCACACGTATGGCTACTCCATAGTGATGTATTAAGAGGCTAGATGAGTACTAGAATATGTGAAATTTAATTGTTTTACTTATTACATAATGATTGATGGTAAAAAACTAACAGCTAATCATTGTAAATGAATGAATTAATGATGAAGCAATGATAAGATTAATAAATATGATTTAGTGATATGTAAATATTTATTCGGTGTGAATATATGTTGTGAAGTGCAAGTATAATTATGAGAAGTGTTGAAATTACTTGTTGATGATTGTTGAGATGTGTGGTTTAGAGTGAGAACTATTGTTGATGCATTTGTTTACAGTTATATGTGGGGTTGTAATCATTGTTGTGTTATTGTTGTCGAATTATCCCATGCCATACATCATTTGTTGTCTTTGTTATAAAGGAGGCGAGTCACTAGTTCATATGAGGGGACGAGTGAGTTGTATGGAGCTCAGATGAGAGGGATCGGGGTTCAGATGTTGGGATCTGGTTTGTATGAATAACCATTATTGAGTTGGTACCACGTGCATATATTGTCGAGGTGTTGTCACATTGCATACAAGTTTGCATTTGTGAATTGATGATTGTCGTGTGAACACATTACCCATTGATGATTGTTGTTGATGTTGTTTATGCTACCCTTCCTAATCTTTTGCACCCCTAACATATTTGAGCATATTCTCACCCCTTTTTATTTTTGTTTATGTGTTGATGTACGATGTATATAGATACTTAGGAACATGAGTAGTAGTTGTTGTGAGTTGGAAGATGACCTTGGATCTCTTCTTCATTTACTTTATCATATATCAATTTTACTCAGTTAAATGCTCTGATTTATAACATCAAGAATGAGGCGTCTTATTTTATTTTGTTGTTGAGTTAATCATTGGATGATGATATTTTTATTTAGCATTTAGAATTGTTGAGATATTTTAAAGTTTATGAACATTAATTTGAAATTCTGCTACGAGTATTTTGATTTAAATGTGAAGTATGCCTGTTGTTGAGAGTAGCATCCTAAATATGTTGCATAATTATTTTAATATAAGTTTTGGAGCTTAGGGTGTTACATAGTGGTACCATAGCAGGTCGGCCAATCCGACAAGGTTTTTGTAATACTGTTTGTTCCCTAGTATGCGACATGTATATGAACATTGTTAATGCATGTTTCTTCTAATAGATGTTTACTGGTGTGCAAAAATATGGTTGGAGGAATAAACGATCAAGTTATTGCTAATGCTTTAGAAGTGATGGCTCAGGTGTTGCAGGCCAGTAGAATCAACAGGGTGCAGATGAGGAATTACGTGGATTGAGGAAGTTTTAAAGGAACAATTTGCTTACCTTCAAGGGCATATATGATCTAGAACATGCTCAGACATGACTCAAAGAGATTGAAATGATTTTTCAAGTGATGGCTTGCATTGAGGACCAGAAAGTGTTGTTTGGTACTCATATGCTGTCAGAGGAGGCCGAAGACATGTGGGATAATGCGTGTCAGAGAATGGTAGATGAAGGTACTTGGGTTACTTGGGTTGTGTTCACGGCTGAATTTTTAGAAAAGTATTTTCCAGAGGATGTGTGCAGTAAGAGAGAGATCGAGTTCCTTGGGATGAAACAATGGAATTTGATTGTTGCTAAGTATGCTGCTAAGTTCGAAGAGTTGGTGAAATTTTGTCCACACTATAATAGTGCGGTAGCTGAAGGGTCAAAGTGTATCAAATTCGAAAGCAACTTACATCCTGAGATCAAGAGAGGTATTAAGTATCAAGAGATCCACCGATTTTCTGTGCTGGTAAATAAGTGTAGAACATATGACGAGGATAATGTTGATATGTAGAAGTCCTTTAAATGTGATGCAAACATCCGTTCCTCTAAACCGTTTGGGTAGGGAATTCTTTTACGTTGATTGAGACAAAATAACTTTCTCTAAAATCGACCAACAAACAAATATTTTATACCGAGAACTAGGTAGCCTTGAGTTCTCCATCGCACCCGGAAATACATAGGAACAAGATCCGCAATCTTGTCAAGCACATCAATACAAAAACTGTGTGACTCCTTTTTTTTTTATCTTTTTATTTTAAAGAAAACAATTGGCGTAAGCTAACATCCAATCGCAAATCTAACTAAAAGGTTCATGTTGAGTACAATGGACGTGAGGGGTGGTAATACCTCCTCCTTGTGTAATCGACTTCCGAACCCGGATTTGGTTGCGACGGTCATTTTTTAAAAAGGTTTTATTGATACTGTCCCTATCCTTCATTAGAATGAATAAAATTTTGTGGCGACTCTATTCGAATCATTTTTCCGTGAGTGTGCAATACGCTTCGCGAAGGATCGTATTTTTCGATGTACGACAACTGCATTCACCTTTCTTCTCACCAAGGAAACACCAAACAACCTCTTCTTCCTCTTCCTATTCAATCTCATCAGGAAAAATTATCTTCCTCAATTTCCTCTTCCTTAACGGACCATCAATAGAAGAAGATTCCTTCTGAGGAGTTCTTCCACTTCTGGTCTTATAAGGTATTAACTTAAATCAAATGTGTAACATTTGGGCACTTTTTGCAAAATAATAGTACACGTTAGAATCAAAAAGTATACTTATCATGGATCGAACTTGTATCCTCCAAAATTAAAACTCAATACTTTTCCGCTATCTGTGTCCTCCAAAATTATAACTTAATACTTTTCCACTCCACTTTCTAACTCGCAATATTTGTTATGTTCCACGAGTATTTTAAATATAATAATTATTGTATATAATTTATAAAAAAAAGTTAAGGCCCCTATATTTTGGAGATCATGTGAAACGAACCAAGTTACATAGACTCAAAATTGACCCTAATATATATATATATATATATATATATATATATATATATATATATATATATATATATATATGTGTGTGTGTGTGTGTGTGTGTGTGCGCGCGCGCGCTCGCGCGCGCGCACGCGTACTTGAGACATCATTTGCATGTAGTTTAAATATATTTTTATTATGGCATGATATGCGGGACAAAAAATTTGAAGTTCTATTATAAAGCTTAAGAAACACACTCTCTTAACACCGTTTCACTCTGATTTCAAACATATATGTAATCTATCGTAATAATGTCAAAAGAGTAAATAAATTAATATTTAAGGAGATAACGTATGTAATTTTAACAAAAAAAAGAAGAAATTAAGGGCATTTTAGTAAATTGAAATTAAAATAATTGTCTAGGAGTTCTATAAATCAAGACTCAAGCACACTCCAATGCATATTTTGGGTAACCTATCTGTAATATACTCAGATACCTTTGTTTAGTAGAAATGTCTCATATTGAGATGATTGATCTTACAAACTCTCGTGATTCCTCTCCGTCACCATACATATCTTCATCTATTGTACCAATGATCCTTAACATTGGTCATGTTTCTACCAAACCTAATCTTCACAATCATATAGATCATCACCAACACCAAAATAATGTGTTGGTGTCACCGCCACAAGGATTCAGGGTTCCACCACAATCAGAATTCAACAATAACACTTCCCAGATCGCTACTATGCCCCAGCTTGGTATACATAGTGGAAGCTCAGTTGCGAGGGTTCTTCAACCGTTATCTGAACCAAATACCTTTCCATTTCCAAATGGATCTAGGTTCAGGGTCCCGTGGTCACAACAAGAGCATGAGTAATTGCATCTCTCAATCTTGAATTTAATTAATTATTTATTGATATGATCTTACTTTACTTTTAGAGAAGAATTGAAATAAATTTAAAAATAAAATAAAAGAAAAAATTTCTCAAATTTTATCACAAAATGTTTTAAATATTTAATTTAGTGGTCAATTTTAGTTGTTTTTCAATCTAATATTTATCTTTATTTTAATTTTTCTGATTGTTTTTCTCTATATCTTTCGTTTCTTCTTTACTTATTCCGCTCTTTTCAACTTTTTTTAGCCGTGTATTTAAAACTACATTTTCATATTAGTAAAGTTTAAATAACTACTAAAATTTAAAAATAAATTAATTATAAATGTTGACTATAATTGTTTTTTCAACGCGGAATTTAAGGATCCGTTTTTTCTTCTCTAACACAAGTCATTATTTAAAAAAATTTATTGTAACACTTTTATTCAATAATGTGCAAATATTAACTTTTTACCCTTAAAGTTTTGGATTAAGAATATTTTTAATCTATACAAACTCACAAGTTTTTAAGTTTAATCTATATGAAGTTTAAATTTATATTGAAATATTAGCTTTCTATAATATTGTAGTTTGTAAGAATAATCACAATTAAAAAAATGAATATATTTAGCCTTAACAAGTGTTGTGTTTTATTGTCTTAGTTTATTTGTGATGGGGCTTACTGAATATGGAAAAGGGAAATGGAGCAAAATAGCAAAACACTATGTATGCAACAAGACACCACAACAAGTTCAATGCTATGCTCGTAGCTTTTTCAAGTATCTACCAGCTTCATATGTGCATCGTTTTAAGAGAAAGAAACTATCTTCAAATACCGACAACTTTGTTTCTAGAAAAAACAAAGAAACTCTCAATCTTTTTCCTATGAAAGATTATAGAGAAGAATCTAGTACTTTCATGAATGTGCCTAGGGTTTCTTCTAGTAATGGAGAAGTTGATGTGGAGCTCCGTTTGAGTTTATATAAGTGAGGTTTGAATCATATGTGTCAAACATGCATGGATAAATTAAGCTACAAACTAGTATATCATTATAATAAGTGGCTTTTCTTTGTAACATTTTTCTTCGTTTTAATAATGTTTGTTCAGTTGTGATGTTAAAGTTTTTTATTTAATCGTGCATGTTTTGTCTTGAAATTTTGTACTCCATCATGGATTATTTATTTAAATGTGTTTGGAAATGTTTTGTTTCAAATGTATTATCTTGATAAAACGGTAAAACTTATCAGTTCAATGCGTAAACAAATTTGTGTATTTGAAAAACATTTATCTCACTCATTAAAATGTATAAGTTATAGGTCTCAATTTTTTCTTTTGTAACTTTGAGAAAAATGTATAGACAATTTTGGGATTTAGGAGTATGGTCATGGCATTTTAACAATTTTGGGATTTAGGAGTAGGGTCATGGCATTTTAACAACTTTGGTATTAGAGGATATGTCTTAAAATTTTGAGATTTTATATAAAGACATAATTGACTTAATGTTACGCTTTAGTCCCTTAATTAAAAAATATTATAAATTGATTTTTTAACTTCATTTTTATTATCCTATTTAGACTCTCTTCTGTCAATTTTTGATAAAAAAAATTATTAAATTCTGATAACATGATCTGACAACAATGTCATTGATACAAATTTGAGTCAATATATATAGTTAAAAACTAGTATATTATTTAAACTATGAGAGTTTTGTTTTCGAAGATTAAAAACAAAACTCACGTAGCTTAAACAATGTTTCAATTTTTAACTATATATTCTGACTTAGATTTGTACCAATAGCCTTACTATCACGCCACATCATCAGAACTCAACATTTTTTTTTTTTGCTAGAAATTGATGGAAGTAACCAAATAAAATTACGGAAGTGAAGTTAAGGGATTAATTTGTAACGTTTTTAATTAAAAAATTTAAAATAAAATATTAAATTAAGTTAAAAGACTAAAATATATATTAATCTTATATAAATTATATATAATTTAACCGTGACAAAATAATATAGAGTTTCTAAAAAAAATAGTATAAACTTTGTTTAATTATGATTTAATCTTGAAAAATTAGTATATAAACTGTTTAAATGAATGACATTTTAGTTTTATAATGGTCCATTAAACTGTTCCTGTTCTTGTATACATTTTTTTTTACTTATGATTTTTGACATTTTAGACATGTTATGAAAGTTTATAAATTTTGTTACTTTTTAATTAATAATTATTCTTTTAATTATAATACTCTTAAGGACATTGTCCTCTTTTTGTAAAAAATAAATAAATTTATTTCAATGCTCTTAATTATGTATAATTGTATAATTCATTTGACATTTTTTAAAATAAATTATTAGAAGTAATTTTGATAAAATTACATTAAAATTAATTTAAAATAAACAAAAATTCTATAAAAACAACATTTATAAAAAGAACTGATGATATATTAAAAAAACATAAAACCACAATTGTTATAGAGCAGAAAAAATATAAACCAATGACAACAACTAAAATTACTAAAAATCGAATTATCAAAGAGTTAATGTAAGTCAAAGTAAAGAGAAGAAAACCTCGGAAATTGCAAAGTGGTATCTATTGAATATTTAAGAAAAAATTGAATTTTTATATTTATTGAATAACTAAAATGTATTTGATCTATTATACCATTTAATTTTAATAAATATAATTTTTTTTTTATAAATAAGATTAAAAGTACTTTTGCAGATACACTTTTCACAAAGTTAAAAAAAATATTTAAGTTTCAAAATAAATGTTACATTTAAAAAAATCATTTCAATATTTTTAATTATGTATAATTCATTTGATATTTTTTTAATTAATTATTAGAAGTAACTTGATAAAACTGCATTCAAATTAATTTAAACTTTAAAAAAATATTTAAAATAAACAAAAATCTTTAAAAATAACATTTGTAAAAGTACCGATAATATATTAAAAGAAACATAAAACCAAAATTGTTATAAAGCAGAAAAGATATAAATCAACGAGAACAACAAAAAATTCTAAAAATTGAGTTATCCAAAAGTTGATGCAAGTTAAAGTGAGGAGAAAAAACCTCGGGAAGTACAAAAGTGATATTTATTGAATAATATTTATTGAATTTTTAAGAAAAAGTTGAATTTTTATATTTATTGAATAATTAAAATATATCTGATCTATTATACAGTTACATTTTAATAAATATAAAAAATATTTTCTTTTATAAATAAGATTAAAAGTATTTTTGAATTTATTCACCAAAGATAAGTCATGGAAATTGAGATTATCATGCAAAATGCATATTGGAATTGTAGATACACTTTTCACAAAGTTAAAAAAATATATTTAAGCCTCAAAATAAATGTTACATTTAAAAAAATATTTTAATACTCTTAATTATGTATAATTCATTTGATATTTTTTTAATAAATTATTAGAAGTAATTTTGATAAAACTGCATTAAAATTAATTTAAACTTTAAAAAACATTTAAAATAAACAAAAATTCTTTAAAAAATAACATTTATAAAAATAATTGATGATATATTAAAATAAAAATATAAAACCACAATTGTTATAGAGTAGAAAAGATATAAATCAATGACAACAATAAAAATTATTAAAAATTGAGTTATTCAAGAGTTGATGTAAGTAAAAGTGAGGAAAAGAGACCTCAAAAATTGCAAAAGTGATATTTATTGAATTTTTAAGGAAAAGTTAAATTTTTATATTTATTGAATAATTAAAATGTATTTGAATATTTTTTTATAAATAAAATTAAAAATATTTTTGAATGTATTCACAAAATATAAGTCATGGAAACTGAGGTTATTCTAGAATTGTTGATTCACTTTTCACAAAGTTAAAAAAAATATTTAGGTCTCAAAATAAATATTACATTTAAAAGAAATTATTTTAATACTATTAATCATGTATAATTCATTTGACATTTTTAAAATAAATTATTAGAAATAATTTTCATAAAACTGTATTAAAATTAATTTAAACTTTAAAAAAACATTTAAAATAATTAAAAATTATTTAAAAAATAACATTTATAAAAAAAACTGATGATATATTAAAAAAACATAAAATCACAATTGTTATAGAGCAGAAAGGATATAAACCGGTGACAATAATAAAAAGTATTAAAAATTGAGTTATTGAAGAGTTGATGTAAGTCAAAGTGAGGAGAACAAACCTTAGAAATTACAAAAATAATATTTATTAAATTATATTTATTGAATTATTAAGTAAAAGTTGAATTAAAATAATATTACATTTAAAAAAATATATTTTTATACTATTAATCATGTATAATTCATTTGACATTTTTTAAAATAAATTATTAGAAGTAATTTTGATGAAACTGCATTAAAATTACTTTAAACTTTAAAAAAGTATTTCAAATAATTAAATAAAATTTTAAAAATAATATTTATAAAAAGAACCGATGATATATTAAATAAACATAAAATCACAATTGTTATAGAGAAGAAAAGATATAGACCGATGACAATAATAAAAAATACTAAAAATTGAGTTATTCAAGAGTTGATGTAAGTCAAAGTGAGAAGAACAAACCTTGAAAATTGCAAAAATAATATTTATTTAATAATATTTATTGAATTATTAAGAAAAAATTGAATTTTTATATTTATTGAATAATTAAAATATATTTGATTTATTATACAATTTAGATACATTGATTATCTTAATAAATATAAAAAATAAATTTTCATATAAATAATATTAAAAATATTTTTAAATTCATTCACAAAAAGATAAGTAATAAAAACTGAGATTATAACACAAAATAAAATACGCAGATTATTCTAAAATTATGGATACATTTTTCACAAAGTTAAAAAAATATATTCATTTAAGTCTCAAAGTAAGTATTATATTTAAAATATTATTTATTCTAAAATACTTGTCATTTTAGCTTATTAAGATAATTTTAATTTTATTTTTTAATTAATATATTTAATTTATTATTTTTTCACTTAACTTTTCATTAGTTGTAAAATAAGTTATTGAGCCGGAAAACCAAAGTAGCATGCAAAATATGCAGCATATATGTATTCAACTCAAAAATTTCAAAATAAGACATTTTTTCAAATGTCACTTTTAAATCTCTTTATTATTAGACTTCTTGAATGTTTCAAATATCTGTTATTTTAGTATATAATGTTACTAAACATAAAGATTATTTTATTTTTAAAACACCACAAGATTATTGAAAGAATGATAAGATGTTTTTATACTTACTCACAAAAGTTGAGTTATGGAAAATGACGTTATCACACAAAATAAAATACTGTAGGTTATTTTAAAATTGTCGGTACACTTTTTTCAAAGTTTAGAAAAAAAGTTTGAACTATATTCTTTTTAATTTTATTGGTTGTAAAAGATGTTATTGATTCAGAAAGTCAAAGTGTAAACTCAAGATAATGCATTGAAACTTGTGTTGTCACAAGCAAAACACCTCATTCCCCTTTTTCCGTTTCATTTTGAAATTAAATTTATTTTTATGTTAATCCTCTTACTTTTTGAAGAGGTGAATCATACTATGTTATTTCCTCCGTTTTTATTATAAGTCATTTTTAGAAAATATTTTATAACATAATATAATTTGTTTTATAATATTAATAGTATTATATCTTTAAATATTTATTCTTCTCTCTTCTTTCGATTATATCAATTTATCTTTTCAATATCTTTAATAGAGGATAATTTTGTAAAATCCTTCATAATTTCTCTTTTTCATACCATAATTATTACATTTCTTAATACGTGTGAAAAGTAAAAAACGACTTATAATAAAAAACGGAGGGAGTATAATTTTGATACTTTAATTTTTATATAACTTATTTTATTTTATAATTTATTATAAATATATTATTATTTCACTCATTTTATTGAAAAACTAATAGTTTTTATTAAAGTGATTAATTCTACAAAATATATATATTTTAAGTTTATTTGATACTTTATTAAATAATTTTAAACAAATTAATTATAAAATCCTATTCAACATATTTTGAGAGAAAGTTCTAGCACTTTTAAAAAAAATGGTATAATTTGTAATTAAAAAATTATATATTTATAATTTTACAATGTTTTTTTAAATATTTATAAATAATTTTAAAATAAAAAAACTTCTAAAATTTATATTTTAAAAAAAGATGATTATAAACTTTTTTTAAAATTTTATTCTATGTATAACAAGATATCAGATACAATGTTAGAACAATGTGTATGACAAGTGTAATGTGTACTTGATAGAACAATGGGAGAATATAAATAACATGAATTGATAATCCAGTTCGGTGAAAAGCCACCTACGTTTGAAGAGAGCGTTAACTCAAGGAAAGAAAAGTCACTCTTAATATTCAAAAGTACAAATTGGTTTGATTTGAACGCTCTTAGTTTAATGTCTTTTTTCCTGATACTACATGTGAACTTCGATTCAGACTCCCTTTGAATCTGAGACCCCTCTCACTTTCACTCAAATACTCTCTGAAGTGTTTAGACAGTTACAATAGTATATGAATGATGTTACAAACTTACAACTCAAATACTTTATTCTCCTAACCTATGATTAATATGCATGAATATAGTATTACACAAAAACAAACTCAAGACTCAAAACAAATTAATATGTCAAGCTTAGTAATGCAAGGTTTAAGTCGTCACAATGGAGAATGTCTTTTTTAATAACAATAATTGTCCACCTTCAAACTCCATTAGGGTTTAGGTCTTGAACATGGTTGGCCTTCTCAAAAGCGCAAGAAACCAATCCTCAATAGTGTTGATTGTAAAATTTTAATTGATTAAATCTTGAACGAATTTGAATTCCTCAAATTTAATCTTGCTAAAAGATATTATGAATAAACCTATCTTAATCCAAAATGTGCACAAAAGTCAAATCCCTTATTATATATAAAAGGATTCAAATCCTTAAAATTGTGAGAATTACTCAAATTAGCTTACGTGTGAAGCAACCTAGAGCGAGATAGTATGTCTCACAGAATGAAGGGCATTATGCTTAACATGTAGCTTTCTTACTGAAGTGTCTTGATCACATTGAGACATGATTTCTCACATCTTGGTATAACATCTTACTTGCATGTTGCTTATAAAATGTTATCAACCATATGTAATAACATTTGTATAATGCTATAAACCTCAATATCTGAGTTTTAAAGACCCGTACAAAGTAATATTTATAATGTTTATTAAAAAAAGCACTATAAATCTTTTAAGGGTTAATAGTTTGACCTGAATATCTTTGGTTGGGCCTCTAAGGATCTGGCCCACCAACTCTATGGTGCGTAAGTAACATGAAATGGACTTATAATGGGTGGGGTTAGGTGGCGAGCACACGATCCAGTCCGACCCGGTACTCCTCAGTC
Organism: Lathyrus oleraceus; assembly: GCF_024323335.1. Taxonomy (NCBI): domain Eukaryota; kingdom Viridiplantae; phylum Streptophyta; class Magnoliopsida; order Fabales; family Fabaceae; genus Lathyrus; species Lathyrus oleraceus. The sequence continues at coordinate 236,656,748 of NC_066582.1, forward strand.
ACATAATTTGGGAGAACGTGGTGAGCCACATGTTATGACAGTAACTCAAGTCATCCCAATTTCAATAGGTTATTTACACTCCCTATCATGGAGGATGACTCACTTCATTCATCACATTATCACATCAAAACCAGGAGGCATGTGGATGAATTCAGAGGCACCAAATTTTATCTTCTCAACAACCCCCAGGGTCAAGTAACTAAGCTTATAAATATCCTAACAAGACAACTGGGTAATTCATTTACTCTTTTAAAAATTATAATAGAAAAATTCCACTTGTGTATCTTATCGCATGTACCTAGTTGGTACCCACCACATGGCCCGATAAATCTAACTCGAATTGCACTCTCATATGAAAAACCAGTTTCCCTAATCATTATTCTACAATGGTGAGACGTGGCATCACTAGCAATAGTAGTGGTGACCAAAGATCCAAGAGATGCAGAGAATTATAGAAGAGTTATCCCCATAAAAAAGTCTTCCAAGATAATATTTTGTGTCTCCAACAATGATGACACGAGGATGACCCACCGGAGAGCGTGGAGATTTTAGACCCACAACCCCTATCCGGTGAAATCTAGGATGCACCTGTATGAGAGAACTTCAACTCATCGTCGTTGCTAATATTTTACATGAAAAGCGACCCATCAGGTGGCAATAACACCCGTCATTGAATTACTAAAGTGTAAGATCATGGGTGGTATGTTTAAGGAGGTGATGTTGAGGTGGTATATCAACCTATCTAGGTTCTTAATAACTAGCTACCTAGACCTCTCGAAGAAGGTGATTTATCCATTCTCATTAAGCAAACATCGAAAGGGCTTAACAACTAGTTTATTCAATGTTCACCACAAACACATGGGTATTGGATACTGGATATGCTTTTCAAATTTTTAATAACGTATAGGGGCTAAAAAGGAATAGAGAATTAGAAAAAGGTGAAGTTGATCTACGAGTTGGTAATGGAGTAAATGTTGTTGCTTTATCCGTGGGAATTTATTAACTGAATTTACTTAGTGGTTTATTAATTCACTTGGAGAACTGCTATTATTTACCTACAATTAACAAAAATATTATTTTCGTTTATTGTTTAGAAAAATTTAATTTTTCATTTATAATTAAGAGTAATTATTGCTCTATTTTTCTAATTGATATATTTTATGCCACTACGCAAATAAACAATGTATTATATGTCATTGATCTTGAAATGTCAATTTATAACATTAATACTTAAATGATGAAACCTAACGAGTTAAATTTAAGTTACTATTAGTATTATCTATTAGCTCATATAAATGATAAATACATTTCCAAACTCCATAAAGATGGACTTTTTGACTCATTTGATTATGAGACATGCAAATCTTGTTTACCTAGAAAGATGACAAATTCCTCATTCATTGAAAAAAGGTGAAATGGATAGTGATCTTTTGGCCCCCATGCATACTGATGTATCTGGACCACTAGACATGTTGTCTAGAGGAAGTTTCCAATACTTTATCACATTTACTTATGATTATATTAGATATGGTTATGTGTATTTAATGAAACACAAATCTGAATCCTTTGAAAAGTTTAAAGAATTCAAAACTGAAGTATAAAACCGACTAAGTAAAAATATTAAAACCCTTTGATCAGATCAAAGGGTGAATATTTAATCTTAGAATTTGATGACCGTCTAAAATAGTGTGGGATTATATCCCAACTTAATCCTCCTAGAAAACCATAAAGGAATGATGTATCTGAGAGAAGAAACTAAACCTTGTTAGATACGGTCTGATCCATGATGAGTCATGGTGATCATCCAAACTTCTTTGGGCACATGCTTTATTGACAACATTGTAAGACCTCAATTTTGACCCTAAGATCCCTCATGTTATCTCATCATATGCATTGGATTTGGGATCACACCTTGACATCCTCCTTACCCCTCATTCATTGGGTTTGCATTGGGAGAGGTCACCAAGCACATTTGATTGTATCATACTTTGTTGACTAACCAAAATACCAAAAATATGTCAATATATAGTTTACTTCTTTTGTAGGTAGTGTGTGTGTTCACCTATGCTCCATCAAGCTCATATCTAGGGTTTGAAATACTCAATACAAGGAGACTAATCAATAGATGATTCACATTGACTCTAGGAATAATATATGGGTCCCCATGATCTTCACATATTATTTTGATCAAGAAATTATCAAGAGTTTGAAGCTTGTTTGCCTTGGAAGCCCTAATTCATCTAAGTATCTTGTGTGACTTCCTCAACAAGTTTCTTCATCATTTGATCAAATATTTCAAGGTATACTTCATATTACGTCATCTTATGCATATATGATCCTCCATGAGTCCAAGATATCAAGATAATTTCAAGTTTGCATGTTGGTTCATGGTGGTTGACTAGAGAAAGTCAACTAGTCAAAACTGGGGTTCCCTAGGCCCTATCTCCTACACTTTTTTCATGTTGAAGTAAAGAGCTATTTTTTCTTGGAAAGTCATTTTTTATGGTGAAAGATTATAGGTCATTCTGAACCCTAGTTAGGAGGTCAACTTCCAAGGACCACAACTTTTTAAATTTTTATAAGATAAAAGCCATTAAAGTTTAATGATCAAATTATAGATGTCCTATTCAACTTTTATTCTTGTAAGAAATTCAAATTCAACTTGAAAACGCATGTTCCAAGTGGAAACATTATAAGTCATTTTGGACCATTACCATTGAACAAGTGATTTTCCTCAACTTCTAAAATGCATAACTCCTTAATGCCAAATCCTAATCAGGTCAAATTTGTGAACATATTGAATAGGTTTGAAAGAGATACAACTTTGATGAAGGAATGTTTTCCATTTGAAGCCCATAGAAAAAATTATTCAAGGTGGAAGAAGTGAACATTTGACTTGATACTTAGAAAATTTTCAAATATGTTTGATTTTTAAAACTTCCACCTTAAAATTCATCATAATGCAAGCTTTAAATGGAAAATTGTTCAACATGAAAGTTGTTCCCCTTGATCTCATCTTTCCAACAAGTCCAAGATCATTTCATTTAGTCAAGAACTGGAGGACTTGCGCATGGTTTCTCTTCAAGGTTTCATTTGGATGAAATTCACATTCACATTTCAATTTCCATTGCATGATTACTTGACATGCTTTCAGCATTGCGCATGAGGAATTTTGGACCTGATTGCATCATTTCATGGGCCTATCACACGCCCATGCAAGCATGCAAGATGAATTGCTATTTTTGGCCAATTTTGGAAATATGTAGAAAGCAATTGCCTTACCTATAAATAAGACCCCCATTGCTCAGAATTAAGGACACCTTGCCCAAGCTTTGAACCTGCAATCCAAACCCTCACCATTAGAGGATAATCTTGAAGGTTTTCATTTGAAAATCGAGTTTCAAATCTCCTTCTGTTTTGAGATTGAAACTCCAAGAATCCAAGCCTTTCCTTGATCCAATTCAACTCCTGCAAGCTTTTGAAGCCAAGCCAAGGCCGACTGGAAGCAAGATCAAGCAAGTTTCAAGCTCCCTCAAAGGTGATTTTCCATAATTTTTATCTCTTCGATTCTCTCTCAATTCTTCACCATTCTTTGTGATTTTTGGTTGGCTGAAGTCCTACCAATGTAGGAAACAAGATTGAGTTGCTTTGAGGTTAAATCGAAGCAACTCAGTTCATGATCCTCAAAATTCAAATCCCTGTATCTTTTTATATACATTGAATTGGAGAAAATTGAGGCCAGATTCGTGATCCTGAGCATTTTCTCTTTGAAATAGTGTCCTTGTTTTCCATTTTCCGTTGAGATGAAGTTGGACCAGTCTGGTGGAGGTCACCAGAGAAGATGACCGGAGCCCTAGCTCCGGTGGTGTGTTGGCACACCTCCTGGCCATCTGATCGTGATTGGATGTTATAATCTGGACCATTGCTTTTGATTACCACGCGTACATCTCTTTGACTGATGACCACCATGAAACACGCGCGTGTGGCCATCAGATTTGTCACCTCAATTAATGAGGGAGATCTTATGGCCCTTGTTTTTTCTATTTTTATTTTAATTTCTGATTTTATGTTTAATCCATTTATTTTGTTTAATTCATATTATTTTATCTTTAATCCAAAAAATATGGGACTTTCACCAAAAATCTTTAAATATTTTTCTCTTTCATTTTCTGAATTAAAATTATTTTTTGGATTAATTTTGATATTTTTCATGAATTAAATGTTTTATGCATATTTTTAATTGTTTAAAAATACTTCTGACTTTTTAAAAATCATGAAATTTTTTGTCTAAGGTCCTTTGATCTTGTTTGACATGGGATAAATCTCTTGGCCATTTATTTGGTATTTTGAAGAGATTTTAGGTTTTGACCAAATTAAAATGTATTTTAATTCATTTTTAAATTGATTTTTAATTGATTAAATGTTAAAAATATTGTTGAGCCATTATTATGGTCTTGTGATGTTTGACTATTTGTTTGGGCCTTGGTCAAGGTTGATTTGAATTTTGTTTCATCTCCCAAAATGAATGGATGGTTTTGATTTGATGAAAATCCTCCATTGGTCAATTTGTGTTTCTATTTTCCCCTCCATCTACATCTTCATCCCTATTATTTCCTATTCCCTCATTTGACCAATGAAATCTCTAATGTCTTAAGGCTAATTGATTCATCAATGTCCTTGTGTCAGATGAACCAATACAAGTATGATTGAGATAGGTCCCTCGTTCTTGATCTTTTCTTTTAGTGTGTGGTATGTTTTAGGAGTTTGGTTTTTCATACCAAATCTCTAACATGCATTAACACCTAAATTTTTATTGCTCAACCTCAGATAGTTATGACTTCTACATAAGTCCAATTACGATTGCTTAACATAGAGCTAAATTTGATCCTAAAGGCATAACATTCTAGTAAGTGAGATTGCAAGTCTCCCATTCTTCATGGTTTTGTGTGTAAACTTGACCTTTTTTCCTTTAGTGATAGCTAGTGGCATACTTGTTGAATTTTCCAAGTTGGAGCCCTTCTCATGGAAGATGTCTTGGTTTAAGGATTCATACTTGTGAAAGAATGGTTGAGTGTTCTCCAAAGAATGACTTAATTACTTAAAAAAAACCACCACTAACACTTGACTAACATTTGACTAACCTTTGACTAACTCTTATTAATATTACTTTATTTTCATGTCATTTACTTTATGCAATTTAAATTTCAGTCATTTATCATTCATGACCATTTACATTTCATTTAACTTGTTTATGTTTATGCCATTTTTACTTTGCTCATTTGAGCCATTCTTGTGATTGTATATATTGTTTATGTACTTTGATTCTTGTTTGTGGTCTTAGGACCTTAAGACATCTAATAATAACAAAACCCCTAAAAAACATCTGATGGACTGTTGATCTTGACATGGACTTTTGGACTTAGAGTTAGGCAATATTCCCTGTGCAAAAAGGACCTGACCAATGCCAACATTTTGAGACCAAGCTATTGTGAACTGAGCCTTCATCTGATGCAAGCCTTGGATCTTATTTGAATTCATCTGCTACTCTGTCTTTGTGCTAATTGTTATTTTGACCTTATGTTTGATGCTTTGCTTTGAGTTGATCAAGGAATATTTCATCTGATACATGAGAAGACAAAGAAGACTACTAGCTATGGGAATTGCTTGCTTGGTGTCGCATCGCGCGAAAAACCGGCGGGAAAAGAAAGAACAACAGAGCCGCCACCGTGCGTTATTTATCCCAAAAGAGGGAAAGGAAACGCTCAGAGTAAACCTGGAAAGAACATGGTCTCGCGACCAAAGAGAATGGGTTCGGGAGTCGGTTATGCGAAGGGAAGGTATTAGCACCCCTACGCATCCGTAGTATTCTACGGGATCCACGCACAATAGGAAGGATAAATTGGTTGCTAAACACTGCTCAGATACTCACACACACTGGCTGAAAAGAGACAAAAGAAACTGACTGAAACTGACTTGGCAGGATACCGCATCCTGGGCCTACTTAGTCTATCAGGCATAGACATCAGAGTCGAAGTAGTTCGGACTGGGGAAACGACACATGCTCGCTAGAATATCGCATCCTATGCATACGTATCTTCTCGGACGAGAGAAGAATCAGAGCATTCGTAGCTCGGCTAACACGCACACAAACAAAACACAGGCAAAGGCAAACATGGAGCCCGACTGCCAATCACTGGGCTTACATCAGCATCCGAACCAAACACACACAAAGAGGCAAACGTGGAGCCTGAATGCCAATAGCTGGGCTTACATCAGCATCCGAACCAAACACACGCACACTGGAACCTAACTGCCACTCGATGGACTTACATCAGCTTCCAAGCACACAACAACACAACAAGTTAATAGGGAGTCGGGGACTCAGCCTATAACTGTCAAATACACACACAAAAGAAAAGAAAAGGCGCCCGGAGAGATCAGCTCAATCTCCTGCCTACATACTTCATCTGGTATGAAGATCAGGGCGATGTAGTTCCCCTACGCAGGGATAAAGGATTAGCCTAACCAGATAACAGAGGGAGACACAACTAGGGAGACTACGACTCGAGCCTAGATGTTATCATGCAAATTCATCCCTAAGTTAAGGTTTCTAGCTAACTGGCACAGGGAGCCAGCCTATCCTAGACATGACTTGCACAGGGAGCAAGCCACACACACACTTAACTTGCACAGGAAGCAAGCCAAGCAAAACCTACTTGCACAGGAAGCAAGTCTAAACTAAACCTAACTTGCACAGGAAGCAAGTCAAACAATCCTAACTTGCACAGGAAGCAAGTCAAACAATCCTAAAAGCACAGATAGCACACACTATACACAAGCAAGTGTCTCAAACAAGGGTTAGGTTTTAGTCGAGGGGTCATATCAACCTCAACAAACAAACCTCTGGAACTGGGTGAATGTGCTCTTAACCTTGCCATTGAGGGGCTAAGGTGAAGCAGATGAAAGGTGAGTGAAGGTAAGACTTCACAGCTCTTATCCCTGGCCTGGGAGAGCTCAAGACAAGAATGTGTAGGTTCAGAAAGTGGGAACCCTTCTACACATTTAAAACTGACTCAACTGTACAATTGTACAAGATCTTGGGTTTGTATCCGCAATGCATCAACACAGTGGTGTGAGCAAAGCAGATGACACACTGAATAGTGGGGGATAGATTGCATATCCCTACCTTCCACCAATTGCCTCTTCACTTAGGAGGTCTTTGACTCTATGCAAGGACAAAAGTAAACAGTCACAAACATTGCCTCTTAAGGAGGACTTCAGACAGTTGCCTGGCCAAGTAACAGGCCAGGTCTTCCAGACTACATGAAGACAAAGAGACATACCTCAATGCAAATTGCTTATACAAGCAAAGCAAAGCAAAAGTTCACAAGGAACTAAAAGCAACTAAAGTACCTGAAATCAGTCAAGCACAGTTAGTATACAAGTCAGAGTTAAATCAAAATGAAACAGACATCAACCAGTCAACACAAGCAAGTGAATGTGCAAGGCACAAGGCTTAAGGCATGTGAGCCAAGCCACCTACAAAACAAACAAGTTAGACAATGATATTCAAGCAAGCTCAATCAAATTGTAATGATCTCTTTGAAGCATTTGTAGCTTAACCTGAAAACATAAGCTCAAAAGTGAGTACCAGGACCACTAGGGCAAGCCTAGGGTCAAAAGAGATTAAGAAAGTCAAAACAGCAAGGGGTAAGTATCCAAAATCATGTTCAAACAATTAGGAAACAAAACCAATTGCGTTCACATTCATATCAATCATCATCATCATTTCATGAACCATTTAGGTCAAAGTATGGCAAACAGAAGCTCATAGAAGTCAACAGCAAGACTTAACTCAAAAGCAATCTTAAACATTTTCAAAAATCACCAAATAAATCATGATCAATCACAATCCATAGCATGGTAAGCATGTCAAATTTCATCTCATTTGGACAAGTGGAAGGCAACCAATGAAAATCAGAAAGTCAAAACCATTTTGAACATGCTCAAAGAAGTCAACCAAACATGCATCAACTTAGAAAAATCATAAGTCAAGAATGGTGTATGATAAATGAATGGGACTAAAACCATGGCAAAGATGAGGATGTCTAGTTATCTCATGTAAAATTTCATGTCCATCCAATAAGGTATGAGAATTTCACAAATGAAATGGGAACAAGTGTCACAAAAAGTCAACATATGACCAAGCAGGGGAGAAAATCCCAATTAATTAGGAAATGCCACAAATAATTCCAAGAGAATTCACATGTAAACTAGACATACAAGAGTAGGCTCATGCAAAAAATCAGATCAATTGGAGGTCAAGAAGCATGGTAATGAAAATCATGAAGTTGGTCATCAATGGTGTGACATAAATTGTCACACCCTAATTCAAAAAATCATAACTCACAAACCACAAATGATAAATTCACAAACTCTACACCAAAATCACCATGAGTGTGTCTAGTTTAAGCACAAATAATTTGGGAGCCATTGGATACATTCTCATCATTTCACAAATGTTTTGGCAAAGTGTACAAAATTTGGTCACATGTCACAAATCCTAGCAACATTTAAAAACCACTCATCCAAAAATTCTGGAAAAATAATGATAAAAAAGTAGAGATCATGATGAACACAACACAAAAAATCCCATTCAAATTGGATTAAAATTGAGGAACTTATGATTTTTGCAAGATGGCCATGGCAAGTGAAATAAAAAATGAAATTAAATGAATTAATATTGAAATTTAATGGACCGGATGGCATATTTGTAATTAAGGATGCCACTAACTTAAACGACAGCGTTTTGGAGGGTGAAAAGAAATGTTTTGATTGGCTCTGGCAATGAAACCACGCCTTGCACGTGAATGAAGAAAAAACTGGAAACAAGGCTGGGGTTTACTGTAGCAGCAAGAACATCATCTTCTCAAAACCGTGTTTTCCATAAAATTTCCAGAAACTCAAATTGGATGCACACAAATGTTCATCTAATCATGGCAAACAAGAATCCATCAACCATTTTCATTAAAACCTTGTATGTATCATGAATCGAGCACAAACATAAACCAACATCAAACTTGTTTTCAGCATAACTCGAGCAATAGTTCATCATTTTCAAAAACACACATACCACGAGACTCAGCATGGAGAGACCTATCAGAAACATCTCATGATTTTTGAAATAGAGAGGGTCGAAATCTTACCTATTTTTGAAGCAGAATGAGAAACAGTTGTCGTTTGGTCCTTTTAGCCTGAAACAGATGCTCCTCAGGTCTTCAAGTGATGAGTGTTGGAAGTACTTTGCTCATTGATGCTTGAAATGGAGGGACACGAGTGCTGTTATGGAAATTGCTTTGAGGAAAACCAGTTGCTCCAAAGCTGTTTGTAGGTATGAAAATGCAATTGTAATCAGCTCAAAATGATGCTTGGACTGTGTTTTAGGCAAGGCAGGGTTTGGTGACTTGGGAGTTTTGACAGAAAATGACAAGTGTAAGAGCAAGGTCAATGCAGTTTTTTCTAGGATGAGTGAGCCATGGCTTTGTGTTTGTTGGTTAGGTTATGCTTTTCACTGTGGGAGTCTTGACAGCTTTTAGCCAAATGCCAAGCAGGGTCCATTCTTGAGGGAGTGGATTTTTTGTATGCTTGATGTGTTTCAAAAAGTGACAGAACAAAATGATCCAAAGCCCTGCTGTTTTGTGTTGCTGGTGGTTTTTGAACAGCACTTGCAATCTTGACAAAATGCCAAGCAAATCAGTTTTTGCATCAGTTGAAAATGGTTGGTCTGTTGTTATGTTGGCTGCTATTCTGAGCTTTTTTGACAGCAAAATGGTGGGGAAAATGTGGTCTCAAGCAGGGCTTAGTTCCTTGGGTGTTTGGACAGAAGAATGAAAAGGCAAATAGCAAGATGAATGCAGTTTTTTAGAATGTGAGAGCATCAATCAATGAAGTTCTGTTATGTTGGTTTGTGGCAAGGCAAGGCATTCTCACTTTGGAGTTTTGGACAGGATTTTCAAATGCCAAGATGTAGTTTTGGAGAGTGAGAGCCAAGGGTCTTCTTGCTGCAGTTGGAGGTGGCTAGCAAGGTTTTTTTTTTGACAGCAAAAATGAGGAAATATTGTTATCAAAGCAGGGCAGGGACAGATTTGGTAAATGCCAGTGAGAGGGATTTTTTTGAGAGTGAGAGAACCAATGCCCCTCTGCTGTCAAAGTGTGGCTGCAAAACTGGTTCATTTGGACAGAAGATACAAGGCATGGCCCTTCTAATTTTCTGTTTTGATGTACAAGGTATGGCATGGAAGTATGGTGAAAACATGTACTTTTTCTCAATCCAAGCAAGCAAGGGATGGCTTTCTTTTTGCTGGTTTTTTGGCTGCAAATTGAGGCTTCAAATTGACAGAAAAATGATTAAGAATGCTGCTAGAAGTACCAAGCATGGCAAGGTTCATGGGAGTATGGAGTAGCATAGTGAAACTTGTACTTTTGTCCAAATTTCAAGCAAGTTAAAGAATGGCTTCATGTACTGCATAATTGAGCTTGCAAACATGTTTTAAGTGACTTTTCTGAGCTGTTCCAATTGGCCAAATGTTAGAAAAATGTTTATTTCAAAAAGTCAAACATTGGTCAAACTTGCATTTAAATGAGATAGGTCAAAAAATGCCATTTTGATTGGTGAAGTTTTGGCTCATGAAATTTATATTTTTGGAAAGAGGGGATCAAATGTGACTTGTAGGAAAAAACCCCACCAAAATTGGCCAAATGGTTTGAGAGATATGGCCCTTTGAAGTTCAAGATTTTCTGAAATCGATTCGATCATAACTTGCCAACCACACATGGGAATTGAGAATTCTTGGACTTTTTGGAAATGGGAGAACAAGATCTTCAACTTTCATGTTGGGCAAAAATTCATTTGAGGCTTGTATCATGATGTAAGTTTGAGGATCAAGACTTTCCATTTTTAGTAAGTTTTAGTTACAGGCCCGGTTTCCATTTTTGGAAATTTTTGATCTGGCTTCAAATTCTTCCATGATGGTGTTTGACATGATATATGAGGACTATTTGGCCATGAATGAGCTCTCACAAACCAATTCCAATCATCAAATCACTGATTAAATGGACAGTTGACCAACAGTTGACTTTTAGGGTTTCTGTCTGATTGTGCACTGACTGATGACTTCCAAACCCTAATTCCTTGAGACCTTGACTTCAAATGATGTCCCAAGTTGTATGAACTCTTGATTTTTGATCATGGTGCCCAAATTCCACAAGAATGGCCACCATCCACTGCTTTGACTGACTGTTGACTGTCTAGGGTTTTTGACTGTCTGTGTATGAACCGATGACCTCTGAGCCTTCGACCCTTGACTTGAACACTTCAAATGAACCTCCAAGTCATGTGAACTTGTTGGACAAACCCTAGGGCCTTGGCTCAATGAGAATTGTGCTTGCTTGCTTGACTGACTGATCTCCTGACCAGTTTGACCTAATTTCTTGATTGGCTTGCACTTGAGGCAAATGGGACAATGCAATGCTATGCAGTGGACCATGATATGCTATGACCTAATATGAAAATGTATGCATAATGATAGGTGCAAATTTGAGGTGCTACACTTGGATGTGGCTATTTTTATTTGATGCCTTGATCTTCATATTGTCTGGATACTATTAATTACTTATTGATGATTGCTTGATTAAAGTCCAAAGGGAAAATGGGTTTTCTATATGACATTCTTGTCTATTGGATTGCATCCCATTTGTCAGATCTTTTCAACTCTTAACTTTTAAATTTATGCTTAGGATAACCTCTTTATCTCCTCCCACTTCTTAAATTTCAAATCTCTCCCCCTTTTCAAAACTTTCTTTTCTTGTGATTTCAAACTTAGACCTTATTTTAAATAGAAACTTTGGCCTTATGCCAATGGATTTTCAAACCTTTTCTTAAATCAAACTTGTAAATAAACTTAATCATATTGACTTAAATTTCAAAAGACAAAAAGAACTAACAACTCCATTCAAACTTTTGGCCTTCTGTGTCTATTTCTTATTAAACTTTTGTTAAAAGCAATTCACCCACTTTGAAATTTTTACCACGAACTACGAGGTTTTGGTCCCTCATTTTTATGTTGGTACGTAGGCACAAGTCCGAAGGTCTTGTCAAATACAAAAATATAACCAATGAATTCTTTTCTCACCCCCACACTCTATTTTTATCAAACATCTTTTATACCAAATACATATGCACACATAAGAAAGGGATCCCTAGGAGTACCTAGGACACTTTGGGTGCTAACACCTTCCCTCTGTGTAACCAACCCCCTTACCTGTAATCTCTGGCATTTTATTAGTGTTGATTTGAAAACTTCTTATCTTTGGGTTGTGTTCGTACTTTTCCCTTTTCCTTTGGAAATAATAAAAGCGCGGTGGTGACTCTAGTTTTATTGACGTTAAGCTTATCCATAGCTTGATGGTCATGAATTTACCGCTATAGAAATTAAGTGGTGACTCTGCTAGGGAGTAGTCCTCAGTGGGTTTAGCCTACTTTTTTATGTGTATATATTTGTATATTTGATGTTTGTATATTTGTTTGTGTGATATAATATGTCTGTTGTGCTTGGTGATCTCTGAGTGGTGAGATAAGTTCTAACCCGAACTTGATTGCAATTAAGATAGGAGGATGGTATAGTCATGTTCAAATCGTGTGGAATACTCCTTAACAAGTTGGCTTGAGATCCATCTACTCAGTGGAGACCCTTTTGGAGTTACTAATGTCACATAAGTTATTTGTGGTTAGGCATTACTTTCTTTGATTTTGGGTCTGAGAAGCTGAGGACCATAGAACATTTAACCCAACTTTGGCCTATTTAGGGTGTAATGCAGAGACTGTTCATGTGTAGACCTGATAACAGTCGTTACATAATACTACACTTAGACGAGTTTCTCTTGAGAATATTATGGGTTGATGAGTCATTCATCCTAGCCTATAATATCCGATAGATGGGATTAAGACTCTAGGAACTTTTTAGAACACGATCTACAGGTTTTTATCCTTAGTACACTCCTTTGGGGATGGTTCTTAACCTGACTCCATGCTCATGACTCACAACAAACCCTTTGATTCTTGGTTGATCCGATCAAGTCTTGTCAATATCAATGGAACTTGGGTGTTGATAAGGTGAAAAAAATAATCCACCAAAATGGATGATTGATCTTGATGATGACTTGATATATCCCTTGACCTTTGTTTGTGTTTGCCTTGTGTGTGATCCCTTGTTTGTGATTGTTGCATTCATCCATGTATCTAACAAGGTACCTTTTAGTGGATTGGATAAGATTCCCAGATCTCATATCATAGCTAAAGCTCTTCATCTGAAGAAATCTGAGATTGATGCTCTCTTGGTGAAGAAATAAGGTATTCTTGGGTTGACTTATGAGTTCCTCATTGGTAAAGATATTGTCTTTGCTCAAGCCGGTAGTATGGATGCTTTTGAAGCCACCCTTGTATTGCTCATCTATGGTCTAGCTTTGTTCCCTAACATTGACGGTTTTGTTGATGTTAACGCCATTAGAATCTTCCTAATTGGGAATCATGTTCCTACTTTGTTGGGTGACATGTATTTCTCTTTGCATTTGAGGAATTCTAAAGGTGGTGGGACTATTGTGTGTTGTGTTCCTCTTCTATATAAGTGATTTATTTCGCACTTGCCTCAGACGCCTGCTTTCTTAGAGAACAAGCAATGTCTATGGTGGTCTCAGAGACTTATGTCTCTCACTAATGATGATATTGTTTGGTATGATTCTGCATTGAGTAGCTTGGATATTTTATCGATAATTATGGTGAATTCTCTAATGTGCCTCTCATTGGTACACAAGGAGGAATCAACTACAACCCTGCTTTGGCTCGTCGTCAACTTGGGTTCCCCTTGAGAGATAAACCTAATAACACTCAGTTAGAAGGTTTTTCTATCAAGAGGGTAAAGGTTCCCAACATTTGAAGCAGAGGATGATGCATGCTTGGCATAATGTGCATAATAAAGGAAGATCTGAGCTTGGTTCGTGCAACTATGTAGCTTTGGAAGCTTATACTATTTGGGTGAAGAAGAGAGCTTTGGAGCTGAAGATGTCGTATGCTTGTGAAAGACCTATGTATTTGGTTATGGATGAGCCACCAACTCTCCCTAACCAAGATATAGAGGAGTTGGAATACACACTCATCAAGATGAAGTAAGAGAATGATATGTGGGAAGAGCGGTTCCATGCTTTGAGCCGAAAGCATGAAAAGTTGTAGCTTGAGTCGAAAGACAAAGATGCGCTTATTGAGATTCTTGAAGACTGAGCAGTGAAGAGACACAGAGAGCCAGAGGGTCTACCTTCCTCTAGCATGCCACAGCCTTCCGGTGCTGGGAAGAAGATTGTTGACCAGTTAGTTCTTGAGAAGGCTCAGATGAAGACATCCTTTGAGTCCGAGATTCGATACATCCGAAGGAAGTATGTGCCCACAGCCAGATCATCTGATACCGTTGCTAAGGGATCCTTAGGATGATAGTTTCCTTTGCTCTTGTATTTGTACTTTGGTTTCTGAAATTGTACTAAGTGTAATCCATCCAAATTTAATGAATTAAAAAAGATTTTATCAAATTGTTATTATTATTTGAATATATATTTGCAAATAGGACTTCATATGTTCCTTGAAATTAAACAATAAAAAACATTGTATTTCATGCATCATTTGTATAACAGGTTTTCTCCCGCCAGATGTCTTATCAGTTCTTTTTCTGTGCTTCAGCCAAGTTGACTCACTGTTATAACACTCGTGTTAATCAACCAAGGATCATGGAGAATCTAGATCAAGAAAACAGGGAGCTGAAGGACGAGATTGTCAGGTTAATGGCGCTGATGGAATCTGTCATTGCTGCACAGAACCAGTCATCACCAACTCCCGCAACTCCTCCCAGAGGACTGTTATTTCTGAGGTGGCTACCATAACTATTCCTGTTGTTTCCAGTCAATCTGGTCCTTCCATGCCTGTTGGATTTCCTTGGGGAATGCCATCCAACTTTATGCCAGAAGGGTATGCACCCACCTTTGTCTCTCTGCTGACATCTAGCCCGGTCATATCAGTGCCACCTCCTATTATTTATACGATGCCTCGGGTTGAGGACACTATCTACCATTCTGAGTCGTCTGAGGGCCCAAATGTATATGATAAAATGGACGAGATGAAAGATCAATTCCTCGAGTTGTGCAAATAATTGAAGACTCTGAGAGGAAAAGATTTGTTTGGGAAGAGTTCTTCTATGCTATGCCTGGTCCCCAATGTTAAAATCCCGATGAAGTTCAAGGTCTTCGACTTTGAAAAGTATAAAGGGAACACTTGTCCGATGAGCCATCTCGTGATGTACGCCAGAAAAATGTCTACTCAAATTGATAATGATTAGTTGCTGATTCACTATTTCCAAGATAATGTGACTGGAGCCACTTTGAGGTGGTATATGGGTTTGGACAGTGCAAGTGTTCGTATATCAACGACTTAAGCAAGGCCTTTGTCAAGATGTACAAGTACAACGTGGATATGGAGCCCGATAGAGACTAGATGAGGTCTATGTCTCAAAAAGATAAAGGGGCATTTAAAGAGTATACCCAGAGATGGAGAGAGTTGGCAGCCCAGATTAGTCCACCTTTGGAAGAGAAGGAAATGATGAAGATCTTCTTGAAGATGCTGAGTTCTTTTTATTACGAACGTACTATCGCAAGTGCCCCCAATGACTTTACCGAAATGGTAAATATGGGGATGAGGCTAGAAAAAGGAGTCTATGAAGGACGTCTCTCTAAGGAAGAAGCATCGTCTAGCAAGAAATATGGTGGGAGTTTCTCCAAAAGGAAGGAAGGAGAAACTAATTCAGTGTCAGTGGGGAGGTAGAGGAGGCCTCATGTCCGAAAGAGTTCTCAACCCCGTCAACATCAACATCAACATCAAGTTTCATCAGTGATTCCTGTATTTTCCAACAATTCCAACAATCAATCAGTTTCGATTCAGCAACAACAACGTTAATAACAACCGTAACAAAGAGCCAACTATAAAAACAACAATAATCACCAACAAAGCTTTGAGAGGAAGAAGGTCGCTTTTGAACCTATTCCTATGTCGTATGAAGAATTATACCCATCATTGGTTCTCAAGAACCTCATCCAACCAAGAAATCCTCCACATATTCCTGAGCCACTTCCATGGTGGTTCAAACCTGAACTTCACTGTGCTTTTCACCAGGGAGCCCCTGACCACGACATAGAGAACTGCTACCCATTGAAGTATGAAGTGCAAAAGCTTGTAAAGAGTGGAATGGTGTCCTTTGAGGAAAGAGCGCCTAATGTGAAAGCTAATCCATTACCTGCTCATGGTAATGCTACTGTCAACATGGTGGACGGCAAAGGGAATTTCTGAGTTTTTGATGTGAGATATATCCGAAGATATCTAGTAGAGATGCATAAGACTTTGTGTTTAATCAGTGACTGCGAACATGACCATGTTGGTTGTGTCGTCTGTAGTCTGAACCCCCGTGGGTGTATGATTATCAAGAGGGATATCCAAAAGTAGATGGATGAGAATGTAATCCAGATTCAATAGTCGAGGGATATAGATGATGTGAATTTGATTGTGCCTGTATTCAAGACCCCTGAGTGGGTAATTATCCAGTTTGATAGCAGTAACAACAATAATGTCAATAAATCGGTATCGCCGTTGGTTATACGGTTAGCGGGGCCTGTTCTGTATGCATCCGATAAAGATGTGCCATATCAATATAACTCCATAATGATTGAGAATGGTCAAGAGGTTCCTCTTCCAGTTGCAGACTCCATGGTGAACATTGCAAAGGTGACCCGTAGTGGTCATGTGTTTGGTTCGGTTTTTCCGAAAGAATTAGAAGATGTTCCCGCAAGTAAGAAGGCAGAGATTCCAGTAGCAAATCTGATTAGTACTTCAATGTGTTAGTCTGATGAATCCAACAAGCTGAAGGCTAACGATGATCATGAAGTCTTGAAACTGATTAAAAGAAGTGAGTTCAATGTTGTGGAGCAGCTGCTCCAAACTCTATTAACAATCTTTGTGCTGTCACTGCTGATGAATTCTGAGGCACATGGGGAGGCGTTGCAGAAAGTGATAGAGCAAGCTTATGTTGAGCATTATGACGTGACCATGGATCAGTTTGACCACATAGTTGCCAATATCACTTCTTGCAATAATCTGAGCTTTTGTGATGAAGAGCTTCCCGAGGAAGGCAGAAATCACAATTTGGCATTGCATATTTCAATGAACTGTAAGGAGGACATTATGTCCAATGTGTTGGTTGACACTGGTTCATCTTTGAATGTGCTTCCGAAATCAACGCTGTCAAGACTTTCTTATCAAGGTGGCCCAATGAGATACAATGGCGTGGTTGTCAAAGCGTTCGATGGTTCTCGAAAAAATGTCATTGGAGAAGTGGACCTTCGACTAAAAATAGGTCCGAGTGATTTCCAGATTACTTTCTAGGTAATGGATATCCACCCATCCTACAGTTGTCTATTGGGAAAGCCATGGATTCATGAAGCAGGAGCTGTGACGTCTACTCTACACCAAAAGTTAAAATTTGTGAAGAACGAAAAGCCTGTCGTTGTTGGTGGAGAGAAGGCATTATTGGTGAGCCATCTATCATCTTTTACATATGTTGAAGCTGGGGAGGAGGTTGGAACGCTATTCCCAGCCTTGTCTATTGTTGAGGAGAAGAAAACTGGGGCACCCATGTCTTCTTTAAAAGATTCACAAAAGGCTATTGAGAATGGTAGCATTAATCAATGGGGCCGTATGGTAGAGATTGCCGAGAACAAGAATAGGGTCGGATTGGGATTTCAACCAGGGCCATTCAACACCAGAACTGAAGTTGTGCAACCGAGTTTCCGTAGTGGAGGGTTCATTCATGGGAATGATCAACACTCAGTTGCCGTGATTGAAGACAATGATGATGAAGACGAAGCTTGCACCAACTTCGTGACGCATGGCCAGACTTGCAACAATTGGGTTGTTGTTGATGTTCGTACTATTATTCACCGCTCTAAGTAATTTGTTTTCATTTTTTAAGAAAAATCCTTCTCCTATGCCTAAGGGAGAAGTGAACATTGTTGGGCACTTTTATTATTATCATCAATAAAAGACAATTTTATTCATCCACATCTATGATGTTTTATTTTTACTTTTTGCTTTTTTTGAAAATGGTAATCACAAAAAACATAAATAAGTAACAATATTCCATCTGCAAAATATTTGGTCGCACTCTATTTCTCTAAAATCAAAGTATCAAATTATTATACAGGTTGGTTCTCAAACCCATTGAATACAATGATCCTACTCCCTCTCTAAACTTTGATTTCCCTGTGTTTGAAGTTGAGGAAGGGATTGATGATGAAGAAGTATCTGATGAATTATCTCGTTTACTTGAGCACGAGGAAAAAGCCATTCAGTCGTTCGAAGAGCAGATTGAACTAGTCAACTTAGGTTCCGAGGATGATGTGAAGGAAGTCAAGATTGGGTCTCAACTGTGTCCAGAAGCTAAGAAGGGGTTGATTGATCTTCTTCGAGATTATTCTGATGTGTTTGCTTGGTCCTATCAAGACATGCCTGGGTTGGATTCTGAGATTGTGGAGCATAGATTGCCGTTGAAGCCAGGACGCCCACCGGTCAAGCAGAAGTTAAGGAAAACTCATCCTGATATGGAAGTTAAGATCGAAGAGGAAGTGCAGAAGCAGATTGATGCTGGTTTTCTTGTAACCTCCGAGTATCTGCAGTCGGTTTCCAATATTGTGCTTGTTCCTAAGAAAGATGGAAAAGTTCGCATGTGTGTTGATTATAGAGATTTGAATAAATCTAGTCCGAAAGATGATTTTACTCTGCCACACATTGACATGTTGGAAGACAATACAACTAAATTCAAAGTCTTTTCATTTATGGACAGATTTTCCGGTTATAATCAAATCAAGATGGAACCTTAAGATATGGAGAAGACCATATTCATTACACCCTGGGGAACATTCTGTTATAGAGTGATGCCTTTCGGTCTAAAGAATGCTGGTGCAACATACCAAAGAGCTATGACTACTCTTTTTCATAATATGATGCATAAAGAGATTGAGGTCTATGTGGATGACATGATTGCCAAATCAAGTGATGAAGAATAACATGTTGAGCATTTGTTAAAGTTATTCCAGCGTTTGAGAAAATACAAACTCCGTTTGAATCCCAATAAGTGTATTTTTGGTGTTCGTTCTAGTATGTTGTTGGGCTTTATTATCAGCGAAAAGGGTATTGAAGTTGATCCTGTCAAGGTCAAAGCAATACAAGAGATGCCGTCACCCAAAACTAAGAAGCAAGTCATAGGATTTCTCGGCCGCTTGAATTATATCTCAAGATTTATATCGCATATGACTGCCACATGTGCGCCTATATTCAAGCTTATTCGGAAAGATCATTCTTGTGATTGGACCGAATATTGCCATAAAGCTTTTGATAGTATCAAAGAGTATCTGCTTGAGCCTCTGATTCTATCTCCACCTATTGAAGGAAGACCGTTGATAATGTATTTGACTGTGCTTGATGAGAGTATGGGCTGTATTCTTGGTCAGCAAGATGAATCTAGAAAGAAAGAGCATGCAATTTACTACCTCAGTAAGAAGTTCACCGACTGTGAGACTCGGTATTCAATGCTTGAAGAGACATGATGCGCATTGGCTTGGACTGCTAAGCGCCTGCGACAGTATATGTTGAATCATACTACTTGGTTGATATCCAAAATGGATCCAATCAAGTACATTGTTGAGAAGCCTACTTTAACTGAGAGGCTTTCTCGTTGGCAGATGTTGTTATCTGAGTATGATATTAATACCGATCTCAGAAAGCTATCAAGGGTAGTGTCTTGGCTGACCATTTGGCTCACCAACCTATTAAAGATTATAGGCCAATACAATATGATTTTCCGGACGAAGAGATTTTGTACTTGAAGATGAAAGATTATGATAAACCATTGCTTGAAGAAGGGCCAAAACCTGGTTCCCGTTGGGGCATGGTATTTGATGGAGCTGTTAATTCATATGGTAATGGACTTAGGGGTATTGATTATTACTCCTCAAGGCACTCATTTTACGTTTACAACTAGGTTGACATTCAAGTGTACAAACAATATGGCTGAGTATGAAGCCTGCATTATGGGGCTTGAAGAGGCCATTGATCTCAGAATTAAATATCTTGACGTCTATGGAGATTCGACTTTGGTTGTGTATCAGATCAAAGGAGAACGAGAGATGAATCAACCCAGTTTGATATCATATAGAGATTATGCGGGGAGGATATCAACTTTCTTTACAAAGGTTGAGTTCCATCATATCCCTCGAGATGAAAACCGGATGGCAGATGCTCTTGCAACGTTGGCTTCAATGATTATGGTGAAATTTTGGAATGAAGTTCCCAGTATGACTGTGATGCGTCTTGACAGGCTAGTTCATGTGTTTGCTGTTGAAGAAATCAAAGATGAAAAGCCGTGGTATTTTGATATCAGGTGTTTCCTCCAAAGTCAGATTTACCCTTTTGGGGCATCTTTGAAAGATAAGAAGACTTTGAGAAGATTAGCTAGAAACTTTTACCTGAATGGTGATGTGCTTTACAAAAGAAAATTTGATATGGTTCTGCTCAGATGCGTGGATAAACACGAAGCAGACATGTTGATGTCTGAAGTCCATTAAGGTTCCTTTGGTACTCATTCCAATGGACATGCTATCGCAAAGAATATATTGAGAGCATGTTACTATTGGCTGACAATGGAATCTGACTGTTGCAAGTTTATAAAGAAATGCCACAAATGTCAAATTTATGTAGATATGATTCATGTTCCTCCGACACTGTTAAATGTCATTTCCTCTCCATACATGTGGGTAATTGATATGATTGACATGATTGAGCCCAAAGCTTCAAACGGATATCGCTTTATTCTGGTGGCTATTGATTACTTCACAAAGTGGGTTGAAGTGGCATCGTATGCAAATCTAACCAAGCAAGTTGTTGCGAGGTTTATCAAGAATCAAATTATATGCCGTTATGGTGTTCCAAGTAAGATCATTACTGATAATGGATCGAACTTGA
Source organism: Lathyrus oleraceus (assembly GCF_024323335.1). Lineage (NCBI taxonomy): Eukaryota > Viridiplantae > Streptophyta > Magnoliopsida > Fabales > Fabaceae > Lathyrus > Lathyrus oleraceus. Next base: position 236,677,908 of record NC_066582.1, read on the forward strand.
ACAATAATATGGTGGAAGCTCTTTGCAAAGACTTCAAGATTGCACATCATGATTCTTCTCCCTACATACCTAAGATGAATGGGGTTATTGAAGCTGCAAATAAGAACATTAAGAAGATCATTCAGAAGATGGTTGTAACATACAAAGATTGGCATGAGATGCTCCCATTTGCTTTGCATGGATACCGTACATCCGTTCACACTTCAATAGGGGAAACCCCTTTTTCTCTCGTTTATGGCATGGAAGTTGTGCTCCTAGTAGAGGTTGAGATCCCTTAATTGCATGTGTTAATGGAAGCCAAGTTGATAGAAGTTGAATGGTGCCAGACCAGATATGATCAGTTGAATTTGATTGAAGAGAAAATATTGACTGCCATGTGCCATGGTCAGTTATATCAGCAGAGAATGAAGAATGCATTTGATAAGAAGGTCAGGCCTCGTGTGTTTAGAGAGGGTGACCTCGTGCTCAAGAAGATTTTATCTTTCAAACCTGATGCTAGGGGCAAATGGACTCCTAATTATGAAGGCCCATATGTTGTTAAGAGAGCCTTTTCTGATGGTGCTTTGATTCTTACAATTATGGATGGTGAAGAGTTCACTCGTCCTATGAATTCTGATGCAATCAAGAAATACATCGCCTAAAAAAGAAAAAGAACATCTCACTAAGTTGAAAACTCGAAAGGGCGGCTTAGGCAAAAATGAGCGTCTCGGTGGATTGGAAACCCGAAAGGGAGATCCAGGCAAAAATTAGAGACATAAAACATAAAATTCATCCTGGTAGATTGAGTATCCCACCTTGGGGCAATCTAGGCAAAATTAGGGATTATGGCAAGTAACTGCATTTGGTTGGTCCTAGTCATGGAGACCGTTTTGAGCAAGTAGTTTGGGTCTGATTCATCATTCTCAACTAAAGACAAGAGCACAATGGATATTGAAGTTGGTAGGAAGAGTAGTGATCATTGTATTCAATGTAGCCATTTTCCATGTAAATTACCATTTTCAACTTTTATAAAGATCTATGAAGTCTTGTCATGTACAAACTACCATTCTATTAAATAAAGTTGAGATTTTTAACCAATTGTTTCTACTCTTATTTATTTTTGCCAAATAAAATTGAATTTTTATGATGATAATTTTGAAATAAATTAATGAATAAAAATTATTTTTCTTAAAAATAAAATAATAAAAACAATTACTTTAAGAATAATCGATTTCAGCAAGGAATATCAACAACAATCCGAAAACAGGTAAGCCTTGAAATGCTAAGCCTTGTTGGTCTTCCCTAAGCAGTTGGTTTAGTAATTTTTCCCCACCAGTTCATCAGGTATCCCCATCTGAGTTGTAGGTTCACATCCCCAATAAAGCTGATGATCAATCCCTATCCCACAACTGCGATACCCCTTTGGATATTCTCCGGTTTGTGTCTTTGAAGGTCCGAAACCTTTATTTGGTCTTCATTCGCATATTTGTGTTGCATGACTTTGGCAGTTCATCAGATCCGGTTATCTTTTCCTTGGAATTGGTTTATTTTGCAATCTTCTAAGAGAATTTGATGATTTTGGGATGCAACGATCTTGGCCATAACATCCTCAGTATTTTGCTTAGATCCCCATGCAAAGTTTTATCTCTTGTATTCCCCAGCGAAGTTCACCTTTAGATATCGAAGATCCCTCGTTCTCGGTAGTTTTGGATTCTGAGCAGTATTTTGGTTTGGTCGCCTACAGAGTTGTCTCCCATTTGGATATGGTGTTGACCTAAAATCCCCGCATAATTGAAAAGATAGATCCTCAGCAGATCTTGTCTCTTTCCCCAACCATGGTGGAGTTATTCAGAGCTAGATGACTTATGTTCATCCCCATTATTTTCTCCAGTTGGTGTTTCCATCTTGTTGAGATTAGCCGAGTGTTGCAACAATGATTCAAATTTATAATGTTTGTATCCTTGGTGTTGTTTTGTCAACATAATTATAATCATGTACATATATATTCATACATAAAACACAACATCAAATATTTCATTATGCATTTTATTGCATTTGATTCCCTTATTCTGATCCCGTACTACGATGATTTTATTTTCCCATGCAGGTTTGGTGTGTCTGTTCCCCTTCAATTGTAGAGTGTCAACCCCCTTTAGGCAGAAAGAGTTTAATCTTTCTCATTCCCCACTGAGTTACTTCCTCGTGGATGATCATTATTTCAGTTTCCTCCTCAGTTAATTATCTGGATGGAATCACTCCCTTTGAGTTATATCCTCATTGGTTGAGTCTTTGTTTGACCGTTTCTTTCTAGTTACTACCTAGAAAGATATTTTTGGTCCCTTGAGAGTCTATTACCCAGTAATTGGTGTAGCGGTAAATTCATGACCATTAAGCTATGGATAAACTTAACGTCAATAAAACCAGAGTCGCCACCGCGCTTTTATTGTTTCCAAGGGAAAAGGGAAAAGTATGAACAAAACCCAAAGATAAGAAGTTTTCAAATAAAAAATAATAAAATGCCAGAGATTACAGGTAAAGGGGTTGGTTACATAGAGGGAAGGTGTTAGCACCCAAAGTGTCCTAGGTACTCCTAGGGAGCCCTTTTTTGTGTGTAAATGTGTTTTGGTATAAAAAGATGTTTGCAATAAATAGAGTGTGGGGATGAGAAAAGAATTCATTAATTATATTTTTGTGTTTGACAAGACCTTCGGACTTGTACCTACGTACCAACATAAAATGAGGGATCAAAACCTCGTAGTTCGTGGTATCAATTTCAAAGTAAGTGAATTGCTTTTAATAAAAAATTTAAGTTTGAGAGAGGCATAAAAGGCCTAAAAGAGTTTGAATGAGTGTTAGTTCTTTTTGTCTTTTGAAATTTTAAATCAAGTATATTTAAGTTCATTTACAAGTTTGATTAAGAAAAAGAAGTTTAAAAATGCAATGGCATAAGGCCAAAGTTTCTAATTTGCAATAAAGAGTCTAAGTTTAAAAATCACAAGCAAAGAAGATTTTGAAAGGAGGGAGAGATTTAAAATTTAAGAAGTGGGAGGAGATGAAGAGACTAATCCTAAGCAAAAATTTAAAAGTTAAGAGTTGAAAAGATCTGACCAATGGGATGCCATCCAATAGACAAGAATGTCATATAGAAACTCAATTTTCCCTTGGACTTTAGAATCAAGCAATGTCAATACACACATAGTAAGATGAAGAGCAAGACATCAAATAAAGATAGCCACATCCAAGTTAGAAACTTCATAGTCTTCTTCTTAAGCTCCCATGCATCAGATGCCATACTCCTTGAATGGCTTAGAATAAGGCATTAGACACAGGTTCAAAGTGACATCTTCATCAAGACCATGTAGAAGATTGTTATATGGTGAACTGACTTTTGTGTTTTTTGCTTTGGAAAGCAAATGTCGCGGATAGCAAGAGTCGCCACCGACTTTTCTTTTATCCAATAAGGAAAGGCGGAAAAGAACAGGAAATACCTTGATTAGATTTTGGGTTCGGGAGGTACAATATACAAAGGGAAGGTGTTAGCACCCTTTGTATCCATGGTTATCCATGGGCTCTTAATTGCTTAACTCACTTATATTTTCCTTGTTTGAGAAAGTGTTTGGGGAAAATGTTTTGAAAGGAGAATTTAACTTTGTAATGATTCTTGTATGAATGTATACAAAGTGTTTATCTCGTTTGATTTTTGAAAGATGTTTAGAAAAATATAACTCGGCAATGATTCTGGTGCGAATGTATACCAAGTGGTGATTTTCTACAAAAGATGTTTTTGAAAAGTATGAGGTGTGAAAAGTATTTTAAGCTGTGAGTAGGCATTTAAGAGTTATACCTAACCAAGGTCTTTATGGGTATTTCCTATCCTTAGGAGGGTAAAACTGTCCTTACTATTGAGAAGTAAGTAGTCTTATCCTTTGGATGTAAAGGGACATCGTAGGGTCGTCGATTGGTCATTGAAGGCAACATTTGTAAGGATACCTTAGCATTCGAAGGGACGATCATCATTTAATCGTAGGCTACAATGAAGGGTCATCGAGGGACAAAGTCATGTATTCGAAGGCAACATTCGAGGGACTATGATGATTTAATCGAAGGGTCTTTGCTAAGGGTATCCTTACATTCGTGGGACATGGCCGTAATATCGTAAGGCAACAAAGAGAGGGCCCAGATCATATGTTCGAAGGCAATGTAATCAGTCAAATAATTAAAATGAATCTTCATAAGGGTATCCCACAAATAAAGTGGAATACCTAGCAAACTGTCTCTTCAGGAGTATGTGAACCCTCACAAAAATTCAGCAAACGGGTTAGAATACCAAGCTAGGGTGCAACCAAGAGTTGCACCAAACAAAGAATCACAACAATAATGGTGTCAGGAAAACAGCGTGTAGATGCAATAGAAAACATGTCAATCAAGTACAGAACAGATTAGAATGCAAACGGAAAAAACAAATACTCTCATGTTCGCTACTGCCTCGCCTAGCGAAGGCTTGGCGAACCCTCGCTACATGTTCGCTCAGCGAAGTGCTAGCGAACGACTGCGGGTTCTGGGTTCTCCTTTGATAATAGTGCGATTTCGGGAACCCCAAACCCTATGGCATCCATTACAGAAATTACATGGTTAAACATTCAATATATCGTGTTACACATTCATGCATACTTAAACCCACATGCAAAACCTAATGATACATTTAGAAATTCAATCATAATGCCTCATGTATTTGAGGATGTCAAATTAGGAGCATAAAATAGTGGGGGTGTGGCAAACCTGTTTGCAATTGCAATTGCACCGTTGGACTTGCTAATCACTCTTATGGTTTGTACCAGATTGAATTGGGCGGAGGTAACCTTTGTGCAGATGAGCTTCCTTCGGGGTATCCGGGGGTTACTCTGAATTCTCTTTGTTAGCCTCCAGGGTTTTTCCGGTTGCCTTTGTTAGGGTTTTGCTTGTTCCCTCTCTGTCCTCCGTCTCCTATCTGTGTGTCTGTGTCCTGTGTGAAGTTCTGGTATTTATAATAATTTTGTGCCTTGGTGGGCTCAGAATTAGGCCCAAAATTTTCTGATATTCGTGAGCTCGCTAGGCGAGTGAGCTAGCGAAGGATTCGCTAGGCGAGCAGCTAGCGAAGGAATGACGCGTGGGCCTCGCTTAGCGAAGGGTTTGCTCGCCTAGCGAGCATGCCAGTTTAGGTCATCTTCTGGATTTGGTAACCTGTGCGCTGGACCCTTGTTCCTTTAACATTGATGTCTTGAAAATGGATTAGAATGTCTTGAAAAATGTCCTGAAAACTTAACGGGAAAATTTTGGGGTATGACAGCTGCCCCTGTTCAATATTCATAAACCGAGAGAGTTAGAATGGCATGTATGCCATTCGTGATCTGGAGGTAGAAGATTATTGAACACTTAGAATGCCCAAAAATTTGCACTTGTTAATTAAACGATAGTCTTGATGGAGATGGGCTTAAAGATGCCATCCAGAAAGTTTGATGATGAGAGCTTCAGAGTGCGTCGTACATTAGACCATATCTGAAGACATGGGTGTCACACTAGGTCATACGCTAGATCGTATAATGAGTCATCCATTAGGTGTTGTTAGGGTAGGCTGAACCTGATGAGATAAGGATCAGAATGGGTCATACGCTGTTGGGGATAAAGGATCAGAATGGATCATGTGCTAGATCGTATCTGAATTGCAGAATGAACCGTCCGTTAGGCTGCATCTGGAGAGGTAAAGATCAGAATGGATCGTATGCTAGATCGTATCTGAGTAGCAGAATGAGTCGTTCATTAGACGGGTGACTTCACTGGGGATGGAAGATCAGACTGGATCATACGCTAGCTCGTATCTGAGTAGCAGAATGAGCCGTCCATCTCGCTGTATCTGAGATAACAGGTCAGAATGGATCGTACGCTAGATCGTATCTGAGTAGCAGAATGAGCTGTCTGTTTGGCTGTATCTGATGATAAAAGGTAGTCGTACGCTAGACTACATTTCAGAATATACCGTACGCTAGGTAGTATCTGGGTAGCGGAATGAGCCGTCCTTTAGGCTGTATCTGGAGAAATAAAGGTCAGAATGGATCGTACGCTAGATCGTATCTGAGTAGCAGAATGAGCCGTTCGTTAGGCTGTATCTGATGGTAAGGGATAGTCATACGCTAGACTACACTTCAGAATGTACCGTACGCTAGGCAATATCTGAGGAACAAAGATCAGAATGGATCGTACGCTAGATCGTCTCTGAGTAGCAGAATGAGCCGTCCGTTTGGCTGTATCTGATGATAAAAGGTAGTCGTAGGCTAGACCACATTTCAGAATGTACCGTACGCTAGGCAGTATCTGAGGATAAAAGATCAGAATGGATCGTACGCTAGATCGTATCTGAGCAGAATGAGCCATCCGTTAGGCTATATCTGATGATAGGGGATAGTCATACGTTAGACTATGCTTCAGAATGTACCGTACGCTAGGCAGTATCTGAGGATAAAAGATCAGAATGGATCGTACGCTAGATCGTATCTGAGCAGAATGAGCCATCAGCTAGGCTGTATCTGAGTAGCAGAATGAGTCGTCCGTTAGGCTGTATCTGATGATAAAAGGGGTAGTCATACGCTAGACTACGCTTCAGAATGTACCGTATGCTAGGTAGTATCTGAGGGGATGAACATCCAAATGGGTCGTACGCTAGACCGTATTGGAACAATTGAAGGAACCATATGTTAGGTTGAATCAGAATAAGCTGTATGTTAGGCTATATCTGATAATGTTTGTATATGTTGTATTCGCGATAAATGTCTGGGATGGGCTTAAAGATGCCATCATTAGGAGGATGTTAGAATGCTTATCAGAATCTGGAAGATGCATCTGAATCTCAAATGTAACCGATGAGGGTGTCCGTCTGAATGCACTTTTATTTTGACTGTATCGGGAGGATAATTAACCTGAAAAAGTTAGCCTCATGCCATGTCATGATGCATGAGATGTTTTATGTTTTTGAAAATAAATGCGAACATTGTATGCATGCATATGATGTGAAATGATGTATGAATGAATCATGCGTCTGAAAAATTTGCCAGGGGAAAATAAATCCCCATATTCTGGTTGGAGATATTTGGATTGATGACCCTTTCTTAGCTGGGGATATTTGATTTCTTGCCTGTTGGTAGAAATACTCAACAGGACCTGGCTGGGGGATAAAAGAGACGACCAGTCTGTCTAGTAATGCCAATTTCTTCTGAGAAATAATTGGTTTTGCTGGGGAATAGGATTAGCAACCGGATTCATCGGAAAGCATGGTTAGACTCTATCCTAGACCCTAAAGTCTTTTAGTAACTGATATTTCTATTTTATGCATGTATTTTTGGTAAACATTAATCATATTCAAATGCATATATTACTTCGAATTAAATCAATGGACGCTTATGCAAACAAAACGGAGCAAGTAAAACAAAAGCATCTTTTTGAAAATAAAATTGTATTGATTTTGAAAGAGGGCCTATAAATAGGCGGTTTGAGTACAAGGAGACAGAAATCCTAGTAAGAGGAAATTGTCAAGAAAACAAAGGAAAAGCTATGAAGAAAAAGTCCTATTGATTTTAATTCCACTGCTGTCATTATGTCTTCAAGCCTCTCGTCTCCTGCTGTCGGACAGAAGTGATTGGTTTGTTCAGTCCCTTTGACTTGGGTGAAGCTGACCGAGAACGGGACATAGTCATACGCTTTAATCCCTAATTTTTGCCTGGACCGCCTTTTCAGGTTTTCAGTCCACCAGGATACCCATTTTTGCCCAAGCCGCCTTTTCAGGTTTTCGACTTGCCGGGTGTACATGTGTAGTATTTTTTAACTATGTCCGTGTTCACGGGATGCGGGGACTCTTCGTCATCCATTGTAGCCAGCATCATGGCTCCACACTTCCTTTGATTGCTTTCTGGGTAGTATACCGGATATCATACTCTGTTAAAATCATTTGCCATCCTGCTATTCTTCTGGAGAGAGCAGGTTTCTCAAATATATATTTGATAGGACCCATCTTAGAAATCAATAAAGTGGTATGATTCAACATATACTGTCTTAGTCGGCGAGTAGCCCAAGCCAAAGCGCAACAAGTTTTCTCAAGCAGTGAGTATCTTGTTTCACAGTCGGTAAACTTTTTGCTAAGGTAGTATATTGCATGCTCTTTTCGACCAAACTCGTCATGTTGCCCCAACACACACCCCATTGAATTTTCTAACACGGTCAAATACATGATTAGAGGTCTTCCTTCAACTGGTGGCATCAGAATTGGAGGTTCTTGGAGATACTTCTTGATTTTGTCAAAAGCTTCTTGACATTCATCATTCCATATTATCTCTTGATTTTTTCTCAGTAATTTGAAGATGGGTTTGCAAGTAGCAGTCAAATGGGAGCTAAATCGGGCGATGTAATTCAAGTGTCCCAAGAAACCTCTGACTTCTTTCTGGTCCTCTTCAGTACCCAGATTTACGATTTTGATTGATTCCTCCTGCGGCTGTATGGTCTTTTCTTCTTGCAGTAACAGTTTGGCAAGCTCTCCAGGTACTTCGCAATCTTCCTCACTTCCATCCTCAGCTTGGTAGATCGGATTTTCAAAGCCATAATTAACAGTAGCAGAATTATTATCAACAGGATCCAGAGTGGATATGGATCTGCAATTTGTTACGTGAGTGTGTGTAAGAAAACATAGCTTATTTGAAAGATGACAGGAAAGATAAAGAGCATAATATTTGAATGCAAGAAGGTCCATTGATTTATTGAATGTGGATATGCTTATGAAAATGACAAAACCCTTGAAAAATTAGCTATTGTGCCCCGGGCATAGACACAATGCTTTAAGAAGTTCAATAAAAAGTACAAAATTTGAAACACTAAAATAAGCAATAACAATTACTTCTGACTAAAGGAAATCGGGATAGTGTCTTCAGCCTTCCAATTATTGAGTTCGTCACCAATTGTTGGGAAAATCCAGCTATCCAAGTCGCAATCGCTATCAGCATCTTCTACAGCATTAACAGTCTTGTCATGATTAGGCAGAGGAGCAGTGATGACATTAGGAGTCTCCGGAGGATCAAAATCAATCTCTCCAGCGTCGATCATATCCTGAATCTTATTCTTCAACAACCAACAATCGTTTGTATCATGCCCAGGGCTATCAGAGTGATATGCACACCTGGCATTGGGATTATAACGAGGAGAAGTAGTGTTGGGATTTGCAGGAGGATCTCTGAGGGTAATTAAATTTGCTTTTAGCATACCCTGCAGTGCTTGTGCTAAAGTCATATTGATCTGGGTAAACTGTCTTCTTGGCCTGTCTTGTCTGTGTTGGAAGTTTTGAGATGGCGGTGCTGCAATCGTAACTGCTCCAACAACATGGTCACGATTTTTCTTGTTATGACCCCTTTGACCGTACACAGCGTTTGATTCATTCCTCCCCTGATAGGACTTTTTGGTGCTTGCAGAGGTAGCCGCCTGTATCTTTCCACTTCGAATGCCACTTTCAACACGTTCACCTGTTAATATAAGTTCAGTGAAACCCGATGAGGAACTTCCCAATAGATGGCTGTAGAATGGGCCAGTCAGTGTACCCATGAACATGTCCACTAGTTCTCGATCAGTCATAGGGGGTTTGACTCTGCCATCCAAATCTCTCCATTTTTGAGCATATTCTTTGAAGCTTTCTCTAGATCCCATAGTCATATTCTGCAACTGTAGCCGAGTAGGCGCTAATTCAGAATTATACTGGTAGTGTTTGTAGAAAGTTGTCGCTAAATCAGTCCAGGTGCGGATGTTAGAGCTCTCGAGCTAATAATACCACTCTAGCTGTGTGCCAGACAGACTCTCTTGGAAGAATGGGATCCATAGCTTCCTATCAGTGGTATACGGTTGAATCTTTCTCACATAAGCTCTCAGATGCATCTGAGGACAAGACGCACCATCATACTTAGTGAAAGAGGGGACCTTGAATTTGCGGGGAATGACCACATCAAAGACCAGACCTAAGCCTTCGAAATCCAGACCGGGCACCTTCTGACCCTCCATATCTAGCATACGTTCTTCCAGCAACTTATACTTATCATCTTTTGGAGAGTACTGTTCATTTTCATAATCTTCATCGTCGTCCTCAGGGTTGAAGGGATCAACATTCTCCTCTTCCGAATCATTTTCTGTCTCCTCTTCTTGATCCTTCGGAATTCTAATCTTGACTCCTGCGGCCTGTCCTTTAAGCCTTCTTCCCGGGTTAATGTAACTCACAGCTTTCTTGTCTTTCTTCTTCTCGAGCAAGAGAGCTTTCAGCTCCTCCTGCCCCTTGGATAAGTTCAAGATCATCTCCTGGAATTGAGCATTATGAGCCTGGAGATCTTTGACAGTTTGTTCGAGAGCCATCTTTCTGTTTAGAAGGAAGACCGTGAGAACATTGATCCTTTAGAATACCTGTTATGCAATGTTATGTTATGCTATGCAATGTATGAAATGTTTTCAAGGACTTTTGGATTTTAACTTTGCGTAAACCACCAAAAGAGGGAAACTTTTATTAATAATTTCTTTAATCAATGTTCATTACAAAAATAATAAAAATACAATGAAAGCTCAAGTCTCCCAGGGACGGCTTATTTTTGGTCGGAGATATGCATTGAGTCTTCGTTCCTCATTAAGCTGGCTGGTGAGCTCTAATACTTTCTTCCTTTCTGCACCGAACTGAGTTTCAAAAGTATCCCTTTCCTCTCTCAACTGGATCCAGGATTTCTTCAATTCTTCAACATTGGTAGGCATATCTGGATAAGGAATGATCTGAGGGGCAACTCCTTCAACTTTCGGTTCGACAATCAGAGGTCCGATTGCAAGATATGGCATGGTAAGCTCACGAGCTCTGGCGTGTACCCATCTGAGATAAGGTTCCATAGGAATAAAGTTTTTCTGTCCTAAAGTACTTCTTTTCACCATGCCCCAAGCTCGTACAAACCTTTGACGGAGACTTTGAGAGTCGTTGTCATAGTCAAACACAGTGCCTTGAATAATTATTTCATGTGGACCATCTCTTCGAGCATAACCAAACTGACGTAGGGCTAAAGCAGGATTATAAGTAATACCTCCTCTTATCCCCAGGAGTGGTACGTTAGAGAATTCTCCACAACGGTCAATGATGATAACATTTTCTTTGGGTTGGGGACACCAATGGATGTCTGAATGGGAGAGTGACATTACCCTTTGAGACCATTTCAAATTTTGCTCATTCTTCAAGACTGATTGAGGAAGGTGCGAAATAAACCACCTAGATAATAAAGGTACGCAGCACATGAGAGTCCCTTGCCTTTTCATAGTACGAGTGTGAAGGGAATGTAAAATGTCTCCAAGCAAGGTAGGCACAGGGTTATGAGTGAGAAATATCTTAACAGCATTCATGTCTATGAATTGATCCGGGTTAGGAACTGCACCAAACCATAGATTAGTAGTGCTAGAACATCTTCGAAAGCATGGACATTCATAACTTTTAGGAATTCTCGGGCCTTATTTATCAGAAATTTGGTAAGTAAACCCTTAACTCCACTTCTTGTTACCCAATTAGTTTCAATGTCGGACTTTGTCATGTGTAAAGCCGCGGCAACGTCTTCAGACTTCGGAATCTTTTCTAAACCACTGAAAGGTGTTTGATCAAGGATAGGTATCCCAAGCAGCCTGGAAAATTCTTCTAATGTGGGTACCAACTGATAATCTGGGAAGGTGAAGCAATGATGTTTAGGATCGAAGAACTGGAATAGAACTCTCATCATATCTTCTTTGAAACCGGTGGTAACTAAATTGAGGAGAGAACCATGTTTCTTGATGAACTGAGCATGATCGGGAAGCTCTGACACTAAATTCTTGAGTTGAGGAGAGATCGCTACAAGATTGATCCGGATGGTCTTCCTGGAAGCCATAGCCTTGCGAAACAGAGCAAAGTTAAATCCCTAAGTCCTTGAAAAGGTTAGTACAATGTCATGATGTCATGATGTTATGATGTCATGATGTTAAGTAAGTAACAAACACAAACAAGTCACACCGCAATCATTCCTAGGTTTTAAGGCTTGCATGAGTTCCATAGGTAAGTACCCTCCCCACTGAAGTTTGGTTGGTTCCACCTGTCCTAGAATAGTAACCGGGTTCTAGAAGGATCTCAAATCATTGACCTTTCCTTAAGTCCACTTCAGTGCAACACCAAGCGGTTGACCAAAATTTCCCTAAAGTCCAATTTTAAAGAGTGTAGTATCGAGTATCAACCAACCCCAGTCGAAACCAAAGTCAGTTATCTCACTACTTTCTAATGGCTAGGATGAGTCAATTAGGGTTCTAAAGGTCTGGTTAATGCTTTGATGACACCACGCAGACGCCAAATTTTTCCTCAAGTAAACATGAGGAACATCAGGACATCCAAAGTGTCACATTAACCGTAGCCATCATTTTGACCATTCCAGTATACGCCGGACAGTCGCGATGATCTCTTGCTACTTACCTAAGGTACACTAGATCCGGGTGTAGGATCTTTCACTCAAGCATAGAATACCCAAACAATCCCTTAAAAGAAAATAAGACAAAGGAACAATTCGAAAACATAAATGACCTTATATTTTTTTATATTTTTTTTTAAGGTAACCTCTCTTTTTAAGGTCCCCAGCAGAGTCGCCAGTTCTGTTATACGGTGAACTGACTTTTGTGTTTTTTGCTTTGGAAAGCAAATGTTGCGGATAGCAAGAGTCGCCACCGACTTTTCTTTTATCCAATAAGGAAAGGCGGAAAAGAACAGGAAAAACCTTGATTAGATTTTGGGTTCGGGAGGTACATTATACAAAGGGAATGTGTTAGCACCCTTTGTATCCATGGTTATCCATGGGCTCTTAATTGCTTAACTCACTTATATTTTCCTTGTTTGAGAAAGTGTTTGGGGAAAATGTTTTGAAAGGAGAATTTAACTTTGTAATGATTCTTGTATGAATGTATACAAAGTGTTTATCTCGTTTGATTTTTGAAAGATGTTTAGAAAAATATAACTCGGCAGTGATTTTGATGCGAATGTATACCAAGTGGTGATTTTCTACAAAAGATGTTTTTGAAAAGTATGAGGTGTCAAAAGTATTTTAAGCTGTGAGTAGGCATTTAAGAGTTATACCTAACCAAGGTCTTTATGGGTATTTCCTATCCTTAGGAGGGTAAAACTGTCCTTACTATTGAGAAGTAAGTAGTCTTATCCTTTGGATGTAAAGGGACATCGTAGGGTCGTCGATTGGTCATTGAAGGCAACATTTGTAAGGATACCTTAGCATTCGAAGGGACGATCATCATTTAATCGTAGGCTACAATGAAGGGTCATCGAGGGACAAAGTCATGTATTCGAAGGCAACATTCGAGGGACTATGATGATTTAATCGAAGGGTCTTTGCTAAGGGTATCCTTACATTCGCGAGACATGGCCGTAATATCGTAAGGCAACAAAGAGAGGGCCCAGATCATATGTTCGAAGGCAATGTAATCAGTCAAATAATTAAAATGAATCTTCATAAGGGTATCCCACAAATAAAGCGGAATACCTAGCAAACTGTCTCTTCAGGAGTATGTGAACCCTCACAAAAATTCAGCAAATGGGTTAGAATACCAAGCTAGGGTGCAACCAAGAGTTGCACCAAACAAAGAATCATAGCAATAATGGTGTCAGGCAAACAACGTGTAGATGCAATAGAAAACATGTCAATCAAGTACAGAACAGATTAGAATTGAAACGGAAAAAACAAATACTGTCATGTTCGCTACTGCCTCGCCTAGCGAAGGCTTGGCGAACCCTCGCTACATGTTCTCTCAGCGAAGTGCTAGCGAACGGCTGCGGGTTCTGGGTTCTCCTTTGATAACAGTGCGATTTCGGGAACCCCAAACCCTATGGCATCCATTACAGAAATTACATGGTTAAACATTCAATATATCGTGTTACACATTCATGCATACTTAAACCCACATGCAAAACCTAATGATACATTTAGAAATTCAATCATAATGCCTCATGTATTTGAGGATGTCAAATTAGGAGCATAAAATAGTGGGGGTGTGGCAAACCTGTTTGCAATTGCAATTGCACCGTTGGACTTGCTAATCACTCTTATGGTTTGTACCAGATTGAATTGGGCGGAGGTAACCTTTGTGCAGATGAGCTTCCTTCGGGGTATCCGGGGGTTACTCTGAATTCTCTTTGTTAGCCTCCAGGGTTTTTCCGGTTGCCTCTGTTAGGGTTTTGCTTGTTCCCTCTCTGTCCTCCGTCTCCTATCTGTGTGTCTGTGTCCTGTGTGAAGTTCTGGTATTTATAATAATTTTGTGCCTTGGTGGGCTCAGAATTAGGCCCAAAATTTTCTGATATTCGTGAGCTCGCTAGGCGAGCAGCTAGCGAAGGAATGACGCATGGGCCTCGCTTAGCGAAGGGTTTGCTTGCCTAGCGAGCATGCCAGTTTAGGTCATCTTCTGGATTTGGTAACCTGTGCGCTGGACCCTTGTTCCTTTAACATTGATGTCTTGAAAATGGATTAGAATGTCTTGAAAAATGTCCTGAAAACTTAACGGGCAAATTTTGGGGTATGACAAAGATGAACTCAAGTGGATCTCAATACTTGCATCAGATGAAAGTTCAATTTACAAGCACTTGGTTTCAGAAATATTGACATTGGCCAAGTCCTTTTGCATAGGGAATGTTGCCTAGTTCTAAGTCCAAGTCTCAGATCAAGTCCAACAATCCACACAAACATTTTTAAAGATTTTTTGTTGTTATTATGTTCATTAAGGTCAAAAGACCACAAATACAAACAAAATACACAAACAAGTATATACAATCACAATATATGGCTCAAGTGAGCAAAGTGAAAATGACATTAAAATAAACAAGTTAAATGGTATGAATAATGATAAATGATAAATGGCTTAAATTTAAAGTTCATAAAGTAAATGCTTGAAATTAAAAGTTAGGAAAATGTTTGATTAGAAGTTAGTATTGTTTTTGCTTTTTAATTGTTTAAGTCATTCTTTGGAGAACACTCAACCCTCTATTCACAAGCATGGATCCTTGAACCAAGACATCTTCTAAAGGAAGAAAAAAAGGCAAAGTTTCCACATAATACCATGAAATGGGGGAGACTTACAATCTCAGTTACTAGAATGTTATGCTTTTGGGTCAAAATTTAGCGCTATGTTAAGCAATTGTAATTGGACTTATGTAGAAGTCACACAATACCAATGATTTTAATTCAACAAATTCAAATCAACCTTGACCAAGGCCCAACAACAATAGTCAAACTCAACAAGTCAATGGAAATAGCTCAACACAATTTATTCACAATTAAACAATAAAAAATGCATCAAATTAAATTATGGTTGATCAAGAACCTAAAACCTCTTCAAAACACCAAATAAATGGCCAAGATATTTATCATAGGTCAAACAAGGTCAAAGGACCTTGGGGAAAAAATTCATTATTTTTGGAAACTTAAAATTATTTTTAATCAATTAAAAATATGCACAAAAACAATTAAATCATGAAAAATATTAATATTGATCCAAAAAATAATTTTAATTCAGAAATGAAAGAGAAAAATATTTGAAAATATTTGGTGAAAGTCCCATATTTTTTGGATCAATATTAAAATTAATATGAATTAACGAAAATAAGGCAATAAAAACGAAAATCAAAAATTACAAAAAAACGTGGATCACTTGATCTCCCTCATTAGTTAAAGTGGCAAATCAAGTGGATCAGAGCGCGTTATCCATGTGTTCCCTAGTCAAATGTCCCACAAGCATGGTAATCACTTTGGACGCTCAAGATTAAAACAAATTAAACGGGTCATGTGGTTCAGAAGGATGCCAACACATCGCCAGAGCCAGAGCTCCGGTCTTCCTCTCTGATGGACCTCACCGGACTAGCCCACCCTCAACCATCACCAAAATGAAAAATGAGGACATGAATTTAAAGAAAAAATGCTCTGGCCTCAATTTTTCCTAACTCCAAGTATATAGAAAGATACCGGGAGTTGAATTTTGAGGATCATGATCTGAGTTGCTTTGATTTGACCTATAAGTTTCTCAATCTTGTTGCCTACATTGGTAGGACTTCAGACAACCAAAAATCAACACGAATAATGGAGAATTGAGTAAGAATCGAAGAGATGAAAAATTATGAAAATCACCTTCAATGTAGCTTTAGATTGGCACGATCTTGCTCTAAATTATGCTTGGCCTTACTTTAGATGCTTGTTGGAGTGGAAATGGATCAAAGAGAAGGAAGGACTCTTGGAGTTTCAATCTCAAAAATAGTGAGAGATTCAAACTCGATTTTCAAAGAAAATCTTCAAGCTTATCCTTTAAATGTGAGGGTTTAGGGTTGCTGATTCAAAGCTTGCGCGCCAGGGTCCTTAATTATGAGCAAGATGACCTCTATTTATAGCCAAGGAGATTGATAATTTCACACTTCCATTTTTTGCCAAAGTTGGAAATCCCACTTGCATGATTGCATGGGCGTGTGATAGGCCCATCAAATGATGCACTTAGGTCCAAAATTATGTGTAAGCAATGTTGAAATCATGTGGAAAGGCCATGCAATCGTGTATGAAAAGTGGAACTTCAAATCTTCCAAATGGTCCTTCAATTTTAAGCCAAGACAAAGTCATTCATACTTTGTCCAAATGATATTAATTTGGACTTTTTGGAAATGTTAGATCAAGAGGAACAACTTTCATGTTGGGCACTTTTTCATTTGAATCTTGGATCATGATTAATTTTGAGGTGTAAGTTTGGAAAATCAAACATATCAAAAAAATTCTAAGTATTAAGCCATATGTTCACTTCTTCCACCTTGAGTAACTCTTTCTATGGACTTCAAATGAGAAACGTTCCCCCATCAAAGTTGTAGTTATTAAAAATCCATTCAATTTGGTCACAAATTTGACCTTATTTGGATTTAGCATGAAGGAGTTATACATTTTAGAAGTTGAGGAAAATTACTTGTTCAATGGTATTGGCCCAAAATGACCTATAATGTTTCCCTTTATCACATGTATTTTCAAGTTGAATTTTCACTTCCTCCAAACATAAAATTTGAAGTAGTAACATTGAATTTGATCATGAAACTTGAATGGCTTTCATCTCATAAAAATTGAGCAAGTTATGTTCTTGGGAAGTTGACCTCCAAATTAGGGTTTAGACAAAATGACCTATAATCTTTCACCATAAAAAATGACTTTACAAGCAAAACTAGCTCTTGAACGCAACATAAAAGTTGTTTGAAATGTTATTTAGAGTAACTTTTATCTTGGAATAATTTTCATATGACAAATATTGTAGGAGATAGGGTCTAGGGAACCCTAGTTTTGACCAACTGAATTCCTCTGGTCAACCACCATGAACCAACTTGCTAGCTTGATATTTTCTTGACTTTTGGGACTCATGGAGGATCATATACGCATAATATGGTGTAATATGAAGTATCCCTTGAAATATTTGATCAATTAGTGAAGGAACTTGTTGAAGAAATCACATAAGATACCCAGATGAATTAGGGTTTCCAAGGAAAACCAACTCCAAACTCTTGATGATTTCTTGATCAAAATAACATGTGAAGATCGTGGGGATCCATATATGATACATAGAGCCATAGTAAACTACTTCTTGATTGAGCTCCTCACATTAAGGGTCTCAAACCCTAGATATGAGCTTGATAGAGCATATGTGAGCATGTGCACTACCTACAAAAAGAGTTCAGCTATACAAATGACATATTTTTGGTATTTTTGGTTAGTAAACAAAGAAAATGAAGTATGATACAATCAATTGTGCTTGGTGATCTCTCCTAATGCAAACCCAATGAATGAGGGGTAAGGAGGATGCCAAGGTGTGATTTCAATGCTAATGCATATGATGAGAATAGCATGAGGAATCTTAGGGTCAAAATTGGGGTCTTACAACTACCCCCTATTTAAGGACGTTCTAGCTGAGGAGGTGAAGGTTAAAATCTTTGCATCGACTCAGTAGAATGGACTTAAATAACAACATATAAAAGCAAATTTTGGTCTCTAAAGAGATCTCATGATGCATATGATATGAATGCAAAAATAATCTCCGTGGGGAAAATGTTGCCACAAAGGAAAATAATACGGAGAGACCGAAAATCCGCAGGAGTATAATGCATTCCATAAGGAAAACTCACTGGGGAGACAAAGACTCTAGGGGGAAAAAGGTTGTGCGTAGGCCAGGCTACGACTTTAAAACTGCTGGGGACTCGAGGGATTACATGAAAATAAATCAATGGAAATACTCAGCCGGGGAATGAAAGGAACATCTGCAGGGGAAACAGGTGGATCATAACAAAGCTGAAATAGTCGAACCAAACAGGAAATGGCGATTTCACCGAGGAAATACGCACTCAAACTCAACTGGGGAAGAAATGATCTTCAACACAGGAATAATAGAAGTATATTATCCACTACCAGTTACTAGGTAAGGGGATAACAAGATCTGACAGGGAGGACATCTGTTACCGGTTAGGGTAAACATATCAAGGACGACTCGCTACGGGAAACAAGAGATGTATTCATTACTAGTTACTGGGTAAGAATAACCTGTTGGAGAAATCCAAATATGATTTACAACTACCGGTTACTGGGCAGAAGACCGCAAAGAAAGAGAATATCTGTCACTGATTAAAGTGAACATATCAAGGATAGACTCACCTGGGGAGATTAGGAAGGATATCCGTCACATCAAAGATAAACTGCCTAAAAAACTAGGAATTATATCTATCGGCTACTGGATAGAAAACCGGAAAGAGAATATCCGTCATCGGTCAAGATGAACATATCAAGGATAGACTCCGAGGGGAGAAACAGAGATTATATCTATCAGTTACTGGATAGAATACCGAAAGAGAGAATATTTGTCACCGGTTAAGATGAACATATCAAGGATAGACTCTGCAAAGGGGAAGCGGGATTTACAACTACCGATTACCGGGCAGAAGACTGCAAAGAAGTGGAAATCCGCCACCGGTTAGAATGAACATATCAAGGATTAACTCTCTGGGGAAAGAAATAGGGATTACAACTACCTTTTTATTGGGTAGAAGACCAAAAAGAGAATATCCGTCATCGGTTAGGATGAACATATCAAGGATAGACTCAAAGCGGGGGAAGAAAATATCTGTCATCGGTTAGGATGAACATATCAAGGATAGACTTCCTGGGGAAACGTGAAAAACGAATCCACTGGGGAGAAATGGGTTACTTTTGTCGGATATTAGGGCAGAAGTAAAATACTTGCAAATTGAGAAGAATATTACCAGTTATTGGATAATAGACTCTCAGGGGACCAAAAGCATCTATCTAGGTAAGATCTAGAAAGAAACGGTCGACCAAAGACTCAACCCAATGAGGATATAACTCAAGGGGAGTGGTTCCATCTAGATAATCAACTGGGGAGGAAGCTAAAATAATAATCATACACGAGGAAATAAACTCAGTGGGGAATGGGAAAGGTTAAATTCTTTCTGCTTAAGGGGATGACACTCTACAATTGAAAGAGGACAGACAAACCAAATCTGCGTGGGGCAGGCAAAGGATACCACCGTAGCAAAAGATCAGAGAAACAATGGATCACAAAGTGCATGCAAATGATGAAATCTCTGAATGTATATGTATATGTATATATGATAATTATGCTGACAAAATGATCACAAAGGATACAAATGTTTCTAGTCTGAATCGTCGATACAATTCTCAACCAATCCTCACAGGAGGGAAGCATCTGCTGGAGAGAAACATCCACCTCAGAGGCTCAAACCTGGCTGGGGAGAAGGAAAAGGTTGTCGAAGATCTGCAATGTCAACTCTGCAGGGAATTTTAGGTCAACACCATATCAAATGGGAGACAACCTTACAGAGGATCGGAAATACTGCTCAAGAATCGGGGCTAACCGAGGTTAGGGATAACTCTGATGGCGACTTGTGGGAAACAAAATTCTGCTGAATCTATGCCAACTGCTGCAATAACGCACCTATAACTCGAGGGAGGAAATTATGAACTCAGCTGGGAAAACCAACAAAACTTGGCTAGAGATGTTGAAATGCCGATGAGGAGGAAACATAAATCACACCAACTGCTTGGGGATAAAACCAACAATGTTTCGCATTTTCAGGGCTTACCATTTCTCGAACCGCTGTGGATATTCCCCGAATGAAATTGATTTCTCTTTAAAAAGTATTGCTTTTATTATTTATGAAAACATAATTTTTATTATTATTTTCTTTTTTTAATTTCACAATGATCACAATAAAATTTAATTCCATTTAGCTAAATAAATAAGAGTAGAAACAATTGGATAAAAAGCTCAACTTTATTTAATAGAATGGTAGTCTATAAATGACAAGACTCCATAGATCTGTACAAAAGTTGAAAAATGGTAACTTAGATGGAAAATGGCTACATTGAATACAATGATCACTAATCCTTCTACCGCCTTCAATATCCACTGTGCTCTTGGCATTGGTTGAAGATGAATCATAACCAAACACCATGCTCAAGAAGTTCTTCAAAGCTGAAGATTAGCAACTTGCAGTTACTTGCCATAATCTTTAATTTTTGCATAAATTGCCCCAAGGTGGGGGGCGACTCAATTTATCGGGATAGTTTTTCTGTTTTATGTCTCTAACTTTTGCCTAGATCGCCCTTTCAGGTTTTCAATCCACCGAGACGCTCATTTTTGCCTAAGTTGCCCTTTCGGATTTTCAACTTAACGAGCTGTTCTTTTCTTTTTAGGCGAAGTATTTCTTGACTGCATCGGCATTCACAGGATGCGTGAACTCTTCAGCATCCATAGTTGTAAGAATCAAAGCGCCGCCTGAAAAGGCTCTCTTAACAACATATGAGCCTTCATAATTAGGAGCCCATTTTCCCCTAGAATCTGGTTTAAAAGATAGAATCTTCTTGAGCACGAGGTCACCTTCTCTGAATACACGAGGTCTGACCTTCTTATCAAAAGCTTTCTTCATTCTCTGCTGGTATAACTGACCATGACACATGGTGGTTAACCTCTTCTCTTCAATCAAATTTTGTTGGTCATATCTGGTTTGGCACCATTCAGCTTCAGTCAACTTGGCTTCCATTAGAACACACAACGATGGGATCTCAACCTCTAATGGGAGCACAACTTCCATGCCATAAACAAGTGAGAAAGGGGTTGCCCCTGTTGAAGTGCAGATGGATGTATGATACCCATGTAAAGCAAGTAGGAGCATCTCATGCCAATCTTTGTACGTCACAACCATCTTCTGAATTATCTTCTTAATATTCTTGTTTGTAGCTTCAACAACCCCATTCATCTTAGGTATGTAGGGAGAAGAATTATGGTGTTCAATCTTGAAGTCTTTGAAAAGAGCTTCCACCATATTATTATTCAAGTTCGATCCATTATCAATAATGATCTTACTTGGCACACGATATCGGCATATAATCTGATTCTTGATAAACCTTACAACAACTTGCTTGGTTACATTCACATATGATGATGCTTCAACCCACTTTGTGAAGTAGTCAATAGCCACCAAAATGAAATGATGTTCGTTCGAAGCTTTGGGCTCAATCATGCCAATCATATCAGTTCCCCACATGGAGAAGGGCCATGGGTAGGAAATAACGTTCAACAGTGTCGGAGGAACATGAATCTTATCTGCATAAATTTGACACTTGTGGTATTTCTTCACAAACTTGCAATAGTCAGATTCCATTGTCAACCAATAGTAACCAGCTCTCAACATCTTCTTAGCCATAGCATGTCCATTGGAATGAGTACCAAAGGAACCTTCATGGACTTCAGTCACCAATAAGTATGCTTTGTGTCTATCCACACATCTGAGCAAAACCATATCAAAGTTTCTCTTGTAAAGCACATTACCATTCAGGTAAAAGTTGCCAGCTAATCTTCTCAAAGTCTTCTTATCTTTCAAAGATGCCCCAGACGGGTAAATCTGACTTTGGAGAAAACATTTAATATCAAAATACCATGGCTTTTCATCTTTGTTCTCTTCAACAGCAAACACATGCGTTGGTCTATCAAGGCGCATCACAGTCAAATTGGGAACTTCATTCCAATACTTCACTATGATCATCGAAGCCAATGTTGCAAGAGCATTTGCGATTCGGTTTTCATCACGAGGGATATGATGAAATTCAACCTTTGTAAAGAAAGTTGAAATCCTCCTCACATAGTCTATATATGGTATCAAACCGGGTTGATTCATCTCCCGTTCACCTTTGATCTGATTTACAACCAAAGCTGAATCTCCATAGACGTCCAAATACTTGATTATGAGATCAATGGCCTCTTCAAGCCCCATAATGCAAGCTTCATATTCAGCCATATTATTTGTACACTTGAAAGTCAATCTAGCTATAAATGGAAAATGAGTGCCTTGAGGAGTAATAATCACTGCCCCAATGCCATTACCATACTGATTAACAGCTCCATCAAATACCATGCCCCAACGGGAACCAGGTTCTGGCCCTTCTTCAAGCAATGGTTCGTCACAATCCTTCATTTTCAAGTACAAGATCTCTTCATCAGGAAAGTCATACTATACTGACTGGTAATCTTCAATCAGTTTGTGAGCCAAATAGTCAGCCAAGACACTACCTTTGATTGCTTTCTGAGATCGGTATTCAATATCATACTCTGATAACAACATCTGCCAACGAGCAATCCTCCCAGTTAAAGCAAGCTTCTCAAAAATATACTTGATTGGATCCATTTTGGATATCGAACAAGTGGTATGATTCAACATATATTGACGCAGATACTTAGTAGCCCAAGCCAATGCGCAACAAGTCTTCTCCAGCATAGAATACCGAGTCTCACAGTCGATGAATTTCTTACTGAGGTAGTAAATAACATATTCTTTCTTTCTAGTTTCGTCTTGCTGACCAAGAACACAACCCATACTCTCATCAAGCACAATCAAATACATGATCAACGGTCTTCCTTCAACAGGCGGAGACAGAATTAGAGGCTCAAGCAGATATTCTTTGATACTGTCAAAAGCTTTCTGGCAATCTTCGGTCCAATCACAAGACTGATCTTTCCGAAGAAGCTTGAATATAGGCGCACATGTGGCAGTCATATGCGATATGAATCTCGAGATATAATTCAAGCGGCCGAGAAAACCTCTGACTTTCTTCTCAGTTTTGGGCGCAGGCATCTCTTGTTTTGCTTTGACCTTGGCAGGATCAACTTCAATACCCTTCTCACTGATAATAAAGCCCAACAACTTACCAGAACGAACACCAAAAGTACACTTATTGGGATTCAAGCGGAGTTTGTACTTCCTCAAACGCTGGAACAACTTCAATAAATGCTTGACATGTTCTTCTTCTTTACTGGATTTAGCAATCATATCATTAACATAGACTTCGATCTCTTTGTGCATCATATCATGAAAAAGAGTGGTCATTGCTCTCTGGTACGTTGCACCGACATTCTTTAAACCGAAAGGAATCACTCTATAACAGAATGTTCCCTAGGGTATAATGAATGCGGTCTTCTCTATATCCTTGGGTGCCATTTTAATCTAATTATATCTGGTAAATTCGTCCATAAACGAAAAGACTTTGAATTTAGTTGTATTTTCTATCAACATATCAATGTGTGGCAAAGGAAAATCATCTTTCGGACTAGCTTTGTTCAAGTCTCTATAATCAACACACATATGGACTTTTCCATCTTTCTTTAGAACATGCACAATGTTGGCCACCCACTGCGGATACTCAGCGGTAACAAGGAAATCGACATCAATCTGCTTCTGCACTTCTTCTTTGATCTTCACTGCCATATCATGATGAGTTCTCCTCAACTTCTGCTTGACTGGCGGGCATTCTGGCTTCAACGAAAATCTATGCTCCACAATCTCAGAATCCAAACCAGGCATGTCTTGATAGGATCAGGCAAAAACATCTGAATACTGTCGAAAAAGATCAATCAACCCCTTCTTAACCTCTGGACACAATCGAGACCCAATCTTGACTTCCTTCACATCATCTTCGAAACCCAAGTTGACTAACTCAATCTGCTCTTTGAACGTCTGAATGGCTTTTTCCTCGTACTCAAGTAGACGAGACAATTCATCAGACACTTCTTCATTATTTTCTTCCTCAGCCTCAAACACATGGAATTCAAAGTTTGGAGAAGGAGTAGGATCATTGTATTCAATGGGTTTAGAAATCAACCTGCATAATGATTTGATATTTTGATTTTTGAGAAGTGAAAAGTGACCAAATATTATGCAGTTGAACAATTATTATTATTATTATTTTTTTTTTGTGATTACCATTTTTTCAGAAAAGCAAAAGGTAAAAATAAAAACATCATAGATGTGGATGAATAGAATTGCATTTTATTAATGATCAATTTGAAATATGCCAAACAATGTTCACTTCTCCCTTAGGCATATGAGAAGGATTTTCAAAAATGATAAAAACAATTACTTAGAGCGATGAACAATAACAGGAACATCGACAGCGATCCAATTGTTGCAAGCTTTTCCATGCGTCACAAAATTGATGTAGTCTTCATCTTCATCATCCTCAATCACAGCAGCTGAGTGTTGTTCATTGCAATGAATGAACCCTCCGCTACAGAAACTAGGTTGCAATTCTTCAGCCTTGACAACAGATATCCCTTGCTGGAAACCCAAACCAACACGATTCTTGTTCTCGGTGACCTCTACCATCCGGCCCCACTGATCAGAATTACCATCTTCAACAACTTTCTGCGCATCTTTAAAAGAGGACATAAGTGCCCCAACTCTCTTTTCTTCAGCAATGGATAGAGCTTAGAACGAAGTTCTAATATCATCCTCAGCTTCAACATATGAGAAAGACGACATGTGGCTTACCAACAAATCTTTCTCTCCACCAACGATAACGAGCTTTCCATTCTTCGCGAATTTCAACTTCTGATGCAGAGTTGACGTAACAACTCCTACCTCATGTATCCATGGCCTTCCTAACAAGCAACTATAGGCCGAGTGGATATCCATTACATGAAAAGTAATTTGGAAATCACTCGGACCTATCTTCACTGGTAGGTCCACCTCACCAGTAACAATCTTGCGAGAACCATCAAAAGCTTTGACGAATACGCCACTGTATCTCATGGGAGCTCCTTGGTATGATAATCTGGACAGAGTTGACTTGGGGAGTACATTCAAGGAAGAGCCGGTATCAACCAACACATTTGACAACGCATCCTCCTTACAATTCATCGATATATGCAATGCCAAATTGTGATTTCTTCCTTCCTCGGGAATTTCTTCGTCACAAAATCTCAAATTGTTGCAGGAAGTGATATTAGCCATAATATGGTCAAACTGATCTACTGTCACATCATGTTCCACATAAGCTTGCTCCAATACTTTTTGCAATGCTTCTCCGTGCGCTTTAGAATTCATAAGCAGAGACAACACTGAAATTTTGGAGGGAGTCTGGAGCAGCTGCTCAACCACATTAAATTCACTTTTCTTGATCAAACTAAGTACCTCATCATCACCATTAGGCTTCAAACTACTGGAGCACTGACTGGATCTATTACAGGAACTTCCACCTTCTTACCGACATCCTCTTCATCCTTCGAGAAAACAGGACCAAATACTCGACCGCTACGGGTCACCTTCTCTATATCGGTAATATTCACAACAAAATTAGTCGTAGGCAATGGAACCTCTTAACCATTCTCTACCATTGTCGCATTATACTAATGTGGAACAACTCTATCGGATGCATACGGGACTGGACCCGCTAACTGTATTACCAACGATGATACTGATCTATTGGTGTTGTTACTACTGCTGATATCAAACTGAATTACCACCCGTTCAGGGGTCTTGAACACTTGCACTATTACATCGATATCATCTATATCCCTTGACTGTTGAATCTGGATTACATTCTCGTCCATCAACCTTTGGATATCTCTCTTGACAGCCAAACACCCACGGGGATTAACACTATAGATTGTACAACTGTTGTGATCATGCTCACAATCACTAATAGTGCACAAGGTCTTGTGCATCTCAACCAAAGATCGATGAATACGTCGCACATCAAACACTCGAAAACTTCATGGACAACAATCTACCATATTAACAGAGGAATTACCATGAGCGAGTAATGGGTTAGCTTTAACATTTGGCGCACGGTCCTCAAAGGACACCATCCCACTCTTTACTAGCTTCTGGACCTCGTATTTCAGCGGGTAGCAATTCTCGATATCATGGCCAGGATCCCCTTGATGAAAGGCACAACAGAGTTCTGACTTGTACCACCATGGAAGTGGTTCTGGAATTTGTGGCAGATTTCTTGGTTGGAGTAGGTTCTTGAGAACCAAGGATGGGTGCAATTCAGCATAGGACATCGGAATCGGGTCAAAAGAGACTTTTTTCCTCTCAAAATTTTGTTGTTATTGATTATTGTTGGTGTTGGTGTTGTTGTAGTTGTTTGTTCTTTGTTGTGGCCATTGTTGATGTTGTTATTGAACTGGTACTGATTGATTGTTGGAAAATACTAGAATAATAGATGATACTTGATGATGATGTTGACGCGGTTGCGGACTTCTTCTGACATGAGGCCTCCTTTGCCTCCCAACTGACACTACATTGGTTTCACCTTCCTTCTTCTTAAGAAACTGTTACCATACCTCTTGCTTGAAGATACCTCTTCCTTAGAAAACCGTCCCTCACGGACACCTTCTTCTAATCTCATCCCCATATCTACCATTTCGATAAAGTCGCTGGGGGCACTAGTAATCATTCGCTCATAGTAAAACGAGCTCAGGGTCTTGAGAAAAATCTTGGTCATCTCATTTTCTTCCAGTGGAGGGTTGATTTGAGCAGCAAGCTCTCTCCATCTTTGCGCATACTCTTTAAACGTCTCCTTATCCTTCTGAGACATGGACCTCAACTGGTCCCTATCCGGCTCCATATCTACATTATATTTATACTGTTTCGCAAAAGCCTCACCCAAATCATTAAACGTGCGAACACTTGCACTATCCAATCCCAGGTACCACCTCAGAGCGGCACCAATCAGACTATCTTGAAAATAATGAATCAGTAACTGATCATTATCAGTTTGCCTTGACATTTTCCTGGCATACATGACAAGATGGCTAAGTGGACAGGTGTTTCCCTTATACTTTTCAAAGTCAAGGACTTTGAACTTCATCGGGATCTTGACGTTGGGAACCAAGAAAAATTCCGCAGCACTCTTATCGAACAAATATTTTCCCCTCAAGGTCTTCAACTCCTTTCGCAGCTCAAGGAATTGGTCTTTCATCTCGTCCATCTTCTCAGAAACATCCGGACCCTCAGACGGCTCAGAATGATAGATGGTGTCCTCAAAATGAGGCAGAGTGTGAATAACTAGAGGCGTAACGGACATGACCGGGCTAAATGCCAGCATGGAAGCAAAAGTAGGGGCAAACCCTTCGGGAACAAAGTTCGGCGGCATTCCCCACGGGAATCCGATAGGCATAGCAGGAGCAAACTGGGTGGCAGGTATAGTTGAAGTAACAACTTGTAAAATGACAATCCTCTGAGGAGGAGGAGTTATAGGCGTTGGAGAAGATTAACCCTGAGCGGCTAGAACTGACTCTATCATGGCATTCAAGCGGGCAATCTTGTCCTTCAACTCTCGGTTCTCTTGTTCCAAGTGTTCCATGATTCTCGGATGATTGGCGCGAGTATTGTATCGATGAGTCAGCTTGGTTGAAGCACAGAAGAATAACCAATAAGACATCTGGAGGAAGAAAAACCTGCTATGCAAATGATGCATGAAATGCAATGCTTTGATTGTTTTTATTTTCAAGGAACATACTATTTTATTTGCAAATATATAATGACAATTGTAACAATTTGATTGACCATAAAAATCTCTTTTATTCATATAATTGGAAGGATTACACTAAATACAATTTCAGAAACCAAAATACGAATACAAGAGAAAAGGAAACAAATCATCCTAAGGATCCCCTAACAACAGTGTCAGATGATCTAGCTTCAGGCGCGTACTTCCTTCGGATGCGTCAAATCTCGGACTCAAAAGAAGTCTTCATCTGAGCCTTCTCAAGGACAAGCTGATCAACAATCTTCTTCCAAGCACCGGAAGGATGAGGCATACTAAAGAAAGATGGACCCTCTGGTTCTCTCTGTCTCTTCATTGCTTGGTCTTCAAGAAGTTCAATAAGTGTGTCTTTATCCTTAGACTCAAGCTGCAACTTGTAGCACCTCAAATTTTCCCTCCTCATTCATGCATTCATTTTAGGTCATTTAACATTTCATATTGCATTTCAGCAAAGTTCATCTGAATTACCTCTGGTCAACTTTGGTCTACTGAAGGTCAAATGGCTAGGGAATAACTTGAGTTACTTCCAACATGTTCAAATGAGGCTTATTCATCATTCGAAATATTACTCTTGAAGGAACAAAGGTCCAACGCACAGGTTACAAATTTGGAAAGATGACTTGAGCTGTCATACTTGCTAGGCGAGCAGAATAGTTCGCCTAGCGAGCCACCAGAGTCTGAATTGTCATGCTCGCTAGGCAAGCAAATTCTTTGCTAGGCGAAGACCACACGTTTTAAAAATATAACAGAAAATCTTGGACTTAGACCTCTCTCATTTGAGCCCACAAAGCCACGAAAATCAGGTTATAAATTCTAAAAGTTCAATGGAAAAACCCTAGAGAGTGAGAACTAATTGAGAGCAGTCTCTAGAGACTGAAGGGAACTCATCTGCAAAGAACCAATTCCATCTCATATAAACCCTCAGATTGCTCTGCAAACCCAACCGGGGCAATTCAATTTCATTCGATCTCTCCAATCAGGTTTGCCCTATTTCCATTATTTTATGCTTTCAATTTGAAATTTCTGAATGTATGAGGCATCATGGGTGAATTTGGAAGAGTGGGTATCGTTAGGTTTCACATGTGGGTTTAGATATGCATGAATGTGTAGAACAATGCCTTGAATGTTTAATCACTTCGCTTTTGAGATGGATACCATAGGGTTTGGGGTTCCTGAAATCGGACTGTTATCAAGGAAGAACTCAGAACCCGCAGACATTCGCTAGCCCATCGCTAGGCGAGCCTGCAATGAATCTTCGCTAAGCCTTCGCTAAGCGAAGCAGTAGCGATCACGACAATAGTTGTTTTTTTTCTATTTGCTTTCTAATCTGTTCTGTGTTTGTTATGACATGTTTTTTATTACATCCGGGCACATGTTTGAGTATGTATGTCATGTCTTGATGTGTGGATCCTTGCCCCCTGACTTTGAATCTTGATACCCTTTTGATGCATTTGTTTGACAAGAGGTTTAGGCCTCCTATCCTTGGTTGCTTTTTATGAGCTTTTTGTGAACTTTAATGGCATGATTCATATGGTTACATTCTGATTTGGTGCAACTCTTGATTGTGCCCCATCTTATCATTCTAACGTGTTTGTTGAGTTTTTGTGAGGGCTCACATGACTCCTGAAGAGAAAGCTTGCTCGGTATTCCGCTTTATTTGTGGGATACCATTTGGAGATTTATTCTGATTACTTTGCTGACTTGCTTTTCTTTGATGATGCTAGCTTGAGAGATCTCTGGGGTTTCTTATTTCTTTAGTTGTTGTTACTTCGGATCTTTATCAGTGTGGTAGATCTTTTGATCCCTTTTACATCTTTCTCGTATTTTACCGCTTTCTTAGCTGGAAGACCTCGATAGGAGGCAATGTTTTTATGTGTTTACTTTTGTGCCCAAAGACCTCCAAGAGGAGGCACCAGTGCTAAAGACCTCCATAAAGAGGCAATTGACAGATAAAAGGGATTAGTAGTCAACCCCCCGTTATTCAGTGTGTCGTTCTTTATGCTCACACTACGTGTCGATGCTTCAGAACCAAAGCCCAAGATCCTTTGTCCGGTCAGGCAGTGGAGAGGGTTCCACCTTTCTGAATCCCCACTTTTTGTCATGAGCTCACCCTGTCCAGGGTTAAGAGCTACGAGGTCTTATCCTTATTACCCTTTTGATCTGCTCACCCTGACGTTCAATGTCAGTGGTTAAGAGCCCATTTGATTACCTTTCCATGGCTTGTTTGTCGAGGTTGATATGACCCCTCTTGACTAAAGCCCTACCCACGTATGTTTGAGCCCCCTTGTTGGCGTGTTTACTTTATGCATGTTTGTTTTGTATGGTGTGATCGTCTCCCCATAGGATTGCTAGGTTTCGTATAGTCTCTCGTCTGCATGTCAATTAAGGTAGCACGGTTCCTTCGTCTATGACTTCCTTTTTTGCATGAGCATTCCTAAAACACAAACAAACTCATTGATTTTTCTTCTCCTAAGAACACGTTAACTCCTTCTACTACAGGCGAGTAAGTCTCCAAAGGTCGAGCATCCGGTAGATTGTGTAGTAACGTCGTTCACCTAAAAAAAACACACAAAACAAACAAATAGGTCATCCGAGCTACGAAGACTCTGATTCTCATATTCAGATGAGATACGTATGCAGTGGATGCGACATCCGTGCGAGTCATTTTCTTTTGACCCCTCTTTTAGTAAATAGTACTTTAGATAAACCCACACCCTTTAGACAAGAACAACAAGAGTGGATTCCGTAGAGTACTACGGATACGTAGGGGTGTTAATACCTTCCCTTCGCATAATCGACTCCCGAACCCAAGATTTGGTTGCGAGACCTTGTCTTTTCCTTTCCTTTTTCCAGGTTTACTTCGAGCGTTTCCTTTCCCTCCTTTGGGATAAATAACGCACGGTGGCGACTCTTCTGTCAGTTCTTTTCTTTTTTCGCCGGTTGTTGTTTTTTTCGCATTCCTTTTTTTAGGTTGCGACAGCTGGCGACTCTGCTGGGGATATGCCAATCTAAGCGAGTCCCTCCTAGCTTTTGTAGTTTTCTTGTTTGTTAGGTGTTTATCCTTTTGTACAATTATTTATTTACCTGCTTTACCTTATTGCATTCATGTACATATGTCTGTTGTATCTGTGGGTTCTGTTGGGTTGTTTGTTTATTGGGGTGGGATGTTCTATGAGATAAGCCCACTACCCAGGCTTGAGCGTACACACAGGTTTTAGAGTGGATAATCATGAGGCTTGCGTGGCATGTTGCTACGTTAAGTCGTTCTTGAAGACCCACATTCCAGACGAGGTTTCTCTTGGATATATTATGTCCTATGGGTGTTCCATAACGACAGATGTTCCGTTAGAAATCGTCGACTCTGGTGACCATTTCCCGAGAACTCAGTCGAGGCCTCTCCTCCGAGACACGTTTATGTTAGCTCTGGTGGGCGCATTCTCACTGCTCAATCCGAGGACCCCTAGATTGGGAACTTGCTTTAGGATGTCCTGTTGAGGGGAGTCAGTGGAGGTCTTTTATCCCGTAATAATGCCAAACCTTCAGTGGTAAACGTATTATTCGACTGAAGGGCTGAAGCTGACAAAATTCTGCTCTTAGAACTTACCCGTGAGTGGGGCGGGAATGAATCATATACAGGTACTGATGGTGACTTGTTCTGTTGGTGACCGTGTCCTGTTGGTGACTTTTGTTTGGTTCTTGTTGGTGACCGTTGGTTCTGAAGTATGGGTTCTAAGATGATGACTGTGTTCTATGGTTCCCGGTTCCGAATTCATGCTGAAGTTCTGATCCTGCACCTTGTGATACACATCCAACCAGCCATTGTTTCATCATTTTGCATCATAGCATGTTTATTTTCAAAAAAATAATGCATAAAAAAGAAAAAAAGTCAACCCGCATATGCATATCATTTTGTGCCTTTTCAATCATCAGAGCAGGGTGTCCAGAATCAGAAAGGGCCGTGTACTTTCACTAGTGTTGGATTGATAAATCACAGGGATGTCTTTGCAACCGACAATGAAGATGGTGACAATGATTGTGATATGGATAATTGGGTGCGCCCGTGTGTTCCAGGGGAGAAGATCAATAACTGGACTGCTGAAGAAATAGTCCAAGTTACTCTTCAGACAGAGTAATTTTCTTCTATTTTTCATTTTGCATGAAAGCCCTACGCTCTGCCCAAGGCGTAGTGGTTCATTGTAGGGCCATATCATGTTTTAAATTTTCAATGATTATCATCAATAAAGGACGTTTTGCAATCAAATTTGTGCTCACTGTCTTTCTGTTTTTACTTTCATTTTCAAAACCATAAAAATGGCAATGTTTTTTTTCTTTTTGTGACTTCCTTGAACTCTTTTCTAAAATAAAGCATGAAACATCATTCGTGCAGAATTGATCTTGTGGATTCCGTTAAAAACAGTTATGTTATGGCTCAGTATGACTTTGATAATCCCATTTACCAAGCCGAAGAGGAGAGTGAAGAAGATTGTGAACTCCCCAAAGAATTGGCCAGACTATTGAAACAGGAGGAAAGGGTCATTCAACCTCACCAGGAAGAGTTAGAAGTCATTAACCTTGGTACTGAGGACGCAAAGAAAGAGATCAAGATAGGGGCTGCTTTAGAAGAAAAGGTCAAGAGATGGCTGATTGAAATGCTGCAAGAATATGTGGATGTATTCGCATGGTCGTATCAAGATATGCCTGGTTTGGATACAGATATTGTGGTGCACAGGCTACCTCTCAGAGAAGATTATCCTTCGGTAAAGCAGAGGCTTCGCAGAACTAGTCCTGATATGGCTGTCAAGATCAAAGAGGAGGTTCAAAAACAGTTGGATGTAGGTTTTCTGGCAGTTACCAATTATCCCCCTTGGGTGGCCAACATCGTACCCGTGCCGAAGAAGGATGGTAAAGTCAGGATGTGTGTCGATTACCGAGATTTAAACAGAGCCAGCCTGAAAGATGACTTCCCATTACCTCACATTGATGTATTGGTCGATAACACTGCTCAGTCCTCGGTTTTCTCTTTCATGGATGGATTTTCTGGCTATAATGAGATCAAGATGGCGCCAGAAGACATGGAGAAGACGACATTCATTACACCTTTTTGCACTTTCTTTTATAAGGTAATGCCGTTTGGGCTGAAGAATGCCGGTGCTACCTATCAGAGGGCAATGACGACTCTCTTTCATGACATGATGCACAAAATAATTGAAGTGTACGTGGATGATATGATTGCGAAGTCTCAGACGGAAGAGGAGCACTTGGTAAACTTGCAAAAGTTGTTTTAAAGATTGAGAAAGTTCAAACTGAGGCTGAATCCAAACAAGTGTACGTGAGAAAGGGATTCATTGTCAGTGAGAATGGGATTGAGGTTGATCCAGCGAAAGTAAAAGCTATTCAAGAAATGCCTGAACCAAGAACGGAAAAGCAGGTTCGTCGGTTTTTAGGGAGGCTAAACTACATTGCACGGTTCATATCTCACCTAACAGCTACGTGCAAACCGATATTTAAATTGCTAAGAAAAGATCAAGCAATCAGGTGGAACAATGACTGTCAAAGAGCTTTTGATAAGATAAAAGAATATTCGCAGAAACCTCCAATTCTTATACCTCCAGTCCCAAGGAGGCCTCTGATAATGTACCTTTCAGTAACAGAGAATTCGATGGGGTGTGTATTGGGACAGCATGACGAGTCTGGTCGAAAAGAGCATGCAATATACTACCTTAGCAAAAAGTTTACCGACTGTGAAACAAGATATTCACTGCTCGAGAAAACTTGCTGCGCTTTGGCATGGGTTGCTCGCCGGCTAAGACAGTATATGTTGAACCATACTACCTTGTTGATTTCTAAGATGGACCCAGTAAAGTATATCTTTGAAAAGCCGACTCTTACCGAACGAGTGTGTAGCACCTCAAATTTGCACCTACCATTATACATACATTTTCATATTAGGTCATAGCACATCATGATCCATTGCATAGCATTTGCATTGTTCCCAGTTGCCTCAAGAGCAAGCAATCAAGAATTAGGTCAAACTAATCTCCTGATCAGTCAACCAAGCAAGCAAAAGAATTTCTCATTGAACCAAGGCCCTAGGGTTTGTGCAACAAGTTCACATGGCTTGGAGGTCTATTTGAAGTATCTTGGTCAAGGGTTGAAGACTTGGAAATCATCAGTTCACACACAGACAGTCCAAAAAACCTAAAAAAGTCAACTGTCAGTCAAAGCAGTGGATGGTGGTCATTCTTGTGGAATTTGGGCACCATGGTCAATAATCAAGAGTTCATACAACTTGGGACATCATTTGAAATCAAGTTCTCAAGGAATTAGGGTTTGGAATTCATCAGTCAATGCATAATCAATCAGAAACCCTAAAAGTCAACTGTTGGTCAACTGTCCATTTAATCAGTGATTGGATGATTGGATTTGGTTTGTGAGAGTTCATTCATGGCCAAATAGTCATCATATATCATGCCAAACACCATCATGGAAGAATTTGAAGCCAGATCATAAATTTCCCAAAATGGAAACTGGGCCTGTAACTGAAACCTGCCATAAATGGAAAGTCTTGATCCTCAAACTTACATCATGATACAAGCCTCAAATGAATTTTTGCCCAACATGAAAGTTGAAGATCTTGTCCTCCCATTTCCAAAAAGTCCTAGAACTCTCAATTCCCATGTGTGGTTGGCAAGTTATGATCGAATCGATTTCAGAAAATCTTGAACTTCAGAGGGCCATATCTCTCAAACCGTTTGGCCAATTTTGGTGGGGTTTTTTCCTACAAACCACATTTTTCATCCTCTTTCCAAAAATATAAATTTCATGAGCCAAAACTTCACCAATCAAAATGGCATATTTTGACCTTTTTCATTTAAATGAAAGTTTGACCAAGAGTTGACTTTTTGATTTAAACTTTTTTTCAACATTTGGCCAATTGGAACAGCTCATAAATGTCATTTAGAATGTGTCTGCAAAGTCAAAATATGCAGCGCATGTGAATATTGCTTGGTTGCTTGAATTGTAAGAAAAGTACCATTTAACCATACTTGCACCATGCTTGTCCTTGCTTTCCACAACCATGCCTTGTACCAGCATCATTATGCAGCATTCTTGACCATTTTTTCTGTCATGGTGAGTCTCATTGTGCAGCCATACTCCAATAGTACATATGGCCATGTTTGCTTACTTGAATTTTGGAAAATGAGTACAAACCAACCATACCTCCATGCCTTAATTTGTACTGTCCAATAGCAGTTTGGACAGCACCCTTTTTTTTTTGTCAAGAGAAAAGGTCATAGCAGACCATCAAGATTTTTTTTTTCTAAACATCATCTCATCTTGGCATTTGTCCAAAGTCTGTCCCAAAACCAAAAAAAAACTGAAGCATGGCATTTTGCTGTTTTCACATCTCTTCATCATGTTTAAACCAACAGCTGCCAACCTAACCAACAAGCACAAATCAACCTCATTCACTCAAAAAACTCATCTTGCTTTGCATTTCAAAACCTGTCAAAAGAAAACTCCAAAGTGGCAAGACATGGCCTAACCACAAAACAGCATAAGCAAATAGAAACTTGATCATTTTTTCTGTCAAAACCAATTCTAATAGCAGTCATCAAAAACAATTGCACAACCAACCCTCACTTATTTTTCCAACCTTGCCCCTGCTGCTTGCGTTTTCATCTAGAACTTCCAAATCCACCTTGCCTTGCCCTGCTAGCATCTGCAACCAACAAGAGAACCAAAGGTTTTTTTTGGACCTGGCCTTGCATTTTCTAAAGTTGTCCAAACACAAGAGAACAAAGCCAAGTAACCATGCCATATACCATGACAGCAGACCTTTCACTTTCTTTCTGTCATGAGTAAGGCCAATAGCAGGAGAAAAAACCATTTTGATGCATCATTTTGCTTTGCATTTTTCAAAGTTTTGCAGCAGCCACAACCAGAAAACCTCTCATTCTCTCATCCTACACTTTGGCCAAAAGAGTATTTCTCAGCAAACCCTTTAAACAATCGAGCAAGCTTGTGATCCTTCCTCATTTGGACATCAGTTGAGAGCCTTTTGCAACCTCAAAACCTTGCTGGAAACCACATTTCGTGCTCTGGTTTTTCTCAAAGAACAGTCATGGCAGAAGTTGATTTGGTCATATCCAAGCAAGTGTGAGCTGAAACAAGTTCATCATCCATCATTTAGAGCTAGAGTCTTCACCTGTTTCAAGCTATCACACGCAAAGAGCCACTGATTCACTTTTTCTTCACAACCAAGTAAGTTTTTCGACCTTCCCTTTCCTTCAATCCATGGTATGTTTTTGGTAGAGTATGCATCACTGAGTCTATTGCAAATTACATCATGTTAAATGGCTGATTCTATTGAGAGAAAATTGAATTTCATTTTTCTGTGTTCATGGTAAACTCTGCTCGATTTGCTTGGCTGGAAAGGATTTAATGAAATTGGATGATGCATGTTTGTTGTTTGATGTATGTTAATGCTATTGATATGCATATGGTTGATTTCTGGGCATATTTGTTCATGTTGATTTTACATGATGACGATGAGTACTGCTGTTGCATAATCCATGGTTCTGTCCAGAAATTCATGTGATGTGTGTGTTTGGTTGTTGCTAAATGTTGTGGCCTGAACACCAATGCCATGTTATTGTATGACTTTGTTTGAAGATTGTTATAATGATGAACACATGATGTTTGCTGTTGAAACTCTAGAGCCATTTCCCAGTTTTTGTTGTTAGCTGATGTTGCTCTATGTTGCTCGAATATCATGTTTGTGGTACCATGTTGGTCTGCATGATTTTGTTTGAAATTTGTTTGCCATGATGATTGTTTGATGCTTGGTTGAAATTATGTTTGTGGACTACATAAAATGCCCTGCTGTGTGAAACCTACCATGCCCAGAGTTTCCTATGATTGTGTTTTGTTTTGTTGTTGATTGATGTTACTGCATGATGACAGTACTTCCTTGCCATGATTAATTGTTAATGCTTTTGACTGCTTGCTATGTGATCATTGCCATGCCGTGTGTTTGTTTCAGTTCGAATGTTGATTGCTTAATGTTGGATGAACATGAGTGCTGCTGTTGTTGAAACCCTGCTGTTCCCTTCCAAAAGTCATGCTTTTATGCTGCATGAGCATTGGCTATTGTTGTTACTCATGTTGCATGAAGCATTTCATATATCCTGCTGCTTGTTTAAACCTAGTTGCCCAGAAAGATTTCATGATTATGCTCATGCTGTTGTATGTTTGGTCGAAACATGTTTGTTTGATGATTGTTGATACTTGCTTGATGACACCATGAACCATGCTGCTAAATCCTGCTATGATGAACTCTGTCATTATTTCTAGAAAAAATCCAGCTTCATAGATGCATGAGGATTGGCTATTGTTGTTACTTATGTTGCATGAAACATTTCTATGCCCTGCTGTTATTGCTTGAGCCATAAACTTGCAAGAATTCCTCATGAACTGATGGCATTGGTTTGTGGTTGTGTTATGGTTGTATTGAAGAATCCTGTTAAATGCTATGCTGTTGTAATTGCTGACCAAGTTTTGGTGTGGATGTTGGAAATATCATGAAGCATGCCTGGCTGTTAAAACCCTAGGGTTTTAGAACCCAATTTTTGAACTCATTTGGCCCGAGCACTGTTGCATTGGGCAACAGCCAATCACAACATTTTGTTTACCTTGCCAAAACTGTGTCGTTTCCATTAGTGACGGCAGAAATTACAAGTCTGCCACCGGTTGACTCCTTGTTGACCAATTTGCCATGCTTTCATGTTCATATTTCATCCATTATTCACTCAACTTAAACAATTCTTTTTCAATTCAATTTTTATCCAAAAAACTTGAAATTTTTCCTCATATTCATGAATGTGTCCTTCATTTAATTGTGATTTTTAATTATTTTTTCAGTGGCTGGATTTTAAATGATAATTATTTTCTTCACATGTGTGCATAAGTGATACATTGTGCCATTTCAATTGTGAAATACTCATGTCATATCCAATGAGCCTGAAAATTGTTGTGGTAAAACTAGACACATTGACCTTCATTTCCATATAAGGTTTGTGCATTTATCATTTGTGGATTGAGAGTTATGATCTTCTGAAGTTATGTGTTACATTTGGTGCTATACCATGATCATGCATTTTCCCAATTTTTGTTCACATGCTTCCTCTTATCCAAATCACTTGAAATTTTGCATGGATGTTCTTTCACATGTCTAGTTTGTGTATGAATTTTCTTGGAATTAATCTTGCTGTTTTCCATTTGATTGAGAATTTTCTTCCATATTTGGTCATTTGTTGACTTTTTGTGCTATGCCTTGCCAAATCTTTTGTGAAATTCTCAAATCTTATTGTATGATCATGAAATTTCATATGTGATAACTAGACATCTCAAGCTTTGCATTGGTGTTAATCTCATTCATTTCTCTTCTGTTTTCAAATTGATATGATTTTTTTGAAGTTGACCCATGCTTGTTGACTTTCACCATGCTTACTTGAATTTGATTTGACTTCATGATTTTTTGTCGACTGCCTTCCTCTCATCCAAATGCCATGAAATTTTGCATGTATACCATGTTAGATGTTAGGATTGAGTGTGATTTATTTCATAATTTTTGAAAATGTTTGAGTTGACTTTTGAATGAAGTCTTTTCTGTTGACTTTTGTATGCTTTCTTTGCCTTACTTTGACTTCAAATGTTCATGAAATGATCATAATGCATGATTTGAATGTGGGCCCAATTGTGATTGCTTTCTAATTGGTTGACTTTGACTTTGAGTTGACTTTTCCTTGCTGCCTTGACTTTTTCTTCCATCCTTGACCCTAGGCTAGTCCTAGTGGTCTTCTGTGCTTACTATTGAGTTCATGTTTCAGGTTGAGCACCATTGCCATTGAGATCATACAAATGTGATTGGTTTTGATTACATATCATGTACTAACTTTTGTTTTGTAGGTTTGACTCATGTAACTTGAGTCTTGCTTTGCACAGTTGACCTTCTGTGGTTGACTGTTTATCCATTTCCTTTGGTTTTAACTGTTGAACTGTTTACTGATTGGTTTGAATTTTTCAGGTACTTTAGTTGCTTAGGTTCTCTGAACTTGCTTGCTTTGATATTTAGCATTTGCTTTGAGGTATAATCTCTTTTACTACATGTAGTCTGGAAGACCTGGCCTGTTACTTGGCCAGGCAACTGTCTGAAGTCCTCCTTAAGAGGCAATGTTTGTGATTGTTTACTTTTGTCCTTGCATAGAGTCAAAGTCCTCCTAAGTGAAGAGGCAATTGGTGGAAGGTAGGGATATGCAATCTATTCCCCACTATTCAGTGTGTCATCTGCCTTGCTCACACCACTGTGTTGATGCATTGCAGATACAAACCCAAGATCTTGTACAATTGTACAGTTGAGTCAGTTTTAAATGTGTAGAAGGGTTCCCACTTTCTGAACCCACACATTCTTGTCTTGAGCTCTCCCAGGCCAGGGATAAGAGCTGTGAAGTCTTATCTTCACCCACCTTTCATCTGCTTCACCTTAGCCCCTCAATGGCAAGGTTAAGAGCACATTCACCCCATTCCAGAGGTTTGTTTGTCGAGGTTGATATGACCCCTTGACTAAAACCTAACCCTTGTTTGAGCCGCTTGTTTGTGTATAGCGTGTGCTATCTGTGCTTGTAGGATTGTTTGACTTGCTTCCTGTGCAAGATAGGATTGTTTGACTTGCTTCCTGTGCAAGTTAGGATTAGTTTAGACTTGCTTCCTGTGCAAGTTAGGTTTTGCTTGGCTTGCTTCCTGTGCAAGTTAAGTGTGTGTGGCTTGCTTCCTGTGTGAGCCATGCTTAGGATAGGTTGGCCCTTGTGCCATTTAGCTAGAAACCTTAACTTAGGGTTGATTTTGCATGACAACATCTAGGCTCGAGTCGTAGTCTCCCTAGAGTTGTGTCTCCCTCTGTTATCTGGTTAGGCTAGTCCTTTATCCCTGCGTAGGGGAACTACATCGCCCTGATCTTCGTACCAGATGAAGTATGTAGGCAGGAGATTGAGCTGATCTCTCCGGGCGCCCTTTTCTTTTGTGTGTGTTGTTTGACCTTTGCTAGGCTCGAGTGCCTGACTCCTTAGCAATTTGTTGTCTGTTTGTTTGAATGCGTGCTTGACAGTTATAGGCTCGAGTCCCCGACTCCCTATTAACTTGTTGTGTTGTTGTGTGCTTGGAAGCCGATGTAAGTCCATCGAGTGGCATTTGGGTTCCAGTGTGCGTGCGTTTTGGTTTGGATGCTGATGTAAGTCCAGTGATTGGCAGTCGGGCTCCACGTTTGCCTTTGCCTGTGTTTGTTTGTGTGCGTGTCAGCCGAGCTACGAATGCTCTGATTCTTCTCTCGTCCGAGAAGATACGTATGCATAGGATGCGATATCCTAGCGAGCATGTGTCGTTTCCCCAGTCCGAACTACTTCGACTCTGATGTCTATGCCTGATAGACTAAGTAGGCCCAGGATGCGATATCCTGCCGAGTCAGTTTCAGTCAGTCTCTTTTGTTTCTTTCAGCCAGTGTGTGTGAATATTTGAGCAGTGTTTAGCAACCAATTTCCTTTCTAGTGTGCGTGGATCCCGTAGAGTACTACGGATGCGTAGGGGTGCTAATACCTTCCCTTCGCATAACCGACTCCCGAACCCATACTCTTTGGTCGCGAGACCATGCTTTTTTCCCAGGTTTACTCTGAGCGTTTCCTTTCCCTCCTTTGGGATAAATAACGCACGGTGGCGGCTCTGTTGTTTCTTTCTTTTCCCGCCGGTTTTTCGCGCGATGCGACAGCTGGCGACTCTGCT
This sequence comes from Lathyrus oleraceus, assembly GCF_024323335.1. Lineage (NCBI taxonomy): Eukaryota > Viridiplantae > Streptophyta > Magnoliopsida > Fabales > Fabaceae > Lathyrus > Lathyrus oleraceus. The sequence goes on from NC_066582.1 coordinate 236,718,683, forward strand.
GGGGATACTAGAGAAGTTGACCTATGCTGGTCCATCTTCCCTGAGCGAGTCTCTCCTAGCGCTCTCTAGGTTAGGGTTTGGTTGCTTTGTGCTGTGTTTATTTATTGCATTCATTATTTACTGTTTGCATTCATTGTTTATTGTTTGCATTTATGTTTGCATTAATGTTTGCATTTATTCATCTGTTCACCTGGCTGGTTGTCTGTTTCTCTCTGTTGGGGTGGGAGTTCTATGAGGTAAAAGGCCCAATACCCAGGCTATGAGTGAAGTCTAGGAAACCTAGGAATAGAGTGATTCATGGGAAGCGGGTGGTGTACGCCACTTAGCGGAACATTGATATCACGAGCAGTTCAGACTCTGATGGGGTATTATCGGTGCATACATCGGGTGTGCACAGGATGATATTCTTGAAAGGGTTGTTTATCCTGCGTTTCTCTTGACCTTACCTTGGCCTAGACTACACCCGTGAGTGGGGAAGGGTTATTCATTACAGGTACTGTTGGTGACTTATGGTTCTGTTGGTGACTTATGGTTCTGTTGGTGACTTATGGTTCTGTTGGTGACTTTGGGTTCAGACAACAGTATATTCAGTTGACCTTGGGTTTTCAAGTTGGATTTGGGTTCTGAGTTTAGACCGAAGCTTCGACTTTGTGATCAGAGAGGCACCGCCAGCCAGTTGTGTCTGCATCATGTGCATCATAGCATATTTATTTTCAAAAAGAAACGCAAAAAAAAAAATGAAAAAAAGAAAAAAAGAAAAAAAAGAAAAAAAAAAGAAAAAAACTAATCCCTGCATGCATATCATTTCTCAGGTACATTCCAGAGCTTGTTCATTGATAGAGATGGCAACAGTCCCAGAGTTGAAGCGGAAGACCTGTATCTACGTTTTTCACCGGGAGCCTTTAACGCCTCTGATTGAGTTGGGCAGTCTTGTGACCAGTGATCGTCTAGGGGGGTTCGTGAACCAGTATGGGGATATCCTGACAGTGTTGAAGACAGTAGTTGACCCGGTGCCGTTGCAGACACTTCTTCAGTTCTATGACCCGGAGCTTAGATGTTTCACGTTCCAAGATTACCAGTTAGCACCTACTCTCGAGGAGTATTCTATATTGTTGAGCATCCCGATTCAGCATCAGGTTCCTTTCTTGGACGTACCAAAGGAGGTTGACTTTAAGGTTGTTGCCAGAGCTCTCCGGTTGAGTGTTAAGGAAGTTTGTGATAATTGGAAGCCCAGTGGGGAGTCGTGGGTCTGCCGTTGAAGTTTCTTCTGAGAATAGCCAGAGTTGAAGCAGAAAAGGGGAATTGGGAAGTTTTTCACGCACAGCTAGCTGCCATGATCTATGGGATCATCCTATTTCCCAGTATGCCAAATTTCATTGACTTCACTGCTATCAGCATTTTCATCAGAGGGAATCCAATCCCTACTCTTCTAGCTGATACTTACTATGCCATCCACAGTAGGCATGGTAGGGGTGGAGCCATCAGGTGCTGTCTACCTCTCCTATTCAAATGGTTCATGTCTCTTCTGCCAGCCAGTGGACCGTTTGTGGATACCCAGAGCACTCTGAAGTGGACTCAGAGGATCATGTCGCTCACATCTTATGACATCAGATGGCAATCTTACCGGATGAATGTGAAGAATGTTATTATGAGCTGTGGAGAATTCCGGAATGTGCCACTCGTGGGGACCAAGGGTTGTATAAATTATAATACAGTTCTTTCTCTTCGCCAGTTAGGTTTTGTTATGAGTAGAAGACCACGTGAAGCTGAGATAGCCGAGAGTGTGTACTTTGAGAAGAAGGATGACCCTGTTAGGTTGGAGCAGATTGGGAGAGCTTGGAAGTCCATTGGTGTCAGAGATGGATCCGTCTAGGGAAGAAGTTTGCCATAGCCATGCCCGATTACACTGATTGGGTCAAGAAGAGAGTGGAAACTTTGTTGTTACCCTATGATAGGATGGAGCCGTTGCAGGAGCAACCACCTTTGATCCTTGCTGATAGTGTGTCTGCTGAACACTATAAGCAAGCCCTAATGGAGAGTCGTCGTCTGAGAGAGAAGGAGCAAGACACTCAAATGGAGTTGTATAAAGCTCAGGCTGATAGGTTGCACATGGCCCATCAACTCAGGGAAGTACAAGGAGAAGATGCTAGCAGAGTAAGGAGCAAGAAGAGATCCTATGAGGAGATAGAGTCTATGTTAGATGCGGAGCATAGGGAATGTTGAGGCTGCAGAGAGCAGAAGCAAGTTATCAGAAGAAGATCAGAGACTTGGAGAAGCAACTCAGAGATAAAGATATCCAGTTGAAGAAGGAAGTAGACTTGAGACAGGCATCAGAGAACCACCTTGGAGGAGAAGTGGTAGAGCTGAGAAGACAATTGAAGGAGAAGATTACCCCTCTACCAGAATGCTCAGAATGCTCACTGTTGATAGACCAGTGCCATTACCTGAAGACCCTCATTCCGGAAGACCGTCTGTCTTAGTTTGTATCTCTGATTGTATTTTGTTGAGAATCACCTCCAGGCTTGTTGGATGGGATTCATTTGCGTGTAAGCCATCTCTTGGATCTTTTGTTAAGAATCACCTCCAGGCTTGTTGGATGGGATTCATTTGCGTGTAAGCCATCTCTTGGATCTTTTGTAAGAATCACCTCCAGGCTTGTTGGATGGGATTCTTTTTCTTTGTACGTTGTTTATTCAGATATTCTGTTGACATTGGTTGTATGCCTTTTACCCTTATGTATATATAAGGATGTCAGCATTTCCTTGTATCTGTTTGTTCTCTTGTTGCTGCAGGTTGCCATCTTTTCAGGATGGGTCAGGCTCTTTGAATGCCTGAGAAATGAGCATATCATGTGCATCATACGCATCATTAGCATCATACTCATGTCATTTTGCATAACAGGTGTTCTTGATCGTGACTTCTCACTCTTGGTTCCTGTTCAGGCAGGATAGCTGATCAACGTCCGCACCGCTACTCAACAAGACTGAATCAACAGAGAAGTATGGATCAATTTCAAGCTGAGTTGGCTGAGATGAAGGCAAGCATGGCCCAGTTTATGAATATGATGCAAGGGGTTGCGCAAGGTCAAGAAGAGCTTCGAGCTATGGTTCAGAGACAAGAGGCTGCAAATCCACCGATCAACCATGCTCCGCCAGAGGGAGGCCCGGTCAATGATAACAATGTTGCTGCTGCTGTACCCGTCAACAACTATGCTGTAGGTGATGAGTTGGGGGGTATTCGAATCAACGGTCAACCTATTGTTCCAGATGCCGCTAATGCCAGAGTAGTCCGTGCTCCGGCCCGTAATCCTGTTCCGATTGTTGACAGACAAGAGGATATGTTCTCTCTGCTCAGTGAAGACGAAGACGTTCTGGGAAGGGTTAATGAGAGAGATCGTAAAGTTGAAGCTCTTGCTGAGAAGATCCGTGCTATGGAAAGTCAGAAATCTCTCGGTTTTGATGTTACCAACATGGGATTGGTTGAAGGTTTGAGAATCCCTCACAAGTTCAAAGCACCGTCCTTCGACAAGTACAACGGTACTTCTTGCCCTCGCACCCATGTGCAGGCTTATTATCGAAAGATCTCTGCGTATACCGAGGATGAAAAGATGTGGATGTATTTTTTCCAAGATAGTCTATCTGGGGCTTCTTTGGACTGGTACATGGAATTGAAGAGAGATTCGATCCGATGCTGGAGAGATCTGGGTGAGGCCTTCTTGAGGCAGTATAAACACAACATGGACATGGCACCGAGCCGGACTCAGCTGCAGAGTCTTTGTCAGAAATCCAGAGAAAGCTTCAAGGAGTATGCCCAGAGGTGGCGTGAGCTGGCCGCTAGAGTTCAACCCCCTATGCTGGAGAGGGAGCTGACAGACATGTTTATTGGTACTCTTCAAGGTGTGTTTATGGACCGGATGGGGAGCTGCCCGTTCGGTAGTTTTTCTGATGTTGTCATTTGTGGAGAAAGGACTGAGAGTCTAATCAAAGCTGGTAGGATCCATGACGCTGGTTCCTCGTCTTCATTAAAGAAACCCTTCTCTGGGGCACCTCGCCGTAGAGAAGGAGAGACCAATGCTGTACAGCACAGAGGGGGTGTGTACAGAACAAATGCTAACAGAGATCAATATCGTCCAGTAGCTGCAGTAACTATTCCGGCACCTCAACCTCGTCAACAACAACAACCAAGAGTTCAACAACCGCAACAACAACAACAACAGCAACGTCCTTATCAGCCCAGACAGAAATTGCAGGCTGATAGAAGATTTGATCCTCTGCCCATGTCTTACACAGAGTTATTACCCGAACTACTCAAGTTGGGGATGATTGAGTTGCGTACAATGGCTCCGCCTACAGTGCTGCCTCCTGGTTATGATGCAAACGCCCGTTGTGACTTTCACTCTGGGGCACCAGGCCACCATACTGAGAAGTGTCGAGCTCTCCAGCACAAGGTTCAAGATTTGATCGATGCCAAGGCAATCAACTTCGCTCCAGTGCCTAACGTCGTAAACAACCCTATGCCTCAGCATGGTGGGCATAGAGTGAACAATATTGAGGGGAAAGAAGCTGAAGATCTGGTTGTTAATGTTGATGATGTTCAGACTTCTCTGCTAGTCGTAAAGGGCGTCTGCTGAAGGGGGGTGTCTACCCGGGCTGTGATGAGGATTGTTTGGGCTGTGCAGAATCTGAGAATGGTTGCGACCAGTTAAGGACCGGTATCCAGGGTATGATGGATGAGGGTTGTTTGCAATTCAGTAGGGCTGTAAAAGATCGTGGAACAGCGTCAACTATCACCATTTACTTTAAACCGTCTGAAGAACGTGGACAAGGGTCGTCAGTGCACCTGCAGCAAATGGTACCCCAGTTACCATTCCCGTGCCTGTAACCATCAGTGTTCCAACTACTATCGTTGCGTCTGAAAGAAGGGTTGTTGAGAATAGTAGAGCCGTGCCGTGGAAGTATGATAATGCTCACCGCAATTACAGAAGGGCTGAAAGTCAGACAAGACCAGTGAATCAAACTCCAGTGACAATTGGTTTACCGAATAGAGTTCCTGCAACTGTTGGTCCGGCTGTGGATAATGTAGGGGGTCCAGGAGGTTTTACCAGAAGCGGTCGTCTGTTCGCACCGCAGCCTTTGAGGGACAATAATGCTGAAGCTCTCGCCAAAGCAAAGGGTAAGCAAGCTGTGGTTGAGGAAGAACCTGTTCAGAAAGAAGCGCCCGAGGGGTCATTTGAGAAGGACGTGGAGGAGTTTATGAAGATAATCAAGAAGAGTGACTACAAGATTGTAGACCAGTTGAATCAAACTCCGTCCAAGATTTCTATACTTTCACTGTTGATGTGCTCTGAGGCACACCGTAATGCCTTGCTGAAGATGTTGAATCTGGCTTACGTACCTCAAGAGATTTCTGTCAATCAACTGGAGGGTGTGATGGCCAATGTGAGCACCAGGCATGGTGTAGGTTTCACCAACTTGGACTTACCACCTGAAGGGCGAAACCATAACAAAGCCTTGCACATCACCATGGAGTGCAAGGGGGCAGTGTTGTCTCACGTATTGGTAGACACCGGGTCGTCGCTGAATGTGTTGCCTAAGCAGATTCTGAGGAAGATTGATGCGGAAGGGTTTGTGCTTAATCCCAGTGACCTGATCGTTCGTGCTTTCGACGGATCCAAACGTTCTGTGTGTGGAGAAGTTACCTTGCCTGTGAAGATAGGTCCTGAGGTTTTTGATATCATCTTCTATGTTATGGACATCCAGCCCGCCTATAGTTGTTTGTTGGGGCGTCCATGGATTCATGCAGCAGGGGCAGTCTCGTCGACTCTCCATCAAAAGCTCAAGTATGTCTGGAACGGTCAGATTGTGACTGTGTGCGGTGAAGAAGAGATTCTGGTGAGTCATCTATCCTCGTTCAAATATGTTGAGGTGGATGGCGAGATCCACGAAACCTTATGCCAGGCGTTTGAGACTGTGGCTCTTGAGAAAGTGGCGTACGCTGAGCAGAGGAAGCCGGGTGCTTCAATTACTTCTTACAAGCAGGCTAAGGAGGTTGTTGATTCTGGAAAAGCTGAAGGCTGGGGCAAGATGGTGGATTTGCCTGTTAAAGAAGACAAATTTGGTGTTGGTTATGAGCCTCTCCGAGCAGAGCAGAATGGTCAAGCGGGTCCGAGTACCTTTACCAGCGCTGGGCTGATGAATCATGGCGATGTATCTGCAACCGGTAGTGAAGACTGTGACAGTGATTGTGATTTGGACAACTGGGTTCGCCCTTGTGCACCAGAGGGGTCTATCAACAACTGGACGGCTGAAGAAGTGGTTCAAGTTACTCTTCTGACAGAGTAATTTTCTGTTGTTTTGTCATTTTGCATGAAAATCCTACGTTCTGCCCAAGGCGTAGTGATTCATTTTTGTAGGGCCTCATCATGTTTTAATGATTATCATTAATGAAGGACATTTTTTGAACAAACTTTGTGATCCTTGTCTTTCTATTTTTTGTTTTCATTTTTCTTTTTCAAAAACAATAAAAATGGCAATGTTTTTTGTTTTTGTGACTTTATTGAACTCTTTTTCTAAAACAAAGCATCAAACATGCAGAAGCGATCTTATGGCATTCACTATGAACAGTTCTGTTATGGCTCAGTATGATTTCGATAATCCCATCTACCAAGCTGAAGAGGAGAGTGAGGAAGACTGTGAACTCCCTGCAGAATTGGCCAGATTACTGAAGCAGGAGGAAAGGGTCATCCAACCTCATCAGGAGGAGTTGGAAACTGTTAATCTGGGTACTGAGGACGACAAAAGAGAAATCAAGATTGGGGCTGCTTTAGAGGACTCTGTCAAGAGGAGGCTGATTGAGATGCTGAGAGAATATGTGGAAGTGTTCGCCTGGTCGTATCAAGATATGCCTGGTTTAGATACAGACATTGTGATGCATCGATTACCTCTTAGGGAAGGATGTCCTTCGGTCAAGCAGAAGCTTCGTAGAACGAGTCCTGACATGGCAACTAAGATCAAGGAAGAGGTTCAGAAGCAGTGGGATGCAGGTTTTCTGGCTGTTACCAGTTATCCACCGTGGGTGGCCAACATCGTTCCTGTGCCGAAGAAGGATGGTAAAGTCAGAATGTGTGTCGATTACCGGGATTTGAATAGAGCGAGTCCGAAAGATGATTTCCCATTACCTCACATTGATGTATTGGTTGATAATACGGCTCAATCCTCGGTATTCTCTTTCATGGATGGTTTCTCCGGATATAATCAGATCAAGATGGCGCCAGAGGACATGGAAAAGACGACATTCATTACACCTTGGGGCACGTTCTGCTATAAGGTGATGCCATTTGGGCTGAAGAATGCTGGTGCTACCTATCAGAGGGCAATGACGACTCTCTTTCATGACATGATGCACAAAGAAATTGAAGTGTACGTGGATGATATGATTGCGAAGTCGCAGACAGAAGAGGAGCACCTGGTTAATTTGCAGAAGCTGTTCGACCGGTTGAGAAAGTTCAGCTGAGGTTGAATCCGAACAAGTGCACGTTTGGAGTGAGATCCGGGAAGCTCTTAGGCTTCATTGTCAGTGAGAAAGGGATTGAGGTTGATCCAGCAAAAGTCAAAGCTATTCAAGAGATGCCTGAACCGAAAACGGAGAAGCAAGTCCGTGGGTTTTTAGGGAGGTTGAACTACATTGCAAGGTTCATATCTCATCTAACTGCTACATGTGAACCAATTTTCAAACTGCTTAGAAAGAATCAAGCGATCAAGTGGAACGATGACTGTCAGAAAGCTTTTGACAAAATCAAGGAGTACCTACAGAAACCTCCAATCCTTATACCTCCAGTTCCAGGGAGACCTCTGATAATGTACCTGTCAGTGACTGAGAACTCGATGGGGTGTGTATTGGGACAGCATGACGAGTCTGGTCGAAAAGAGCATGCCATATACTACCTTAGCAAAAAGTTTACCGACTGTGAAACAAGATATTCACTGCTCGAGAAAACTTGCTGTGCTTTGGCCTGGGCTGCTCGCCGACTAAGACAGTATATGTTGAACCATACTACCTTGTTGATTTCTAAGATGGATCCAGTGAAGTACATCTTTGAGAAACCAGCTCTCACCGGACGTGTTGCCCGTTGGCAGATGATTCTAACAGAATACGACATTCAGTACACGTCACAGAAGGCCATCAAGGGTAGTATTCTGTCAGACTACCTCGCCGAACAACCGATTGAAGATTATCAGCCTATGATGTTTGAATTCCCTGATGAAGACATCATGTATCTCAAGATGAAAGATTGCGAAGAGCCTCTTGTCGAGGAAGGACCGGACCCGGATGACAAATGGACACTGATGTTTGATGGGGCTGTGAATATGAATGGTAACGGTGTTGGGGCAGTATTGATCAATCCTAAAGGTGCTCATATACCTTTTTCTGCCAGATTGACGTTTGACGTCACCAACAACGAAGCTGAGTATGAGGCTTGTATCATGGGGATAGAAGAAGCCATTGATCTGAGGATCAAAACTCTTGATATATTTGGAGATTCCGCTCTAGTGATCAATCAAGTCAACGGAGATTGGAATACGAATCAGCCGCATTTGATTCCGTATAGAGATTACACCAGAAGAATACTGACGTTCTTCAAGAAAGTGAAGTTGTATCATGTCCCCCGGGATGAGAATCAAATGGCTGATGCCTTGGCTACTTTGTCGTCTATGATCAAAGTTCATTGGTGGAATCACGTGCCACATGTTGCGGTGAATCGACTTGAGAGGCCTGCGTATGTGTTTGCAGCCGAGTCTGTTGTGATTGATGAGAAGCCGTGGTATTATGACATCAAGAATTTCCTCAAGACTCAAGAGTATCCTGAAGGTGCGTCGAAGAATGACAAGAAAACCCTGAGAAGGCTAGCTGGAAGCTTTATTTGAATCAGGATGATGTGTTGTATAAGAGAAACTTTGACATGGTCTTGCTCAGATGCGTGGACAGACCCGAGGCAGACATGTTAATGCAGGAAGTTCATGAAGGTTCCTTCGGTACTCATGCCGGCGGACATGCAATGGCTAAGAAATTGTTGAGAGCGGGTTATTACTGGATGACTATGGAATCCGATTGTTTCAAGTATGCTCGGAAGTGCCATAAGTGTCAAATCTATGCTGATAAGGTGCACGTACCACCAAGCCCTCTGAATATCATGAATTCGCCTTGGCCGTTTGCCATGTGGGGCATTGATATGATTGGGAAGATTGAGCCTACTGCTTCGAATGGACATCGCTTCATCTTGGTTGCGATTGACTATTTCACCAAGTGGGTGGAAGCAGCTTCCTATGCTAACGTTACCAAACAAGTGGTTACCCGGTTCATCAAGAAAGAAATCATCTGTCGTTACGGAGTTCCTGAAAGAATCATCACTGACAATGGTTCGAATCTCAACAACAAGATGATGAAAGAGCTTTGTAAAGATTTCAAGATTGAACATCACAATTCTTCTCCTTACAGACCGAAGATGAATGGTGCTGTAGAAGCGGCGAACAAGAATATCAAGAAGATTGTGCAGAAGATGGTCGTTACGTACAAGGATTGGCATGAGATGCTGCCTTTCGCTTTGCATGGGTACCGTACCTCAGTACGTACGTCGACCGGGGCAACCCCTTACTCCCTTGTGTATGGTATGGAAGCTGTCCTACCTGTTGAAGTGGAGATTCCTTCTCTGAGAGTTTTATTGGATGTCAAGCTGGACGAAGCCGAGTGGATTCGAACAAGGTTTAACGAGTTGAGCCTTATCGAGGAGAGACGGCTAGCAGCTGTATGTCATGGACAGTTGTATCAGAGAAGGATGAAGCGAGCCTTTGATCAGAAAGTGCGTCCTCGAAGCTATCAGATCGGTGATCTAGTTTTGAAGAGGATCCTCCCTCCCGGTACAGATAACAGGGGCAAGTGGACTCCTAATTATGAAGGTCCGTATGTTGTGAAGAAGGTCTTCTCCGGTGGAGCCTTGATGCTTACAACTATGGATGGTGAAGATTTTCCGTCTCCTGTCAACTCAGATGTAGTCAAAAAATACTTCGCATAAATTGACCCGCTGGACAAAAAAAAAAAAAAGAGTCCAGGCAAAAATGGGCATCCCGGCAAAAAAAAAAAAAAAACAGAAAAAAGGTTCGGGCAAAAATTAGGGATAAAATAAAAAATTGTACACCCGGTAAGTCGAAAACCCGCAAGGGCGGCTTAGGCAAAAATGGGTATCCCGGTGGATTGAAAACCCGAAGGGCGATCCAGGCAAAAGTTAGGGATTAAAGCGAAGACTACAGTCTGAGTTGTCTGTACTTCATCAAGCTTTGTCGTCTGCCATCTCGAAAGATGTGATCCGTCCAGTCATTCTTCTCAGAAAGCAAGGAGTTGGGAGGAAAACTGATGATCTGTGAGTTATAACAGAATTGGGAAATAGTGGATGCCGTGTTCACGTTGCCATTAGGATAGATTTTTCCTTTTGTGCGCAATTACCTCTTTCTAGGAATTGCTTCCCAATGTATTTGCCTCTCCAGGCACATTTTCAATCAATAAAATCGTTATTCAGATAAACAGCTCTTTGTTTTTATTTTTACTGTTTTGTTTGCAAAATGTCCGAATTTTTGATAAGCATTGCACATATAAGAACATGAAGGCTACACAACAATGTGCAGAATGATAAAACATTTGAAAATCTTTTTGAATGATGAGGACACTTGAGCGTATCTTGTCCATGTACCCTGGGGGCATTTTGTTGTGCTGTTTTCAGGTTGGCATCTGTGAGGACGTTTCCTCAGCAGATATTTTCCCCAAGCAAGTTTGGAAGCTATCAGAGCTATGTTCCCCGCGAAGACATCTGTGGATAGTGCTTTCTATTCCCCAACAGATCTAAGGATTGCCTATCCCCAGCAGGCCTGTATTTGCCATTTCCTCCCCGAATGAGGCAGGTTCATTAAAGTTATCTCCAGCATTTATCCTACCTGTGGACTGAAGGATATCCCCAGCGGAGTTTACCTTTCCCCAGCAGCAGTGCTATTCTTCAACATGAGTGTGAAGTCGCTTTACCATTCCTCAAGCAGAGTTTCCCGCAGAGTATTTCCCCAAGAGGAGTCTCCCCACAGAGTCAGAGTATCTGATCATTTTGGCTCCCTAGCCAGGGTTCATTTGCATTTTGCATGTAGTAATCATTGCATCCTCAAATTGCGTAGCATTTCCATTCATAAATGGAGCATTACGCCATATAGAAATAGGAAAAAAAAGAAAAATTCATTAGAATAACGTAGAAAGAAAAATCAAACATATGCATTCATGTGTTAACTTCACCAGACCGTATCCCCGGCAGAGGCGGATCATTTCATTCAACATCAGCACAGCAAGACTGCTACAGTTGCTCTTGACAGCATTCAGAATTGTTTATTCCCACAGAGGTTTATTTCCTCACCCGATGGTGACAGAGGTTTATTTCCTCACCGATGGTGACAGAGGTTTATTTCCTCACCCGATGGTGACAGAAAGTTGTTTTTCCTCAGTGAGACCCCAGCAAGTGGTCAACCTTGCCTTGACATATCTCAGATGTCGTTCTTGTGATACCAGTAAGTGTCATGCAGCACCCACGTGTGTTTTCTTTGTTTGGTGTCGGTAAACACCATTGTTTCGGTGTCTGTAAACATCGAGCATTTTCCCAGTCATCAGTAAATGTCTGGTCATCATTTTTGGTGTCGGTAAACACCATTGTTTCGGTGTCTGTAAACATCGTATTTCATCCAGTCATCGGTAAATGTCTGGCTCTTTTTTTGGTGTCGGTAAACACCTTGTTTCGATGTCTGTAAACATCGAGTCTCACTCCAGTCATCGGTAAATGTCTGGTCATTTTTGATGTCAGTAAACATCATCTTCGTGTCGGTAAACATCGAGTCTCATCCAGTCATCGGTAAATGTCTGGTCATTTTTTTGATGTCGGTAAACATCATCTTTCGTGTCTGTAAACATCGAGTCTCCACCCAGTCATCGGTAAATGTCTGGTCATTTTTTGGTGTCGGTAAACGCATTGCTCGATGTCGGTAAACATCGAGTCTTTCCCAGTCATCGGTAATGTCTGATAATCCCCAACTAGAAATCCCCAGTAGAGTCATCTGTAAATGTCCTATCTGGTTCCAGTTGCAAATATTTGTATCTCCCCAATTAATTTCTCATTCCCAGTCATCGGTAAATGTCTGGTCTTCTTTTTGATCGTGTAAACATCATCTTTCGATGTCGGTAAACATCGTTTCTCACCCCAGCATCGGTAAATGTCTGGTCATTCTTTTTGAGTCGGTAAACATCATTTTCGATTCGGTAAACACGTGTCTCATCCCAGTCATCGGTAAATGTCTGGTCATTCTTTGTTTTATTGTTAATAAAATAAAATCCCCAGAAGTCGTCGGTAAACGTTGTCTGGTATCATCACAAAGAGTTTGTCTCTCCCCAAGTGGAGACGCCATCGGTAAATGGCCCCGTTTTCTTCGATATCGGTAAATATCGAGTTCCCAGTACAGTAGCCATCGGTAAATGGTCTTGCTAAGTTGACATCGGTAAATGTCAAGTTTCTTTGAAGCCACCATCGGTAAATGGTCTTGCTTCCTTCCTACATCAAATTGTTTTCCCAGCAGCCATCAGTAAATGGTCTGGCTGAAGTTGATATCGGTAAATATCAAGTCTCAAGTTTTAACCATCGGTAAATGGTCTGTTTTTCAGAAGTTTTTTTTTCCCAGCCGCCATCGGTAAATGGTCGTGCTGAAGTTGATATCAGTAAATATCAAGATTCCAGTTCTCAACCATCGGTAAATGGTTTTGCTTTTCTGAAGCTGTCATGCAGTTGTCATCGGTAAATGACGTGGTTCTTTTGTATTATATCCAGTCTGTGCAAATTCTACGGTTCTTTGGTATTCAATCCCTGTTTACCCTGAAAGTCTGACAGCCGTCGCTCTCATCCATTCGGGTTCCCAGCTGATTGAATAGGGGCAGCTGTAGCACCTCAAATTTGCACCTACATTATACATACATTTTCATATTAGGTCATAGCACATCATGATCCATTGCATAGCATTTGCATTGTTCCCAGTTGCCTCAAGAGCAAGCAATCAAGAATTAGGTCAAACTAATCTCCTGATCAGTCAACCAAGCAAGCAAAGAATTTCTCATTGAACCAAGGCCCTAGGGTTTGTGCAACAAGTTCACATGGCTTGGAGGTCTATTTGAAGTATCTTGGTCAAGGGTTGAAGACTTGGAAATCATCAGTTCAACCACAGACAGTCCAAAAAACCTAAAAAAGTCAACTGTCAGTCAAAGCAGTGGATGGTGGTCATTCTTGTGGAATTTGGGCACCATGGTCAATAATCAAGAGTTCATACAACTTGGGACATCATTTGAAGTCAAGTCTCAAGGAATTAGGGTTTGGAATTCATCAGTCAATGCATAATCAGTCAGAAACCCTAAAAGTCAACTGTTGGTCAACTGTCCATTTAATCAGTGATTGGATGATTGGATTTGGTTTGTGAGAGTTCATTCATGTCCAAATAGTCATCATATATCATGCCAAACACCATCATGGAAGAATTTGAAGCCAGATCATAAATTTCCCAAAATGGAAACTGGGCCTGTAACTGAAACCTGCCATAAATGGAAAGTCTTGATCCTCAAACTTACATCATGATACAAGCCTCAAATGAATTTTTGCCCAACATGAAAGTTGAAGATCTTGTTCTCCCATTTCCAAAAAGTCCTAGAACTCTCAATTCCCATGTGTGGTTGGCAAGTTATGATCGAATCGATTTCAGAAAATCTTGAACTTCAGAGGGCCATATCTCTCAAACCGTTTGGCCAATTTTGGTGGGGTTTTTTCCTACAAACCACATTTTTCATCCTCTTTCCAAAAATATAAATTTCATGAGCCAAAACTTCACCAATCAAAATGGCATATTTTGACCTTTTTCATTTAAATGAAAGTTTGACCAAGAGTTGACTTTTTGATTTAAACTTTTTTTCAACATTTGGCCAATTGGAACAGCTCATAAATGTCATTTAGAATGTGTTTGCAAAGTCAAAATATGCAGCACATGTGAATATTGCTTGGTTGCTTGAATTGTAAGAAAAGTACCATTTAACCATACTTGCACCATGCTTGTCCTTGCTTTCCACAACCATGCCTTGTACCAGCATCATTATGCAGCATTCTTGACCATTTTTCTGTCATGGTGAGTCTCATTGTGCAGCCATACTCCAATAGTACATATGGCCATGTTTGCTTACTTGAATTTTGGAAAATGAGTACAAACCAACCATACCTCCATGCCTTAATTTGTACTGTCCAATAGCAGTTTGGACAGCACCCTTTTTTTTTTGTCAAGAGAAAAGGTCATAGCAGACCATCAAGACTTTTTTTTTCTAAACATCATCTCATCTTGGCATTTGTCCAAAGTCTGTCCCAAACCAAAAAAAAAACTGAAGCATGGCATTTTGCTGTTTTCACATCTCTTCATCATGTTAAACCAACAGCTGCCAACCTAACCAACAAGCACAAATCAACCTCATTCACTCAAAAAACTCATCTTGCTTTGCATTTCAAACCTGTCAAAAGAAAACTCCAAAGTGGCAAGACATGGCCTAACCACAAAACAGCATAAGCAAATAAAACTTGATCATTTTTTCTGTCAAAACCAATTCTAATAGCAGTCATCAAAACAATTGCACAACCAACCCTCACTTATTTTCCAACCTTGCCCCTGCTGCTTGCGTTTTCATCTAGAACTTCCAAATCCACCTTGCCTTGCCCTGCTAGCATCTGCAACCAACAAAGAGAACCAAAGGTTTTTTTTGGACCTGGCCTTGCATTTTCTAAAGTTGTCCAAAACAAAGAGAACAAAGCCAAGTAACCATGCCATATACCATGACAGCAGACCTTTCACTTTCTTTCTGTCATGAGTAATGCCATAGCAGGAGAAAAAACCATTTTGATGCATCATTTTGCTTTGCATTTTTCAAAGTTTTGCAGCAGCCACAACCAGAAAACCTCTCATTCTCTCATCCTACACTTTGGCCAAAAGAGTATTTCTCAGCAACCCTTTAAACAATCGAGCAAGCTTGTGATCCTTCCTCATTTGGACATCAGTTGAGAGCCTTTTGCAACCTCAAAACCTTGCTGGAAACCACATTTCGTGCTCTGGTTTTTCTCAAAGAACAGTCATGGCAGAAGTTGATTTGGTCATATCCAAGCAAGTGTGAGCTGAAACAAGTTCATCATCCATCATTTAGAGCTAGAGTCTTCACCTGTTTCAAGCTATCACACGCAAAAGAGCCACTGATTCACTTTTTCTTCACAACCAAGTAAGTTTTTCGACCTTCCCTTTCCTTCAATCCATGGTATGTTTTTGGTAGAGTATGCATCACTGAGTCTATTGCAAATTACATCATGTTAAATGGCTGATTCTATTGAGAGAAAATTGATTTCATTTTTCTGTGTTCATGGTAAACTCTGCTCGATTTGCTTGGCTGGAAAGGATTTAATGAAATTGGATGATGCATGTTTGTTGTTTGATGTATGTTAATGCTATTGATATGCATATGGTGTGATTTCTGGGCATATTTGTTCATGTTGATTTTACATGATGACGATGAGTACTGCTGTTGCATAATCCATGGTTCTGTCCAGAAATTCATGTGATGTGTGTGTTTGGTTGTTGCTAAATGTTGTGGCCTGAACACCAATGCCATGTTATTGTATGACTTTGTTTGAAGATTGTTATAATGATGAACACATGATGTTTGCTGTTGAAACTCTAGAGCCATTCCCAGTTTTTGTTGTTAGCTGATGTTGCTCTATGTTGCTCGAATATCATGTTTGTGGTACCATGTTGGTCTGCATGATTTGTTTGAAATTTGTTTGCCATGATGATTGTTTGATGCTTGGTTGAAATTATGTTTGTGGACTACATAAAATGCCCTGCTGTGTGAAACCTACCATGCCCAGAGTTTCCTATGATTGTGTTTTGTTTTGTTGTTGATTGATGTTACTGCATGATGACAGTACTTCCTTGCCATGATTAATTGTTAATGCTTTTGACTGCTTGCTATGTGATCATTGCCATGCCGTGTGTTTGTTTCAGTTCGAATGTTGATTGCTTAATGTTGGATGAACATGAGTGCTGCTGTTGTTGAAACCCTGCTGTTCCCTTCCAAAAGTCATGCTTTTATGTGCATGAGCATTGGCTATTGTTGTTACTCATGTTGCATGAAGCATTTCATATATCCTGCTGCTTGTTTAAACTAGTTGCCCAGAAAGATTTCATGATTATGCTCATGCTGTTGTATGTTTGGTCGAAACATGTTTGTTTGATGATTGTTGATACTTGCTTGATGACACCATGAACCATGCTGCTAAATCCTGCTATGATGAACTCTGTCATTATTTCTAGAAAAAATCCAGCTTCATAGATGCATGAGGATTGGCTATTGTTGTTACTTATGTTGCATGAAACATTTCTATGCCCTGCTGTTATTGCTTGAGCCATAAACTTGCAAGAATTCCTCATGAACTGATGGCATTGGTTTGTGGTTGTGTTATGGTTGTATTGAAGAATCCTGTTAAATGCTATGCTGTTGTAATTGCTGACCAAGTTTTGGTGTGGATGTTGGAAATATCATGAAGCATGCCTGGCTGTTAAAACCCTAGGGTTTTAGAACCCAATTTTTGAACTCATTTGGCCCGAGCACTGTTGCATTGGGCAACAGCCAATCACAACATTTTGTTTACCTTGCCAAAACTGTGTCGTTTCCATTAGTGACGGCAGAAATTACAAGTCTGCCACCGGTTGACTCCTTGTTGACCAATTTGCCATGCTTTCATGTTCATATTTCATCCATATTCACTCAACTTAAACAATTCTTTTTCAATTCAATTTTTATCCAAAAAACTTGAAATTTTTTCCTCATATTCATGAATGTGTCCTTCATTTAATTGTGATTTTTAATTATTTTTCCAGTGGCTGGATTTAAATGATAATTATTTTCTTGACATGTATGCCAAGTGATACATTGTGCCATTTCAATTGTGAAAACTCATATTATCCAATGAGCTTGAAAATTTTTGTGGTAAAACTAGACACATTGACCTTCATTTCCATATAAGGTTTGTGCATTTATCATTGTGGATTGAGAGTTATGATTTTTGAAGTCATGTGTTGCATTTGGTGTATACCATGATCATGTATTTTCCCAAATTTTGTTCACACACTTCCCCACATCCAAATGACTCAAATTTTGCATGAATGTCCTTTGTATGTCTAGTTTGATGTATGATTTTTCTTGGAATTAATCATGCTGTTTTCCATTTGATTGAGAATTTTCTTCCATATTGGTCATTTGTTGACTTTTTGTGCTATGCCTTGCCAAATCTTTTGTGAAATTCTCAAATCTTATTGTATGACCATGAAATTTCATATGTGATAACTAGACATCTCAAGCTTTGCATTGGTGTTAATCTCATTCATTTCTCTTCTGTTTTCAAATTGATATGATTTTTTTGAAGTTGACCCATGCTTGTTGACTTTCACCATGCTTACTTGAATTTGATTTGACTTCATGATTTTTTGTCGACTGCCTTCCTCTCATCCAAATGCCATGAAATTTTGCATGTATACCATGTTAGATGTTAGGATTGAGTGTGATTTATTTCATAATTTTTGAAAATGTTTGAGTTGACTTTTGAATGAAGTCTTTTCTGTTGACTTTTGTATGCTTTCTTTGCCTTACTTTGACTTCAAATGTTCATGAAATGATCATAATGCATGATTTGAATGTGGGCCCAATTGTGATTGCTTTCTAATTGGTTGACTTTGACTTTGAGTTGACTTTTCCTGCTGCCTTGACTTTTTCTTCCATCCTTGACCCTAGGCTAGTCCTAGTGGTCTTCTGTGCTTACTATTGAGTTCATGTTTCAGGTTGAGCACCATTGCCATTGAGATCATACAAATGTGATGGTTTTGATTACATATCATGTACTAACTTTTGTTTTGTAGGTTTGACTCATGTAACTTGAGTCTTGCTTTGCACAGTTGACCTTCTGTGGTTGACTGTTTATCCATTTCCTTGGTTTTAACTGTTGAACTGTTTACTGATTGGTTTGAATTTTTCAGGTACTTTAGTTGCTTAGGTTCTCTGAACTTGCTTGCTTTGATATTTAGCATTTGCTTTGAGGTATAATCTCTTTTACTACATGTAGTCTGGAAGACCTGGCCTGTTACTTGGCCAGGCAACTGTCTGAAGTCCTCCTTAAGAGGCAATGTTTGTGATTGTTTACTTTTGTCCTTGCATAGAGTCAAAGTCCTCCTAAGTGAAGAGGCAATTGGTGGAAGGTAGGGATATGCAATCTATCCCCACTATTCAGTGTGTCATCTGCCTTGCTCACACCACTGTGTTGATGCATTGCAGATACAAACCCAAGATCTTGTACAATGTACAGTTGAGTCAGTTTTAAATGTGTAGAAGGGTTCCCACTTTCTGAACCCACACATTCTTGTCTTGAGCTCTCCAGGCCAGGGATAAGAGCTGTGAAGTCTTATCTTCACCCACCTTTCATCTGCTTCACCTTAGCCCCTCAATGGCAAGGTTAAGAGCACATTCACCCCATTCCAGAGGTTTGTTGTCGAGGTTGATATGACCCCTTGACTAAAACCTAACCCTTGTTTGAGCCGCTTGTTGTGTATAGCGTGTGCTATCTGTGCTTGTAGGATTGTTTGACTTGCTCCTGTGCAAGATAGGATTGTTTGACTTGCTTCCTGTGCAAGTTAGGATTAGTTTAGACTTGCTTCCTGTGCAAGTTAGGTTTTGCTTGGCTTGCTTCCTGTGCAAGTTAAGTGTGTGTGGCTTGCTCCTGTGTGAGCCATACTTAGGATAGGTTGGCCCTTGTGCCATTTAGCTAGAAACCTTAACTTAGGGTTGATTTGCATGAACATCTAGGCTCGAGTCGTAGTCTCCCTAGAGTTGTGTCTCCCTCTGTTATCTGGTTAGGCTAGATCCTATCCTGCGTAGGGGAACTACATCGCCCTGATCTTCATACCAGATGAAGTATGTAGGCAGGAGATTGAGCTGATCTCTCCGGCGCCCTTTCTTTTGTGTGTGTTGTTTGACCTTTGCTAGGCTC